>NC_139458.1:199710000-200910000 GCF_057233095.1 Heloderma suspectum
GCTAAGCCATTTAACCTCCCATGGCTCAGTTAGCTCAGCTGGAAATTTGGGTGGATATGCTACTTAAAACCAGATGCTACCTCTGAGCTGGGTTTTCCTAGGTAAGTATATAGCAAAACAGCTGCTTTTTGGCAGAGGTTTTATTTTTCCAGTCTTTCATGTGTGTGTGTGGAAAAGAATGTACAAATGAAAGGAGTACATTTTGTAGCAAAGCACAATATAATGTCATGCTAATAAAATGGTATTAATCAGCAGCATATATCCCACAAACGCAGTAATAGTTGGTGGGATGCAGGGGGATGATTAATGCACAATTACTGTTGGAAAGTGACAATACTTAAATCTGAGAGAATATACAGAACGCAAAGATATAAAGAATTTATACTTGTATTACCCAAATACACTTTTTGCATGTGTGAGATAGAAAGAAAGGCAACTTTCCATCATCTATTGTGCATCAGGCAAGGAATACAGCAAGAAAGAATGTGTTTAATGAGAAAAAAATCCTACCCCACCTATTAGCCCAGATGTTAAAAGGAGACATGTCATGCAATCCTAGGCATGTTTACCCTGAAGGAAGTCCTACTCTTTTCAATAGAGCTTACTCCCAGGTAAGTGTGCATAGGATTACACTCAAACACACCTGTCAATTGAGGACAACACTTCATAAATCTTATGAAGTGGACAGTAGTCCATGAATGCTTATACTATAATAAATGTGCTTGCCTTTAAGATAACATACAACTCTTGGTTGTTGTTTTTGCTGTAACAGCTGCCGCTCTGGAGCCCATTCACACAATTTCTGTTTTCCATTCTCATTCAAATGCATTGTGGGACCGGTATAGTCACCAAATACAAGGCAGCAATTTGTAGAATAGAAACCCTACTCCAAGACTGACAACAGGCACTGGAACATCAGATGAGGTCAGTTCATGCTTTAACCCCCACCCCCCTCCACTAAAGACATTTTCTCCTGGGTATGCTTAATGGACAGACTTTGTGTGTTTGTCCCAGGTCTAATGCAACAATTCTCCACCTCCTCTTCAGAGGTGACTGACTGCGTGGATGCAGCAACTATAACCAACAGAGTGGCAAGCGTTTCATTGGCCTGTACTGAAATGGAGAAATGCCTGTGTCCTTGCTGTGTCCTTTTAGAAGTCCTTGGTGGCTGCAGCTGAGAAACAGTCAGGCTGCAGCAGGGACTACAGCCCCCATCAGCCCCCAGCCAGCAGGACCTGTGGTGGGAGTTGTAGTCCAAAACATCTGCAGGGTGCCAGGTTGGGGAAGGCTGCTCTAGGCCATCAGAATCAGGGAGAGCTGTGTGTTTGGGTGGGCAAGACAAAGAGGTATGGTCAAAAACAGGCAAGGGTCACATTCTAGAGCAAGCAAGGGAGGGATCGTAGTTCAGTGGTTCAGTCCCCTGCCACCTCCAGTTAAAACAGCCAGGTAGTAGGTGATGGGAACAAACTGTGCCTGAGACGTCAGAGAGGCCCTGCCAGTAAAAGCAGACAATACTGGGCTGGGTGGACAAAATAGTGTGACCTGGTATAAAGCAGCTTCCCATGTTTAAGCAAGGCTGGTGCAAGTGTGTAGTCAAGCTCAGGCAGGAAAGATCTAAGGCACCAATCAGGAAAAGGGACAGGAGCTAGATAGAGTCCTAGTGCTTGATACAATTTGCTCAGACTGAGGCACGAGCTCTGAGGGCTTGGTGGGTCAGGACTGGTCACTGGGATCAGGTGCAGGCTTGCAGGAAGACTAGGTAAGGGACCAGAACCACAATCAAATTGGTCTATGACAGGGGGAGAACTTATGTCCTCCAGATGTTCTGGCCTACAGCTCCCATCATCCCTCACCACTGGCTATGCTGGCTAGGGCTGATGGGAGTTGCAGGCCAAAACATCTGGAAGGCCACAAGTTGCACGCCCCTGGTCTAACCAAAGGCAAGGAAATAATTTTCACTGCAATCTGTGTGGTTGGTGACTGGATCATTCTTTTGCCGTCCTCAGTAACGTGGGGCTCTGTCTGCTTGCTTGAGCCATCTGGGTTTCTTTTACTGTCTGGGACTTATTCTTTACAGCATGGCCTACAGGCACATCTGGCATGTCCCTCCTCCATCCTTCCTAGCATCTGATTATAGCTTATTGTACTCCTCCGAATGAAGCATGGTTGCATTTTTCTATTATGTGGGCTTAGTATTAAGGATGCTGGTTGAAGGAGCTTTGACCGCCAGGTGACCTTTACTTTTCTTCCAGTCCTATAAAATACATTTATTGTGTGGTAAATTGTGTTTACTTTAACCGGATTTCATAACCAGTTACTATTTCACAGTAAAATGGCATGAAAACTGCATGAAGAAACTTGCATCTGACTCCCCCCCACCACCACCAAGTCTACCATTTGATCCATATAGGATTGTCAGCATAATTATTTATTATTATTTGGGGACCAGATTTCACAATTTTGTTCACATTTACTGAATCTT
The DNA here is from genome assembly GCF_057233095.1 of Heloderma suspectum. Lineage (NCBI taxonomy): Eukaryota > Metazoa > Chordata > Lepidosauria > Squamata > Helodermatidae > Heloderma > Heloderma suspectum. The sequence continues at coordinate 199,712,483 of NC_139458.1, forward strand.
TGATACTCTGAACAGAGATCCCTTGATATTCTATCAAGAGTCTGAAGGGTGGTTCACATAGTTGCCTAACTGAAAATCATTATCCTGTCAGGAGGAACTATATGGGTGCTTCCCAAGCAGGTTTTCTGCAGCCGAGTGCTCCCGGCTCAGGCCTGAATATGCATAGGCTTGTTTTGCATGATCCCTCATCTCTTTATTGAGGGGAAAGGATTATACATATGGGCCTAGGGGAAAAAAGTGTCTGGCAGTCACAATGAGGTGGGGAAGAGTGCCATACAGATGTAGTAATTGGCCCTTACTCTGTTTGGGAAAGTTCTATAAACCACTGCTCCTTCAACTTCACAACTAATAATGTACATCAGACATTAAACAGCAATCCTAAACCCAGTTATTAGGCTATATGTACCTCTGAATACAGTGGGACTTGCTTCTCACTAAACATGCATACGACTGTGGTGGGAATCTCTGTTACTGACCTTCCTCTCTTATCTATCACACTATTACAACATGTCCTTTGCCAGCTAGAGGTACAGACTCCCGGCCTGGGGCACAAATATGGTTTTCTGATGGTCCCAATGAGGCACTGTTGTATAGTTAGAGGAAATGACTGCAAGACCCAGCAGGCTTCAGACATACCTGTTCTTGAAATCAGCACACACAGAAGTGAAGAACTTAGCAGAAGCTCCACCCGCTGCTGCTACTCCAACTCTACAGGAGCTCCAGGGTTCAAAACAATAACTAAGCCACTACCACCCTACCCCCCGGACACATAACAGGCACGTATAAGGTCCCCAGAAGGCCACACCCCCTTCCCCTAGACCACCAATCATTTGATGGTTTCCTAGCTTTTGTAGTCCCCACACACACACTTTTAAAAGGATGAAATGCCTCTTCAAATGCCTTCGCTACTAGCAGTCAGAGCTTTAAGATACAATATGCCAGCAGTGTTTGGTATTTTGGTTCTGCCCTTTTTGCCTTCAGCCCCACCCACCGGTGGAATGCAGGTCCCATGAGCTTCTCCAAAATGGAATTTGGCCCTCGGGCTGAAAGAGGTTCTGCGCCCCTGGGCTAAAGCAAGATGCAGTGATCCTAAGATGGAGGGAGAGGCAAGGAATCGAGTACACAGAACAGGCCAAGAGCCTGCAAGATTGAAACAATAAGCTTGTAAAAATGTAGTGTCCAAGAAGACAGAGCTATAGAAAATCTCTAGCTTCAGTGAGTAAACTCACATGACAAGCTTCAGTGTTTCTCGGGTTCCTCCAGAATCTGAGTTTAAGGGCCAAACTGCACATTAAGCTAATTGTATGATCGTTTTCTTTACTCTCGTGTAAGCACATGTGGCCCCAATTCAGATCGGGGCCATGGCACTCCATGAGGTGAGGATTAAATCTCCCCCTCTGTCTCATTTCCCCCCAAAATTACACACACATATGGGTTAAAACAACAACAACCCTCCATTGACTCCAATGGAGACCTCCCCGCCCCCTTTTTAAAAAAATCTTCCCCAGATGGGAAAAAACAGAGAAAAACTGGTTGGGGGGAAGGGTTCAAGATGTAGCTAGCACCCAGGTGTTTTCCGGGTGCTGGGTGCTTCCAGTCCCCAGGCATCTCTAAAGGAAAATGTTTGCCTGTATGCTCCTCACAACCACTATGCCTCCTCACAACCACTATTTCACAAGCATAACTCACACAAAGGGGAGGCAGGAAAAGGCACACAACATAGCAACCGCATAACTACCTGGGCAGGACACATGCAGAGAACATACACAGCCCTACTGGGACAAAATTCAAGACCCATCCAGGAAGAAAAATATTCTTCTGCCAAGCAGCCAAGGGAAGGGCCAGGACATACAACAGTCACATTTTGCATGCCTGGGGAGAAAAAAAGTCACATTAGTGAAAAAAGAGAGGAAGCTCCTGGGACTCAAACCCACCCAGCAAGCTCTCCATAGCAGTTCCCTAACCATTCAGCCACAGCAGTAGACAGGTATCAGGACCAGGCATACTATGGGGTATTTCTCTTCCCCTCACCCATGGCCTCAACAACATGTCATAGATGCTAGGAGTACAGGGCTGTAGACAGAGCCCTAGGCAAGTGAAACAGTTCACTATTTACATGCAGGGCATCCTGGAATCAATTCCCGGGTATAACCCAACACTCAGAAAGGTGGGAAGGCCCTCCACACATACCCAGGCACACCAAGCCGATCAGGAGTGCTGTTCCATGGACCAGTATATTTCGCCCACTCCCTCCCCCTGGCACCCCATGTGACCAATTTCTTGGCCCTACTATTTTGCCTTAGAGGCCAGCCCTGCTTGTTAGCAAGAATGGCTGACTAGCAAGCATAAAGCAAACTTTACATGGTTGCAAAAGGCACCCACAAGCACACTAACACAAGAATCGAACTTAATTTTTGTACAAAAAGAAGCCCTGATTAAAGTAGCAAACACATATTTGGCTGCGCCTTACTAGTAGGTGGTGTTCTCTGCATGTATGCAGGGGAGCTGATTAGCTCTGCACTCTGGATGATCCTTGCTAGCATCTCAAACATGCTAAGAGCAGATTAAACCTTGTTGCCTTGTTGGGCCCCATGAAATGACTCCCTTATTCACACACTACCTAAAGGAGACAATCTGCCCCCTGAGACCAAGCCACTTCTCCACCCCTAACATTGAGATTCATTTCAGCCTCCTCGGGGCTTTATGTGGCAATATATATTCCTGCTCCTGTAAGTGAATTAGGACCAGTGCCAGGCAGCTCCAGGTTTTTAAGGGTCCTTGAGCAAGACACCCATAGTGGGCCTCTTCCCACAGTAAGTCTATCTTCTCACTGCCATTGTCACCAGCTGCTGTGGCTTCCTCTAGGGATGTCTGTCCTTTGAAAATCCGGCCCTTTGGGGGCCCGACAGATCCCTGCTACCCACCCGGCTCGGTTTGTATTCACGAGCTGAGCCGTAGGCTTTTCCTGAGATCTGGGAACTTTTGGTGGTTTTTCTTTTTCTCTTCAATAGAAAGTTGTGCAAATTGCAGGTGCAATTTGCATAATTTGTGCAAATTACAGCTGGAATTTCCTTAATTTGCACAAATTGCAGGCAGCATTTATGCAATTTGTACAAGTTATGGCTGGAATGTTTGCAAATTATGCAAATTGTGCCTGTGATTTGCACAACTTTCTATTGAACAAGGGGAAAAAACATAAAATCGATCAGCTGGCATGACTCAATGCAGATTGAGTTGGGCCAGTTTGCGAGTCAGCAAGGGGGCTGAGCTGCTGAAAGCTTGGCGAACTCCACCCCTGAGATGGATTCCTCTGGCATCTCTAGGCTTTTCATCCTCATCATTGCTACCACTTGCTGGCCTGACAGGCAGAGAGCCAGTGAGCAATCTAGCAATGGTATCTTCTGCTCCTCCTTCTCACCACTACCATTGTCTGTGCTAGAGCAAAAGGCAGGTGGACAAGCATTGCAAAGGTGAAAAGGACAAGCAATTCCAGGGGGTTCTTGTCAGCGGGTCCCTGCTGGGCTGTGGGCCCAGGTCCTCGACCATGCCTGCTCTTGACACCGGCCCTCCAGGAAGTGAAGAAACGTTTCAGTTGTGGAGTTCATATCAACAAAACATAGGAAAAATGCAACAAACTCAACTTTGGGGAAAATAATTATCCTACTTCTTGCACTCATCTATACAGGCCATAACACCCTGGTCAGTTCATTCACTGAACAATAGGAAAGAAAGATCACATTCCCAGACATGAGGGGGAAAGTGCTGTCTACGCTAGCCTTCCCCAGCCTGGTACCCTCCAATGTTTTGGACTACAGCATTCCAAAGCATTCCTAACCATTGGCCATGTTGGATGGGTTTGATGGAGTTGAAGTCCAAAACATCTGGAGGACACCAGTTGGAGAAGGCTGGTCTACGTAGCTTAAGGCCTAACATAAAGAGAAATCTATTTCATCTGTATGTGGGCATGGACCAGCTGCAGAGGAAACTCCATCCTACCCTGTCTGTGCCTGTGTAATGCCGTTTTTGTGTATAAGTTTGGAATAGGCTGCAGCATATGGGAACATAGATCAGTGGTAGAGCATATGCAGAAGGTTCGGTCTCTGGCATTCCCAGTCCTGAAGGGATCAGGTAGCAGTTGGTAGGAAAGCCCTCTGCCCCGAGACCCTGTGGCACCACTTCCAGTCAGTGAAGAACAGGGATTTACAACCTTTTCGTCCCGAACACATCATGTGTCTGCCAAGGTGTGCTTGCACAAGCACACATTCACATCTCCCCACCCCTACATACACACACACACACACACAAACACACACACACACACACACTTACTTTCCCCACACCAGACAGGGCTTTCCCTCCTAGTGTTAACATTGCGTTAACACTAGCAAGGAAATAGTTCCCCTATGACCCCAGAGAGATCGGAGATAAGGGAGGGTTTCCCACTCTGGCCTAGCACTGGCAAGGGAAATTCTGGGTGGGGTCCTCACGGCTCCCTGGGGCACACCAGAAGTGGCTGAGGGCTGCATGCGGCCCACAGGATTGTGTACCTCTGGTGTAGGCAGTACTGAACTAGGTGGACAAATAGTCTATGCTGGTATAAAGCAGCTTCCTATGTTCCAATGTTCAGAAAGAGAAGTGGGGCCTGTGATACTGTTCATGACAGGATTCATTAATCTGGCCCAGTCTTTTTTTCCCCATGGGCCAGTTCAAAATGAGCTTCATACAAATTTTAAAAATACATTCCTAGTTATATTATATCACATTTTTCCACGGAAAAGGGATCCTTCAGAAGAGTCATTGTTGAGAAAGCAGGAATTGCATATTTTTCCAACTGTTGCAGCTTCCCTTTATTGGATCTGGAAATCATTAGTGGAAGTCATGATCCATTGCAACAGTTTGCCAAATTTTCCAGTGCAATTTCTGTATTCTTTCTCTGGTAGGGAGCTTGTAGATAATTATGCCATAAGCAAGGCCCCCAATTGAACTGAGGTCCCGAAGCTATACTTAGCATGATGGTTAGTCCAACCTTGGAGCATGAACTGATTCAGCTGCATTCAATCCTATGCCAAATCCAAAGTGACAGGATTTGATGAATGGTGCTCATACAACCAGAGTCCAGTACTGGATGGCTGATTAACCTACACAGGCCACAGTTTAGTAAATGTCTGTTTTCCCCTTTTACTTGCCAAATAAAATAGCCTGGGCTATAAAATAGCATTAAAACTATAATATACATTATACTGTAATCGTTTCTACTACTAACATAGTATGAGGACCATTACCACGCTTAAAGAAAAAAATACTGGCTAGAACATCATCTACAAAGATCCCACCACAGCTCTAAATAGATCAGCGTTTTAGGATTGAAACTAAGTTGTATTTTTATTTTATATAACACTTGTAGATACGCTGTGACCTATTTTTCATGAATTTCTTTGTTTCCCAGTTGGTTCCAGGTGTGATCCAAAGCACTGGTGTTAACTGTTAAAGCCCTAACAGCCTGAGCAAGGCACTCAAGAGAGCACCTTCTCCTATAAACCTCCCTGCATACTAAGAGGCACCCTCAGTTACATTAACGTAGAACTGGGCAATCTACATGTGTTAGGCCAGGGGTGCAGAACCTCAGGCTCAGGGGCCAAGTCTAGCCTGCCTGGGTCCCAGTCAAGCCCTAAATTTTAGGAATCACAGTTCCTTTTTCCTATGGGAGTTCTCCCCCAGGTATACTGTCCATGCTGGCTCCAGGCATCACACTGCTGCTGGGATTACCGCACCGCTAGCAAAAGCTGGAGCAGCCAGCTAGGGAATCAGTGGCCTTCCAGATGTTGTTGGACTCCAACAAATTCAAAGTAAAGGGATTTGATGGATGATGTTCATACAACCAGAGTCGATGTATGCACAGCCAATTGTCATAGATGACGGGAGTTGAAGTCCAAAACATCTGGAGGGCCACAGGTTGCCCAGCCCTGTATTAACATGTAACTAGATGTTACACTAAACACGCAGTTACCACCAGAAACAATACCCACACACCTAGCCCCTCATCCTCCACATAACATATGGGAACATATGGAAGCTATCCATACCATGATGTCACAGCATTCCTCAGCCCCTACTGGCTAATGTGGCTGTGTGGAAGTGGGGAAACTCAATAACATGATGTCAAGACATGAATATTAAAAACTAGAGTGCGGGGGGGGGGAGCTAGAAGCATGGCTGCCTTTTTAGTAGCAGCTGTGCATTTTGGGTAATTTCTAGAATGGCCCTAAAATCCTCTGAGGAGAACCTAGTCCATATGCCTCAGCATTTGAGGCCAGCCTGATGTTTATAAGGAGTGGTCGAGTGGATCCTTTCCCAACATGGCATGCCTACTATAGAACTCCCTGCCCAAAGACCCTTATCCAGCTAGTTCCCTCATGGCCTTTTTCAGCTTGGTTATGACGTTTCCATTCTATAAGGCCTTCATTTGCAGATATTATTTAAATAGTTTTGTACTTTCTGCTTCTTCCATAGAAGTTGAGGCTGGGGCCTGTTTAATCTTGTCAATGGATTTATATTTTTATTATTTAGGTTGTTTTTATTTCAGCTGCCTTGAGGGACCTTGATGGGCAGAAGGGTGACATAAAATTAACAAATAAAAGAAATACATAAACCTATGTCCTATTATCAAACCTGCCAGGACCTAGGGATGGAGGAGAATTCCGCCACAGATTTTAGTGAGGCCAAATGCGCTGGCATTCGGCCCCCCGAAACCTGTGGCGGAACGGCCTCCCACCCCCCACCACCCCGTGGAATCCCCCCGGGACAAAGCTTACCTGGGGCGGATGCGGGGGTGGTGGCGGCTGGTCTCTCGGCCAGCTGCTGCAGCTGCAAATGGCCACCATGATAGGTGGGGGATCCACAGTGGGGGGGAGGTGGAGGATCCACGGTGGGGGGGAGGCACTCCGTCCCTCCCCCCAAAATCCTCCCTGGCCGGCTCTGTGGAGGCGCCGGCCAGGGCCGTCCGCAGCCAGAGTTCAGGCTGCGGCCGGGCTGCTGTGGCCACAAATGGCGGCCGTCGTAGTGGCCGCCATTTGCGTCCTGCCAGGCTGCCATGATAGGCTACATAAATACGTACGTAGCCTATCACAGCAAAGAGCAGGGACGCAAACAGCGGCATGGTATCAGGCTGCTGTGATAGGCTACGTATGTATTTACGTAGCCTATCACGGCAAAGAGCAGGGATGCAAATGGCGGTGTGGCTGCCTTTACCATGCGTGGCTGCCTTTACCGTGACAGGCTACATAAATATTTACATAGCCTATCATGGAAAGAGCAGTGGTGCAAACAGCATAGCGGCCGCCGTTTGCGTCCCTGCTCTTTGCCGTGATAGGCTACGTAAATACTTACGTAGCCTATCACGGCAGCTTGGCAGGATGCAAATGGCGGCCGCTACGACAGCCGCCATTTGCAGCTGCGGCAGCCCGGCCACAGACGGAACTCTGGCTGCAGATGGCCCTGGCCGGTGGCTCCGCAGAGCTGGCCAGGGAGGATTCTGGGGGGAGGGACGGAGCGCCTCCCCCCACCACGGATCCCCCACCATGGAGCCAGGTAAGGGATTCGTACATCCCTACCAGGACCCCAGTATGAAAGCAAACTTTGTTCAGGGCTTCAATGAAACTGAACATTCTGTAGATGCCCAGGAAAATAGGTCATTTGCCTTCCCAGTTCATAAAAGTCAAATGCTTGGCCTTAAGGGCAAATAACTGCCAGAACTCTAACTTCAGCTGAGTAAAATGAGCATGGATGAATTTTGAGCATGCCCAGAATGTCCACAGTAGGGAAGGGAGAAACATCCGAGCAACTGCCAAGTAGTGTCCAAACTGGGAGCAAAAGGGAAAAGGGATGGTTAGGCCAGACTCAGTTATGTCTGCCTGAAAAGCAGTGGGATGATGGCACCTTGGGCTCTTCTGTTGAGGAAAAGCACAATCCATTACCAGCTAGCCATACCCATAATACAGGTGATTGGCCGGGAGGATGAACAGAATAGGAAGATGGTAGGACACAAGCTTTGGTGCTAAACAATAGCCACAATGGTAGCAGCTGATGTTTAGGGATGTCAGAGAATTCCGCCACAGATCTTGGTGAGGCCGAATGCCAGGACATTCGGCCCCCCGAAATCCATGGTGGAACAAAGCCCCCCGCCCCGCGAAAGGCGCGCGAAACGAGACACCTGGTGCCGTTCGCACTGCTTTGCGAATGGCGGCCACATCTGCAGCCGCCATTTGCTTCCTTATTTTTGCTGTGAAAGGCTACGTAAATACTTACGTAGCCTATCACGGCTAATGCAGGGATTCCATTTGAATCCCTCTGCAGGGACTCAAATGGCAGCTGTAGCCACTGCCATTTGCGTTCCCTTTTTTTGCCGTGATAGGCTACATAAATATTTATGTAGCCTATCACAGCCAAAAAACAGGAACGCAAATGGAGGCCGCCATAGCCGCCACCATTTGCGTCCGCAGGCTCCACATGGCGCCTGCGAATGCACTCAGCCGGCGGCTCTGCGGAGTTGCTGCGGAGCAGAGCCGGCCGGGTTAGAATTTCAGGGGGAGGTGCAGAGCGCCTCCCCACCACCACGAATCACCCCGTCGAAAGGGTAAGTGACTTTCGTACATCCCTACTGATGCTAGACAACATAGAGGTAAGAAGCATGGAGACCTGAAAATGGCACTCCAAGGTCTAGCATCTTAAAATCATCTGATCCAAAGGATCCAATATAAACATACCAAAGCCTACCCAGTCCTTCCAGGGAATTTGGAAGCATAGAGGGAGGAAGCCTCCTTAGAAATCTAGGAACTCACCTTCCCCTATATGTGTCTGGGCAGGGGTGCAGAACCTCAGGCCCAGGGGCCAAATCTAGCCTGCCTGGGGTCCCAATCCAGCCGTAAGGTTTAGGGATCTCTGGATAGTAGCCAATGTTAGTCCTTAGAGTAGACCCATTGAAATGAATGGGACTTATTTTAGTTATTACTAGAGTATCATAGAATAGTAGGGTTGGAAGGGGCCTATAAGACCATCGAATCCAACCCCCTGCTCAATACAGGAATCGAAGTCAAAGCATCCCTGGCAGATGGCTGTCCAGCCTCATCTTGAAGGCCTCCATTGTGGGAATGCCCACCACCTCCCTAGGTAACTGGTTCCATTGTTGTATTGCTCTAACAGTCAGGAAGCTTTTTCCTGATGTTCAGCCGGAATCTGGCTTCCTGTAACTTGAGCCCATTATTCCGTGACCTGTACTCTGGCATGATCAAGAAGAGATCCTGGCCTTCCTCTCTGTGACAACCTTTCAGGTACTAGAAGAGTGCTATCCTATCTCCCTTCAGCCTTCTCTTCTCAAGGCTAAACATGCCCAGTTCTTTCAGTCTCTCCTCACAGGGCTTTGTCTCCAGTCCCCTGATCATCTTTGTTGCCTCCTCTGAACCCTCTCCAGCTTGTCTGCATCCTTCTTACAGTGTAAGAAATAGGTTTAGAGTAGGCCCATTCATTTCAATGGGCCTACTCTAAATAGGACCAACATTGGATACTACCCTCAGTTTCTTTTTCCTGTGAGAGTTGTCCCCCAAGTATGCTGGCTCCAGGCATCACACTGCCCCTGGAACTGCCATATACCTAGCAGAGGCAGGAGCAGCTAGTGAAGGAATCAGTAGCTCCTGCATTGGGTGGCTTGGGCGTAAACCCACATTAAATAAAAAATATTACTAGGGCTTATGAAAGACATGCTTTCTGAATAGCGGATCATGTCATTAGATAATCCCTACCATGAAACAAGCTGGTGCTTCCACTGAAAGCATGGTTCCAGCTGTGCTTTGCTAAGTCTCAAAGTCAAGGGGCTCACACCACTTTAAATGCATGAATGTCGTAAAATTGTTACGGCAGAGGGGGCCATAATGGAATAGGCTGCAATCATGCTATAAAAGAATTCACATACTGGCCTGCCAAGCCATCCTCATTCGTTTCGTTAGAAATCCCTCCATATGTTAAATACATTAAAAAATGTGTTGCACAATATGACATCACTGGCTCACGCCCAGGGTTTCCATAATAGAAACAAACAGACAAATGGCATGTACTGACTTAATGCCTTCAGTCACCTCATTTGAAACATGCTTTTTATTTACTTTACAGCTAGAAGTCTTATGCTTGAGGTTCCCTTTAATCTTTTGACAAAACTGATGTTGTGGCTACAATCCTATTCAAACGTACCCGGGAGTAAGCCCCACTGAATACAGTGGAACTTGCTTCTGAGTAAACATTCACAGCATTGCTCTGTAAGCCCCGCTGAACTCTGCAACACTGACCGCTGAGCACACATCGCATGGGATTGTGCTGTGTGTTTCCACAGTGGCCTTGTCTTCCCATTTCAAAACCACCCTGTTCGAAACATCCCCCGCTGCAAATCACACGTTCATTTGGAGCCTGCTCAGAAGATTATATAAAGCGCACCCCCTATGGGTCTGCTTGCACAATGTACAGAAAACTTGCCTTTGCAGAAGAAAAACGTTGGACCTGGTTCATGCTTGACCACATATCCAGCTTTTTGCTGCAGGTTGTAGACAAAGAAATTATGTACACCCAGGCCATTTTAATGGTCCAGTCCAGTAATCTGCAGGTGATAGTCACGTATACTTAGCCTAATTCTTTGTTCCAATTTCTGACAAATCTATACAGTATTTTATTGAATAGAGGCAACCATGAAGGACACTCTCACCGCTTCATTTGACTTTTCAGTTGGCCAGAGCAAATCAAGACAGCTGGGTCTGCCTGGGTGTCACAGCAAGCCCTTAGGAAACTCTCCAGAACATTATACTTGAATGGATATGGATCAGAAGCAAGCACGCCATCTAAATGGAATCCATCACCATGCCACGAAGACAAGTACCAAGCCTCCTGACTTCCTGTCTGCAAACACCAGGGAGCAAAATGCCAATGTCCAGATAACAAAGTCAGAAGGTTGGAGAAAGGGCATGTCAGAGAAGTCTGGATTCCATCAAGCCAAGTCACTGAGGGACAGGGGGAAAGGGTCTCTCCCAAGAGGGAGAGAAAGGCAGGGGAGAAAGAGAAGGAAAGAAAGTTCTACGTAATTCCCTCAAACAAAGAACTGGATAATACAGATGTAGTTTAGGCAGTGCATAAGGACTCCACCCTCCCAAGTCCTTGTGTTTACTTCTCTTTCCCTCTCCCGCAATTCAGAATGTTCGGGCTCTTCTCCAACGAGTGCATTTCAGTTTAATCTCAACCACTTTATTTTTTTGCAAATATATTAATGATGGCGATAATATTACAACTTTCCACTGTCTCACACGGCGAGATAACCCCAAGCAACGGGATCTACTCCTAATGGCTCCACAGATACTTTGACCGCGTTTACATTTCATTGCTCGTCCTTTCTTCTGCGTTCACAGAACAGAGCCCGGAGGGCAGAACTCTTCAGCTTTGAAAACCCATCTCCTGTTTCTGTCCCGCTAACCCCTTTTTCCGTCCCACCTTTCACAGCATTCTCACTCACACACACACGGGGTCCTCTGTGCATCCTGAGCTTCCCGAGCGCTTTTTTCCCTTCTCTTTTTTCAAAGTATGCAAGCGACACTCGGCACTACAAAGAAAAACTCACCCCCCTCAAACTCGTCCTCCTCTTGCGTCCGTATCGTTCCCAAACGTCCTAGAAAAGCAATAAGAAGGACAAACGTTCTTCTTCGGGTCCACGTTGCCATCATGTCTAAATATTAGACGTGTATATCCTCCTCCTCCTGGAGCAAGGAAAAGTGCAAAATCAAAGCGTAAAAAAAATTATTGGAGCACCATCTTTTCCCTCTCAGCAGGACATTAAAAAAAAGAGAGGGCGAAAACTGCTTGTTCCCCGAGGCTCGCTTTCTTGTCCTTTCTTTTTTAACCGCACCAGCTCTTGCACGGTCTGCAAGCACTTTTTTCTCCCCCAAGTGATGCAGCTTTAAATAGGAAGAATGCTGCCTCCGCTTCTTTTCCTGCCCCCTTTCAGCTTCTTCGGGCTCATAATCATCCAGTCCCTGGCAAGGAATCGCGTGATTGATGGTAAACAACCGAATCAGAAGTGGCTTCACGCTCCCCTCAAACTTTTCTGCCTTCTTTTTTTTTTTTTAACGTGCACAGTTTTTTTCTTTTCCCCGCCTGCTGTTGTTCAGGAAAAGATCTCCTATGCAAAGAATTTATTGGGAGCAGAACATACTTGGCTGAGAGAAGACGATTCTACCACTCTCACTCTCTTGGAAGCGGTGGAGGGGACGAGATGCTAAAACGCTCTTTATATAGTCACGGGCCAGGGAAAGGGAACCTACCCCCTCCACACTTCTGGGAGGAGGGCTCCCCCTTCGCTGTTAATGACTGCCTGGGAGTTTAACTATTCCCATTCTCCTCTGCTTCCTGCATTCTCTAAGGCAGGAGCAGCCAACCTAGTGCCCTGCAGATATTTTGGGCTTCCATAAACCCCAGCCAGCATGCCCAATGGCGAGGGGTTGTGGGAGCTGTAGTCTAAAACATCTGGAAGGCAGCAGGTTGCATATCTCGGGGGGGGGAGACCAGAAAGTAGCTTCCCAGATGTTTGGGACTTCAACTCCCAGCATTCCTGATCATTGGCCATACTGGCAAGGGCTTCAGGGAGTTAAAAATCCAAACATCTGTAGATCTACCTTCTCTCCATGCCCACCCTTGCTCTAAGGCTACCCAAATCTCCTAGGTGATCTTTAGACCTACCACTCACTCTCACTCTCCCATAATGGTGGTAGGGAGATTCAGCACAGCACAGTGTCTAGTCATTTCTATGCCCGAGACAGGCTCCCAAATCTATGCCATTTTCCTCTCTGGGATGAGTTAAGAAAGTCTGTGGACCTCTCAACATAATTTTATTTGGTTATTTGGCAGGTTGTTGTTGTTTTTATCGTTGTATTTTAATTCTGGTTTTAATGCTTTTTGTAGGCTGCCATGGTTTTTGATAATGAAGGGTGGTATACAAATATATTTTGCAAACCACCCTTCATTACCAAATCACATGTACAAGAAGCATCAAACAATCAAAATAAAATACAAAGATAAAAGTTAACAAGCAAAGAAAATCTACCAAGCTACGGAGTAAAATCAGCAAATACCTTGGTATACAGATACATTTTCAGCTGGCTCCTGAACACTGCAAGGGTGGTGCCTGTCACACTGCAGCAGGGAGAAAATCCCAAAGGCGTGGTGCCACAACAGGAAAGGTCCTTCTTCTGGTTGCCGCCAGATGCACCTGTGCAAACAATGGGACACCCAGAAGGCCCTGATCTCAGACAACAAGCAGGCTGATTATGGGAGAAGGCGCTCCCTCTAGTAGGGTGCCCAAAGCTGTCCAGTGTCTTACTTGCTACTGACATTCCAAGTGCTCCCTGCTCATACTATTCTGCTCAGAGGCTGCTGTGTGGAGAAAACAAACTCATATAAACTCATAACTCATAGAATCATAGGGTCGGAAGGGGCCTACAATATCTAATATCGTGGGTATCTAGTTTTCTCCTCCCACACCAGCAGTTTTCAGTGGGCTTCACTATATTAGCCTGCAGAAAATGAGAAACTGCAACGATGCCATTCTGCCTGGCCAGCTGCCTTCACTAAGCCTCTGAACAAGCAGATATCTTGCTTTTTATCTGCCACTTTAAAAACGTGTTTAATTAGTCCATACTGAAAAGAAAACATATCATTTAACATTATTGAAGAAATGCCAACATATCACATGGCCTTTTGTGTCTGTTTGGTGGCCCTGCTCAAGCTGTGCCCTGAGAGGGCTGGCTGCAGGTTTGAGGAGGCCCTTGGCAAAATGTCCACTGGTGGGGCCCCTCCTGCATGCATCCTGCATGATTTGATCAGTGCTAGGTGGCTCAGAGTTGCCATTTCAATTTGCCACAAACGTCCTCATGGAGTGTTGCTCCAGGGCACTGTGGGAAATTTAGAGTCCCAGACACAGCCATTTGGCACAGATTGGGGTACCAGAACATTTTTTTTTTTTTAAAGGGGAGCCAAGGGCAGGTGTTGGTGGTTATCCCTGCCGGAAAACTATCCTGTCAGTTGTCCAAGGATGCTGCATCCTCACGCCAATACGGCTCTTTCTTGGTTACCAGCAGGAATCCAATTGCCCAGCGGTTATCAAAAGCTCTTCTCGGCTTATTCTGGCATTGGGGGCCAGGGGTGGGGTATGCCAATCATTGCTTGCATCTATCTACCCCAACTTCCAAATCTCCAATCGCATCATCCAAGCTGCTACGTTATGGGAACCTATCCACAATTCAGTCATTTCAAAATGGTGCATGACAAGCCATCATTAGGCATCAGGAAATGTACTAGTGGTACAGATAGACTTATAACACTTTGGGAATTCCTTTGACTAGTTTCCTTTAATTATTTCATCCTTTCGTTATCTCTGCAACCGTGTGAGCTAGATACTTACTAAAACCAAAAATGAAAGCTGGGATTCTCAGCATTTAGACTGCATGTGAGGATGTGTTGTCCACACATACATGCACGAGAGCTCAACCAAGGTGATATTACGCCACTTGTACTGGCAGTTGGGTCCAGGTGGCGAAGGGAAGAGAACAAATTAGACACACAGACTTAGCTGGGATGATAAACTGGCCACAACTTTATTTACTTTCACTTTAATATGCTTGGCGGCGACACAGGGCTGGATCCTGTCATTGGCCAGCCCGTCTGCTGACTGATTCCCCCTCCCTGGCCTGCATGCCAGGAGCACAGGTGGTGGATGCAGGGCCAGGAACATGGGGCCAGGGACACACCACGGCGTGGACCGCTAATCTGAACCCCTTTCCACCACCCCAGATGTGGCCAGCTCACAGCACGCATGCTGGGCTGGTCTCAGTGCTACATCCCCAAGAGCCCTTACAGGATTTGCTGCTATGGGGGAGCAGGGAGCCCAATTCTGATCCCCCTCACCAATGGATCCAGCCCAGCATAGTTGTGACAAATGTTAAAAAATGAAGCATCCACAAAGAATTTACTGACAGCCCAGATCAACTTACTTACAGTGGGATTAAACTTGCAATGAGGAAGGCAAACAACAACAACCCCTGCACTGTCTTTGCCAATTGGTGTGCTGTTAAATTCCTTCCCAGCCACATTAAGTGGCCATTACTTCTGCCACTGCAAGACACCTTGCTCCCCAGAGTGGGTGGGTGTGACTGTAGTGGTGCAGCCACGTGGGAGGCCTGCTTTTAGGGCCTTCAGGCTGAACTGGGGTGAGAACGAAGGAAAAAGATCTCAGGCCAGTGGCTCCGTCCCTTTGGCCCCACCCTTCTGGGAAGGCGGCGATGTCCCCCCTTCACTGCCAGCCTGTGTGCCCTCACAGATCACGGCTCCCCAGTAAGCGGGGAACGCAGCTCCACTTCTTAAGACTTCCCTACACGTAGTGTAGGGAAAGTGTTTTGAGTGTCAGCTGACTGCAATTTTATGATCTATCCAGTGGAGGCTGGTGGCTCCGACTTCAAGGTGCTGAACCTATTAGCTGATCCCTATTCCCAAAATAGGGTCAACATCTTGCATACCTCCTTTGGAGTTCTGGCTGGGTCTGACTGGAACCTAGAATGGATTCACAGCCCCACCAACATCAGAGCTTTCCAGGCACAGCTTGAGCAGGGCCACCAAACAGACACAAAAGGCCATGTGATATGTTGGCATTTCTTCAATAATGTTAAATGATATGTTTTCTTTTCAGTATGGACTAATTAAGCACGTTTTCAAAGTGGCAGATTAAAAGCAAGATATCCGCTTGTTCAGAGGCTTAGTGAAGGCAGCCGGCTAGGCAGAATGGCATCGTTGCAGTTTCTCATTTGCTGCAGGCTAATATAGTGAAGCCCACTGAAAACTGCTGGTGTGGGAGGAGAAAACTAGATACCCATGATGTTAGACATAATCAGTAGGGTTTGTTTGTTTTCTCCACACAGCAGCCTCTGAGAAGGACAGTATGAGCAGGGAGCACTTGGAATGTCAGTAGCAGGTAAGGCACTGGACAGCTTGGGGCAGGCTACCAGAGGGAACGCCTTCTCCCATAATCAGCCTGCTTCTTGTCTGAGATCAGGACCTCCTGGTTGTCCCAGTGTTTGCACAGGTGCATCTGGTGGCTACCGGAGGAAGGGCCTTTCCTGCTGTGGCACCCTGCCTGTGGAATTTTATCCATCTTCCTTCCAGTAGCATTCAGTGCATACAATGGGCGTGCACTTGTCAGGCTCTCCTACATTTTGAGCATGCATATTTTCCCATACATGTTATGGGAAGGCTTAGCTTCTCAGTAAAGAAAAAAAAGATATGAAAAAGCAGCCCTTTGAAACTTCCATGGGAGAAGTTCTACAAATTCCATAATCAGCCTATTCAGTTAATCAGTTGTCTCTGTTATTAATTCTTGCTTATCATACTAGATATTTAGGCAGATTCCAGATTTTTATTATGTATGCAACACAGAGAATCAAAACAAGAACATTCCTTTTTTCTTGGCACAATGATCTGGTGCCTTGTTAGCATGCAGATTTATTAGAAGTGTTATAGCCTAAGGAAAGTAAATTCACATTTATACTTGATAAATAAAATCTGAATGGTTAGTTCAAATACAATTACATCTTCTGCGATATTTGCTGGCATCATTTTACTGACCAGGTTTCAGAATGCTGGTTATTATAGGGGGGTGCAAAGGGAAAAAAAACATTTAGTCATGCCATTTATTTTCATTATTAAAAACCACATTTTTTGCCATCTCTTTGTGAAAATTACATTCATTTCATTACTGACTGTATTGGTTTTGTTTCCATTTTCATCTTGGTGTTAGTTTTTTTCTGTATGTTTCCATTTACTGATAGTTGTGTTCTTACTGGAACGATGCAAAATCTGGGGCATTCTGGGGCAAGAAAGCTGCACTGCCAAACCCAGCTCCTGCTACTGCCACCAGAGAGGGCCAAGTCCCCCGTGCCAAAATGGAAGTCCTGTTTGTACTCCTGTGCATTCATCTGGAGACAAATGAAAACTGAGCCAGTTCATTTTTTTCATGAATTCTAAAACCAATGTATCCTTAGTTATTGATTTGCATGATACCAGCGTCTTTGCATGGTTTAAAGTTCACCAAGGGAAAACAAGAATTTACCCATGGATACGTATCTTCAGGCTTCCACCAAGTCAATGTGGGTAGTGCTAGGGATGTACGGACTGTGTAAAATCCGCTCCCTCTGTGTTTCGCAGATTGTCAGAAGCATTTTGTTCTGTCATCCGCCCACAGACGGATACAAATATATATTTCTTGTCATGCAGAAAAATACGTAAATAATTACATAAGTATTTACATAAGTATCTACATAATTTACCGTAGCACGTAACATTTAGCATGTTGTCCCCCATTCCATTCAACATTTGCTCAGCAGAAACTTACGTATTTTCTTATGAATTTATATACGTACATTTTGGGAAAGTAAAAAAAATCATCCGAAAGTCCACGGATTCGGCACGGTCTGAGGGGGTCGCTCCACAGCTGAGTCTGCAGGTCAGATTCTTAGAAATCCGAGCTCACTGTAGACTGTCTCAAATTTCTCCAGCATCCCTAGGTAGTGCTTAGAATATTGTGGCTGATTTAGCCACCATCAAGAGAGCCCCTTTCAGTTGCACTCAAAGGCCTGTATGCATGCAGAGGCCCATGCAGAGGAGCTCTGGACTTTTCTAAAAGTAGTTCCTTAGGTTGTATTGCTAACCAGTTTTGAAATTACCCTGCACTGAAAAGTGGCCAGTGAAATGGGGACAAAGAAGGCTCCAGTTATGGTGTTAAAAAAAAGAAGAAGAAGCCACACTTTGTCAAGATTCCCTTAGCCCTCACTTTACTTCAACGCCCAAACATACAGAGACGAGAGGCCTCCGTCTATAGCTTTTAATCCATTACTTCACAGGGTCATACAGATGCAACTTCTCAGAGACTCTCCGTCTACAAAGGAATGCCTTCAGGGGATTCAAATGGGATTTAAGAGAGTTGCCCGCTGTTTGAAGAGGGAGGTGGTATATGGCTAGCTTAACTTAAGGGGGGAGGGGGGAAGTCCCTCTCTTTTCATGAGGCCTCTAAGCACAGCTTTTCATGCAAGGCCAATTGGGTAGACCATCTAAGTTCCTCCCTGCCTTCTCTCTCTTTGCTCTGCGCCTGCATCTAGCATCTATTAGGTCATCTTCCCCAAACCCCACCTCTTCCTGTTCACTGCCTGTCACGGGGGGGCAGGGTGAGGAGGGACCCTCATGCTCAGCCATCTGGACGTTTGTAACCTAAGAAGCAGGACTACTCATATCTGGACTAGCCTGGGAAAACACCTCCCCCATGTCTGACAGTTCTCCTTCAGAATCTGAATTGCTATCCAACTCCCTGCACTCAGAAACACTCCTGACACACTTCATGTGAAAAGCACACCAAGTGGCTCTCTTTGGCTTGCCACAACAGCTACACAGCTGCCTACTCCAATTTGCACGACTGTTGGAGCATATGCTGAGCTCTGGCATTCCTCTGTCAATGACATATTCTTTGCTTATTTATGTTTGGATGACTTTGTCTGAAGTCCAAAAGCACACACACACAAAAAAAAGCCAGCAGCAATTGGTGAGTGAGTATGAAAGTCAGGTGCTAGGTGGTGATGGAGCAAAGTGCTGAGCAAATCTTGTACAGATCTTACTGACTAGTTCACACGATCACCGCTGCCTCCTTTGGCTTGTTTAAGTCATGGTGAGTTGTGGTGTGTGCCGGGCAGTTTTTGAAGCTGCGGTTCATCATGTCATCCAAACCCAGGGACCATGGGTTAAACAACCTTCACATAACCCATGGTCCCGGGTTCGGATGACACGACAAAGCCACAGTCATGGCTTGAATATTCGAAACAGCCACCACCACGCTGTTTGATTGCGTGAAGCTGTCTAGCGTCTAGGAAGAGAAGTGCCAGAGGAGGGACTATGGCTCAGTGGTGGAGCACACATACTTTGCATGCAGGAGGTCCTAAGTTCAGTCCCTGGCATCTCTAGTTCAAAGGTTGAGGTACACAGGGATGGTGAAAGACCTGTGCGGGAGCCCTTGGAGAGCCACCGTTGGTCAGAGTAGATCATACTGGGTTAGAGGGATGAAGCATCTCACCTGCTATAAGACAGCTTCCTTTTAGCCTCATCTGCTTGGAAGCAACAGCCTCAGACCTGGAAGCCTCACCACTTTTGTCTGTTCTTTCTTCATATGCTCCTAGGTTGAGCCCAGACACTGAAAGGAGGCTAAGCCCAAATCTTATAAAAACTTTTTTCTTTTCTTTAATGCAACACTCGATGCATCCAGGACATTATTGTTCTTAATGTATTCCAGTGGTTTTAAGACATGTCCCTTGACAGCTTAGGAGGGGTTCTTCAGTGAGAGAATCAACAATGGGCAGATGAGCTTCCCTAAAAGATTGCTTACCCACTAGTACTGATCTTCCCCTACAATTCAGGCTTGTAGGAGAATATTGGGTACGTTTGAGGGTGCACAGTTGATGCCGGGCTACACCAGGGGTAGGCACCCTGAGGCCCTACAGATTTTTTTGAACTACAGCTCCCATAATTCCTGGCTGCTGGTCATGCTGGCTAGGGCTTATGGCTGTTGTAGTCCAACACATCTGGAGAGCACTAGATTGCCTATGTCTGGGCTAAACTGTCATCCTGCAAGTGTGTGCCCTATAACATATCCAAGAGTCTTCTGCAATTTGTAGGAATGCCATGGTAAGTAGTCAAAGGGGTGGGGTGGGGTGGAGGGGTTGGTAGCTAAATCTGTGATGAAAAGTATTCCTCGAGGTAGAAATTTTGGAAATCATTGGCGTATTTTACTGAAAAGAAACAAATTAGTGGAAGAAGACAGCAGCTAAAGCAGATCTTTGGACGTGAATACAGTCAACATCCTACTAAAGTGAATGGCAAATTGCCTGTTATCGGAATGGCTGTGGCATTCATTAACTTATCTTGACTCAAGGAGTGCGCCACTGTTCTTTCTCCATGCTCTCATTATATCCCTTTATTTTAATAATAATAATAATAATAATAATAATAATAATAATAATAAAGCACATTAACCTATCAAATGTTGACTATATAAGTTCTTTGGCATTTTCCCCAGTATTAGTATTTCCACATACATTTCACTTACTATTTCATGTTGATAGGGTTTTTTTTTTTCTTTTAAAATAAACCACAACTTGAGGTAGTATTCTGCTGACAATGGATAGAAAGTGTGTTCAGATAAAATACACTCACACAAAGAGCGCTTTAAAGAACTGGGTTACGCCCACACTTTCAGATTCAGCACATAAGCCTGAAAACAAATCAAATTGATAAAAATCAATTTTTAAATTGATTTGAAAACGTCACTGAATTCAAAAGGAGTTTGGCAGACACAAAGTTCAGTTCCCACTAAAACGTATGGGAGTCTTCCTAAAAAATTCATTGTTTCTGGATAAGCCACCATCCAACTCAGAGGAGATTGTCTTTGCTTGCTAGCACTTCTTTTCAGGACAGAAGGAAGGAATGTCAGGGGTATTGAACCTCTTTCAGCCCCAGAGTCAAATTACATTTTTGGAGAAGCTCTCAGGGACACATCCCAGTGCTGGGTGGGGCAGGAGTCAAAAGGGGCGGAGCCAAAAGTCCAGCATATTTTAGCAGAAAGCTTTTACTGCCAATAAGTAAGAGGCATTTCCTCTTCGAAGGGGAAGGGGAGAAGCCGCACAAAAGCCAGAAAACCACCAAATGATTGGTGTTTGGGAGAAAGGCAATGGGACCTGGGGAACAGGGATGGCCATCTGAGGAACCCTGAAAGGCCAAATTGGAGTTGTAGGTGGGCAGGATTTGGCCCCCAGGCCTGAGGCTCTACACCTCTGCCCTGTATACACCCTGTATACTAAAATTAGAGGAAAACTTTTATAGCCAATTTTGGATCATTCTCCAAGGTAAAGGATACCTTGGGACAATTCCTCATTTGCTGGCGGGTAAAGATCATGCAGTCTAATCCTAAACATGCAGAGGATTACAGCCTAAAAGCTATTGGGGCAGTTGCATCATTTGCCTTAGCTCCTGCAAAGTAAGCTTAAAATACTACAAGGACTCAACAGCGAGATTTTCCTGAACTTATTGTATTGTTGCTTTTACAATTGTCCTGTTTTGGCTGTAGCAAACTCGAATGCAGTGGAGTCCACAAACATTCAAACCTACAGGTGGTTATCCAATGTGGTTCAGGCTACAACAGAGGTGGGCTAAATCCAGGCAGAAGTCAGAACACAGTCAGTCAGTGAGGATCAAGCAAGAGCAGGAGTGGTCAAGGTACACAGTCCAGAAGCAGGGTCATTAGGTGGTCCAAACGGTCAGGGAACAGCATCAATCACAGGGCATGGTTCAGGAGGCAAGGTGCACGGTACAGAGGATGGATGGACCAAATTGTTCCAGTGCTGGCTGGGTTTTCAGTGAAGGCTTTTAAACTCAAAGCCTGCTGGACCCCACCCAGAGCTCAACTGCAGGAACCAAGCCTCCCTTTCCAGAGCCCTACTCCTGAGGAGTCACTTTCTCCTGAGGAGACCTTTTGTGGAGGCAAGCTCTCCTTCACACAGGAGCCCTGTTAGCCTGTTGTTTGAGGTGACATGGGCCAGGAGGTTGCTCAGCCTCTGCCTCAGAGGCAGAGTCCTTTCTCCTGACAGGGATGGCCCTGCAACCACCTCCCCAGAGGGCTCAGGCTCCTGTGGGTCTAATGGCAGTCCCTGGAGTGTCCTGGGCTTCTGGGGCCTCTAGCTCTTCCCCTGAGGAGGACTCCTCCAGTGGGGGCATGGGAATAATTGTGGAATTGAAATCTTGTTAAATGTATCAGTTTGTTTTAAATGATCATTTGCTCTGTTCATCTTTGTAGGTTATGGATTTTCAGACTTCTGCCAAAGGCAAAATAAGTACGATTTACTCACCTAGGAGAAAAACAAGCATTTGGCCATGTCTGCCTAACAACTTGCCACATTCTTCACTCAGCACTTCTGTGGGCAGGTTCACACATGCATGTGTACAAGCTAGTTACCCAACACTGGATAACTTGCCGTTTACATGAAAGCGCTTTGCTGACAAGCATTGTGTTTGAGATCTCACTAGTTGAGATGAAATCCTTTGTCTGTGGTATTAGATACAGGATGCTTCATTTACACATGCAAGTACTCACTTATTCATTTATTGACTTTACTGAATGGCCATACCACTCAAATCACAAAGTGGATTGGTCTTTTTGCCCAACAGATTTAGACATACACTCCAGTCCAGAGCCTGTTGGGCTCTGCCATACACAGAGTGAGCATGCTCCAAGTATGTGGGATTCTCTTTTGATATAATAATTTTATTTTTTTAAAGAAAACAACAACAACATAAACACACAATACACATACACTAAAATATCTCTTAAGATTGTAAGATATCTACCTTTGGCTCCCATTACACAACACATGCTTATTATTATTCTCTACTTCTTATCTTAGTTGTATATCATACATTGAGTTCACAGACATTATCTCATTCCTCTCCTAATCTTTAACAACAAAAGGAGAACTAACCATCTCAAAGTTCAAAATCCACATACAAAGATATAATTTTTCTCTATTTCTCGTACAAATTCTATAAAAGGTTTCCAATCTAACATAAATTTAGTTGTTGACCCTTCTTTAATTATAATAGTAAGTTTTGCCATCTCTGCCAGCTCCATCATTTTCATGATCCACTCGCTCACAGTTGGTATTGTTTCATTCTTCCACTTTTGTGCATACAATAACCTTGCAGCCGGAAGGAGGGTTCCCCCCTTCTCTTTTACGTGTTTATCTGTTAGACCCAATAACAAAGTTTCTGGCTTTAATTCTAAAGTAGTCTTTAATATTCTATGAGCTTAAGACTGTATTCGTTTCCAAAATATATTAGCTTTTTTACAAGTCCACCATAAATGATAAAATGTTCCATCCTGATCTTCACATTTCCAACATTTTCCGGAAACCAAGTATGTAGGATTCTCCATTCACTTCCACATCTGCATCTGCATCCAATTGGCCACCCAGAGCTGCCCCTCCACAGACCTGAATGGGAACATTGGTGCCCCTGCTCAAACAAGGGATCCAAAGTTCAGAGCAATTGGAGTAATTTTCAGCAAGACATCCCAAATTTAATCATAAAATAAAAGATGACTCCAAATCCAGGGCAATAAACAGTCTCCTAAGCAATATTTCCCTTGATGATTTGCTTAGTTCAGGGTTCTATGCTCAAATTTAGGAACTCAAATGAAGAACAGATTTTTCAGACCGGTGAGGTGTTGTTGTTTTTAAAAAAAGAACAAATACAATTTCCTTGTTGTTATGTCCAGTAAAATTCTAAATTGTAATTCTCTAGCATGTCTTTTCAAGTAAGATACTGCACACATTCCTTTCTGGGGCAAGGACCATGAGATTAGACAAGGAGTAATAATTCTGGGGGAAATACCATGAACCTTTCTAAATGACGTTAATTCATGATTCCCCTCAAGCCTGGATTTACTTACACACTTCCTGCCATTTGGGAATCGTGACTGCTTCCAACTGTTTTTTGTCAGGGTGTTGACAGCTGTGGCAAAGACGCCTCTTCAGTGCATCTCCTACTTTGGCAAGGCCTTGATCCCCCCCTCCCATACCAGCATCTGTTCTCACCCCCTGCCAGTTCCATTGCACAAGTGGGACCCAGTGCTTATGCAAGGGATATTTAGCACTTCCCAGAGGAAGCCCCCAAATGAGTGGAAATGCTCATTACTGGAAGGAGACAGTCAACGGAGCTCCTTTATGCAAGCTCCACTGACCTGCCTCTTTCGGGAAATGAGCATTTCCACTCATTTCAGGTAGCCCGAAGAAGTGCTAAAACTCCCTTGCATAAGCGGTAGACACCACTTGCGGAAGGGAATCTGTGGGGTGCAGGAGAATCAGCAGCATGGAAGCGCCCTGGTGGATTGTCCCCAATGCTCCCGGTTACTCGTTCTAGTAGTGCAACCAAATTTTGTCTACAGCAGCATCCATGCCCATCTTGGAACATACCAGAGTTACTGTTTGGGACCATTCAACAACTCCCCCATTACAGCCGATGACTCTCTTAACTGCTTAGCTTATTTAATAATCCTCAGCCTTTATGCTTCGAGGGATCCCACTGCATCTGAGCACTTAAGTGCATAGTCTCTACCACATTTTCCCCTTCTGGCAAATGCACCCACACATTAGATAGCTCCAGCTTCTCCCATCAGGCAGGACTTGGAGGGTTTGGATGAATAGCTATCTCTGCAAAGAACGGCATCTTTGCCCACTGGATCTAACCTCCCTCTCCTCTACAGACTTTGGGGGACCTCTCCTGACCCTACACAAGATGGGATTTACCATGCGACAGGTGTGTGATGCCTCCCATGCTGGCCATCTTAGCGCCTGGAAATTGCCAACTAATTACTGGCTTAAAGAAAACTTTGAGGGAAATTGACTGGGGGTTGGGGGGAAGCATCCTGGTCTCTGTACGATTGTCTGAGGAAGTTTGAGAATTTTTGTTAAGATTAGTGAAGTTTCTCAGTGGTGATTCACACATCTCTACTATCAAAGTGCAGTGTGAGAGGCCTCATTTGTTCCCGACCCTTTTGAAAAAGGCTGCAGGGGACAAGCAAGGGCTTGTACTTGAAATATAACGTATTGCCCTGAGTGTACACACTAACATTCAGTCTTATGTTTCAATGTTCAAGGGAGGTACCACATCGCTTTGTGTTTCTCCTTGGATGCCCATAAAAGCTTTTGACAAAGTCCTTCAGCCAAAGGCTTCTGAGAACATTTAGCAGGTGATAAGTGGACAGGTGCTCTTATGGAATGGAAACTGGTAAAAGACGACCAGGAAACAGAGAGTGGGAATGAATGGCCAATTTTCATAATAGGGGAAAGTAAGCAGTGGGATTCCCTAAGGATTGGAACTGGGACTATTCATAAATGATCATGTATCAACAGTGAGCACTATGATAGCTACATTTGGAGATGACCCCAAATTATTCAAAATGTGGAGGAGGAAGCCAAAGCAGACCGTGACCTGGTTCACATGACACAACAGCCCACCAGGGCTTAATTTACCCGTAGGAACCATCACATCATGCTGGGCACTCGCAGGTGCCATTTTTGCATGGTGCCCATGGGTGCCCAGGTTGCCGTGGCTTGTCGTGTAATCCAAATCCACTGGCAGTGGTTGTTTGTGGGCTAGACAACCCTCAAATAACCCATGGCTTAGGGTTATTTGAGGGTTGTCTAGCCCTCAAACAACCCATTGCCTGGATTCGCATGACTTGACAAACAACAGCAAGCCAGGCACCTGCAGGCAACATGCAAAAATGCCCCCCAAGGGTAAATTAAGCCATGGTGGGCTGTCATATCATGCAAATCAGGTCTGCGAAGAGATCCAGAAGTATCACCAAACTGTGTGAATGGGCAACAGAATAGCAAATGTGATTCAAAGAAAATAAATGTAAAGTGATGCAGATTGGAGCAAAAAATCCTAACTTTACATTCACACATGGGATCTGAACAGACTATATATTATCTAGAAAACAGATCCTGGGGTCATGGTGGATAGTCCAATGAAAATGTCAAATCAGTGTACAGTGTTTGTGGGGGAAAAAGGCTGAATTCAACCTGGGGTGAAATGTGGGTTGAATTTGGGTACTATGGATTGGATCCAGACTTTGCTCCCACCAGCAGGAGACTGCTCAGGGGACTTCATGACGGTGGAGGGTGGGGAGGCAACTTTTGGCAATTCCCCCATCCCTCTGCAGCGCCATGTGGTCTCTGAAATTCTGCTCTGGAGCACTGTGGAGGGTGGCACTGGGAGCTGCAGGTGAAGGGAGAATTGCCAAAAGTCACCTCCCCGCTCTTTCTGCCAGCAGGACCCTTCAGATGGATCAAAAGCCTTCCATGGATGGAAGGAGCTCTTCTGTTCCCAGACAACAAAGTCTGGATACAATCCCACAAGCTTCAGCCCCTAAATTAACCAGGTAAAAAAGACACCTGATATGCCTAAACCTAACCACGAGAGATACCCAGGAAATATGAACACTACTGGTAGCGCAGAAAGATGAACAAAGTGTGGGATTTTATAAATATATATATATATATATATATATATATATATATATATATATATATATATATAAAATACCTTGGTTTTACCTGGTATTTTTAAACTTTTAAAAGTTTTATAGTATGTTTTTTCAAGTTGTATTTTATGGTTTAATTGTGAACTGCCCAGAGAGCCTCAGCCTTTCAACCACTTTGCTAGCTGCTGGAACTCTGTGGTCTGAAACTGAAAAAATGTATCCAAATTGTCACGGTTAAATTTTATATTGCACATTCAAAATCTGTTTTTTGGTTTCATCATACTTGCAACACAAATCTGTATTGACTGTGCAGTCATAAATGTGACATAATGTCTGGAGACTTTTCAAATGGGGAAAGGTAGGGAACATTAACATTAATGTTAATTTAACATTAGACCCAGATTTTTAGCTGGTTTCAGCATTTATTCCCTTGACTAAGGCTAGTATCCTATGCATAGTTACATGGAAGAATTAACGAGGCTCAAGCTCACTGAGGTCCACTGCAAAGCTTGGCCCACCTCGTTCCCATTCCCAACTGCAAACTCTTCCCGTCCCCTCTGTTTGAATGGGAAAAGAACATACTTAGGTGTACATTTTTTTAGAGTGTGCACCCAAATGCATACTATTCCTCCACTGACTAAAGCATGAAGATGCACACGGGGGGGGGGGGGGATTAAAGCACACATTTTTCTAAAGGACACTTTTCTTCTTAATAAGCGTTGCAAGCTTGGGAATGTGTGAACCTTGCCTGCAAAATGTGCTCACGTTCACATTTGGGGGTGCAAACAAGGCAAGTTCTGATCTTAAACTAATAGAAACGACATTCCCATATATCCCTACTTGGAAGTATGTCCCAATGAATAAAGTGGGATTTACTTCTAAGTAAATAAGATACTTACTTAGTATTCTAGGTACATATGACCAGTCTGTAAGTAGCAAACGAATCAGCTTTTATTTAGGTCAACTTTTACTTCACTGTCTTGGCACAACATTTCACAAAATGTAACATATTAGAAACAATAATAAGGGCACACATTCAGCTAGCTGTTCTCTCCACATTTTAGAAGGAGGCCATTTTGACAGTCATCAGCGAACACAAAACTTTCCATGCAAAGTAATTTCATTTATTTTTCTTTACTTCTGACAACTATGAAAAGAGCACACCTTCATAGCTGTCGGGAGGGAGGCAATAAGTTTACAGTGACAAAAGTGGGGCATGGGAAGTAATTCTTACAGGAAAAGGGGTGTAAAAACATTGCCAGGCACAAACACTTTGGAAAAATAGGAATCATGCAAAAGCCAGACTATGTTCCAAGGTTTGAATTTGCATGCTAACTAATCACAATATATCAGTTTCTGTACTGTTTGGGGTGAAGTCACCAATGGAATTGTGTATAACCCAGTACAACAATATTATAACACTGTGAAAATAGTTACCTGGTTATTTCAAATGTAGAATGAAAAACAGATTTATTAGAAGAAAAGGTATTTTATGTACTGTCTTTACTTTTCCATTTTCTTTACCTGTAGTCTTCTTTCCAATGTTTTAAAGTTTTTTACACTATTATGGATTGAATCCATATGTGAAACAGAAATCCTGTTTGAAAATTTATTGTGGTTCTTCACTGCTTGTCAAATGTAAAGTTCAGTTATTGCTCTGAAATTTAACAAAGGTATTTTGGATTCTGTAGAAGAGCTTATCATTGGCTATGATTCATTTTAAAACTTTTTTAAAAAACTTGCTCTTACAAAAACAAATTTCTCCACTCACAGGACCCAGATTGTTCAAAGGCAATATACTGTATAGTCTAGAGCTGAAATCCTATGCACATTTACTTAGGAGTAAGTCCCACTGAGGATGATTGGACTCACATCCAAGTAAGCATGCATAGGATTGTGCTGCACATGTATGAAATGGTACAGAAGGCCCATATATGCAAGAACCTTCTATAAGAGTGAAATGGCCAAGCAACTGCCATTTACGGTCACTGAAACTTCCTTTGTCATAACAGTGAAGGACAGTTTATGTGGAGATACTTGAAGGACCGCTTCTCCCATACCAGCCCGCCTTCACTTTGAGGTCTTCAACCGAGGCCCTTCTCACTCGCCCACTGCCAAGGCCCAAGGGCAGTTAGGCTGGTGAGTACAAGGGAGACTACTTCTCAGTGGTGGCCCCACACCTCTGGAATCAGCTTCCATCAGGGGTTTGTCAGGCCCCTTCTTCGCAGGTCTTCAGAAAAGCTCTGAAGATCCCCTGTTTTTGCTGACCTTCCCATAATCTGTGGGCTGCAGGTTTTATCGGTGTAATTTCTTTTTATAGTGTCTTATAGTATTTTACTGTATGTTTATTGCCTATTTGTGTACTTTTATATGGCTTTTATCCTGGACACCACCTTGAGGGGGTTATACCCTTAAAGGTGGGCTACAAATACTTTAAATAAATGAAATAAAAAATATTTCTTGAAATGCTGAAGGCCAGCAGGTGCAGCTGAGAACCTTCCCAAATCTAGTTGGTTAAAGCTGCCTGGAAGGAACTGTGTTGCCTGCTGTTTATTTGCAATCACGGAGAGGCGTTGGGAGGAAGCAGAGGAGGGGTTACCATCTTCTGCAAAGGAGTTGGTTATACAACCCCATCTGAAATGTACAACAATGCATAAGGATGCTTCTGGCTGCTGTTGGCCAATTTCCAACTTTCCTGGCTTTTGGAAAGTTTACTGAACATGTGAGATTTTTCTGGCTAAACATATTTCTTGCCCATTTCAGTTTGGCTTCTGGACTGGGTATGGAACTGAGACAGCTTTAATTGCACAAGCATCAAACCTTCTACAGATCAGCAGGGGAGAACTTCCTTTTGCTGATTATCCTAGATCTCTAGATGCGTTTGACAGGGATTGCCACTGCATACCTGCTAAGGAAGACTGGAAGATGTGAACACAGACAATGGCTTTTGTGGTATTTACACCAGCTGCTAATTAGTTGGTCCATCATCATCACTGGTCCATCATCATCAGTGATGGTAATTAGTTGAGCCATCAAACTCTGTCCATCATCATTGGTCCATCAAACTCAGTATAGTCTACACCAGCCTTCCTCAACCTGGTGTCCTCCAGATGTTGTGGACTTCAGTCCCATCAGCCCAAGCCACCATGCCTAATGGTCAAGACTTCTGGGAGTTGTAGCCCAAAACACCTGGAGGGCACGAGGTTGCAGAAAGTTGGTCTGCACTGACTGACAGATTCTCTCCGAGGTTTCTGACAGGGGTGCTTCTTAGCCCTACCTGGAGATACCAGGAATTCAACCTGGGACCTTTTGCATGCAAAGCATGTGCTCTACCACTGAGCCATGACCCTTCCCCCAGGGTGGGGCCATGGCTTTTGCTACACCATTTTTATAATTAGGCTTGCTCTTGATGGCTTTCATAGTGAACTCAAAGGATGGCCTTGCAGGATGCTTATTCAGTCACACGGGGATGATCACGCGGCATTTCACAGCAGTCGGTGTTCTCATAAATCTTGTTTAATATCTATATGAAGCCACTGAGTGAGATTGTCCAGAGCTTTGGAGTACGGTGTCATCAACATGCTGATGACACCCAAGACTAAACAGCTTTCTGAACAGCTGGGCGCAACCAATATCTGGATGCTGTCATCAAGTGGATGTGGCTAACAGAATAAAACAATATCTAGAAAAAATGCAGCTGCTGTTGCTGGGGAACCTTGATAGTCTTGGAAGTCGGAGTTGTTATCAATGGGGCAGCAGCTGCTCTGTTGCAGGAGAGTTGAGGCTTAGGGTTTTTCCTTGCCCCAGCACTACCTTTTGAGAAACAGGTGGCAGCTCTGGCAAAGAGCCGCTCAAAGACAATTCTTTCTTATCACCTATGCCTCCTCCTAGGCCGGGGTAGAGGAACATATGGTCCTCCAGATGTTGTTGCACCCCAACTCCAATCAGCTCCAGCCAGTATGGCCAATGGTCAGGGATGATGGGAACTGGAGTCTGCAGTTTCTTTATACGCTGGTCTGCAGTTTCTTTATATGCTGCTTTCACTTGCTTGATGTTGTCTCGTAAGAGGTGGTGCACAGAGGACAATTCCTCTAAAAAGTCTTGGGCAGCGGGCACCAAGGCAGGGCCGAGCAAGGAGGGGAAGGCCTCAGGATGGTACCCAAAATTGGCGAAGAAAGGAGTTTGGCATGTGGAGGCATGGCACGCATTGTTATATGCAAATTCCACCAGAGGCAGCGAGGAGACCCAGTTGTCTTGTTGGTAGTTTACACGACAGTGTAAGTACTGCTCCAGCATGGCACTGGTGCATTCGGTCTGCCCATCCGTCTGGGGGTGGTGAGCGGAGGAAAGCCTGAGTGTCACACTGAGCAGCGCAAGCAACTCCCGCCAGGAACGAGCTGTGAATTGGGGGCCCTGATCTGAAACAAGCCCCTCAGGCCAGCCATGCAGCTGGCAAACATGTATCAAAAAGAGTTCTACGTGTCCCTGACCCTGGGCAGCCCTGAGCATGGGATAAAGTGAGCCATTTTCGAAAATAAGTCCTCCACCACCAGAATGGTGGTCTTACCTTGTGAACGGGGCAAGTTGGTGATGAAATTGAGGGACAGCAGCTTCCAGGGGCCAGAGGGTGTAGGCAGGGGATGGAGTAAGACAGTGGGTTTGCCCATGGGGTCCTTCGTTCATTGACAGGTTTCACAGGAGGCGACATAGCTTTTGACATCCCGACACACTCAGGGCCACCAAAAGTCCCGCGTAACTCCATATAAGTTCTTAGAGAAGCCAAAATGCCCAGCAGTGGAGGAGTTGTGGCACTGATGGAGGATTTTTCTTAGAGGTGTTTGGAAAGCACATAGACTCTGCATAAGTGGTAAAGCAGCACACCTTGCAATGAGAAGGGGGTCGACTTGGGGATGCCAGCTGCGTGGCCCAATTCGCACACCTTATCACACACAAAGGGATCCCGAGCTTGTTTGGTGCAAAGGAGCTCTATCCAAGAATGAGGTTCAACAGCAGCCGCCAGGCTTTGGGGGGAAGGATCAGAGTGGGGGAGGGGCTCTCTTCACCCCCCCGGCCACAATTCCAGCTGACAGGAGAGTGAGTTCACCTGTTGGTTGTCGGTGGCTCTCATGTGGTAGATCTTGAGGTTAAATCGTGAAAAAAATAAAGACCATCTAATTTGACGCTGATTTAAGGCCCGGGCTGTCCAGAGATGTTCCAGGTTCTGATGGTCAGTTCTCACTTTGACTGGGTGCTGTGCCCTCTCCAAAAGATGCCACCACATCTCTAAGGCCAACTTTATGGCTAACAGTTCTTTCTCCCAGATGGTATAATTCTGCTCAGACATGCTTAATTTCCTGGAGTGGTAAGCACAAGGCTGCAGCTCATCCCTGCTGTTCCTGGCTGGAAGAGCAGAGACCCCACTGCAAAATCGGAAGTGTCTGTTTGCACTACAAAAGGCTTCCGTGGGTCAGGACATAAAAGGATCGGCTAAGAGCTAAGAGCCTCTTTAGCTCTTCAAAAGACTGTTGGGAGAAGGCAGACCAGTGAAAGAGAGATTTCTTGCCTTTGAGGAGGTCTGTGAGAGGAGTTGTCAGTTTTGCATAGCCAGGCAGGAACTTTCTGTAAAAATTGCC
Source organism: Heloderma suspectum (assembly GCF_057233095.1). Lineage (NCBI taxonomy): Eukaryota > Metazoa > Chordata > Lepidosauria > Squamata > Helodermatidae > Heloderma > Heloderma suspectum. Next base: position 199,744,322 of record NC_139458.1, read on the forward strand.
AAAGCCCAGGAAACATTGTAAGTCTTTCTTGGTGGATGGAGCCTGCCAGGAGAGGGCCACTTGGACCTTCGCAGGATCCAACTTGATGCCTTCCACTGAAATAATATAACCCAGGTAGTCCAAGGATGTCAAATCAAAAGCACATTTCTCCAGCTTAACAAAGAGACGGTGCTCCCGGAGGACCAGCTTTAGGCCAGCTTTCACATGTTGTTGATGACAGGGGGATCCGAAGAAAATATAAGTAAATCATCCAGATATATGATGAGAAAAGTGTTCAAATAATCTCGGAAGATGTCATTCATAAATGCAGAAATGCAGAGGGAGCTGACGCCAAGCCGAATGACATGACTAAGTATTCATACCATCCATAACGGCACAAGAAACTGGTCTTCCACTCTTCCCACTCCCGGATGTGAATCAGATTATAGGCACCACACAGGTCCAATTTAGTGAAACTCTTGGCTTACCCTAAGTGCTCCAGCATCTCAGGGATTAGGGGGAGGGGACATTTGTCAGGGATAGTAATGGCACTGAGGTTCCTGTAGTCTTGGACGGGACAGAGCTCCCCTGATTTCTTCTTCACTAACCTAGTTGGAGTGCTGGCAGGAGAGGTGGAGGGGTAAATAGAACCGTGCTACAAGTTACTGTCCAAAAACTTCCGTAGAGCTCGGAGTTCTGGCTCTGACATAGTGTACAGTCACCTGGCCAGGATGGTAGCTCCTGGGATCAGGTCAATGGCACAATCATCGGGGGAGGGGGGCAGTCGGTTGGCTTCCTTCTTGTCGAAAACATCCCAGAAAGCCATATATTTTTCTGGTAGGTTCACTGGAGCAGAAAAGATGCTTGGGGAAGATGAGGAGGGAGAGGAAAGGGTTAAAGCCTAAGCCGGGGCCATGCTAGCTCCCAGGAAACAATGCTGTTGACAGTAGGGGGAGGAAAAGTACACTTGATGAAGCTTCCAAGAAATCTGAGGATTATGTTTAGAAAGCCAGGATATGCCCAGCACAATTGGGTATTAGGACACCTTGGCCAGGTGAAATTGAATGTGCCCTGGGAACACAGGGTGACTGGAGCTGTAATCCGAGTGACTGCTCCAGAAGAGAAAGAATGCCCGTCGATAGTCTCCACTTTCAATGGGACGGGCAGGAGCAGAGCAGAAATGTTTCGTTGCCGAGCAAATGTTTTGCACATAAAACTGGTAGTAACCCCAGAGTCCACCAGAACCATGACATATCCCCCCCCCCCCTGGAAGAATGGAGGTGCACAGGAAGCAGCAGATGGAACCGAGGAGAAACGTGTGGGAGGCATACCCCAGTTGCGGATGGTTCCTTGTCACTGGAGACCCCCAACAGACTTGGGGGGGGTGTCCTAGACAGGCTTGGGGGGCAGGAGGTGGTGAGGGAGGTGGGGCTGTCAGTCAGGACCAGCAGAATCTGGCAAAGTGACCTTTCTTTCCACATCTGAAGCACCAACATTCAGCGCACCGCTCTTTCAGTTCTTCCGGCAACAGCGTGGATCAGGTTGCTCCCAGTTGCATAGGAGTCTCCTCCACCCCTGCGTCAGAGCTGCGGGGTGGAGGCAGCGGCCGTGGGGGAATGGGAGGAGGGAAATCCCTGCTAACAGAGCTCTTCTTGGCTTGTCAGCACCCTTCCAGCTGACTGTCAATCTGCAGGCATGACTGGATGAGCTCAGCCAGCGTGGCACCCACACTAACTCATCTAAGAACTTGCCATTCAAGCCATCAAAAAATTGGGCCACCAGAGCCGCATCATTCCACTGTAAATCCTGCATCAGCAAGCAAAAACTGGTCGCATAACCTGAAACAGAGTCCTTGCTTTGCTTGAGGCGGCAGATTTCCCAGGTCACGGTCTCTGCATGAAAGGGGTCACCAACCCCCCTCTATCGCTTTAATGGTAGTCTGCCAGCAGGGGTCATTAGCGAGGAGAAGCACTGAAGCCCATTTAGCCACCACGCCTGAATGCAGGTTAATGATAAACCCCATATGAATCTGGTCTGTCTGGAAATCCTCTGGCTGGAGGTGCATATACAGTTCCGATTGGGCATGGAAAATTTGAAACAGTCCTTTGTCTCCAGCAAATTTCTCCGGTGGTGCTACTGGACATTTCCAACGGGGAGGGATTGGGGGTGGAGCAGGTGGAGCAGCTGCTTGTAAGGCTTGAACAGCGCCCGTCAAGTGACTGACCTGATCGCGAGGAGCATAGTACTCCTGCATCAATGTGTTCAAAGCCTGTTCTATGGTGCCACCTGAGAGCGTGGTCAACAAAAGAGACCGATGAAGAGAGGAGAGGGGGAAAAAGAGGATGGCCGGCAAGCTGTCAGGATTCCCTTAGCCCACACTTTACTTCAATGCCCAAACATACACAGACAAGAAGCTTCAGTCTACAGCTTTTAATCCATTACTTCACAGGGTCATGCAGATGCAAATTCTCAGAGAAACTCTCCATCTACCAGGAATGTGTTCAGGGGATTCAAATGGAATTTATGAGAGTTGCCCGCCGTTTGAAGAGGGAGGCGGTCTCACTAGCCTAACTTAAGGGTGGGAGGTCCCTCTCTTCTCGTGAGGCCTCTAAGCGCAGCTTTTCACTCACGGCCAATCGGGTAGACCGTCTAAGTTCTGCCACTGCCTTCTCTCTCTTTGCTCTGCACCTCTGTCTGGCATCTATTCAGTCATCCTCCCCAAACCCTACCTCCTCCTGTTCACTGCCTCTCACAGGGGTGGTGGTGACTGAGGAGGGACCCTCAAGCTCAGCCATCTGGATGTTTGTAACCTGAGAAGCAGGCCTACTCATATCTGGACTAGCCTGGGAAAACACCTCCCCCATGTCTGATGGTTCTCCTTCAGAATCTGAACTGCTATCCCGCTCCCTGTGCTCAGAAACACCCCTGACAGTAGCCCAAAGGCAATGAAACAAACCTTCAAGAGAAGTGCAACGCAGCTTAACATGGTGTTTAGGAAGCTTAACATGATGTTATATTCTATTTTTACACTATAAATTGGGTTTGGTTTGGTTGCATAATTTCTTTTAAACAGTTGCGCTACTTTCTATTGTTGGCTGTTTTGAATGTATGATAAAGATAAATAAAAACAAACAAACCAACTCGATTGGCAAGTGTTTGGACAACCGCTGTCTGACAGCATCAGAAGAAAGACATTTCTTTTAGGGATACATGAATCAATCTGTTTCCAACCCATGTCGCTTTTGCATGTGTTCACTCATAAAGGCCGCAATCCTATGGTGATGACTGTAAGCCTTCGAACTCGCTCATTCTATGCAGGGTGGGAGGAGCAGCAGAGGAGATCTTCACCTCTGCTGTTCTTTCCATACTGCATTTTTGCTAGACTGGCTTTTTAAAAATCATTGTGGGGGGTGGAAAGAGCCTGGAAGAGGCTCAGGATAGCTCATATACTGGCCTTTTCAGTCTCCTGCCCTCCCTGCACACTGAAATGTCCCCTTCCCTCATCTTCTGAAGTTGAGTTCCCAGCTTCAGAGAGTAACCAGTGTGGTTCTTTCCATGCTGGCTATGAGTAGGAGCGGGGTTGGAACTCCAGTCCCCAGCTTCAAGGTCAGAGCGCTGTCTCCAACCTTGGATCTGGGAATCTGAACTGTCCTATGGCCCCTCAGATGCTGCCTAAGGGTCATTGGATCATTCCAAAAGTCTGTTCCATCCCATCTGCATTAATCTAAAAATAATTTCTTTTAAAAAAAAAACCTTACCAAAATGTGCATTTAAATTTCTATTTTAAAACATATTTTCTCTTAAAATATGCAGTTCTAAATGTATTTTCTCAAATATGCATTTTAAATACATTGTTTAAAAGCAGGTAACGGTCAGAATATTCAGGAACTGCAAAAACTGTTAGTCTGGGGGCCGCAGATCACGTCAGTTCATATAGGAATTCACAAAGATCAACTTCCTCAAACTTCCTTTGATTTATATGTGTAAATGAGCCATTGCAAACCAAGGTCCACATAAAATTCAAATCACTTCCCATATAATGAATTACAGTGGAGTCAGTCCACACATTCTTACACATTCTGTAAGACTTTTTAAAAAATCTTACATACTTAACATGAGCTAAGCCTATCTGGTTGTAAGTTTGCTGATTCTAAAGAGGAGTGGAGAAACCTTAAATGTAGTGAACAGAAAGTTAGCCTTTCATAACCCATTCTGACCTAAATCAGAAATAGTTAAGTTTAAACGGAAACAAGAGATAAGCCATTTCTGTAGTGGGAGGCATAAATCCCCTCTTCCTGTATTTCTGGAGAAATTATTTTATGGACATCTGGGACTGATCAGGAAGTCTTGTTAGAACACTCGACTGAAAAGGTGTGATAGCATAAAGCAAAGGCTTTGAAGAACAAAAATATATCACATATTTCAATCTGAAGTTCAAAAGAACCCTCATTGGAACAAGTACGAGCTCTGCATGTGCAGTAAAGCACCTACAGAACCAGAACAAGTCCCACAATAAACAAGCATTTATTTTGGATATGAAATACCACTTTGAGGCTAATTAATGGAATCCTCCGATGCAGTCAGAGAGAAAATTCCAGGTAATAAGTCTTTTGTATTTCCACATGGTCTCCAAAACCTAATATGGGAGCTTTGGTGTAACCAAGATAGCCTTAAACTGAAATAACGTACTGATCTCCAGAGTGCCCAATTCTCAGGCATTAGAGAATCACAGAGTCAGCCATTACAGCAAAGTCAGCCAGGGAGCTGGGCCAGATGCACAGTTTTCAAATGTCAGGAGGATTAAATAGGACTGCAATTGGAAAACCTGGAAACAGGTCAAGACAGAATAATATTTTCTTTGGGGGAGTCCTGGAGCAAATGGATGGACCAAATCTAGAAACCTTTATCCAATTAACAAAAAACCTTTTGGCTGAACATCTGTTAAGGACTTTCCATTTTCATCCAAGCACCTAAATTCTGGCAAATTATAACTGTTAAGGGTAAATGCCTTTAACAGGCATGTTATTTTAGGCAATATAGATATGGTATTGAATCATATGCTGTGGTCAATTCCAGCATCACCACTGCCTTGGAGATGGGTGGCAGTAAGTGGCAGAGTGGTAGACCTAAGTCCCAGATTTGTTTGTTCACTGGAAAAGACGCATGGAGTCTAGGCAACTGAAGTTATCAGGCAACTGAAGTTACCATTTCATGTTACAAGTTCTCAATTGGCAACCAATACCAGCCACAAAAATGTGGGGAGGATGAAGATTACTTGGGCGAGGGGGGAGGAGAGGGTACGTGGGTGTGTGTGTGTGCGTGTGTGTGTGTGATCGAAAGACAGACAGGCAGAGAAAATGTGTGTGTGTGGGGGGGGGGGGAATGCCTGTGTGTCTTGGCTCCACTCACCACTAGCCCTGCCTACTCATGAACCCCCGAAGGATACTCCAGGGCCAATGTGATCTCTGACTCCAATAAAGTTGCCTATTTCTGGCGTATTCTGTATTCTTACCAAGACTAGCATGTGTTATTGCACTAAGAAACAGAAAACAAACATGAGTTTCCAAAAAGTATAGTTGATGGATGAAATATGGCAGAGAAGTGGTTTTAGTAAAATAAATATAAAATGATCAACCCAAAACTTGGCAAAACTCACCCTAATACACACACACACACACCAAATCTCCACAGATATATTCACTAACTTTCACTCCACTCCAAATATCTGTTTCATGCACTTCAAAGTTTTGGGTTTGGTCCTGTGCACTCTGTCATCAAAAATTTAAAACAGATCTGAAACATTTATTGAACAATCTGTAAGTAGAATATAAGCATATACACTGTCTTTGATTTCAAGTTGGGCTAGTTATTTTTCAAACATTGCAGCATGTCTTAAGCCAACTGACATTGGGCTGGATGCAGACTTAGTCATGCTTAGAGTAGACCTCTTGAAATCAAGTAGACTTCAGTGAGACTCATGGAAGATAAAGGTATCAATAGCTACTAGTCATGATGGCTATGTATTAGCTTCCAGTATCAGAGGCAGTATGCCTCTGTATACCAGTTGCTGGGGAACAGGAGAGGGAGGGTGCTTTTGTACTCATGTCCTGTTTGTGGACTTCCCATAGGATCATATTGGCCACTGTGAGAACAGAATGCTGGACTAGATAGACCTCTGGTCCTGATCTGGTAGGGTTTTTCCTGTATTCAGTCGGTCTGTTCTGGGCATAAGTCTGGATCCAACTCAATGACTGTAGGAGGAGGGTGTCCTGGATTTTAGGAAATAGCTAATTTTGCTTTATTGGATTTGCTGGGAAGACAATTGAAAAAAATGCTAATCCATCTGTCTTAAAACAATATAATAAGTCGTATTATGAAATGCAAATGCTAAATATTAATGATGAATAATTAAGAATCTGAAAATGTAAATAAGTAAAAAGTAGTAACTGTGTTAAAGAGAAAATACAGGTTCACAAGCAGGTTCACAATGAATTCTGGGCAACTGGCATAAAAAATAATGGTCAAGTTGATCTGAATGGTAGAAAATATTAAATGAAAACTCTAGCACTTGGGCCAAAAAGTTATTTCAGTAATGAATAGGTGTGAGACGGTGTTATTCCAGGTCAAAGGTGTACTTAAAGTTTTCGCTTCTCAGTTAATGAGCAAAAAATATTGTGTAAGGTATTCACATCAAAAAGCCTGATATGCAGATGTCTAGAAAAAATTATAGACTTAAGTTTAATTGGAAAATTTTGAGTAAGGAGTTATCTTCCTAAAGATATAATTCAAAATTGATCTTATCGAGCCTGAAAGGTGTACATGTAAGCCTTGTATGCATGTTCTAATTTTTAAAGAATATTTAATAACAATAAAATAATTAAGACTGTGAACCCTAATTTATGGGACTGTAGATAATATTAGTTATGAGGTAATTTCTACACAAAAAAGGTATAAATATGTGCTGATTTTAGAATGCAGAGCTTCTTATTAGAAGCTCACCAGGACTTTTCACCTGTCAGCTGAATAGCCTATTCTGTATTGAATGGGGAGCTTGGTACTTAGAATGAGATCTCTCCTTATTAAGGTATTAGTGCTAAAAGTCTAAGAACAAGACATGTTTAGGAAATTCTATTCCTGTTATGCTATTAAGATCTAAGGATCTTTAACAAAGCATTTTTTTTAACAACAAGAGATGTTTTTATGTTATTTTATGCAAGTTATATTTTGATGTGATGTTATTACAAACATATTGCTAATAAAAATTAAAAATGGATCAAAAAGATTTCCCTGTACTAATTGTTGTTAGTACAAAACTGAATCCACCTAAAAGAGATGCAAAAAAGCATTTTGAAGAACATATCGCTAACAATATCAAGGCCAGCGATAAAGAATATTTGAAATATATCAGAATCAGGCAACCAGCTAGGGAGGCAGTTGGACCGTTGGATGACAATGGAGTTAAATGAGTACTGAAGGAGGACCAGGAGATTGCAGAGAAGCTGAATGAATTCTTTTCACTAATCTTCACTGAACAAGATATAGGACAGATACCTGTGCCTGAAGTGATGTTTTCAGGAAGGGAGTATGAGGAACTGAGGCAAATAGTAGTGACAAAAGATGAAGTTCTCAACCTTACTGATAAATTGAAAGTAAATAAATTACTGGGCCCAGATGGTATCCATCACAGAGTTCTCAAAGAACTCAAATATGAAATTGCTGATTTTCTAACCAAAATAGGCAACATGTCCCTAAGATCAGCCTCTGTACCAGAGGACTGGAAGATGGCCAATGTAACACCAATTTTCAAAAAGGGATCCAGGGAGGATCCAGGAAATTACAGGCCAGTTAGCTTAACATCTGTTCTGGGTAAATTTTTTGAAGGCACTATTAAAGATAAAATTAGTAAGCATATGGAAGGACAAGCCCAGCTGAAAAAGAATCAAGATGGCTTCCACAAAGTTAAGTCCTGTCTCACTAACCTTTTAGAGTTCTTTGAGAGTGTCAGTAAACATGTAGACAGCATGATCCAATAGACTATGTTTAGTTGGACTTCCAAAAGGCATTTATTTATTTATTTATTACATTTATATCCTGCCTTTTTTCCTCCTTAAGGAACCCAAGGCGGTGTACATTATCCTCCATCTCTCCATTTTATCCTCACAACAACAACCCTTTGAGGTAGGGCTGAGAGTCTGTGACTGGCCCAAAGTCACCCAGTGAGCTTCCATGGCCGAGCGGGGACTAGAACCCGGATCTCCCAACTCCCAGTCCAACACTCTAGCCACTAAACCACACTGGCTCTCTCTTTTGACAAAGTCCCTCACCAAAGACTCCTGAGAAAACTTAGCAGTCATGGAATACGAGGTCAGGTCCTCTTATGGATCAGTAACTGGTTAAAGAACAGAGAGCAGAGTAGGAATAAATGGTAAATTCTCCTAATGGAGGGAAGTAAATAATGGAGTCCCATGGGGATCTGTATTAGGACCAATGCTTTTCAACCGTCATGCCCCCTCTTTAATGAGCTTCCGTCATGCATTAAAAACGTTGTTGTTCAGGCAGGCATTTGAGGTGGGTTAGGGTATTTTAGAAAAAGTTTTTATTGTAGAATTTTATTGTTTTAAACTGTTTTTATTGTATGTTGTATGTCGCCCAGAGTGGCTGGGTGACCAGCCAGATGGGCGATTAATAAATTTAATAATAAATAAATAAACCTGTTCATAAATGATCTGCAATTAGGTGTGACCAGTGAAGTGGCCAAGTTTTCTGATGACACCAAATTATTTAGGGTAGTTAAAACAAAAAGGGATTGTGAAGAGCTCCAAAAGGATCTCACCAAACTGGGAGAATGGGCATCTAAATGGCAAATGCAGTTCAATGTAAGCAAGTGTAAAGTGATGTATGTTGGGGCAAAAAATCCCAGCTTCAAGTATAACCTGATGGGATCTGAGCTAGCAGTGATCGACCAGGAAAGAGATCTTGGGATTGTGGTGGACAGCTTGATGAAAATGTCAACCCAGTATGCGGCCACTGTAAAAAAGGCAAATTTCATGTTAGGCATAATTAGAAAAGGAATTGAGAATAAAACTGCCAATATCATACTGCCCTTATACCCCACTTGGAATACTGTGTCCAGTTCTGGTCACCACACTTTAAAAAAGATATTGTAGAGCTGGAAAAAATGCAGAAAAGGGCAACTAAAATGACCTAAATAAAACCTAAATAACATTTCTCAGACACAGCCATTGTGACTTCACATTCTATTAAGAAGTAGATGTTTTCTCAAGGCCTCCAGCGTCTCCAAAATCTGAATGAGCTTGGCAGGTGAAGCTTTGCCCATCACTCTACCTCCAGGTTGGGAAAAGCTTCATTAGTTAAATTTTCTGACTGTCATGCAGCTGACTGTCTTCCACCCTTGAAAACTGCCTAAATTTGAAATAAATAAATTTGTTGTTTGCTAACAGTTGTTTGTTTTTTCAGGGAAGTAGCACCCCTCCCCAAAAAACTCCTGACCATCTTTTTGTTTGAAGTAGTCATCAGAAGCGAACAACCTTTCATATACTTAACTAGGGATGGCGGAGAGTTCCACCGTGGACTCAAATGAGGCCGTATTCTTTGAAATCCGGCCTCCAGAATCCACGGCAGAACAGCACCACTCATTTCCACCTCCCGAGGATTCCCTGTGGACCGGCACTCCAGCTCTGTATCCTTTGCGATACGGTAATGGCGGCTGGAGGTAAGCTGGAGGTGGTCAAACATGAGATGGCAATATTGAACATCGACATCTTGGGAATCAGCGAACTAAAATGGACAAGCATGGGCAAATTTAATTCAGGTGACCATCATATCTACTACTGTGGGCAAGAATCCCTTAGAAGAAATGGAGTAGCACTCATAGTCAACAAAAGGGTGGGAAAAGCAGTACTGGGGTACAATCTCAAAAATGATAGAATGATCTCAGTACGAATCCATTCAACATCACAGTAATTCAAGTCTATGCCCCAACCACTGATGCCGAAGAAGCTGAGGTTGATCGGTTCTATGAAGACCTACAACACTTCTAGAACTAACACCAAAAAAAGATGTCCTCTTCATCATAGGGGATTGGAATGCTAAAGTAGGAAGTCAAGAAATCACCAGGATAACAGGCAAGCATGGCCTTGGTGTACAAAATGAAGCAGGACAAAAGCTAATAGAGTTTTGCCAAGAGAACATGCTGATCATAGCAAACACTCTTTTCCAACAGCACAAGAGGCGACTCTACACATGGACATCACCAGATGGTCAATATCGAAATCAGATTGATTATGTCCTTTGCAGCCAAAGATGGAGAAGCTCTATACAGTCAGTCAAAACAAGACCTGGAGCTCACTGTGGCTCAGATCATGAGCTTCTTGTTGCAAAATTTCGGCTTAAATTGAAGAACGTAGGGAAAACCACTAAACCATTCAGGTATGACCTAAATCATATCCCTTATGAATATACAGTGGAGGTGAGGAGTAGATTTAAGGGATTAGACCTGATAGACAGAGTGCCTGAGGAACTATGGACGGAGGTCCGTAACGTTGTTCAGGAGGCAGCAGCTCAATCCATCCCAAAGAAGAAGAAATGCAAGAAAGCAAAGTGGCTGTCTGATGAGGCTTTACAAGTAGCTAAGGAAAGAAGGGAAGCAAAAAGCAAGGGAGAAAGGGGAAAATATACCCAACTGAATGCAGAGTTCCAGAGAATAGCAAGGAGAGACAAGAAGGCCTTCTTAAATGAACAATGCAAAGAAATCGAGGAAAACAACAGAATGGGAAAGACTAGAGATCTCTTCAAGAAAATCGGAGATCTCAAGGGAACGTTTTGTGCAAAGATGGGCATGACAAAGGACAAAGAAGGCAGGGACTTAACAGAAGCAGATGAGATTAAGAAGAGGTGGAAAGAATACACAGAAGAACTATACAGGAAAGATCTGAATGTCCCTGATAGCCATGATAGTGTGGTCACTGAACTTGAGCCAGACATCCTAGAGAGTGAAGTCAAGTGGGCCTTAGGAAGCATTATTAACAAAGCTAGCAGAGATGACAGTCTTCCAGCTGAGCTATTTAAGATCCTAAAATATGATGCTGTTAAAAGTGCTGTACTCAATATGCCAACACATTTGGAACACTCAGCAATGGCCACAAGGCTGGAAAAGGTCAGTTTACATTCCAATTCCAAAGAAGAGCAATGCCAAAGAGTGTTCAAACTACCGCACAATTGCGCTCATTTCACATGCCAGCAAGGTGATGCTCAAAATCCTACAAGCTAGGCTTCAGCAGTATGTGAACCGAGAACTACCGGAAGTACAAGCTGGGTTCCAAAGAGGCAGAGGAACCAGAGATCAAATTGTCAACATTCGCTGGATCATGGAGAAAGCAAGAGAATTCTAGAAAAATTCTATTTCTGCTTCATTGACTATGCTAAAGCCTTTGATTGTGTGGATCACAACGAACTGTGGCAAATTCTGAAAGAGATGGGAGTACCAGACCACCTTACCTGTCTCCTGAGAAACCTGTAGGAGGGTCAAGAAGCAACAGTAAGAACCAGACATGGAACAACCGATTGGTTCAAAATTGGGAAAGGAGTATGACAAGGCTGTATATTGTCACCCTCCTTATTTAACTTATATGCAGAGTACATCATGAGAAACGCCAGGTTGGATGAATCACTGGTCGGAATTAAGATTGCCGGGAGAATTATCAACAACCTCCGATACGCAGACGATACCACCCTAATGGCAGAAAGCGAAGAAGATCTAAAGAGCCTCTTGTTGAGGGTGAAAGAGGAGAGTGCAAAAGCTGGTTTGAAACTCAACATTAAAAAAACAAAGATCGTGGCATCTGGCCCCATCACTTCCTGGCATATAGAAGGGGAAGAAATGGAAGCAGTGACAGATTTTATTTTCTTGGGCTCCAAGATCACCGCAGACGGTGACTATAGCCATGAAATTAAAAGACGCTTGCTCCTTGGGAGGAAAGCTATGGCAAACCTAGACAGCATAGTAAGAAGCAGAGATATCACCTTGCTGACAAAGGTTCGTATAATCAAAGCTATGGTTTTCCCACTAGTAACATATGGCTGTGAGAGCTGGACTATAAGGAAGGCTGAGGGCCAAAGAATTGATGCCTTCGAACTGTGGTGCTGGAGAAGACTCTTACAAGTCCCCTGGACTGCAAGGAGGTCAAATCAGTCAATCCTAAAGGAAATCAACCCTGAGTGCTCATTGGAAGGACAGAAACTGAAGCTGAAGCTCAAATATTTTGGCCACCTAATGCGAAGAGAAAAGTCACTGGAAAAGACCCTGACGCTGGGAGAGATTGAAGGCAAAAGAAGAAGGGGACAGCAGAGGATGAGATGGCTAGATAGCATCACTGATGCAATGAATATGGACTTGAGCACACTCTGGGAGAGAGTGCAGGACAGGAAGGCCTGGCGTGCTATGGTCCATGGGGTCACGAAGAGTTGTTCACAACTGAACGACTGAACAACAATGGCGGCTGCCATTACCATATTCTTTGGAGAAATACAGCCACAAATGGTGTAGTAGATGCCACTTGCGGCTGTAAAGTGCTGGTTTTTTTACCAAAATAGAGTCATAAACGGCTGCATTTAGGTTAAATTCAGGGTTTTATGGCCGCAAGTGGCGTCCACTACGCCATTTGCAGCTGTATTTCTCCAAGAAATACAGCAGTGGCGGCCGCCATTACCGTATCGCCAGCACTGTGGAGCAGAGCCGGAATACGACTCCGTGAAAGCCTCCAGACGCGGAGCCGCTCTGGAGGATTCCGGGGGGGAGGAACAGATCGCCTCCCCCCCTCCGGAACGGAAGGTAGTGGTTTCATACATCCCTAACTTAACCAGATGAGAAGGAGGACCAGAAAAGAAATTGTTGGTGAAGTATATATTCAGTCACGCAAAAGCCACTGGCAGTGAAATAACAAAATCCAGGTGTTAGGGGAAAATATGACTGAGCTCTTTATTCAAAGCACTGGCTGAGGAAATTCATTTCTTTCATTTGACGATGATAGGTTAATACTTCTCTGATGCAGTGGTGGAGAAAGCTAAAAGTGGCAGAAAACCAAAGAAAAGTCCAGGGCTCTACATTCTAAGAGAAATTACTAAAGAATGTGCAAAGCTTAACACACCCATTGTATAACTACAGGAAGCCTTTTTGTGGGGTAGTAAATTATAGAGAAGAAGATGAATATTGTCTTTGGCAAAGAGCTCAGCCGCTATGAACAAGAACTGAGGCAGCTGCATTCTGAGCAATCCACAATATGTTAAGTTGTTGAGTTGGGGGAGAGGGAGAGATGCCTCAAACTGCAGTGTGTGTGTGTGGGGGGGGGGAATCTAGAAACCAAAATGCAAACAAGTGCATTATTGTATCTTTATTTAACTGACTCCCTTGCAGCATCTGTGAACTCAAATGATTTAGCATTTTTCAGAACATTTCCAGTACATTCCTTGATATCTGGTGTCATAAAACAAGGTAAGGCAAGAAGCCCTCTGAATTCCTGTTGTTAAAGGCAGCCAACTTATAAAGCAGGTCATCATTGAGTGTTGTCTCATTGTTATTTACACACGCTCGCAGTCCTCCATCAATACCTTGAAGCCCTATAAATATGACTTGTCAGAGTCAGTCCCTAAGAAGGATTCTGTAGTATGCAAGGGAAAATTCCGACATGCCTTCTTATATCACTGCAGCATTGTGTTAGGAAAAACAACACCCAGTTGCAATGTATTGTTGTGGCTGCTACTGGCCCAAGTGTAAACAAACATCAGGTTGCTCCTAAACAAAAGCTGAGATGCTCCTAAACTCACTTCAAGGTGACTTAGTTGAACAGAGTATTTTTTATGGGTTCCATTACCAGACCTACAAAGCTTGACCTACCAGGCTCCTCTTTAGGGATATTGTGGGAGTCTGAGGGCTCCCTCACGCTCAGTCTCCCAGACTCCAGTCCATGGACCACCACCACCTACCCACCCCTGTTCAGTTCCCTGGATGAGCTGCCAGGCAATTTGTAATCTTGCGTAAATGGCCGCTTTATGACCGCCATTTACGTAAAACAAGAAGCCGCCATTTTTACACAAAATGGCAGCTCGCTGAAGTTCCTTTTTTTTCCTCCCTCCCTTACTTCGACCTCCCCCTTTCCACCCTCATCCTACTAGGAGATCTCCCCAAACTGGGAGAATTGGCAACAAAATGGCAAATGCAGCTCAATGTAATAAGTGCAAAGTGATGCACATTGGGGGGAAAAGTCCTAACTGGATATCAACGGAGTCTGAGCTAGCTGTGACTCAGCAGGAAAAGGGATGGTGGAGATCTCAATGAAAATGTCAACCCAGTGTATGGCAGCTGTGAAAAAGATGAACTCCATAGTAGTGATAATTAGGAAAGTAATCAAAAATAAAACCGCCTTTATTTATTTATTTATTTATTTATTTACAATATTTATATACCACTCCACATCAGAAGATTTCAGAGTGGTGAACAACATGATAAAAGAATAAAACAATAGGTTAAAAAAGTTAAAACATAAACAAAAAAGACAAACCCCAGCAAAGTGGAATTTAACAAACCACAGCTGGTCGTGCAAGGAAGGCCTCTTGAAATAACAGCATCTTCAGGAGGCACCGGAAGGAACACAGTGTTGGTGCCTGCCTGACCTCTAAAGGCAGGGAATTCCACAGGAAGGGGGCCACCACACTGAAGGCTCTTTTCCTGGTGGACTCCAACCAGGCCATGGGTCCATGTGGAACCACCAGGAACATGCCCTCTCACGACTTCAGTGACCGGGCAGGTTGGTAAGATTGGTAAGGAAGGAGACGCTCCCTCAGGTATCCTAGTCCCAAGTTGTTTAGGGCTTTGTACACTAGTACTAATACCTTAAACCTGGCCTGGTAGCGAATAGGCAGCCAGTGCAGTTTCCTCAGCAAAGGAGTTACACGCTGAAAAGGGGCAGCTCCTGATAACTGCACTAGCTCCAGCTTCCAGACCAGCCTTAAGGGCAGCCCCACATAGAGTGCATTGCAGTAATCCAGTCTTGCGGTTACTAATGCGTGTACCACTGTGGTCAAGCTATCCCTGTCCAGGAGAGGCCGTAGCTGGCGAATCAGCCGAAGCTGGTAAAAGGCACTCTGAGCCGCTGCGACCACTTGGGCCTCCAGTGACAATGATGGATCTAGGTGTACCCCCAAACTACGGACCTGATCTTTCAGAGGGAGTGTAACCCCATCCAGAACAGGCAAACAGCCTATCTCCCAGACCTGGGAACCACTCACTCACAGGGCTTCCGTCTTGCCAAGATTCAGCTTCAATTTATTGGCCTAATCCAGCCCATTACTGAGTCTAGACTCTAGGCACTGATTCAGGACTTGCACAGCCTCTGATTCAGATGTCACAGGGAGACATGTCACTGTCATAAAGCTTTTATAGAAATCTATGAAGTTGCCACACTTAGCAAACTTTGTACAGTTCTGGTTGCCTTATCTCAAGAAGGATATTATAGAGATGGAAAAAATGCAGCCAAAATTATCAGGGGGCTGGAGAACCTTCTCTATGTGAAAAGTCTATAATATTTGGAGCTTTTTAGTAAAAAAAAAAAAAAAAGGAAAGTAAGGCAGGACATGATAAAAGTTTACAAAGTCATGCTTAATGTAGAGAAAGTGGATAGATAGAAGTTTTCCTCCAGCTCTCATAATACTGGAACCCGGGGTCATCCAATGAAGCCAAAGGGGGGAGTTTCAGGCAGAGAAAAGGAAGTGATTTTTCCCCTCACTACAAACTTATGGACTTTGTTGCCAGAGGATGTAGTGATGGTCACCAACTTAGATGGCTTTTAAAGGAAGACTAGTCTATCAATGGCTATAAGCCATGATGGTTATATGGTTCAGAGGCAGGCAGCATGCCCCTGTGTTACCTGTTGCTGGGGAACAACAGTGGGAAAGGCCTGTTGTCACGTTCTGCTTTTAGTCTTCTCAGATGCATCTGCTTGGCCACATTTTGAAAAAGGATTCCAGTGTAGATGGGGCTTTGGTCATATACAGCAGGGCTCTGGTTCACCCAACCCCTTTAGTCTGGTGGCCCAGGCAGGCTGGCTGTTGAAAATAAAGAAACATCCAAAAAATAAAATGTAAGAACAACAGAAAATCCTATATTCTATTACTTATATAGCTAATCTAAGAAGGTGGATTTGAAAATCAGATCTAAACCTATTACGAAACAGTGCTGAGTTACTAAAATGAGAAGTACGGGGGTCTAGTAGACCTGGAAACCCATATATGAGGCTCATTCTGATCACTTAACCATGAGAAAAAAAGTTATGACTTCACCCATCTCAAGGCTGAGGGTCAAACTACACATGACCCTAAGGGCGCAATCCTATTCAGATAGGCGGCTGCCTCCAAACTCGGAGGCAACCGCCTATCCAATGCAGGGCAGGAGAAGAATGGAGGGGATCGTTCCCTCTGCACTTCTCCTGCCCTGCATTTTTGGCTAGACAGCCGATTGCTGTCTAGCCATAGGAGGGCAAAGCAAGGGAGGAGGTTGCTGTATGACACATTGGATGTGTCGTACAGGCATTCCACCCTCCCCACTCCAGGAATGCCCCTTTTTGGCTGCTCCAGACTCCTCTTGCGAGTGCAGAAGACGGGGCTGTTCCGCACTGCCTCGGAGGCAGTGTGGAAGTGGGGGGAGGTTGGTTCTCCAGGAACTGACCTCAGAGTGTGGGCTCCGAAGTCAGTTCCTGAAAAAACAGATATCCTATGGCCGCCTAGCCGCTGTCTAGTGGCCATAGGATTGCTCCCTCTGTATGTCAGGTTTTTTTTTCCTTAATTCAGTCCTGGGTTTATCATAACTGCAGTGAATGGTGAGGGGAGGTTTAACCCTTCCCTCCCTAGCCACAGTCCCAACTAACATAACCCCACCAGTACAGCTAGTGGCTTATTTAAAAATACACCTCCCACTGGTGCCAACAGGAGCTTCTTTTTTTCCCTATACCTCATAGGTGCACTTGTGGAGAGAGAAGATTTTCATTGGGATTGTAGCTGGTGAAGGAACAGTTAAACCTCCCCTCCCCATGCACTGCAGTCCTGATTAAAATACCCTGTCAGGGCTCAGCTTCAGTGCTGCAGTGGGCCTTGTAGGTTATAGCCAGGATTTGATTTGATCAATCAATCTCATTGGCTATATGACTGATTGATCTAATCAAATCCTGGCTATAACCTACAAGGCCCACTGCAGCACTGATGCTGGGCCCTGACATACTTCACCTGTTATTAAATTAAGAAAAATCTGATGTAATTCCTAATAATTAGCATATATGTAGTTTGACGCTGAGTAGCCATTGTAAACCATTTCAGACTTAGCACCCAGTGACTTCCTGGCTCAAATGAAGCCATTTGACAAACGCTGGAATCTACCTGGGGGCTCCTGCCCAAATCTGCAAACTATAGACACCTCTTTTCCTCCTTAGTATTTGCGTCCTATGTAGGTCTACAAAGTGCTGCAAGCTCTCGTCTAATTATTTGCTACGTCCTTAGTAAGGAGAGAGGAATTTTGCAGGGAGAGGCTGAAAGGGCTACGAGGCAAAGTTTGAGAGCTCACTCACTGAAAACGTTGCTTCCTGACCCTTTCTAAAAGAGTACCTTAGTTTAATAGAACCAGAGTGATCATCTTTGATTGATTATAATTCTTTGGGGCTGGATAGACTAAAATGACATCAGCAAAACCAAACCCCAGACTGCTAGGATGAGTCACATTTCAGTCTCTGTTCGCTTGATCAACTAAAAAAAAAAAAACATTTGTGCCGTCTAGATAAAACCTAGGCAGCCACTGATGACTGAAAATAAATGGACATAGCCAAATATGGTGGGGTTCTGACTCACTGGCTAGGTATCTTTCATTTGAAGGAACCTCTGAGAAAACGATCTTAATGAGCGGAAATCACTGACAGAAACCATATGAACAAGGTTTGGCCACTTTCTAAAAGTTAGCACGTATCATTAACTCATCTAACCGAGTTTGATTTGCTTAGTTTGTGAAAAGACAAAGAAAAGAACAAAAAAAAAAAGAGAGAAAAGAAAAGGGTTTCACCGCCTACAAAAATGACAGTGGTTCCAGAAATAACACATGCTGATTTTCTTTCAGGCAGAAAGCATGGAGAGAGAAGCATATTACAATAAAAACGAAAGAGGAGGACCTTATTAAGGAAACCATTCATTTATCAAAGATGGCGTAGGCCAGATACTCTGCATAGAAGTCACTGACATAACAAGGGGTGGGTGGGCAAGAACTAGGCTGATGTTTGGAAGACGGGGAGGAGACTTTTGCTGTACTACCAGATCAAAAGTACCTTTAAAACATTCATAAACAACAGAGAAAGAGAATAAGGTACGATTACCTTGGTCACATAGATACAAATGAGGTAGAAAATTAAATCCCGAGACATGTAGACTTTCAAGGATTAGTGACTCAGACTTTCCCTCTAAGAATAACAGAAACTCAAAAAAAAAATTGTAAACAGTAAATGCAGACTTCAGTCTTTGAGACCTTTCTAACTGTTGGCCCTGGACTGTCTGCCAGCAACTGGCGCCCTGGGTGAACCATGCCATCGGCACCCCCACCCCCAAACTCCAAGGGCAGATCAAGGCTGAGATTTCTGGTTAACTGGGAAACATTTCCCCCCTATTTTCCGTTTTATTTATTTTTATACCGCCCAATAGCTGAAGCTCTCTGGATGTTTCACAAAAACTGAAGAGGCACCGCCCCCCCCCCATCTTTGGAAGCAGGAATATTATCATTTATCATTAAACGCACCCCACATGTCTGTTTGTTTTTCAAACTAAGCACTATGTCAGCGCAGAGGGTCTGATAAAATCAACAAAGGCGATGAGCACAGCCACCTGCTCTGTGAAGGAGCAGAAGTCCCATCCACAATGCCCAAGGGAGGCCCCTGGAAGAAACGTCCTCGTTGCATCCTACGGGCAACATGGCCAACAGGGCGTTGCTAACCCCTAGGTTCAGCCCTCCGAGGGCAAAGGAAGCTGCTACTCTGGAGGGAGCCTCTCACTCCCTGCCTCCAACTGGGAGCAGCAATGGAGCAGGAGGCTATTCTGTGTCACCTGAGGGAGGACCAGGTCCCAAAGACCTGACTTAACCCCACCATCCCCGGTCAGTCCCTTGCTCAGCCTTGGTCATATTTCCTCTGTACGCACATGGGAATTGAAGTCATGACATCTTCATTATTTTATTTGTATTTCTGTGTCTGTAATTTTTCCTTGAATTTCGTGCCCCGCTTGACTTGGCGCCCTATGCGACGGCCTACTTCGCCAATATGGACAGGCTGCCCCTGCATTTATGAAAAATAAGGGAAAAGACAAAGTGTATGGCTGGGAGCTGAGAACTATGAGCAGAAGGGAGCAGAAGGAAGAAGGCGGAAAGGGCAAGCTTCCCATTCCTTCCTGCCTGCTTCCACAAGGTGCCTCTGCCCAATTTGGGGAGATTCCCCCTTCTTGCTGCAGCCCCCACACCCCATCCCATGCTGTTCAGGAGGCTGCCCTCTCCCTCCAGAAAGGGTTTGGAGGGAGCAGGAGGTTGCATCAGGAAGGAGGGGACAGGAAAGGCCCCTTCTGTAACCTTTGTTCCACTAGCAGTTCAAAGGATCCAAAACTTATGTGTATTAAGTATATGTGCTTTTAAAATAGTGCAGTGGTTGACTAAAATTAAATTAGTGTGGGTCAGGGTTCTGCTGTCTTCAGACACCCCAGTCACCAGGAAAGGCCTATGCAATACCGACAGATAGGTCCCATCCTTCCACCCTGCCTCCAGCAGTGGTACTCAAGAGTTCCTGTACGGCAGTGGCACGCTATCCAAGGTCTCTTTACTCAGAGACAACGGCATTAAAGAGGCAGGGATAGGCCAGACATTTTGGCATACAACACCCATGATTCCTCACCACCGACTTTCCTGGCTAGGACTGATTGAAGTTGTAGGCCAAAACATCCGGAGGGCCACAAGTTTCCCTCCTCTGGTCTACAGGATTAGAGTTATAAATAGTTATGTGAGAAGTGGTTTTGAGATACAATCTCAAAACTTGTTTAAACAGTTGGCTTTTATATGTAAGACATTAAATAGCCAGAGTAACACATCCCAATTGCCTACGAAGTTCTGTTACACACAGAAATGGCAAATACAGCTGAAAAGAAACCAAGAAAAGAAGCTCTACTAATTCCAATTCCCAGATGATTGATGGTTTCTGCTTGGAACCCAGAGTCCTATGAAATAGATTGTTCCAAGCTTGCATCATGAGATCATCAGCATAATACAGATCAGAACAACACAAGGGGAATACAACTGGCAGTTGTATGAATGAAGAAAGCCAATTTTGACAGATGGCAGAAGAATCTCTCAAAGCACCTGTGAACCTCGACTCCAAGTTTGGGGAATGCAGCTGATGTAAATAGATTGGTACATATAACACTGTGAAAATGCTTTAAAAAGCAAAAAGCATATATGGTGTCTGCACTCTGAAGATTAGGGCTAGAGTAGTTAAATGACTAGCATAAATTCTATTTCAGTTTCTGACGTTAAATCTTCACTTTTTGAAGAAATTTGTTTGTAGCCAGTTTCAAGCTTACAGATGTACAGTATATTCCAGATCGACAGTAACTATATGAATCCACGGAGAAAGGGGAAAAAACACTTGTAGAATACTAACCATATCTAGTAGAGTGAAATGTGCACTCTTCACAAACTGGTTTGACAATTCTACAAATCTTATTCAGATAACCATTTATGTAAAGTCATTGCATTATTCATTTCTCATTCAATTCACCCCCTCCCTATTTAAAGCAGTTACACTCTACTGGGAACCAGGCTTGGCATTCTGATACAAATTAATGAAGTCCTTGCTTCACATTGGTACATCAGGCCTCAGTACAAACCTATTGAGGCCCACAGCAAGAGAGCTCTACGTCACTTCTAGGGTCCCATAAATTTTAGGGGTAGGCTCCAGAATTGACCATCAGAATCATTTTTTAAATGTCTGCAGCATCCCTACTTTAAAATGGCAAAATAGCAGGATTTATTTGGGAGTGAGGAAAGCCTTTCAACAATATCTTTCTAAATCCAACCCTTCCATCCCCTCCTGGAAAGCTGAGTAGTGTGCAATTTTATGAAAGGGTTATGTGCATAGAGCCCCATCAGCTACTCTAGGGAGAAATTGTGCATGTAGTATCCATTTGCTCATCTAGCAATACACACATCCACACACCCATGCCTAGATCTCAAAGAAAACCTTAATTCATGTAGTTGGTCAAGCAGTGCTGTGGTTTTCATTTGCCTCTCACCAACACAGGGTATCTTCTTCAGAGCAGATGGAGAAACTCTATACGATGGGTAAAGTTGGTGAAACCGGCGATAGAGCTACTTAATTTGAATTTGGTGTTTCCTGCTCAGAAGAATTTTGAGAGAAGTAAAAACTTTCAATAAGACTAACAAAAGTCCTATGCTTCCCCCAAGTGTCATAGTTTAGATTGTAAGCTGCTTGGGGCAGAGTCCTGCCTCTTTTTCTTTTTGTGTGCTTACGTTACTCAGTAAATCACCCCATACATTTATAGCAGTAATTTATTTATTTATTTATTGCATTTATATCCCGCCTTTTTTCCTCTTGCAAGGAACCCAAGGCGACTTACATTGTCCTCCTCCTATCCATGTTATCCTCACAACCCTGTTAGGTGGGTTAGGCTGAGAGTCTGTGACTGGCCCAAAGTCACCCAGTGAGCTTCCATGACCAAGTGGGGACTAGAACCTGGACCTCCTGGCTCCCTGTCCGTCACTCTCGCCACTACACTACACTGGCTGTCCTTGCGTACATGTATACAAAACTACACAAAGAAATGTGGGATATTTTGTGTATTCGCAAGACGCCTTGACTTTAATTAAAAGAAAAGGAAAAAGAACACCTTTTCCCAAGCCCAGCATTAAGTACAAATTTGATGCCAAGTAATAACCTGGATATTAAAATTGCTACTATAACTTTTAAATGCATACAGCTTGAGCAGCCTTCCCCAACCTTGAGATCACCAGATCTCTTGGACTTCAACTCCCATCAGCCCTAGCTAGCATGGCCAATGGTCAGAGGAAATGGCAGTTGAAGTCTGAAATATCTACAGGGCTCCAGGTTGGAGAAGGCTGAGGAGGAGCATGTGTGATCATTCCTTTCTAAAATAGGCTTAAGTCTTATTATGACTACTAAGGTTGGAAAGCTACAGTGTGCTACTTATGGTAGCATCTGGCTTCTGAAATATAATTTTCATACCAGTTGGGATTGTATTGCATTCCAAAACCTACTACATGTAACTCCAAGAATAGCTTTTTATATAAATTTTTAAAACACACACACAGAGAGAGACTGCCTTCTAAAACGTTCACTCACTCTCCACTTTATGGCTTCACATGTAATCCAGAGCCGCCATTTGATAGCTTCTGCTGCTTTTGTATGATCACCATTTGCTTTTTCTTCCAGCAGTGGATTTACTGACCCCATCATAATGATATATTCATCCTTTCCTGCATTACTAAGCTTCTGTTGATCTACTTTGCAAGTTCAGAAAGACAGACCAGCTGGGAAAAGCTGTCTTTCACTGGGCAGGAAGTAAAATAGGCAATTTCCACTCTGCTTGGATAGTTCTTGCATTCTCCTTCCTGACATGGCCATTGTTTCCATTCACCATGAACCAAATTTATTTTAAACAAATCCGCTTTCACTCACAGTCCAGTCCTGAGACTTGCTATGCCAGCAGCTAAGTACTTAGGACATGGCAGGCAGTGCTGACTGCAGTGCTAAATCGACGTTTGCTGTTCGGTATATCTGTGTATATATATGTTGATGTACCTACTACATTGTTGTACTTTGCTTTGAAAGTAAGATTATTGTGTCTTGTCTGGGTTTATTTCTGGTCTGTTGACTGCAATAAACAAATGTGTGGAACTAGACAACGGGCATCTCTACACCAGCCTAAAATCCTGCATTTAAAACAGGGCTTTCTGCTTCCATTTTAAATGCAGGATCACCACTGACTCCCTTTACACGTGCTTCCTCCCACCCACCCACCCACCCCGTATCTGAGTCTTCTATCTCTTTCATTGATCTCGCTCCTCTTCTTGCTGCTTTTTGTCTTTTCATGGAGGGAACTCAAGCAGAACACAACGGGTAATTTGAGAGCTCATTATCTGTGATCTATTTAAAAATGGAACAAAGGGCATTTAGTGCAGCAGAAGCCCTGGAGGACCATTGGCGTCATGTAAAGAGAGATGAAAATTCCTTGAAGGAGCAATCTCAATCGCAGGATAAAAAGCTCTGTGTGATGAAGCCCAACCTCTCCAACATGACGGGTTTAAAAGACCCTACTAAGGTGCAGTAAAATCTGAGCTAACACTTTTCCTGAGTATTTGTAGCATCCCGTCCCCTTCCTGTGATTTTTAAGAGATTGCATTTAAAAGGGGTCAAAGGCTATTCAAAGTGAAGGCAATGCTTCTTGATTTGGTTAGATCTTACTGTCTGTGGCAGGAGTGGGCAGAAGGTAGATCTGGATCTACTTTCTGTGTGATTTGCAGTAGATCGGCAAGGATTTCTGACTCCCAATTATTTAACAGCAGCAACAAAATGACTCCCCCTCCAGCTTAAACTATAGTGCTGAAATGAAAAAAAAAAAATGCTTGGGTAACCAGGGGTCTTTCTGTGTGTGAAAAGACTGTGAGCTGGACTCAGCTTTGGTGCTCCAAACAAATTCCTGCATTCAAATTTCTTTAATTCTGACTACATGACTTCTGCACGAGGCCCTGGTGAGTGGATCTCAAGCTTCTAGTAAAAAACAAATTAGATTCTGCAAGCCTCAAGCCTGCCCAGCACTTGTCTATGTAGCATTGAGAGTCATATGCACTGTACTCCCCAGTTGTCTGGGATTGCCAGCATGGGTACTCCAATGCAGCAAAATGGCACAAAAGCAACATCATGTAGGACAAAGTACAGCAGCAAACGAGAGCCACCCCACCCCCAAACAAAAACCACACCTCCCTTCTCCTTTCAGCTGAAAATGGAAAGGGGAGAGCATTTGGTGCAGCCATATAATGGTACATCAAGCAAAAATAGTGGTGCAAAAGTTAAAACGTACAAAATCTGCGGAATTAGATGCATCCTGGAGAGAGAAGCCTGCAGAGAGTGGGAGTGTTGTCACCTGGTGCTTGCTTGTGCCTGAATGAATTTGTTCGCCTGTTTCTTCCCCTCCCAGGTAACTTACGTAGAGCCATGCAGCTTGCTTGAGTCAGGAGCTTCTGGCAGGAGCTGAAGGGGGAGAGAATAAGGGCCCTCAGCCTGTTGCTTTCAGCCAGGAGCAACCATCCAGCCAACGATAGTGCTTCCCTGTAGCTGAGAGAAATGAGAAAGTAGAGGCTGGCAGAGTATCCAGCACGGCTGTCTTAAATCTGAGGACTGATCCATCCAGGACCCACACTAACCTGATTCGAAGGTACCAATATGACTCAAGTCCACTTGTGTGAAAGAATGATAGTTTATTGATGGAAAATGAATGCAGATAATAAAAGCAAAGATGAAGCTTATACAAACGCCCCTCGATTCGCAGTCCACAGTCACTCCAGCTCCCAAAGGGGTGTAGTCCCAAGGGGGCTGTTTCCTGAGCAGGTGGCACGCCTCCCCCTCTCAGGTAAGAACAGGTAGAAGGCTAATCTGCTCAAGATTTTATAGGGCTGGTCTCATCATCTAGTTCAGACTTGCAGAAGACACACGTCTCTTTCCCTCCACCCAGAAGGAGAAAGAGGGGGGGCTCTCGATCTTGGCAGGAAAAAGTTTTTCACAGCAAAGAAGCATCCTCATCAGAGAGAAGGTACACACCGTACGAAGCAGCCACTGTGCATTATCTAACTTTTGCTAAATATGCTGACCTTCACTGTATATGAATACAGCTATGAAAATCAACTCTAACTTCATAAAAATTGCCAGCTGCTCTACCAAATTAGTATACACATGCTATGAATACTGCATATGACTCTGTGTAAGTTCACACCTGACTCTTTGCCATTCTTCTGAATCCAAATCCAGTACAGTGGCCTCAAAGTATCAAGACCTGCCCCCGGAGATGGAGGAACATCTGGTGGGTAGTTATTTTTGGCCTGGGGTAGGCAGGGTGCCACCAGGGTCTCAGCTGTGGGATGCGTTACTGTAACTCATGGGTCAGAACTGATTGAGGCCTGCTATATGCTCCAGAGGTTAGGAGCTTGGGGACACTATAAAGAGTGTTATGGCAGTGGGAGGCAACGATGGTGGGGAAGGCAATTCAGACAAGTATGTGCTTTTCTCCTTCTGGTTCACCTCCCACCCTCAGTAGCATTGGGGGCTAACGTGATGATGAATGCCAGCTTGGTTAATGGAAGGGGATGACTTATAACGACTTAATTCTGGACGAATTATATCACTGAGACCTGGTTGGATGAAGGGGGTGAGGCACCCTTTTCCAGATGTGTCCACTAGGGTTTTTGCTGCTGCACCAAACTCAACTTCAGGGGTGGGAGGAGGGGTAGCTTTGGTCTACAGCGAATCTCTCTGGTCAGGTACCTGGTCCAGCAGTTTTGAATGTCTGCACCCAGTGCCAGAATCTTGAGACAGGACTAGGATTATATTGGTGTACCAGCCACCCCACTGCTTTGCAAGCTACCTGCCTGAGCTGATAGAACTGGTCTCAACTGTGGTGTTGAGGTCCCCAAGGTTGATGGGGGACTTTAATATTCATATGGCAGGACATAATTTGGATTTGGTTTTCTGTAATGGACTAGAGGATAATGAACTATGGGTGGGGGGACTAGTTACAACTCTGTTGTCATGGAGATCATTACCTGATCAGTTTTTACCTTCAAGCTGCCTGAAACCTCTGCAGGGGTGGTGGACCAAATTTGATGGTCTGCCCCAGGAGGCTAATGAATCTGGATGGTTTTCTGAGGCCTCAGGGATTTTCCTGCAGGTTTAACTGGTGGTCCTGACTAGGCCCTAGTCTCCACTTGGAATGACAGAATGACCTGGGCTCTCAATATGATCAGTCCCAAACATCCTCAACCCAATCATAGAGCAGGATCAGTGTCGTGGTTTTCTGGGAGGCTGACGGCAATGATGCAACTAGAGCACAAATGGCAAGAACAAGTATGACTGAACCCAGCTAAGAATTTATCTTACATTTTACTCTGTACTGGTGATGGGAGCAAAGAGATCATACTTCTTCGCCACCATTGCGTCACCTCAGTATCACCCAGTAGAGCTTTTACAGGTGGTGAAGGGCCAACTTGGAATAGGTCTTGAGCCCTCAAAAGCCTGCTGTGACCAATTTCCTGGACATTTTGCAGATAAAGTTGTTTGTGCCAATTAAGACGCCATTATTTTAACATGGTCAGAGCTGGATGTGACCAGAGTACCCAGAGTATCATGGATATCTTCCAGTTTGTACAGCTTGAGGACATGGACAAACTGCTTGGAGGTTTGAGGCCCACCACTTCTCTCTGGACCCTTGCCCATCCTGGCTTATGAAATCATCCAGAGCTGGGCTGAATACTTGGACCTCAGAGGTGATTAATGTCCCCTTTAGGGAAAGGGTGGTCCCCCCTAGCTTAACAGAAGCGGTGGTGAGGCCCCTACTGATAATTTCCACCCAGTGTCAAATCTACAATTTGGGGGCAAGAATTGGAACATGCAGTGGCTTCTCAACTCCAGGTATTATTGGATGGTACTGATTATTTGGATCTATTCCAGGCTGGGTTCAGGCCTGGCTCTGGGATGGAAACAGCCTTGATTGCCCTAGTAGATGACTTATGCTGAGGAATAGACAGGGCAGAGTGTTACCCTGTTGATTCTCCTGGACTGTGTTTCCACACTATCGCCTTCACTTCTTGTCCAACTTTGTTGCAGTGTTTCCCCAATCGCATCTTCTCTCTTGTGTGTTTCCATGTCCTAAAACACCTATTTTATCATCGTTATACCCTGGCAGTCTGCATGGTTTCCATGGAGCCCTACTCGTGTTATTCTCTTGATAGCTGGGTGGAGTCTTGTTGGAGTGGGTTGGGTCTGCTTACCCCGTCTGTTTTCCTGCCTCCTCCTCTTTCCGATCCTCCCTTCTCTCACCCCCCTGCCCCGCTGAAGTTTCCCGCTCTGGGCAATGTCTTCCCCTGCCTTCCGAGCCTTTTTTTCCCATTTAGGTAGTTTTAGAGCGCTATTGCGCATTAACGACCCTGCAATCTCCAGTGTTTTTTTTACAGTCAAGGCATGCAGCCCTTCCATGCCCCCTTGTGAGTAGTTATGCCCACTTGAAAAAGCTGGCTATCGGCACTATTTTGCTTTAACGTAACCACGGAAAAGCAACCAGCCACCTCAAAGGGATACTGTCTTTTGATCTTTAAAACGGAAGGAAGGGAATGTAGGCAGTACATTCTCTACTCCTGTTCTTCAATCCCTTTGTGATCGGAGGATAGAAAGGGGGCAGGGGCTGGAAGTGTAACGTTGGTCCACCAAAGACGCACTGATACAGAGCACCCTGTCTTTGCTAAGGCAACATTCTGCCCCTGCACATCTCCATGAAGTTGTGTTTGCTGTTCTTGGGTGGGAGTGCGGTGTGGATGGCTAGGGAGGACAGACACTGAATGCACAGATCAACGGTGCTTATGTGTGTGGCTATTCTTCCCTTCCTGCCTGCTCCCTCCAGTATCATCTCCCCCGTCCCATCTACGCAGCTTTCGGTTGTGACCACATCCTTCGCCACTTCCGCCCAGGCAGTACAGGAGGCTTTCCATCATGCAGCTTCACTTGAACATCTTGATCTCATTGATCATCGTCTTGCAGCAAAACCTCAGAGTTATGTCTTGTCTTCTGTCACTCATGCAGAAGCAAGTGTCATCCCTCAGGACTGGGAGAGGTCATAGGATCCACACTGCATCCTGCAGGTTCTACTGGAAGGTGGACCCTGCTGTACTTGGCATGGGCAGGCAAAATCAACCATGTTGGTGGTGTTATCCCACCACACAGGATTGGTGGGAGAACATTGTTTCCCCACTGTGGGGTGATGAACAGTGGATTGCAAATTTCCAGATGACACATGCTACACTCTTTGAAATAGCTGAGATCCTGCGGTCGGAACTGGAACGGGAAAACACGGTCATGAGGGCATCCCTGCCTGTTGTCAAAAGGGTGGCGATCTGTGTATGGCGCCTGGAAAATCAGTGCATTTACAAGGAGGCGGCAAATCAATTTGGAGTGGGCAGAGAAACTGCCTGCAAAATCGTGACCGAGGTTTGCCTTGCCATGGAGCACCTAATGCTAAGAAGGACGGTTCAGCTTGGCGACCCTGGCCAGGTAGGCGGGGGGGAGGCGGATGATCCTAAGTTGGTGGGGACATACAGTGGAGCAGGGACTGGGGGTAAGCCTTATGTGTTAAGGATGAGTGGTGGGGGGAGACCAACCAATGTTCAAGAAAGCAGCCTAGAGGTGGGAGGAGCATGGGCTGATGGGTTGTTGGCCAATGTCTGAGTCAGGGGCCAGTGCCAGCACTGTTTGGAGGCAGGGTAGGAGACTGCATAATGACACTGCCCTGGGCTTGGGGGGGGGAGAGTTGTGGATGATAGGTTCTTGGACAAAACTGGAATGGATTCATGGGGCAACACCTCCTTGGAGAAGGGGTATTCGGAGTTGGATGGGGACCCAGATATGGCAAGGTGGGCATCCTAGGGCCAGTTGGCAAGCACAACCACCAATGTTGCATTGACGCCCATTCTCTGTTACAGATAATGGAGGGATTTAGAAAGTTGGGGTTCCCTCGGATGATTGCTGCCATCGACAGTTGCCACATGCCAATTGTTTTGCCGACCAGGCAGGGCGATGACTTCATAAACAGGAAGAAGTTCTACTCCATCCTCCTCCAATGAGTGACAGACCGCACTGGACGCTTTATTGACATTGAGGTGGGCTGGAGTGAAAGGAATCACGATGGTTTTGTCTTCAGGAACCCCGCCATTTTTGAGACAATGGATGTGGGCGCCTTTGTTCCAGGGATCCTGACTGCCACCATTAATGGGGTGGAGGTGCCCCCCCCAATAGTGGCTGACAGTGCATACCCGCTCAGGAGATGGCTAATGAAACCATATGGAGGAAATCTGGATCCTCGCAAGGCTCATTGTGACTACTGCCATGCCTGGGCACGGAATGTGGTGGAGAGGGCATTTGGGAGGCTGAAGAGCCATTGGAGGTGCCTCAGTGCAAGGCTGGCGATAGCAGAGGAGAACGTTGCATCTGCCATTGCTTCCCGTGTGATTCTCCACAACATTTGCAAGAGCAAGGGGCAAGCTACTCTCTCACCGACATTGAGGACAGAGCTGCAGTTGAGGTGGCCACCTTGGGTGCAGAACCACAGCATGCAGAGCGGGACCACACTGAGGCGGGGGAAGTTGCTTGAGCAGCACTCACTGCCTGGCTGTGGAGTTCTGTGACTGCACAGTAGCCCTTCTTGAAGCCAGTACATTCTTCAACACAGATTTGAGAAGGAAAATTGACTTCTAAACACTGCCTGGTTAATAAAGCTAAAACTTTCTGCAGAAAGATCCTCCCGAAGTCTGGTTTGGGTTGTGTTGGGTCAGGGGGGTTGGGGGGTGTAGGGTAGGCTGTCTGGGAGGGTTGACAAGACATGGGGTTTCGAGGATAAAACGTTTGTCTGTTCCAATGGTGGATGGAGGTGGTTTCCGGTATGTCAGTCTTCCTTGGGTTCCAGCATAGGGCAGTTGTGGGGGCAGGGGGCTCCTGGAGAGCCAGTCTGGCAACCTTCCTTGGGGTTGGGGTTCTTGCAGAGGGCAGTTGGGAGGAGCAGGGGGCACCTGGAGAGCCAGTCTGGCAAACTTCCTTGGGGTTGGGCGGGGAAAAACCCTGCCTGGAGTCAAATTGGAGCAAGGAATTTGACTGTCCCAAAAGATCTGCTTCCCTGACCCACAACTTTAGGCAAAGGTGCTTCTCTTCAGGATTTGCTTCCATGCAGAATCAAAGGAAACAGCTGTGTGACATGTAACACAGCAGAGGAAACCATCAGGTGATTTTGTTTCCACTCCAGACTGAAGGGAGCTCTTCCAGGTGCCTCTAACAGGGCACTTGAAAAAGCATTGGCAGGCTTGAAAATGTGCCATGGAAGGCATGGCTTAGGCCCAAGGCAAAGCTGTCTGCTTTCATGCTCTAGTGGGGCACTTGTGGTTTTCAGCTCAGGGAAGGAAATAACTGACTGCTTTGGCCTTCTGATGAACAGTTTCCAAACATTTAGGCACACAGCTGTGAGCAGTGCAGAAGACCACAGAGCAAACAAACGACAAGAGTGCATTACTTGAGACTGAATGTTTAAAATGATTTACTTTACCTCTGTGAATTATCAGTGTTTAGCTTCTGGTTATCTATCATTTATTTTGCAGAAGCCTTTCCAACAATCAGTTTTAGCACAATTACCACACAATGTCCACTCAGAAGCAAGCACCATTGAGTTCAATTGTGCTTATTCCAAGGCACAGCCTAAATGCATCACTCTTATCCTTTATTACATAGGATATTTACTGCATTTTCCAAACCCTTGGATGAACTATGCAGTTTTGTTCCCACCTAGAATCATCATAGCTGTTGTGATTGTGTATGTGTCATGGGCACCCACTGATTATTATTGTCTGTGATGTCATTATCAATAACGATAGAATTCCTCATTGCAACACTATTTTGTGAACATTTTATTAACAAAAGTGTTTTCTTTCTTTCTTTAAAAGAAAAAATACCAAGAAGACAGGGGGCAAGACATAAGAGAAGGGGAGGCATCCATCGTAATTCATCTATTGCTCCTATGAGAGCTGCAACTTACATACTGATTGTTCTCCATGCAGTTCAATCAGGAGAAACAATCTACGCAAGCAAATAATTCCTTGTGTAGATTAGGGATGGACAGACTCACTGGAGTCCGTGGTTGGCGAGTGCTCCAGCAGCCGCTGCTGCCGCTCGCCCACACAAACCAGGCTGCGCGATCTCTTGGAGGGCTCGGCAAGCTGTCCAGGAGTGCACAGCAGCTGCCCACTCCTCCATTCGAGCCACCATCTTTTACGCAAGATGGGGATCCATCTTTTCATATATTTCTTGTTGCATGCAACGGTGGCTGGAAAGGGCCATTTCCACAACATTAGAGACCTCTTGGAATGTTGTGGAAATGGCCCTTTCTTGTCACTTTTGTGCGGAACAGCAAATATACAAAA
The DNA here is from genome assembly GCF_057233095.1 of Heloderma suspectum. Taxonomy (NCBI): domain Eukaryota; kingdom Metazoa; phylum Chordata; class Lepidosauria; order Squamata; family Helodermatidae; genus Heloderma; species Heloderma suspectum. The sequence continues at coordinate 199,775,637 of NC_139458.1, forward strand.
ATATAGAACCCCAAAAGGGGCTCTATATTTTCATATACTAGTAGCTGGGGTGGGAGAGGGAAAAAGCATTGATTCTTTCTCCCCCTCCCATCCTGGGACAGCTACGTGGGGGCAGCAGCTTGATGGGAGGAGGACGCTGAGAGGGGCTTCCCTCTCGTCCTCATCTTACGGTCAAGGCACTGCCTTTGCAGTAGCTGTAATGGGAGGGGGAGAAAGGATCATCGTTGTCCCCAAGCCATGCGCTCGCAGCTGCCATAGAATGTTTTTTGTAAATCAAACCTTGCGCACAATGGCCAGCTGGAAGGTTCCGGCCATCGTGAGCAAGATTTAATTTATGGAAAATAGCAAGTTGCCATTTTTATGTATAGTGGTGACTTGAGAACAGACGGATGCAGGTGCTCGCAGATGGGGCCAGTAAGGCCCGGAAGCTCGCACAGCCTGGTGAGCTGGGGCTCAGCGAACCACATCTGGGGAGCCGAGCGAGGGGAGTCCATCGGACTCCACCCCCTACACGGATGCTCACGACATCCCTAGTGTAGATCAGGTCCCTCCACTGAAATGAAGAGGTAAGCCCATCTGCAGAAGAGATGTATAAGCCATTTTGATCATATGCACTGTTTTTGAAACCCAGGGCCAAACTAGACACAACACCATTTACACAATTAACAGTTATTTGAATGGATTTGTAAGAGTAAATTACAGGCATGGAGCGGGGGCTGATCTGGACTGAGACCAAGGTGTGAGCATGCAACAGCCCCCTGCAACAGTCTCAATCTGGATCTGGCCCCAGCACCAGCAATTTATTTTGGAAAAGCCATTTACACAATTTATAATTGCATGAAAGGTATCATGACACGCAGCTCTACCTCTCATTCAAATCTTCACCAAGGTTGGCCGTAGAATCCCTGTCCAAATGTCTGGAGACGGTGAGTGGCTGGATGGGGAGGAATAAGCTGAAGCTCAACCCTGACAAGACCGAGGTACTTTTGGTGGGAGACAAGAGGAGGCTGGGGGATGGTGACCTGGTGTTGAATGGGGTACGGCTACCCTTGAAAGACCAGGTCCGCAGCCTGGGGATCATTTTGGACTCCCAGCTGTCCATAGAGGCTCAGGTGTCAGCTGTGAGCCGGACAGCGCTGTATCAACTCCATCTGATACGGCGGCTACGCCCCTTCCTTCCCGACCATCTGCTCCCATCGGTAGTACATGCCCTGGTCTCCTCTCGTTTAGACTACTGTAATGCGCTCTACATGGGGTTACCCTTGAAGACGGTTCGGAAGCTGCAGCTGGTACAGAACGCGGCGGCTCACCTGATTAAAGGCAGCCGCCGACGAGATCACATCACTCCAGTGCTGAAGGAGTTGCACTGGTTACCAGTTGTTTTCCGGGCCAAATTCAAGGTGTTGGTTTTGACCTTTAAAACCCTATATGGTTCCGGCCCAGCCTATCTTAAGGAGCGCCTCCAGCAACACCAGACAGGCCGCTTAACAAGATCAGCCTCGGATGGCCTTCTCTCTGTCCCATCAGCCAGGACAGCTAGACTGGTGGGGACGAGGGAGAGGGCCTTCTCTGTGGTGGCCCCCACTCTGTGGAACTCCCTCCCTAGGGAACTCCGTCATGCCCCCTCTTTAATGAGCTTCCGTCTTGCATTAAAAACATGGTTGTTCAGGCAGGCATTTGGGGTGGGTTAGGGTATTTTAAAAAAAAAATATGGTAAAATTTTATTGTTTTAAATTGTTTTATGGGGGTTGTACATCGCCCAGAGTGGCTGGGTGACCAGTCAGATGGGCGATTAATAAATTTAATAAATAAATAAATAAATGTCCAGTTTGGCCCCTAATGTAGCTTGTCCATAGATTTCCTAATATTTAAACTGAACACTGTAACAAAATGGAAAACATAGTTGAAACTGCATACGTGCTTATTCAAAATTTTTACAGTAACAAGGACTCAATATCAACCAGATCTAACCCTTGCTAAGGTCAGTGTAAATCTTGCTGGTTGGAATAGGCAGCAAATGTATCAGTCATGCAAAGAATTTCTAATGAAAGACATGGGAAAACATCTTCTTGCAATTGGATTTTATCCAAAATGTTTAATTGTAACCATGACTCCATTTTTCTAAGAAATTATATTTCAGACACACACACAAAGGCTAAACAGTCTACAGATCAGAGTTTTACAATTTACCATCCTACTGGAAACGTACAGCATTTCCTTTCTTGAATCCTGGGCAAATCTGCCAATTTTGGCTCCATTCAGTTTCTCATCTTTCCAACTTTAAATTTGGTTCAGCCTGATTCCATACTGATGTATTTTTTTTTAAGTCTCCCTGAAAAATTGTATGCATTTTCATGCACATTTCTCCCAAATGTATACATTTCTGTGTGCGCCTTTTGCTAATATATGTAATTTTTGTAAACTGTTTTTCCTATAATGCATTTCCTGTACATTATTTTTACTATTGTGCATATTTGCATACACACTTTTCCATAGTGGTAGCATATGGATTTTTGTGTGCACTTTCCCCTGATGTGCACATTTTTTGAAGTGGGGAACTGCAGTGTTAAATTCAAGGAAGTGAAAATTTCAGCACACAAATCTGTTCTGGCATGTATGGCTGCCAATGGAACCGGGTCACTGGTGTTTATTGATGACCTGACTGCTGATAAAAGCAGCAGGATGAATTCTGAAGTGTAGAGGGCTATACTTTCTGCTCAGATTCAGCTGAATGCTGCCAAACTGATAGGACGCCGCTTCATATTGCAGATGGGTAATGACCCAAAACATACAGCAAATAATTTCTCAAGGCAAAGAAGTGGGATAATTTTCAATGGCCAAGTCAGTCACCTGATCTCAACCCAATAGAGCATGCTTTTCACTTACTGAAGACAAGACTGAAGGCAGAAAGACCCACAAACAAGCAGCAGCTGAAGGCAGCTGCAGTAAAGGCCTGGCAAAGCATCTCGAGGGAGGAAACTCAGCATTTGTCCATGTCCATGGGTTCCAGACTTCAGGCAGTCATTGACTGCAAAGGATTTTCATCCAGGTATTAAAGGCGATCCTTAAGTTTGAAATGATGTTGGTTTGTTCCATTACTTATGAGCCACCAATGATGGGTGTGTGTGTATACCACTGGCTGTCCTTCCTGAATGGTTAGTGCCCCACTTTTGTCAAAGCCCTTGAATTACAGCTGAAAGTCCTGACTTCACTCCCATCTGGGTGTGTTTCCTTTTAACTTCAATGTGGTGGTGTGCAGAGGCCAACTGCAAAAACAGTTATCCTTGTTCTAATATTTCTGGCCCTGACTGTAATTACTTTGAATGACTTCATATCTCCAGGGCCAGATGAACTGCACCCTAGAGTAATAAAGGAACTGGCAGAAGAACTCTCAGAACCACTGTCTATTCTCTTTGAGAAATCATGGAGGATGGGTGAAGTGCCAGATGACTGGAGGAGGGCTAATGTTGTCCCTATCTTCAAAAAGGGTAAAAAGGAGGAACCTAGGAACTACAGACCAGTCAGTCTGACGTCAATCCCTGGGAAAATTCTGGAGCAGATGATTAAGCAATCCATCTGTAAGCACCTTGAAAACAATGCAATGATTACTCGAAGCCAACATGGATTTGTGAAGTACAAGTCCTGCCAGACGAATCTGATCTCATTTTTTGATCAAGTAACCTCCCTTGTGGACTGTGGGAATGCTGTGGACATCATACACCTCGACTTCAGCAAAGCTTTTGACAAAGTGCCCCATGATATCCTGATGAGCAAACTAGCTCAAAGTGGGCTAGATGAAACAACGATCAGGTGGATCCACAGCTGGCTACAGAATCGAACCCAAAGAGTATTTATCAATGGGAACTTCTCAAAGTGGGGAGAGGTAACGAGCAGGGTACCACAGGGCTCAGTCCTGGGCCCAGTCCTCTTCAACATTTTTATTAATGACTTGGAGGAGGTGGTGCAGGGAATGCTGTTCAGATCTGCAGATGACACAAAATTGGGTGGGATAGCTAATACCTTGGAAGACAGAAACAAAATTCAAAGTGATCTTGATAGGCTGGAGTGCTGGGCAGAAAACAACAGAATGAAATTTAATAGGGATAAATGCCAAGTTCTGCACTTAGGAAAAAGAAACCAAATGCACAGTTACAAGATGGGAGATACTTGGCTCAACAACACTACAAGCGCGAAGGATCTTGGAATTGTTGTAGATCACAAGCTGAGTATGAGCCAACAATGTGATGTGGCTGCAAAAAAGGCAAATGCTATTTGGGGCTGCATTAATGGAAACATACCTTCCAAATCCCAGGAAGTACTAGTTCCCTCTACTCAACACTGGTTAGGCCTCATCTGGAGTACTGTGTCCAGTTCTGGGCACCGCACTTTAAGAAGGATGCAGACAAGCTGGAGAGAGTTCAGGGGAGGGCAACAAAGATAATCAGGGGACTGGAAACAAAGCCCTATGAAGAGAGACTGAAAGAACTGGGCATGTTTAGCCTTGAGAAGAGAAGACTAGGGGAGATATGATAACGCTCTTCAAGTACTTGAAGGGTTGTCACAGAGAGGAAGGCCAGGATCTCTTTGATCATGCCAGAGTGCAGGACATGGAATAATGGGCTCAAGTTACAGGAAGCCAGATTCCGGCTGAACATCAGGAAAAATATCCTGACTGTTAGAGCAATACGACAATGGAACCAATTACCTGGGGAGGTGGTGGGCTCCCCCACACTGGAGGCCTTCAAGACAAGGCTGGACAGCCATCTGCCAGGGATGCTCTGACTTGGATTCCTGTACTGAGCAGGGGTTTGGACTCGATGGTCTTATAGGCCCCTTCCAATTCTACTATTCTACGATTCTATGAAACACAACAGGAAAAACAGAACACCAATCTTTATGCAAATGATATGCTGTTAACCTTGTAAGATCCAATAAAAGCTGCCCCATTCTTACAGAATGCATTAAATAACTTTAAAAATTTAGCAGGCCTACAAATTAATTATAATAAACCAGAATTAATGAATCTGAACATATCCCCCCAAAATCAACTTTTAATCTCCCAACAGCTTGAAATCCCCCTAGTAAATAAACATATCAGATACCTCGGAATTAATATAATAAAGAATCGTAACAATGGCAGGCACTCTTGAGGGATACTGAGTATCTAGACCCATTTCAATCTGGGTTTCGTCCTAGTTACAGGACTGAATCAGCCTTGGTCGCCATAATGGATGACCTTTATCGAGAGAAGGACAGGGGGAAAGCAACTCTGTTAATTCTGCTCAATCACTCATCAGTTTTTGATACCATTGACCATGGTATCCTCCTAGATTGACTCCATGGGATGGGTATCAGAGGCACTGTGGTTCCAGTCCTACCTGCGGGGCCAACGTCAGAGAGTAACATTGGGTGACCATCCCTCCGCCCCTTGGCAATTGAGCTATGGGGTTCCGCGGGGCACAGTCTTGTCCCCAGTGTTATTTAACATCTGTATGAAGCTGCTGGGAGCAATTGTTAGGGGATTTGGAGCCAAGTGCCCACAGTATGGTGATGACACACAGCTATACCTCCCTGTGACATCTGAATCAGGAGAGGCTGTGCAAGTACTGAACCAGTGCCTGAACTCAGTAATGGGCTGGATGAGGGCCAATAAACTGAAACTGAATCCTGGCAAGATAGAAGCCCTGTGGATGAGTGGTTCCCAAGTCTAAGAGATAGGCTCATTGCCTGTTCTGGATGGGGTTGCACTCCCTCTGAAAGATCAGATCTGTAGTTTGGGGGTACTCCTTGATCCATCACTGTCGCTGGAAGCCCAAGTGGCCATGGTGGCTTGGAATGCCTACCAGCTTCGGCTGGTTCACCAACTACAGCTTCTGGGATAGCTTGGCCACAATGGTACAGGCGCTAGTAACCTCAAGACTGGATTACTGCAATGCGCTCTATGTGGGGCTGCCCTTAAGGCTGTTCCAGAAGCTGGAGCTAGTGCAGAATGCAGCAGCCCAGCTGTTGTCAGGAGCTGCTCCTTTCCAGCATGTAACTCCTTTGCTGAAGGAACTGCACTGGCTGTCTATTTGCTACTGGTCCAGATTTAAGGTTTTAATACTAGTTTACAAAGCCCTAAACAACTCGGGACCAGGATAGCTGAGAGAGTGCCTTCCCCCTTACCAACCTGCCCAGTCACTGAGGTTATTAGAGGACTTGCTCTTGGTGGTTCCACATGGAGCTATGGCCTGACCAGGGGAAGAGCCTTCAGCATGGCGGCCCCCTTTCTTTGGAATTCGCTGCCCCTGGAGGTCGGGCAGGCACCAACACTGCATTGTTTCCAGTGCCTCCTGAAAACAGCACTCTTCCAGGAGGCATTCCTTAACTGAGCAGTTACAGTTTTTATTGGCACTGTGTTTTCAAACAAGCGTAATTTTAATGTGATGTTTTAATCTTTTTATGCGCTTATTGTTTTATTTTTGTGTTCACCACTCCAAAATCTGTTCTAGATATGGAGCGGTATATAAATAATGTAAATAAACTCCATTTTAAGATTGCCACCCCTACAGGTTTGGCCTGGAAGCTACCAAAATCTACCTCAATCTCCATACTATTTTCATTTTCTTTTCTGCCTTTTTTGATAGCTCTGCTGTCACATGCCAGGCCCCTAAATCCTTTCAGAATCTTAAGGAGAGCAAGTGAGAGGAAAATGGAGACTCTGTTCTCCAGCTACTATTACTCAGCTGGATTCTCCCTGTGTCTTTCTCCTGCCTTTCCCAATTAGTCAGCTATCACTGCTTTATTATTACAGTCCACAAAAACCATATCTTGACACAGCAGGCATTCTGAGGATGAGAAGCTTGCAGGCCCTTATGTGGGTGGAAAATTGGAGGAGGGCACTGAGGAATTTTCTCCTTCCTCGTCTTCTTTTCTAGGGACCCTGGAAGGAGGGGTGGAGAACACCCAGGAAGAGAGGTTACTAGATCTGAGTGAAAGCAGAGGGAGGTGTGCAGTCGGGTGTCTTGACTGTCTCCTATGTTGCAGGAGGGAACCCCCATAGGTTGGGGGCAAAGGAGATGGGAGCAGAACAGGAGAGCTGCCTATGAACTGTGGGGAGATGGAGGCAGTGGGTGGATTGAAGCTGTTTTCACATGGTAGCTTAAGCCTGGTGGACAAAGGGGCAATACTCATCTTAGGGTACCTCAACCGCAGACAGACCTGTGGTGGTGCTTGAATTTAGGTAAAAATTCCCACCACCCTCAAAGAGGAAGATGCTATTAGGCCTGCTCGTTAATCCTAAGAGCCTTTCTACATGAGGCATTTATTGTGTGCTCGTAATTCCTCACTCACAGTAGTTTGTGGGTGACTTACATGACATCATCACCTTCCAGAGCCTCTCCTGTACTTTGTAACCATTATAGCATTATTATTTTGTCTAACAAGGAAAGTCTGGTATTTCTGTGAATGGCGGTATAAACTCCTGGTATATTTGCACAATTCCACTATACCGCAGCACCAACCAGTGGTTGTGTAATGGAACTTAGATAGAAAGGCAGAGAAAGAACCCACCCACCCCCGTGGAAAAAATATGCGTAAAGGAGCCGACCGTAATCTCACAAAGAATCTGGAAGCAGAAGCCTCGATAAAGTGGTGGATTAAAAGCCTCATGTGGAAAAGCCCTTAGTGTGTGGGGCCAAGCTGTACTTGTGGGGCATGGTCAATAGAAACATCTAGATATCGCTCTTGGATTTTTGGCTCCGTGGTCCTGTTGCTATAGCACTGCTAGTTTTACTGCTCTAGTGTTTGAATTTTTTATGTAACCGCTTTTGTACATCTGAAAACCAACTTCAGAAATTAAAATTGAAAAATGGTCTAAACATATTAAAATGAATACATTTTTGCTTTCTTCTGACAGCACGGGGTATGGAAAAGCTCTCAGTAATGAATCATCTGGAAGGAAAAGAACAACCTTTGCTGGAATAGCAGAACTAGTAACTAAACAACTGTAAAATGACAGTGGTGCTGTAAAAGGAAATACCTTTTAATTCCAGAAAAAGGGTGTATTCTGAAAATGAGTCAGTCATATTTTTTCCAACATTGCTCCATTTTAGCTAGTGCTAATAACCATTCTCGATTTTCACGATTATACAGTAACAGTTGAACGTGGACATGCGTGCAGTAAATAGTAGATCAGTAATTATAGCTATCGTGGGCCAGTAAATGCCTTTTGTCCTGGATTTTTACTTAAATGTTATGGTTACAGTCAAAACTGGACAGTGTAGCTGCAACACAGTCAAACATTTAGGATATGCCGAAGGTCTTGTGCATGTCCTTTTTAATCCTTTTTTAAAAACCCACCCCTTTTAACTTTTCCAAAGTTTAAAGCATTTAAATGTTTTAGCATTTCCAAATGTTCAAAAAGCCACTTGTAATGCTCACTGTGGCTTGTTGTTGTTGTTGCTGTTCAGTCGTTCAGTCATGTCCGACTCTTCGTGACCCCATGGACCACAGCACGCCAGGCCTTCCTGTCCTCCGCTCTCACTGTGGCTGCCTTTACATTAAAGAAAAAACCTGCAGTCCTCCCATTGTGGAGCCTTTTCACATTTATATAGCAGGCTCCCAGATGGCAACCATGGTTGCTGAGAGGGGAAGTTTTTAATTTCCAAGGTTCCATAGAGATCAATGAAACAGTGCCATCTAGTGGCTGTTTTAACAATCCAACTTAAGCAGATAGTTCATTACCTCAGGATCTTTTTGAGAAGGAATAACCAGGAAATACCTCTGGATGTGCCCTGGAGGGTGATGACGTCATGAAGCAGACCCGCAAACTTCCGTGAGTGAGCAATCTCAATAGCAGGATAAAAGCTATTTTATCCCCGCTATGTGCATCAAGCTAACCACAGGGGTTATTCATAGCCTGTGTCACCATTAAGATGGAGTGGGATAGCCAAGTTTGACAAATGATGGTGTGACAAATAATAGTGATGAGTACTGAAAACATTTGCTTAAAAATATGATACAATTCATGGACATCCCACATGGGTCCCTCTAGATCAGGGATAGGGAATGTGGTGTCCACTAGCACCAATGCACCCCCCAACACCTTTTTTGGCACCGGTTAAGGTGCCCTAACCCTTCCACTTTTTAAAAAATTACCACATTTTCTTACCACCCTCTAAATAGGTTTCTGTTAGGCCTGAAAACTGTGGGTTCAAAAGAGTTGTTTAGTGTCTTGGGGCTCAGACTGCACAGGCCTCTGGACATAACAACCTCTGCCTTGTATTTGGTCTTTGGGGCAGGTTATTTGCCCTTTGCCATGCCTCTCATGGCAGCCATTTTGGGATTGTGCTCAGGTCAGACAGTTTCTCAAATTGCCAAATGTGTCCACAGCCCAAAAAGATTGCCTTCCCCTGCCCTAGTTCATGTGCAAAATCTCTGAATTTCTAGGCAACAGAGCAGTGTAAAGCTGTAGTCCCCAAACTTCTTAATAACAAAATCATTGGAAATTTGTCCATATTTGAACTCACAAATCCAGGCCTGCATGCTACACAAATATCACTTTGAAATTCTCCCATCATTAATACCTTACATTTTCTAAGCATGGCATATAATAGATACCATTGATCCATGTGCTTCATTCACCCTATTTACCATGAACAAACTTATTTTTTTAAATACCTGTTCATAGTAAAGTGATGTTCCTATTGCGCCCTTTAGAGAGATGTTGGGGAGATCTTCTTTTTAAAGTTAGTATGCATGCACATGCATGAATTTTGCTGGTTCCAGAACTGTTTCCTTGGGTCTCAAGTTGTTATAAATTGGGGCGGGGGGGACAGGGACATACTGTTCCTATTTCATTCCTTCCACCTACAGTCAGGGCCAGAAATATCGGAACAAGGATAACTGTGTTGGCAGTTGGCCTCTGTACACCAGCACATTGAAGTTGAAAAGAAACACACCCAGATGGGAGCGAAGTCAGGACTTTCAGCTGTAATTCAAGGGGTTTGACAAAAGTGGAGCACTAACCATTCAGGAAGGACAGCCAGTGGCATACACACACACCCATCGTTGGTGGCCCATAAGTAATGGAACAAATGGCTGACAAGCAGCTTCATGGCCAGGTGTGGCCTGTTTCCTGGGTACCCCATGACCAATCAAGCAGATAAAAGGCCTGGAGGTGGTTCTGAGCGTTACATTTGCATTTGGTGGCTGTTCACTGGAACTCCCAACATGAGGTCCAAAGAGGTGTCCATGCAAGTGAAGGGGGCCATCATTAGGCTGAGGAAACAAAATAAACCCATCAGAGAGATAGCAAAAACAGTGGGAGAGGCCAATACAACAGTTTGGAACATCCTGAAAAAGAAGGAATTAACTGGCAAGCTCAGCAACAGCAAAAGGCCTGGAAGACCACGGAAGACAACTAAAGTGGATGACTGCAGAATTCTGCTCATGGTGAAGAGGAACCCTTTCACAACTTCTAGCCAGGCCAAGAACGCTCTTGCGGAGGTAGGCCTGTCATTGTCAACATCTACAGTCAAGAGACGGCTTTATGAATGTAAATACAGAGGCTTCACAACAAGGTGCAAACCACTGGTAATGCTCAAGACCCAAAAGGCCAGATTAGCCTTTTGCCAGCAAACACCTCAAAAAGCCTGCCCTGTTCTGGAATAAGATTCTTTGGACTGATGAAACCAAGATTAACTTGTACCAGAATGATGGGAAGAGAAAAGTATGGAGAACGAAAGGAACAGCTCATGATCCAAAGCATACCACATCATCTGTCAAACGTGGTGGAGACAGTGTTATGGCATGGGCATGTATGGCTGCCAATGGAACCGGGTCACTGGTGTTTATTGATGACCTGACTGCTGATAAAAGCAGCAGGATGAATTCTGAAGTGTATAGGGCTATACTTTCTGCTCAGATTCAGCTGAACGCTGCCAAACTGATAGGACGCCGCTTCATATTGCAGATGGGTAATGACCCAAAACATACAGCATAAGCTACCCAAGAGTTTCTCAAGGCAACGAAGTGGGATGTTCTGCAATGGCCAAGTCAGTCCTCTGATCTCCACCCCATAGAGCATGCTTTTCACTTACTGAAGACAAGACTGAAGGCAGAAAGACCCACAAACAAGCAGCAGCTGAAGGCAGTTGCAGTAAAGGCCTGGCAAAGCATCTCGAGGGAGGAAACTCAGCATTTGGTCATGTCCATGGGTTCCAGACTTCAGGCAGTCATTGACTGCAAAGGATTTTCATCCAGGTATTAAACGCGATCCTTAAGTTTGAAATTATGCTGGTTTGTTCCATTACTTATGAGCCACCAACGATGGGGGGGGGGTATGCCACTGGCTGTCCTTCCTGAATGGTTAGTGCCCCACTTTTGTCGAACCCCTTGAATTACAGCTGACAGTCCTGACTTCGCTCCCATCTGAGTGTGTTTCCTTTCAACTGCAATGTGGTGGTGTGCAGAGGCCAACTGCCAAAACAGTTATCCCTTGTTCCAATATTTTTGGCCCTGACTGTATGTCTATTCAGATAGTAAATGCTGCTAAATACTAAAACATTTACTTCCAAAGCCAGTGCAGAATAGGCTATAGCAGACTACAATAATACCATGTAAAGCACACAGAGAACAAGGTAATGATGATACCTGGTGTGCAAATACATATTAAATACACACATTATATAACCCGCATTGTTGTAAAGCAGCTTTTTTTATAAAAGGAAAGGTAATTAACTACACTGCAAATGGTAACTAAATAATAAGCTAGAAGGCCAAGATCTAGAGTAATGTAAGGTTAATTTGAATCCAATTTGATGCTGGAAATTGCTCCTCTCTGAATAAGCTCCTCTCTGAATTTTGTTGCTCTGTCACTGAACCAACTTATAATTCTCTCTTTTGAATACTTTGATTTTTTTTTTATGTTTCCATTTTTAGAAAGGTCTTCCTTTTAAATGTTTCTTCCCAATGCCTTATTTCAGCAACTCAAAACATAATTTCTTCATCTAACATCTGTTTCTTTTTCATCTTTCATCACATGGAAATAGCTGTGGAAAAGAAGAACCGCTATGAAATAGCAGACTAACATGGTCAGAATATAAATTATGGCAGTTGTTGGGATTGAAAGCTACTAATCCATGCAAAAAAACATGGTGTAAGGCTTAAAAATGATGTTATTTTGCAGCCAGAGCTTGACAAGTTTAGCTGCTCAGGGCGATTCTAACTTTGGATTCGGAGTGCTCTGACACAGGAGCTTCCAACACAAAACCCTGCTGGCCTCATGCTGCTTAATGAAAGTGCTGGCCCTGCCCATTGGGTTCACTGCGCTGGTGGAGGAAGCTTTAGCCTCCCCCTCCATCAGCAAGCCCAAAACAGCCTCACCCCTACTTGAGCAATCTTGTGTGCAGGTATGGTCCCCAGGCCTGCTGCTGACACCCTGAGTGATGCTTGGGTCCAAAAGGTTGTGCAGTCCTGCCATAGGACAATGTGGTCCATTGTATGGCAATCTGATGCACTGATTGATCCAATGACACATGCATGGGCTGTACTGTCTAAGCTCCTGCACTGTCTCCACCTGAGTCTTTATCTTGGACAAAAGACTGTTATTTCTAGAAAGTTGAGAATAATATGTGGGAAAATAAGTTTTAAAAGTTGTACTGTATATTGTAACTCTAATGGGATACAGTTCAAATGGTCTTGTTCTAACACAAGGAAGTGTTGATGAGGTTTTAATCTTAGTTACTGAAGTAAGACATTCTCAGAAGGCTCTTAAAGAACTTGAGAGAAGTGACTAGTCTTTTTTTTTAAATCATGGGATAGAGTTATTAAAAATAGATCCTATAAAAGATTTCTTACATCTTTAAATACAGACTTTTGTTCTGTGTCTATCGGACACCACAACATCTCTTTAACAAGGGTTTGTCTAAGTCGGCTAATTGTTGGAGGTATAATATAGCTAATATTTCTTTTAACCATATGTTTGGGCAATGTCCAATAGTTGCCTTTTTGGGGAAGGAGGTTATTATATGGATAAACTTTGTATTGGAACACTACTTGCTTCCTGGAAGTTAACACATGGTAAGCACAAGTGGATTCTCTTGTGCCCTTTTGACAGCTAAAAAACTGATATTACAACACTGAAAGGATAAACACTCACCTCCTATAATGCAATGGATTATACAACACTTTCAACATTTGAACAGGTGGTATATAGATGCCACCTGCGAATGGATACATATTTGTATATTTGGCCCGCTTTTGTGGAAGTTTATGTATAATTCTTAGAACATCATGTTTTCATAATATGAACATGTGGTGTTCTAAAAATTATACATAAACTTCCACAAAAGTGGGCCAAATATACAAATAAGTAATTTAACCATAGATAGATAGATATACAAACACACATGTCCGTGCACATGCACATTTCATAGGCATGCATTAAAACTACATATTAGCTACATATTTAAATGTATGTAGCTAATTTTTTTTCTTTTCTTCTTTGTTGTTTTTGTTTTGTTGAAATTTCACAATAAAAAAGAAAAGAAAAAAGAAGAAAAGTCAGGAAAAAGTGCTTTTGAAAACAGGTGTGCTTCCCCCCCCCTTCCTACTTGCTCTCTTTTAACGCACGTTACAAGCTGAGCTGTAATCTGTCCCACATTGCTAGCTTGCTTTTAATCAGGCAGATGTTCCATTGCAAAAGGTCTGGCAGGGTGGAATACTGGGGTTCTTCACACGGAGCTTTTATCCTGCTATTGAGATGGCTCTGTCACGATGCGTGCTCTTCAGATGACACCGTTACTCACCAGGGTGTCTCCCGCAATTTCCCCCAGCCTATCCCATGTTTTCCCCAAACGCAACAAATGTATTTTTTCCAGCCCACGGAACAGGAGCACCACGATCTCCCCGTGAAATTCTCCAACAGCGGGAGAAACCGCTGTGTCCGCCTGCTGTGGGCATTTGTTTTCAGTTGCTGGGGGTGCATGCGGTCAGGATGACGATCCCATTGAGGATGGGAGTAGGGCATGCAGGAGCAGATTTGACAGGCACAAGGACAAGATTCACCCGACAGTTGCAACTCCTTCCTCGGCTCAAGTCTTGCTGAGGAAGGACTTTCCTCAATTCCCAGGTGTCTGCCATGTAAATGCTCAAGCACATTTCTCAGTTGAAGGGAGAAGAGTGTAAAATGCCTCCCTGCAACGAAGGGAGACACATCTAATGCCCCACCCCACCAAGCTCAGAAGCAATGTCCTCTGTTGATTCAGAGCACCCCATTAAGTTCAATGGGGCTTACTCCCAAGTAAGTGTGCCGAGGGTTGCATACTGACAGGGCGATATTATATCTACTCAGAAGTAAGTCCCATTGAGTTCAATGAGGTTTCCTCCCACATAAGTGTGCCAAGGGTTGCAGACTTATGGCACAATCTTACATTTTATGTCTACTTAGAAGTAAGTCAGAGGTTTCCTGGGTTTCTTTTCTGCAAGAAAAGAGTACAGCAGAAGTTAAGCTACGAAAACAAGACACACACCCCCCGCTTGCTCCTTTGCACACATGCCAGGGAGGTGGAAGGCACTCCCTCAGTTCAAACCATGTGTCTGCCCCGTAAAGGCGCCCTTCCTGATCCTGCAAAGAAACCAAAAGCAGGAAGCTCTAGAAAGGATGTGGATTTTTGCAGGGGTTTTGCTTAATGTAAAAACACCCACTGAGTGTGGGGAACTCTGCAGCCTTACTAAAAAGCCAGTAAGCATTTGAAGAAATAGAATACTCTTTGGCAATCTTTCAGAGAGATGGCACATCTTAATCTAATACTGAAGGCAAATGGGTGGGTGGATAAATAATAGTACCTAAACAGGACTCTTTAATTTAATGATATGCCTTTACAACAATCCTGTCAAATTGATATGTATTATTAATTCCCATTGGTGGTATATCTTAGTTTAATACCAAAGGGAAGAGTGGGGAAAACAGGACTTAAACGGGACTTCTTCAATGTTAACTGTGGAATCAGGATAATTATTATTTAAAGAGCATCTGATTTTATGCCCCAGTGGGGAAAATAAAGAGATCTATAAAAGTCATAAAGCATTGCAAGGGTTAGCAGCAAAAGGAGTCTTTAACATCAATCCGGTAATTTTAAGCTGTCCTACAAAGGGTCCAGGATCATGGGGGTGTAGTTCAGAAAGGGTTGGAACGAAGGTTCTGGGGTGGATGGATAGGAACATTAAGCAAACTTCATAAGGGAAAGTGGGGTGTAAAACACATTAGAACATATGTAGCACAGGAGTTCAAAGGGTGTGCAAAGCATAAGCTTTACTTACTCCCCAGAAATTTAGCCGTGATGTTGTAGATGGCAGAGCAGGGGGAAGGGATAATACTGGGCAAGACTACTTAAAACATCTTATAATATTTGCCTTGAGTAGGTTGGTAGGGAAGGAGAGGGAAAACATGGCAGAGGTCACATGTCTCCAGAAAACCAATCAGAGCTGCTAACGTATGGGTCAAATTTTACACTTGGGTAAAAAGTCTTCCGGGGGTAGAGAACAGCTCCAACGAGCCAATCCAATCACGGCTTCAAAGATCACACTGCAGGATTGGAAGCTATAGAAGTCTTACACACAGGCTAGAGATGGAGGAAGAATCCATCGGGGGTGGGAGTCAAATCTGCCGAGGTCTTGGTGGCTCGGCACCCCAGGCCCCAGCTCGCTTGCCCGTGAGCTAGCCCGACTCAACACAGGTCAAATTGGGCCAACTCGCAGACTTCCGACACAGGTTGAGTTGGGCCAGCTCGCAGACTTTAATTTCTGGCTGCACTGTACGCAAGTGTTTCCTCCCTCCCGGGTTCCAGGATGGAGAAGGAGACACTTGTGCACAGCAGCTGACAATTGCAGTGCCAGTTATTGTGTGCTAGTGCCTCCTTCTCCCTGAAGGGGCCCCGTCAGGGAGAAGGAGACATTTGCGCACAACGACTGGCAGTGGGCAATTCCTGGATTTCAGGAAACAGCCCACCGCTCAGCTTGTACATGCAGGCCAAGCTGGGGACTCTGAGGAAATCCGTTGAGCCAAAAGAGGGCCGGATTTCTCTGTAACAGCCACCCCTAACATGGGCAAGCCCTTCCTCTTTCCCCTGAACCTCACCTGACGACAAGAAGCAAGATCTCCCCTACATGTGAGTATACTTTCACACACTGTCTATTTCATGGGCTGTTGTTGGGTTATTTGAGGGTTGCTGCACACCCCAAACAAGTCATGCCACCTGTCAGGGGGCCCTAGCAGGCATCTTTCAGTCTACTCCAGTAGCCAACTCCAGACACAGACAAAGGATTATTTTCAAGGCTTTATTCCTTTTACAACTTAATAACTCTATCACCAGTGACTGAGCTATGAACAGCAGAGTAACCTATGCCCCGGGTTGGAAACATTTGGTCCCTGTTTGAACGAGAATCACTTGCAGACCCTGAACTTATGGGCTAGGGAGAGTCCCTCCCCTTTTCCCTTGGGTCCTCTGGACGCGACCGTTGCTTGCATGCCAAATGGGCGCTACGCCTCCTTTCCGCGCCCTCCATAGCTCGTCGCTCTTTGCATCTGCGTCGAGCATCCAGCCAGCCTTCCTCCCATGCTCTTTCACTCCCAGGACCGCTATCTATGTCTGGAATGCCGGCAGGAGGAATCTCTGCCAGCTGCAGGGCCTGGGAGGGATGAGCACGCTCCTGTCCCACAGATGGCTGTTCCTCCTCAGAAACAGAACTGCTCTGAGGTTCTATGGGCTCAGTGTCCACCCTGACACCACCCCAGTGTGGACAACATAGCAAGCTGCACCAGTGCAGCTTTTTAGGGAAATCCGGCTGGCATGCACAGTGGCTTGTTTCAGCCACCATGATCATGTGAACCGGGTCAATGTTTTCCTATATTATGTGTTTTCACTTAGTGTAAATTTCTTGAAACAATTTGATTCTTATGGGAAAAAGAACGGGGGGAGAGAGAGGGGAAGGTGACCATGCAGTCTTTTGACTGGTCTGCAGATTTAATCCCAAGCCTCTCATTTTGTTTATTTTTAATTTAAGTTAATGCTGCCATGTGCCTAGGCAACTTTTAAAAGATCTGCAGTCCCAGATACAGCTTACAACCATGCAGCCTTTTGACCTGTCTGAAAATTTAACCCCAATCCTATGTTTTATTTTTATTTTTTCCTTCAATTAGACCCTAAGGTTAGCAATTTAAATATACTAAGGGCAAATACAGTTTAAATATTTCAAATTATTTATTTTAATTCATAGCAAAACTTTTAACACAAAAAGACAGGGGTATAATATCTAAGCCAGGAACAGTGGCCATTTTAGGGTATAATAATGTTTGCAAAAAGCTGTGATTTTTGTCTTCATATTGTGGTGTGGTAGTTCAAGGTAATTAAAAACCCATTTTCCTGTAATACAGTTAAAATAGTTTTGTTAGGTAATGCTTTGGCTGAAATGGTTTGGATGTTTTCCATCCGAGAACAGTATGTTCACTTGTCCCCTTAGATACCCTGTCAACCTCTAACAGAAATATAGTTCTCTAGGGAATAAAGTTAAAAGACTTCAAGTCTATAGCACAGGTTATGGGATCTTAGGGGTATGGGATTGCTGAAACATAGGGCTTTTCTACACAGGACATTTATTGTGCATTTGTCATTCCCTGCTCACAGTTGTTTACAGGTTCTTTAGATGACATTGTGACCCTCCAGTTTTGCTTCTCTATCTAACCAGCATTTTTGGCAAGTTTATTTAGAGTAGGGAAAATGCGACATTTAATTGTGAAAGTGAAAGAAAGCATGATTTCCTCTTGTCATTTGCAGTATTCTGCTATACCACAATGCCACTTAGAGGCTATGCAGCAGAAAAGCAAGATAGGAAATGCACCTCATGTAGTGCTTGGATCTCAATTCTGCGATGAAATTGAAGGTAAATACAGCCAATTAACAGCCTCATGTAGAAAAGCTCTGTTTCAGTGTTCCAGCATGCCAGCCATTCCCTCTTTCACTATACTCCATTCCATTCCCCTTGCCTGGTTTTCTAATTTTCCATACAACTGATGTTCCGCATACTATGGCCACTGAGCCTGCTCATTCCTTTTTGAGAGGGGGACGGGGGAAAGATTCCTCTTAGTTTTTTGCTCAGAGGATAAAAAATACTCATATATACCCCAGAGAATGCCTTTACCTCCCCTCTTGTTTCTTAGTGACTCCATTTTGGCTGCATTCCTGTCAGTACTCGCCAACTAGCTGAGTGAACTATTGGTATATATGATACTATCCAAAGCCTGCATGCGTTGGGTGTTTAGAAAAGTCAGCATTACTTTTAAATGCAAGTTTGCGGGCATGCTCCTTGGGCATTTCCCTTTAACCATTACAGATGTATAAAAATAGGTGTGGCGGATTCCAAAGGAACTTCAAACAGATTGTTTAATCATCGTATTATCGTACTAATCCTCCCCTGAGGCAACACATTTTAATGTTGTATTTTCATACTGAACAATGCAGGCAGCTCCCAGAGGGGTAAAAAAATCGTGAGTTTAATCCAAAGTGATCCTGGGAATCACCCATTGTGTGTGCAAACTGATATGTACTGGCAGAAATATGAAATTACTTCTCATTTCCCTAGGGAGCGAAAGGGGTCACTAAGGGTTATTTAGAGCAATTAGTCTCTTTTTTATGTTATGATCATCACAAGACACCTTCAACCTTTCATAACTATGATATGTCTAAAGAAGTGTGATGAAGTATCAATCTGTATATAATTGGGGGTGTTCTGATCAATCCAAAATTCATCAAGCCCAAACCCCTTCAACTAAGGATCGATTACGGTCCCATAATCTCAATTACGATGCACCGCAAGCATTTAGCAGAACATGCAGGACAATGGCTAAATCCTGAACCTCCAGAAAAGGGTGCAACTAAACACACTTCTGGACATCATCGAGCAGTCACGTATCTAAAAGCAATGCCTTGTCCAGCAGCACTCCCGCACAAGGCTGCTGCCTCAGGGGGAGTGTTGCCCTACTGACAATAGTCTCCATCCACTATCAGCATTTCCATCTTGCCTCGGTTGAGATTGAGTTTATTCACCCTTAATCCAGTCTTTTACTGACCTCAAGCAATCATTTACAGAAAATTCAGCTACAGCTGATGGAAAGGAAAAGAAAAAATAAAGCTGAGTGACATCCAAATACTGACAATACTGCACCCCAAACCCTCAGATAAGCTCACATAAGGTTAACAGTAAAGTTCTCCCCAGCTAGACTTGGAATCGAACTTTGAGGGCCTGTACAACCGCCTCCCAAGGAGAGCTGAATTTTACAAGCCCAAAATTTTTGTCTGGCTTGGATTAATATCAGAGCTGAGTAAGTCTTTCCAGTGTCCCTCCCACCTCCATCCCCACTAGCCTTCCCCATCCTCAAAGGACTTTCTGGACAGCCCCCAGCGTCTTCCAAGCAGCAGCACAAGCATGCAGCAAAAAGAGACATGGAGGATTTTTTTTCCCCCTTCCTCTCACTGTCCTCATCTCCACATCATACTGATGATTAGGGGCTTGTTGGAGTAACAGAACCCAGTGGCTGATAAGAGATGTTTTCCCCTCCACCTGAGAGCTGTTGCAGCCTTGCAGCATCTTCTTGTCATGTGAAACAGAAGACAATTGCTCATCTTTAATTACCTGAGTTATCAAAAAAAAAATTAAAGGTCTGGGCATATATAGTTTTTGCTAATTGAGGTGGCAGATATTTATGGCTTATCATGAGTATCCAAGCATGCTTTATAAAAATGAAGCAACATGTTTATTTTAATAGTCTGCTATAACTAAACATTCATATGAAGATTTTGTACAAGACGTTTGCTGTAAATCCAAAGGGAGACACATTTTATTTATTCATTATTGTTGTTCTATTTATATCCTACCCTTCATTTAAAAAATCCCATTAAAAACCATGACAATTTTGCACCACCTAGAGACAAGTGCATGTAACATGGCACTTGTGTGTGCTCAAGCAAGGTCATAGCATAATAGAGATTTTTCCACATCACAAACCCATAGAATAAAATTTGTACTTTGGTATCTTGTTCTGAAATACTAACCAAAATGAAAGGTAATTGGCACAATCCAAAATGTTTAAGAAGAACTAGTTCCAACGGGGTTTAGGCTGCAACGCTACACCCATTAAATTGAGAATAAATCCAACTGAAGTCAGTGAAGGCCACTTCTGAGTAAGCTTGCGTGGGATTGGGCTGCTACTTAAGCATGCTTGATTGAACCCAATCACTATGCGAAATTAATACCATATTACCTAGTCAGACAGGAAATAATTATTTAAAAGCATTACTACTCCAGTACTAGTCTCTAGACAACAGACAAAATTTAAGCCTAAAGAGGAAGGTCTCCTCCTCCTCCGCTCTGCTGCTTTCTGGATTCCATAGAATCACACACTCTGCACTGATTTTCATTTACATTATTACTAAATTGTTCACATTTGAAGTTGGGAGATAATATGAAAGACAGAAGTCAGAAGTTACTTCCAGCAAATGGAATTGGCAAATATATCCCAAATGAATTAAGGTTTGGAAACCACACATATATACACACACTGTATTTCCAGACAGTGAAGCCAGATTTTCCCGACTGGACTAAGCAGCAGTTTTTCCACCAGAAAAAACATATTTGTGTGTTCTCTGTATGTAAGTGAGGACTCTCATAATGATTCCAAACACTACACTGTTATAGCTCAGACATACAAGTGGGGGCTCTCCTCAACATTTCTTTCATTTAGAAGACATTATAGAGTTTTGAATAATGAAAAACAGATTGCCCGAGTTACACAGAAAATGCAGATTCAACAAATCTGCATTTGGCGTGCTGTATTCACAGGTATAACAGTCTTTCTTGCTCTCCCTCCTTATATACTACCTGAGCAAATCAAAGGAAGTATAATGAAAAAAATTCATCACCATAGAACCTCTTCTCAGTATGGGAACTAAAATCCACATAACTCTAGAGGAAGCTGATGATACAGTGCCTTGTTTAGCTTATGGCTTCCAAATGCCAACTAACTCAATTTTGTCTAATTCGTTTTACACCATAGTGTAAATCTTAACCAAATACCACATTAGCTATTGGACTATTTATTTATTTATTTATTTATTTATTTATTAAATTTATTAATTGCCCATCTGGCCGGTCACCCGGCCACTCTGGGCAATGTACAACAGTACAATTTAAAACAGTAAAATCACACATTGAAACATCGTTTAAAAATACCCTAACTCACCCCAAATGCCTGCCTGAACAACCAAGTTTTCAATGCGTGGCGGAAGCTCATTAAAGAGGGGGCATGGCGGAGTTCCCTAGGGAGGGAGTTTTCCACAGAGTGGGGGCCACCACACAAAAGGCTCTCTCCCTCGTCCTCACCAGCCTGGCTGTCCTAGCTGATGGGACAGAGAGAAGGCCATCCGAGGCTGCTCTTGTTGAGTGGCCTGTCTGGTGTTGCTGGAGGCACTCCTTGAGATTGGCTGGGCCAGAACCATATAGGGTTTTAAAAGTCAAAACCAACACCATGAATTTGGCCCGGAAAACAACCGGTAACCAGTGCAACTCCTTCAGCACCGGAGTGATGTGATCATGCCGGCGGCTGCCTTTAATCAGGTGAGCCGCCATATTCTGTACCAGCTGCAGCTTCCGAACCGTCTTCAAGGGTAACCCCACGTAGAGCACGTTACAGTAGTCTAAACAAGAGGAGACCAGGGCATGTACTACCGATGGGAGCAGATGGTCAGGAAGGAAGGGGCGCAGCCACCATATCAGATGGAGTTGGTATAACGCTGTCCGTCTCACGGTTGACACCTGAGCCTCCATGGACAGCTGGGAGTCTAAAATGACCCCCAGGCTGCGGACCTGGTCTTTCAAGGGTAGCCGTACCCCATTCAGCACCAGGTCAACATCCCCCAAACTCCTCTTGTCTCCCACCAAAAGTACCTCGGTCTTGTCAGAGTTCAGCTTCAGCTTATTTCTCCCCATCCAGCCACTCACCATCTCCAGACATTTAGGCAGGGATTCTACGGCCAACCTCAGTGAAGATTTGAATGAGAGGTAGAGCTGTGTCTCATCCGCATATAGATGACACCACACCCCAAACCTCCTGATGATAGCTCCCAGAGGCTTCGCAGAGATGTTAAATAGTACTGCAGAGAGGATGGAACCCTGTGGCACCCCACAAGTGAGTGGCCACGTGTCCGACACCTCCTCTCCCAGTGCTACCCCCTGGTGCCTGCTGGAGAGGAAGGACTGGAACCACCGTAATACAATGTCTCCAGTGCCCAACCTCTCCAGGTGGTCCAGGAGGATACTGTGGTCAATGGTGTCAAAAGCTGCTGACAGGTCGAGGAGAACAAGGAAGGAGCATTCACCCCTATCCAAAGCCCTCCTCATATCATCCACCAAAGCGACCAAGGCTGTTTCTGTCCCATGGCCAGGCCTGAAGCCTGATTGAAATGGATCTAGATAATCGGCTTCTTCCAAGTGTGCCTTCAACTGCATTGCCACTACCCGCTCAATCACCTTGCCCAAAAATGGCAAATTCGAGACTGGGCGAAAGTTGTTCAAAACTTGGAGATCCAAGGAGGGCTTCTTTAAGAGCGGTCTTATCACTGCCTCCTTGAGGGCTGATGGCATCACTCCCTCCTCAAGGGAGGCATTCACCACCGCCCTGATCCCCTCACCCAGCCTCTCTCTGCAGCTCATAATGAGCCAAGATGGGCAAGGATCGAGTAAGCAGGTGGTCGGTTTTACAGATGAAAGCACCTTGTCCACCTCTCCAGAAGGAAGAAGCTGGAACCAATCCCACAAAACCGGTTTGCCACAGACTGCCTCTTGCTCACTAACTGTATTCACAGCGTGCAGAGTAACACTCCTGATCCGATCAATTTTATCCACAAAGTGCCTTGCCAAGGCCGCACAGGAGGCCTTAGAATGCTCCAGCGGTTCCGGAGCAACTGGACCGACCAGGCTCCGCTCCGGACCACCTGGAACCGCCTCCTGGGACAGCACTCTGCAGATGTGATAGAGGTAGCATAGTATTCCTTTTTGGCTGCCTTCATTGCCATTGATAGGCGGAAAATACAGCTCTAGCCCGTGTCCGATGGTCTTTGGAGAGAGATTTCCGCCACCAGCGCTCTAGCCGTCTCACCTCATTTCAGAGCTCATAACCGCGGATTAAACCGTAGTGCAGTTCGAACCCTGTTCAGGGGGAGAAGGCATTTCAGAGCCACCCGATCTAATGCCCCAGTGATTGCGGCATTCCACCCACCCACCAGGGACTCGACCAAGTGGCCGTTTGCGTGCTCCAGAGAATCCCCAAGCACATTCAGGAATCCATTTGGATCCATAAGATGCCTGGGGCAGGCCATTTTAATGGGTCCTCCACCCCTGCAGAGGGGTTGTGGAACTGAGAAGTCCAACATCACCAGATAGTGATCTGACCTTGACGGGGGGGGGGTGGATATACCTCCGACTTCCAGATCACTTCCAGATCCCCGCTTCTCCAGAAACAAACACAAGGTCTAGTGCATGACCAGCTACATGGGTGGGCCCAGCTGGAATAGGGTACAGCTCCCAGGAAGCCATGGTCTCCACGAAGTCCTGAGCTGCCCCCATAAGGACGACCTCTGAATGTACATTGAAGTCCCCCAACACCAATAAGTTAGGGGACTGTACACGCACATCAGAGACCACGTCAGGCACCTCAGCCAGGGAGTCAGTCATGCAGCGGGGTGGGTGGTACACAAGAGAATCCCCAGACTGCCCTTTGGGCCCAACTTCCAGTACATGCACTCAGCAACCTTGGTCTCCCAGAGGGGGGGTCTGATGAAGACCAAGGACTTGCGGTAGATAACATCCACTCCCCCTCCCAGATCCCCAGCCCTCGGCTGCTGTGCATATGAAAATCCAGCTGGGCACATGGCCGCCAGAGCCGGGGCAGCGGCCTCAGACAGCCAGGTCTCCGTAAAACATGCCAGGTCCGCACCCTCATCCAGGATCATGTCATGGATGAGGGATGTTTTCTGGGTAACAGACCTGGCATCACAGAGCAGCAAATGAAGGCCAGAAGGTAGAGTATGCCTCCCCCAGCCATTCTTTGGCTCTGGACAGGCCCGGAACAGGGGACAGATATTACACCTCTCTCCCTTGTTCCCCTTACCTGGCACGGCCTGCCCCTAGCACTCCGCCAGCGCCTGCAGCCCAGCCTCTGTATGTTCTGGCCCCCAACACTCCCCCCACTGCCTCCATCAGTGGGGACACATGCCCCCTTGCTTCCGCCTATCAGGCAGGCTACCCACCCCTAACCCCCCCCCCCCCCGCAAACCCACCTCCTACCAACAGTTAAACAAAAATCAACAAAATACATCCCCTCTCCTTCCACGGACTGATCCATGCAATAGTCACATGAAAAGAGGAATTGGTTGGTGTGATACAAGAATGGTGCAGTTACGTTATGGATAACTTCTGCTCATCCAGACCTTATCAGAATTTACATTTTCTAGCATACCTTTTAAGTTTACAAAATGCTTTGCCTTTCTTATTTTGTTTATCCTAACAAGCCTGTAAATTAGAATAGACTGAGAGAAATAGGTTCCAGCAGGTGTTTTGTATATGCCCCCCACCCACCCCTTTGGATATTGTGCTATTCATATGTTTGATATTGTTTTATACTGTGTATTATTGTGTTTCCTTTTATTCCATTTATTGTCAGGTGCCTTGAATGTATTGTTTGCAGAGAAGCTAGACAGATATTAAAAAATAATAATAATTCAAACCAGGGCCTCCCTTTGTCCAAACCTAATGCCTAGTGTGCTGCTGTCTCACATCCCACCCCCTCATAACCACACAAAAAAGTATAACTAAGGAGCCAATAGCTGGGCTACAGCACTTTGGCAGTAAACTTTGACCAGAATCATTATGGAAACTATTGCAGAGCACAATTGCTGGGGCAGGGGACTAAACAGCCTGGTGTACTCACTCTATAAAACTCTGTAAAATCTCTATCAAAGCAGCAGCTAAATATGTGCAGAATGCCAATAGAAATCTAGGCTCTCCCTGAAGTTGTTTGGAATCAAATATTAATTACTTTTCTCCAGCTAAATGAAAATGATACTCCAGTGCCTCCTGGTGGTTTTGCGGTTAGTCTGCTGATCAAAATGTGGAATTTTGAAAAGCTGCAGAGTCAAAGAAACATTAGCTGTTAAATGGTAGCGATGGCAGAAAAGATGTATTATGCAGTTTCCTTTCTATATAGGTTCATTATATAGCAACAGAAACCCATCTCATATGTTTCCTTCCGTTTTATAGATTTCTCACTGTGATAAAATATCTCTTTTTATCCAAAAGACTTCCTGAGGTGATTTTTTTCCTGCTCTCCACTAACATGATGGAAATTAATATCTCAAGTTGCAAGTTCTCTCTTCTCCTACCACATTTTATAGTGTGTGTGTTTTTGGACAGGATCAAATTAATATGTGCAGGGGGTGGGGCACAATTCTCCCATGGGATTTGCCTGCTCTACCAAAATGTGTATTTTAAATTTGCAATATTATGCTGTTGCTAGGAAACCAGATTATTATTTCAGCCCTGGGAACTCCATTATAACCTATGAAAACTGCTGAATTTTCCATTGTGCTTGGAACATGCCTGTTCCTTGAACTACTTTAGGATCCCTCCATATCACTGAGACTGATTTTGGCGGCCTTTAGCCACAGATGCCAAGGAAAACAGAGATGGATGAACAAAACCACTGATGCTTGCTTAAGCCATGTATATTCATAAAACATGCTGGACATTTATTTCTCTTTATTCTATACAAATATTAAAAGATTCACCTAATCGTTTTAATTGTATTTTTGTAACTAGTCTTTATAGCCAGCTTTTATGAGTCAGGCTAGCAGGAAAGCACACTTAGCAGTTTTAAATGGTTTAATACCATCCTCACTGGATTCTGCTGTTTTATATTTACAGTGGTTCTCACTCAAGACTGTACCATAAAGTCTTGTAGTCAGAGGTCAAATGTTACAGCACAAGAGTGTGCGTCCACTGGAGTGAAATAGAAATGCTCAGAATCTGAGAAAAACTGGAGCTCAAGCCTTGCACATCATAATTTTTCATGGTTTGGGTTGTATTTCTGCTTTTAGTATATTGTGCTTATGTTTCTAATTCTTATGGTATTCCTGTGTTGATGTTTTTTGTAAGCTACCCTGGGACTTTGTTTGACGGAAGGAGTAGAAATTCCCATAATCGATAGTAAAATGAATAATAATGTAATGAACCATGTTTGGGGTTCGTGTTTGGAGGTGAAGCTCGTTTGGAATATAGAACGTTCAAGGTAAGTGGAAATGGGGGTTGAAGGGAGCACGGAATGACAGTTGGGAATGGTACATTTCTCATTTGACAGCTGGAAG
This sequence comes from Heloderma suspectum, assembly GCF_057233095.1. Taxonomy (NCBI): domain Eukaryota; kingdom Metazoa; phylum Chordata; class Lepidosauria; order Squamata; family Helodermatidae; genus Heloderma; species Heloderma suspectum. Next base: position 199,802,090 of record NC_139458.1, read on the forward strand.
AAGGGGAGAGGAGAGGGAATTAGCTGGGAGGCAATGTGTGTCGAAGATTATTAGTTCTAATTACATTCACCCAGGACTTCCATTTACTGTGAAGTTGTTTTCATTGGGCAGTATACAACAGCATCATTCCACTGACTTAAATCGTGCTTTCACGACCCCACCAAAACTATTAGTTGTGCAACTTCCGCAAATGCTGCTCTCGCAAGTGGCACGATGTGTGCAAGCGATTTTACACCAGTGGCTTGAGATGCATAGGTGGATTTTGCACTATAGGTTCCAGATGAATACATGGAACGCATTGCCCTAATGCAACGTGATGCAGCTCAGCACCTTCCCAGAGCACCAAGTACATATGTGTACTTACGTCTTCCTTTAAAAAAATGCTACATGAAGTTTGTTAAACAACTGTTTAATAGAAAGTGTATGTCCTCAGGAAAACATACAGACATTATTAAAATGATTAAATTTATTTAACCCCATTTAACCTGCCTTACAATTATTTAAAAATACTTTATTTTTAATACAATTAAATAATGCAATTATTTAAAATACTTTTTTAAAAAACCTCAAAAGAGACTGCACTATTAAAAATGTGTTATGACAAGACATGTTTGGTAGAAGAAATTTGTCAGTGCCCTCCACCCTGCAGTTTACTAAAGGAAGCCTCCAACTGTGGACAAGCATGTGGACAATTGAACCACCTGGTGGGCAACGTGGGTAAGCTTCCCAGAGATGACCCTTTGAACAGCAACTAGCTGGTCCACTGCAGAATAATATAGACAGAAAGAAATGTGGTTGAACGTGCCTTTGAACAACTGGAAAGTACGTGGTGTTGTCTCACACAGATGTTGAAGCTAGTGGAGGAGAATGTGATCTCTGTTATAATGTCCTGTGTAATTCTACAAAACATAAGGGATATGCTATCCATAAGAACGTGGAATAAGCTGATCGCATAGAGCTTGCCACGCTCAGAGCAGAGCTGGAGAATGAAGGCAGGAGGCATACCAAGGTGGGAAGAGACATCAGAAATGCAGTTACTGACTTTCTTTGGTCTGCATGTGGGCACCACTGAAAGGTTCTGCTGTCTCATTCCTGTTTTTTGACCATAGCAAGTTAACTGTAATGTTCTAGTTGCCTTACCTGTTATAATTGTTAATGAAATTTTGTATTACCGTTTTAAGAACATGTCCCATATCTTTTTCTGGATGAATGCTTAATTCAAAGGACGTAACATCCCAACATGCAATAAAGTGCCAGGAGGAGCTGTTTTTTCCATGCACTGGCAGGCACAGTCTTTCCATTACACGCACATGCACACATGAAACCAAGGGCAGTCGTGTGCTATGAACCTAGGGATTGTGTTCTTTTACTGTTACACAGCCATCAAAGAAGATGGACATTATACCTGTGTACTGTCACTGTAATGCTGCAGTCCGTTATCTCCTAGTTGCAGTGGTGGTTGGCACTACACTTGCAGCCACGCCATGCCATGCCTGGCACCTGCGAGCACACAGTGAAATGGGTGGATAGTGGCTGACGGAATGAAGCCAAAGCACATCATTCCAGGATGGCTTGCTGTCCAGTACTGTGAACAAGGAACACCAATTACATAAGAGTCAAAATTCACGCAGCCTTCAGTAGTCTACCCTGTGAAAAAGTGGAGGAATGCATTTGCGGATAGAATGTGGACAGAGGCTGCTAATCAGGAAGTTAATTTGCCACTGTAAATGGGTGCTCTATGTCCAAAACATATTTTCGGTCAAAAATGGCACTAGGGAGGGTCATGTACTGGCATGAAATGGAAATGCTTCTTCAATTTTTCCTTGAATGTGGATGGGTGGAGAGGGTTGTCTGAAGCTCTTTCCTACCCACAACCCACATTTTAAAGAGGGTCTTCAGAAGACTTTTAACTTCAAGTTTTCTCAGGACTGCGACCCAGTGCAGAACAAAAGATAAGGCCATCAAAGGGGCATTCCTTGATGGCCTTGAGCAGCAATGGCAGGTCACCCCACTCGTGGAGACAGACTCTGGTATAACCAGGAGGTGCACGTGCACGAACTGTGGGTGAAGGCTGGAAGACCACACTGGCAGGAGCATCAACCATACAGTGAATATTCCCTAGCCCTAACTATCACCCTAATTAGAGACCTGTGTAATGTTAGTCAGTCAGCCTTTCCTACTTTGACTCGTTATGGGTCTATACTGCAGGACTGTCTTTCCATGCCCACAGAAGTAATTATCTGAATGACAGCTGTCAAGTTAACTCTTTTCTGAGGTTGAATAAAATGTAATTAGCTGTTCTGAGGCACAAATAATGCTAACATACATAACTACTCTTTCTTTGCATCATTAATGGACAACACTTTAGCTCTGTGATGCTGGGTTCACTAATTAAGAGAATGGGGGATTCTCATTCTGCAGTGCTGTTGTGATGTCAGCTGATCTTTTTGTTATTAACCTTTGATTGTACAAAAATTAAATTTAATAATGATCACAGATACCATTCAAGAGCAGGGATCTAATAGTTCTACTATGTACTCCAGTGTGAACCTCACATGTAGCCCTGCTCTATGAAAAGACAATCATAACAAGTGACATCACAAGGTTGTTGTGAGGATGATATTAATATGAGGATGGTCATGATAGCCACCTGGTTTTCCTTGAAAGAGTCAGAGAGGCTCGCTCTAATTATACTGTAATATGTATGTAAATTTATGACATTGGTAACAATTGCCATAATTATAAATGAAAAATAAGTGTTTCAGTTACATCTATCATTTCTAGTTTTGTTTTAAAACTAGTATTGCATAGGAAAGAGTATTTCTACCCCCACTAAGATGTCAAAATGAGTTCTTAAAATATGTGAAAGGCACATGAAAATGACCACACTGTTTCTGCTCTGATCCAACTGCTCTTGCACTTCAAAACAAAGCAACTGAAGGGGAAGAGGAGAGGGAGCGTGAAGTGGAGCCTACTATGGAGGAGAGGATCCTCAGAACCGTTACCCTTCCCCTGCCTAACAATCCATTTCAGCAGGTGAAGTAAGACATGTAAATAAGACTGTTTAACACGGTTTGTTTCTTTATTTAGAAAAAGCAAACTATAATGTACATTACATTTCCCATGACTAGTTTTTGTATTTGCAAAACAATCCCATAAAATAACTGAGAAGTAGAAGAGTGGAAGAAGTCACTGCAGGACACAGAAGACAGCATCAACATAGACTACACATTCCTTAGGGATGTTTTTGTAGGAATGCAATGCTTGAAGCTGTCCTCTGATGAACTGTGATGTCGTATGTTAACAGTTGTATGTGTAAAACCACAGTCACCAATCAGATCTCATGTACAGAACCCCCATCCTTCAAGGAGGGATCCTTCACTTGAAAGTGGTCGTATGCTCTGTTCTGCTCCCATGGGATGCCTTAACAAGCGAAAAAGAGTAGCTCGCCTGCATAAGAAATCAAAGAAATTTTCCCCATCATGATCATAATAATTGGAGGATTTTCTTCACACGTAGCCTCCAGCCCTATTGTGCATGTCTTAATGGCTCTTTCTTTAAACTGAATGCTCAGAGCCTCAGCTTCAGGTGCACCTTCCCCTGGTTTGCTAGTAGAAAGGATGATAGCTAGGGATGGTGCGGTCCAAGGCGGGGATGGAGGCTGACAAACTCCTCAACCCCATCCAGCCTCTCGGGCCCTGCTTGCAAAGCCGTGGGGCACTGGCAGACCTGGCCGCTGAGCATCCTGGAGCTCAGCAAGCAGCTGGGACAGCTGCCAAGGACTCGTCCTGCCTCTGCCAGCTGTCAAGAAAGCCCTTGACAACTGGCATGGACAAGAGGAGCCTCAGCGGCACCCAGCGCTCTAGCCCTGGCGTTCTCCTGAGGAGGCCAGGGCTAGAGCACTGGGGGTGGCTGCGCCAGAACCTGTCCTGCCTCCACCGGCTGTCAAGAAAGCCCTTGACAACCAGCGAAGGCGGGAAGAGCCTCAGCAGTACCCCAGCCCTGGCATCCTCAGCACTGGGGGGGGGGCACGCCGGGACCTGTCCTGTCTCCACCGGCTGTCAAGGAGCCCAGCATGGCAGGAAGGGCTTCAGTGGCACCCCAGCAGGGCCTCCTCAGGAGGAGGGGAGATCTAGAGCACTTAGGGGGTGCGCCACGCCAAGGACTCCAGCAGTCAAGCCCTTGTGTGCATAAAGCACAAGGGCTTGACTGCCAGAGTCCTTGGTGCAGAGGGGCAGCTTGGTGGGCAGGTGGGGCAAGCAGGGAGCCTCGCCAAGCGGGTCTGGGCCATGTGAGTTGGGGGGCACTCATTGAGCTCCCCCTTGCCCCAGACAGAGATGAGTCCATCCATCCCTAATTTACAGCTGAGACACCTTTTTGCGCTTCCTTCTAGTTTGCTGAAGATTTGGGTCTCACAGTCTCGACCCACCACCTGTTCACCCCTTAACATGATAGCATGTTCAATTTATGTTCCAGCCTTACCTTAACTTAGTATAATTTATACTGGGTTGTTTTCATTGTCCTTGTTCACCCAAAATATTCTGGCCCTAATGGTAAAATAAACCTATTTCTTTTTTCTTTCTTTTTTTAAGAAAAAGTCCAGAAGTGTACTGTTTTCTAGACATAGCCCACATAAGTAGGATATGAAACCCACTCAGCCTGCTCTGACTTTCCTTGAAGTTAGCAGTCTGAATCAACCCATCTGGATGAAATGCACATTTCCCAGAAATGCCCATCTTAAAATCAAGAGCCTGAGTCATATCAAACATGAGGCAATCAAAGCTAGGCCTTTTTTTTCCCCCCATTATTGCTTGGGATTTCACCAATGGAATTTAACTTAGCTATGCTGTTCCTCAGTTACAAATGTCCTTACAAATTCATTTGTAATTTTAATAGCAACTAAAATGAGTAACCAATGAAGGATATATAATTGCTATGCCAGATGTTGAGAAGAGGAATCCCAGAGATCTATTACTCTGCAATTTCAAACCACAATTCTTCAAACCTGAAAAAATGCATACGTTACAGGTTTAATTTCATCAGAGGATTGGACTCTTAGGCCTTTTTGTGTCAACAGTGTGTTGGGGAAGGGCCATAGCTCAGTGGTAGAGCACATGCTTTGCATGCAAAAAGTCCCAGGTTCAATCCCTGGCATCTCCAGTAGTACTGGAAAAACTCCTGTCTGAAAGGGCTGCTATCTGTCAGGGTCAACAATGCTGGCTGTATGGGTAGTAAGAAAGAGATGTTAATTTCCTTAAAAAGCAGTAATGAGACTGACACATCTGTAAATGAAGACGAGGAAGACCAGTGGTATAGTAGTAAGTGTAGCTTAGCGCATCAATGTTACAACTGGAAGACGTTCATGGACTGCTGTTAAAGTAGAGTAGAGTAGAGGTTGTGTTGTTATTTATCCTCAGTGTTAGACTACAAGTAGAACAAGACAATGCTATCTCAAAAATATCTTCCCTTTTAACAGTGTTGACCCCTAAAGAAATGATCAATGCAAACCATCCACTGGTTGAGTCCGTTTTTGGTAAGGGGGCTGTGGCAGAATTTTGCTCAAGTGTCTGCAATAACTGGCCAGCAGTTCAGGAAATACCAGAAATAGACACTCCAGACTGTGGAACAAAATATTCTAATAAGCTGCAGAAACTTGTTCTTTGCACTTCAGATTTCCTACAAAAATTGCTTGCTTCAATTTTGGTGCTGTCACACTATGACAACACAGAGAGCAGTTTCTCACTACAATCAGATCAAGTCTCATCCTTGGTTTGTCCTCGGTAGAAGAATCTGTGATTGCAAGATGGTTTTGTTTCACTGAATGGCATAGGAACTGCTGCCTATGATCCACACCCTGCTGTAGCAGAATTCTTATGAAAAAAAACTATGAAGATAACAGAGAACCAGACATCACCATGTACAGGGAGAGAGATTTTGTTAAGAAGCTTTTCAGACAGACTTGTGGTTTGTAAGAACCCTAGGAATTATTGTGTAATGTGCTCCTATGTTCTACCGTTTCTATTCAATTTCACTAAAATGTCATACCTAGTCAGTGTCTCAGTGGCTCTGAACTAGACGGAGCTATTGGGGTGGGCAGGTGTAATTACCACAGGAGTACAGGTGCAATTACTTTAGGAATATGGAAGCTTTTTCCCCCCACTTCCGAAAAGTATGTAAAAAAACACACTGTGAATTACGTAATTTATGTGCCACCTTATACAAGTTCTAATTATTTGGCATATATTTCTTAGTGTGTTGAAGTCTCCTGCAAGGACTGGCCAAAGAATGCAAGTTTAAGAAATTCTGAGTTAGTCTACGTTTAGTTTCTGTATTCTAGTCTATTTTTGCCCCTTTATTAGTCTTCTAATTTATTATCTTTGTGAATCATGAGTCTCAAAAATGGTGATATAGTTAGGGGCATGTGTGGTACTAGACACAGGAAAAAGCGCCTGCACCTGTATATAATCTATAAGAAACTTCCTGTGTGAAACTTCATTGGGGGTGATACATTACCAAACACCATGAACAAGTAATTAACCTCATCTTTTTGTTATTGTTGTTCTGTGTTTTTTTCTTCTCCACCCCACCCCACTCTCCTTGCTGCTCTTTGTATTCATTTTGCTCCATAGTCCATTCCCCTAAGCCACGTGTGCAGAAGCAACTCCAGTGTTAGGTAGGAGGCGGGGAAAGAAGAAACCAAAGCCTTGGTAATTAATATCAAGGACTGCCAGGCAATGGGAGTGTTATTTGGGAGCAGCTCCTGCAAGAATGAGCAATATTGACACATGATTAATTAGGAGACGCATGCTACAGGTGGGACATTACCATACAACTGGCCAAGTGCCTTCTAAACGGAAGCGCCATAAGGGCTCATTCATACACGAAGGGCTGGGTGCAGCTGACTTTGCTAGACCACCACCATGCTATTGGAAGGTCAGGGCTGTGTGGATCGAGGCAGGCAAGCCAGCATTCCTTGACAGACGGATGCCTGATAAGTCCATCATGTCATCGAAGGTTGATATGTAAAGTGTGCAACTATCTGCCACTCAGTTATCAGAACTTACCAGTCTGATACCATCCTATCCCATCCCAAAGCCATCCCTCGCCCACGCCAAACCCACCTATACAAATCCATTTCTTTGTTGATTCATGAGGCAAGGTCAGGACAGGATAAGATAACATTTACTGGTAAGTATTTGTTCTCTGCAAATGGTATTGCATTGCTGTGCAGTGCAATGCAATGCAATGCAATGCTGCTGCCTCTCTGAGAGCTTAATTATTTATTTATGTATTTGATTTGTACTCTGCCTTTCACCAAAAAATGGCACTCAAGGCAGTTATTACCTCACTGTTTCCTCACTAGCAATACCTCGTTAATTATTACCTCACAAGTCCAACAGGTGATGCTACATCTGACTGTGTCACAGACAGTAATCACGCAATACTTAGTGGTGGTCGTAACAATAACAAACTTCCAGACGCACAGAGAAACAGTGTGTTGTTACAGATGTTATAGCAATTTATGTATGCCTAAAATTGCATTGTGGAACTGAATGTGGTGGTTCAAAGGGTACTTAATGGTGCCTGTGCTGGTGCTGCCGGCCTGATCAAGTAATATGGTTTTGTTCCTACATATTTACTTCACATCACATCTGTAAATTTTACAGTAGTACGTTGGGCATTGTTCGCTGAGGAGCGACCTAGGGAAGCTGAAGTAGAAAGGAGAGAGGAGGAGGAATCCTAGAATGAAGATGATGTGGACGATCACAACTGCAGTGATCAGGAGCAGGTGGAAGAACCGCTGCAGCTGCCTACAGAAGGAGACTCAGCAGGAACAGCAGTGGAAGACCATCCTTTGAGTATTCTCTCCAAGTCTCCTATTGTACTGTGATGCCTGATGATGGCTGTCCAGAAGTTAAATATTACCTGTAAGGATATTTTAAACCTGCATAGGCAGTCAGCTACTACTCAGCAAGACACATTTCCCACTCCCACCCCTGCCCAAGACAAATATAGCTGAGCTCTCACACGTGCCTACCTTGACTGTAATAGGACAGAGAGAACTGTTATTATATATGTCATTTACATTCCTCACTTTCTATCTACACAGGTAATGATCTTCAAGGAAGGACACGTGACATCAAGAGAACAAATCTCTACAAATGAAACATCACAGGCCTGTGTACAAGGCCTTGCATTACCTTTTTTATTTTGTGTTTGCTGTGTGCTGCAATGCAATATTCACCGAAGGAAATTTTTGTGAATCGCCCAGAGGACTTTGGATATGGACTCAAGAAACAGAGTTAGATTTCTCTAATTGTGTGTGTGTGTGTGTGTGTGTGTACTCTTCCACAAACAACAAAATATGCCAAATATTACAGAACTAGCGTAAATTGGCACGTAAATTTTTACGCACTTTTCAGAAGTGGGGAGGAAATTTCCATACTTCTGTAGTAAATACACTCATACTCCCAGTGGAAGTACACCCACCCACCCCAATAGCTCCATCTAGTTCAGTTGCACTTTCTGAGTTCAGGTTTGGGGCAAGCACTGAAATGGGGGAGGAAACTGACAATTGTCATTTCAAGACATAATGCAGCGAGAGGATGAAACTGAAAAGCGGGAGTCCACTGGCTCCCCTCACTGCAACCCCTTTTTGGAGCAATTACTTCCTTCGCAACCTTTTTTTCCCCAGTGCACAAATGGGTTCCCTGAAGTGGGGTAGGTAATTTACAAGGAAACTGACAAGGTGACTGTACCACTGCAGATTGTACATACTGGACAGGCAATTCTGCGCAGCTGCAAAATAAAATAAAAACTACGAACCCATTTGCGTACTTCTGAGGCACCGAAAAATAGTTTTTTAAAAGGCTGTGAATGGAAAAAATTGCACAGAATTAGCGATCAGAGCAGGGTGTGAAGCTGGAAGTGTTTCCTTCCATAGGGATGAGGATACGAAAGGGGATGTGCCGAAAAGGACACTGGGATACGTGCAGGGAGCAGGCTGGAAGACTCAGTGAGGGAAAGCCACAACAAGCCGCAGAGCATCCAATTATCTGTCAGGAGTAACGTGTGTTAGTGAGTGAACAACCAACCCACCATGGCTTAATTTCATGGTGGCTTAATGTGGCATGTGAACCAGCACATATTGGACTCTATAAGTATCTACCATTGTTAAAATTAGCCTTGTTAAAATTACCATTCTTAAAATTAGCAGGAGATAGAATGCTTTCAAGTGGTGATATTCCCCAGTTGGCTTTGCATCTGATGAAATTCCCATTTCATTTTAACCCAAACAAAAGAGAGGTGATATGAACCATAACATTCTGCTCTCACAGAACAGTCCAAGAGTTGGTTACAAATTGCTCTTAGGGGACATTTGTTATATGAATGATTACTAACATTGCAACAGTTCCCAGCCTCTCAGTGTTTCAATTATAAATCATATATTTCAGCCATGATATTTCTCTCTAGGCTGACACTTGGAATTAAGACAGCTCCTTCAAGTCCAAAGGCCTAGCCTACAATGTAAACTACAGTGTGTCACCTTAAAGGCAACCCCCAAAATAACTTTAAATAAATTAAAATAAATAAATACATGATCCATTTAAAAATTACAAATCTTTAAATCCCACTGGTTTCAGTGGGAGAGATTTCAGTGTGTGCTTAGTGTTACCAGTTAGGACTTGTTTAAAAGATTAATAGAAAATTTGTTTAAGAGAGATTTCCCTTTCTTTAATCAGGAAAAGCAAGAAACAGAAATCTGCCTCAAAGAAAACTCTTTCTATTCTGCATGGTGATAGTAAGTGCATTTGAGAGACTATTACTATGGAATGTATCAGTATGTATCTTGATGTGAAGTGTTGAAAAGTGTGTGTTGAAGAGATGCTTTTCAGATTTGATTGGTTGGTTTTGGCATACAACATAGATACAATGATAGGATGGGCAGAATGAGATTTGAATAAATTCCATCTGAAACTGAGGGGGCATCCTCACAACAACAGAATGATGTGTATTGGAGTATTATCCAGATTTTCATGGAATCTGCTTTGGTCCGTCACAAAGCAAGATAAGCCGAGTGTACCGTACCTTTAAAATCTGGTTTTCAGGGGTCACACAGCACTTGAAAGGAGCATACTTCTGGGTGTGGGGAGTAGAACTAGACGTCAGCAAACTTGCAGGGGCTGCTCAACCAATGAAAGAGGCTTGTTTCCCAGCCTATGTCCAGGCTTCCCCCTGCTACAGCATTATTGTGAATGGAGAGCAACTAGTTTTTCCCCGTGTGTGCAGATTTCCCTGAAGAAGCCAAAAGCCCCAGTTCTTGACTGCAGCATCTGAAGGCTCCCTCCAAAAGCATCCCACCCACCCCCAATTTCACCACATTCCAGCAATCTGCCATGGAGTTATTTCTCCCACCCCATTTTTCCCCATGTGTGCACTTTTGTCTTGAAAAGCCAAAATCCCCGGTTCTCAAGTGCAGCATCTGAAGGATCCTCCTGAGAGCATCCCACTACTACCACCTTTTGCCCCATTCCAGCAAACTGTCATAGAGTTATTCCTCTCTCCCCTGTTCCCCAATGTGCACATTTTTCCCTTGAAGCCAAAATCCCTGGTTCTCAAGCGCACCATCTGAACGATCCTCCTGAGAGCAGCCCAGCCCCGCCAATTTTGCCCCATTCCAGCAAACTGTTGTGGAGTTATTGCTTACATACGCACACTACCTTTCTCCTTCTCTGGGCATTTTCTCCCTGCTTGCACTAACAGGATTCGGAGACCTCACCAGATTGGAGAAGCGACTTTACATAACATCAAAAAAGCGACTTTACACAATATTGGAGATGCAATTTAACACAACAATAGAGAAGCGAAGTAATGCCAACATCAAAGAAGTACATCATCAGAGAGGCTAATTACTGGTGAAATGGGAGTGTAGGGAAATTCTGAAGGCTGGAAAGGCTCAGTGAGGTCACACCAGGTGAAAGACACACCCCTGGGCAGGGCTATCATGCCGAAGTAAATGTGGAGGATGGGGCACACAACATCAGAAGTGCGGAGAACCCGAATTAAAGAAATCAAATGGAGTAAAAGTAGTCTCAGAAAATCCAGCTTTTCCACCACAAATTTCCAGGGTGGCTGCAGATTGGCCACAACATCATCCGCCACCAACGACCTCAAAATGCTCCCAATTCGCAGCAAATCCCCTGTGAGGACAGCCCCTGATTGAATAAAATCTTGTATCACAAGAACAAGAGTTTAGCAGGTACTCATAACTTTTTAAATATGTGTGTGTCTGTGCATGCGCGCAAGTGTGTGTGTGTGTGTGTGTGTGTGTCTGAAGGTAGTCATTCGTTGATGTATGAGATTAGCAAAAGTATTATGGGATGTTAGGGGAGAGCAGATAACTGACCATCAAATAACTATACTGTACTTTCATTGTTTATTTCTATAAATAGTTTATTTGCCAGGGCAACCTTTACTTCTGTGGTGTAGATTTTGGACCTGGTACGAGTCTGTGTTTTGAGGTAAAACCAGTGGAAGTAGGTCTTGTATGCAAAATTTCATTGAGGAAAGTATTGTCCCGAGGAATGTATAGGGTGGCAAAGATACGGTGTTTTCTTATTCTCTTTGCAGTGTGCAAGATGGAGAAATGAGTCAATCACTTGGAGAAGCATGTACTAAAGGAGAAAAAAACATGTAGGGAGGAAGCAAGAGGAAGGAGGGGAGGAGAGGACTGAAGGGGTTTTGCATCCATGCTAAAGCATCCCAGATTTCAAAGATGTGATAGTGTGTAGATTAGTCCAGGTGACAGCACAAGAAAAGAACCCCTCTATTTTTCAGTGTGACAGGACAACTGTTAAACCCTTATGTCCATATCTCGCCAAAACAGCACTGTTAATTTTTTTAAAAAATGCTCCTCTTTTAAGTGTATAAAGGTTTTTTTATTCTGAAAAGGATTAAGAAAGCACAACAACTTCTGGTGGTCCAAACGTTTACTTTTTACGTGTCAATGACAGGAATTGACCAAACATTAAACTTCTTGTTACACTTTGAGAGAGTCATGGTAATTAACGCATTGTCATCTCTCAGAGAACCCTGCTCAGCTACAGAGGAGCATCCTCACTGCTTTGTATTGCAGTGTATTCTGCGCTCATCCCTGCTTTTCAGTGGGAACCTGAGTAGGCTCTTGAGGTGATGCATCAACCTCTACTTTGAGCATTACACATGTTGAGTGGATCACACAACACAGTACTTACAGTGCTTAGCAGCGTCATTATAGGAAGATAAAGTTTTGACACTTATCTTTATTTCTGGAAGAGGAAAAACTCACACTGACAGTGCTGTGTGTGCTGATTCAAGGTTTGTTGTTTGAAGCTGGAAAAGCCATAAAGTGTAGAATTATATGAATGCCATTTCTGCCCGTTAACTTCCCATCTTTTTCCAAGCCCGGACATACCCTAGCACGCAGGGCACTACACAAGCCACACCCCCAAGAGAACATCAATGGGGGGATATGCAATTCAGACAGAAGAACAGTCATGCAGCCACTGCCTGGGGAGACTGCCAGCTGCTACTGTTTGAGAGTTAGTGCAACCTAACGACATTGCCCTTTGTAAAGACCAAGGCTAAGCAAAAAATGGTAGCATAGCCATTCCCAACAAACACACCCTGCAAAGAGCAGAGAATTATATTTTACAAGCTCCAGAAAACGTCTTATACAACCCATAGCCTCTTTCGACCTTACACCTCAGCATTCTCGCAGAAAGGGAAGGCATATACACGGAAGAGAATGATGTAGCACTTTTGCCAATAAGTATTGGTATTCCCTAGCTTGATACGAAGCTCTCCTATTTTTGTAAGACCACGGCAGTGGCAACAAAAGCCATGGAACTTAAAGAGTTTATAAATAAAGGGGAGAGCGTCTAGCAGCAGAAAAACAGTGTTATTGGTGAGAAACACAATGGTAGGAACTGGTATATACAACACTGTTCTTGCCGATATTCAGAAAGGAGGAAGTTGGGGGGAATAAACTTACCATTCAATTTGGAAGACAATATAGCTATACCAACACTCGACAAGCTACAATTCTTCGAAGATTCGAAGATAATTCCGTAATTTAAAAAAGCCAAAGAAGGGGATAGAAGGAGATAAAAGTTGGTGATAAAACTCCAAGTGCTGAGGAAGCGATGCTATCAGTAGCCCGAAGACCACATGGGGGCATGGAGAGCTGTGATTGGATAGGACAGAAATACAAACACCGCCTTTCACGGGGTGGTGGGGCGGGGGGGCTTCGTTCCGCCATGGATTTCAGGGGGCCGAATGAACTGGCATTCGACCTCACTGAGATCCATGGCGGAATCCTCTGACATCCCTACTCGCTGTTTTGTTTCGGAATTGCAATTTCCCGCTGCCCTGTTATCACTTTCATTACCCTGATATTCCATGATTTCTGAGTAGATTTCATTCACATGCTCTGCTTTTCTGCTTTCATTACAGTATATGGGCATGGAGTTTTACTCCCATGCCTGTCCTTATTTGGCGGCGAAAAAAGGGGAACGCAAATAGCGTGGTGGGCGCTATTTGCGTTCCTTTTTTTTTTTCCGCCGTAATAGCTTACGTAAATATTTACGTAGGCTAAAACAATGAAAAAAAGGGAACGCAAATGTACGCCGCTATTTGCGTACACGGGTTTTTTTTCTGGAAGGCTGCCCACCGGCCGGATGTCTGGCTGCGGGCGGCCCCAGCCGGCGGCTCCATGGAATCTCCACAGAGCGGAGCTGGCCAGATCAGGATTTCGGGGGGAGGTGCGGAGCGGCTCCCCACCACCACGAATCACCCCATCAAAAAGGTAAGCGACTTTCGTACATCCCTACCCACTTTGAGCTAGTTTGCTCATCAGGATATCATGGGGCACTTTGTTGAAAGCTTTGCTGAAGTCGAGGTATTATAGGGATGTACGAAACACTTACCTGGTTTCGTCCAGGGACATCCACGGTGGGGGGGAGGCGCTCCGTCCCTCCCCCCGAAATCCTTGACGGGGGGAGGCGATCCGTTCCTCCCCCCCGGAATCCTGCCTGGCTGGCTCCGTGGCCAGGCCAACCCGCAGCGGGGTCTCCAGCCGCTGCCGGGCTGCTGCGGATGCAAATGGCATCCTGAGTATGGGACACCATTTGCGTCCCTATGGTAGCCCGTGATAGGCTACGTAAATATTTACATAGCCTATCACGGCTAAAGCAGGGACACAAATGGCATCCCCTATGCCATTTGCATTCCTGTTTTCTCCGTGATAGGCTACGTAAATATTTACGTAGCCTATGACAGCTAAAGTGGGAAAGCAAATGGCGTAGGGGACGCCATTTGCGTCCCTGCTTTAGCCATGATAGGCTACGTAAATATTTTCATAGCCTATCACGGGCTACCATAGGGACGCAAATGGTGTCCCCTACTCAGGATGCCATTTGCGTCCGCAGCAGCCCAGCAGCAGCCGGAGCCGCCGCCGCCAAAGCCGCCACCAGAGCCACAGCCAGGTAGGCTCTGTTTCGCAGGGCTTTCGTGGGGTGGTGGGGCGGGTTGCTCCATTCCGCCACGGATTCTGGGGGGCTGAATTCACTGGAATTCAGCCCCCCTGGGATCCGTGGCGGAATTCTCTAACATCCCTAATTATGTCCACAGCATTCCCACAGTCCACAAGGGAGGTTACTTGATCAAAAAATGAGATCAGATTCATCTGGCAGGATTTGTTTTTGACAAATCCATGTTGGCGTTGAGTAATCACTGCCTTGTTTTCAAGGTGCTTACAGATGGATTGCTTTATCATCTGCTCCAGAATTTTCCCAGGGATTGATGTCAGACTGACTGGTCTGTAGTTCCCAGGTTCCTCCTTTTTACCCTTTTTGAAGATAGGGGCAACATTAGCCCTCCTCCAGTCATCTGGGACTTCACCCGTCCTCCATGATTTCTCAAAGAGAATAGGCAGTGGTTCTTAGAGTTCTTCTGCTAGTTCCTTTATTACTCTAGTTCATCTGGCCCTGGAGATTTGAACTCATTCAAAGTAATTAGGTGTTCCTTGACCATATGCCTATCCATCTCAAGCTGCAATCCTGCCCCTTCAGCCTGTACTTCACCTTTGCCAGGAGGGTCATAGACCCTCTTTTGGGAGAAGACTGAGCCAAAGTAGGAATTGAGCACCTCTGCCTTTTCTTTGTCATCTGTTATCATTTTGACATCCTTATTTAATAGTTGAACCACCATTTCTTTCCTCTGTCTTTTACTTTGCACATAGCTGAAGCTTTTTTGTTGCTTTTCGCAGCCCTCGCTTGTTCTCGGCTTTAGCCTTCCTGACGCCATCCCTGCAATTCTGTGCTACCTGCCTGTACTCTTCCTTTGTTGCTTGGCCTGCTTTCCACTTCCTATATGTGGACTTTTTGTTTTCAGGTAATATCTTAGCTTTTTGTGAAGCCACATTGGCTTCTTCTGTTCTCTTCCACCTTTTCTTCTTGTTGGAATTGTTTGCAATTGTGCCTTGAGAATTTCCTTTTTTAAAAACTCCCACCCATCTTGGACTCCTTTTCTCATTAAGAGTCGCTTGCCATGGGACCTTACCTATCATTGTTCTGAGTTTATTAAAATCAGCTTTCCTAAAATCCAAGGTACGGGTTTGGCTACACTCGGCTTTTGCTTCCTTTAGAACCATGAACTCAAGTATAACATGGTCGCTTTCCCCCAGAGTTCCTGTGTTGTCGTTCAGTCGTGTCCGACTCTTTGTGACCCCATGGACCATAGCACGCCAGGCCTTCCTGTCCTGCGCTCTCTCCCGGAGCGTGCTCAAGTTCATATTCATTGCATCCGTGATGCTATCTAGCCATCTCATCCTCTGCTGTCCCCTTCTCCTTTTGCCTTCAGTCTTTCCCAGCATCAGGGTCTTTTCCAGGGAGTTTTCTCTTCGCATTAGGTGGCCAAAATATTTCAGCTTCAGCTTCAGCATCTGTCCTTCCAATGAGCACTCAGGGTTGATTTCCTTTAGGATGGACTGATTTGACCTCCTTGCAGTCCAGGGGACTCTGGGTCTTCTCCAGCACCACAGTTCAAAAGCATCAATTCTTCGGCACTCACCCTTCCTTATAGTCCAGGTCTCACAGCCATACATTACTACTGGGAAAACCATAGCTTTGATTAGACGGACCTTTGTCAGCAAGGTGATGTCTCTGCTTCTTACTATGCTGTCTAGGTTGGCCATAGCTTTCCTCCCAAGGAGCAAGCGTCTTAATTTCATGGCTACAGTCACCGTCTGCGGTGATCTTGGAGCCCAAGAAAATAAAGTCTGTCACTGCTTCCATTTCTTCCCCTTCTATATGCCAGGAAGTGATGGGGCCAGATGCCATGATCTTCGTTTTTTTAATGTTGAGTTTCAAACCAGCTTTTGCACTCTCCTCTTTCACCCTCAACAAGAGGCTCTTGAGATCCTCTTCGCTTTCTGCCATTAGGGTGGTATCGTCTGCATATCGGAGGTTGTTGATAATTCTCCCAACAATCTTAATTCCGACCTGTGATTCATCCAACCCGGCATTTCTCATTATGTACTCTGCATATAAGTTAAATAAGCAGGGTGACAATATGCAACCTTGTCGTACTCCTTTCCCAATTTTGAACCACTCGGTTGTTCCATGTCTGGTTCTTACTGTTGCTTCTTGACCCTCGTACAGGTTTCTCAGGAGACAGGTCAGGTGGTCTGGTACTCCCATCACTTTAAGAATTTGCCACAGTTCGTTGTGATCCACACAATCAAAGGCTTAGCATAGTCAGTGAAGCAGAAATAGACGTTTTTCTGGAATTCTCTTGCTTTCTCCATGATGCAGCGAATGTTGGCGATTTGATCTCTAGTTCCTCTGCCTCTTCGAAACCCAGCTTGTACTTCCGGTAGTTCTCGGTTCGCATACTGCTGAAGCCTAGCTTGTAGGATTTTGAGCATCACCGTGCTGGCATGTGAAATGAGCGCAATTGTGCGGTAGTTTGAACACTCTTTGGCACTGCCCTTCTTTGGAATTGGAATGTAAACTGACCTTTTCCAGTCTTGTGGCCATTGTTGAGTGTTCCAAATTTGTTGGCATATTGAGTGCAGCACTTTAACAGCATCATCTTTTAGGATTTTAAATAGCTCAGGTGGAATACTGTCATCTCCGCTACCTTTGTTGTTAGTAATGCTTCCTAAGGCCCACTTGACTTCACACTCGAGGATGTCCGGCTCAAGTTCAGTGAGCGCACTACCATGGCTATCAGGGACATTCAGATCTTTCCTGTATAGTTCTTCTGTGTATTCTTTCCACCTCTTCTTAATCTCATCTGCTTCTGTTAGGTCCCTGCCTTCTTTGTCCTTTATCATGCCCGTCTTTGCACAAAACGTTCCCTTGAGATCTCCAATTTTCTTGAAGAGACCTCTAGTCTTTCCCATTCTGTTGTTTTCCTCGATTTCTTTGCATTGTTCATTTAAGAAGGCCTTCTTGTCTCTCCTTGCTATTCTCTGGAACTCTGCATTCAGTTGGATATATCTTCCCCTTTCTCCCTTGCTTTTTGCTTCCCTTCTTCCCTCAGCTACTTGAAAAGCCTCATCAGAAAGCCACTTGGCTTTCTTGCATTTCTTTTTCTTGGGGATGGATTTCGTTGCTGCCTCCTGAACAATGTTACGGACCTCTGTCCATAGTTCCTCTATCTACTCTGTAGGCACTCTGTCTATCAGGTCTAATCCCTGAAATCTATTCCTCACCTCCACTGTATATTCATAAGGGATATGATTTAGGTCATACCTGAATGGTTTAGTGGTTTTCCCTACGTTCTTCAATTTAAGCCGAAATTTTGTAATAAGAAGCTCATGATCTGAGCCACAGTCAGCTCCAGGTCTTGTTTTTACTGACTGTATAGAGCTTCTCCATCTTTGGCTGCAAAGGACATAATCAATCTGATTTCGATATTGACCAATGTCCATGTGTAGAGTTGCCTCTTGTGCTGTTGGAAAAGAGTGTTTGCTATGATCAGCATGTTCTCTTGGCAAAACTCTATTAGCCTTTGTCCTGCTTCATTTTGTACACCAAGGCCATGCCTGCCTGTTATCCCGGTGATTTCTTGACTTCCTACTTTAGCATTCCAATCCCCTATGATGAAGAGGACATCTTTTTTTGGTGTTAGTTCTAGAAGTGTTGTAGGTCTTCATAGAACCGATCAACCTCAGCTTCTTCGGCATCAGTGGTTGGGACATAGACTTGAATTACTGTGATGTTGAATGGTTTTCCTTGGATTCGTACTGAGATCATTCTATCATTTTTAAGATTGTACCTCAGTACTGCTTTTCCCACCCTTTTGTTGACTATGAGTGCTACTCCATTTCTTCTAAGG
This sequence comes from Heloderma suspectum, assembly GCF_057233095.1. Classification (NCBI taxonomy): domain Eukaryota; kingdom Metazoa; phylum Chordata; class Lepidosauria; order Squamata; family Helodermatidae; genus Heloderma; species Heloderma suspectum. The sequence continues at coordinate 199,820,474 of NC_139458.1, forward strand.
GATTCTTGCCCACAGTAGTAGATATGATGGTCACCTGAATTAAATTTGCCCATGCCTGTCCATTTTATTTCGCTGATTCCCAAGATGTCGATGTTCAATATTGCCATCTCATGTTTGACCACCTCCAGCTTACCTTGATTCATTGATCTGACATTCCAGGTTCCTAAACAATATTGTTCTTTACAGCATCGGATTTTCTTTTCACCACCAGACACATCCACAGCTGAGTGTCCTTTCGGCTTTGGCCCAGCCGCTTCACTCTTTCTGGCGCTACTTGGAAATACCCTCTGCTCTTCCCCAGTAGTATATTGGACACCTTCCAACCTGAGGGGCTCATCTTCCGGCGTCATATCTTTTAGCCTTGTGATATGTTCCATGGGGTTTTCTTGGCAAGAATACTGGAGGGGGTTGCCATTTCCTTCTCCAGTGGACTACATTTTGTCAGAACTCTCTGCCATGACCTGTCCGACTTGGGTGGCCCTGCACGGCATAGCTTATGGCTTCACTGAGTTACGCAAGCCCCTTCGCCACAACAAGGCAGTGATCCATGAAGGGGAGAGTTCCTGTAACTGCTACTTTATCCACTAAGTCATCCCTGTTGGTTAGGATCAAGTCAAGGATAGCCGATCCTCTAGTTCCTACCTCTCCTTTCTGTAGGAGGAAGTTATCCGCCACACAAGTCAGGAATTTCCTGGAGGGGCCATGTTTTGCAGAATTTGTGTATCGGGGAAATTGAAGTCCCCCATTACTACTACTTCATGCTTCCTTGAAACATTGGCTATTTGCTTTACAAAAGTGTCATCCTTGTCTTCTCCTTGATTGGGTGGCTGGTATTAGACTCTGATCACCATGTTCCTTTTATTCTTTGCTGCATTTATTTTAACCCAGATGCTCTCGATGGGGCTACCAAGCTCATCCTCCTGTATTTCTGTGCAGAGCTAAGTATTTTTAACATATAATGCAACCCCACCTCCCTTTCTGTTCCTCCTGTTCTTTTTGAACAAGTTATATCTTTCAATTGCTGTATTCCAGTCATGAGAGTCATCCCACCAAGTCTCAGTTATACCTATCAAGTCATAATTTCCCTCCTGTATTAAGAGTTCAAGTTCGTTTTGTTTGTTTCCCATACTCTGGGCATTAGTATATAGACATCGAAGACCATGTGCTTTATGGTCTAGCTTTCTTCCTACATGTTTCTGAAGACTATTATTGGGTGCTATTTGAGCTGTTCTCTCCGTTGTGGTGCATGAGCCTTCATCCTTTGTTACCCCCAACTTTACGTCTTCCTTCCCCATAGGATTCAGTTTAAAGCTCTCCTGATAAAGTTCTTCATGCTGTGGCTAAACACATTCTTCCCAGCCTTTGTCCATCCCTTGCCAACAGTCCATCTTCCAGAAATATAGCCTGTGGTCCCAGAATCCAAATCTCTCTCATCTGCACCACCTTCCTAGCCTGTCATTCATCCGGAGTATTTTTCTTTCGCTTTCTATCCCTCTTCTAACTACTGGAAGGATGGATGAGAAAACTATTTGGGCCCCAAAGTTCTTGAGTTTTCTTCCCAAAGCTTCAAAGTCTGACATGATTTCTTCGTAGCTCCACTTGGCGGTATCATTTGTTCCCACATGGATGCGAAGAAAAAAGGATACCTGTCAGTGGGCTTTATGAGTGCAGGCAACCCTTCAGTCACATCTCTAATCCATCCTCTTGGGAGACAGCATACCTGGCGAGACCATGGGTCTTCGCGACATACTTGGGTTTTGATCCCACGCAGCAAGGAGTCTCCCACTACTACTACTCTTCTCTTCTTGTTGTTGTAGGCCTTGGTTTCATTGCCTCTGCTTGGCTGACACTCGCTGCTCCAGTGCTCTTACTTTTTCTTCCAGCAGCCTGATCAACTTGTGCTTGTTGCACATGTAGGCCATGTTGTTCTCAGGCAAGGAAACAAACATGGCACACACCTTGCAGGTCACCACCACTGGAGAGTCTTGTCCTTCCATAGTATCTTTTCTCTTTTTGTGTCTAGCTTCCTGGTTGTTCTAGAGTAGCCTGTGCCTGGTCCTCTACTCACTCTTTGCCTTTGTCTCCTTTGTCTCTTCTGCCACTGCAGCTCCCCTGGCCAACCCCTGATCACTCTCTCTCTTGGAGCTTGCTTGGTTCTGTAGTCCCTAGACCAGCTGGAGCAGCTTCCTCTCCCCTGTTCTGCTTAGCTGGGAGGCAGGAAACAGACTGAAGCTTCCTGCTCACTCAGCGCTCAGGCCACACACACCCAATTAACTGAAGCTCTCAGGGGTACCTGGTGAGCTCACAGCCACTCAGCAGGAAATGGACAGCCCTCTGGGCTTCCTCCAGCCCACTTCCCTCTTTGCCTTTGTCTCCTTTGTCTCTTCTGCCACTGCAGCTCCCCTGGCCAACTCCTGTTTGCTCCCCCTGTTCACTTGCTCTGATCGCTCGCTGTCTGGGAGCTTGCTTGCTTCTGTAGTCCCTAGACCAGAGCACATCATGTAACAGATTCTGGTGATCTTTACACCAGAACTGTTTCATGATGTGCTCTAGTTAGACCTGTGTACAGATTTGCACATGTTCTAATGAGACTCACACACCTGCTTATAAGGAATCTTTAGACATTGGCAATAAAGCGTCTATAGCCAAGAAGGCCATTCCCACCCAAAGAGGTTCACACTCAGACACGTTGGAGAGGATAATGCCACAATGGCACATTTACAAAGATTCAAATACACAAGCTGGTCTTGAGAAAATTAGCTGAGCAAATGGATTTAACACTTAAGACCAATTGGGGATGCTCCAGCCTTCACCAAGTTATACTTTGGTGGGGAAATTGGCTGCATTCTTGATAAAGCTAGCTCCAGGCCTAAAAGTAGCTTTCAAGGCTGTGGGAAGGAGTATTCCTGAGGCCTGAAGCCTACACACACACACACACACACACACACACAGAAGGGAAAGCAGGGGTGGAGGCTACAATTTGTACTAAGAACCTCCAAAAGCAATATACTTTTCCTTGGCTGAAGCCCTTTTCTGCAAGACAGGAACTAGTGCGCATTGCAACTCCTAGTTTCAGGTGAAGAGGAAGGAATATAATTAGCTGTGGCAGTGCTGCGGTGCCAACACCTAGTGACAAAGGAGAACCATAGACTTGGCAGCCCCAGCCCAACACACCCCACCCAAATCCCAAGCCCAACCAGGAAAAGATACCCTGGACCGCAGGGAGGTCTTTGATACACTTGCAACCATTTCCCCGCTTTTTTCCATCTTGGGTTGGGAGCCATCAAGCCAACCACGCTACTTCCAGAGCAGAAATATTCCATTTTCTAAAGGAAAGGACCAAAATTGTTGTGGTTGTTCTCAGCACTATCGGAACAGTCCATGGATTCTATTTTCTGATAATAATTTAAAGAAGGCCCAGGCACAGCCTGCCCTGCCTCGTAAGCCCCTATTCTCAGCCTAACGCATGAATAAACAACCTTAAGAACTGAATAAATCCATACATATGCAACTATAACATGAGAGTCATAGTGCAGGAAACATTCAGAGGTGGGATACAAACACCAAATTAAACGTAAGTATTTACCATGCATCAATAGTGGGGTGAGAGTGAGACACAGTAGTGCATTTCACTTCCTTCCATTTCTGAATTTGGTTAAAACCTTATTTTTCTTGTCCAAAAACCCCAACCAAATTCTCACCCATCTGCACTGTCAAGTCCAAATTCTCACCCATCTACACGGTTGAGTCCAACTAGATTCTTTAGATAAAACAACAAGCAAGCACAGGCAGACCACAGCTTTAGAACGAAATGGGATAGAATGATAAGAAAACCTGAGAGAAGCAACAGCATAACTCCCATATGGAAATGATGTGTGAGTTTCATACCAGAAGATATCATAAGAAGAGCTTGTTCTCACTCTCTTTTACTGCTCTAGAATTTCTTTCCTTTGAATTTGAGAGCAAAGCACAGAGGAGCACCACACATCAAAGCATGTTCCACCTCCCCGACATCATTCCAATGTTGAACAGAAAATTGCACAAATTCCAATTGCACATAAATATTGCACAGATGTTTCTCGAACTGCGCAGATCACAACATGAAAAATGCCCACTTATCTGGCTTCTCACTATTGGGCTTTTTTTGCACATTTCAAATTTGCGCACATAATCAGCAAGCCAAAAAAAAAATTGGCGGGCTCGCATCCGTGGGCTCCCGGCCCAGAGCGCTGCTCATACAGGGGACTCATTGGCGCCGGGCACTGGGTAGGGTTCAGTGAATGCGGGCAGGGTGGACTGTGGGAAGTTTGCACATCCCTACTTAAGGGAACAATAGGAGAGAAGTGGAATTGGAGCTGGAGGATGGGCTTCAGTAAATAAAAATCACTTCAGTGGGAATGATCACAGGCATGCAGAGCACGAAGATATGTCTAACGCCTTTAGGGCACCCCAGGGGTGGGAATCCAGGAATGGGGAATAGAAACCCCAAGATTTCAGCAACAGTGGTTGGGCAGAGGAAATAGGAAAAGGCACAGAGGTGTTATGGAAGCAAATCAATCATTTGATCCAATATATTAAAATGCATGTCATGCATATAGAGGGGCATGCTTCAGGGATGCCTGAAGCTTTGTACAATCAAGCTGTCAGCCAGTTAGCTAGAGTGTGGGCAGCCCCGCCTGTACACAATGAGGCAGAAGAAATGTCAACATTGGCCTGATGGGCTCATGAAAAATCTGGGTACGTAGGTACCAAAACTACTCCAATAGGCTGCTTCTGCATAATAGGCTGTATGCAGAAGCATCTCTTGCCCTGTGCATGCGGTGGCCACAGCAGCCACCACATGTGAGCTCTCTCTAAAGCTCAAGCAGATGCCTCTTGCAAAAGTCCCAATGGGACAGTTAAATAGAGGTGAGGGACCAGGACATATATGGCAGGTGGATTATGTAGGTCCCTTGCCTCAGTCTGGGAAGTGGCAATATTTGCTGACAATGGTGGATACCTGTTCAGGGTATCTATTGGTGTATCCATGTGCTCAGGTTCTGCAACAAAATACTATGAAGGGGTTCGATGCCTTGTTTAGACAATGTAATGTGCCTGTTCAACTCCAGTCTGACAATGGGAGTCGCTTCACAGGTGCAGTTGTAAAGGACTGGGCTAATGAGTGGAATATCCAATGGGTATATCATATTCCCCATCATCCCCAAGCCTCAGGGTTAACTGAAAGAATGAATGGGCTGCTAAAACAGAAAATAAAGCAACTGACCCCGGATCATACTTTAAAGAGGTGAGGAACAATCCTGGAGCAGGCTGAGTTCGAGTTGAATAGCTGCCCCATAGGAGCTGGCCAAACACCCTTGCAGTGCATGGTAGGATTGGTAGCACTTGGGTCAGTGGAGCACCTCAAGGTGCAGAAGATCCAGCCATATAGAGTACTGCCTTCCAGGCAACACCTGACGGTGCAGGAGCTGATCTCAGCATGCCAGAGGAGGTGATGGTACCTGCCAGAGGGCGGGTCATCCTACCCCTTGGCATAGGGATCACACTGCCTCATGAAACTTATGGGCAGATTGTGCCACAATCTGATCTGGCCCTTAAAGGAATACAGGTGTTAGGAGGAGTGGTGGATGCTGATTTTCAAGGTGAAATAAAAGTGCTACTGCACAATGCTGATACGGAAGATGTAATCCTTTAAGCTGGTCAGCATATAGCACAGCTAATTTGCAAAAGGAACAGCATGCCAGCTATTCAGGAAGTGGCAGGCCCTGGCCCACCAACAGGCTGTGGGGAGGGGGATAAAGGGTTTGGATCTGGAGATAGGAATTTGATACCAGGACAGAAAGTATGGGTTCTTTATCCAAATCAGCCTGATCAGACAGGAGAAATCCTTAGTAAAGGACCAGGAGCCACCTACTGGGTTTACTAATGAATACCTCTCCTCCTATTTGTCTTGACGTTGCTAAATTAAGGCATGGGGAATGATGAAAATTGCATGATTCTCACAGGCGAAACAATGGCGCCGATAAGCTGGGGTACACTGCCAGGAAACTGCAAAAAACCCAATTGGCTGCATTTTGTTAGACAACACACTGATACGATAAGAAAGTGGGAAAGGCGAGTTTGGACCTGGATTGTTGCCACCATAAAACCCCGCTAACGATCATAAGATGGAAGTGCTGTAAGGGAATAGTAACCCTTACTATTGGTGCAGGGGCCACATTCAGAATGCCCCACCTTGGTCTCTCTGCAGTTAGAATGTAAACCAAGATAGAAAGGATTGTGGGCAGCACCTTCTGTGCAATTGCCACCCAATGGTGAAGTAGACCATGAAAATCTTCCATGTGATACTCTACTAGAACCATGGCATTTCTTTGGTCCTGGATATCTTTTTGACTGTCTCATTCAATACCATGTCTGTGTTGCCGATACTGTCAATTAAAGACAAAATCACAATATTAATTTGGCTTTTTGTGGAAGCAGAGATCTAGTTGGATGTTATGCAAACAGTAATAGCACGGACCGCGTTGTAAGTTCAAAAAACCTTCAATAGCTACTTTTCAGAGTATAACTATAACAGAATAAAGGTGCTTAAACTGCAGGTTGTCCAAGGCAACTGTTCTGCCAAGGGCAAAGAGGTTATTTCAGGATTCAGACGTAATGGCCTCACAAGTGAGTAAGAGTCAAAGATTTATTTAACTAGCAGGCAGAACCTTACACCTAAACATAGGATGTTATAAATCAAAGCTAAGCAAGATACATTCCTTTTCTGTGCAAGTTCGAAGCCCTGGTTGCCAAAGCTTCGTCTGAAGGTGGCGCTGTCCTGTTTCTTTTCCTGTCAAAAACTCTATGGTGTTGTTCCCCGACTTTGGACATTTCAGGACAAAATGGCTAACAGGAGGCTTGTGAATTGGCTGGATGTACAGGTAGAGCTCCTCTTGGAGCTTCTCCTTCAGAGCAGGAGAGCTGACCGGATCATGAGAAGCTCCAGCCAGCATAACAAATTCATCTTTAGAGCAGTGGCAAGAGGGCTAACAGGTGCGGGGTACCCACATACCGCTTGGCAAGCCAGAACCAAGTTTAAGGCCTTGAAGGCCAAGTTTTTTGAAGCAATTGAGGAATACTCTGGACCGCCTCCACCCAGAGCCTGCCCGCCATACTACCAAGGGCTGCACAACTTGTGGGTCTGTGCAGGACAGCCCAGCTAGAGGGAGAGGCACCCTGCAGGTCAGTGCTCATTGGTCACTTACAGAACATACTGTTACTGTTAATTGGCTGTAAGCTCAGACCTGGCTGGGCATGAGGGGTTTAGAATGGGGTCATAATAGCAGCTGTAATGGCATTGGTGACAAAATACATAGGACCAGCACAGGACACTTCTATGCTTGTATATTTCTACGTATTACACACGTGGGATGATTACACTGACATTGAAATATTTATTTATTACATTTCTATACTGCCCAATGTCTGAAGCTTTCTATATAACTGCGTAATTAATGGAGTGCACTATTTTAAAGAACTTTTAAAGTTAAAACCTATTTCTCCCCCTGGGTTTTCTGCTTTTTCAGAATTATTGTCCATCACTGCATCTTCCTGGGGAGCGCACATTCATAAATAGCATACAGCTAGTAATGTTCAACTACATTTGCCCACATGCATTTACAACAGAGTGCACTACACCACCCAGACTTCTGGACATAGGGGGGAAAGTGGTTGCTTCACAGTGAAACACTGGAAGATCAGTAATCTCTTTGAACAGAGAATAGAGAATGATCAACACAACAAGCTCCAGTAGGCTATGGAAAATTTTGAGAGGGATCCTCACTAGTCAAGCCTTACCAACAGCAGAATCCTAACCTTATCTACTCAGAAGTAAGTCCCACTGAGTTCTATGCGATTTAGTACTCACTCAGTAAGTGTGTTTGGAAGTGCATACTTCAGGGGCATTAATCTTTACTGTTGAGTGTTCTCATCTAACATCTCCACAACACTAGGCTCCCCTCTTCCTATAATGGCCTTCTGGTAACTGGCCTGAGGGCACTTAAAACATTCTTGCCAGAAATGAATAGGCTAGAGTAAATGTTCCTGTCAGGAACGCCTTGGTGGCCTCTCTCAGTAGATTCCAATAGCGAACTCAAGACACAGACGAAAGGGAATTCTTTTCAAAGCTTTAAACCCATTACAGCTTAATGACTCTTTCAGATGCTAATCACCAGTGGCTAAAGCAAAGAACAGCAGTGTGGACTAAGCTTCAGGCAGGCAGTTGATCCCCGTTTGAAAGAGAGTCACTTGAAGACCCAGAACTTATGGGCTAGGGAGAGATACTCCCTCTTTCCCTTGGGTCCATGGGAGGTGGCCGTTGCTTGCGCGCCAAACAGGCGCTATGCCTCCTTTCCGCGCCCTCCATCACTCGTCGCTCTTTGCGTCTGCGTCGAGCATCTAAGAAGCCTCCCGCCCGCTCTCCCTCACTACCCAGGTCACTAACTATCTCTGGAATGCCGGCAGGAAGAATCTCTGCCAAGTGCTGAGCCTGTGAGGGATGAGCTGGCTCCACTCCCACGGATGGCTGTTCCTCCTCAAAATCAGAACTGCTCCAGGGCTCTCTGGGCTCAGTTTCCACCCTGACAGTTCCCTACTCAGGCTTTGTAAACAGGTGAGAAGGAATGATCCCCTCACTTCAGCTGGACCTGGGATGTTCCGGACCTGGCAACCCTACTGACATCACCTGTGAAATGTGTGTGCATTTTCATACAGATGCACTACAGCAGTGCTTTCCAGATGTTCTGCCATCCCTGAACTCTTTCTACATCGACATGGTCTGCTGAGAGATTGCTGCAGCTTGCAAAGGTTTCTGGGTCATCTTCTAGGGCAGCAGTGGGCAGACTTCAGGTTTGTGTGATCTACTTTCTTTTTTTACACAAACTCTACCAACCAGAACGAGGAGCAAAAGAGTAGCTCGGGGTGGACACAGACAGGCTGCCTTGGAGCACATGCACAGGCCAGGAATTTGTTTTAAGTACCACAGTTGAGTTCCCATCACTCCTAGTTTTCCCTTAAGCTATCTTAATTTCAACAGCATCATTAATTTATTTAACAACTCTTTCAGGCTACAATGCTATGGTCCCTGGGAGGGCATCTCCGGGGCCATAGCATGTCGGATCTCCCCACCTCCCACCCTCCAAGCTGGAGCTGGTGTAGCTGATTTCCCTCAGTAGATCTATCAGTAGATCCTGATTACGATCTGCCTGCCCCTCTTTAGGGCACATACCCAGTTCATGCAGAGCAGTGGCTCAGCTTGTTGGACTTCATCCATTGGCCTGACTGAAGTCAGTGTGTGCACCCTACTCTACTACACCCTTGTAGCTACACATGGCAAGGAAAGGTGGATAATAGCAGGTAAGATGCCTTTCAGAGAAACTACTTCATCATGTTATATATCTTTATTTTTATTTTTATTAGAATGTTTATAAACCAGCTTTCGGCTTAAAAGGGCCCCTGGGCAATATGAAACTTAAACTTAAAAAGCAATCTTATATCAGAACAATGAAATTAAAGACAGAGCATCTTAAAAACAACCAGAGAGCAGAGTAAAAAAACCTAAAACCCATCACAAGCCAGCCTAAGCAAAACAGTCTTTAAAGCCAATTGCTTATAGGTTTATTGTGTTTTTTAACATCTTGGTGTGATCAGGTTTAGTCAGGGCCATTGCCCATTGCCCTAAGATCTGTGAAGATGAAAGGGAGCCCCCAAAATATTTAATAAATAAGAATAAATGAACCCATATAAAGCCTCGTGAATGAAATGGCCTAAACTCAGTCTAGTCACACAGATCAGGAGGACCCTGACCCATTTCTCATCTTCTCCTCACTTTCTTCTAGGCCGTCAAGGCTGCAGCCAAAGTCAACCCAGGAGGACAACTGAGCGGCAACCGACCGGGAGCTGATGCAGCCACTTCAAGTGACCATTGCTGGGGCTGGTGTTTGACTGCGTTCCTCAGAAGGAATAAAACCAGCCCCTGCCTCAGGATGCCAGGCCAGATGGACTGCTTTTGAAACTCAAATGGTTTCCGCTGTTTAGGCAAAAGAGCAATCTTGGTGGACGATGGGGCATATCTGAAAAAAACCTGAAGGTTGTCCTGAATCCCCAAACATCATGACCCAGGAATGTGCCATTCCATTGCTCCCAAATAATTCTGTGGGCAAACCTAAGAGATGCCTGTCACCAGGGGAGGAAATGCCCAGGACTTTGAGGGAGGTGTTAGGGGAGGGGAAACCATCATCATGTAATTTCAATCTTTGGGGCTCTCATTGCTTATGCCACCCAAAGGGCATCCTGCACGCACCTGAGGGAAGTATCAGCAGGCTTGGGGAAACCCCAAAGGCTGCAAAAGTAAAAATCTCTAAAGGTGGGGGGCTCCACATCACTGATGGGCAAAATGGAAATCCAGAAGGAAGGGAGTAGAGTGGCTGGAATCCTTAACAGGGAGCTCTCCACATTTTGTGGCAGGTCCTACTTGCCCCTCCAATAGCAAATTCTGTGGTGCAGTGCCAATCAATTTAGAAATTGCACTGGTCCAGCTGAAAGTAAGGTAGCAGTTTTTGGGTGCACAGAGGTATAGAAGTTTCTATATTAAAAGTGTATTTAAAAGCGCCCATACATACACACCCAAAGTACCTGAAAGCCAACTGTGACCTTACAGAATGCCAATGGAGTTGAGCCTAAAGAGGAGGATGGGCGAGAAACTACCTAGAGCAGAGCTTTCCAAACTGTGTGTCGCGACACATTAGTGTGTCGCCGGCAGTGTATGGGTGTGTCGCGCAAAAATTGTGCAGAAGGGCACCGCAGAGTTCCCTTACTCATGTTGGCTTTGCTTGGCCCCTCCCCCGGAACTTCCTAAAGCAGCTAATGTTAAAGCAGCTTAGCTGCTAAGGCTTAGGGGCTTTAACATTAGCTGCTTTAGGATCATGTGGCGTCTTGATGCAGGACGCACGTGATTGGCGGTGTTGGAGCGGTACGGCGAGGAGTGTGGTAACGCTGGCTGCAAGAGGAGTGTGGAGAATTCGAAGTTAGCGGAGCAATTAGTCAAGCAATTTGCAATCAGCTCGGGCGAGAGGCTTCCCCACGTCCTCGGTGTGGCTGCAGGGTGGCGGGGAAGAACAACGGCCCACTGGATGCCCCCAGAGCAGGGAGGGCTGCGCCGGGCAGGCGAGGAGCTTCGAAGAGAGGGGAAGGGAGGCACTGCCCTGGGAGCAGAGCTTGGCCGACACCGGCGCAGAGAAGTGGCAGCGGCCACCAGCCCTGCGTGGTTTCGGGCGTGCCCTTCGCGGACTTCTGCACCGCGCTGCCGCGCAGCCAGGCCAAAATACCACACAGGTGGAAACGCCACCTGGGACTGTACCGAGCGGGCCATCCGCCATCTTGGCCAGTCGGAACGGAGCTCAGTTGATTTCTGCCATTTATTTTTATTTTTACTCTGCTGTAATTGTGGATTAACCACCCACTGGCAGTGTACCACCGCAGAGTGCTGGAACTGGACTCTGGACATAGGCATTGCAAATATTTACAGCAGTATAGCCTTGTAGTGAGACATATATATTTACACCATTTTTGTTGGACTTTTGCTTCTCTACTTCATGTGTTTTTGCAGCTGAGCTCCTACTTGGACCTATGTGTCCTAATATGTATTGTAAATACTTTAGTTAATTTTGTTTATTTTTCACATTTTCTCCTGGTCCTGATTCCTATCTTTATCTCACTTTATCGCTGTGGGAGTGGAGCGCAGGTGCTGTTATTTTCATAAGAAAAAACAGAGAAAGATAAGCACTAAAAACATGAAAGTATGGTACCAAATGAATTAAAGTGTCATTTTACCTCAAAACACTGTCATTTGTCCGAAAAACCAGTAGGATACTTTATTGGGCTTTCAAAATCTATAAAGAAGCAGTCTGCATCATTCACAAAGAGAATGAAGACATCAGAGAAAGCTCAAAAGGCAAGTTACCTGGTTGCTCAAATAATTGCCAAAAACAAGGACCCACACGCTATTGCTGAAACCACCATAAAGGAATCTTGCTGTGCTATTGTTCAAACAATATTTGGACCTGAATTTGAGACAGAAGTTAATAAAATCCCTTTGGCAGATAACACAATCGGAAGACGTATTCAAGACATGTCTGATGACATTAAGCAGCAAATGAAGCATATTTTTCAAGACAATATGATCTTTACATTGCAATTAGATGAAGCAACGGATGTCAGTGGGTTAGCACAATTATTGGTTTTTATACACTTCATTCATACTGACAGAATTATTGAGCAATTCTTGTGCTGTCTAGAACTTCCAATGAGAACTAGAAGTGAAGATATATTTAAAACTTTTGATTGCTTCATGAAGGAAAATAATTTGCAATGGTTAAATTGTGTAGGAATATGCACAGATGGCGCACCCTCAACGGTTGGTTCAACAAAAGGTTTTATAGCTTTAGCAAAGAAAGAGAATGAAAATATTATAATTACTCATTGCTTTTTACATCGTGAAGCACTAATCACGCAAACCATTGGAAATGAATTAAGAAAAGTTTTGGACAAAGTGGTTCAAATGGTCAATTACATTAAAAGTAGACCTCTTCAATCAAGATTATTTGCTCATATTTGTGAAGGCATGGGGGCAAGGTTTAAAAAGCTTCTACTACACAGAGAAGTTCGTTGGCTCTCAAGAGGTCGAGTGCTTTGTTGTGTATATGAATTGAGGGAAATGATGCTTAAACTTTTTGAGGAAAATCAGCAAAATGAATTCTGCGATCTAATTCAAAGCAAACTTTGGTGCACAAAATTGGCATATCTTGCTGACATATTTGAACATTTGAATAAAATAAACACCAGTATGCAAGGAAAAGGAGAAAATATATTAACAGCGGTAGATAAAATTTGTGCTATGAGAGACAAAATAGCAATTTGGAAAAGGAAAGTGAAAGAAGGAAATTTTGAAATGTTTTCCAAAACCGCTGAGTGCCAGCTAAAATGTGATATCAGCTCGCTAATTGTTGACCATTTAACATTGCTTGGAGAGAAAGTTCATCATTACTTCCCAAATGTTGAAATCCACGACTATGATTGGATCAGAAATCCATTTCTTTCAACTGCAATGAGGAATTTTTCACTTACTGAAGAAGAATTAGCTGACATAAAAAATGATCGAAATCTGTTAATGATGCATGAACAGGGTGACTAAGACAGCTTTTGGATTCACATTTCAAAAATGCATCCAAACATAGCTTTAAAAGCATTAAAAATTCTTCTGCAGTTTTGTACTACATACATTTGTGAAGTATCCTTTTCAACGATGGCAGACTTAAAGACACTGAAACGTGGAAGCTTAAAAATGCTTGATGACGAAATGCGAGTGTCTTTATCTAATATTCCACCAAATATTGAAAAGCTGTGTTCATCCCATCAACCTCATACATCCCATTAAAATGGTAAGTAGTTATTGGTGTTATTCAACTTTTTTAAATTCTTGCACATATTTACATACTGTTACTCATAAATGACAACAATGTATATTATCTTACAAATCATATATTTTTAAAAATATAAATGAAAGGTTTTCATGAGATATGTTGTATCCCCATACATTTCGTTATTACAATTTATGTATGTGTCTGTATCTCTTATAACGGGTTAGTTTAACCTCCGGTTTGCTAGTAAAACTGAGTTACCGTGTCACAAAATGATGCATGTCTAAAAAGTGTGTCACCAACACGAAAAGTTTGGAAAGCTCTGATCTAGAGCAATGGTGGGGTACAGGATTGATCCTTGGGAAATAGAACAGCATCCCCATGCCCCAGTGACACACAAACATATATATATATCTATAAAATGCTCACTTTGGGGCCTAAGTTACCATCAGAGACTGGCTGCCATCTGTGAAACCCTGCTGAAGACCTTGACTGATCTGGAGTTGTCCACTAAAAATTCTGTGGCGTACACTGCAGGCAATGCTTATGTCAGTTATGGGGTAAGGAATTCTGTATTTCAAATACTAAAGACACCCAAAAGTTAACTTGTGAAGACAAACTGTTTTTGCCATGTACTGTACAATGCTGCCAGGCATGCCTGCTTAAAGAGTAGATATGATGTGGAAGCCTTGGTTCATAAGGTATTTTCTCATTTGTTTGACTTTGTGTTTTTTATTTGAATTACATGCTCTGAGCAACTGTGGTTTATGCTTAATGTATCATGCTTTGTGCCATTACCAGGGCCCGCCCCCTGTGACAACACCAGGGGCTGTCCCTAGGTCTCAGGTTTGAGCCCTGAAATCTCAGGGCCTGGGATGTTCCAGACTTGGCAACCCTAGACCAGGCCCAATGCATTTTTCATCAGATGTTTTCCTGATTTTTAATCCTGAAGCCAATACATTAAACCGTGATAGGAAAATGCGAGTGATATGTTTTCTTCATTACATTATGGCCCATGTCTATGAGCTATAAACCGAGAGACACAGCTGGACAGTAAGTACTTGTGTTCCAGCTCCATCCTCACTGCCAGGAAACTTTTTTCTATGTGTGTTTCTTTCAGTTGTGCCTTTTCAGACAAATAGTTGCCCTGCTTATACTACATTATAACTACATAGTTATAATAGAGTATAAACCATGGGACATGAACAAACAGCATTATTTTATTGGGATTTTCCACCACAGCTGTGCCATGTAAAGATGTTTCCTGTATTTGGCTCACTATTAAGAAATTCAACTGATATTTCACATTTCTATTTGCCTGCACTTTTCAGGATGGATAGCAGCATTTAAGGTTTCTTCCCAGAAAACTTGGAACAGCTCAGCTATACATAACTACTCCCTTGTTCCCATTACAATTGTTAAGTTCAACTGCGAACACCCTCTGGAGTACAGCATCCATGCAGCACGTTCATAGAATGAAGACATGCAGAGAGGCTCTCTCATGACTGTTCCACATTTTTGGAATGTCCTGTATGTTGTGCAACAAACCCATGAATTAGCAGACAGCAACGGGCCCCTGAAATTACTTCAGAGGGAAGGCTCAGTTTCTCCTCCAGCTTAGATTAAAAACCTATGCTGGAGGAAAACTTTGGGGGCTGTTACTCTTACTTTCTATTTAAGGCAAGCAAGCCACCAAAATTGTATTTCCGAGTTAGAAAATATAAACCTTAGCTACATCACTAGAAAAAAGATTTAGAAATCTAATGTCTCAATACACAGTTAGGAAAGTTTGAACTAAAACTGAGGAAGCTGCAGCCTGACAAAATAAAAGCTACAATCAAAGCTGTCCTCTTTCCTCAGCTATGGGCCTAAATGAGGACAGTGAACAGTCCACAGTGAACAGTCTTCGAATTTTGCATGTGCTGTCTTCTAGTACGCTTCTGTCTATCTATCTATCTATCTATCTATCTATCTATCTATCTATCTCAAAGTTGGTAGTTAGTTGGTCATCCCTTTTTGACTGCTGTTGACCTATTCCCATGAAACACACTTTATTGGAAAGCTCTTGACATGCAGTTTCCATGAATAACAATGGTTTTCACTATAATTCAAAGTCAGGAGTGTATATATTTCCATTTAAAAAATGTTAAAAAATTAGGCTTTAATATTAAAAAAAGTCAAGTATAATTCAGCAAACATAATTAATTGCACATTGGAGCAAAATGAAATATGAACACACAAAAAGTCTTTGTACACCTTTATAAACACAGGTGCGAGGCCAAACTACAATGACATGCCAGTAACACACGGCCTGTAAACAAATAAATCATGAAGGGATCTATGTCGCCGTGAGTCATGTGTACCCATTGGCAAACCTCAAGATTCAAGCTGTCAATGGACCACAACAAGGACATTACAGTGGCATCTCTGGAGTTTACACCAAGAACATTGTATTTAAGGAAATTTTGAAAAGATAAAAGATGTAACACTCTGAATGTTTTGATAAACACAGTTAAGTTAAACCTTTCATTAGATTTGATTTTTCTCCGCGAACTGTCCTTATGGATAACTAATTGGTACATTTATATTAAAATATCTCATTTTCTCTATTTTACCCCTTCCTTTGGGATTCTGAAGTATAAATACAGAAACATGTTTCAAAGATGTCAGAGAACTCAGAGTTTTAACTCTTAAAAAATCTATAAGCTATTTCACAAAAAACATTAAGGGTGCAATCCTATGCCCACTAGTCAGCAGCTAGAGGGCCATAGGATAGGTCGGTTCCCTGAGAACTGACCTCCACCCCCCTCCCGTGCTGCCTCATAGGAGCTCAGAAGAAAAGCGCAGAGAGGCAAAAACAGGGCATTCTTGGGGGCGTGCCAAGGCGGGGAGGGCGGAAGTGCCATTTTGACACTTCTATGCATCGGCCGGAATCCCCCCACACACACACAGCTAGACAGCCAAAATCAGCTGTCTAGCTGTGAATGCAGGCTGGCTGAAGCGTGGAGGGGACGATCCCCTCCGTGCTGCTCCTGCCCTGCATTGGACAGGCAGTCACCTCCAAGTTCTGAGGATACCGCCTACCCCAATAGGATTGCGCCCTAAGGAGCTTTTCTCCCTTGTAAACATTTCTAGGTATAATACAAATATCCTAAGTATTTCCACAGCCATTACCCGATATTCAAAATGCTCACAAGACACAAGTATAACTGATTTATTAAGAATGCAAGTGAATACTAAACAGCATGACAAGCAACCCTAACATGTATAATCCTTCTGTAGAATATTCTTGGCTTTCCCTCAAATGTTTTTTTCTGTTAATTCCTGGATTTTCACAATGTGGGAAAATCTCAATGCATTTTATGTCAACTTTCTATGTTCAATTTTTTCCCTCTAGGAAAGCTTTCTTCCTTTTCACTTCCCTTTCTTCGGTAGGTATTAATTCAGCGGTCTGAGTTTGAATTTGCATGTTTGTAAACTAGTGTGTCACAGGGTAAAGTATGGCCAGAGTAAAAGATCACAGACTCAAGATTTTAATTGAAACAAATCAATCAGTGTATTAATACACAATGCCTAAATATGAACTTCATATAGAAGATAATATTACAAATGTGTATTATTATGAATGATTGTAAATAGTCAGAAAATGGCATAAGCAAGCAAGCATAAAATAAAATGGGTTAAGAATGGCATATAGTAACATAGAAAGATGCCTTATACTGAGTCAGACCATGGGGTCCATCTAGCCCAGTATTGTCAACCCTGACTGTGATTGGCTCTCCAGCATTTCAGGCAGGAATTTTTCCAACCCTACCTGGAGATGCCAGGGATCCAACCTGGGACCTCCTGCATGCAAAGCAGGTGTGCTCTTCCACAGAGCTAGGTATTAATGGTGTATTGAAATGTTATCAATCATAGCTATTTGAATAGTAACCCTAGACCAATGCCTTCCCTCCAACCCATAACTTGAATTGTGTTACTATTAAAGTATTATTAAGAGGATTAATGTTTCAGAAAGGAAAAAGCATTTGTCTAATAAACGCAATGATTTTCAATAGAGATAGGCCCAGGGTCAAGGTTGTATCTGAACCCATAGAGTCCAAAGCAGCTCTGATTCTGAGGAGAGACAACTTGTGAGGGAGGAACTCTCTCAGACTTCAGAGGGGCAGCTGGAAGGGGAGCCCCCCGCCCCCTGCTCACATCCCTGGGAGCAACAGTGAACCAGGCATGGAAAGGGAGGGACAACCTGAACGTTTAGACGCAAGGCGCAGATGCAAGCACAAGCGAAGGATCGCAGGGGCCGAGCTTCAGCGCTCAGCCCGATTGGCTCGACGTCAACAGCTGTGCCCAGAAGCATCACAGGAGAGGGGGAGATCTTCCCCTCCCACCTCTTCAGTTCAGAGAATTGCCGCATTTTTCCCAAACGGAGATCAACTGGCATCCTAAGCCTTAGAAACCCCTAGATGGCTGTTCCTTTGTAGTTTCTCTGAGTCTCAAGCAATTAGCATCTGTATGCCTCATTAGGATAAATGGAATTAAAGCCTTGGAAAGCAGCCCTTTTGTCTGAGTGTTGATTTTGGCTATAGGAGAATTCAGTAGGCAACAGGGGCAACCTGACACCAGGTCAGCCTCCATTAGCATATGCGCAGCTGGCTATGGCAAGCGCCTCGGGTGGTGCC
The DNA here is from genome assembly GCF_057233095.1 of Heloderma suspectum. Classification (NCBI taxonomy): domain Eukaryota; kingdom Metazoa; phylum Chordata; class Lepidosauria; order Squamata; family Helodermatidae; genus Heloderma; species Heloderma suspectum. The sequence goes on from NC_139458.1 coordinate 199,838,607, forward strand.
AAAGGGGTACTGCTCTTGCTGCCACCTTTTGCTGCAGATCTCTCTCCCCAGCACTTAACGAACTTCCCAGCATCGCCTGGAGCCAGCTCAGCCTCCATTAACACACAGTCAGGCCCTTAAGGCAGCTATGTTGGATGGTGCCAAAGGGTTCTCCCCCTCTGCGAATGAGCCACTCCTGAGCTGCTCCTTTTGATACTCAACTCTCCATCCAATCCCTTTTCCTCGTTTCAGTCTATCTGCTCCACCCCCATTTTCCTCAGCCTTCTGGCACTTTGTTTCCTGGATTATGGAACTGCTCGTGTAGGTATCATTTGCCAATCACGGGAAGAGCCACGGCTTTAGAATAGCACTGGTATCTTCTTTCAAAGCTTCCCTGACTGATTAGAAGTACAACACCAGAAACAGAGATGGAAGAAACAACTTAACATTTTCTGTTTCATTCCCCCACACCAAAGCAGCCTCTGGTCCCTTCAAGTATTTTCTTCCAGTCTAGTTTTAAATGACTCAAATAAAGAAAATGTTTCCATTTCCCTCAAGAAACTATCCCACAGTCTGGATGATCTCACAGTTAGGAATTCCCCAGACTTAGATTTTCCTGTACTCGATTCTATCCCACAGTTACTACAATCTGTGCTTTTCAGAGCCGTGTTTTGCCTCCTAGCACACTTCAGAGAGCAGAGTCTTTCAGAGGCATTTGGGTGAAGGTTAACATGACTGCACATGATATGAGAACAATCCCACACGGAGATCTTTGAAGCGGAAGGTCTGCAGCCAGATTTTTGTTTGTTTATACAACAGCAGGAGTAATAGGAAGAGCAGCAGGAGCAGGAACCAGCAGCCAATCATCCCCACTGTAACTGAACAAACCGTTTGACTCACACTAATGAAGGCCCCAGAGTATGTCAAGCATGCATTAAAGTTTTGTCCCAGCCTCACTTGTCTCACGCAGCGGGTCAGGAATGGCAGCAGAATTGAGTGAGCGCCGCCTCCCCAAGCTCCCGCCCTGCAGCCTAAGCCCCTACCATGCCACACTGCCAGGACTCGTGCCCTGGCCAGCTGGTACCATAAGCCCCCCTCTGCACTGTACAACTAGCAGCACTCATGGCCTGGCCGGAAGCCCCCTCTACCTGAGCCCCTACCATGCCATGCTGGCATTTGTGCTCCACTGCCCAGCAGGGTGACAGCCTGGCTATGATGTGCCTGGCTTGGCAGCAAGTTCTCAGGTGGCAGTGCCACCCTTGATGCCACCAGCAGAAGCTACCTGGCTGGGCGCTCACACTGCCAGGCCATGGAGAATCACTTTTTCTGGTCAGGCACTCCAAGGCCAGCATCCAGCTAGCAGCTGGTAGCAGACCAGGCAGCAACAGACTGAGCTTTTATTTATGCTTCCCCCAAGACTCACAAGATTTTGGCAAAACCTCACAAGACATCAGGGAAGCCTTGCAAGACTTCGTGTGCTTGCATTCAGCACCACAGCTCCTGAAGAGGAAGCAGCACACGCAGTGGAAAGGTGGAGGGGCGCCTCAGACTGCAAATGGCTTGAGATAGTCGTGAATACCTGCCCCCACCCTCCCACCAATTTGTTGTCATGACAGTGTTATTCAGCACCGCCCAGCACCACCCCCTAGCACACGCCCACACAAATTGGGACAAAGTGCTAAAGGGGAAATACACAGGGGGGAAATGGCGATTTCAGTCGCAAGCACAGAAAATGCCGGGTTTTCCCCATTCCCAGATAACACGGGAAGAGGGAAGGAAAGTTATGAGATACCAGGAGAGCAGCGTCGTTGTTTGCTAAAAAACCAAGGTGTGAAGAGAGCCTATATCTGAGCTAAATGTAATGCACTGAAATGTTTTGAGAGCCACATGGGGACCCACAAAAGCCCCTCCCCCCCCCCGGTCTGGCTTGCCTAGCCGTGAGAAAGATTTTGCGGCGGGGGGGGGGGAGACAAAGGGAACGTGATTGATGTTCCCAGGGTGGAACCACTGTGGAGGGGAGGGGCCTACTGGCCATTTTAGGCTAGGGTGCCCCTCCCTTCCACCCCTTCGAAGCGCGGCTACAGGGCGGGTTGACACGCACGCCTGCAGCCAGCAAAGAAGCGGCCGATTGGAGCTGGGCGGCTTTACCTCGGCGGAATCGAGGCTGCCCACCTCCTCTCAGTGTTTTCAGTGGCGTCGGGGCGTCTCTGCAGGGCCCGATTTTGGTGGCGGCTTTAGACGGCGTTCCCCACTCACCGGACAGTGCGGCCTGTCTCGCACACGTGCGAGCTTCCTCCCAGCACGAAGTGAGTGCCTTCGCACCACTACCCTACAGGCACAAGGTTTGTTGATGGGCCTCTAGGGACTCCCCCGCACACCCCTTTCTTCTTTTTCTTTTACCAGCGGTACTCAGCGAGGGTGTCAATTGGGGGGAGGGAACTGGACAGCTTTGCTCCTCCTTTTATTTGGGTGTGTGCGCAGTGTCCTCTAGGGCCCAGTGGAGCCACTGTTGGGAGGCGCAGCATGGATTGAGGCCTGAGTAGTTGTACTGGGCCTGTAGGCCCAAGGTTGCTGGGTGTGCTTATTCTGGCCCACCCACCCACCTCTACATATAGCTGGAAGCAGGGGTGTGAGCTATTGGTGGCATTCCTTGGGCTGCCTCTTGACACCCCCCCTCTCCCATAGTTCTAGCCTGTGCAGGCCGAGGCAGTATTTAACCCTGCCAGGATGCCACCTAAAAAAGGAATTGGCGGGGGATTTTCATAGGGCTGAGTCATCCTCCTCTGAGCCTATGCTCCTGTCCAAGTTGGAGGCAGCGGAAAGGGATAAGGGGATTTCTGCTCCAGTTACTCCTCTTCAACACAGCATTCGGAGTATGGGCTCAAGGCTGACTAGGAAGCAGACTCCGAGAAATCTTTTGCTTTCAATTTCAGCCAGGTTGGACGCTCTGGAGGCATCTCCTAGCTCCATTCCAGTGCAGGTAACAGAGCTGTCGGATGTTTCTCTGGCCTGTGACCAAGTACAAGAGCCGGCATTGGTTTCTGATCCAGTTCCAGTTTCCAGGGAGTCTGCCTCCGCATCTGCGGGCACAGCAGCACCTAGCCTGAGCCAGGTCCCAGATTCTCCTGCGTTAACACCTCTGGGTCAAGGTGAGGGTGTAATGCCTGGGTCTCCCACCCCTTGGCAAGGGTGTGGCCCATTTATGCCTTGGGGGTGGCTTCCCTGGATGTCTGTGGTGGATTGGTTCTTTCCTCACAGAGATGTTCCCACTGCTCAGGCCTTATGGCCTATGCTGCCTCCCACTGGGGGTTTGTCCAGTGTTTCCAGCACAGCTGTTGCCACAGTGACATCAGTTGGGGCCTCCTCTGGTGTCACTTTGCATACTGGGTGGGCCCCCACAGGCACTAACCCCCCTTCCTCTGCTGTGTCCGGTGAGTCGGGGGCCACAGTGGGGAGTGGGTTCGTTCAACTTCCGCCACTTCCAACAGTTAGTGCCTCTAACGGCTTGCACAGCAGTGTGGCAGGGCCCTATGGCCAGTGACCCTGTGGCTCCTTTGGTGGCCCCCGTTGCTGGCAATGATCCTTATGCCAAGGTTAGTGATGAGGCAATCCTGACGGGCAGTATTGTGGCCCCCCTCAGGTATCATCTATTGCCGGCTACTAGGGAAAAGATAAGGGTAAGTTTGTGGATATATTCTCCTTGTTATTCCTGGAATCAGAATCGAAACACAAGGAGAAGTCCAGTGACAAAGAACAGGAGGGGGTTAGGTGCAGAAAGGTTTCTCGCACCTGGGCAAATTGGTTGCCTAGTTTCCTCATCTACATGGGTATTATACAGCAGAAACACCCAGAGTGGGGTTGGGTCCTGACCAAATATTTGGGTATTATTTACAGGGCCTATACAGAACATGAGGGAGGGGCAGGGCTGGCATATGATGAATCATTTCGTATGCGGGCTGCCCTTGACTCCACCCTGCATTGGGATGCGAAGGATCACGACCTGTGGCTCCAGTTCATGACCCCAGCGAGGCCAGGCTTTGGGGACAGGTTGGATCGTGGCCACTTATTATCCAAACAGCAGCCCGCTTCAGCCTTTAAGGCAGGCACGGGGCAGGTGGTTCAACACCGCTTGCTCTGTTGGGAGTTTAGTGCCCATGGCACCTGCTCTAAAACCTCTTGTAAGTTCCGGCACGAGTGCTCTATGTATGGGGAACAACATGGTTGTCTTAACTGCCCCAGTGCCAGAGGATGGCAGGGAGCAGGCCGGGAGGGGCAGGCCAATAGGAAACAAAGTGGGGGACAACAGCCCCCTCCAAAAGGGTCCGAGCCTGGTTAAATTGCAGTCTCTTTTGTGCCTCTTGTGCCTTCCCCCACTGCGGGAAGATGCCGTTTATTTAGAGAAAGGGTTTTCCGAGGGATTCTGGATTCCTTTTCGGGGCCAGCGTCATGCTCAGTTGGCATGGACCCAGAAATCCATTTCGTGTTTTGGACATCTGGTCAGGGAAAAAATCCAGAAAGAGGTGGCTGCTGGCAGGGTCATTGGTCCATTCGCTACACCTCCTATTCCAAACTTCAGAGTGTCTCCCCTGGGTATTGTACCTATTGTACCCCTGGGAACCTGTCTTTTCCTAAAGGTGGATCTGTGAATGATGCTATTCCGGACTACCTTTGTTCCGTATACTACACATCCTTTGATTCTGCAGTTTCTATGGTCAGGGCCTGTGGTTGTGGGGCCCTCATGGGCAAATGCGATATTAATTCCACATTTCGCCTTTTGACTATCTGCCCTGATGATTTTGGTCTTTTAGGGTTCTATTTTCAAGGCCAATTTTATGTTGATAGAGCACCCCACCCTATGGGGTGCTCTATTTCCTGTGCTATGTTTGAGAAACTTAGTTCATTTTTAGAGAGGGCCCTTAGAGATAGGACAGGATTGCATGATTTTTTATTTGCTGCCCCCTGGGATTCTACCCAGTGTGCCTATTTAATGCAAGAATTTTCTGCCTTGACAGAGGAACTGGGCATTCCTTTGGCCGCAGAGAAAACTGAGGGCCCCTTATCTGTCATTATGTTTCCTGGGATTGAGTTGGATTCTGTAGCTCAATCTTGTAGGCTCCCCAGTGATAAGCTCTCACCCTTGCGGGAAAGGATCTCTGCAGTGTTGAGAGCTAAGAAGGTGACATTTCATACCTTATAAGAGCCTGCTGGACATCTTAATTTCGCTTGACGAGTGCTGGCGCCTGGTAGGGTGTTCCTGAGGCGCCTGTGTGGTGCTATGCAAGGTCTACAGTTTCCTCACCACCGTGTCAGAGTATCTGCTGCTATGAAGGCAGACCTGCAGGTATGGCTGCGCTTTCCGGATGAACTTAACGGCATTTCTTTCTGGAGGTGGGAACTTTTATTGGAAGCTGAACTTCAGATACACCCTGACGCGTCGGGTGCCTTTGGTTTCGGAGTCATTTTCTGGGATCGATGGTGCGCCGAGCCATGGTTAGCTGCTGGTGGAGGTAGGGAGGACTGGTTAGCTGCTGGTGGAGGTAGGGATCTCACCTTTTTAGAATTCTTTCCCGTTTACATGGCAGCACATTTGTGGGCCAAGCAAGTGTCCAACTCTGTAGTGCACTTTTGGTGCGACAACCAGGCCACGGTTCAGGTGATTAATTCCCTGTCATCCCATAATCCTAGAGTAATGGTTTTGGTTGGGCATTCACTTTGCAACGCCTCCGGTTTAATATCTTGTTCCGGGCCTGACACATCCCTGGCTTGGATAACGCCATTGCTGATGCTTTGTCACGTAACGAGGTACAGAGGTTTCGGGACCTTGCTCCCAGGAACTGCCGAACACCATGCCAGCCGAGCTTTGGGATGAGGCCGAGCGGGCCATGCTACAGTCTGTAGCACCTAGCAAGAGGGCTGCTTACTTCAAGGCAGGTAGGGAGTTCTTTGTTTTCAGGGATTCCTTGCAGCTGCTGCAGGTTTGGCCCATTCCGGTAGAGCACCTGTTGCAATTCTGTGTTCATGCTCAGCAGAGAGGCCTTTTGGCTCGGACCACTGGCGGAAAACTTTCCGCTCTAGCCTTTTGGTCCAAGCTGAAGGGGGTGCCCGATAACACTGTTGACTTTAGAGTGAGGAGAGCTCTTCAGGGTAGGGCATGGATGTCTTCTACAATACCTGACACTTGGCTTCCTTTGACGCCGGATATATTGCTGGGACTGAAGGGACAGTGGACATCTTTATGTCACTCTCAATACGAGGCTACCCATTTCCATGCTGCAGCTTTGACGGAATTTGTTGGAGCATTTCGGATTTCAGAATTCGTTGTGGCCCCCAAGGGCAATCTGTCCAGGTGAGTGTTACAAGTTAAGGATATTCAATTTTCACGATCATAGAATCATAGAATAGTAGGGTTGGAAGGGGCCTACAAGGCCATCGAGTCCAACCCCCTGCTTAGTGCAGGAATCCAAGTCAGAGCATGCCCGACAGATGGCTGTCCAGCCCCGTCTTGAATGCCTCCAGTGTGGGAGAGCCCACCACCTCCCTAGGTCATTGGTTCCATTGTCGTATTGCTCTAACAGTCAGGAAGATTTTCCTGATGTTCAGCCGGAATCTGGCTTCCTGTAACTTGAGCCCATTATTCCGTGTCCTGCACTCTGGCATGATCGAGAAGAGATCCTGGCCTTCCTCTCTGTGACAACCTTTCAAGTACTTCAAGAGCGCTATCCTATCTCCCCTCAAGGCTAAACATCTAACCCACTTTTAGCTAGGCTGAAGCTACACAAGCATAAATATGTCGTTTTCAAGCAATTTTCAAAACTGTTATGGGCACAGTATTCCCTTTTACTCCGTTATGGAGGAGTTGACATCCATTACTAAACCAACGTAATTTCCCTTATGTCGTTTTGTCCTTGTCGCATACGGTGCAATGTGGCTTTTCTTTCCGTTTTAATTGCCGGTATTCCCCTCTTCTACCCCCACCTGCATTGCAGCGCACAGCCAATAGCAGTGTTGTGGGTGTGATTTATCCTTTTTAGGCGGGTTCTGTTTATCTGGCTGTTTAGTTGCGTGTCCGTCACCATTTTTGAGCCTGCTACTCATCACTCCGCAGCCTCTCCTTTTAAAAAAAAAATTCGGTAGCATCATCTGCGCAAGTCTGTTGGAGTGCTTCCACTTCCAGGATATTCAATGTGCTGTGCTGTGTGAAGCATCACTCCAAGTAAGGTAAGTCATTTTTTAGATTTTTTTCACTCCCTTTCCAAGAGCCTGTACCTTCCCTTTTCTTCTCCCAGCACTAAAATTGTGCAACAATGTGTGTTCCTCGAATGTGACACTGTTTTTCGATGTATCCAAATGTAAGAAACACTTCCCTTTTGGTCAGTGCATGCCTTTTTTTCCTGACCCAGTTGATACAATGTATTTCTCTCTCCTTTCATGAACTTATTTTCTGTTTCGGGGTGCGTCTTTGCTGTATTATCCCTTCCTTGTGTCTCCGTATTAGCCATACTCTGACGCTTCGGTTTTTCCCATGCAGTGCTAATGCCGCTTTCTTGTCTGAATAACTGGATTTTTTTTGTATTGCTTGTTAATTAATGCAAACACAAGGGTGGGGCATGTACAAACAAATCCTTCCTTTTCCATTTCCCCCGTGGCCGTTGTCTCATTTCTATGTGCAATCCCTTATATTAAACTTTCACAGAAATGGGTGGTTCCTGTGTCAGAGCAGTACTAGCAATGCAGTACTTCTTACAGGCAATTTAGAAGCCTGAGGTTATGAGCTGGCAATGGCCAGTGCTTTTCAAGAAACATGGCGGAAGGATAGTGCACACGATGCATCCACCAATCCTTCCTCCACTTCCCCACCCGCCATCTTTGCACACACCAGAAAGTTCATCTTTATACATGCCTTTAAATGGAGGGAACTTTCAAAGTGCATATTTTACATCTGTCTGCCACAAGACCCACCCCTGGGCAATCAAACTATGATAAAGGGGCCCCGTCACTGCAGATTGACAGACACTGGTGCAGTCACATAGAACCCGTGCAGTCCGGAAATATTCCCAAATATTCCTGGGGTTTCTGGTATGTCTGGCTCAATCCTGCTTGGAAGTGGTGCCAGTTGCAATTTCTGTTAAATGCATTGCTGATGCTGGTCCCCGTAAACATCTGTACGATATTTCTCGCAGAGATTTCTAGGGAGCAACTGCATGGCTCCAATTGTGGCCAACGAACACAACATAGAAGCGTTAGCCATGAAAGTAATTCAGATGAATAACCAGTTCTGGCACACAAGTTCTGAACCTGCACCTTATCGCTTGCAAATCCAAAGTGCTTATGACCATCCCGATAGCTCCATTGTCTATGAGATCCCACTAATTATTTCAAGTGGGAGCAATACCTCCCTCAAAGAATCCCCATTCTTTCTGAGGTATGTCATGCTTATCTGTCTCTATACTTTCTACTTCTGCAGGACCCCTGTGTTGCATGCTGCATGTCCTTCACATCTCCCTGTAACTGCTTTGACACAGTCTCTGTGTTGTCGTTCTTTCCTTGCCCTCATGTTGAGCAAAGTAAGGGGAGAGGTGTGTCCTGGAGGCACAAGGAAATCATTGACCTTCTTGATATCTGGGGAGAGCAGAAAATACAGCAACATCTGAAAAGGAGTCACAGGAATACTGACTTCTTTGAAAGTATATCTCAAGAGATGGAAAAGCGTGGCCACGAACACACTGGCATTGAGTGCCGGTCAAAGACAAAGAGTATGCATTTTGAATATAGAAAAGTAGTGAACCATAACCTCAAACCTGGGAGCAATGCAACAGCCTGTCCTTATTTCCAAGAACTGCACAGCATTCTGCATGGAGACTCTACTATTAGACCCAAATGGTACAGTGCAGTACTCGAAACGTTATTAATCAAGGTGTAGCTTTGGCCCTAGTTTGCTCATCAGGATATCATGGGGCACTTTGTTGAAAGCTTTGCTGAAGTCGAGGTATACGATGTCCACAACATTCCCACAGTCCACAAGGGAGGTTACCTAATCAAAAAATGAGATCAGATTCGTCTGGCAGGATTTGTCCTTGACAAATCCACGTTGGCTTCGAGTAATCACTGCATTGTTTTCAAGGTGCTTACAGATGGATTGCTTTATAATCTGCTCCAGAATTTTCCCAGGAATTGATGTCAGACTGACTGGTCTGTAGTTCCCAGGTTCCTCCTTTTTGCCCTTTTTGAAGATAGGGACAACATTAGACCTCCTCCAGTCATCTGGCACTTCACCCGTCGGTTATACGCATCCGTTTACAGAGGTCTAAGACTGATCAGTGTGGGAGAGGAGTGCAGATGTCTCTTTTCCCTGCTGCTCGGGAAGAGTTATGCCAGGTGGAGGCTCTATGGGCATTCCTCGATGTTCGAGGGGACTTGCACGGCCCCCTTTTCTGTCATAGCGACTCTGCCCCCCTGACCAAATACCAATTCTGGAATGTCACAGAGCTGGCCTTGAAGGGTCTTGGTTTAGGTGCATTCCATTTTTGTTCGCATTCTTTCCACATTGGGGCTGCTTCAACTGCTGCAGCTATTGGTTTCCCAATCAACAAGGTGCAGTTGGTGGGTAGGTGGCGCTCCAAGGCCTATAGAGCCTATGTGAGGCCACTACCTGGGCACTAATTATTATGCTGTTGTTCTCACATGTTCACTTTTGTTTCCTAGATCACTGGAATGCTCAGGGGCCAGTGCGTGTGCTTATTTGTGGGCACAGCATGGTCTCCTGGGCCGGATGGAGGGCCTCCCGGTCAAGCTGTGGATCCCAGCTCACACTCAGCCAGTATGCCAACATTCAGTAGTTGGGCAGTCGTGGCATGCATTGGGAGCATCTCCTGCCTACTTTATTCCAGCACAGTTTGGTTTGTGTTTCCCTGCAGGTTGTGCTGTTACACCTCGGGGGGAATGATTTGGGCTGGCTGAAGGGCAAGGCCCTCATTTTCCAAGCTATGGCCAACATTCAAGTTATCCGGCATCATTGGCCAGGAGTTTCCATTCTGTGGTCTTGTTTATTGCTCAGACTGGTATGGTGCAACGGTTTGGATCCTCGGGTCCTGGATAGAGCCTGCAGCAAGGTGAATAGGGAAATAGGTAACACCTTATTCAGTCAGGGGGATAGGAGAGTTAGGCACCCCGATATTTCTTACATGCAAAGAGAGCTATATAGGCAAGATGGGGTCCACTTATCTGACAGGGGCAATGATTTGTTTTTGGCCGACCTGCAAAGTGGATTGCTTGAATGGCTTCAGCGCAGGTGGGGGGAGAACGGCTAAGCAGAGGCTTGCCGCCCTCCTGTGGCGGGTATGTGCGGGCACCTTGGTGGGTTATAGGGTTGGTGAGCATTCGGAGGCACCATTTCAGGTGACTGGTAAGGCCTGAAGCTTCCAGCTAAGGGTTTTGTGGCCCCAGTTGGGAGATAGGGATTACCTTTGAGGCCATCTCCTCTCACCCACTATGAGTTTTGTGGCTCAAGGGGAGGTGACAGGGGAAGGCTTCCCCACCCAAAACTGGGGAGTCCTGAGGGGTGGCGAACAAAGATGCCACTCTACAGGCAGCCAATGTCTCGCCCAATATTATGCCAGGCTACGCTGGCTTTGAAAAGGTGCCCGCTTAGTTTCCCCTTCGCAGATCAAAGAATTTCAATAAATGTGACCCAGATTTTATTCCAAATACTTGGGTCTCGTCTCTTTATTTCCCCCCTCCTTACACCCGCAATTTTCTGACTGCATTACTCATGCCTGTGGCATTTAGAAAAGAAGTCCACTTTTACAACCATTAAACATGCCTGGATAATTTTTATACTGGGGTGAATTAGTATAAATAAATTCAGACCCACAATAAAATATCAGAGGTGTGAATTATGTCTGTAAGAGACATTGAAGTGAAAAGATAAAAGATCTGAGTGAGAGTCCTGCATTTTCTCAGTACAGGAAGTTTTTTAAAAATAGTGATTCACACTTTATACATTTTTTACTTCAGGCATTACGTCTGGGCTATGGGAACAGTTCAAAAATTTCGTTTGAAAGTTCAAAAACGTCAGGCATTTGGAAGCATATAATGAGTCTTTTTGATCAGATCCTAGATTGTCTCTGGCTGATTGTTTTAAATTGTTTTAGATATATGTTGTTGTTGTGTATGCTATCTGTTTTATGTCCTATGTGAATGGTTTTTATACTTTATATGATGTATTTTAATGGTTTTTAATTTTTCTGAACCACTCTGAGAGCTTTGGCTATGGGGCAGTATAGAAATATAATAAATGAAATGAAATAATAAATGAAAAAAGGAAATGTATTTAGTAGGGTGTTGTTGTTGTTTTTTAACAAATCCATGTGTGTGGGGGGGTGTTCTTCACATCGTTTTTCTCCCATCATTTTATTCTTTTTCATTTCTTTATGTTTGAGGATCTCTTCAAAAACAAGGATCATCAGGAAAGTTACAATTAAGGACTAAAAGGAATAAGTGATGTTTTAGCAACCCACAGATTACCTCATGAAGTAGGAGCTTAACTAGTACACAGAATTTGAATAAACTAATACCAAAATCAGTATTTATTTTCATTTCTATACCGCCCAATAGCCGAAGCTCTCTGGGCGGTTCACAACAAAATTATTTAGGGCGCAATCCTATGCCTAGTTATATAGAAGAAAGTGCCCTCACCCCTGGCCGTGGGGGGGGGCTGTTGCGGGTGGCGGGGGGAAGGACGGGACAAGGGCGAAGGCCATTGGCCTTCACCCCTGGCGTCACCAAGGGGCGGGTCAAACCAGCCGCTATTTAGGCCACGCTGCTCCACTGCCTCCTCATTCCGGCCATTTCAGCTGGAATTTCTCACGCCCTCCTCGTCAGTAGCAGCAGCAGCGTGGGCTTCTCAACACTCGGCGGCGGCGGCAGCAGCACAGCGGCAGCGGCATCCCTGGGACGAGGCAGCTTCTCAGCAGCATAGTTTGCTCCCCTCTCCCCAGCATAAGCGCGAGGCTTCTCGCACCTCCTTCCCTTTCCTTTATGGTGGTCCCCGCTTGGTTTGCCATGGTGTTTCAGGCCCCCTCAGCTGATTTCAGGAGGGGAAAGTCTCTTGTCTCGCCCCTTGCGCGCTTCCCATAGCATTAGCATTGCCAGTTTTGTGTGCGTGTGTGTGGGGGGTCTTCGTTTGGCTTCCCAGCGCTCCCGGGTAGCCATTAACAAGGGGAGGGAAGGGAAAGTGTTCCCGTGCCTTGGGCTTACCTCCTCCGTTTTCACCTCCATAGGCCGTTTATCTGCGGCTGCCTGCAGCGTGCTACCGGCTGCTCCCTGCCTTTCGTCCCAGGAGTACACTTGGGATTTTCCCGGGCCCTCTTTTCTTTTCTTTTGGCGCTCTGCCACCCCCTAGTGGCCAGTTTTGCCTTGAACCCCCTTTGCTATATAAAGAAAAGGGGGAGGAGAACGAGGGAGAAGGGGGGGGAAAGGGTGGTTTGAGGGGAGCTATTGTAAGCCATTGCCTGGAAAGTTAATAGGGTGCGATTTAATATAAATAATAATAATAATTAAAAACAAAACAAACAAACAAAAATAATTAATTAATTAATTAACACACAAAATAAATATATAATATTACCAATAAATAAATAAATAAGAATTATTAAAAAAAGAAAGAAATTGGAAACACTCCAAATATATACATACATAAATTTCTTGAAGGGAAGTAGGGTAAGCGCATTTCACCCAGGGTTCCATTCTAAAGTTGGTTAGCACATTTCCCAACACACAGCGATGCCACCCAAGAAAGGTTTGGGAGGTAAAAAAGGCAAAGCTGCTTGCCCCCCGGCCAAAGCCCCCTGCCCCTCAGCTAAGCGCCACTTCCATAGGGCCAACCCATTCTGGCCAGACTGGAGGCTGCTGAGCAGGACTTAGAGATCCCTGCATTAACCACCCCTGCCAGGCGGGCTCCCCGGACTTCAGGTTCAAGGGTTACTAGAGGGCAAGCTCACAAGGATCTATTGCTATCTATTTCAGAGAGGCTGGAAGCAATCAAGGCTACCAAGGAGGTCGTCACTGGGCAAACAGCATCTGCACCGGCCTCAGCGCCCGCATGCTCACTTTCGGAGCAGCCCCTTCCGGTGCAAGGGTCGCTGGCACCCATCTCACTGGCTCCTGCAATTTTGGACCGCAGCCAGATCCCTGACATTGCAAACAACCTTGGTTCAGGTGAGGTTCCGGTACCTGGGGGGTTAGTGCCACCGACCGGCTGGAACCAGTTCCCGCCATACGGGTGGTTCTCCTTTACGGCAGGGATGAGTTGGCCTTTTCACACACCAGCAGGGAGCATCCCAAGATTCCCTCCTCCAGGTGTACCACCCCACTGCTTCAGCCCAAGTTACACACTCCCGGCGCTAAGCCATGCCGCACCGGGTGGGGCCGCCATTACAATGGGCATCCCTGCATCTGCCCAACCCCATGGGGCCCCTGTCCCTGCTCTGAACCCCGCTGGTGGGGTTGATGGGGGGGAGCACCCGTGGCCCCTCCAGCTGCTGAGCCTCCTTCGGCCAGCGACGGGGTGGCTCCTCAACACGCCTCATCCACCATTGCTGCCTGCGCAGCTATGTGGCAAGGCCCTGTAGGCGAGAGCTCCAAGGAGCTTGGGGAGGGCAGCAATTACCCCTATGCCCAGGTAGAGAAAAGGGCAATCCCGACCGGGGGTACACCCACTCCCCTGGGATATCACCTATTGCCAGAAACAAAACAGAAAATACTCTGGGGAGAATTCGTTGACATCGTCTCCCTGTTATTCCTAGAGTCCGAAACAAAGGAAGGGGAGAAATCTGGCAATAAGGATCAGGAGAGGATCAGGCATAAGAAGGTGTCATGCACTTGGGCAAACTGGCTGCCCAGCTTCTTAATCTATATGGGTGTCATTCAGCAAAAGCACCCAGAGCGTGGTTGGGTCCTCACTAAGTATTTGGATATTATTTATAGGGCCTATACTGAATATGAGGGTGGAGCCTGGCTGGCCTATGACGGATCCTTTTGTATGCGGGCGGCATTTGACCCCACATTGCGCTGGGACGCCAAAGATCAGGATCTTTGGCTGCAGTTCATGACCCCTGCCAGGCCAGGTTTTGGCGAGCGATCTGATAGTGGGCACATATTAGCTAAGCCGATGCCCGCCTCAGCCCCTAAGGCTGGGGGGGGACAGGTGGTTCAACACCGCGCTCTCTGTTGGGAGTTTGGCTCCAAGGACATTTGCTTTAAAAACTCATGCAGATTTCGCCATGCGTGCTCCAACACACCTTCATTGGCTGCCCAAATGCCAAAGGTCAGCAGGGCCCAAATCGGGAATGGCAGGGTGGTAGGAAGTCCAGGGGCAGCCCACAGCCTCTGCCAAAAGGGGCCCAGTCCAATTAAGTTGGGGCCCCTACGGCGCCTTTTGAAGCGCTACCCGCTCCGGGAGGACGCCCACTATTTGAGAGAGGGATTTTCCCTGGGTTTTAGGATTCCGTTTCGGGACAACACCAGGCCTGAATTTCCCGGAATCAGAAATCTCTTGCAGGTTTCGAACAGCTAATCTTAGAAAAGATCAATAAGGAAGTGGCGGCGGGGTGGGTCATTGGTCCATTTGATTCCACACCTTTCCCCAACCTCAGGGTCTCCCCTTTGGGCATTGTGCCTAAAAAGGCCGCAGGTGAATACCGGTTGATCCAGGGGGAGTCCGTGAACGACGCCAATCCTAAGCACCTGTGCTGTTCACTACACGCAGTTTGACACAGCAGTATCCATGGTGAAGGCACTGGGCCCTGGGGCCCTCATGGGGAAATGCGACATTAAATCCGAATTCCGCCTCATGCCAATTTTCCCCAATGACTTCGACCTTTTGGGATTCAGTTTTTCTGGTCAGTTTTACGTCGACAGGGCCCTACCCATGGGATGTTCCATGTCCTATGCTATGTTTGAGAAGTTCAATTCCTTTTTGGAATGGGCTATGATTGATAAAACCGGGTCCCATAGCGTCGTGCACTACCTTGACGACTTCCTATTGGCGGGTCCATCAGCACCCCTCAGTGCGCATGGCTAATGTGGGAATTTTCCGCCCTTGCAAATGAGCTGGGTGTACCTTTGGCGGGGGAAAAATTGAGGGCCCTTCCCCCACTATTACATTTTGGGGCATAGAACTGGACTCCATGAATCAGTTGTGTAGGCTCCCGGCCGACAAATTACAGGCCCTAAAGGACAGGATACTGCACATGCTTCATTCTAAGAAAGTCACGCTGTTGGCATTGCAGGAAGTTGTTGGGCATCTTAATTTTGCCTGTTGGGTAGTTGCCCCTGGCAGGGCCTTCCTTAGACACCTTTGTAATGCCATGCGTGGTCTGCGCTTGCCGCACCATTGCATTCGGGTATCATCAGCCATGAAAGATGATCTTTTGTGTGGCTGCATTTCCTTAACACATTCAATGGCATTTCCTTTTGGAGGAAGGAGTTACTATTGGAAGCAGAACTACAGATACATTCCGATTCATCTGAGGCCCTAGGCTTTGGGGTTGTGTTTCGCGATCAATGGTGCCACGCACGTTGGCCGGCAGAGTGGTTAGCGCTAGGCGTGGGAAGAGACCTTACCTTCTTAGAGGTCTTTCCAATATATATTGCCGCGCACCTGTGGGCAGCCCAGCTTGCTAATTCTGTTGTGCATTTCTGGTGCGACAACCAAGCCACTGTCCAGGTCATTAATTCTTTGTCACTGCGCAACAATAGGCTCATGGCCTTGCTTCGGGCTTTCACTCTGCAGTGCCTCCGTTTTAATATTTTATTCCATGCACGACACATTCCTGTCATGGATAATGCCTTGGCTGATGCATTGTCATGAAACCAGGTGCAATGTTTCTGAGAACTGGCCCCTTGGGCACGTGCTATTCCAGACACCATGCCAGCCACTCTGTGGGAAGTTGGCTGGAAGAGGCAGAACAGGCCATCCTGCAGTCCTTAGCCCCCAGCACGAGAGCAGCTTACGCTAGGTCAGGTAGGGAGTTCTTTTCATTCCGGGCATCTGCACATCTTCCACAGTGCTGGCCAATACCGGTTGATCACCTACTGCAGTTTTGTGTGGATGCCTACAGGTGGGGTCTAGCGGCCCGGACCATGCTTGCTGCGCTTGCCTTCTGATATAAAATGAAGGGTGTAGCAGATAACACTACGGACTTCCGGGTCTGGCGGATGCTTCAGGGCTGGTCCAGGGGGTCCCCGGTGCCTCCTAACCCTAGACGCCCTCTGTCGCCAGACAGATTGCTGGGCTTGCGGGATCTGTGGCCTTCCTTGTGCAAATCTTCTCATGAAGCCACTTTGTTTCATGCTGCGGCTCTTATAGCATTCTTTGGGGCATTCAGGATATTGGAGTTGGTGGTGTCTGCTAGGGGCGACCTGTCGGGATGAGCCTTGCATTTAATGACTTACAGTTTTCTCAGCAGGGGGCCCTTATTCAGCTTAGGAGGTCCAAGACTGACCAGGGGGGAGGGGCATCAGCGTGTCCCTGTTTCCAGCCCCCGTGCCGGACCTCTGTCCAGTCACTGCATTGAGGGACTTTCTCAAGGTTCGGGGAAACCTGCCCGGCCCCCTTTTTTGCCATAGGGACTCCTCTCCTTTAACCAAATATCAATTTTGGGCAGTCATACAGTGAGCATTAAAGGCGTTGGGTTTGGGTGCTCTTCGTTTTGGCACACATTCCTTGCAGATTGGGGCTGCCTCCACTGCTGCGTTTCTGGGGTTCACATCAGACAAAGTGCAGTCGGTCAGTAGGTGGCGCTCCAAGGCATATCGAGCATACGTGAGGCCACTGCCAGGCCTTTAGCCTGTGTGGACATTTCCGTTCATTGCTTTTCGTGTTCTTCTAGATGGCTGGAGTGCGAGTGATCCAATGAAGGTGCTCATCTGCGGGCACAGTATGGTTTTTTGGGCCGGCCGGAAGGCCTCCTCCAGCTGCGGATCCCAGCTAGGGCTCAGCCACTATGCCACCATTCAGTGGTTGGGCAGACGTGGGATGTGTTGGGAGCGCCTCCTGCCCACTTTATTCCAGCAAGGGCTGGTGCAGGTTCCCCCACAGATTCTAGTGTTGCACTTAGGGGGGAACGATCTAGGCCTGCTGAAAGGCAAGGCCCTGATTCTTCAAGCTTGGGAGGACTTGCAGCTGATTCGGCGTCGCTGGCCAGGAATCACCATTATTTGGTCCAACCTGCTGCCTAGCGTGGCCTGGAGGGATGGCTTGGATCCTCGTGCCATGGATAAGGCCCGTAAAAAGGTCAACAGAGAGATCAGGAACTTTCTAATCAAACAGGGCGACCGGACTATCATCCATCCCAACATTTCTCCTGCTCAGGGGATGCTCTACAGGGCGGATGGTGTTCATCTCACCAAACTAGGCAATGATGTCTTTTTGGCCGATCTGCGAAGAGGCATTTGGGAGTGTTTACTGCGCAGGTGGGGGGAGAGTGAGTAAGCAGAGGCTTGTGGCCCTCCTGTGGCGGCTCCGGGCGGGCTCTACGCTGTGGGAGTGGGCAGGTGAGCATTCGTAGGCACCGTTTCAGGTGACTGGTAAGGCCCGAGGCTTCCGGCTCTGGGTTTTGTCGCCCCAGTTGGGAGATACGGCTTACCTTTGAGGCCAACCCTCCTCACCCACTCAGGTTCTGTGGCTTGAGGGGGGGTGACAAGGGAAGGTCTCCCAGCCCAGAACTGGGTATGTCTGATTGGTAGGTGAGGGTGGACGCCTCGCCAAAGACAATGAATACCTCACTCTACACCTGTCATGTTGGTCTTGTTGGTGGTGTGCCCGCCGGTGCTTTCTTCGCAGATTGTAATCTATCAATAAATGTGGCCGTGTTTTATCCCAAATCGATTGGTGTCATCTCGTCATTTCTCCCCCTGTCCACTTGCAAGTGCCCTCACCCTGCGCCCGGCTTGCCTGGCAGTGGGGGGGGGCTGTTGCAGGGGGGGGAAGGACGGGACAAGGGCGAAGGCCATTGGCCTTCACCCCTGGTGTCATCAAGGGGCGGGTCAAGCCAGCCGCTATTTAGGCCGCGCTGCCCCGCTGCCTCCTCATTCCGGCCATTTCAGCTCCCTCCCTCCCGCCCGCCCTTACTGCAGTGTGGGTTATACTGGTCCCCCTATTGGGGGCCAAGTAGGAATTTTGGCTCTTAGCCACATTGGTCAGGCTTTGGGGGGGGGTTGCCTACTTCGCACTGCAGTTCCGATATAGAGCTGCATACATTAATTTATCACCCAACTGTACTAACGTTTGGTCACATAGCTGCATTGGCGGCTCCAGGCGGACTCTCCGCTGTGGGAGTGGACAGATGAGCATTCATAGGCACCATTTCAGGCGACTGGTAAGGCCCAAGGCTTCCGGCTCTGGGTTTTGTGGCCCCAGTTGGGAGATACGGCTTACGGGTCCTGTGGCTCGAGGGGGGGTGACAGGGGAAGGTCTCCCAGCCCAGAACTGGGTATGTCCGATTGGTGGGCGAGGGTGGACACCTCCCCACAGACAACGAATGCCTCACTCTACACCTGTCATGTTGGTCTTGTTGGTGGTGTGCCCGCCGGTGCTTTCTTTGCAGATTGTAATCTATCAATAAATGTGGCCCTGTTTTATCCCACATCGATTGGTGTCATCTCATCATTTCTCCCCCTGTCCACTCGCAAAGCACAGCTGGCTGGGGAATGATGGAGGTTGTAGGGCTTTTCCGCTGTCCTACAACTCCAGCATTTCTTCTGTCCTACAACTCCCAGTAGAACAAGAACATATATATTGGACTATTTATGGAATCTCAGGCAAATCCTGAGCAGTTACAAATAACTGAGGAAATTGTTCCAGCAGTACATTCCACAGAAAACAAAGCAAAGGCATATTTTTGGATGCTCCAAGAGGGTGTAGAAAAAATTATATATCACATATTGTTACATTCAGAATTCTGTAGCTTGGACAGGAATAGCAGCCACGCTTCTGAAAGGGGAAGCACAGTACACAGTCAGTTTAAAGTGCCACGTATGCTTACAGAACACTCAGAATCAGCATTATCACCAAATAATGATGAAGCATAAAATATACAAAACACATAATTTGTTGTATGGAACTGAGCATCTGGCATCAACAAATCTCCTTATGGCAATTGACAGACTACTGAAAGATTTAATGAAAACAGAAATACCATTTTGGGGGGGAAAGTACTTTTGCTAGTGGTAGATTTCTCTAAAAAGAAATTACCGGTCATACCTAAAGATGTCAGAAAAAATTGATGCAAACTGGAATGGTATTAGACACTTCCAGATTTGTTCTCATGAACTTTGCTCCAGAATGGAATTGTTAGATTGCATCCTTTGAAAATATCTAAATCGAATTATTTCGTGGCTGATTGTACACAAAAATATACTTGTAAAGTAAAGAAATCACATGTTTTGCATACACACTGTGAAGGGGAAAAAACTGTCTTATAATTTTGTGTATAGTTTGGTTTGGATACTATGGGTTGATTCCTTGGCTGGCTGTGGTTACTAAAACCAAAAGGCCAAAAGTTCAGGCAGTTGCCACTTGCCAGTAAGTCTGCAGAGCAAGGGAGGGGACAGGTGGTTCAGTTACAGAAGCATTGCTCAGCTCATTGGTGCCAAAAAGTCTGCTCTGAATTTGCAATAAGTTTCATATGTTGAAAGGCTTTGCAGAGGAATTTAGGTCAAAAGTGAGCCCTCCTGATTGGTTAGAGTTACAAGAACTCAGGCTAGCTTTGACACTTAAAAACTGGAGGCCAAAAATGTTTTTTTCAGAAGAAGGCAGGATTAGACTGAGGAAGGTTGAGAGACTGGAAGGAAAGAAATAGATCAAGAAAGAAAGCTGCTTAGGAAAGCTGAGAACTCAGGCAGTAAGATGTTGCCGGGGAAAACTTGGGAAATGGGGACGCAATGTAGCTACAGGAGTAGGGCACTCTATTTGGCCTAGTCTCCCTTCCGTACATTGATCAGTGCACAACTGGTCCTGAAACACATGTACAGCAAAGACTGTTGTACATTACAACCAACATTACATTGCTCCTAACATTCAGCATTGATATATTTGTTTGCACAAAGGGCTGGCCACCTTGTCCTCAAGACCTTACATTTTTCTTTGATTGTATATTTAAATAAAAATGAACAACCTTAATCTATTTCTGATTACTTATAGAATTATCAGGTGACAGGGGTGGAGCCTGGACATCAACTGAATGGCGGCGTGAGAGAGGAGCTCTCTAGACCAAATTAATAAAACAAACCCAAATCGGAGATAAAACAGCTTAACTCAAAGCGACATTAAGAAAGAATGTAGGAGGAATGTCAACAGATGTGACTAAAAAGCAAATGAAAGGTATCATTTCCTACTTCAAGCTGAAAGATAAGGTGCAGCTTTGCAAACAAAATGGTGGCTGGAGTGTCTCAGCATCCCAGAGACGACCAAGAAAGGGGTGACTCTTCAGAGAAATGAAGGAAGAAATTTTGCAATGTTTAAAACAACTAAAACTAGAACTTATGGATAACTGGATGCAAACTGGATGTTAAATTGGGGCATTTAAAATAGAGAGTGGATGAAGTGGCGAAAACTGCTGTGGAAAAATATAAAACTTTAAAGAAAAAAGTTTATGAAACTAAACTAAAACTGATTGATTTGGAGAATAGAAATCGACACGGCAGTGTGCATCTTCGTGGAATTGCTGAGGATATGGAAGGAAATGATATAAAATTACCTTATTTTCTGGCGTGTAAGACGACTTTTTAACCCAGGAAAATCTTCTCAAAAGTCGGGGGTCGTCTTATACGCCGGGTATCGTCTTATAGGGCGGGTGCTGAAACTTCCGAGCCGGACTGGAGAATCTGCAGTCGCTGCATATGGTGGGGAGAGCTCAAAAACGGCCGCGGCCGCATCCCCGCCGTATGCGGTGACCGTATGAAAGCAGCAAGGGTGGCGCTGTACAAGTACGGTAGAAGAAAATCCACTCACCAGGATTTGTGGAAAGAAGTGACTTAACGCGGTCCCGATGACAAGGTGAGGGGGCGCCTCACCGGGAAGGTGTAAGTGAAGGGCGGAGCAAGCTGCAGGCGTCCGGGACGCCCGGGGTATGGAAAAAAGAGGCGTGTTTGCGCTACCGCTCTGATAGTCTTGGAAACAGGGAGGGCTGGGCAGGCAGGGAGAGCTGACCAATCCAAGCAGGCTTTGTATACAACAACCAGCCAATCGCCAGTAAGGTACATCGCTTGCCGTGATTGGCTGGTTGTTGTATACTGGGTACCACATACAGTACAGTACAGCACCAGTATCTGTACCTGTTCATACAGTATAGCACCAGTACATACAGTACAGTATACAAATGTCCAACAGTCAAAACCCCATCATGGCTCCACCAGCAAGAAGAAATATGAAGCCAGTTTCAAACTTAAAGTTGTAAACTTTGCCATGGAACATAATAACTGCGCTGCTGCAAGACAATATGGAGTAACAGAAAAGATGGTTCGGGACTGGAAAGCAACTGAAAAAGCATTCAAGAGTATGCCAAGGGGTAAGTGTGCATTAAGAAGAGGCACCCCACATTGGCCAGAACTCGAAAAACATGTAGCAGACATGGTGAATGAGCATCGCCAAAACGGTTATGTAGTGACACGAAATAAAATACGTTTGTTTGCACTTCAGTGGGCCAAATCTAACCCAGATCACAGCAACAGATTTAAGGCCACTGTATCCTGGTGTACTAGATTCATGGGAAGGCATAATATGGTACTGAGGCAAAAGACGAAAATTGCCCAAAAATTACCTGCAGATCTTGATAGCAAAGTAAATAGTTTCCATCGATACATAACACAAAAGAGCACTAAACAAGGCTATGCGTTAAGTAGTACTGGAAATATGGATGAAACTCCAATGAATTTTGATATGGTTGGAAATAAAAGTGTCCATCAAAAAGGTGAAAAAACAATTTTAATTAAAACAACAGGACATGAGAAGTCCAGTTTTACGGTGGTACTAGGATGCACAGCTGATGGCGCCAAACTGAGACCAATGATTATTTTTAAAAGAAAAACAATGCCGAAACTCAAGTTCCCTGTTGGTTGTTTTGTACATGTGAATGAAAAAGGCTGGATGGATGAAGAAGGGGTAAAGCTATGGCTTGATAATGTATGGAGTAGGCGACCAGGTGGACTTATTCAAAAACGTAGTCTACTGGTGTGGGATATGTTCAGGGCTCATTTAACTCCCAGCACCAAGCAAAGGCTTGCAAGGCTAAACACAGATGCGGCAGTTATTCCTGCAGGATTGACATCGTTGGTACAGCCACTGGATGTGTGCCTAAACAAGCCATTTAAAGATTGCATTCGAGAACAGTGGAATGAATGGATGGTTAGCGGCGAAAAGTCATTCACAAAAGGAGGAAACATGCGTGCTCCACAGTTGGATGTTTTGTGCAAGTTTGTCATAAAAGCCTGGAATTATATTGATGCAGAAACAGTAATCAAGTCTTTCAAGAAGTGTGGCATATCAAATTCATTAGATGGTATGGAGGACGACTACTTGTGGCAAGATGAAGAGGAAGCCGAAGCTGAGACCACACCATCTGATACGGAATTTGATCCATACGATGACTGCCTTACAAATGTATCACAAGATGTCATTGATGTACTTATGATATCAGATGACGAACAGAAGGATTTTGAAGGCTTTTAAAGGGAAACTGTCACGCCAGCAAAACCTGTAAAAATACCGTAGCTTGCAGTTATGATGGGCGTTGCTAACTCGCCAGGGACTTGCCCGGCACTTGCTCTCTCTCTATTGTTTGTTATCTTCCTCCTATCATCATCAGTTCCAGTTTGGTTGACAGCTTAGAAAACAAACAGCATGGCAGCTCCCATGGGTTTATTGTCTTATCCTTCCTTTCAGCTTTAGAGTGAATTAGGAAAAGTTTAATCCACTTGCACTGTTTTATGTTTGCATGTTTGATGATAAACAGCCTTATGTTTATAAGTGACAGTTTTCCTGCTAAGTACCTGCATGTCATAAGCATTTGAATTAAAATTACCATATTGAAATCAAATCTGATGTTTTTTTAATTTTTATTTGGTGTGCGTTGGAAGAGGGGTAGTCTTATACGGCGAGTATATCCCAAACTCTATATTTTAACTGGAAAAGTTGGGGGTCGTCTTATACGCCCAGTCGTCTTATACACCGGAAAATACGGTATTTGTTGCAAAATGGCTCACCTCACTACTGCCTGATTTTCCCATTGACTCTGAGGATTTAGAAAGAGCCCATCATGTGCTAGGACCAAAGAAAGCAAATGCAACCTGGGATATAATAATATATTTTGGTCACTATAATAAAAAAGAAACACTAATGAAAAAATTGAGGGGATGAAAAGAAATAGAATGCCAAGGTGTACCTGTTATGATACTACAAGACTTTGCCCCAGAAATACTACAAATGCGCAGACAGCCATGCTCCTTTACTCTACAAGAAGTGAGAATCTGTTACTCATGGGGCTTTCCATTAAAATTAGTGGTCTCCTATAAGGGAGTCACACGAAAGAAGCTGTACAATTATTTCAGACTCTGTGTCTTAATCTCCCTGAAGGACCTTTACTAGAGGATTTTAGAAAAGGAAACCATGGTGACTGCGAGCGGAGATGGGTAATAAGGAGATGGACACATGTGCTTGGATACAAATCGGGCCACATTTATTGGAATATCTGCAAAGGGGAAACCCAGGGCGGGCACCAAACTGTGCCAGCCGCTAGCTGACACTGCAATGGGCGAAAAAACATTCACAGCCTGTGGAGTGTCAACATCACCACCCCACAGGGCTACCCCTTGTGGGGAGGTAGATCTTCCCTTATCACACCCCCAGCCCACAAAACACTGGGTGGGTGAGGTGAGTCGCCCTCACATGTAACCCTTATCCCCCAATGGGCCACAAAACCCAGAGCAGAGGCCTCAGGCGTCACCTGTCACCAGAAACGTGCCTCTGAATGCTCACCATCCCTATTCTCATCCCCATTGCCCATCCTAGTAGCCACCAGGAGTGACAAGCCTATTGCTTAGTCAAACTCCCCCCCCCCCCGCCTGCACTGAAGAACTTCTCGCAGGCCCCTTTGCAGATCCAACAGAAATATTGTGTTGCCTAAATTGGACAGGTGCACGCTGTCCTGTCTATAATGCTCCCCCCAATCCTAATAATTTCCAGATGAGAGATAATCCCATCACCATTCAGATATAGCCCTAAGGCTATCTCCCGGTTCACCTTCTGACGGGCCCTTTCCATGGCCCTCTGGTTCCGAACATTCCTCCAATTAATTCTAGGAAGCAGACAAGACCAAATGAAAGTTATCCCTGGCCAACGGTGCCGGATAACCTGGAAATCGGCCAGGGCCCACAGGATGAGGTCCTTGCCTTTCACACAACCAAGGCCATCCCCCCCTAGATGCAGCACCAAAACCTGTGGGGGGACACACACCAAACCTTGATGGAATAGAGTGGAAAGGAGGTGCTCCCACTCCCACACATGCCGCGTCTGCCAAGCCACTGAATACGGGCACACTGGGACAGTCTGAGCTGGGAACCACAGCCTGACCTGTAAGCCCTCTGATCAGCCCAGAACACTATGCTGTGTCCGGGTTCATGTCCACTCCATCGATCTAAAGGAAATAAAGAGAACAGGAAGAACAAGAAAAGGAGAGGTTTATCACTGGAATCCTACACTGCACAGGACCATAACTGTAAACTACTGAGATGGCTACAACTGCTGCAGCTGAATGTGAGAGCCAAAAGCCCAGGGCTCCATATCTACCCAGGTACAGGAGGCCCTTGTACTGTGAGCTATGAAGTACACCATGGCTTACCCTACCTAAATACACGACTCTCAACGAGAACTTCTGGCATGGTCTCTGAAAGTGCAAGTACCTGGGGCGGGGGGCAGGGGGCTTCATAAATTTGTGAATTCAAAGCCTGGACCCAGAGGGGACGGCAGCCAGGACATCAAACAGAGGCAGGTGGGCCAACTTACCATCTTATTAGCCCTGCCTGGGACTGTGTTTGCTGCCGGAGAGGAGAGGCCACACCCCTGGCTGGAGCTGGAGATGAAGAGGGAACGAAAAAACTCCTCTGGGCTAATTACAGCTGATTCAAGCCGGCTGGGCCTGAGTTCCCCTGGAACACTCTTATCAGCCCAGCTCTGACGTGGGATGGCAGCACCGCCAAAGGCGGGGTCACCCCTTTGGGGGGAGCCGCAAGGGCAAGGGCCACCCCATAACACTGGGTTGACTGGTTTTGCGGCTCTTAAGTGTGGGGGTTGGTTGTTTCCTTAGGATCTTCTTATGTGCCTGGGAAAGAGGACATGTGGCCAAGTCAGGGTACATGAGGGGGGCCCAATTAGTGTGGCTACAGGGCAAGGGAGATATGACGTCGCGAGGAGGGCTAGCCAGGTTAGAGGAAGACGGCCCGGACAGTTAATGGCTGTGCCATGTTCCAGCCCGCAGTAAAGCCTCGCTGCCGCCAAATGGGCCACCGCCGCGCGTCCAAGAAGCGTTTGGGAGGGGCACAGAGGGCTAAAAGAGGCCTCTCCATCCCTTCCCATCTCCGGTGGTCCCACCACTGGGCAGCCAATGGCTGCCAAGCATGTCTCCTCTCCCCACCCGCCCACAATGGCCCCCCCGCGGCCGGGCAGGCTGGACACGGGGTAGGGCACATCTGATGATGACAGCTGTGAGCTGCTTCATAGAAAATGCCCTGACAAGCCCAAAAACAGAGGAAGGGAGGCAACAAGAGGCACCTCATCCCATTCCCTTGGAGCATTATCACACTGAAAGAGATGAGCCAGAAGGACTTTGATTACTGGAGGTTATAGTTAAGCTAATTTTAAAATACATTCGCTAAAATTTACATTTAAAATACATGGACTTTTAGAGTGGCAAAAATGATAGTACTGTAAAGCAGTTCCTGGTAAAATGTTTGGGATTTTACCAGTTTTCTAAAAAGAGGGCGGGAGGGACTTTTCCCTCACGTAGTCAACTATCTGCCTCACCATTTATACATTTAATAGAACTATCAGGTAACACATCAGGCTACCATTCTCAATGCTCTCTGTCTGCTGGTCTTCTGTGCATTCGTGAAGAAACTCCATCAAACCATCCGAGTAAAGTAAAGTAAAAGCAGTGCACAACTATGTGTCCTTGACTGCCATGACTATCGGTGTGTTATGTGTAATTACTGCAGCAGTTCAATTATTATTTATAATAATATCGTACTATTGTTTATATTGTTGTTGTCTTTTAAAATTCTGATATTTTATACAGTTTTAATATTATTGATGATTTAATTATATTTCTAACTTTTGTATATTTCTATTTATATGTTTTAACTGTACAAGTTTTTAATGTTTTAAAGCCACCTTGAGTCCCAGTATTGGGAAAAAGGTGGGATATAAATGAGAATAAGAATAAGAATAATACACACATGCAGTGATGTGTTATGGTATCACTTAATGCGCATCTGCGGTCTGCTCACTGGTTGTAGCGTGAAAATGGACAATCTCAGAGGGAAACGTGCTTTGCAATACTTTGTGTATTTTCTGCTATTCTCTGCTGCTTGCTTTTCTGCAATCTTGCAGGCAACACAGCCATTCTCATTGTGAGTGCAGTACTGTGGAGTACAGTGGTAATGTACACTTACACTGCAATCCCATATGCACTTACCTGGGAGAAGTAAGCCCCAATTAAGTCAATGGGACATATTGCCAAGTAGACATAAAGGACTGCACTGTGCCAGTGCTGGTAACGAACCAACTGCACTGCATGTGCAACCACTGCTGTCTTCGAAAAGTAAATTGTTGCAAGCACTCCAAATCATTCCTTCAAGTTGCTTCTACAACTATTTTATGGGTACATTAGCCTCACAAATGTCTATAAAGTATGATGCTTCCTCTAAACAAGGGGTGGGCAGAAGATAGATCTCCAGATGTTTTGGACTTCAACTTCCATTAGTCCCCACTAGCATGGGAATGCTGGGGGTTGAAGTCACCTGACCACCCCTGCTCTAAGCATACTTAGCTGAAAATAATTCAAGCGCAAATTACTTTTCCTTCATCTTAGCAAGGTCATTATCATCCTCATTCACGGACAAGTACATATTGAACTTCATCAGTAAAGGAACATAAATACATCACGACATTGCATCTTAAGTAGAATTGCTTTTTCACTTTTCATTTTCACTTTTCTTTGCACCTTTCCATCAGGACAGGAAAAATTGAAAGACAGTGAGAAAATCAGAAGTGCTTAAAATCTCTAAATGTTGGGGGGTGTTTTTTTTTCCAAAAACAAAATTAGATCACACACCACAGGACTTCATCACACAAGGCTAAAAATCCTGCAATTCACCGGGAGCTTCTGCTTCCGGAATCTTTGTGGGATCAGATCTGGTCCTTTCCACGTGGCTTTAAAAAAAACCTAAACTTCTCAATGAAATCTATGTGTTTCATTACAAAGCCACTAGGTGGCACTGTTGTGTTATATGTAATAAATTACAAATAAAATTTGTAATAAAATTAAAACTGTACCCCCTCATTTATGTCGACTCCATGGCGGTAGAAGGGAGAATGCTGGACTTCCCTCGTCGTGGAAAACAATGCGGGAAGTTCCCTGGATGAGGGCTGTGTCGTGTACAGGACCCACAAACTTCTGTCAATCTCCATAGCAGGATAAAAGCCCGGTGTGAAGGAGCCCAAAGCCTTGCTAGATGCCTCAAAGGCTTTTGATAAACTGGATTGGGACTTTGTATTTAGCTTAAGCATAGCAATAAATGTAGGCACAAAATTTACTAATGTCCTCCATGCTCTATACCACACCAATCTTACCAAAAAAAATAAAGGAATTATTATGATCCATCACCAATTCCAATTCAACATGAAATGAAACAGGGCTACCATCATTTGACTTCTCTACAGAGCCTCTGTTAAGCATCATAACAGAGGGCAGCATGACAGATGGAATAAAAATAAATGATCAAAAGGATATTATAAATTTGTTTGGGGATGATGTAGCTCTAATGCTAGCAAATCCCAAAACAGATTTACCAAAAATTATATCAATAATATCAGACTTTTGGAAAGTTTCAGGTTTAAACAAACTGTGAAAAATCAAAAAAAAATTAGCTTAAACATGACCAGAACATAGCAGGGAAAACTAACAAGATATTGGGAATTACCATATGCTCTAAGGTCATAAAGCACAGTGACTTGCACAAGTATTCACCCCCCCTTTGACTTTTCCACATTTTGCTGTGTTACAACCTGGGATTAAAATGGATCTAATTAGGATTTCTTGTCACTGATCTACACAAAATAGTCCATAATGTCGAAGGGGGGGGGGATCTACATATTTTACAAAATTATTTACAAATAAAAAACTGAAAAGTCTGGATTGCATATGTATTCACCCCCTTTGCTGTGACACTCCTAAATAAACTCTGGTGCAACCAACTGTCTTCAGAAGTCACATAAAGTCACTTGAATGGAGTCCACCTGTGTGCATTTCAAATGTCACATGATCTCAAATTAAATACATCTGTTTCTGGAAGGCCCCAGAGTTTGTTGGAGAGCACATCTAAGCAAACAGTATCATAAAGACCAAGGAGCTATCAAAACAAGGCCAGGATAACGTTCTGGAGAAGCACCAATCAGGGTTTTGCAATTAAAAAAAACCCAAACTATGAACATCCCCCAGAGCACCATTAAATCCATTATTACAAAATGGAAATATGGCACAACCATGACTCGGCCTAGAGAAAGTCATCCACCAAAACACAGTGACCAGGTAAGGCGGGCATTCGTCTGAGAAGCAACCAAGAGGCCAATGGTAACTCTGAAAGAGCTGGAGAGATCCATAGCTGAGATGGGAGAAACCATCCACGGGACAACTATCACCCAGACGCTCCACAAAAGTGGGCTTTATGGAACAGTGGCGAGAAGAAAGCCAGTGATGAAAGAAAAAAAGAAAAAAATCAAATCCCGTTTGGATTTTGACAAAAGGCAAGTGGAAGATGCAGCAAACATATGGGAAAAGGTTCTCTGGTCTGCTGAGACCGAAACTGACCTTTCTGGCCTCACCACAAAATGCTAAGCATGGCACAAAGCCAACAGTGCTCATTGCCCTGAGAACACCATCCCCACAGTGAAGCATGGCGGTAGCAGCACCTTGTTGTGGGGATGCTTTTCATCGGCAGGGACTGGGAAACTGGTCAGGATTGAGGGCAAGTTGGATGGAGCCAAATACAGGGCAATTTCTAGAGGAAAACCTGTTCATCAACGGTCCCCATCCTACCTGACAGAGCTTGAGCAATTTTGCCAATAAGAATGGGCAAAAATTGCAGGATCCAGATGCGCAAAGCTGGTAGAGACTTACCTAAAAAGACTCAGAGCTGGAATTTCTGCCAAAGGTGCTTCATCAAGTATTGACTCAGGGGGGTGAATCCTTATGCAATCAACAAATGCCAGGGGTTGTTTTTGTTGTTGTTGTTGTTATTTAATTACCTTTTGCACCACAATAAAAATATTTTGCACCTTCAAAGTATTAAGTATGTTGTGTAAATCAAATGGTAAAAATACCAATTAAATCCATTTTAATTCCAGGTTGTAACATAACAAAATGTGGAAAAGTCAAAGGGGGTGAATACTTATGCAAGGCACTGTATTTAGGAATCATTCTCCCCAGTAGTTTGAAACATACCATTACAATACACTGCAAACACTTATATAAACAAATTGTGAATAAACTTAGCAACTGGACAAAATTAAAATCGGATCTGGCTAAGCAGGGCAATAGCACCCCCATTTTTTTTTTCTTTACCAAGTATACAGCTCAAGACCACCTGAAGGAGCTCCTCTCCTGGTATTGTACAATACAATCAGTATCTGAAGCTCTCCTCTGAGTAGGGATGTCAGAGAATTCTGCCACGGAGCTCAGTGAGGCCAAATGCCAGTGCATTCGGCCCCCCAAAATCCATGGCAGAATGAAGCCCCCCCCACAAAAGGCGCGCGAAACGGAGCACTTACCTGCTGCCATCCGCGCTGACTTGCAAATGGCGGCCGCCATTCGCTTCCTCATCATAGCCGTGATAGGCTACGTAAATAATTACGTAGCCTATCACGGCTAACACAGGGACGCCATTTGCATCCCTGCAGAGGCCGTGATAGGCTACGTAAGTATTTACGTA
This sequence comes from Heloderma suspectum, assembly GCF_057233095.1. NCBI lineage: Eukaryota > Metazoa > Chordata > Lepidosauria > Squamata > Helodermatidae > Heloderma > Heloderma suspectum. The sequence goes on from NC_139458.1 coordinate 199,868,844, forward strand.
GCCTATCACGGCAAGCAAAACAAAAAACAAAACAGCGGACGCAAATGGCAGTGGCTACAGCAGCTGCCATTTGCGTTCCCTTTTTTTCGCCATTTTAGCCTACGTAAATATTTACGTAGGCTAAAACGGTGGGAAAAAAAGGGAAACGTAAATGGTGTAGTGGGGACTATTTGCGTTCCTTTTTTGTGTGCGTGGCCGTAAAAGCCTATGTAAATATTTACGTAGGCTAAAACGGCGAAAAAAAGGGAACGCAAATGGCGGCCGCCACAGCCGCCGCCATTTGCATCCACTGTTTTGTTTTGTTTTTGCTTGCCGTGATAGGCTACATAAATATTTACGACGCCTATCATGGCAAAATACAGGGATGCAAATGGTGGCGGCTACGGCAGCCGCCATTTGTGTCCGTGCAGGCTGCCCAGCGGCCGGATGTCCAGCTGCGGGCAGCCCTGGCCAGTGGCTCTGTGGAATCTCCACGGAGCGGAGCCAGCCAGCCAGAATTTCGGGAGGAGGGACAGAGCGCCTCCCCCCCACCGTGAATGTCACCCTTCGAAAAGGTAAGTGACTTTTGTACATCCCTACCTCTGAACACCTTCTCCGAGGAAGGTTCGGAGGATGGCAACAAGGGAGAAGGCCAGTCCAGTGGTGGCCCCCCAACTGTGGAATGCTCTCCTCAAGACTTTACTCCCGGACATGTGATAGCACACGATGGGGCATTTTAATTTTAACGTAGTTATATCATCAGGTCTGAATATTTTCTTGTTAATTGTTTCTGTAACTGCTCTAAATTTTTGTACGTTTTAATCCCTTTTGTAGGATGCATTGGGTCTATTAGCCTGTTTGATTGGGTGGGAAGCTATGTTAGGCAGCTCCTGGAGAATTTAGAGGATTGGGTTGAGGGGAAAGCTTTCTTGCTCAGATCAGTCTTGAGTTTCATGCAGAATGGTAAACGCTTGACCATTGTTTTTTGCTCAAACACATCATAGATATTTAGCTGGACTCACCAAGCACGTATTTGTGGCTTTTACTGACATAAAAGCTGCTTTTGATACTATTCCTTGGCATCATTTCTGGAATCCTTGGGTATTGATGCACAGCTATCGAACCATATCTTGAGTCTGTACTCTGAGACATCGCTAACAATTAAGAACAGGCCACGAAGGACAAGTATCTAACACTGTGCCAGTTACAAAGGGGGATGTTTACTTGTTCTTTTTTTTCAGTTGTGCACGTCCTGGGACACTTGAGCAAATTTTCATGTGCTCAATAGTACCTACATACCTGGGAGCTGTTCGTTACAATATATTTAGCTCCTGAGCTTTTAGAGCCTTATTTGTAGGGATGGGAGAACACACCTGAGTCTGCCCCACTCACCGGGCCGCTGGCAGCTGCCCACCCCTGCTTGTGCCAGGATGCTAGCAGCCTGGTGGTTTGTGAGAGCCCAGCAAGCAGCCACCCACTTCCCCGATGAGCTGCTTCCCACTCAGCTCCCATCTTGCCACCATCGCAGCCACTAAGAACAACTGCATCACCCTCTGCAAGACACCAGCAGAGGGAGGTGAGGTTGCTTGGTGGCCACAGTAGGATGGGAACCGAGAGGTCCCATCCTGCTGCCGCCACTGCCAAAAACAACCACACCCTCTCTGCTGGGCACTGGCAGAGGGACGTGGAGTTGCTCAGTGGCCATGGTGGCAGAGGCAGCAGGATAGGAATCGAGAGGTAATGCCATGGCACTTCCCTCTCAGCTCCCATCCAACTGGAGATGCAGTTGCACAGCCGGCAGCGGCCCCTCGTGCTCGCCTTCCTTGCAAGGAGAGCACGAAGGGTTAAGAGCCCAGGCAGAGGGGGGCTTTTCAGTAAAGGACGGTTTTATGTAAAATCGGCAGTCAGGCAAGGAGCGGGGACCGCTGCACTTGCCTGACCCAGCGCACACCAAGTCTGGCAAGTCCAGAGAGCTGCGGATTGGCATCCTGGGGAGCAAACTGGCAGTAACCCGCTGAACTCGAGCCCTCAGAATGGACACTCACGACATCTCTACTTATTTAACAATCCGCCTAAGTGCAAGTTGGCAGCCTAGGATTACTGAGGGCTAGCTTGCATAAGACAGAGATATGGCCTATGAATTTCAGCAATGTCTGGAGATTCTGTATACTGTTTTGGCATGGTTAATTCTATCTTCCCCCAAACATCTCTCGTTCAGAGTTCTCTTTCAAGTAAACTCTAGCAGCAAAATTCTGCATAGTTTTTCCCAGTTCCCTAATTTTTTCAGCCTCTGTCTGCATGAAGATGCCCTTTGGGGGCTGGTGAACTAGTCTCTCAACTCAGAGATATGTCTATGTTTGAGAAAGAGAGAAAAAACAAACTGCGGCTTCCTCATTTTGCATGCTGAGCCATCCCTTCCCCTGAAAGCTGTAAAGAATTTGCCTCCACTGCTAAAGAGGAGGAGGAGGAGAAGCAGGAGATTATTAATAATCTTTGGGGGCAGCCCTCCCCACCAAAGGCTGAAAGAAGTCTGGGCCAAATACTTCAACACCACATAATTTTTATGTGTTGGTAACATTCAAGAGTTAACCTTTTGTATTTTACTACCATTTCTCTATGTAGAAAGCTTGGTGCATTAAGCCTGTCGGCTGTTTTGACCATCGTTATAGTAAGTTAATATATATCACTGCAATGGGAGGAGTGGGTGGGAGGGGTGAAGAACTGGTTAGTATAAACTGTCACATACATTTGCAGGATTTGTCAGCAAATACTTTGTGCACAGCTTCCTCACCATCATACATGCCCTCCCCTTTTTAGATTTCCTGCAGAACCAGTGACGACAACCTCTTGGCAATGTAATTGTTTTCCCAATATGAAACTGCCAGTACAGCTGCTCAGATTTCACCCCCTTCAGCTGTTGCTGGAAAAACTAATGAGTGTCAGGAACAGATTCACTGTAAAAATCAAATGGAAATGCAAGTATAAATACTATTACTTATTTACACATCCCCATCCCCAAAGTTAAGGTGAAGCAGTTTGTTCAAAAAGGAAGAACGATGAATAAGAGATATTACAATTACAGACTTCAGCCCTCACATACGTACACAGCATATCGTAATAGGTAACTTAGAATTGGTTCAAGATATAGGGATAGAAATGTCCTTGTAAGATGCTTTTTTTAGGATAACGTCAACATAATTTCCTACCAACATGCATTCTTGGCACAATTTTGCATGACCACAGTATTATAAATACAGAAGCGTAAATTTCCGTTTCAGGATTGTCCCTGCCTCAAGATGCTTCCCTTCTCCATTCAGCTAACACAACACATACTGCCATTATAGATGAAAACTCAGGAAACAACAACCTTTCCACAACTTGAGCATTTAGTTATCATTTTATTTAGAAAATACATTGAAGCTAAACCAATAACCACCATCTTCATTGTTGTTCTCCATTCTTGTGCAATTGCTACTTCTCAAGGAATTACTGATTTTCTGGAAAATGAATGAGGGCTAAACATAAGTAGACAATGTACAATTGATGTGAGAGTCATTATGAAATCGGCCTCGGAAAGAACTGTGCAGCTGAAAATCAGTTGCTTCATGCTTGGAACATCGAACAAGCTGAGAAACATAATTCATGGCTTTTGTATCAAAGGTACAGAAGGTGCCTGTGAGATTCTCAGAAGTGAACATTAAACCATAACTTTAAAGTTCAATTAATGTAGAATTAATCCAGTTTCAATGGCGAAGAATATTGCTATAACCTTTGGAATTACAACCTTCTCCTAGTTCAAAAATCTGGGTGTACATCATCAGTCTTGGGTGGAAAAATAGTGTTCAGGAGACTGTAGATTAAAACAGATGTGCATGATTAACAATATAAATATGTTCAAGAGGCTCATTCCATTCCTTTTTCATTCTTACTTAACCATGTAATCAGAACTGCTACTACAAATATGTGACCTTGTAGCATGCAAGAAAAAAAGCAATGGGTTTTTGTTTTTGTTTTTTGAGAACCCACTGTTGTTTTTAAATAATCCCAGGATTTTGCATGCTTCCTTCATGACATCATTTTCTGCACAAAACAGAAAGAGGCGCCTATGAATGCCTTACTTGTCCTTTTTAGGCATACCCAAATCTGTGATCGGTAAGTAGATGTAAACCATTTGGGCCAGCGGCACTTCCAGACAGCAGCCTTCTGCAGTTACTTGTCATTCCTTTTCCTTTTTGCTCTTGCATGCAGAACTGCCAATTACCTTCCACACCACTGATGGCATCTTGTTCCTTTTCAGGGGCGGGTGATCCCATTCTGCCATATCCCATCTATACAAGTGAGGGAAGCATGACGCGATGTAGCCATTGTTGGCAGGCTGCCTGGCATCAAACCCCGAGAGACATTCAGATCCAGTATTCTGTGTGACATCGTCCTGTCGCTTTAAGAAGTGCAGCCTGCCACCCTGTGTGCAGTCAATCCTAGGGGGTGTGCATCTCCCCCTGGGGCGGGTGGAAAAGCTCAAGTAAGCGATCGATCGTGTCATGAGGTCGTTAGCATCTGGTCATGTACTCAGGTCAAGATTTAACAATATGACTTCATCTACTGCACTAAGATTGAGTGCCTCACAATTAGATTAGGCACACGAATCAGGCGCTGGGCATGAGTGCACCCCAGGCAAAGAGTTGCATACCCCCTCACAGCTGCATAATTAGAGATAAGCTGAGTGGTGATGGGAGGTTCCCCACCCTTACATACAATGAACTAAGGAGAGTTCCAGCTTGATTAGGTTTTGACAACGGACCCCTAAAATGTCAAAAGAAGTATTTTTTCAGCATTCTTTTCACCCAGGGACATGTTCGTTAAAACACTATATAAACCCTGGACTTCAGTGTTCTGGCAACCCCCACCGGCCCCATGGGCTCTCGGACTCTCACTTTATTGCTTAAGTCATGTTCCTGGTGCTCCCAAGATCATGGCACCATACGCTTCTGGTCTGTGGCAAGCTGTTGGTTCCCGGTCTTCCCAAAGGTTTGGTACCAAATTTCTGGTGCATGGCAAGCTCAGTCTGTTGGCTCTTGGTCCCTTGGCTGAAATCACATTCTTCCAGAGAGCCTCATCAGTCTTTCTCACTAGAAGACCTGGTTTTGACCACTTACATCCACACAATGTCCATGGATCCTGGAACGGGGGGGGCAGGGGCTCAAGCCCCCCTGCGAAGACTAAACTTGGGTGAGCTGAGCCCCACTGAAATGACCAGGCAAAATTGATAACGGTATAGCAGTGTTCTTAAATTCTGGCAAAAAAAAATGAATGGCTTCCCACACTGCCACTACAAAGAGGTCTCCAGAGCATGAGCATCCCTTTTGTAATGTATGGAGACCACACCAGGAATGCTAACAGATAACTGTGTTTATTTTGTTCTGTTTTCATTAAGTCCTTTGCCTGGCAGCCATCTTAGGAACAGCTCCAGCCACCAAACTGGAGCATGCTCAGTCTCCCATTGCTACAGCGATACATCTGCCCTTTGGCCACTAGGTGGCAACACACATAAACTACTCAGAGTATTACACCTTCTCCCAGTTGCCTAGAAATTTGTGCTGGGGCATTTGCATTTCTTCCCCCCAGGTTTCTGTCCCGTTATTTTGGGTGTTGTTGTTGTTTCCATTAAAAGCCGGGGCTCACACGTAGGGGGCTGAAACACCTTAGAAAGGGACACTCTATTTAAAAGTAGTTTCATTGAGCCAACAGAGGACCTGCGTCTTGGAGCTGGGAGAACTGAGGGAGGAGAGCTTCACAGCAGCCATTTTTAATCTGTATGTTGAAGCCCTACTGAAGAACAAAGGCCTGCAACAGAGACTCAGAATCATCCTGGAGTGAATGTAATGCTTTATAAATATCAGTCTGAACTAAATGCTGCTGATATACTACAGTTGAAATTGTGATAAAGAATAAATTATACTGGATTATCAAACTTTCAAACAGTTTAACATAAATCAAGTTCGCTAACTTAATGCATTTCGTTTCAGAAGTAGAGACTGTACATTGTATTTTATAGTACAGTTACAGTGACAAGGGTAGGGACATGGCATTGTTAATTTTGTTGCTGTTGTTGTTCTCAGCTCAGACATTGTGGCTTTCTTCACACGGAGCTTTTATCCTGTGATTGAGATCGCTCCTTCACAGACGTGCAGGTTCTTTAAATGACTCCCTGATCCACCAGGGCGTCTCCTGCACTAACTGCACTTTGTTCCGTTCTTAAATAGATCGCAGATAATGAGCTATCAAATTACTCCGCTGTGTTCCGCTTGAGTTCCCTCCGTGAAAAGGGGAAAAGCGGCAAGAAGAGGAGTGAGATCAATGAAAGATAATAGAAGACTCAGATACGGGGAGAAGGAGGGGGAAGGGGGAGGGGGGAAAGGAAGCGGGTGAAAAAGGGAGTCGCTGTGATCCTGCATTTAAAACAGAAGCAGAAAGCCCAATTTTAAATGCAGGATTTTAGGCTGGTGTAGAGATGCCCTGTGTGAACCCCTAAACAGCACAGAAAACCTGCATAGAAAACAGAAATCCCGTTTAGCATCAAAACAGGAATTAGGTTATAGATGTGGCATAAATAAACAAGGGATGCAAAAATAAGCTATGCAGCCCAATTTGTATGCATGTTTACACAGAAGTCCATTGAGTTATGAGATTTACTCCAAGGTAAATGTGCATAGGAAGCAGCTTTTTAAGTCACAATCCCAACACAGAGTTCCTATTGCGGATAAACTCCCACAGTGAGTCCAGCAACTCTGTAAAAAAATAAAAATTCATTTTTTGTTCTATAGTCATAGTGACAGCATGGCTGCTTTGCAGCATGCACTGATTTTTCAGTACACGCGCACACACACACACACACAGAAAGAAAAAAATGGTTGCTTCTTGATTACTTGCAGGACAATGTCCAAGAAAAGGCCATTGCTTAATGCCTGGCTGCTGCCATCAAAGAAAACAGCTTCTGCCTCAAAAGAATTGCCTGAAGACACAAATCAATCCAGCAAGCTGAAAACGATCAACACCTTGAGGATGACCCTCAAGAAAGAGATGGACCACCATATTCTTCCACCAGTTTTGTGCCAACAAAATAAGGGTATATTTCCAAAAAAATAAGGGTAATAAGTCTTGTCAGCTGAAATGGTTTGAGACGTTCACTTGGCTTCATTATGATGTGGATCATGATGTGGTCCTTTGCCATGATTGCAGTAGAGCATTTAGAGAGGAGGTTTCTTCAAATGTATAAGTGAGTTTTATTCTAAAAGATTTTTCAAACTGGAAACATGCCGTTGAAAAATCCCAGTCTCATGAAAAGAGCATTTTCCATATTGATTCTGTGAGTTACCGTCTAACAAAAGAGAATGGTATGAATAGTGTTGCGCTCCTTACCAAGTATTCAAGTAAGCAGCAGGAGGAGGCTCAAGAAGCACTACACGACATAGTTCTGTGCACCACCTCAGGTCAAGCATTGCAGGGGCACACTGAAGAAGATGGTAACTTGATTGACCTTTTGGTGGAACACTCAGAAGATGATGTTGTTCAGTCGTTCAGTCATGTCCGACTCTTCGTGACCCCATGGACCATAGCACGCCAGGCCTTCCTGTCCTGCGCTCTCTCTCGGAGCGTGCTCAAGTCCATATTCATTGCATCGGTGATGCTATCTAGCCATCTCATCCTCTGCCGTCCCCTTCTCCTTTTGCCTTCAATCTTTCCCAGCATCAGGGTCTTTTCCAGGGGGTTTTCTCTTCGCATTAGGTGGCCAAAGTATTTGAGCTTCAGCTTCAGTATCTGTCCTTCCAATGAGCAGTCAGGGTTGATTTCCTTTAGGATGGACTGATTTGACCTCCTTGCAGTCCAGGGGACTCGTAAGAGTCTTCTCCAGCACCACAGTTCGAAAGCATCAATTCTTCGGCGCTCAGCCTTCCTTATAGTCCAGCTCTCACAGCCATACGTTGCTACTGGGAAAACCATAGCTTTGATTATACAAACCTTTGTCAACAAGGTGATGTCTCTGCTTCTTACTATGCTGTCTAGGTTTGCCATAGCTTTCCTCCCAAGGAGCAAGCGTCTTTTAATTTCATGGCTACAGTCACTGTCTGCAGTGATCTTGGAGCCCAAGAAAATAAAATCTGTCACCGCTTCCACTTCTTCCCCTTCTATATGCCAGGAAGTGATGGGGCCAGATGCCATGATCTTCGTTTTTTTAATGTTGCGTTTCAAACCAGCTTTTGCACTCTCCTCTTTCACCCTCAACAAGAGGCTCTTTAGATCCTCTTCGCTTTCTGCCATTAGGGTGGTATCATCTGCATATCTGAGGTTGTTGATAATTCTCCCAGCAATCTTAATTCCGACCTGTACCTGCCCTTAAAAGGTGGCTGACACAAAGAGACAAATGGCTGAGTGGTGACATCCAAAATGAGCTAATTGAAATTATGGCTCAAAGACTGCAACATGACATCATTAAAGAGGTGAAATCAAGCTCTCTCTCTTTTTTTGGCGGGGTGGGGGGGAGGAATAATTGCTGATGGGACAACAGCTGTGACTGGAGACGAGCAGTTTACATTGGGTCTGTATTGGGTAGAGAGTGTTTATAACCCTCCTGACTCTACAGCTTGCACTCTCTTCACTGCTGTGAAAGACATGATCATTTGACTGGGGCTGGATTTCCATGCTTTGCATGGACACTGCTTTGATGGAGCAGCTAACATGTTTGGGTGTTTTTCTGGTGTTCAAAAAAAGATCACCAATATTCAACCCAGGTCAGTTTACATACATTGCACAACCACTCACTAGATTTGGCTCTGCAAGAGATTGCCCGCAGCTGTGACATGGATGGTGATGCACTAAATACTGTTAAGGATGTTTCAAACATGATCTTGGTCTCAGTAAAACAGAAGAGCATATATTTCAACATTGCTGTTCCTGAAGCCATAGAAAACGCTGATGGGATATGGAAACCAAACAGCCTCCTTTCCTTTGTGTCCAATACGTTGGGCTATCAGAGTTAAGTCCATACAGAGGTTCCTTGAGAACTATGAAAGAATTCAAGCAACACTCCACGAAATCCTGGAACATCTAGGGTCCTTCCAAGATGACAGAAGGGCAACAGTTAAAGTCTACTACAAAATCATTTGTAAATTTGAAACAGCATTTGGGCTGAAGAGCAGTGTTTTGGGCCAAGTGAAGAGCTTGCAAGAATCATAGAATCATAGGGTTGGATGGGGCCTACAGAGCACCAAATACACTGCAGCAGGGGAAAGCAAGCAGCAGAAATGCTTATTTGTCCCGTCAAACCTAAGATCTAAGAGTGCATTTGCAACCATTTGGCAAGACACAAAAATTGCTGCTGAGAAACTGGGCTCGAGATCTTCAAACTCCAAGAGTTAGAAAACCACCAGCACGTTTTGAGCATACAAAGACACCAACACCACCAGTCGTCCTGGATGCAAAGAAAACTCTCCTGAAGGATTTCTTTGATGTATTGATCACATAACATCCAAAATCAAACATCAGTTCAACCAGCCTGGAATGGACCAACAAGTGAAACTGGAAAACACTTTAGTAACTGCTGCATGTGAAGGCATTTCAGCAGCACAGAATTGGTCCTTGGTGTTCACAGCTGTGACTTTGATCTGAACAGGCTTCTGGCACTGCTGTTACTCCTCCCAACAGTCATTCCAACTGCTGAAGTAAAGACTGTTGAAGACATCTCACAATCACTGAGAGGACAGCCTCAGACAGTCCAAAATCTTAGACCGAGTCATCATGCTGGTACAGCTCTTACACACCATACCAGCATCAGGAGAACGTTCTTTCAGTGCTCTGAGGAGAGTGAAGACATACTGTGCCTGTGTAATTGCATGACACAGAAGCGCCTGACACATCTGCTCCTTCTTCATGTGCACAAGCAAAAATCTGGCCAAATTCCTTTGGAAAACATTATGAATGAATTCATCACCAGAACTGCTGAACGCCATGCCACTTTGGCTTAAGTGTGCCACAGTAATGTTTATGATTTATTAAAACACAAATCACAACCTGTGGCTAACAAATTTATTTAAGGTGCCACAGACTCCTTGTTTGTGTTTTCATATCTCAGACAAACATGGCTACCTCTCCTGAACCTATCTTTATGGTTTGTTGTTATTAAGTATAATGCATACCTGCTATGATATCCACGTTATATAAATAGTAGGATACAAGAAACACAACTATACTATTTATTTTTAAATCTTTACTTCATTTACTTATTACATATTTTAAGATCTTTTTAATTTATTGTTATTTACAGTACTTTAATTTCAGTTACTCTAATATTTTATTTATTTAAATTTATTGTACTTTGTTTTAATTTTTAATTTATTTTAAGATCTTTATATACCTTTATTTTAAAGATGTTACATGTTACAAGTTCCAATAATAAATTAAAACCTTCTAACCTTCTACAAAAGACCTTGCTTTCTTCTTTTCCATCTCTGAAGCAAAAACAGGTTAGCTGGAACATACAAAAATGTATTCCTTTCGGCGCCAGGTGAAGACCTTTTTATTTTCCCAGGCATTTTAGCATTTTAGCTTTCTAAATTTTTATCTTTGTTGTTTTAAATCTGTATTTTAAACTCTTGCACTGCTGCTAGGTTTTATTGTGGTTGTATTGTTATATTGTGGTTTTAATGTTCTATATATTTTAAATTGTTTTATTGTGTGTTGTTTGGTTTTAATTTTTGTGAACCGCCCAGAGAGCTTCAGCTATTGGGCGGTATAGAAATGAAATAAATAAATAAATAAAAACTATTCTATTCATTATCCATAAGCATTCTGTCATTTTTACTTTTGGCAATTACTACTTATGTTTTTTCTTTTTTATTCAAGTGTTTTTATTATTGTGACAGTGCTAGAATATGACAGATTATTTATTTAACCCATTAAATAAGCAGATATAAAAATGCACCTGCAAGTAGGTCAGCACGACATGACCTGCCTGCCTGCCAGTCTTGAGCCCCCCTCACATTAAAAACAGTTCCAGGGTCCCTGATAAAGTCATTTGAGGCGATGAAGGTTAATGATCTCACTAGGGAATTATGATTGCACCAAAACCAGCATTCAGGGGAAAGCTTCTGAGATGTTTGGCAGTTGGCTTTACAACTGAAGGAGTTGTAAAGGTGTAAGACAGAACATCTCGTCTTTGGGATGCAGATACAAAGAGTACAGAGCGAAGGGAAGGAGGTGGCAGAGCTAAACGAAATGATGAGTTTAACAGAGAAGAAATTTAAGGAGCTGGCGACAGAACTGCGTGAAGAGAACAGATGGCCATGAGAGTACAAAGTGAGTACAAAGCAGACGATCAGACACGGGCTAGAGCTGTATCTTCAGCCTATCACGTGGCGGTGAAGGCAGCAAAAAAGGAATATTATGCTGCCTCTATCGTGACTGCAGAGTGCTGTCCCAGGAGGCTGTTCCAAGTGGTCCGGAGCCTGGTCGGTCCTGTGGCTCCGGAACCACTGGAGCATTCTAAGGCCTCCTGTGAGGCCTTGGCAAGGCACTTTGCAGATAAAATTGATCAGATTAGGTGTGTTACTCTGCACGCTGTGGATACAGTTAGTGAGCAAGAGGCGGCCTGTGGCAAACCGGTTTTGTGGGATCGGTTCCAGCTTCTTCCACCTGATGAAGTGGACAAGGTGCTTTCATCTGTAAGGCTGACCACCTGCTTACTTGATCCTTGCCCATCGTGGCTCATTATGGGCTGAAGAGAGAGACTGGGTGAGGGGATCAGGGCGGTGGTGAACACCTCCCTTGAGGAGGGAGTGATGCCATCAGCCCTCAAGGAGGCAGTGATAAGACCGCTCTTAAAGAAGCCCTCCTTGGATCCTCAAGTTTTGAACAACTTTCGCCCAGTCTCAAATCTGCCATTTTTGGGCAAGGTGATTGAGCGGGTGGTGGCGATGCAGTTGAAGGCACACTTGGAAGAAACTGATTATCTAGACCCATTTCAGTTGGGTTTCAGGCTTGGGCATGGGACAGAAACGGCCTTGGTTGCCTTGGTAGATGATATGAGGAGGGCTCTGGATAGGGGTGAATGCTCCTTCCTTGTTCTCCTCGACCTCTCAGCGGCTTTTGATACCGTTGACCACAGTATCCTCCTGGACCGCCTGGAGGGGTTGGGCATTGGAGACACCGTATTGCGGTGGTTCCGGTCCTTCCTCTCCAGCAGGTACCACAGGGTAGCACTGGGAGAGGAGGTTTCAGACCCGTGGCCACTCACTTGTGGGGTGCCACAGGGTTCCATCCTCTCCCCAATGCTATTTAATATCTATGTGAAGCCGCTGGGGACTATCATCAGGAGGTTTGGGGTGCGGTGTCATCAATATGTGGATGACACACAGCTCTACCTCTCGTTCAAATCTTCACCAAGGTTGGCCGTAGAATCCCTGTCCAAATGTCTGGAGACGGTGAGTGGCTGGATGGGGAGGAATAAGCTGAAGCTGAACCCTGACAAGACCGAGGTACTTTTGGTGGGAGACAAGAGGAGGCTGGGGGATGTCGACCTGGTGTTGAATGGGGTACGGCTACCCTTGAAAGACCAGGTCCGCAGCCTGGGGGTCATTTTAGACTCCCAGCTGTCCATGGAGGCTCAGGTGTCAGCTGTGAGCCGGACAGCGCTGTATCAACTCCATCTGATACGGCGGCTGCGCCCCTTCCTTCCCGACCACCTGCTCCCATCGGTAGTACATGCCCTGGTCTCCTCTCGTTTAGACTACTGTAACGTGCTCTACGTGGGGTTACCCTTGAAGACGGTTTGGAAGCTGCAGCTGGTACAGAACGTGGTGGCTCACCTGATTAAAGGCAGCCGCCGGCGAGATCACATCACTCCAGTGCTGCAGGAGTTGCACTGGTTACCAGTTGTTTTCCGGGCCAAATTCAAGGTGTTGGTTTTGACCTTTAAAACCCTATATGGTTCCGGCCCAGCCTATCTTAAGGAGCGCCTCCAGCAGCACCAGACAGGCCACTTAACAAGATCAGCCTCAGATGGCCTTCTCTCTGTCCCATCAGCCAGGACAGCTAGACTGGTGGGGACGAGGGAGGGGGCCTTTTCTGTGGTGGCCCCCACTCTGTGGAACTCCCTCCCTAGGGAACTCCATCATGCCCCCTCTTTAATGAGCTTCTGTCGTGCATTAAAAACGTTCTTGTTCAGGCAGGCATTTGAGGTGGGTTAGGGTATTTTAGAAAATGTTTTTATTGTAAAATTTTATTGTTTTAAACTGTTTTATTGTACGTTGTACATCGCCCAGAGTGGCTGGGTGACCAGCCAGATGGGCGATTAATAAATTTAATAATAAATAAAATAATAATAAAAATACCCAGAGGGTGTTTTTCCTTGCCAAACTACAAATGGGATGAATATGGCCATCCTATCTGTCACCAGTGCAAACAGCCTGGGCATATAGCCTGGCATGCAAGGTGCAGTGAAACTCTTCCAGCCTGGGACTGGGGGAGGAACGCCAGGGCAGAACAGAGAACAATAGTCCCCTGAGAGATTAGAGGAAAAGTTGATGGGAAAAGGTAGACAGTCCCCGTGGGATTCAGGATGATCACTGTACCTGCTTTGCTTGACACTGGATTTCAGTTGGCTGCAATACCACTTGGGAATTGTTTGCAATTTGGGGGCAAAACAGAAATAAAGCATTTGGCTCCTGGCTGGGCTCCCTAATTGGAGGGAATATCCAGGAAATAACCCAGTTAGAATATGTATCAAGAAGGATATGGCATGTCTAGGGAAGCAAGTACGCTGACAGAGCTGTACAGCGATGGCAGTAGAAAGATCTTCCCCCTTTGATAGTGGGTTGGAACATCTTACAGAATTGCATCTTTATTCCAGTGAAACTGTGCAATTTTACTTAGAGTATATTTAAAGTAGTTCCACGACAATCGATAGGGATGGAAACCAGTGTCGAGATGTCAGAACAATTGCGGATGTGTCAAAATTTATACAAAATATAAGATCCCGCTGAGTAAATGGATAAGATTAAACACCTTACCCCCTCAGGGACTAAATGAGGAACTGGCCTTTCTACCACTTCTGTAACAACTATGTAGTTTTCAGACATCTCCTTTCCTCTCTAACATAGTCCTGTGCAGATAACAGAAGCCTTAAGCTAATTGATGTATCTTGGGAAAACCTGCAAAAAACTTCTCTGACAGAACGAATACAAACTACAGCCTTCTAAACACTTTTCCAAGTCACTAGTGAATTTTAGTAGGAGATATATTATGATAAGAATTTCTGCAGACATTTTTATACTAAGTATGCACAGACCTATCTGCAGTGTGCAACATTCTGTATGTTTTTCATTGCTAAAAATTCTATGCTATTTTAGTAATGTGTTGTCCTGTATTATTTTACAGCCCCCTGAAAAAGGCCTAAAAGTACAAATAGGCCAAAACGCGTTGGGCTTTTTTTTACAAATAAAATCTTTGTCTCAGCATGCTGAGATGTTTCTCTTCTACTCATGGGTCTATTTTGGAAGCTCTCCCAGTTTTGCACCTTTGTTTTTTCACTTCCTGGAAGTGGGACACAACCTTATTCCAGCAAGACTGTGCAATTTTAGTAATAGTGTATTGAAAGTAGTTGCACAACAATCGATAGGGATAGCACCCAGTATCGAGATGTCAGAACAACTGTGGATGTGTCAGACTTTATCAGAATATGTTTTAGAGGCAGATGAACAATGGATATACGTCACTGGAGAAATCTGACTTAAAACAGAGGAATGCAATTAAGAACCTGTTATATCAGTATAGTGCTGTGTTTTCAAACATACTAGCGATTGTGGAGATGGGGTAAGGTGTTGAACACTGTATTGTTACCACCAATTCCCCCTCCCCGCAAAAAGAAACCTTCCAACGTTATCACACCTAAGTGGTATCAGCCAGTACAAGAAATGGTGAGGGAGGTGAATGACACTGGTGTATAAGTAAGAGAGTTTTAGTCCATGGGCTTCACCCATAGCACTAGTTTAAAAGATGAGAAACTGCACTTTTGTATGGATTACCGAAAATTAAACAAGCTGACACATTTAGATGCACACCCATTACATAGAAGATGCTCTAGCAGAGGGGTCCCCAACAGGGCTCCCAAGGGTGCAGATGCACCTGCGAGGCCTTTAATGGCACCCTTGTGGTGATTTCTATGTATACAAGGTATGTCTGCTAACTTCCTGGTTGCTCTATGTTATCAAGTCTATGGACCTGGTTTCTCTATAATTTTAAATCTGTCTACCTCAGCTTGCAGTTTTGACATGCCCCCTTTCTCGCTGATTGGCCAAAGTAATAGTTTACAAACCAGCATCCTTACTCCCATTCTGTGCCTACTAGGAGCACGCATGAGCAGTGGGTGGCTGTGTCAGAAGGGAAAGGTAAGTGTTCTCCTTGAATGCAAACTGGCAGTACAGGGATGGGACTTAGTGGCTGGGGCCTTTTCCATCTGAGAGGGGAGCATAGGCAAAGAGAGGGCATTTCCTACCAGCTTGCTCAGCCTCCTTTCTGCATTTTTGGGGGTGAGTGGGTTGGTGCTTGGTCTCCAACCCTTTATTTTTGTGTGGTGTGAGGTGCAGTGCTTGTCCTCTGTGCCCTTTTGTTTGTTTGGGGGAGCCAGAGCCTTTCCCTGCTCGTTTGCCCGCCCGACTCCTTTCTATTGATGGTGGCTGCCAGGACTGGCACTTCATGCACTGTGGAGGTGGTGTGGGTGAAGCTAGGTCATTTCCCCACTCTCTTCCCTCAATTTTGTTTCTATCCACCCCACCACCCCAATTTTCCTGGCCCTCCTCTGCCTCTTCTTAAGTCTGTTTTCCAGTGGCAGAGAAGCATCCCTGCTTTAGCTTTGTCCTTCCACCATCACATTTTCGGAAACTCCTCCAAAGCACATTTCCCTATGTGTGTATGTGTACGCTCATGTGATATGGAGTGTTTTTGTGGCCCTGTTCAGATGCGCACAGGGGGGTGGTTAGGGTAACTACGGGGGGGGGGGAGATAGAATAACCACAACATGCACGCCTGCCATGCAGCACCACATGGCTTCCATAACCACCCCCCTCTGTAGTTCCTGTAACCATCCTCCCACTGCCAGTGATCCCAGCAGCCCTCGTGCCATGAAAACGCACACGCCAGCAGCTCCATCTGTTGCGATGTGCGGACAACCATAGAGAAAGTCCATGCTGGCTAGACCATCGTCAGAAGTGATGGACATTCTAGGCTGCTGTCTCTATGGTCAGGGCTTAGAAATCACCAGGAGCTCATTTTAACTACCAGAGAGCCCACCATACGGTAAGCCACCCTGAGGGCCCTTAACCCTGCTGCAGGGAGGTGGTTACCCAGGGTGGTTTTGGAACCACAGTTAGTGGCGGTTTTCTTCCACACATGACACACTAAGCCACTATGGTTAGTGCAAATTCCCTAACCATCATTACATTAATGTAACCCATTACATGTGAAATGTAAAACTCATTCTTTGGATATGGTGCTGCAAGGAAAATGAGTGGAGATACGTATAGAAATATTGTTTTACCAAAACATGCATTGATGACTGTACACTGAACATTATTGGTTTCAGTCTCTTGTGCTGGATTGGTTTTACAGTTGAATTTCAATGTATTGTTTTGATTTTTAATTTTAGTTTTTATATGAAATTATATATCACCTACATAATTTGTATTATGACTAATAAAAATAAATAATATAATCTAAAATGTAAACCAGAATCTGAACAATCAGCTTGCAACACACAGAAAGCCATGCTACCACAAAGCCTTAAGGAGTTGCATAGGAAAAAAGGGGGAGGTGGACAAGACCATTTGCAAAATCATTAGTCATAGCTGCATAGGAACATTGAAAATTTCACTAGGAAAAAAAGATCAATTTATTTTACTTATTACATTTCTATACCATCTAATAGCCAAAGCTCTCTAGGCAGTTCACAACAATTATAACCATAAAAATACAGCATAAAACAGTATTTTTAAAAAAAATAGAGCTATTGTATAAAATGAAATTAAGATTATGTTAACAGAAGCACAGTGGGTCTAATAATCCAAAAAATTGCATCTGTTCCCTGAAACATCTTGGTATTTAAATGAAACTCTAGCGACACCCTATGGTATTCAGGTTTAGACGTGTCAAAATAGCCATCCAAATCTGCATCCATATATTAAAATAGGGGTTGTTTAAAGACACCATATGGAAAAAAGATCAAGTTTTCATGTCTGAGAAATCATACTTTCCACAAGTTTCAAAAAGGGGATGTGAAGTCACCATGTGAGGACTTAGAAAGTTTCAAAAGAATACCAAGAAAAAAGCTAAAAGGAGGGGAAAAAACCAAGTTCCAAAAACACAAACAAGTAGATATATACCCAATATATACCCAATATTAGAGCACATATGGCAATGGACTATTTGGCAATGGACTTCACTCATATTTGTATCATACTCTTTCTCATTTTATTCATACTTGGGCATTCAACAAAGTCACTCTCTTTTGGTTTCTCTTTTCTTTCCCCCCTAGTATATTTCTTAATAGGTGCTATCCAGAAACGCAAGATTCCAAATGCATTTACAATATATTTGTATCCACATTAACAGTATGTGCTTTCTGTGGCCCTCCCAATTTGAATTTCCATGGTTCTGCAGTTATGAAGTCTAGTCTGAGCCAGGTCTACATGGAAATGGAATGAGAAGCGCTATTCTGTTCAGGAGCTGCATTTAACGAACATACGCACTAAAACGACTTTCAGAAAATGTGTGTTTTTGAGGGGGAAGCTGCAGGATTGCTGCAGTGTGGCGACGACGTCAAGTGTCGCTAATGACCCTAAAGTGCTCTCCCTCCACACTAAATCACACGTGTAGATAACCTCCTGGTTAACTATTCTACAGTGGAAACCAGACAGCATTAATCTTCCAGCCCTATTCGTATTATCTTGTTATTCAGTAGAATTAAGAAAGGACTTTTGTATACAAGGTATCCCAAGTATTATTTAATGAAAAAAGGAAACACCAGCCCGAGCATTATAATATAGGACATCACAGTACAGAAGTGTTAAGTTATCCTTTTTTAAATATATTTTTGTACTTCTACTTGCTACCTGTACTACCGCCATGCCACATACAGTCATCTGAATTTTCTCCAAACACCGTATTATCATTCTGTATTATCTGGGACTAGGACTGCCACACATTTAACACTTACATATTTTTGCCCACCTCAGAGCATTGTCTACTAGCATAAAAATTATGCTTTTTTTTTTTTTAATAGAAAATCACATCCGTTAACAAACATCGAGGGTGTAGGTTCCAGGTCATAGTCTGAAGGCACATGAGGCCACTTTGCTGAAGCTAAGCGGGTCTGGGTCTGGTCAGTGCTTGGAGGGGAAACCACCTGGGAGTCACATGTAGCCACCTTGAGTTCCACAATGGAAGAAAGGTGGGATATAAATGTAATAATAAAAATCAATAAAGTCCTGCCATCCGTTTTTATTTTGTTTTTTCTAAAGCCAGACTGATGGGAAAAGGCTTCTGGAAATAGTTATGACCAGAAGTATGTTTTTGGAAAAGATTGATGGCAATCTGTTTGAAGGCATATTATGCATTATGTCCCATCCTCTCTGAAAACTAAAATTATTGTGCAAAATATGGAACTGTGATAACTGTCTTTCAACCATTAATAACACATTCAACTATTAATAACACGTTCTCTAATTACACAATAATCAAATATTAGGTGACTAGATACCTCCAATTATGCAGTGATCACAAGTACTTTGATATCTAATTTCAGCCACAAGTACTTATACAATTTACAGCGCACCCTGTGCCATGCTGATAACCATCAACTTAACACAATAACTTTTTAGTTTGGTTTGTTTTTAATTGTTTTAGTCATTTACAGTTGCTTTGTTGTATTTTCTTTGAACATTGCTGACCACCTTGGCCATTCTTTTATATAGATAGCAGAAAGGTGGAATATATGAATTATTTGAACAAACAAAAAGATGTAGATGATGAATGATTGGACTACTACAACTTATCAATTCCACTTTCTGAGGTAATTTTTTAGCCTCTCTGTACTTAAAACACTTTGGCCAAGGAATAAAGCTTCTAAGAAACATACAATAATTGCCTTTAGGTACATGTCTTTATAGCGATTTTACTGTGAGGTTTTTCATAAAAAGGTAACAAAACCTGGAAGCAGGGGATGAGAAAAGAGAATGCCTTCCTTTTTTCTACTATTTACACCCAGTAAGTGTTTTACCTTTTGAAAATATGCTTTTTCCAAAATGCTTAAGTTTTAGAGCACAATAATCTAGAATTCTTCAGGCACCAGTTCCCTAAAACTTGAATCTGAAGGGAGAAGTGGAATGCACCTGTAATGCACTTGAATGTACTGCTTCTCACTGCTGCAGCCATAGCTGCACACCTGGATACTAATTATTGCTAATGTGTTTTTATTTATTTATTTATTTATTTCTATACCGCCCAATAGCCGAAGCTCTCTGGGCGGTTCACAAAAATTAAATCCAAGCAACACACAATAAAACAATTTAAAATATACAGAACATTAAAACCACAATAATGGTTTTGAATTGCTGCAGTTCTGTATTAAAATCAAGTGTGAGGCCACACACCCTTATTAGAGTTGTGTGTGCGCGCACATGTGTACACGTGTATTTTGAAGAAGAAACTGTTCTGGTCAGCTTTCCAAAGGCATCACAGACCACCAGTGCAGAACAGACAGTAAATGAATATAGCACAAATAAATTATTTTATATTAGCACATTTATACACTGGCTTATCTCCGAAGAGCTCCAGACAGCTTACAGGAAGTCAATAATTTAACAACTAAAGAAATTTAGATTCCTAATGGTCTGGAGGTGGGGCTTTAGTGTCCCGTGTCTATACCTTTTTGGCCTTATACCTAGAATTATGCAAAATAAGTGCAACTGAATTATACAGGTCACAGAACTCAGGATCTCTTTACATAATGTTTGGTTATCTTGGTGTAGGACTTTTAGTTTTTATTTTGGAATGGAGTAAACAGAGCCCTGACCTAAGGTCTGATAGAATCCAGAGTGTATTTAAGACTGAGAAAAAGCAGAACAGGTCTACACTGCCAAATAGGTCACAACACACACAAATAAAGGGATGTCAAGAGAAGGTACTATCAGGCGTGTTTATTTACTGATCCCCTTTAAAATGGTTTTAAAAAGGACAACTGAACATATACAAAGATAAATATGACACCATTAAATTAGCGATCTGTTAAAAAAAAAAACACAAGGGACAGTTAAGGAGGAATCTAAAATTCTGCCTATACCACAGTATCTAAAGCCTGTTTTGTAGGGATGGATTGGACTGTTAGCATAACCTATCCAGAAAGTTACCCACTGCAGGAAACAGTTGGAAAACAGCACTAGTCAGAAACTGGACCACATAGTGGATGGAGAAAAATAAGGCAGGAAGGTTTACATGTCAGTACGGAGCAAGCAATACAGAGCAGCATTTGGCCACGTGTTGTATATTTAATATTGAATTGTGGGAGAACTACTACATTTGACAGTTTTCCATTTGATACGGGGTCTATGCTGCTGCCTGTCACAGTGGGAGCTCACAACAGAAGATAATGCTGGGTTATTACACGGCAACTGCCATAAGGGAAACCATCTCTTTGGACAGAGATCATCTTAATACTGCACATTTCCAAGGAAGGAAAAAGCTTAGGTGAAAGTAGAAAGCTTTGCTCTTAGCCTTTCCATTCTCGTTGGAAGAAGACCAACCATTTCTTTACTGAGCACTAACTCAGTTTCAATGGCCTGGACAGCCTCCGCATGCTTCTCACAGTAGTCCACCAGAAATGAGTAATATTCCAATGACGTCTGCATGTTCTCCAACTGTTTCTTGCCACCTGAAGTAATAAACTTGCCATAAAGGCATGCAATATGACATTTGGCCACCACTGCAGGGCGAAGGACATCCTCCTCCAGGGTCTCAGGGAAAACCTTATCAGGGTTCCTCAGTGAATCCAAAAAGAGTTCACAGAATTTTATTGCCAGCTGAGCAAGAGAATGTATTTTCTTTATTGTGTGGAAGTCAAGCTCCTCTAGTCTAATTCCAATGGTCACCTTTAAATCCATCATCTCATAGTAGGTATCGGCTAGTTCAAACTGAAACTGTCTACTGAGGAGCAGATAATACTAAGGGCTTAAGCCTGCATTTATTGGCTCCAGCATATCAATCCTACGCTTGTGCATCTTGCAACGCCTCTCATAATCTTCTTCAGAGAAAGCCAGTACCTTGAACAAGGCACTATGGTCCTGAACAATTTCAATGTGGTCAGTGACATACCCATCTACCTGAAAGAACTCTTTAGCTTCATTGACATAATTCTGACCCACCAAGAAGACTTCCCTGGCTTCTTCGAAGTCTAATGGGAACACGCAGCTCACGTTTTCTTCCATGGCCAAAATAGAGTCACACAGATCACTAGTTCCAAGGAGAACAGCCTTCTTCCTGCCCGTCTCCTTCTTGTCCTCCTCTTTTTTCTGCTGGGCTTTAAGCTCTGACTGCCTGTCCAGATCCAGCTCACCAATGTTGTCCTCAAGCAACTTCCGGGCTCCCTGCAACAAGTTCAAGCAGTACTTAATCCAACATCTGGCAATTTCAGCTTTCCTCTGTCGAAGATTTTGTCAATCTTGTTCCGTTTCATTGTCCTCTGCAGATGGCACCTGTCCAGCTTGGCCAGAGATGACACTTGCTAAACAATGCCTGGACTCCATAAAACATTGCTTTGTGAGACAAAGTAGCTGCATTGAGAGCCCACTCTACTGGATAGTAGCCACTATCTTCAAGCTGCCGTTTGAGGGTGGTATGGCAATACTGCACAGTCTTCTCAATCATTTCCACAAGTTGGTAGACTTAGGCCAAATAACATAGAGTATGAGTATAGGCCTTCTCAAATCTTTCTGCTCTCTCTTGGTCAGAGAGTTTCTCTTTCTCAGTCATAAAGTGTTCGCTGGAATCAAATGGAGGATTCCCATTCTCTTTCATGTACTGATTATACAACGCCTCTGCAGATTCCAGTCTGTGCTGTTTTAATGTCATTTCCTTCTGACCACAGAATACCCATATTATTCTGGGCCTGTATGTAGAGGGAGATGACAGTGCTGCTCCAGCAGCTGCACGCACTTCACCAGGTGCTCCTCGTCGGCGGAGCACTCCTGGGTGTTGGTGCAGTTCACCCCCAGCTCATACTGCCAACCGCACGGCACGCAGCCGCTCCCTCCCATCGTCGTCGCTGGCTCCATTGTTGTCAGCGTCTGGGGCGCCTCCGGTCTCTCCCACCTCCTCAGAGCCCAGCAGCTGCTTGATGCCCTCGAGTAGCTCCCGCGCCCCATACTTGGAGCAGTATGGCTTGGTCTCTGGGTCCTTCTTGGACTCCACATAGGAAAGCTGGATAGCACTCCAGAACTTCTCACAGAGCGAGGCCCACTCGGCAGACCTCACCATCTTCTTCCTTTCCCCCACTCCTCTCCTCTCTTTCTCTGCTGCGTTGTTGCCGCTCATCTCAATTGGTTGGTCGTATCTGTGCCCACCGTAAACTCTCCTCATGGTACCTCGCATGCGTGGACAAAGATGCACACGAGCACAACAGAATGCACCACCAGCTCCCAAGCACAAATATGACAAGCCCTCTTTCAACATGGAGAAATAAACTTTGGTCTTGATGGAGAAACTGTCAGGTCAGACAGGCTAGATGGAGATATAAGGGCTGTTTTAATGAAAATTGGTAAGTTTTCATAAATTTTGCAGATAAGGTTAACATGGTGCCACGAGCAGGGGTCATGCCATACAGATGTATAGGAATGGAAGAGCCTAATATGGTTTACAGCTGAAATGGGCTATCAAGCTTTAGCATGCACCTCAGATCCCCTAATTGGAAAATGTTATTTATTTTATGCATGCAGCATACCCAGTGATTTGATTATGTCATTTGTTCACAATGAGTGACTATGTATTCTATCTGCTATGTAAGAAAACCCATGAAAATATTTGAAGAAATAGTGAGTGTCCAGTACACAGGACTATCCCTTTTTTTTAATGAAATATTGCGGGGGGGGGGGAAATTAAGCACAAAAAGGTGCCCATTCCCCCACTTTATGCTTCAATAGAAGTTAAGTACCTTAAATCCTCAACTCTAAAATCACTAGCGCCAACTAACTACCACCCCTTAGCCTTTCATCAAAAACGCAGCACGCACACCACCACCCCAGCAATCTAAGACGCGATGCCCAGCGACGGCTGCTGCCTCTCCTTAAAAAGGAAATGTAACGCATGCGCTGTTGGCCGCAACAGCGTGATTTGTCGGGATTCTCTGTATGGGCAGAGTCGCGTCGCTCTATCCCTTGGCATCTCTATAGTTGAAAGCCTACCTATTTTGCATTGGAGGGGGGGCGAGCTCAACTTTACACAAATATTACCAAATAAAGTTGACGAGGTTGTGTGACTCTGTTTTTATCTCTATACCCAGATCTTGCTAGTCAAGCGCTAACTGCTAAACCTTACGGCTGACTTCAGCCACGTAGAAATTTAAAAAAAGAGAGTTACACACACCCCTCTCTTCCGGTTTCTATTTGAAAGCCCCTATCCGTAGGGCAGGAGCATAGTGGAAAGACACTCTGCGCTCCCTCTCAATGTCTATGGTAACCAGGTCCTGTTTGTCTCGGCCTCAGCTCGGTACGTTCAATCGGAAACCGGAAATGTAGATTTAACCCTTTGAGTCTTGTTCAGCCCAAGAAAAAGGCAGCGGAAGTGGTCGCGACGTTGTTTAATTCTGGAAATGAGGACGGAGCGCTATGGAGTTCCAGGAAGTGCTTTGCTAGAGCGGTAGCTGCGCGCCGGTCTTTCTCTCTCGAAGGGTGGGGGCGGAGGTCGGAGGTCGGAGGTCGGCCGGCGAGGGGAAGATGGTGGCGCGCGAGCAGCTCCGCGTGGTTCGCTGCGGTGGCAGCTGGCTGAGCGGGAGCCGCGCGGCCTTTTCAGCCGATTCGAAGTGAGTGGCGGCCCCGGGGGAGAGGGTGTTTGGTGGCCGCGGCTCTGCAGCGCAACGCTCCGTCCCCTGAGGAAGCTGCGGCTGCAAACAGGCAGGCTTCTGAATGTGCACGCACACGTGTGAAGTCGTTACACCCGCGTCTTTGGTATCGCATAGCGTGGGGTGCTTAGGGTGCAATCCTGTATGGATGTAGGATTGCCGCCTTAGATACAGGTTTCTGCCCTCGATCTCGTGGCTCATTATGATTTAATGGCTAGGTAGGAAGAGAAGGTATGTTCTATTATATGATGCTGTTTTCTGTGGGTGGGGGGTGATGTCAGTAATTTATAGGGTGAAAGTACAGGAGCCCTGCCCTCCTCTGTATCTGGCTACCCCAGTAATTAAGGTTTTTCTAACAACAAGCAGCAACAAGTAAGATCTATAGTATGTAAAGTTCTGACAAAACAAGCATCTCCTGTAGTACAAACTATCAGAGGCAAAAGAGTGCTTAGACTGTGCTTAAACTGTGCTTCTGGTGCTTAAACTGTGCTGCTGTTATTACCGCCTTTGTCTTCTGTGGAATGATAGAAAAGACTGTTTGTGTTCAGTGAGATGAATGCGTTGAAGGGTGCAATGCTATGCATGTTTAGACAGAAAAAAGTCCTACAACTGGCTTGCTGGGGAATGCTGGAAGTTGTTGGACTTTTTTCTGTCTAAACATGTATAGTAGTGTGCCCAGAACCATATATTAACAAATGCAATGCAATTCATCCTTGTTATTTTTTGTCTCCTTTTTTTCCAACATATGTCATCCCCGCCCATCAAAATTTTGAATAGTAAACTCTTTGAAGCAGGGTGCATGTCTTCTGTTGCTTCTTTCGTTTTAGTTGTTCTTAAATATTATTTCTGTTGGGTCTGTATAAAAATAAGTGGTTTGGCTTATTACAGTCATTTTAATAGAATAAACATCAAGATCAATATTTTTATTTGTTTACAAACAATTATTTATCATGTTTCTGCTTGCATATGAGACATCTGAGGCACCTTGGATGTAACAATATTTAAATGAAATTATGCATTGTACTGGGAAAACAGCTGGCTTTCTTGCACTTTTGTTTTTATTTTAGTCCTTCAGTGTTGGATGCATAAGGACTAAAGTTTGTATAATAAACTTCTGGGATTATTGTAGTCAACATCTGTTGTGTCTATAGAATTCTATGAATGCCTCTTAATTCACTTCTTTTTAATGTTGTTGTTTTATAGGTACCTCTTGTGTGCTTCAGGTGACTATGTAAAAGTCTACAGTACAGCTACAGAAGAATGTATACATGTCCTACAGGGTCACAGCAACTTAGTGACAGGAATCCAGTTGAATCCCCAAAACCATCTGCAGGTTATTACAATCTTGATAATGGTAGTTCTATCTGTTCAGTTAATTTTATTATGCGGTCACAGACCCATTAAAGTAATTCCACCTCAGTACGTGTCCAATTCTTGCATGACATTTTCTAAATCAAGAAAATCTGGAATTTAGTCTGGAATCACAGGGGACAGTTATGATA
Source organism: Heloderma suspectum (assembly GCF_057233095.1). Taxonomy (NCBI): domain Eukaryota; kingdom Metazoa; phylum Chordata; class Lepidosauria; order Squamata; family Helodermatidae; genus Heloderma; species Heloderma suspectum. The sequence continues at coordinate 199,894,479 of NC_139458.1, forward strand.
AAAGAGAAATTGTTTAACATTTGAGCATGCTGGAAATAAGATTAACTGTCTTCAACAGGTTAAGACAATTTCTGTCCTAAAACCTATAAAGGGCTATGAGTGGTTTTTCTCTTACACAGTGCATGGCTACTAAGTAGCTGTCCAAAAGGGCTGTGTTTACTTCTAGATCAAATGTGTGATCATAGCACAAATGAAGCATATTACTCTTATGATGGATTAGCAGCGCTGACTTCGTATTAGTTTCTGGCCCAGCTGATGAAGACCTTTAAAACCCTGCGTGGTCTGAGCCCTGTATGCCTTAGACCAGGGCTGGGGAGACTGTGGCCTTCCAGGTGATGATGGATTATATCTCCCATCATCCCTGGTAATTTACTATGCTGGTTGGGGCTGATGGGAGCTGAAGTCCAGGAACATTTAGAGGGCCACGGGTTCCCCACCCCTGCCTGAGAGAATATTTTGTCTCCCCCTCCTTTTCCCTTCAGATCTGTAGGGGAAGTGCTGTTCTGTATCTCATCCCTTATGGGAATGAGAACAATAAGGACTCAGAGCTGCACCTTCTTCATGTGGTGCCCACCTAGTAGAATACTCTGTGATGTGCTGAGGCTGTCTGCATCTTCTGCTATTTTGGTGCTTAGCTAAAACGTATTTCTCCCAGAAAGCATTTCTTCCTGGTTAAGGACGGTTGGAGCTAGTATCTACTTGTTGGATTTAAGCTGAAATCTTTTTGGCTCTGTTATGCTGGCTGACTTTGACTGTTGTAGTACTTCTGGGATGTTTTTATTGTCATTGTTTTTACTCGTTTGTACATGCTACTTGTGTGCCTTATTTTTGGCAGAGAACATGGTATATGCTATTTTAATAACGAGAACAGCCACATTTTGTGACTCTTTTTATCATGTCACAGGAATAATCAGCAATACTGGGAATCTAAATGCTCTCCATATACACCAAAATAGATGGTTATGGGTTTCTTTAATATTTTTTTTCTTATCAGCTCTATTCGTGGTCTCTAGATGGCACCATTAAGCTCTGGGATTTTATGGATGGAATTCTCATCAAGGTTTGTTGAACTTTTATTTTCTTTTTTTGCAGCAGTTCATAAACTTCATTTTTCTCAGTAGATGAGTTGAATAGTATTTGTTGTTGTTGTTGTTCAGTCGTTCAGTCGTGTCCGACTCTTCGTGACCCCATGGACCATAGCACGCCAGGCCTTCCTGTCCTGCGCTCTCTCCCGGAGCGTGCTCAAGTTCATATTCATTGCATCCGTGATGCTATCTAGCCATCTCATCCTCTGCCGTCCCCTTCTCCTTTTGCCTTCAGTCTTTCCCAGCATCAGGGTCTTTTCCAGGGAGTTTTCTCTTCGCATTAGGTGGCCAAAATATTGGAGCTTCAGCTTCATTATCTGTCCTTCCAATGAGCAGTCAGGGTTGATTTCCTTTAGGATGGACTGATTTGACCTCCTTGCAGTCCAGGGCACTCGTAAGAGTCTTCTCCAGCACCACAGTTCGAAAGCATCAATTCTTCGGCGCTCAGCCTTCCTTATAGTCCAGCTCTCACAGCCATACATAACTACTGGGAAAACCATAGCTTTGATTAGACGGACCTTTGTCGGCAAGGTGATGTCTCTGCTTCTTACTATGCTGTCTAGGTTGGCCATAGCTTTCCTCCCCAGGAGCAAGCGTCTTTTAATTTCATGCTACAGTCACCGTCTGCGGTGATCTTGGAGCCCAAGAAAGTAAAATCTGTCACTGCTTCCATTTCTTCCCCTTCTGTATGCCAGGAAGTGATGGGGCCAGATGCCATGATCTTTGTTTTTTTAATGTTGAGTTTCAAACCAGCTTTTGCACTCTCCTCTTTCACCCTCAACAAGAGGCTCTTTAGATCCTCTTCGCTTTCTGCCATTAGGGTGGTATCGTCTGCATATCGGAGGTTGTTGATAATTCTCCCAGCAATCTTAATTCCGACCTCTGATTCATCCAACCCGGCATTTCTCATGATGTACTCTGCATATAAGTTAAATAAGCAGGGTGACAATATGCAGCCTTGTCGTACTCCTTTCCCAATTTTGAACCAATCGGTTGTTCCATGTCTGGTTCTTACTGTTGCTTCTTGACCCTCGTACAGGTTTCTCAGGAGACAGGTAAGGTGGTCTGGTACTCCCATCACTTTCAGAATTTGCCACAGTTTGTTACAATCAGTCTCCGTGCCTTGTGATTATGTTTTTTGTGTGCAAACCTGGATGTGTTCTGTCACTGCCATGCAAGCTGCATCCTGGCTGATGCAAGTCATTTACTGCATGTGCAGTGCAATCCAATGGGTTGTATCCAGTGTTAGTCCTACTTAATGTAGACCCAGTAAAATGAATGGGACTTAAGTTAGACTGACATTGGATACAGTCCTATGTATGTGTACTCAGTGGACCTCATCCCTGGGAAGTGTATATAGAATTGCAATCTGACAGTGTTATAAAGGTACAGTCAGTGAACGAATCCTTTTCAGCATATGGGCTATTGGGGGGTCAGTTCTGTCTCATCTCTAAAGACTGTCTAGTTGCAAAGTCTTATTTATTTTATGTAAAAGACTTACACCATACCTTGTGTTATAAAACAACTATATAACAGGAAACCATGAAATTATCAACATATTAAAATAGCCATGAAGGAAACTGTATTAAAATAACAGACTAGGAAAACGTTGAGCAAATCACCTTTTTGAACTGCCATGTTTTAACCAAACCCTTCAAAGAACAAAGTGAGCAGGGTCTCACTTTCTCTTCCCACCTTTATATCAGATGTTGCTTCAGGCTTAGGATGAGCAGTGTTCTATGTTAGTGATTCACAGCTGAGTTTAGCTACATACACTATTTTTTTCAATAAGTGTGACTGATAAAACCAATTTCCCAAGTGCTAATTAAGTTGATTGCCTAAACCAAAACTTTTCTATCATCAGCATCAGTTTTCAGCTTAGTTTTAAGTTGAACTTTAATATATTGCTTTGATGTGTTTTTTCTCTTCTAGACATTTGTCGTTGGGTTCAAAGTCTTTGCATTATATGCACTTGCAAGCTTTGAAAGTTCAGTATTTCTTATTATTCCAAAGGATAATGATGAAAGATCAGGTACAGCATAAACTATGTTCTTTTGTTTTATAGTGCTTGTTGTTTTTCTAGTAACTCTCTTTGAGGCTTCTATTGTAGAATGGAAAGGCAAAATAAAGGAATAATTTTCCCTTTCATTACACGTGCTGTTAAATGTCTTGGACTTTTAAAAGTGGGGAGGGGGAAGCCATAGCTTTGTTAACTCCCAGGGACTGGTTATATAGTTATTTTAGGGATTTATACCCCATCCTTCTATCAAATTCCCAGAAACTTTCATAACTTCCTGCTGTGGTTTCCAGAAGGATGGGCATTTAATCTGGAGAGCTGGTGTGGTGTAGCAGCTAGAATGTTGGACTGGGAGCTGGGATATCTAGATTCTAGTTCCCGCTCAGCCATTCAGGCTCACTGGGTGACTTTGGGCCAGTCACAGGCTCTCAGCCCAACCTACCTCACAGGGTTGTTGTGAGGATAAAATGGAGACGAGGAGGATTATGTACGCCACCTTGAGCTCCTTGGACAAAAAAAGGTGGGATATAAATAAAATAAATAAATAAAAATTGCAGCAAAAGCAACAAAGAGTCTTGTGCCACCTTGAAAACTAACACATTTATTATAACATAAGCTTATACTATAATTGTGTTTAAGGTGCCACAAGATTCCTTGTGTTTTTCCTGATCTGGGATATGAGATAGCGTAGTAGTAGTAGAAATGGGTTTCAGGGAGAGCAATCTTATGCCCCCCAGACAACATCTAGGATTGTTCGGTTTCCTGGTTCCAAGGTAAGAGCCAGGAAAGCACTCTCCCCATCCCCTCAGAGCCAGCACAGAGAGAACTGTGCCAGCTACTTCTTTTTAGGCGTTTTAGTCTTTCAGTTTCTGCTGTTCTAAATTGTTACTGTACTTTAAATCTTCGCACTGCTGCTACATTTTATTTTGGTTTTTATTTTTATTTTATACTGTATTTTCTCATGTTGTGTATTATGGTTTTAATTGCTTGAACTGAGAGCTTTGGCTATTGGGTGATATAGAAATGTAATTAATAATTGCAGTTTTTCCTCCTACAATGAGATTGCAAATACATTCTATTCTACTGCCTAGCACAGAAATGTTGTTTTAGGTATGTCAGTGTAAGCTGCTCTGTTGTAGAGGATCAAGGCATCACAATTTAAGAAAACTTGTATAAATGAATATTTACAACACAATTAACACTCCTGATTTTAGTGTTTCAGCCGTGGTTAAAGTGAAACATATGTACATTGGCCACATTCAGATGATAAAAGCTTGACTTAATAAGGCAAAATATGAACAAACTTTATGCAGCTGCACTCAGCTGCTTTGCTCCTTCCTTCATGTGAACAGAGAAACAAGCCAGGAAGCTGCAATTAATCATAGCTTCCTGTTACGTCCAAATCATTAATGGCTTCCAAACAAGCCAGGATATTGAAGCCATCTTTAATCTCCCAACCCTCCAGAGCAGCTTTGGGAAGGTGGGGAGCAGAAGTTTTACTTCAACTTATCCAGGCCATAAAGAGAGTTTGTGTCCGTACGTGTGTCAGTCATGTTACTAATTAAGTCTTCTGTTTCACAAGGTATATTTCAGCTGGTTTCGGTGAAACTTCCAAAAATACCGGATCAGGAAGTAGAAGCCAAGGAGCTGGAATTGATTCTGGATGGTGTAAGCCAGTCTCCCAAATGTACTGCCTTTGGAAGAGAAGTATGCATAGCTTCTGTATTTTTATGTATTATATAATACTAGAGGCCTGCATGCAAACGTTTGGCTGGTTACTTCAAATCAGCTTCTCTTGCTTTTTCACTTCCTGGCAAATGCAGCCCTCGTTCTGCCCGTTCTCAGGCCATAGTCTTCTCCTTTCCAAGCCCCCTTTCCTAGACTGCCCCCTTTCAGAAGCTCAGCCAATCATGTCTCAGAGACCCTTCTGTGTGCCCTGCTTTTTTGTGGCATAAGGGCAGCTCATCCAGTCACTGTCAGAGGCAGCTTCATCACTACCACAGAATCCTTCAGTCCATTACAACAGAGATTTTTCTGCCTTAACTATATTCTGTATGTTTAGTCAAAAATCTGCAGATTACCTAATTTATTTTGCCTTTATTTATATCATCTTGGATGTCTCCATGGTATTATTATTTTCTAAGGTTTGAGAAATGAAGGACTGTTGTTTCAGAGAGGCCTCAGGTTTAGCCTACAATGGATTCTGGGCAGGATTTGTTGCCAAGGTTCTGATGAAAGATAGAAAGCGCTCAATTTGCTATTAGTAGATCAAAAAGTCCCACTGAGTAGTGGCCCTAACGAACAACTCCAGTTATAAAAGATATTTCAAACTATTAAACTGATACCCATTCTTCTGTTTATGGAAAACTCTAAAAAGCATATTTCATCATTCATACACTGGAATAAATCTTAATATTTTCTCAAATCATAATTTAATAGGTTCCTGCTATAAATATGTGATAATCAAGTAATTGTGTGTGTGTGTTTTTAAGATTCTGTATGTTACATTTTGACCTTATTTCTCTGAACTTAATTCGTTTTACCATAGCTGCTATGTTCCATAAACTTCAGCTTGCAAGTATTTGAAGTAGCAAGTTCATTTTCTTGGTATTACGCCATATATAGTCGTGCAGCTGCTTATAAATTATAGGCAAATTCAGCACATTCTTAAAGATTGCCTGACAAAACAACTACAAGGCTCAAGTGTAATGACACTCATAAAATATGCTTAATAATTCTATTGATATTTTCCCTGGCTTTGCTCCAGGGTGGTGAAAGAGCAAGGAGCTGATTTTTGTTAGTTCCTCCTGTCTGCCCTGTGCCCCCTGACAAGCCGCTTTGGGTGGCAGGGCGGGGAAGGGATGACTCTGGAACAGCATGGGAGGTGGTGCTGGGGGCTGCAAGGGGAATGGGGAAATTGCCTTCCACCCTCCTTATTCCAGTTGGAATCCTCCTGAGAATCCCAGTTCCCTCTGTGAATGGAAGGAGCCCTTCTGTTCATAGAGGAGCAAAAAACTCTTCATTTTATTTCATCCGTGCCTGTTTGAGGGCATGTTTGAATCTCGTCTGAGAGTCTTGGCATAAAATCCATATAATTCTCCCAGAAAGTGGGCTCCAAAGAGCAATATGTTTGTGGGTTCAGCAGATTTTTTTTTACTTTGATGTGGCATAGGGGTCTGATTTTCAAGCTGTTTTGAAATTCCTCCATTCCTAAAGTAGCTTAGCAGAAGGCAGCTGGGTGGAGTGAGGCATAGCCACTGTTTGAAAAACACAAGTCCAAAGCTCCTTTGGGCACACTGTTGTGGGTTACCAAAAACCACATGACTGGTTCTGTGGAGCCAAGGGGGCTTTGGTTTTGTGTTTCTCAGTCAGCAAGTATGCTGTCTTCTCCTTCCCCCGCTACCTCAATTAGAGTATCTGCATTAGTCATCATTTCTTTGAAACAGCTCTAGATAACATTTCTCTTCTTTTCTCAAATAGCTGGATTTGTGACTGGATAATTTGTGCAGCAGTCATTCATCTGTTGTCATGTCATCCATCTGTTCTGATTTTTTTAAATAATAAAAGCCATTTGGACCCCAGCAAATGCTCAGTCTCAAACTATGCTTTGCTTATAACAGGGTGAATATGTGGTATCCGTCTGGGAGCTTCACCTCCTTGTTTGTTTTTTCAAGAAAAAAAAGATTTACAGGTGAGGACAGAGCACACGAACTGACTGCTTTTGTAAAGCATAAAGCTACATTACATCTGTGTTGGTTTTGATATGGCCCGGAATTTGCTGTTCCTTAACGACAGGTTGGCAGCCCTGGTAACATTAATACTTTCGTTCTGTTGCTTCAGCTGTATAGCTGGACGGAATGTTTCAGGAGCAGTGCTGTCTTGCCATATCCTGTGAATAGCACTTTAAAGTTCTTAATTGCTAGTTTATAAGCTTTTCCTGTTCACAGCTATAAGGGCAGAACAGGCTAGCAAAGGACTTTGTTCTGCTTTCAGCCCTATGCCTTACTTCTGAGACATCTAGTTTCTTCCATCTTTAGTGCTTGTCTAAACCTCTTTGGGAATTTTCTAGAAAATAAACTATTAGTCATCTTTATTATGCACTCAAATTGTCTAAGTCTTATCCGAGCTAACTGTTCAGGGGTGGTATGAACCAAGACTTCAAAGGAATTGGATTAGTGCTTGGTACAATGTGGCCTAGCTACTGCTTCACCATATAACCTCCATATACCTACCTACCTAAACTAACAATAGCATCCTAAATACTATAGTGCTTAGGTGAGGCCTGGAGGAACATTCTACACTTTGTCAGAGTGAACATGAAGAATAAAGAGGGAAAGGGAATTGTTGATGTTGTAACAAAGGTAGTGCAGAGCGAAGATAGGTGGTCTGGCCCTAGAGGCAGGTATGACTCAATCAAAAAAGCCTCTGCAAATAAAACATTTCTGTGACAGCTGCTAGTACTAGCCCACTTGGAAGGAGGCCCACACCCATCATCTTTGCACTGTTGAGAAGCAGAGGATTGGTTGGCCCTTTTAGTCAAGGTCCAGTCCAGCCACACGCTCAGATTCGGATGGGAACCTCTGCCACCACCTCCTCTTTAGCCACCTGTTACACACGCTCCCCCTTTAGGGTGAATACTTTACATTCTGGGGCACTGAGGTTTAGCTGAGCGCTTGCTGTATGCTCTGGACCCCCCTCTCCACTGTCAGAGGTCTAGTGGTGGTGATGGTGAAAAGTTCTGCTGCCTTTGCTGTTCTGTCCACAGCGCTCTGAAGGCAGTGGCCCCAAAAACAAGGTGTGTCAGGGGTATGTCAGAGGAAGCTTTCGATGAAAAGGAATGTACGTTCCCTTATGCCCCACAGATGTGCCTCTCCAAAAGGCCCTTAACTGCATCAGCCCTACAGCTGGCATAGTTAATTCCCACCCATTGACCACAGTGGGAGGGAAAGGAAGAAAAGAAAAATGGAGTAAGGAAAAGTTGCTGCCTGTGCCCCCACCCCTTTCTGTCCTGGCCAAACTGAACTAGCAGGGCTCTAGGTTTGGCAGTAGCTCTGCCGTGGGATCCCATCCACCTCCAAGCAAGCTAAATGGTTTTTTGTCAGTCCTCACTGCTAAAAATGTAAGACACATACCCATACCTGAGCCAACTTTCTCAGGAGGGAGTCTGAAGAATTAAGTCAAACAGTGATGACAAGCAATGAAGTACTAGAGCTTATCAGCAAATTAAAAGTTAATAAATGACCAAGTCTAGGCAGCAACTATCTGGACATTCTTAAAGCACTCAAATGTAAAATGATCATCTTACAAAAATATGCAACTGGTCATCATACACTTCTGGTCACTGCAAAAAGGGGTTTGTAGAGCTGGAAAAGGTGCAGAAAAAAGTAGCCAAAAATTATCAGGGAACTGAAGCACTTGCCCTATGAGGAATTGTTACATCATTTGGGGCTATTTAGTTTAGAGGAAAAGTGAGTGACAGGGAGACATGGTAGAGCTTTACAAAAGTATGCATTGTGTAAAGAAAGTGGATAGAGTGGATTTTCTTCCTCATAATTGTTGTTGTTCAGTCGTGTCCGACTCTTCGTGACCCCATGGACCATAGCACGCCAGGCCTTCCTGTCCTGCGCTCTGTCCCGAAGCGTGCTCAAGTTCATATTCATTGCATCCGTGATGCTATCTTCCTCATAATACTACATTTGAAATCACCCTGGGATATGTATCATGAAGTGTAGTATTAAAATACTCCAAATAATTAGAGCCTGAGGCTATCCAAGAACTAGATGGACCTTGGATCTGATCCACCAAGGCTCTGTTATCTATTTGGCCTACATGTTGACAAGGCCTTCCGGAGTCCTAAGACCTGCCTCTTGTCAACCCCGCTGGTTGTGTGTGGGGTGGGGAGGGTCCATGTTTAATTTGTTATTCAGTCTGTAATTGATCCACTGTAGCAGCTAATCAATTATCAGGTTTGCAGTGCCAGCCCTGATTGGTGGTGGTTGTTTTTAAATTATTTCAGTAACTATTTTGTTATTGCTACTTGTGCTGTGTCCTGTTGAGGTGGGATTGCTCTCACAACCTGTATCTGGAGAAATCTCCTGGATAGCTTTTCCTAACCTCTGAACTAACTAAATCTGTAACTCCTGTTTTTGAAGCTTTCCTTTAGGTTCAAAATTCAAAAGTAGTGCAACCAGCTGCTTTACCTGTGTAGCCTGTCACCCAAAGGAAGACTGCATAGCAAGTGGACATAAAGATGGCAAAATCCGTCTGTGGTGAGGCAAATGTTTGTTAATGTTATTGATGGCTGTTGTTTGATAAGCATGCATATGCTGCCTTGCTGTACTTTGTAAAGATTCACAATATAAGGGCACAGTATCAACCTCTCCTCGCCATTGAAGCTTATGGTAAAAATTCCCTTTGGTTCTAGTGCCTTCCAAGCCTTGGTCTTGGAAGGCTTTGATTATGCAGCAGTAGTAGAGATTACGAATGCTCTAGGATTTCTTTCAGTCTGCATTTACACACAAACTGGCCTGATCTGCATCTCCTGAACTATTGTATAGATCAAGACATGGTTTTCCTTCCAATTCTGCACTTCTCTGAATTTTTCAATGCCATTTTTGGCTTTAAAATGCACCAAAATGCATATAAAAATTGTACTTTACCATTAAATATGTACAAGTTTTCATGCAGATTTTTTTTAAAATCCAGATTAATACGGAAACGGGAAGAAACTTATGAGTGAACACATTCAAAACTGACATCAGTTGAAAATAGTCTGATCTGCCCATCCATAGTTGAGATATACATCAACTTAGCGGATAGCTAGATGCAAAGGACGACAGGTCTCCTGTACCTTTTAATAGTTGCTGTTATTTGCTCTGTATCCTCATACTTGAGTAGAAAGAAGGAGAACTTGTATAAGTGGTGAGGCCTATTTATTACCCTAAAAGCCTGTTCTGAAGAAATCAGAACAGCTTCCATATTGTTCCCAGGAATCAGGGGCAGTTGTGCTTGGCTTCAGTAGTAGGGCTTGCCTTCTCCCAGCTAAGAGCAAAAGACCCCGTGTGGAGCTTTCTGGCCTTAATCCAGTGCTAGTCATGTGAAAAGAAGGTAGTAATGTGCAACTAGTTGTGGGAGAGAGGATGAGGGTGTGTATTTGAATACACATTGGACTGTGCATCCCATTTGAAGTGCTGCTATGCCGATAGAGTGTATCTTTAATCAGCTGGGCTGTGCATTTGAGTTTGTATTTGAGTGCTCACCTGAAGTCCCCAATCTGGCAAGTGGTAGACATGTAAAACCGAATTGATGTGCACAGATCCCCTTAAATGGATCTGAGTGTCTGTATATCTTAGATTTGAAGAAAAATGCGTTTCCATTCTGTACATGCCTTCACAGAAAAAGGTTTATAACCTGAGAGTTAACAACATTTAGCACCTTAACAAGGTGATTCCTATATTTGTGCACCAGTCGCTCCCTTAAAATCTTGGAAAGTTGATCCTAAACTGAATGTTTCTTTTATTCCAATAGGAGAAATTTTAATCATAAGAGAGAATATACATTCTCCACAATGCACTGGCACCACGATGAAGTTATGGATCTTGCTTTCACTGTAGAAGGTAAAGTTGCCCGAGCGAAGAATGCCGTTTCAAGTCCCACTTCAGCCATGAACGCATTAGGGGGCCTTAGGCAAGCTGCTGTTCTCAGTCTCTCCCCACTCCCCCCAGTTCATAAAATTTATTTATGGATAGTATTACTGACCATCTCTCCAGATAATGTATGTGAAGTTCTTCTGACATTTAAAATCTACTGTATACATTCTAAATATCATTACAAAATGAAAGATGGATCCCCTTGATGCAGCTACCAAAGGCATGGGGGTTTAGAGACAGTCCATGGCCAAAGCGGCAGAATCCCCCCCACCCCATCACAGTTGTCTGTGTGTTGCATAACAGCAAGATAATGGAACATGGAAGCCTGTTTTATGTCACTGTTTTGGTTGATGGCCGCAAGTAAACAGCCTGCATTCTTAAGCGAAAGGAGAGGGAAGCTGAGCCACCATATAACTAGAACAAGAAAAAAAATCTTTGTCTCCATCAGAAGCGGTGGAGATAAAATCCTGTTGACCTCAGTGAGAACTTGAGGCGGCCCCACAGTGTTTATTTTATTCCTGGCTTCTCTTTTGAAACAGGAAACAGTTTGACATGACAAGAGGTAGGATTTTGCTGTGTTGCAGCATAACATTTTTTGCTTCCATAAGCAGAGCATATTTGCTCCAAAACTATTTTTTGCTTTAAACCCTTTCTTTGTTTAACCAAATCTAAAAATCTGAAACCTTGTTATTGCTATGCGTTTCTATTCTTTATAGTCAAGTTCATGAAAGCCCTGTATAGGGTCGTTGCATACCACACCATCAGAAAGCTCAGGCGCATACCGTGACGGGCTAGGTCTACTCAGAAGTAAACCCTGTTGCATTCACAGAACCTTATTCACAGATATGTCTTTATAGCATTGCAGCTTTAGTCCTTTTTTAGCAGCAGAACCCAGCTTCATGTATATGGCAGCAGATAATGGTGCTCCACAGGACTGGAATATATGTAAAGCTGGAGTCTTCAGCACACCCTCTCTTGTTGCCCACCAGGCTCCCTGCCCCCTCCTAATTTTTTTATTTATCATTTTTTAGATTATCACTTTAAAACTGGGACGCTGGCATGCTGCAAAGCAAAGTGCAGTCCTCCAGCGCCATCTTTATTTGGATTCAAAAGAGTGTTTTTGTGTTTCGAAACTCGGGCCCCACCTCTGTCTTGTTTTTGAGCAAGTTACTTTTCTTTTACTCTCACCCATTTGCCTTCTGGGAAATGAGTGTTTTGTGACTGGCCAGTCTCACTGTGGCAGCCATTTTGTGAAAGCACTTCTTTCAAAAGCTGAATAAATTGCACAAAATAAGAAATCACACCAACTTGCATGACTTACACATCTCACAACATATGTCACTTGCCCAGAATTGGGGTTACCTTGGCAACAGTGTTGAGGTTGTTTTCTTTTCGTGCAGATTACACGCAGCCCTGTAGTTAATGCAGTAAATAACAGCAGTTTAGTAACTTGATATTTGCACCGAGAAGCATGCAAAAATATGTGATGTTTCTGAGGCATATGCATTTTGTTTGGATTGACAGGGACTAGTCTTCTGAGTGGTGGGGTTGAATCTGTCCTGGTCCAGTGGCGAGATGGGTCAGACGCTAAGAAGGAATTCTTGCCTCGTTTGGGATCCACAATACAGCATATCTCTGTCTCGCCTGACGGAACTTTCCTTTGTACCTCGCATTCAGATAACAGTAAGCCCAAATGGGAAAGAAACTCCTTTTTTTATAATACTAAAGATCTACGGTTGTTTGGGTTTTGTAAGAACAATGATAAACCATTCAGTCAAGTACCCCTGTCCAAGTATGCGCAGCTCCAGATTTCTCTGAGCGCATGGGCAATCCTGGCTCAACATCCAGTCCTTTTATTCGCCTTTTCCCCTTCCTTGATTTGTGATAGGCACCTCTCAGTTCATACTCTAGATAATCTCAAACTGAAAGTTCCTATCTCCAGGCTCTCTCCAATTAATCCATGTGAATCCTCCTGCCTCAGTTGGCCCAGAGCCAATGGTCGACTGCCCCATGCCCTACACCCCACCCCAGTTCTGTGTCCAAGATTGGTACTGTGCATTTGGATAAGCCAGGCTAGAATGTTGCAGAGATTCTGGAAGTTATGAGAATGTTAGTCCATCACAAAACCATTAGTGGCAAGTGGTGCTTTGTTCCTCTCTTTTAATGTGTCGTTCATCAGGCCAGGGGCCTGGGAGAGACGCCTCTCCCATAATTAAGAATGCTATCCTCCCACACCCGTTCATTATGACTGTGTGTCACCTAATGGCATTGGCTCTGTTGATTATTTCCTGCATGCGCTTCAAAGTCTGTGGCTAACAGACAAGCCCATTGATGACACTGACCAGAAGCCCACAATTTGGGGCTGACCTGGGTTGGTAGATGAGCCACAACATGCGGTTGCCAGAACCCAGACCCTCCCTTCAGCCATCGCCCTTCTGTGCAGGAAAGGGCGCCAGGGAGCTTCCCAGTTTGGCCATTGTGCATCTCAGGTGCTCCAGGTCCCGCCCAAACCCTTTCCTAAACTGGTGCAGAAGAGGGTGGCAAGGGGCTTGCAGTTGCCTCGGCTACACAGCAGCCAAATCGCTCCCAGCCTTTCTCCTAACTTTGAAGCTGGGGAGGGGGTGGGATTGCCACATAACTGCTGGGACAATCCCCACCTACCTACCTCTGCAGTTCCTAGATTTGGAGTACTTGGCAGAGGTCAACAGTACGCTCATAGTACGCCAACAGTACGCTTGGCAGAGGTCAACAGTACACTCACCTTGGCGAGCCCATAAAATTGGTAAACAAACAGGGCCAACAAGGGCTGTGTGTGACTATTATGTTTTTTAAATCTTAACTGCATACTTAAAAGGGCCAGTCTCTTGCAACAAGCAGCTGGTTCTAGAGTTTAGGGCCACTACTGAAAAAAATATATATTCAGAAAGGACTACCAGCCTTTCTATAGATAGTGGGTTTTATGGAGTCGTGCAGATTCTGAATTGTCCAGTTGTAAACAGTAGGTTTTTTGTTAATGCTCTGGAAACCTTCATTCTTAACCTTGTTAACTTCTTTTAATACATGTAGAAATAGTAATCATACACAGCAACTTGAAAGTCTCTGCAGTAATTCAAGGATTAATCAGAGGTATGTCGTTGTCGTCGTTTTTTGTTTGATTTTAAATTCCCATCGTGTCAACCGAAATCACGTTCCAGCTCATACCATCTTTTTTATTTTAGGCAGTGACGTCAAAACTGGTTTGATGGTTGACCCAAGAACTAAAGCGTTGGTTCTGAATGGCAAGCCGGGTCATCTGCAGTTCTATTCACTGCAAAATGACACGCAGCTGTATAATGTAAGTAAGATCATCTAATGCAGCCTTATAAATAAGCCCACAAAAGTTACTCATCTGCCAAGAGGCTGGTAGCCTGTGTTTCCCACTCTACCCCCCTCCCCCCCAGTCAGCATGGAAATGCAGTACACTTAGCAAGCTAGTAAAAAAGAAAATGGCCTTCTATGAAACAAGCTGACGGAGGAGGGGCAGGGCTGAGGGTTGAGTTTTCCTTCCTTTGCAACCAGCATGGAAACTAAGCAGACTGTCAGAGGAGGAACAAAGGCATATTTTCCTTCTCCACCAGCCTTCTCACCTACATGGAATTCTGTGCACTCACCTGCATATAGTTCCTGGTAACGTATGGCTACCAGGTGAGCTCTTAAATAAAAGGCTGATCTAATGGTAGCTCACAACCCAACCATGTATTAGGTATGCCTTCATCAAAGCATTGTACTTCTTGTCCCTGTACTGCCTTCACCTCCACTTTCAACAACACCTGTCCTGAACTACTTGACATTGTCTTACCTGCTCCTTCAGTGCCACCCGGCTCTCCCACATTGCACCTCGCTACTTGTCCTCACACATGCCCATCCTTGCCTGCCCCACTCTAATATTTTGTTTTGAAGTCGCCAATAGTTTGCTTCCGTGACTGACCTCCAAATGCACATGAGCTCAGAAACCTACTTTGTCTCTACAAAAATTTGCAGTTGGATATTGTGCAGCAGGAGTTTATTCATCAATATGGTCTGAACCAAGCTGAGTTGGTGAAGGCTGCATTTGATTCCAAAGGCAACTGGCTGGCTACTGTGGAACAAAGGCAAGGAAGCTGCAGTGAACTCGAATTGCACATGAAGCTCTGGGCATATGATGAGCAAACACAAAGGTACTTGTGCTTAAGTTTTCAAAATCAGTGAAAAGCTGTCTTGTTCCTATAATTACTACAGTGCAGAGCAACAGTATTTCCCAATATCATTGTGGCATCCCCTACCCTGTCTGCCTTCTTCTACCATTGTTGCCCTTAACCAGCCTTTCTCAACCTGGTGCTCTCCAGATGCTTTGGACTTCAACTCCCATCAGCCCCAGCCAGCATGGCCAATGGTCAGGAATGCTGGGAGTTGTAGGCCAAAGCATCTGGAGGGCACCAAATTGGAGAAGACTGCCCTAAACCACTGAGGGGTGGGTCTTCAGCCATCAGCATAAAGTCAGTATGCTGTGTTTATGCTGGTGTGTTAAGTGGCATGTCGCTACTTTGGCCGCACACACATCCACATGCCCCATGTGCCATGGTTGCTGCTCCTCTGTGGTTGCTGCCACATTGGTCAGGGCCTGTGTAAAAGCTCCCGCCATCATAATTCCTCTTAACAGTATGCTTAGCATCCCACACAAGCGATGTACTTCCCCAGGGGCAGGTTTCCATTTTGTGGCATTCTAAACACACCCTTAGGAAGCCACATGAACAGAAGTCTCCATGTGAATCTCCACCAGTGCAGCAGCAGCCAAACAGTTCAAGAAATGTACACAACAGATCTTCATCTATACCACCTCTGTTACTTGTTGCACAGGTGAGCTTTGTTTGGGCTGCAAATGTATGCACAACCTTGGTGTTCCCAGTGCTATCGCCACTTTTAAGTTTGCCTTGTATATCTAGCCAAGTGTAGCTTTATGCAGTATACACTACACTGTGGTAGACCCATTCAGATTATCTACACTGTTACTAGGAAACCAGGTGGTGACATTATGGAGCTGGTGGAAAGACGCAGTACTTTTTTCCCCATCAAAGCACATTCCACTTACATTGTATGCTGCTATTTGCGACAGGTGAGGTGGCAGCCAAAATCAGTGATTGGCTGCCATAGATGTGTCAGTGTCTAATAACACTGGTATAACCAGCCACTGGGTATAACCAGCCACTGGTTGCAGTGATTATGTTTACCAATCCCTGCACCTCTGCGTTCTCTTCCTACCACTCCATTTGTGTTAGTGAATCTAATGAAAGAACACGGCTTGATTGATCATATCCCAGGCTGACTCGAGTCCAATCTGATAAAGTGAAAATATGCAGTCCAGTAATTGTTCCAGCCTTTTATTTCTTTGTTTTATTTTGTTGCAGTGGATGCTCACAGTTCCAAGCTAAATACTTAGACCACAATCTAGCACAGAACTAGGCACATGGAATCCCGCTGATGTCATAGAAATACTCTTTCCCTCCCTTCCTTGTAGCTTTACTCTGAACACAAGAATAAATATGCCACATGAGGACCGTGTCACAGCTATGTGTTTCCGTGGCACAGATGAGTCTGAAAATACAACACCAATGTTGGTAACAGCTGGCCAGGATGGGCACTTCAAAGTGTGGATGCTTCTGGTTGATAATGATGGTGAAAGTAAGTAAGAGGGGTGTTAGTTTGTATTCACCTTGGAGATGGGAACTTCTATTCCATTTGTTTCTTTATTAAGGGTGGGGGATTTGAAACACGGCAGAGCCGATTTTTCCTTTCCATGGCGTGGATCACGATTTACATGTTAGTTAAATATTTACTCTGTGCTGAAGGCTAAGGAACCAGCAAGGATCTTTATGGGGCTTTTTTCATGGAATAGTAAGGTTGGAAGGGGCCTACAAGACCATCGATTTTGGCTTACTGTGACATGTGAACCAGGCAGTCTGCTTAACTTCTGGTTCCTTTAGATCCCACTTTTCCCATCCCCGGGTCAGAAATGAGAGCTGCTTATAGAAAACAATGGGAAAATCCGGGCTTTTCGTGTAGGTATGATTGGGCAACAGAATATCCCCTCCAAACAAAAGACTACAACAAAGACAGGTGTTCCTGTCTCTGGCATTCAGTGAGAACCCAGAAGTTCCTTCTCCAAACAATGGAATGTGTTACTGTAATATTTTCCACTCTCTTTGCCCTCAACCCTGGAAGTCGATAGCTCTCAGGCCTTTGTCAGGACATTTGGTTGTGGGGTTGCATGGAGGATTACAATTTTATCTGTCTTTTAGCTTACAAACGTCTGCATATCTAAGGAGTCCCCCAGGTATGTGGAAATGACCCCCTTATTTTGGAGTGGCCCCATTTTGCTTCTAAACCAATAGGGCACTCCATCACCTGAGTTTGCTGTTAGAAGGAATTATACCTACTTGTTGAAATTTTGTTTTGGATAACATGGGGTTACCCTTCCAGCTAACCTTATGCACTTGTAGTAGGAGGCTGGAGCACCAACTCATAAATAAGTGCCCAGCCTGCTCTTTCAAGTGCCAGGGGTTTAGGGACGGGTGTTTCTGAGCACTGGGGGTGATCCAGATATTACGGGATTTTAGTGCCTCTTTTATGTGGTACTGACTTCTCTACAACACAGTCTGAAAGTGGAGTCTTAATCAAGACTTTGGACACATCCCAGGAAAAATAGCTGAGGTGTGCACACCCTAACTCTTAAAGATGATAGATTTTCAGAGAATGTTTAAGGACTTCCTCGTAATGCAAACTACACAGGCAAGTTTGTACCAAGAAAAACCTGTACACTTGTGGTTGGTATTCCAGAATTGCTGTTGAACAGGTTGTCAGCAAAAATATGTAATTTAAATAGGTTAATGTTTTTTAAAAGGTTCCAACATTTTATTAAATTCTTCCATACACAAACTGGGATATTAATTCACCTAACCATATTACATGCTCCCTACATTTTTGCTTGGTCTAGCAAATGTGCTGCTGCCTTCTGCTGAGTGTTGTTGGGCAGGGATCATCCCAGCAGCTGCATGGCAGTCCCCCACTCTCTTCCCAGCCCCGGGCTTGGAAGGAAGGCTGGGAGTGGTTTGGCTGTTGCATTGCAAAGACAGCAGAAGCATCTTGGCAGCTCAGGGCCAAACTGCCAAGCCTGCTACAAGCCTTTCCTGCTCCAGAGCATGAAAGATGGGTAAGAGGCTTCTTTGGTCACTGCTTAGCTGTGACACCCAAACAGGTTACCCTTTTTATCTCCCTTTTCCATGGAAAGGAGGCAGGGGACTTCTTTGGTCACCGCTTGGTCAAGGTGCCCAGATGGGCAAGCTTGATGTCTCCCTTTCCCATTGGAAAGGCAAGTAGGGGGTTTCCTTGGAACCCACTGAACCGCAGTATCCAGAGCACTTTGGCCACATGGCCAAACCAGGAAGGCAAGGGGCAAGCGGCCACAGTTTTTGACTTGGCAAGCAAAAGGTGTGCCTTAAAATTCTCATGAGCTTTTTTTTATAAACCTTGTGCGTTGTCTTTTCTAACAGACCAAAGCATAACCTGGACCTGTGATTTTGTAGGAAGCTATCACAACTATTGTGCTACAAATTGCTGTTTCTCCGAAGACGGCTCTTTGCTTGCAGTCAGCTTTGACAAAATAGTCACTGTGTGGGACTCTGAAACATGGGATCTAAAATGTACTTTCTGCCATCCTCCTGGAACTATACTGTATGTAGCTATATGATTTTGATCTTTCATGTTGCATCACTTTATTTTTATTTAAATCAGTTTGTTTTTTTTTAAAAGACCCTTTGAAATGCATAATGGCACTAACTTAATGACTGACTTACTGTTCCCTAATTTAAAACATTAAGCATTTTCTTTTCAGAAAACAAAACAAACACAGCTGGACCCTTTGAAGCTTTCACTAGATTCTTTGGTTTTTAAGGACAGGATCTGTCAATAGAAACGAAGCTGCCAAAATCAATTTATTTTCTGTGTCCAGAATAACTTGCGCAAAACTCACAGTTGCATAATTTTGGCTTAAATTAGGCTGGAAGGGGTTTTTTTTTTTTAAGAATTCTGACCCTTGGGTTAGGAATAAAGGTGCAACAGGTGGGAAAGCATAATGAGGGAGCGGGAAAGGTGTAAGGATAAAGCATTTTATGAAATGTCTCTTCTAGGTTATGGCACTAAAGTTCTGTTTTTAAATGTTTGTTGGAACCATAGGCAGAGCTGGGGTTTTCTCCATAGTTTTCATTTCTACGGCTTCGGAGGCAAGCCTCTTTTAAATTTCCAGTGGCTTCCCAAGTTGTCTGTAAGAACTGCAGTGGTGAAAACTCTGTGAAAACATCTGGCTGCGTGTGTGGTTCTGAGCACGTAAGCCGCCCTATTGGGTTCTGGTCCTAGTCTCTGAGTACTGACACTGCTTGTGCAACAGTTTGCATTTTTAAATAGGTAAATTAACAGCATCCCCTGCAAGTGATGATGTATACATCCCCCCTCCCCCCCATTTTGCTTTGAATGCCTTGCACTTTTTGCCCCTGGTTGCAAGCCAGTTAGTGCTGACTTGCCTTCCTGTTTGGAAAATGGTTTCAGGAAACTTCTGGAATTGAGTCATCTTGCATTGATTGCTTTTTAGCACCTGCATGCACCACTGTTATCTTAAGTGGATTACAACAGAATGGCTTACTAGGAAACTGCTGCTCTTCAATTTGTATGTCAGATGCCTCTCTTGGTCCTGTCTATGCAGAGTAAACATTTACCTGGTTGCAAGGGGGGGAGGGCAAATCACGCTGGTCAAGATTATGTGGCTGTAAAATAGAACCTGTCCCAAAGTCTATACACACAACTCGTGAGAGTGATGTGAGAAGAAAGGCAAAGGTTGCTTGTTGGGGGGCTAGGAAGACAGTGACAGTCTTAACGCTTGAATTTCTGATTTGCCTGAACATCAATAATGCCTTTTTATTGTGTTGATATAGGTGCCCCAGGGTCAAACAAAACTGGAGAACATCCAAACTAACCTGATGGAAAAAGAGTCAAGGTCTCAGGATATTGAAAAGACAGACAGAGAGAGTTTTATTAGTTTATTCCTTAAAATAGCCCAGTGCATTTTGGGCCTTTTTCATATATTTGAGCCTTCTTCAGGGAGTTAAATTTCTAAAAATTACCTGCAGAGATCTCTGAAAAATGATTGGTTGCAGGATTCATCTTGGAGCCAGAGATCTCTGCAGGCAACTTTTAGGAATCTAACCCCTGAAAAAGGCCCAAATATATGATAATCAACCAAAACGCATTGGGCTACTTCAAGGAAAACTATATTTTCAACATCCTGAGGCTTTGTCTCTTTTTTCATTAGGGTATAGGTGACCTACCTTTTTATATGTGGCTGGTATCAATGCTGTAATGAACCACTAGTACACTTACTCCATTTTAAAATTGAATTAATTCCTTAAATTAGCATAAAAGTATGAAACATGTAGAAGGTTGACCCCTCTTGTAAACTATCTCTGAGATATGAATAGTCAAATCTATTGGAGGGCAGGGGGAGTAAAAGGAGGGAAGCATGCCACTTAAAGTGAAGGAAAGTCATTGTGCACATTTACCTGCTGTAACAATTCCAACCCAGGAATGGCTGCCTGAGTTTGGGTCAGATGATGGTGACTCTGCAATGATAAATCACACAGACAAGACTGAAAGCTGATTAACTTTGTCTTTGCCCTTTATTTTTCCAGAAGCCTGTGTTTTGGGAGGCTAAGTTGTTCAAAATACCTTCTGGGCACCACCAGTGCTGGCTTTTTGTGCTGCTGGAATTTGCTGAGCTGTGCATGTAAGACGATTTAGCCTTCTCTTCTGTGGTTCTTTTTTCTTTGGCATTTCAAAATCAGTTCTGACAAAACCCAAGAAGGCGATTGCTATATGTTTCAGCATACACCAAATGCTTGTAGTTTTGTTCTCAAGTGATCTGGTCACTGGAACAACCCATTTTAGTAATCATATACAATTACATGGTATCGTTAACCCACAGTGTATTTACCTGATAAAGCCTAAATGGCGATATTCCCCCTCATTAATTGCCAGCTATTCAGAACCATTATAAACTGATTCATCATCACTAGACAGCTAATAGGTTTTGATATGGAATATTTTAGTTTACAGTATTGCACTTTAAAAATGACTTAACAATATGACCCGGTTTGCACATCACTGCAGCAATTCCTGGGTTGTTTAATCCAAGGATCGTGGAGATGAGCGTTTCTGCTTTTAATCAACAACCCAGGAATTTGCCCGTGGTTTGTTATTAGGTCAACTCTGGGTTGTTTAACCCATAAATAACTCAGAGTATCCAGGTTCACACATTCCTGGGTTGTTGATTAAAAGTTGAAACTGCTCACGCACAGCTCACCCACAGCTTTCACACTCCACTTGTCCCTGCAATTCCTGGGTTAAACAATCCAGGAATTGCTGCCGTGACATGCAAACCGGGCCAATCAATGTTATACCATGACATTAAATATCAACTGGACACAATTGAATTGAATTTAAGCTTCTATTTATTGAGGGCATTTATGCACAGAAGAGCTTCTGTGCACTTATGCATGTTTATGTACAGAAACATTCAAGTGCCTACCCACACGAAAACTGTATACATATGCTTTTTCCTTTTCTTTTTGATAGTGTAACACTTAAACAGGATTTGCATCTCCACCAGAAAGAGAATGCTAATGAAAGGGTAGTGCATCAGTCTGTAGCTTCCACATGTTTCATCAAATGGTCAGGCATTGCCTTCTCTCTAAAAACAACCCAAAAAAGTATGTAGAGGCTAATTGCTGAATTAGCATCAAGCAAGTAGGTGGATAATTACTTAAACATCAGCAAAATTGTAGCAGAGCCCATTTTAGAATGCCTTTCATGCTTTGCTTACGTCTGCAGCGGTGTAGGAAGAAACACTATTACGAATCTACTATTTTAATTACAACTTTAAATATTTTTAAATAAAAACACCATTTCAAAGCAAGACCATTTTTAAAATATATCAACAAAACACCAAATAAAACAGATTTACAAGAAGCCAAAAAAGTTTTCAAAAAATCAGTAACCAGACAAACCACAAACACACCAGCACAAAACACTCTAGCTTGCTAAATATCATCAAGAAGGGGGCCAGGTGGATATCCCAGGTCACAAGTGGTCCATAGCCTGGTTGCTAGAACAGAGAAGGCCCTCTCTGCGTGCTGACGAATTGGACCTCTGCCAGCAGTGAGACAGAGCAGGGTCTCCCCTGACTTCCTGAGCAGGCAGGAGGATCATACAAGAGGAAAATAAGGGATAAGAGTTAGATAATAGAGTTCACCTTAAAACTACTCTCAGGCCAAGAAGAATGTAAATTTTCCCCATTAACTGGGAGGAAACTGTTTACATTTTCTTAAGAGTATTCTAGGACTCTCTTATAACCCTTTCTACCATCCCAAAAAGACTATTGGTGATCTGGACTAGTTGAGTTCCATGTATTCCTACACATGTTCAAAACCTGAAGCTGCACTAACGGAATTTCTCCAGTTTGACCAAATGTCTGGTCTCTTTCTTACCTTATGATTGACCTAAATAGAGTTGATGCTGCTCATGGTGATCAGCATGTGATTTGTGTGCCACGGGATAGCCAGACGTACTTTGTGTCACTTGTTGGCTGTTGCAGAAATCCTAGAACCGTAAACTCTGGCATTTCCTCGATAAGAGTTTCTAGTTTTCATAGGTGTAAATTACAAGCTGTAAGCAAACGGAGCCGGCATGTTAAAAACAGGCAACACGTGTGCCCCACTGCCGCCACCTTCTTTGCAGCTGCTGAAATTTGGTGGTGCAGGGGCACAAATGCCACATTTTCCTGTAAAACAAGGGGTGTGCGGAGTATGCACCATGTTTTAAATCAGCGGCACGCTCCTGCTGTGTGGTTGCGGGGAGGGGGGAGTGGCCCCTGGTGGATGGGGGGGGCAGAATTGGCTTCCAGACCTCCAGAAGTTTCCCACTCCTATTTTAAAAGGTCCAGTTGCCAAATTATTTTGTCTGTCTCATGATCTTGAAGCCTACTACCATCGTTTTATGGATCTGAATTCGAACTCTCAGACTCTGAAACAGAGCAGATTTGCCTTGCTGTTTAGCATTCTGTCTCTAGAGGTGGCTAAGTAGATGCTTCAACCCACTGTCCCAGCAGCTGGCATTCAAGGACTATAATAGCCCTCCATGAATATATGGCCTACCCTCCATGAATATATCCTTTTTACTGGAATATGCCAGCAAGAAAATGCTTTCATGCCAACATACAGCACTGGGAGGGCTGAAAAGCCTTGACTATCCCCCTGTGGGCTTGCTCAAAGTTAGGCAGTGCAGTTTGTCCCTGTGGTCACAATTCCTGGTGTGCACGCTCGCGCTCACTCTCTCACTCACACACACACACACACACACACCCTAAACAGTACTTGGTTTGAAAGGCTAGACTTCAGTTTATTGAACATCTCCTGCACTTCACCGTCTGCCCTACGAAAACAACTTCTTTGGAGAGTATGTGGTTCTCTTTCATACCTGGTTGTATTGTTTTTTCAGTGGAATGGAGTGCCCAATTAAACGTCATCGTTCTGCAACCTGATGGTCTGTCTGAAAACATTGCCGCGGTTTCATGGAACTCTGAATACTCAGACAGTGAGCATAAAGGCTTCTTTCTTTTTTGTCAAGGAGGGTTGGTCTGAGCTATGGAACCATGCTGCCTAGGAAAATAGACTTGAAAGCCACTTAAAACAACCCTTCTTAAAATAGGCTGATTCTGTCCACATGGAAACTATACCATGGCTTGGATCCTAAGACAAGTTAATTAAAGTAAGTTCACTGAAAGTTTCCCATCTTCTTCTCCTCACAGCCACCCGAGTCTCGTGAAGAACCTGTCAGGAGGGTCGAGGATCCTCCTGAATAATGTCAGAGGGGGCTGTTGGGGAGAGGGGAATTTCCCAAAGCTGGTTGAGGGTGATCTGTTTAACTGCTTAAATTAACTATCTTCGGATCCAAGCCCAGGTACCAATTGTATTTGGAGTAAGGTTCTCTTGCCATTCCCATGGTCAGGCATCTCTGTCAGACTTTTCAGATCTTTCTGGGCCTGAAAATGATTTCTGGCTCATAGATGTTCATCATAGGAAAAGCAAAAATTCTCCCATGGAAAAGGGCATCTGGCAATTTTGGCATCACACAGTCTTTTACTAACATTCTATCCCTTTAGGTGGGTGATAACATACAACTTAGAGTCCTGTTTGTTGTAAATTCCTTTCTGGTGCCTCGGTGATTGTCATCAAAAGATGTCAGGCCTAGAGAAAGAAACTGCGTTCCTTACAGGATTTCCTCCTCAGCTGGTGTTTATCCTACAGTGCGTCTACGGCCTGTTTGTCATTGAGGTGGTACAGCTCAGTCACAGGTTTACCACATCATTGAGAACTAGGCCTGCTGTGATGAATCTCAGCCCATGCTCCTCTTCAGTTGTGGCACTCTGTAGATAGGGGACCAGCTTATTAAGACTGGACTTGTATAGGGCCCCATAGCAATGTGACTACCGAATATATGGTTCCTTTATAATTTTGTGATTTAGTGACTCTTACTCCCAGAAGTTAAATGATGGTGAGGGTTGTTTTTAAGGACTAAAAATATCCTCCTTTCTTCAGTGTTTGTGTTTAAACCCAGTGAGCCGCGGCCGTTGTGTATCCAGAGAAAGGTCTGCAGAGGCAGAGTCCGGTGGGCTGTCTTTGTTCCAAGAGATGTGCCTGAATGTATCAGCTCAGAAAAATATCAGTGGCTAAGCCAGTCTCAGTTTTACTACCTGACTGAAACGCACGTAGGTTCTTGTTTTTTAATGATCTGGAACAACGTTGTAAAAAGCTACTAGTAGATCAGAATGGAAGGGTGTAATATTAATCATTGCTGTAGACCATTTCAGTGTACTTTCATTCATCCTCCCAAGAGCCCTGTGGAGTAAGTCAGGACAGGACTGCATTCACATGTAATGCTAAGCCATGGTTTAGGTTAACCATGGTTTGTTGCTGTAGACATGACTCATCTTACAGATGACCAAACAAGCCACGGCTTGTTTTCCCTATTTCTGGTTTGTTTCTCCCCTGCCGTCTTGCTGGATGACATTGACTGGGTTCACACAACACAACAACCCACCATGGGCAGCCAGCCATGGTGGGTTGCTGTGTTGTCTGAACCCAGGAGACTGATTTTACCATGGGTTGCAGTGATCAGTTATAGAGCTGCTTGGCAAGAGCAGCAAAAAAGCCCATGCCACTTGCTCTTTGCAATCTCGCCAGTGACTGCTCTGACTACTCGGCCTCCTCCACCTTTTCAAGACTTCCCTGATTTTCCAGCTACTCCCGAAAGGGGAGATATTAACTCTCCTTCCCCCCCCCCCATTTTCAGAGCAGTTATTGCTGCAGTTCTCTGAGAGTTTAAAAAAAAAAAAAACTGAGAAGGCAGCTGCATGGGATAGAGTGAATGGGGCATTGGGTGGGGCGCTTCTAAAGTACTACTGATGTGGGTGCCCCATTTGCTCCATCCCATTCTGCCATCCTCTTGGGGGTTTATTTAAAAAACTGTCAGGAATATTTGCGCAAATTTTAGGCCTGGGAAGTAAATGCTCTGTTACTGCAGGTGCGCAAATTTCCCCTCAGTTTACTTCCCAGCCCTTAAATTGGTCGAATTTCACCTCCGTATATTTCCCAGCCATTACATTTGTATACATTTCCCTTCCATTTACTTCCTAAAATGTGCACATCCACTAGATGTCTGTAGGATCATACTGCTAAGGCACAATCCTATGCACGTTTAGACAGAAAAAAAGCCCTGCAACTCCCAGCATGCCCCAGCCAGCTATGCTAGCTAGGGCATCCTAGGAGTTGAAGGACTTTTTTCTACCTATATATATATGCACTCTTATGATATTAGGAATGTGTGGCTCACATCCTTAATATATGCAAGCTTGATGAGCTTACAGGAAGACCAGATAACCCTGCTCGACCTTTAGCGATCTTGCTAACAATATTCCCCTCTGTACTGTAACTTGAAATGACACTAGTCAATTTACTCTATCACTTCATCACCTCCCTACACAGCAGTGCCTTTCTTTTTTTTCACCTTTGGGGAGATTTGTGCATATTTAACATTACTGCGCTGTAGTGAATTTGCACAAAATTCCCCAAGCTTAAAAAAAATTAAAGTTAAATATGCGCACATCTCCCAAAAGGTAGAAAAATAATGCTAAATATGTGCAAATCTTCCCGAAGGTGAAAAAAATCTACAAAATAAACTGTACTCCGCTGATGAGCACATTTGTGCTTATTAGCAGAGTAAGCTGCTGCCGTTGTGCCGTAAAGGCCCATGGGATACGTGCCGAGGGTGGGTGGGAGGGCTACTGGGGAAACAAGCTGCAGCACTCCAGAGAGCACCTGATCGTCTGTCAGCAGTAACGTGGGTTAGCAAGCAAACAACCAACGCATCGTAGCTTATTTTCAGGGTGGTTTATCGTGACGTGCAAACCGGCCTATTATCTCATTAGAATAGGAGTCATTTTCCCTTGGTGCAGACCCATGCCACCAGGGTAAGGCAGACATAGAAGAAGACTGAGTCATTCACCCTGCCCATGTAGTTCCTATGTCTAGATCAGTCATGGCCAACCAGCCAAGTCTAGCCCCCTCAGGGAATTTTTATCTGCCCCCCAACAATATTATAAATTTTTAATTTATGGTGGGAGGCAAAAAATGTTCTTGGCAGGTGACTTGAAGGGGGAAGAGAGATTATTCTGAGCAGTAATACTTCATTATATCTCTCTTCTGAATTTTGTTTATAATGTGTACGTGATACGTTCGTTGATATATTTTTATGGGCATGTGCCTCAAAATAAATACTTTGAATTGTGTATCATTTCTTAAAGATTCAGTGAGGTCCTAACAAGAGCTTTTCATGCTGTAAAGTTGTTTTCTCATTCCGAATGTTTAGGAATTGATGACGTTTAGCACAAAGTCCCCGGAAGAGAGACTTACCCCTTCAAGCAGACAGGTAATTGTTTTAAAAAGAGCTAAGGGGATTTACCAAAGAAGATATTGGCTTGTCCTAAATTAAAAATCCACTTCAGAGTGCCATGCAGCCTAGCCCTGGGGACTGCAGTGAGGGTGAGGGCAAAATCATTGACCGCTCCTGAGCAGATCTTTGGTGCCAAGCTATCCAGTCAACATTGTCACAGATCCCCATTTTCAGAGATGCCCAGGAGAAATGTATGTCTCTGTCAAGACTGTCGCCTTTCTTCATACGGATCTGTGTCCTTAACTTTTCAAGTCACAGGTTTTAATATTAGGCTTCCTAAATAACTGAAAAGGGACTGATTGAGTACTCCGTGTAGGAAGCCATCGGTGCCAAATTCTGATAATCCAAGCCAGCCTTCCCCAGCCTCGTGCCCTGCAGATGTGTTGGATTACAACTCCCAACGTCCCTCAAGAAGCCCCATGCTGTCTGGGGAACGCTAGAAGTTGTAGTCCAACACATCTGAAGGGCACTGGGTTGGGGCAGGCTGATCTAATCCATGCTGTTTTGTGGTTTGCGACTGTCTGCTGCAAAGTTTGCATTTGGAAACATTGTTAAATATTTCTCCCATACCTTTGATGAGCATGGGCTTTTTTAGAATTAACTCATCTGTTCTTTAATTTTTGTGTTTTCTGCACCACCACTTCTTAGTTGGCAGTTGAGGAGAGCTTCTCCGTGACACCTTTTTGCCTGCTCCTGGGAAAGCACCGGCAACAAACAAAAGAGGCTGCAGAAACTGGGCAAGTAGCTATGCAGAGCAGCTTGGCACAAGAGTCACCTGCTGTCAAAGAAGTAAGAGAAAACATAATGTGTGTTCAAAAAAGTATTAATGGGGAACGATCCTCTTAACAAACTTTGCATTTTGTTGTGTCTTTTCTTTTTTATCTCCCCAGCTGCTTCACACGCCAGCCCATGTCCTACCATCTGCCTCTTTCCTGTGTCCTATTTTTGTTAACTCGCTGCTGGTTTCTAAAACAAGCAAAAGGTATGAAATCTGCTGAGTGGTTCCTCAAATGTAGAATTTTACAATGTAATTCTCATCTCTCATTTTCGATGGGAGCCTGCCTGGCATTTTCAAATGCACACGCAAGTGGTGGGCAAGAGCATTCCATAATGGACATGACCCAGAACTTCATTTCTGGCCAGGTGCAGTATGTAAATTAATGTATTTGTATAAGATAATCACAAACACACATTAGTGTGTTACTATATTAGTCCCAGTGATTTTGGGCACAACTATGGGGTGGGTTCACACCATCAGAGAAGGAAAATAAGCCATGGTGGCTTATTTTCGCACCCTGTGCGTGCTGGTCATGCACCTGCTCATTTCCATAATTACCCTCGCCAGGTGCAGCTTGTGTCATCCAAACCCGAAGGGGGTGGCTTACAAACCTTGCAACCCTAGAACAAGCCATGGGTTCCAGGGTGGCTTGTAAGCCACCTCCACCACCCACCCTTGCCAGGTTCAGATGACACAGCAAGCCACATGCAGGAAAGGTAATTGTGGAAATTAAGCAGTGTGTGACTGGCACAAACAGGGCAGGAATATAAGCCATGGTGGTTTATTTTCCTTCCCCGATCGTGCGTACTCTTGTCTATATGTTATTTCAGAAAATTCTATTTTTTCCAGATACATGCTAAATGCTTCCCCTCCCTCAACAATGGCACGTCAAGCATTACTTTCTAGGCTTTCCTGTGTTATGCTAGTTTTGTATATATAGAAAGTCTTTGTGCGGGGGGGGATGTTGAAAAGCTTGATTCCCCTCATAGCATCAAAAACCCATCTCCTTGCTGACCTCCTCTCCCACTATTCAGATCACTCTTTAGTGAACCTTATAATGCTGGTCCCCCGTCCATGACATGTGTGGAGAATAGTCATGCTTCTAAGGAATTCCATGCCCCTTTCATGCTAAAGCTTGCTTAATATATTCAGAAAAATCTTAAGAAAATGAGAACAGTATTTGTGGAACAGCCCAGCTACAGAACACAGTGTTTTAGTAACTAAAACAAATGGCTCTAAGCCCCACAATAAATGAATGATAATAGCTTTTATTGGTCTCAAATGCACATTTCTATTGATCCTTTCCTTTTTTTACAGCACTGGTGAAGTTGCTGATGAAGTTGAAATGGAAAGTGACAATGGAGGGAATGAATCTGAAGAAGAAGCAGAAGTTACTGAAGTGCACCCAGAGGCTTCAGAAGCAACAGAGTGTTTGGGGGACGTTATATCTAAATTATCAAAAGCTCAGGAAAGAGAACTGCGTAAAATAAGAAAACTGGACTACAGCTGGGCATCAGCTCTCTAGACATGTAGCATTTGTGGACTACATATTTTTATATTTCTTACTAATAATTTAATAAGATGTTCATGCTTTCAAATAAAAAGGTTGTTTTTTCCAGGACACATCTTCAATCTTTTGGCATAAATCGAATGTAAGTTCTGTACAGTGAATTCTTTGAAGCAAGTATTACTATGGTTGAGTAGTTGGGTAAAAGGAAGCTTTGTGGTGACTTGGTTTAAACTTGGGACTTAGTTTAGAACAATGTCAAATTTCTACATTTAGATTTTGGGCAAGGTCCAATTGGTGGACAGAGTGTATTACAAAGAGTCAATGTTTTTAAATGAGAATTGCTGTACAAAATGGGAAACATTTGCCCACTAGTGCTTTCAAAAATCGCAGTTTAAAGTTTTAGTATGAGGAATCTGTACTTGAGATGAAGGACAGTACATTTTCTATATAAAATGTTAATCCACGTTCCTAAGATGTCCAGGGATGCTTGAGGTAGAATTTTGAAATGTGAGACAGAAAACCAATCCACTTTTGTCAAACACAGACGGCCAGGGTCAAATGGGTAACTAGGTAAGAGGTCACTTACGAACTCTGGAATAGCAGACCGCTCAAAACCTCTCAGCAGAAAAACGTTGTTTCGTGCATGAACAAGTGCAGGTACATTGTGTGTGCATGAAATTATATTCACACTCATTTGGCCAGGATCCGAAGACCTGTGACACTAACCCCGCAAGCACAAAGGGGGTTTAGAAAACAATCCTATGGTCCCGGGAACATGTCCCTAGGGCCACAGGATTGATTGGAAAAAAAAACCCTTGGACAAAGCGCTGACCTCAGAGGGTTTCTTTCTGATTTTTCAGCCCCCGTCCTGGCCCTTCCCAGTCACCACAGAGTTGTCTGTGGTGGCACCTTCTCTAAAGTTGGAACTCCAACCTCATGGCAGAGAGGGGTATGTTAAGGATGTTCTGGTGGGTGGGGAGGAAGCGGCCATGGCTCGAAAGGATCCATAGCCCCCAACACAGGCAAACATTTAGACCAGCTCAAGAGCAAGCAAAGGGAAGGAATGATCTTTGCTCCAAGGGATGGAGAAATAACACAGGAAGCTTCTTCCACATTTCTGCCCTGCCGCTCTTGCCAGCAAGGGCATAGGAAAGATCAGAGCCTCCAGTAGCAGAGGCTCCTCGGAGCCATAGGGTTGCTCTCTTAGACCATTGTAAACTGCTTTTGAAACAGAAGAGCTGTGATAAAGCATAGAGGTCTGTTGTTCAAATAAAAGACAAACATTCTACTATGCTAGTGTAAGACCCTTGTGCGAGTCCAAGACTCTCAGGATCCAGTGTGTGCACGCACAACGTAGGCATGCATAGTAGCACTCCTAAACTTTGAAGCGATGTATATCCTTACTAAAACCATTATGCAACAAACAAAGGAGCACTAATGGAACCCAACACGTACTGCAGTAGTTAAAATGGACTATTAACCTGTCACAGAGGAAAAGGTTGTTAGGATTGGGATGGTAACAATCTGGGGATGGGGTGTCATTGGTACCATCCACTTTGGATTGCACCTATTCATTTAAATAGAGTTGGGTGGAGTAACTTTGCAAGAAAGTTATTTATTTTCACTTCAGAATGGGCAAGTCTGCCTAGTAAACTGGCAGGGTTGGGTCACAGATGCATCTAGATCAGTATTCAAACTCCCGACAGTGGTCAATACCTGAGAGGAAGCAATACAGATCTCCATATATTTTATTGCTAGGCATTTTCACAAACCTAAATAAAAATGCCTAGCAATAAAATGCATGGAGATCCGTATTGCTTCCTCTCAGCAGCCTTAGTCATAGGTTTAGAGACAATAGCCAGAAATAAAGAACCAGGCAACTTGTTCCACGTGCCCAAATGAGCCCTGGATTTAGAACTTCTGTTTCTCAAACAGCAGTCCCCTGTGCCATGAGTTCAAAAGCAGTTTGGGACATGAATGAGGGTCTCTTGTTCAAAGATGGTCAAATCCCACTGTGTGCATAGAAGGCCATGGGCTCATTTAAAATAGCTTTTTGGTACCTGGCCAGGTAAAAACTATCAGCATTTCAAATCCATGTTGTACCACAACATAGTTTTTAAGTAGCCACTTAGCTGATGGTTTAAAGTAGATAGAAGCACATTAGTAGGAATGCTAACTTGTCCAAACTTATGTCCCTGATGACATCCTCTGCCACTTAGATTTTTGTGTGGACTATGAAGATGTTAAGGAAACAGTGCTGCTTTCATGCTAGAGATCATTCGGTGTATTCACAAGGGAAAAAAAAATAGTATTTGCGGGGGAACTCATTTTGGCCTTGAACCATCAAAGGAAACGTGTCCCTTGGAACATTCATTCTCTCTTTTAATATGTAGCCCACGAGTTCCGAGCAGGTCATGTACAATCCTGAGTATTTTGTGATTTAAAAAGCATTTTAAAAGTATTTTATAAAAGTATTATAATAAGTATTTTAAAGTATTTTGTGATTTAAAAAAATACTATGACAAACTTAGGTCTGGCCTGTGGGGAAAGTTGCTAGAGAGAGTTGTGGTGGAAAATGGCAAGGCCAGTTGAATGTAACTGCAGCACGTTCCTTGCTTCTCTCCTCCAAATCACAGCTTCCCATTTCTGCAGTGCAAGGGAGGAATGGCATCTTTACATGCAAGGGCATTGGTAGGCCAGGCTCAGTCTCTCTGCCTGAGGCTGCAACCATATGCACAATTGCCTATGTGTAAGGCCCATTGAACTCAGTGGAGCTTACTTCTGAGTAGGGATGTATGAAAGTCACCGTTTTGCGAATCCACATTCGGCCTCACTGAAATCCGTGGCGGAATTCTCCGCCATCCCTACTTCTGAGTAGCCACACATAACACTGTGTGAATGGCTAAAAATCTAGTTAAGGATTTTTATGATGAAAAGCCCATATCCAGCTAAGAAGCTTTTTCTCCTATAGTCCAAAGGAACCTCCAGGCAAAGTACAGTTTTTGACCAGTGTTCTATGTGAACAGAAAGAAAAGGGCTGCAGCTGTTTTGAATGTATCTGACTTTCACCACCTCCTTCAACAAACACATTATTAACCAGTCAGTTCTCTCAGACTGGAAGAAAGGAACGTTCTTGCCCTTCTGCATTAGAAACCAATAAAACAAGTTGAACACGAGGTTACTTCATCTGTTTTTCAGTGATTATGAAACCTTATGGTCTTATTAACCTGTTCCATTGGGTTTACTGAAACAATTACAATTAAGACAATAGTATGATAAATCTGCAATGTCTAACAAGTTTTGCAGTTGAAATAGCGTAGGGTGGTGTCTTGTGTTTTGAGGTTTTGAGATAATTGCAGAATGGCTGTCATTAGCTACTTTTTTTTCTGGTGCAGTCCTCCCTTGCTTCAGTCATTCACAATACATGAGAGGTTCCCCACCCCACCCCCAAACACTACTAAGGCTGCAATCCTGTACACATCTGAGAGTAAGGCCAATTGAACTCTGTGGACTTTTGAGTAGTCATATACAGGACTGTGGTATTAGAAATCTTAACAAGTCTTGCATTGGTCACAGGGACAGGATTTTCCCATTTTATGGGTGAAAGCATGTGCATGATTAGTTTGTTAGCTGCCCAGAGAGCTTCAGCTATGGGGCAGTATAGAAATGCTAATAATAATAATAATGACACAAGGAGCATCATTGTTAATAGTTTCCCTCATTCTAGGATCTTTCCTGTCAACCTTACGGGATAAGAGAAAAATAAGCGAGATAATTGTCAACTATTCTATATACTGAGAAATATAAGCATAAATGTCCATACAGCGATCGTGTTTCAGGAACTCTCCTGTAAGGGGTTAAAACAGCTAAAAACAGAATAGGACCCAAAAGATTCTCAAGTCGTATTGCCCATTGCAATAGAAATGCATGAATAACCTTGTTGAAGCTGTCACAAGTTGAGTGGGGGGATGAATTAAAAAAAAAAATGATTTCTTCAAAATGAGCTGCCTGTAATGCCAAGTATGGACACCATTTTTTACTGTACTGGTTCTGGAAAATACTGTTCTGTCTTCAAACCCACTCTACTTCAGCGACATATACATTCAAGAAGTAAAAAAATCAATGGTGTGGACTCCATGTTGCCCTTCCACAAACAGAAAATGACTGATCTGCAAGGAGGAGGAGGGGTGGTGATTTTTCCAATTCCCCCTGTACCCCCACACTGTTCTGGAGGGTTCCACAGTGCTCTAAAGTAGATTTTCAGTAGGGCTGCAGAGAGAAGGGAGAACTGGCAAAAATCACCTCTCCCACCCCTCATTCTGCCAACAGGAGCATCCTATGAACAGAGTTTCACTCATGAGAACTTAGTATTGCAACCACTGTATTTCAGAATGACTGGATGTTGTTGAGGTCAGTACATTTCAGACAGGATAGATTTCTTGAACATCCATGTGTAGTTTAGTCAGTCTTTCACCTAGCTTCCATATCAAAAAGGGTTTTCTAGCTCAGCCATTTACCTGACATAATAGTTTTCTCTGTGCCTCTTTTCTCTGGGGGAGCAAACATTTCCCCTGCCCATGTTCTGAAGTGGTACAGTCTTGTGAGGCCTCTATCATAGCCTCTGAAACACTGCTTGGCCTTTGAAGAGTTGGACCTCACAGAATTATTTCAGATATCACAAAATCTTTCTGCGTACTGCAAGAAAATAACTGCCCATCCAGTTGATCTGCTCCTTGTAAACATGGAATATTCAGGAACAGTTCAGCCAAGTTTAAAGGTAGCGTCTCAACAAATGGGTATGGAAAGAGCCTGTCATTTCAATTGCAATCATCAGGTGCTTCATTCTAAGAGTCAGAGAGTGTTCCCCCCAGCCCCCACTTTGTGTTTGTCTTGAGGGTGTGAATGCAGGATTTTGCTGACAGCAAGGGCTATGGATGTTATTTCCCCACCTATCACATGATACTAAGAGTTGGAGTTACAGGAGGTAATAGTCTAGTTGCATGGCAGGGTGAGAATTCTATTCAGAGTTTTTTTAATGGCTACTGCTAAAATACCGTACTGATGTAGGCAAGCTGCTTCATAAATCAGCACCATGCTAGAGAAGCTGGATACAACTAAGAGAAACCTGTCAGTATTTAATATTGGGACAAGGGCAAAACATAGATGAAAATCAACTGCGGAGTAATTCGAAATCGTAGGGGCCAAACTACACACAGCAAAGCTATGCATGATTAGCGTATTTACCTCAGTGTAAGCATGTATGGCCGCAATTTGGATCAGGACCATGCTGCTCCAGGAGGGGAGATTAAGCTGACCCCCATATTGTCTTGTACTTTCACTCCCCTACAGGGGAGTTAAACGTGGTTTGGTGGGGTGAAGAATGTTTGAAGAAAATTTCGTTTGTAGAAAGTTTCGTTTGGCCTTCAGTTCAGGTGTATCCTTAGTAGAAAGTGTTTCTGCTCATGCCAATTGGGACACTGATCCCCCTACCCACTTAAGCCCCCCACCCCATCCAGAAAAGCTGTTTCTGAAGGTTCAGGGAACCTCCTGGAATAAAACGGGATATGGTGGGGAGGTCTGCAATAAGTAGGGGTGGATCAATGAAAATTCACTACCATATAATGTGGTGATGGCCACCAGTTTAGATGGCTTTTAAAGAAGATTAAGCAAATTAATGGAGGATAGATTTATGGGCACTAGTCATGATGGCCATATATTACCTTCAGTATCAGAGGCACTATGCCTATGAATACCAGTCATTAGGGAACAGTGAGTGAGGGCTGTTACCCTCATGTTTGGCTTGTGGGCTTCCCATAGCCCTCAGGTTGGCCACTGCGAGAGGTAGGATGCTGGACTAAATAGGCATTTGGCCTGATTCAACAGGCCTCTTCTTATGTTCTTATGGGTGCCCCTGACTTGCATGAGTAGAACTTTCCACTAAGGCAAAGCTACCATTGGATACATGGCCTTGAGCCCCACTTTTCTTTTTTGGTGGAAAGGTGGGATAGAAATTAAATAATAAATTTCTTGTTGTTCAGTCGTTCAGTCGTGTCCGACTCTTTGTGACCCCATGGACCATAGCATGCCAGGCCTTCCTGTCTTGCACTCTCTCCCGGAGCGTGCTCAAGTTCATATTCATTGCATCGGTGATGCTATCTAGCCATCTCATCCTCTGCCGTCCCCTTCTCCTTTTGCCTTCAGTCTTTCCCAGCATCAGGGTCTTTTCCAGAGAGTTTTCTCTTCGCATTAGGTGGCCAAAATATTTGAGCTTCAGCTTCAGGATCTGTCCTTCCAATGAGCAGTCAGGGTTGATTTCCTTTAGGATGGACTGATTTGACCACCTTGCAGTCCAGGGGACTCGTAAGAGTCTTCTCCAGCACCACAGTTCGAAAGCATCAATTCTTCGGCGCTCAGCCTCCCTTATAGTCCAGCTCTCACAGCCATACATTACTACTGGGAAAACCATAGCTTTGATTAGACGGACCTTTGTCGGTAAGGTGATGTCTCTGCTTCTTACTATGCTGTCTAGGTTTGCCATAGCTTTCCTCCCAAGGAGCAAGCGTCTTTTAATTTCATGGCTACAGTCACCGTCTGCGGTGATCTTGGAGCCCAAGAAAGTAAAATCTGTCACTGCTTCCGTTTCTTCCCCTTCTATATGCCAGGAAGTGATGGGGCCAGATGCCATGATCTTCGTTTTTTGAATGTTGAGTTTCAAACCAGCTTTTGCACTCTCCTCTTTCACCCTCAACAAGAGGCTCTTTAGATCCTCTTCGCTTTCTGCCATTAGGGTATTATTGTCTGCATATCGGAGGTTGTTGATAATTCTCCCAGCAATCTTAATTCCGACCTGTGATTCATCCAACCCGGCATTTCTCATGATGTACTCTGCATATAAGTTAAATAAGCAGGGTGACAATATGCTGCCTTGTACTCCTTTCCCAATTTTGAACCACTCGGTTGTTCCATGTCCGGTTCTTACTGTTGCTTCTTGACCCTCGTACAGGTTTCTCAGGAGACAGGTAAGGTGGTCTGGTACTCCCATCACTTTAAGAATTTGCCACAGTTTGTTGTGATCCACACAATC
The DNA here is from genome assembly GCF_057233095.1 of Heloderma suspectum. Classification (NCBI taxonomy): domain Eukaryota; kingdom Metazoa; phylum Chordata; class Lepidosauria; order Squamata; family Helodermatidae; genus Heloderma; species Heloderma suspectum. The sequence continues at coordinate 199,930,730 of NC_139458.1, forward strand.
AAAGGCTTTAGCGTAGTCAATGAAGCAGAAATAGACGTTTTTCTGGAATTCTCTTGCTTTCTCCATGATGCAGCGAATGTTGGCGATTTGATCTCTAGTTTCTCTGCCTCTTCGAAACCCAGCTTGTACTTCCGGTAGTTCTCGGTTCGCATACTGCTGAAGCCTAGCTTGTAGGATTTTGAGCATCACCGTGCTGGCATGTGAAATGAGCGCAATTGTGCGGTAGTTTGAACACTCTTTGGCGTTGCCCTTCTTTGGAATTGGAATGTAAACTGACCTTTTCCAGTCTTGTGGCCACTGTTGAGTGTTCCAGATTTGTTGGCATATTGAATGCAGCACTTTAACAGCATCATCTTTTAGGATTTTAAATAGCTCAGCTGGAATACTGTCATCTCCACTAGCTTTGTTGTTAGTAATGCTTCCTAAGGCCCACTTGACTTCACTCTCGAGGATGTCCGGCTCAAGTTCAGTGACCGCACTATCATGGCTATCAGGGACATTCAGATCTTTCCTGTATAGTTCTTCTGTGTATTCTTTCCACCTCTTCTTAATCTCATCTGCTTCTGTTAGGTCCCTGCCTTCTTTGTCCTTTATCATGCCCGTCTTTGCACAAAACGTTCCCTTGAGATCTCCAATTTTCTTGAAGAGATCTCTAGTCTTTCCCATTCTGTTGTTTTCCTCGATTTCTTTGCATTGTTCATTTAAGAAGGCCTTCTTGTCTCTCCTTGCTATTCTCTGGAACTCTGCATTCAGTTGGATATATCTTCCCCTTTCTCCCTTGCTTTTCCCTTCCCTTCTTTCCTCAGCTACTTGTAAAGCCTCATCAGACAGCCACTTTGCTTTCTTGCATTTCTTTTTCTTTGGGATGGATTTCGTTGCTGCCTCCTGAACAATGTTACGGACTTCTGTCCATAGTTCCTCAGGCACTCTGTCTATCAGGTCTAATCCCTGAAATCTATTCCTCACCTCCACTGTATATTCATCAGGGATATGATTTAGGTCATACCTGAATGGTTTAGTGGTTTTCCCTACGTTCTTCCATTTAAGCCGAAATTTTGCAACAAGAAGCTCATGATCTGAGCCACAGTCAGCTCCAGGTCTTGTTTTTACTGACTGTATAGAGCTTCTCCATCTTTGGCTGCAAAGGACATAATCAATCTGATTTCGATATTGACCATCTGGTGATGTCCATGTGTAGAGTCGTCTCTTGTGCTGTTGGAAAAGAGTGTTTGCTATGATCAGCGTGTTCTCTTGGCAAAACTCTATTAGCTTTTGTCCTGCTTCATTTTGTACACCAAGGCCATGCCTGCCTGTTATCCCAGTGATTTCTTGAATTCCTAATTTAGCATTCCAATCCCCTATGATGAAGAGGACATCTTTTTTTGGTGTTAGTTCTAGAAGGTGTTGTAGGTCTTCATAGAACCCATCAACCTCAGCTTCTTCGGCATCAGTGGTTGGGGCATGGACTTGAATTACTGTGATGTTGAATGGTCTGCCTTGGATTCGTACTGAGATCATTCTATCATTTTTAAGATTGTACCTCAGTACTGCTTTTCCCACCCTTTTGTTGACTATGAGTGCTACTCCATTCCTTCTAAGGGATTCTTGCCCACAATAGTAGATATGATGGTCACCTGAATTAAATTCGCCCATGCCTGTCCATTTGAGTTCACTGATTCCCAAGATGTCGATGTTCAATCTTGCCATCTCATGTTTGACCACCTCCAGCTTACCTTGATTCATTGATCTGACATTCCAGGTTCCTAAACAATATTGTTCTTTACAGCATCGGATTTTCTTTTCACCACCAGACACATCCACAGCTGAGTGTCCTTTCGGCTTTGGCCCAGCCGCTTTCTGGCGCTACTTGGAAATAGCCTCTGCTCTTCCCCAGTAGTATATTGGACACCTTCCGACCTGAGGGGCTCATCTTCCGGCATCATATCTTTTAGCCTTGTGATATGTTCCATGGGGTTTTCTTGGAAAGAATACTGGAGTGGGTTGCCATTTCCTTCTCCAGTGGACCACATTTTGTCAGAACTCTCTGCCATGACCTGTCCGTCTTGGGTGGCCCTGCATGGCATAGCTTATGGCTTCACTGAGTTACGCAAGCCCCTTTGCCACAACAAGGCAGTGATCCATGAAGGGGAAATAATAAATACAATCCTAAAGGGCAAAAAATGAAGAACTGATCCCACTGTTAAAAAAAATAAAATAATAATAATAATAAATACAATCCTATATTTTTAACAGTGGGATCAGTTCTTCATTCTTTGCCCTTTCTCTCTGACGTTGCTTTGTCTTAGGAACTCTTTGCCCCCCAGCATTCACTGTGCTTGACCTTTCTGTGAAGAAACTCCTTCAGACTGGAGCTTTTTTCTCTTACTTTTTCTTCTTGATAGTTCTCTCAACCACAGTCATGCTTTAGGCAAACAAATTCCACCTCTTATAAGTATATCTTGCTATAATTTTCATCCAGCTCTCCTGACCACCATTCCTTCTGTTTCTTTTCTTAACAAATTGTGAATTGCAGGCTAAGAAAAAAGTATTGATCAGTGAAAGTACTGTACAGGTGCTCCCCTCACACACACTCCTCTCAAAAAAAGAACTCTATAATAAACAGTCATTTGAAATGGCACTTGACCGACTGCTCTCATTTTGCCCTCAAACAAAAAGGCCCCAATGTCTAATCATAACTGCCAGGGAGATTTAGGCAGACAGCCCTAAAGCATTTCAGCTGGAATTTGTCCAAAGCTAATCCCCTTCAATACTTACAAAAGCCACAAGTCATGTTTTACAGTAGCATGTGTTTTTATCAGTGTAAAAAAAGAAAGAACATTGTGAATCTCCATGCGCGCACATTGTATTCTCTGAATGCTAAACAGCGGTGTGCATGGTACTAAGAACAGTTTCTGACTGAAGCCCTCAGGAACACAAACCCATAAACTAATTACTTCTGCAGAAGCCGATGGTGTCAATGGGGACTCCAGACTACAGTAGGATGTGTTGGTTTGAGATAGTAACTTGGGGTTGGATCCAGGATCTGCCTTCTGCAAGAGTAAGGGACCTAATGCGAGAGGAAATGCTCCACATGCAGAAGGTCCCTCAGTCCAATTTTTGGGGAGCCAACACATGAGAATTATTTTTCTGCTTGTCACTTCATTATGTACTAAGGGTGCAGTCCTATGCATGTTTAGACAGGAAAAAGTCCTGTAACTCCCAGCATGCCCCAGCCAGCCATGGCTGGCTGGGGCATGCTGGAAGTTGTAGGACTTTTTTCTGTCCAAACATGCATAGGATTGTGCCACAAATTATAGGGTGGCCATGTGTCCTACAGAGGACAGTCCTCTCTTACTGCTCCACCATGATATTTGTGCAATTTTCCATCCCGTTTTACTGCTCTGCCATGAGTAGGGATGTACGAAACCCCCCTTACCTGGCTCCGCCGGGTTCCGCTGGGGTGGGGAGGTGCTCCTTCCCTCCCGCCGGAATCCTCGCTGGCCGGCTCCACTCCACGGGGATTCCGCGGAGCCGCCGGCCAGCTCCACCAGCAGCCAGACATCCGGCCGCTGGCTAGCAGGGACGCAAATGGCGGCGGCCATAGCCGCCGCCGTTTGCATCCCTGTATTCAGCCGTGATAGGCTACGTAAAGACGTAGCCTATCACGTCCGGGTTAAAAAAAAAACCAAACTCGTACGCAAATGGCGGTGGCTATGGCTGCCGCCATTTGCGTTCCTTATTTTTGGTTGTCTTAGTCTACGTAAATCTTTATGTAGACTAAGACGGCAAAACTAAGGGGGAACGCAAATAGTGCAGCGGACGCCATTTGCGTTCCCCTTTATTTTCACCGTCTTAGTCTACGTAAATATTTACGTAGACTAAGACGGCGAAACTAAGGGGGAACGCAAACAGCGTAGCGGATCCTATTTGCGTTCCCCCTTAGTTTCGCCGTCTTAGTCTACATAAATATTTACGTAGACTAAGACAACCAAAAATAGGGAACGCAAATGGCGGCAGCCATAGCCGCCATTTGCGTACGGGTTTTTTTTTTTTTAACCCAGACGTGAAAGGCTACGTAAGTCTTTACGTAGCCTATCACAAATGGGGGAAGAAAAAAAAAAGACTGTAAATGGCGGCGGCAGCGGCAGCAGCCGGTCGGAAGACCAGCCGCCGCCGCCGAAGCCGCCGCTGGTGCCGCCGCCATCCGGAACATCCGCCCCAGGTAAGTCTCATCCTGGGAGGGATCCGCAGGGGGCGGGGGGGTGGCAGGCCGTTCCGCCACGGAGTTCGGGGGGCCGAATGCACTGGCATTCGGCCTCACCGAGATCCGTGGTAGAATTCTCTGACATCCCTAGCCGTGAGATTTGTGCAATTTTCGCCTTTGCTTTATTGCTCTGCCTTGAAATTTTGCATCTCTCCTTCTGAGGGAGGAGAGAGAGAACACCAATGTTGGAATGGCCAAAAGGGGGGTGGATTGGTGGGCATTCCATGGGCATGCTGGGGCAGGCACAGCCCTCCTGTGCCCCTGACGTGGCCCCAGAAAAGGGCAGGAACTACACAAGTCCTGTGCAGACACAAATCCTGTGTTGATATCAATAGGAGGGGAAGGGTTTAAGAAAGAAGAAGGAAAGAAGAAGAAAACTCCACTCCTCCATCCGTGGGACCAGCAGGTCTTTGGGTTTTTCAGAACCTCTGACATCAGAGCTGCCTGACTGAACTGATATGATTGTTCTGTTACTTGGGAATAAGGCCTATCAAACTGGGACTTACTACTGAGTAAACATACAGTGAGGGCCAGAAATATTGGAACAAGGATAACTGTTTTAGCAATTGGCCTCTGTACACAACCACAATGAAGTTGAAAGGAAACACACCCAGATGGGAGCGAAGTCAGGACTTTCAGCTGTAATTCAAGGGGTTGGACAAAAGTGGGGCATGAACCATTCAGGAAGGACAGCCAGTGGCATACACACACACCCATCGTTGGTGGCTCATAAGTAATGGAACGAATGGCTGACAAGCAGCTGCATGGCCAGGTGTGACCTGTTTCTTGGGTGCCCCATGACCAATCAAGCAGATAAAAGGCCTGGAGGTGGTGCTGAGTGTTACATTTGCATTTGGTAGCTGTTCACTGGAGCCCCCAACATGAGGTCCAAAGAGGTGTCCATGCGAGTGAAGGAGGCCATCATTTGGCTGAGGAAACAAAACAAACCCATCAGAGAGATAGCAAAAACATTGAGAGTGGCCAGTACAACAGTTTGGAACATCCTGGAAAAGAAGGAATTAACTGGCAAGCTCAGCAACAGCAAAAGGCCTGGAAGACCACGGAAGACAACTAAAGTGGATGACCGCAGAATTCTGCTCATGGTGATGAGGAACCCTTTCACAACATCTAGCCAGGTCAAGAACGCTCTTGCAGAGGTAGGCATGTCATTGTCAACATCTACAGTCAAGAGTCGGCTTTATGAATGTAAATACAGAGGCTTCACAACAAGGTGTAAACCACTGGTAACGCTCAAGAACCGAAAGGCCAGATTAGCCTTTGCCAGCATACCACAGCATCTGTCAAACATGGTGGAGGCAGTGTTATGGCATGGGCATGTATGGCTGCCAATGGAACTGGGTCACTGGTGTTTATTGATGACCTGACTGCTGATAAAAGCAGCAGGATGAATTCTGAAGTGTAGAGGGCTATACTTTCTGCTCAGATTCAGCCGGATGCTGCCAAACTGATAGGACGCCGCTTCATATTGCGGATGGATAATGACCCAAAACATACAGCAAAAGCTACCCAAGAGTTTCTCAAGGCAAAGAAGTGGGATGTTCTTCAATGGCCAAGTCAGTCCCCTGATCTCCACCCCATAGAGCATGCTTTTCACTTACTGAAGACAAGACTGAAGGCAGAAAGACCCACAAACAAGCAGCAGCTGAAGGCAGCTGCAGTAAAGGCCTGGCAAAGCATCTCGAGGGAGGAAACTCAGCATTTGGTCATGTCCATGGGTTCCAGACTTCAGGCAGTCATTGACTGCAAAGGATTTTCACCCAGGTCTTAAAGGTGATCCTTAAGTTTGAAATGATATTGGTTTGTTCCATTACTTATAGGCCACCAACGACGGGGGTATGTGTATGCCACTGGCTGTCCTTCCTGAATGGTTAGTGCCCCACTTTTGTCAAACCCCTTGAATTACAGCTGAAAGTGCTGGCTTGGCTTCCATCTGGGTGTGTTTCCTTTCAACTTCAATGTGGTGGTGTATAGAGTCCAACTGCCAAAACAGTTATCCTTGTTCCAATATTTCTGGCCCTGACTGTATATGAATAGACAATGGGACTTACTTTTGACCACAAGCTTTACTTTTGAGGCTTGTGCTAGTAAGCTTAACATGAAGAAAAACCCATTGCAGCCATTACATGTGTCTTTTTTCCCCTAGAAGATGTGAAGAATGTGTTTTATGGGAGGGGTGGACACACAAGTTAATAAATGCTGTACACGTCTATTTCAATTCTGAAAAGCAGCAAGTCTTCGAAGCAAGATTTTGGCAGAAAAAATGAAATGACTATAAGCATCTGCCTTCTTGTACCTCATTAACTAATAATGCAATAAATACATAGACTTCAGCTGTGTTTTTTAATACTCGCCATGAAGTTCGAAGGGCTTTATTTTCCCTCACAGTAGTAGCAAGGACCTGTCCCATTTGAAATAGGCCTCCTGTTGGCAGTTGTCCAGTTTCTTTTTAAACCTCTATTTATGAAACAGTGAGACACACCATAAGGAATTCACACCTGGTATAAATAATTTTCACCTCTGTTTATGCCTCCCAAACCTGTGAAAACTTTATAATGGACATTTTCCTTAAGGATTTTGCTAACTGAATGTTTTGCTTCAATACTTAAGAATGTTTTTTTGTGGCTTTCCATTTCTATTTGCTCATAAGCTGTTATTTAAGGCCATTTATTTCTTTAATGCATTTCTTAGCTGCCTTGCAAGACTGCAGTCCTTCCCTATGAGTAGTCTGATTTAATGTTTTAGTGGAAAACCAAAAAATCTTTCTGTGGCTGAGTAGGAATTTAATAGGCACTTCCTGGCCTTCGTGTTTGTTTTTCTCTAATGCCATTTAGTAAGCACCCTATTTGGTTGATGCTTTGCAACTGATAACTTCAGTTCCATAGTCGCTATGGGTTTGGACGATCACGGTGGTAAAAGAAGCCATCGTGGCGTCTCCCCCCACCCCCGCATATGCCACACGTGTGTGACCACGATTTGCATAATTACCCGCAATGCAGCACAGGCTGCCATGTTGTCCGAAGCCAGCACATGGTGCGGCATGGCTACTTACCCACCCCACCACCCCTACTGCAAGTCATGGGTTGTAGGGTTGGTAAGAAGCCATACCACCACACCACATGCCAGGTTCAGACACAGCATTGCAGGTAATTATGCAAATCATAGTTGCGCGCAGGGCTTTTACCCCCTGTGATTGTCCAAATACCCTCAATGTGTCTATTCCAGCAAACTGACAAATCTGGGATTTCGGTCCTCCATTCTGGTACTGACAACCATCTAGCTCCAAGCTAAAGGTGAAGTTGAAACTAACCACAGCATAGGATACCATACCATACGCATATTGCCTAAATAACAAGTCTGTTAAAGGAGTGGCCCTTAACAGCCATAATTTTCCAGCATTTCGGAACTTGAGTGAACATGGAAAGCCCTTAACACAGCATGTTAAATCAAAAGGTTTTTTGTTCATTGAATGTATTCATTCCATCAGGGCATAATGGTGTAAGAAAGTTGAACTGATGGTGTAAGAAGGATAGCCAGTATCCTTGAAAGCTAGCTTAGCCTTTTTCCAGAATTTGGGTTTTGTAAGATTGCCCGTGATGAAGGAACTCTTGGTTCCAAAATGCATTGGGTTCAATAAACAATGTTTTTCATTGGCACCTTTAAGAATACATTCTCTTTGCACATTGGGTCCTGTTTTGGTTCTTCCCGTTCTTGTTTTTGTGTGCACTTTGTAGAATATATAATATTGATCTTGTACGAACCACAATGGCTTCCAGTTTGTTTCCTGGCTCAATTCTTGGTTCTGCTTCTCACATATAAAGCCCTAAATAGTTTGGGACCAGGAGATCTGAAAGACTACCTTTTCCCCTATAAACCTGATGGCAATTTACAATCTTCTTGAGAGCCCCTGACCCTGATGCTGGGAAAGACTGAAGGCAAAAGGAGAAGGGGACAGCAGAGGATGAGATGGCTAGATAGCATCACCGTGGACTTGAGCACGCTCCGGGAGAGAGCGCAGGACAGGAAGGCCTGGTGTGCTATGGTCCATGGGGTCACGAAGAGTCGTACAGGACAGAACGACTGAAGAACAACAACAAGAGAGGTTAGGTTGGTGGGGACATGGGACACGGGCTTTTATGTGGCAGCACCCCAATTATGGAACTCCCTCTGGGGAGGTCAGATTAGTCAACTCTTTGCCTAGCTTGAGGTGGGCTGTAAAGACTGTTTTGCTTAGGCTGGCTTTTGATGGCTTTTAAAAACTTTAATATGCTCTCTGGTTGTTTTGAACATGCGCTGTTCTTAATTTGATTGTTTTGATATAAGATTTCTTTTAAAGGTGGCTGGCTGTTGTTTTTTTGGACCGGGGGCCTTTTTGGGCAGAAAGATGATTTATAAATCAGCACATCATCTGGGTGGAAGAGAAGGGAGACATAATTATACCAGCTTATCTGATTGAAGAAATGTTGGAGAGGAGCAGTCACTGTAGCAGCAGTTGTTATTATTTTTATCCCACTCTTCCTCTGAGAAGCTCAGAGTGATGTATATGGTTCTCTCCACACTGATTTTGTCTTCCCAACAACCCTGTGAGGTAGGTCAGGCTGAGTGGTGATTGAACCTGGGTCTCCCTGGTCTTAGTCCAACACCCTAACCAGTACACTACACTGGATGTGTGAAAAGGTGGAAACAATGTTTATGGGCTGGTGTTAGCATCAGAGCTAGCAAAGTAGGTGGGAAGTACTGCTTCCAAACCTGGAGTTTGATTGTAGGGGCTTTCTGAAAGCATCTCTACACCAGCCTAAAATCCCACATTTAAAATGGGGCTCTCTTCTTCCGTTTTAAATGCAGGATCACGACGGGCTCCCTTTACACAGGCTCCCTCCCCGACCCTTTTCCACCTCCTTTTCCCCCTTATCTGAGTCTTCAGTATATTCCATTACACAGCCACTAGATGGCATGTGGTCTAGCTCCTCTTATTGCTGCTTTTCCTTTTTCACAGGGGAACTGAAGTGGAATTCAAGCAGAGTAATTTAATAGCTCATTATCTCTGACCTGTAAAAAAAAAATGGAATGAAGGTCACTTAGTGCGGGAGACACTCTGGAGGTTAACGCCGTCATCTAAAGGGCCTGCAAACTTCTGTGAGTAACCAATCTCAATAGCAGGACAAAAGCTCCATGTGAAGAAGCCCTCAGAAAGACCCATGTTTGCCATATGGCATGGCCAGCATATCATCTAGTACAGTCCAGGGACAGTAATTGGCTACAGAACACACAAAGTGTGGCTAGGCGGCAATAACTGGCCCAGAAGCTAATCAGGGATGGTAATCCACCCACACTCTTTCTAGAAACAATCCCACATTACTGGTGGATCCATTTTCCAGATGGGCACCCAGAAAGTTCACTCAAGCTCTATTTTCGATTGTCCACACTGGATGTCTAGGCCCTTGAGTTTCAGCCATTTAATTATCAAGGCTTTATATGGATTCATTTATTTATGAAAAATGCTTTTAGGGCTACCTTTCACCCCCACAGATGGTCAGGCACCTGCCAAAAGCCCACAAGCCCCAGCAGGGCCCACCTACAAGAGCCCCCTGAGCTTGTTCCTCCTCTTCACCACTGTGATCTGCTTGTTCACCTGCTTCTCGCTCTGGCCCAGACAACAGTGGTGGTAAGAAGGAGGAGCAGCAGATGCCATGGCCTACTGGCTCACTGGCTCTGTGCCTATCAAGCAACCAAGTGATGAGAAAGAGGATGAGGAGCAATAGCAGCTGGTGACAATGGTGGTGAGAAGGCGGACTCACTGAGGATGGGCACATTGAGGGTGTCTTGCCCAAGGAACCTCAAAAACCTAGAGCTAGCACTGGTTATGTATAAACTCACACAGCAAGTGCAGCAAGCAAAGAATCCTAATTTTAAGAATATATTATGGCACCATGGTTTCCATTTGTTTCCTATGTAGAAGCCCTTCAATCCTTTGATCAAATTCCAACCAAGTATTATTTATTTATTGTTTCTCCTCTCTCTCTCTCTCTCTCTCTCTCTCTCTCTCTCGCACATACCTTATATATGCTATATAACTTGTATTTTTATTCTTTCATTGGATCGGGAGCTTCTGCTTAGGTTGTTTTACTCTAGCTGGTCTGCAAGCATATTGGTGATAGACTAAGAATTATAATTAGTGAGTTTCTTTATTTCTTTACTGATCTTGTTATACTATTATGTACATTCTTTTTGGTTGCCTTTATTTTTAACTTTATTTCAAAATAAAATAAAATTTCATGCGGGAAAAACTCAAAGACCTTGGCTGTTTCAAGACTCGAAAGAAGAAGCCATGTCTGCATACACCATTATGTTCAGTTTTCCTGTAGTGGCAACACAGTCCTTAAGGTGCTTCATGATAACAAATCTAATTGGAATAACAGGGTTTAACCATTCCAAAATAGGCTGGCATTCCAAGAACTATGAGACTAGTTTCTGAGTCCTTGGACTTGTGTTTCCAGAATAGCAACCCTGCATGACACATGGCAAACTGTGTTTGAGAGGGAACTTCCAAATGGACAGACAGACAGACATCCTCTTTTATTATTATAGAAACAACTGACAATTTCTGAACTTCTCTCTGCTTGTTTCTTTAATAAATATATTGGATTGGTAAAGGGAGTTAAGTTGTTTCCCTTGCTTAGCCAGGAGCGGCCTTAGTTATGCACTGGACTGCTTGGCAAACAAGCTAACCTGGTTCTTAAGGAGTTCAGTGAGGGCTCTGAAACAGGGGGTCTGTCCTTCTCCATATATAAAAGCCATAACCCTGTCTTCTTACATGGGCAGGATAGGGGATATTAAAACCACATCTGAGCAGTGGTGGTGCTACCACTGAAGAAAATAGACAGAGTATCTTGCAGCCTGTCCTACCTTTGCAGGGTGGAGTTGCAGACATACTAAGTTTGTTGCATTCATTTATTCAGGCTGGCAAGTTGATGGTGAAACCACAAAGTTCCCACAGAATTCCGCCCATCTCCTATTTGGGAGTCATTCTATACTACAACATTCCCCAACCTGTCACCCTCCAGATGTGTTGGACTACAAACTCCCACCATCCTCAGCCAGCATGGCCATTGGTTGACAGGGGTTGTAGTCTACCACAGCTGGAGGGTGACAGGTTGGAGAAGGCTGCTCTACCAGTACATTTTCCCCATGTATACATTTCCATGATCTTCCAAATAAAATGGCCAGGTCTAGAGATCCTCAGGAAAAGTCTTGTGCCTTTTAAGAGTTCCATAGAAGGAAGAATTGCTTCAGGTGTGCCTTTTCCATTGTGACAGGGATAAGCTCTTTAAAATACAGAAGGCCCTCTCAGGCTCTGATCCAAACCTGACAACTTTTCAACGTTTAATTGGGAGACCAGAGATGGAGTACAGGACTTGTGTATGTCTAGTAGTTCTGTAGAAGAGGGGATTTCAGCCGGTGCAGCTTTTATTAACCACACCAGACAAGCTGAACCTGCTAAAATTCCCTCTCCTATCCAACTATCAAAAGTACAGGAGCCCCGGCTTCCTTTGCATCTGGACAATTTAGCCACACCTCAAAGCTGAACAACATGTTAGAGGTATGTTTGTATACCTTTCAAAAATGTTCTCTTTGTTGCAATTCAGAGAAGCCAAGGTTTCTCCTGGATTTGGAGTGAAAGGTAAAACTTTTCCATAGTACTATTTATAAGGACCACAGGAGTCTGAACATAAATATGAGGAGGTTTAAGGAATTCTAAGTAAGTCATGATGTTTCTGCTTTAGAAGTTATGCCAGGTTGGTAACCATGACAGCATGAACTGGTGAAAGCGTGCCAATGAAAGGAATTAGATTTCGATGGTTGCCACTGTCTATCCCTCCCTGTTGTCCATGCGTGGTGCTATGGTGCCCAAGTCATCCTAAACCAATCATTGTCAGGGGTGTTTCTGAGTGCAGGGAGTGGGATAGCAGTTCAGATTCTGAAGGAGAACCATCAGACACGGAAGAGGTGTTTTCCCAGGCTAGTCCAGATATGAGGAGGCCTGCTTCTCAGGTTACAAACATCCAGATGGCTGAGCTTGAGGGTCTCTCCTCACCACCTCACCCCCCTGTGAGAGGCAGTGAACAGGAGATTGACCTAACAGATGCCAGGTGCAGGCACAGAGCAAAGAGAGAGAAGGCAGGGGCGGAACTTAGATGGTCTACCCGATTGGCCTTGTGTGAGAAGCTGCGCTTAGAGGCCTCATGAGAAGAGAGGGACCTCCCCCGCTTAAGTTAGGCTAGCAAGACCGCCTCCCTCTTCAAACAGTGGGCAAATCTCGTAAATTCCATTTGGATCCCCTGGAGGCATTCCTGGTAGACAGAGAGTTTATCTGAGAATTTGCATCTGTATGACCCTGTGAAGTAATGGATTAAAAGCTGTAGACTGAAGCCTCTCATCTGTGTATGTTTGAGCATTGAAGTGAAGTGGGGGCTAAGAGAATCATGACAACAATAGCTCAGCAGTAAGAACCAATAGTTGGTTCTCTAAATTTGAAAGAAAATACCAAGTCTTGATTCCAATAGACTTGTTAAAATATGAAACAGACGATGTTAAACTGAGTCCTTCTCATGACAGCCATGCTTGTAGGCCAGCAGATGAACAATGAGAGAAGATCCTCCCCTTGATCATGCTACTGGATGTTTGGGGGCAGGGACAGAGAGAAAGCATGTCATTGGATGCCTAGCAAGTGCAGTTGTTTCTGATTGGCCACATGCTCCTCTAGAGCCTTGTCTCATAAATCAGCTGCTATTCTTCACTCACAGATGCAGAAAATCTTTTGGCATATCTTAAACTTGTCAGCTTAAAGATTTGTAACAAAATGTCATGGAAGTTTTCGAAAAAATGAATTGCTACAAAGATCACTTATTAACATTGATCACATGGTGGTATCTAAGATCCAGACTAATTTTTAATCCTGTTAGTAATTCCTTTTGAGACAATAGTAAGCTTTGTAAAATGTGAGAGAAGTGAGAATGTTGTGGAACATGCACTGTGCATATAGCTTGTTCTTCAAGACATGACCAATACATTTCAACCATTGGCAAATGCAAAAAACAGGAAAGAATGGGATTAAGAAGTGAATGGAGAAAATGGAGAAGACCCTAGCGCCCAATTTCACAACTACTTGTGATTTGGGGAGGTCATAGCCTTCTTTCTCCAAGTACACATAGGCCACGATCTACCACAGTGTATATGCAACCACTGGAAGGCAAAAATCTAAGTTTGATAGTTGGCACTGAAGAAGCCTTGGTTGCAATTCAGCGCAGAATATGATGGTAGCATGTACTCACAGTGTAGAAGAGTAAAGACGACTAGGCTGTGTAGAAGCAATGGTAGGTTACCAAAGGCTTCCATTTGCTGTACAGAGATTGTTAGAACAAACCTTACCCTTTTCAAAAATCCAGCCACCAAGTGTGTGTGTGTGTGTAGATATAGATAGATAGATATAGATATAGATGAGAATCATAGAGGTATAACATATGAGAAAGGTTATACCTTTATAATATTGATAAGAGGCAAACTACATGCTACACATGCGTATGGGTTCAGGAGACCGACAAGCAACTCTTTGTTTCACAATCTGCTTCAGGAGTGTGTAAACGAGAGCAGAGAAATGACAGGAGGGCAGTTAACATTCCCCCATGCCAAATTCCCACCAAGAATCTCCCTCCCTGCACACACCCCACTGCAGAGATTCAACTGTTTGTTTTCAAGGGAACAGTTTGGAGTAGAGAAATGGTGCGCAGGGGGAAAATTAAGAAACCTCCTGCTTCTTCTCCACTCTCAGTTGGCCCCTTCCAGGCCACGTTTATATATCCAGTGATCAAAAAGGCTATGATGGCTCAAGCTACACAAAGCCAAGAAATTGGAAACTATTACTTAGGCTGATGCCTTAACAGACGTGCCCCATGATCAGTAACGATGTTGCACAATGTCACAAATTGTGCTCCCCCCTCCCCACATTGTCAATATGACACTTGGGAGTGCCCCCAGTTTACTTCCCATAGCCAGCTTTGAGGGATGCAAATGAGGAAAATCAACAGTCCCTGTGTGTGAGTGGAAATCCATTCTGCTCACAGAGGAGGATCTTCCAATCCAAACTGTACTTGCTCTTTGTGAGGGCTTTTTACATATTGTGTTGGTTTGGATCTACATGCATATTCTGTTACACCCACCAGGCGAATCCATGAAGTGGAAAGTTACAAATGATTTTATACTTTCCATATGTTTTCTCATTTTAATCTCAAGTGCTTAGAGTTATGCCATGTATAAAAGTAGCACATAAAGGTGTCTGGAGTATCTTGCTTCCCCAACACATTGTCAAAATCCCCTCCGTGTAAAAAAACAACCTCCCCACTAGACATGTTTCACAAAGTCGCTCCTTCACCCCGTGGTTTTGAGAAAACATATAGAAAACATTATGAGGCTCTCTCAACAGCTCAGCAGCATGTTACAAACAATTATTCATTTAATTGGAAATCGTGTTTCAAATATGGATGGATAGATCTCCCAAGATGAACTTGAGCACGCTCCGGGAGAGAGCGCAGGACAGGAAGGCCTGGCGTGCTATGGTCCATGGGGTCACGAAGAGTCGGACACGACTGAACGACTGAACAACAACAACAACAGATCTCCCAAGTCCCTTTCCGCAGACTTCCTCCTTTTCCTACCTCCAAGTCCATTCTGTGCCAGTTCCCTGCAGATTTTATTTTTCTATGGGAAAAACTCCATATATATTTTTGCGCACATATTTCAAAAGGATTAATTAATGGGTGCATGCCCCCATTGACTAAAACATGTTTGTATGCATTTTAGAAACGTATGAAGTGGGTTTTGCACATTTTTCAAATGGGTGCATGTTGTCGAACACTTTTTTGTTTCGTGTGTGTGTGTGTGTGTTTGTGTAACTCATCACACACCCGGAAATGTATGGATTTCTTAATGCATATTGTGTCTGTTTCCATGTTTGGTTCCAGGAGGTGCAGATTGGGTAAATCCATAAAAAAAACATTTGACAGAACAAATTTCTCACCCATCCCTAGTTTCCAGTGTTAATGTGAATCGATATTTTAAAATGCTAGATGCTGACCAGTGAAGCAGGTGAGTCTCACCCAAGTCTGCTTAAAATAAATAATTGTGAGACACAGTGGCGAGGCCCAATATGACTAGGTAAGCAGATTTTCCTGGACGTTTCTCTATTTTTCTATGTCAATAGCGCACATCCTGCCACACTATGAATAAGATCACTTGTTTAAGAAGAAACATGAAATGTTAAAGCTTTCCAGAGATTTATATCAGCCCAAAAAAATTTCATTGCCTGACCATACTGACATTCCCACAAAACCATTTTAGTCACCGTGTCAAATGTTCTCCATACATCTTCCATACTTAAAAGGAATCCTGCATTGATTTTTCTGTCTGAAATACAACTTTCATATAGTGAAGCCAGGATTATGGGGCATTCCTTCATCCAAAAACCCTCCTTAGAGCAGCCTTCCCTAACCTGGGGCCCTCCAGGTATGTTGGAATACAAATCCAAGTTATGCTGGCTGGGGGATTATGGGAGTTGTAGTCTAACACATCTGGAGGGGGCCAGGTTGAGCAAGCCTGCCTTCAAGTCTAATGGGAAGAGGGTTCACTGTTTTCCTATGGCTTTGTATATTTGGTATTCATCGTATGGTTGGGATCCCCGTACAACTGAGTTCTCCAATAAACTCCAATGTCACAGTGGACTTTGTGTCCAGGCTTTCAGCAAGCAGTCATGGTGTCCTTCCTACACCAGCCCGTCCTGACTCCTTCATGCAACTGGTACTACAGGGATTTGAGCACATGGTGACTATCCATGAGCTTCTTCACACGGGGCTTATATCATGCAATCAAGATTGGTTGCTCACAGAAGTTTACAGGTCCTTTACATGACGTCATCAACCACCAGGACCCCCCTCCGTGGTTTATTACCTTCATCCCACTTTTTAAACGATCAGAACTAATGCGATAAGGGACATTAATATGACCTATCGGCTGTGTCTAATGACGGTGTTGCGCTATAATCACAGCGCCATCTAGTGGCTGTAAAATGAGACATATAGAAACATATAGAACTTGCGGAGAAAGGAAGTTCTCAATTCAAAGTATGTGTCCACCTGTGTAAAGGAGCCGATCTTAGTCTAGAAACAGAATGCCCCGGTAAGGATGTGGGATTTCAGCCTTGTGTGATGAACCGCAGTGTTGCTAGACAATAGAATAAAACTTTTCCAACTGAAGTCTGAGGCCAGAGTCTGGTTATGATAGGAATATGGTTTTATGGCAGTGTGGCTTTTAGGATACGCAGTTTAGAAAATTCTCCCATTTGTTTGACTTTCACATCTTTTGTTTAAATAAACACCCTGGGTTTTTTTAAAGCCAACACCAGGAAGAATTTTGCACAAAAAGCACGGCATTTTAAAAGGACTGTTCTGACTTTCTGGTGGCACAAACATTATCTGCCATAACCTTTTCTTTGCAAATGCAAAGTTGGATATATTCACTATCTGAGCAGGTTTGGCATTTATCTCTTCAGTATCACATTTCTTGCCAATTTGGAGCTGGGTCACACCACCCATTTTAGTTTTTTTTGTTGGGGTGCAGGGGTTGACACTTGCACATGCTCAACAGACCCCAAGCACACACTCATGTAGGCAAAGATAACATGGGAAGAAGATAATCATAGAAACAGTCAGTACCAGTTTCTGGTACACAAAAGCACAAAAGCCTGTACCGCTCGCTCTTCATGATCTCACCAGTGACTGCCCTTCCACTGATGCCGAAATGGCACTTTGGAAGGACTGTCATTCATTCCCCAGCTTTTTAATTTATTTATTCTTTGGTGCCTCAAAAATGCACAATTGGGGTTGTAATTGTTTTTAAAAATATTATTATTGTTTTTGTCAGTCTTTTGCAAATGCGCAGTTACAGCTGCCCAATCTGTGTAGTCTTGCCTGGTCAATTTCTTTGTATGTTTCAGCTGTCAAAGGAAGTGGCAAAGTGTCAGGGTAGAAAATGAGCCCATAGAGCCCCAGAGCAGTTCTGATTCTGAGGAGGAACAGCAATCCATGGGAGAGGAGGCAGCTCATCCCTCACAGGCACAGCAGCTGGCAGAGATTCCTCCTGCCAGGATTCCTGGGAGAGATAGTGACCCTGGCAGTGAGAGAGCGCTGGAGGGGGGCTTGCTGGACGCTCGGCGCAGACACAGAGAGCAATGAGCAATGGAGGGTGCGGAAAGGAGGCGTAGCGCCCATTTGGCACTCAAGCAACGGCCATCTCCCATGGACCCAAGGGAAAGAGGGAGGATCTCTCCCTAGCCCATAAGTTCTGGGTCTTCAAGTGACTCTCTTTCAAACGGGGATCAACTGCCTATTCAAAGCTTAGGCCACTCTGCTGTTCCTTGCTTTAGTCGCTGGTGATTAGCCTCTGAAAGAGTCATTAAGTTGTAAAAGGATTAAAGCTTTGAAAAGAATCCTTTCATCTATGTCTTTAGTTGGCTGTTGGAGTCTACTAAAAGAGGCCACCAGGGCGCTCCTGACACAAAGGAGAGTGGGTAACATCAAGCAAATCGACAAGATGAGGCTGCACATAGGCTCATTTACACACACTTGTGAAGGACCAGGGGAGAACTAATAGCAAGAGAAAGGAGGGACCCAACAGTGCAATTCAGAAGCACTAAAAATGGGTGGGGGAGCCAAAGGAGTAAGTCCACCAAAAATCGGGAGACAATATCTTCTCCTTGGCAATATGATCTTCTTGTTTTTAAATGTTGAACTGACACTTCTCAGTGTCCTCCACCTTTCAGCACTTCCCCAACTCTCCAGCTACTGAAAAAAGGGGAGATGTTAATATTCCCCACCCTTTTTTTCAGCTCCTTTTCACAGCAAATCCTCCCTCCACTTACTTCCCAGCCCTTAAATTTGCATAAATTTCCCTTCCATTTATTTCCCAACCCTTACATTTGTGCAAATATTCCCAACAGTTCTTTTAAAAAAAACAACCCTTGGAGGGTAGCAGAACAGGACAGAGAAAATGGGGTGTCCACAACAGCAGTACTTACACCCACCCGCCCCCAATGGGGCCCTATTCACTTCCTTCCAGGCAGCCACCTTCACACATTTTTTTAAACTGTCAGGGAATTGACTAGGCAAGTCTACACATATCGGACAGCTGTAAGTGTGCACTTGCGAAAGACTGACACACACAAAAATTATGGCCCCATTTGCACATTTCTGAGGCACCAAGAACAAAAAAGCTGGGAAACGAAAAGGGGCAGCAATCAGAGTGAGGAGAAGGAGACAAGGCCAATTTGACTGCAAAGTCCCCTGGCATATGTGTCAGAGCTGGCTGGAGGACTGAGAAGGAAGGAGGGGGAGAACAAGCAGTGGCAAGCCTGATAGTCTCTCAGGTGTACCATAAGTTGTTCCGCGAATAACCAACCCGCCACAGCCTATTCTCAGGGTGGCTTAGCATGCCATGCGGACCCGCCCTATGACTTTCCCTTGGTTTTTGTCATTTATTTAATGCTGTTGAGACTGAGCATTGCACACTACACTACTCTTGGCACGGAGTATTTATCTACACTTTAAAAAAAACAGCAACTAGATAGCAGTGAAGAGCAACAAGGATATGACATGCTCCCTATATATATATACCCTGACATTTCACAAATTGTTTTTCTCTTATTTCATTTAGTTCACTGGAGTTGGAAGGCTCCTGCTCTCTGGCAACAGAGCACATAGAATCATAGAATCACAGAACGGTAGGGTTGGAAGGGGCCTACAAGGCCATCAAGTCCAACCCCCTGCTCAATGCAGGAATCCAAGTCAGAGCATCCCTGACAGATGGCTGTTCAGCCTCATCTTGAATGCCTCCAGTGTGGGAGAGCCCACCACCTCCCTATATCTATCTTGATGTTAGAAAGGCCGGGGGGAATAGGGGCAGGGCCAGCATCAAGGGCAAACTTTGCTGGGCACCTGCCAAGATCCACAGGGGCCCACCTACAAGAGTCCCCTGGAGTTGTTCTCCCTCTTTACCATTGGGACCTGCTTGTTCACCTGCCTCTTGCTCTGGCCCAGGTGACAGTGATGGTGAGGAGGAGGAGGAGGAGATGCCACGGCCTCCTTGCTCTCTGGTTCTCTGCCTGCCAAGCAAGCAAGCAGTAGCAAGGATGAGAAAGAGGATGAGGAGCAATAGCAGCTGGTGACAATGTTGGAGAGAAGGCAGACTCACTGAGGGAGGGTGTCTTGCCCAAGGGCCCTCAAAAACCTGGAGCCAGCAGTGCAGTTATTCCCATATTCACATCTGTTATGTGTGGATCGGATGCTATTGTTATTGCAATGGAAATGTATTGGACTACCATTATATTTGGTAGTCCAATACATGGATATCGTAGAGCTGGAAAAAGTGTAGAAAAGGGCAACCAAGATGATCAAGGGGCTGGAGCATCTCCCCTATGAGGGAAGGTTGCAACAGCTGGGATTGTTTAGCTTGGAGAAAAGGAGGGTGAGGGGAGCATGATAGAGGTGTACAAAATTATGCATGATGTGGAGAATGTGGATAGGGAGACATTTTTCTCCCTCTCCCAAAATACTACAACCCAGGGTCATCCCATGAAGCTGATTGGTGGGAGATTCAGGACAGATAAAAGGAAGGACTTCTTCACACAGCGCATAGTTAAACTATGGAATTCGCTACCACAGGATGTAGTGATGGCCACCAGTTTGGATGGCTTTAAAAGGGAGTTAGACAAATTCCAAGAGGAGAAGGCTACCAATAGCTACTTGTCCTGATGGCTATGTGCTACCCCCAGTACCAGAGGTAGTGTGTCTATGTACACCAGTTGCTGGGGAACATGGGCGGGGGGGTGCTGTTGCACTCAGGTCCTGCTGCTGGTTTCCTGGTTGACAGCTGGTTGGCCACTGTGTGAACAGAATGCTGGACTGGATGGACCCTTGGTCCGATCCAGCAGGATTCTTCTTATGTTCTTACCCTACAAAGATTAAAATGCAGTTGGGTATGAATTCATCCATCTACCACTCAATCTATGGATATTCCACGTTAAAAATTACGCACACAAGAAACATCATAGGCTGAGAATGATTGTGTAAGCATATTGATTTTGCTGATTATTGAAAGCAAGGCTTCCCCAGGCTGTGCCTTTCTAGAAACTCAGGTGGTGGAGCTGGTGCTCTCAGACCACAAAACCCGTGACTCAAGTTCCTGCTGTGGCAATGTAAAAGTGCACGCACAGCAAACTTGAGCAGTGAAAAGGAAGTATCAGCTAATTGGCAAAAGCTGTTCCCAGACTCTGGTCAGCTTGCCAGGCAAAATATTTTGGATGCTATGCCAGGACATTTGTGTTGAAAGTCTTCATAATTTGGTTTCCAATGTATAATAAAATACTGAACTTTTTATGCTCGATTGATTTGTTCCTCTCCTCTGCCAGACAATAACTGATGCTGACTATCTGATGACATTCATCCCTTTAAAAACAAAACAAAAATTGAACAGCCCTCTTGTACATTTTTCTTTAAGTACCATTCCAACAACAATAATATTTTATTTAGCTAAGGGTGCATGTTGAAGCAGAAAAAGTCCTATAACTCCAAGGATCCTTGAGCCAGCCATGCTGGACGGATGCACCACTGCACCCTAAAAAAAAATTATCCTGCCTTACTAGTTGCATTTTCTATTTAAATTTTATAGTCAAATAGTAAGAGAACAATCTATCAAAACGTTGTGAGTAAAAACATAAATACAAATAAGAATAGATATGGTATTTTGTTATTTAAAACTCAAAAATCCACAATTGAGCAATACCTTTATACAAACCAACCAAAACGTCACAAAACGGAGTGCAAGCTTGAAAGTTCTCCAGAGCTCCTCATTTGGCTATGTGGTACAAAAAACAGGGTGTGGTGGTAAGAAGAAAAACAAATCAAGTTTTGGTTGGTCCTAATAAAGGTAAAGCACAACTGTGGATTTTGGAGTTTTTACTAGTGGACTAACACATGTATGTTTGCTTTTTATGTGCCCTGGAGCACAGAAATGCTTCACTTACGTAGGCCCCTATCTTATACTGCTGCTGCGCTCCTACTGATTGTGTTATGCCAGCTGGAGTCACTGCTAGTGCAACAAGAAGCTAGTAGATCCATAAGCAACCCTGGAAATGGGAGGAAACACTCATTTTTGCATCAGGACAGGTCAGTGGAACTCCTTTCTGTGAGGTCCCCTAACCTGCCCCATTCCAGAAATGAGTATTTCATTTGTTGCCTTGCCTTGTCCTAGGAGCTGCTAGCAGGGCATCCCACTAGCACAGGGGCAATATAGGATACAGCCCATAATCTCAGTAATCCCTCTAACAGCTGTGTGCATTTGATTAGTCTTATATCCCTGTAAGTGGGACCTGCAGCAAACATTGCAGCTGTGAGGTTTTCCTTTTCACTGTTCCAGTCAGCCAGCCATGCCTCCTCCACAAAATGCCATTCCATTCCTCCTCTCCCTTTCCCCCCACCCCCACCACTCAGTCATAATTCCATGCAAACTGAGCATACTCAGTCCGAATTGGGCTGTCGTGGGAGAGGGGGGGTTGGAAGGGGCATCTATGCCAACATTAAAAATGTCAGGTTGCAATCCTGGAGTAGTGATGGAAGCTCAGGGCAGGCTTAAGAACATTATATTCTTTTCTTTCCTTTTTTTTTTTGTGTGTGTGTAAATGCTAACTCATGCTAAGTAGGGAAATCTGCCTTCTTTTTTGGTAACACGCTAACTCATGCTAAGTAGGGAAATTTGCCTTTCTCCTATCCAATACAGCTTGAAGCATAACAAAACTATGTTGTTATCACTCAGCTAGGGACTCAGTGGGCTGCAATGGCATCCTTAGGCATCTTCCTGAAAGTGAAATTAATCCTACCTCCCAGTGTTGTTTTAAGGATAAAAGGGAGAGAAGGAGGACCTTATCAGCTGCCTTGGGTTTCCTGCAAGAGGAAAAAAGGCAAGGTATAAATGTCATAAATAAATAAATAAATATTTATACTGCTATAAGATGGCATATTTGGTTTTGATGCCTGAATGTTAGTTTTGTAATTACTAGATAAACTGGTAAACTGCCTTGTCCTGTAGCATTATAAATACATTACCAATAATTAAATTTATCTTGATTAGCTAGTCAAAAATATACACTGCTTTTCTTAAAAGCATCCTGCTAAATAATCCTCAGCAACAGGAGTTGAAACAGCAAACACTCACGTGGCTTGGGGAACTTACCAAAAAAATGTGATCTGTCATGCTAAACTGCAGATGGAGGACTATGAAACCAAAACAATGTATTGTGCAAGATCTACTTTTCCTCTTTGTGCACTGTGTTTACCTTGAGAAAACCACATAATCCTCCAAAGAGCTGTTTTCTGCCAAACTATATCTTGATGTAAATCAACATCCACAAGACGAATAGCTATATGGACTAGATGAGCTAGTGGTAGGTAGAGCACCTGCTTTGTGTGCAGAAGGCCCCAGGTTCAATCCCCGGCATGTGTTGTCCAATTAAAAAGAAGCTCAGGTAGCAGGCCTGGAAAAGATCCCTCTCTGAGACCTTGGAGAGCTACTACCAGACAGAGTAGACAATATTGGGCTAGACGGACCAGTGGTCTTACTCAGCATGGTGGAGCTCCGTTCAGGGAATTCCCTCCCCAGAGAGGCCCACCTTGTATCAACACTGTTATTTTCTCTGGGCCAGGCAAAGATTTCCCCAGACTTTTAAAGGTATTTTGATGTATGAATGATGCATTGTTTCTGTTTTGTTCGTATTTTATCGTGGTTTTGTAAAGCACCCTGGAAGTTCTGCTGAGGGGCGGTTTAGAAATCTTTCAAATAAATGAAATAATATTCACTACCATTGGCAACCCACACAGCCCAAGAACTCCAGACTGAATTTAGTGGGTTCTGCTGCAATTTATCTCCATGGGAGTAACCATTGCCACGAACCTTCTCAGCCTTGGGTATTAACTGAGCTCACTAGGTTAGCAGTGGTGGAGGCAGTGCCTGCTCTGAGGGTCACAGAGGGCCTGCCAGAAATATTGGTAATGGGGGAACATTTCCTTCCTCCTTCTGGCTTGCACCCTAACCGCTACCAAGAGTTACTGCAGTTCCTCAGTACTGAACAAAAGTGGAATCAAATGAACCTTGCAATAAAGACATGGCCTCTATAAAATGTAAATACAAGTTCCAGTCACATCTGGATGATGATGACAGCAATGTCTTTACTAATCTGCATTGTCTATATAAATTTTATTTCAATTTTTGTATGTATTTATTTATTACATTTCTATACTGGCCAATAGCCAAAGCACTCTGGGCAGTTCACAAAAATTAACGACCTAAAATATAGCATGATAAAACATAATATAAAACCTTTAAAAGTTTAAAATGCCACAAACATTGATAGAAGGCTGTTTCCTTTAATTCAAATGCTCCACTCTGACACTACTCTTAGAGTTAGGCTGGGCGTGAATGGATTGTTATCAGAAAGCATCCCAACTGATAAAGGAGTGCTTCAGGGATGTCTATTGGCCCCTTTTCTTTTTAATTTTTATATTAATAGCATTGTACAAGAACTGAGTGATTTGGAATGCTTCCCAGCTTCTATTCAGATGTTAAACTCTCCGTCCTCCTATATGCGGATGATATCGCAATGATTTCCACTACATTAATTAGTATGCGAAGGCTCTTGAGGAAGTTGAGTACATTTTGCACAAGAGAGCATTTGTCTATTAACTATGCTAAGACTAAAATTGTAGTATTTGGGAAGAAAAGGAAAACACATATGTGGAAGTTGGACAATAAATCCATTGAACAAATGAACAACTTTAGATATTTGAGCCTTAATTTCAACGCCAGACTTTCGTAGAGACAACATCTAGATGTAATTAAGCTGAAATCATCCCAGTCTACTCAATCTCTCCTTCAGTTCTCTCGATCATAAGGGGGAAGTTTGGCTGCCCCTGCAGGTGAGATATTTCAGAAGAAGGTAGTTTCACAACTGACGTATGGGGCAGAGGTATGGGGATACACTAATGCCTCTATTTTTGAGGTGGTTCAGAACTCTTTTATGAGATCTCTCTTAAATGTCCCCCGGAGTACACCTGGGGCCCTTCTAAGGGCAGAAGTAGGATTGATTGTGGTTTTAATGTTCTATATATTTTAAATTGTTTTATTGTGTGTTGTTTGGTTTTAATTTTTGTGAACCGCCCAGAGAGCTTCGGCTATTGGGCGGTATAGAAATGAAATAAATAAATAAATAAATAAATAAATTGATTTCAGTTAACACATCTACTCACGCTGCTCTCACTTTGTATTGGCTCAAGCTGACCCATATGAGCGATTCCCGCCTTCCAAAAAAAATGCTTTCAAAAGCAACTTCAGACCCCATCCCAAAAGTCTTGGGTAAACCTGACCAAACCTCTGTTGCAAGCTTATGGAATTGATACTGAGTCCTTTCCTTCTTTCCCTTCTGATAGAGTAAAGCAGAGGCTTAAAGAAAAAAAATATCTTTATTCTAAGTGGATGAATTTGGTTACAATCTCACAAATGCCTTAATCTTGCTGGTATCCATTATATAAGACGTCATTTGGTCTGGAGAGTTACTTTACAACTCTGACTGTGCCTCACGTACGGAAATCATTTACAGCATTGCATCTACAATGCATGCCCTCTGCCTTCTTGGAGGGAAGATTTGACAATACCCCAGTCCATCAGGGACTCTGTATCTGTGGGTCTGGGGAGGTTGAGGATGTCTCTCATTACTTACTAAGATGCCCTCTCTATGGCCATCCTAGGCATAAATTTCTTGCCATTATTTCCCAGAGCCTCCTAAATAGAACACGTTTAGAACAGATATGTGTCCTTCTTTCTGGCACTGCTGCTTTTACCACTGCCCAGGTAGCAAAATTTGCCTTGGCAGCAAGGAAAATACGTGCCAAAGCCCAAACAGCTTACTAGGGATGATTCTGCTGGATGTATGAATTTATGTATATACAAATATATATGTGACTGTATTGTTTTTTTTCTTTCTTTCTCTCTCCCCCTCTCTCTCTTTTTAATGTACATTGTGGTGGCCTATGGCTTTAAGCAATAAAGTATCATATCGTAAAAGTTTAAAACAGAATAAAACCAAAGTAAAAACCAGCAGCAGGGGGAAGCCTAAAAACGCAACAACACACATTTAAAAATAAAACTGAAGAACTAAAAAGCTTGTGAAAAGAAAAAGCTCTTCACCTGGCACCAAAAAGACCACAATGTAGATGCCAGGTGAACCTCTCTGGGGACAGCCTCCGAAAAGGCCCTCTCCTTAGTAAATTCTACAGCAAACAAGCAATGCAGCATGATGTTAATTAGTATTTCACTAGAACCTGAGCATTTGGGGGAGTGTTCTCCTGACCAATCCATATATTAGGGTGCTACATATACACCACTTTAAATCAGTCACGGCAGTGAAGTATTTGTTTGTAGTGCATGATTCCCCCCCCCCAAAAAAAAACACAAGCAAATGGGTGCACAAGCAAAAAGACCTATGGTAGCATGTAGAAAATGGCCTGGCCAGCATGGTTAATGACTGCACACAAACAGTTCCCCACATGTTAACAAGCCACTAGACAGAGTGATTTAGAATGTGCTCAGTGCTGTGGCGGAGTGGGAGGAATCATGCAATGCACACATACAGTCTGGTCGTAGCTTATGCTCCTGCCATAAGCCTTTTTATCTGGACTAGATTTTAGAATCTGGAGATGAAATAGTAGCTTGGAAACTTTGGTATTTGGTATGGGCGCATTCCATTACCACCCACACACACAGCTGGCAGAGTGGCCAGCACACACTGCCCTAGGAGGAGCAGGCTAGCTGAGGCAACTGAGCACTTTGAACACTTGAAATGTGCTATAGACATGTGTGCAACATGTGCTATAGACATGTGTGCAATTGGCTTTCCATGACCAACATTCAGGGGTTCCTTGGTAGATGAATTTATGTGGAAAGGTTTCCTTGGAGACAGAATGATTGAAGAACACTGACTTAGGTCATAATCACTCTAATTTTTCAAATAAAGGCAAGATTGAGAGAATCTCTACACTAGCCTAAAATCTTTCTGCTTCCGTTTTAAATGCAGGATCACGATGGACCCCTTTACAACAGCTTCCTTCCCCTCCTCCTTTCCCCCCTCATCTAAATCTTCCATATGTTTCATTATGCAGCCACTAGATGGCACTGTGGTCTAGCTCCTCTTATTGCGGGTTTTCCTCTTATCACAAGGAAACTCAAGCGGAACTCAAATTCCACAGTAATTTGATAACTCATTATCTCCAATCTTTTAAAAAATGGAATAAAGGTAATTTAGTGCGGGAGACGCCCTGGAGGTTAACGACATCATCTAAAGGACCTGCAAACTTCCGTGACTAACCAATCTCAATAGCAGGATAAAAGCTCCATGTGAAGAAGCCATGACACTGAGGGAGTGAATTACCATGAAGTCAGCACATAGCTAAGTGTGGATCTGGATCAATATCTCCCAGGTTAAATCTATCCACTTATACACATAGAAGTTGCTTTGTGTTTCAATTTTACATCCACCTGTAGCAGACTCTTACCATACTCCAGTATCTTACATAAAATCTGGGATACCTTTGTCAAAGAAAGTGATTAAGATTTTGCTCCAAAATCTTAAGTTGCAAAAACCTACATGTAAAAGCTATCATTTATTCTCCTGACCTACATTACTGTTAAAAGTATTTACTATTCATTTAATAGTCCCTGAAGATGTATGTTGCATTTACATGTCACTATGGAGTAACGCATACAACTGCCATGTTCCCAGTCCAAGCTTGTGAAATGCTTTGAAGATGGGGCTGCTATGAATGAGATGAACATGACTCGTAGAAAATACATGTTTTGCGAGAGTCAGATATCTACACCAAAATATTTGTTCTAGTTCTATTAAACTATGCCTCACACCCTGTTGCATAACATTCAAAGCAATAGTGCCTTGATTTTTCCCTGTGATAATTACAGCCTCTTGTGGAATAATTATAGCCTCTTGTGGTGTGACCTTTTTTTTCTCCAGTAGCAAAGCACAAAAGCTATGCGGCCAGAACTGCAAATGAATTGTCTCCTTTGACTGTCATAGATACTTTTGTGAGGTAACAAGATTCTCATGATGCACTTGCTGCCTCTTTTGCGTAATTCTTCCTAGATTGTGAGCTGTTTTAGCAAGGACTTGTCTTTTCTCCAACGATTGTACAAGGCATGTTTCACTTTTAATTGTTTAATAATAATAATAATAATAATAATAATAATAATCCAGACATCTGGAGCAGTACCCAATGCTGTCATAGCACTAGTGCTAATGATACTATGATAGAATAAACCAGCACTAGCACAACATGTCCTGGTTAGTACTTGGATGGGAGACTGCCTTCCTGCATTGAGCAGGGGTTGGACTCAGTGGTCTTGTAGGCCCCTTCCAACCCTATGAGTCTATGCCTATGTCTATGATTAGTGCTTGCTAGGCAAAAGGGAAAAGCAGTGATTTGCTACCGAATGTTGGCAGCAAATTGGCTCTTTTTTCCCCTGTCTCACAAGCGCTAAGGATGTTGCAATGACAGCGTTGATTACTGCCCCTGGTGTCCATTTTATTACTGTACCCAAAGGAAATAAGTAAATTTGAAAATTTGATTATTGTCAAGTATGCACTCTGGATCTCTGCTTTAGAATCATCACACAATTATTTATCTTATTTAAGGAAGTTATAGCCCCAGCTTTTTGATTGTAAAAATCTCAAAGCAGCTTAAATAAATAAAATGGATACAAAACACAATTTAAAAAATCTAAAATATAATCATCAACTAAAAAAGGGTAAGACTAAAAACTTCAGTCACCATCAAAGCCAATTAAAAGACTCTTAAATGCCATTAAAAGTCAGGGAGAATGGAGCAGGACTTCACTGGTGTCTAGACGACAGCAACACTGGTGCTTAGGTTCCAGAGTTTGGGCACAGAAAAGGCTGTCTCTCCAGTAGCCACGGTGCAGGCAAGCAGGGAGGGCCTCTGAAGATAATCACGATTTATGGACAGGTGCGGAGAAGCCCTATCCTCCGTGCTCATAAGTGGAGTGCGGAGCGACTGAAAAGGGGTGGGGCTGGGGGGCATTCCGGGGCAGGGAGAGCGGAGCTGTGCGCTCAGCCAAAAACAGCTGTCTAGCAAAAAATAGCAAGGCAGGAGAGGCACGGAGGCAACGATTCCCCCCCCCCGCCGCCCCATGCCTCTCCTGCCTTGGTTTGGATAGGGGGTCGCCTCCGGGGTTGGAGGCGGCTGCCTATCTTGATAGGATTGCGCCCTAAGTTGCTATTATTAAATTTTTACTACCAGGGAGTGGGAGAACTGCTTGAGAGATTTTCTGCCTCCGGTGTTAAAATACTTTGGCTGGCCTTGGGTATATGCACCTTTACTTGGGGAAGGGATACCATTTGCCGCTCCACCTCAAGCAGCAAAATGTCTTGCACCAGCCCTGTTGTTCCTCAAATTAACACTGTCTGTTGTTAACAGATTATTGTAATTGCAATATAATAATAACAGATATAATAATAACAGATTATTGTAATAATCACTCACAATCACTCAGGTAATTGTGAGTGAAGCCCACATTTAAAGAGTTACCTGTCCCAGTACCTACGCCCGCATAGTGCTGCCAGCACAATAAATCTGTGACAGTTGAATGTGGCGTACCCTGTTAACATAGGCAACACATGATGCAAAAGCAACTCAAAATCAGCAGTTTGACTTCCTATTTAGAGTTCTTCTTTTAACAAGTCATGAGAAAACAAAATGTTTAAAAATAACAACAATTTATGTGAAATGAAAAGAGCATAATTAGAAGAAAATGAAGTTGGACAAGGAGTAGAGAAACGCCTGGTTCAGTAAACAGAAATAATGTGATGCTTCATATTTGGAAAGTCCCATATTGACCTTTGCAAAAAAAAACTGTAACCCTGCTCAACATTATGTCTGAAGAGGATGGACTGGGCAAAACAAAGCCCCCAACTGTCCCATGCCGAGCTGGGAAGACTGAAGGGGGCTTCACTTGAACACAAGTAGAAGCCTTACTGTGATCTGGAACCCTTCTTTTCTACATGGCAGGAAGGTCAGAGACTGGAATAATATGTGGGGATGTTGGGGGTAGAGCCAGGAGGAATGCAAGTCTGACTGTGAAAGTAACAGCGGGGTTTCCCCTGTGCACCATGCTCCCTCCCACTCTGTGTACCACTTGGGGTGGGGGAGAGACACACAGGGAAATCCCCGCTATTGTCTTTGATATCAGGTCAGAGAGAACAGTGGAGATGCAGGCGGCAGGGGAAGCAAGGTACTTGTCCCAGCACTGGCTGAGTATCTTTCTCTGTGCTGAAAGAGGCACGGAATTCCATGCCTATCTCAGCATGGAGAAAAGCTAAAAAGGGAGGGGGACTATGCCCACTGATGTCATATGGCCTAAGTGATGTCACGGAGGGCCTAAGGAGTCAATCTGCTCCCCCCACCCCAATGGAGTTCTGCACCCCCGCTTCACCCTGTTCAGGCATGACACCTGAACAAGGCTTATACAGCTTTTTTACCCAAGGCACTGTGTGCTCATCATTCCCTACTCACAGTTGTTTATGGGTTCTTTAGACCCTCCAGTTTTGCTTCTGTTTTTAAGCAGCACTTCGGGTGAAGTTTTTTTAGAGCAGGGGAAATGTGCGATCATTTATGAAAGCGAAAGAATACACTTTTTCCACTGTGCATTAGCACTATTGCGCTAAACCACATCGCCACCTAGAGGTTATGTAGTGGACAAGCAGAAAAGGAAACACTCTTCATGTGGTGCTCGGATCTCGATTCTGCAACGAAACCAAAAGTAGATACAGCAGATTAACAGGCTCATGTAGAAAACCCTGTGGTGACTCTTTGTTGCTGTATAAAGAATGTGAACAGAGCCTGTCCCCTCACTGGTTGCTGCTCGGTGGGAGAGGGCAGGAAATATAGTGCACAGATCCACACAATTCAGGCTAGCTCTACCATGAAGTAGGGTGAACCAACCTGCTTTAGACAGCACTGTGAAAGGGGGGGGGGGGCAGAAGAAAGCAGGAACTGGTGTCCGAATGGTACAAGATTTTTCAAAATGTTGTCTCTAGCTGGAGAAGCTCTCCTTCAGGCAACAAAATATCCTGGGCCTGCACCGTACACTGTCAGCTCCTGGTTTCCTCTATCCATCCTTTCCAAAAGCTAATGTTCCTGCCTTATCAGCCCCACCGTTGGCTGCTAGGTGGAGTTTCTGGCTGTTAGAACTCAACATTATTTATTCCAGACCACTAAATTACTGGCTATAATATTTGCATTATAATGCAGAGAGGATGTGCCAAATGACTTGATGATCTTGTCTATAGCAAAGCAAGCCTAACTTGTAATTTGAGGAGCCCAAAAGGAATAATAATAACAATACAGCTTACATGGTTGAACACTGATTGTGTAAAACAGTTCACTGGGTTGATTCCACAGGCAACTGCAAATCACTTTGCTGCCATTTTCTAGTACCTGGGCAGTTGCTCATACATACGGAAACGCTTTTCTTAATTGATGCTTTGTACAATGAGTTGGTGGTGATGACTGGTAAAAAGATGTTTGAGGGTGCGGCCTACATGATCCAGAAATAGGTCATCCAAAGCATAAAACTTCAGGATATTTTTGCCAAGTGTAAAATTACAAGACTGGCTTCATAATAATCTTTGGGTACTTGATTTAATGAACAGTTGGTGTAGTCCTGCTTGGCTTAACATTGCCTTACCACCCTTACCTTAATCCTATTTATAGGGTAGGCATGCAAGGCTGGTTTCACCTTATGTCTACAAGGCCCTAACACAATGGAAACTTTAAAAGTGGATTAGACACATTCGTGGAGGATAAGGCTATCAATGACTACTAGTCACGATGATGGGTAACATTACTGCCAATATGCCTCTCAACACCAGTTGCTATGGAACATGAGCAGGATGGTGCTATTTTATGGAGTAACTGCATTTTAGTATGATAGGGATAATTGCTTTAGCTATTCTAGATTTTGTATGCTTTTATTTTGCTGTTGGTCCCCATGACTCTTTAACTGAGAAGGGAATCTAATGGATGATGATGATGTGCTCATTTACTGCTTGTGGGCTTCCCAACACCTCAGGTTGGCCACTGTAGGGACAGAATGCTGGACTAGATAGGCCTTTAACAACTTAAGAACATAAGGAGAGCCCTGCTGGATCAGACCAAGGGTCCGTCTAGTGGAGCATTTTATTCACACAGTGGCCAATCAGCTGCCCACAGGAAACCCACAAGCAGGACAGAAGTGCAAGAGCAACCTCCCACCCATGTTCCCCAGCAACTGGTGTGCATAGGCTCACTGCCTCTGATACTGGAGGTAGCAAGTAACCATCAGGACTAGTAACCATCCTGGAGCCTTCGCCTCCAGGAATTTGTCTAACCCACTTTTAAAGCCATCCAAATTGGTGGCCATCACTATCTTGTGGTCCGATCCAGCACAGATCTTATGTTCTATAAATTGTTGCTTGTCCCCAGCAACTATGGGCTAGGATCCAAAGGGTCATAAGCATGGTATCCCACATGTGCACTGTGCTTTTCAGGTGCCCAATCCCCCCTCTAGCCACTCATGCCACCCAAAAAAGGCTACCTCAGATGGTTAGTGGAACCTGGAGAAAGCCATTCGATGCTCTGTGTCGGGCTGCAACCCAAAGGGGTTCAGAGGCAGTCAGCAAATGAGTACCAGTTTCTGGGGAGCAACAGCGGGACAGGGCTATTGCCATCATGACCTGCACATGGGCTTCCCAGGAAGCATCTAGTTGGCCACTGCGGGAAACAGAATGCTGAACTGAATAGGCCTTTGGTCTCATCCAGCACAGCTCTTCTTAGGTTATGTTCTTACATTATCTTAAGAGGAAATCCACAACGCTTTGTGGGGCTGTTTGTATCCCAGCCATGGTTAATATTTGTACTGCAAACCACCCTGGTATAAGCATTATTTAAAAAATGCTTTAAATCAATAAATTAGCCCACATCCTCCATGAATTTGTCCAATCCCTTTTTAAAGCCTTCTAAACCTAGCAGGACCTTACCTGTCTCCTGAGAAACCTGTACGAGGGTCAAGAAGCAACAGTAAGAACCGTACATGGAACAACCGATTGGTTCAAAATTGGGAAAGGAGTACGACAAGGCTGCATATTGTCGCCTTGCTTATTTAACTTATATGCAGAGTACATCATGAGAAATGCCGGGTTGGATGAATCAGAGGTCGGAATTAAGATTGCTGGGAGAATGATCAACAACCTCCGATATGCAGACGATACCACCCTAATGGCAGAAAGCGAAGAGGATCTCAAGAGCCTCTTGTTGAGGGTGAAAGAGGAGAGTGCAAAAGCTGGTTTGAAACTCAACATTAAAAAAACTAAGATCATGGCATCTGGCCCCATCACTTCCTGGCATATAGAAGGGGAAGAAATGGAAGCAGTGACAGATTTTACTTTCTTGGGCTCCAAGATCACCGCAGACGGTGACTGTAGCCATGAAATTAAAAGACGCTTGCTCCTTGGGAGGAAAGCTATGGCAAACCTAGACAGCATAGTAAGAAGCAGAGACATCACCTTGCCGACAAAGGTCCGTCTAATCAAAGCTATGGTTTTCCCAGTAGTAATGTATGGCTGTGAGAGCTGGACTATAAGGGAGGCTGAGCGCCGAAGAATTAATGCTTTCGAACTATGGTGCTGGAGAAGACTCTTACGAGTCCCCTGGACTGCAAGGAGGTCAAATCAGTCCATCCTAAAGGAAATCAACCCTGAGTGCTCATTGGAAGGACAGATCCTGAAGCTGAAGCTCCAATATTTTGGCCACCTAATGCGAAGAGAAAACTCCCTGGAAAAGACCCTGATGCTGGGAAAGACTGAAGGCAAAAGGAGAAGGGGACGGCAGAGGATGAGATGGCTAGATAGCATCACGGATGCAATGAATATGAACTTGAGCACGCTCCGGGAGAGAGCGCAGGACAGGAAGGCCTGGCGTGCTATGGTCCATGGGGTCACGAAGAGTCGGACACGACTGAACGACTGAACAACAACAAACCTAGCAGCCAAGTGAATCCAGCAGCCTTTTGGCTCATTCCAGAAACTAATTATGCATCTTGTGAATATTTACTTCCACTGAAAAAGTTTTTCTTCTGCCTGTCCTGCCTTAACGCCAGAAATTTCAATCATTCTCTTTCCACCATGTGTAATTAAACTGGGATCTAGTTCACATGAGCAGTGGCAGTTGCACATATATGCAGGTTCCTGTTTACCTGATGACCACACGGAAGCTGCATGGCGTAAATCGTCCTTACGCATGATCATTGTGCATGCACCTGTGGTCTGTTTCCATAAATGGTCCATATATGTCCTGGATGGAACAGTTAACTCTGTGCCTTGTCTATATACCATTACTTGAAGTAGGTCACAATTGGAGGGATTGGCGGCATTCACGAGTACAGTGTTCTTATGCCATATGTTCTAACTGACCCTATTTCCCAGGGACACTTGTTTTTTTCAGATGCCTGTCCCTGGTATTTGGGTATTTGAGGAAACCAGGTGGGGGAAATGTCTTCTTTTTTTTAATTGTCCAACCTGACAATTGCAGGTTGTCATGCACCCCCTTTTCCGTTCTCTACAAGTCAAATCTCAGAGTGGGAGCCAGATGCATCTTGGCACATGCCATGTAAATGCACAGACATTGGCATGACACACACACATGGCTTCACTTCCATCTGCTATTCCAGCTTTCTCCAACCTGATGCTCTCTATATCTTTTGGACCAACTCCCATCAGCCCCAGCCAGCATGGCCACTGGCCAGGAATGGTGGGATTTGTAGTCCAAGACACCCGGAGGGTGAGGGTTCTGGGAGGCTGCCCTGTCCAGTCAATGCTGCTGACTGTGTTTTCAGTTGCGCCTATTCTGTCACAAATGCAACCAGATGATTGTTGGATTAAACAGTAGCCCTATTACGGTATTATTTAAACTACTTACCTAAACACATGAGTGGGGCTGCACTGTATAGCCCTGACACACACACACCCGGATTGCACCACCTCCCCAACAGCGTGAGGCACCAGCCTACACATGTATAGCTGTATGCACATAGCCTCCCCGTCTAGACTTTTGTCCTGTAGGCGCAAAAACCAGAGGGCAACACCCCATGCACAATGCCTGGGGGGGAGGGGCAGGGATACTCAGCACGACCCTTCTCCCAGCTGGTGTGTTGACGTAAGCATTTTAAATAACATCCGCATAGGGGTAACTATAAAAAAGGTGGACTGTTATGGACAGTTTAGTAAAACAATCTGCTTCAGAAACCAGTGAAGGACAGGCCTCTGCAGAGTATATGAATACAGTGTGCAGCAGGTGGAGAAGATGGTGTAATTAGGGATGGGGATTCATAGAGCTTTTCTACCTGAGGCTGTTAATTGGCTGTTAATCAGATGTTAATCTGCTGTATCTACTTTTGGTTTAATTGCGGAACTGAGATCCAAGCACTACATGAGGA
This sequence comes from Heloderma suspectum, assembly GCF_057233095.1. Taxonomy (NCBI): domain Eukaryota; kingdom Metazoa; phylum Chordata; class Lepidosauria; order Squamata; family Helodermatidae; genus Heloderma; species Heloderma suspectum. The sequence goes on from NC_139458.1 coordinate 199,965,720, forward strand.
ACATTTCCTTTCCTGCTTTTTCACTAGATAACCTCTAGGTGGCACTGTGGTATAGCGGAATACCACAAATACACAAGTGAAAAAATGCTTACTTTCGTTTTCACAATTAAACGCTGCATTTTTCCTCCTCTAAAAAAACTCACTGAAAGTGCTCATTAGACACACAAGTAAAACTGGAGGGTCACAACATCGTCTAAGGAACCCATAAACAACCGTGAGTAGGGAATGACGAGCGCTCGATAAATGCCTCATGAAGAAAAGCCCATAATGACTCTTGTAGAAATAAGTGTTACAAATACACAAAATTCCGGTTTTCCTCTGTGAAATGTTGAACGGTATATTCTTGTGCTTCCGTGTAATCCTCAGAGATGCAGGAGGCCTGAGGACAGGGCATCTGTACATACATTTGTCACTGCTGGTGTAAGCCTGCACTAGGGTTGACAAGGACCCCTGATTTACAAAGATGGTATATCTTTTCCTTTAAAGGACTAGATTTTTAAAAGAAATAATGCAGCCCACATAGAACTTTCCTATTCTTATCTTTCTCCATAGAACTTCCCCTGCATTTCCCATTGCATCTTATATTTTAGGTCCCTAGTCTTACTGAGCAAATTAATTTGCCATATTACTTTGGCATCTCCCAAAATAAAACCCTTTGACAAATAATATAAAGTGCTTTCTTAGAGGGGGAAAAGCCACACATGGCATACACATATTTAAAATTAAAAATTCCTAGTCAGCTTTGCAAGGGCTAAAATGAAAGCCCTCACAAAGAGTAGAAGAAGAAAAAGAAAAGAAAAGAAAAGGAGTTGGCAAAATTCCACTTGTGGTTAAATTTAAGCCTTAAAATGCCTGCCAAGAACAAACGGGGCCAGGAAGCTGAACTTTACCCTACATTATGGTTGAAAAATACTAGTAGAAATCTAAAGTTATTTTGCACCTCTCAGAACATATGTTTGTTTAGAATGAACTCAGACACCTCAAATAATCAAATCTGTATCTTTATGAAGATGAGGACATGTGGGGATAATGACTGCATGGTGGCAAGGAGGGTGGGGGGGGGGGTTGGCATCTGTTGGCTCCACTCCTGACCTCTATGCATCGATCAGCTCTCCTACACAAATGTAGGCATGTATTCACTCCATGTGTGATCTGTACTCTGCAGGTATGGGTATCCTAATCCAGTGAATCTCACCATCAAAAAAAGCTACTGCTTTTTAAGAGTGAGTTCTTACATTACCCCAGCAGCACTGAAACCTCCTGCACTACCTACCACTCCTTCCCATGCCACTGGGGTAATGGAAAAATCCATCATTTAGAGGACATGGCAGTCATTAAAACGATACTGGATTTGCAGCAGTAAAAAAGTTGCATGTATACATATTCCCTTTTTAAAAAAAAAAAAATCTTTCTTTTCCTTTCTTGTTCCAGACGCTTCCTGTGTGTTCCATTTGTCACTGTACAACTGAAGAAACCCGAGAAGCTATTTATTGACTCAGGAAGGTTTCAGTCTGAGAACATTGTGCTTGAGAAAACAGCAGCTCATGTATTACTTCCCTTCATGTCCTCTAGTTCTTTGTTTTCCTTCTGGATCTGACCAGCTTATTAAAGTTAACTCGTTGTTGTTGTTGTTGTTGTTGTTTTCTTTTGTTTTGTGGTCTTCTTGTTGTCTATGACATTGCCATGGGGTGGGCTGATATTATTCTCAAATAGTCTCCTTTTTTTTTGGCTAGAGTCCTCATGATGAAAACCCCAATATCAAAAGCAAGAATTTATATTCAGGATCTCTTTACCGTTAAGTCTTAACTAAGATGTACTAAGTGAACCTGAGTATGCACTCCAGCTTAAGAATGTGTGCCTTGATGAATCAGAGCAAATTCCAGCATTATTTACAAGAATCTCAACTTTGCAAGAAGCTTACTGGTAATCTGCTAGTAAACTAGTAGACCACTGTCTGCTTTCCGCAGACTCCTGATCTACTCCTGCATGCAAAGCCCTGTATCTGCTCCTGCATGCATGCTGGGAAGTGCAGGTGTCACATTATGTGATGATGCCATGCCATGCCATGTGTTGCAGTTCTTAACTAAGAGTTTTCTGTTTGTCAGGTCTCATGTGAAACTTAGACCTAGTACAACAATACATGCCAAAAATTAACATTACGTCTAATTCTATAGACTCCAGCACAGTCAGTATATTACACCAATATATATGCCACGGCAATTGTTGGAGGTTTGGTAGGTGGGAGTGAACCTGCTTCCTGTTTTTGGGAACTATCTTATGATCATGTTATACTGGAAATCAGTTTTATGAATTCACAATTTTATTTGGCTAATGATGATACTTGTCCTAATACATTATATGAGTTACATTTTCCAGTGCTATTCATAACATGTTACCAAATTTGCATCCATTATTTTTTGCAACTGTGGCATTATTATTACCTGCAGTATTTTTTTTTTTTTTTGCATTACCAGTTTCTTCTCTTTATGCATTCTTGTATCTTAAACTTGTGTAGGCACACCAAAGTGCTTTGTCTCACTGTTGAGATAACTGGGTATCAGCCATTGTAGTATAGGATAGCTTACTGTCTATTGCAACAGAAAGGAATGCAAAATATATCTCCTTTAAGCTGCAGTCCTATACTTGCTTACCTGTGAGTAAGCCCCACTGAAGTAGATGTAAGTTACATCTGAGTAGACATGTATAGGATTGTACACTTTCTGATTCTAAGCACTTACTTTTTCAAGTATTTTTCACATCGGATAATATATTCTCTTTGTGTGTGATTTTGTGTGATATTTTTTCCCAATTTGCATCACATATTGATAAAGCAAATCACTCTGATGTCTCCAAGGCTAAATCACTTTAGTTAAATTACTTTTCTGTAGAGTTGCCACTAAATTTCAGGAAAATTTGAGATGTATTTGAAGAGTCCTGTTCGCCTGAAACATCTGTAATCTCGTGGTCCATTTTGATCTGTCTATAATCAATTAAATAACCAAATCTATAGGCAATGGTTGGAATTGCTAGCACATTAATTGAAACAAATTAATGTTTTGCTAATTTTTCAATACCGCATGTATAATAGGTTAGATCCAGATTTAGTCAGAGTTGACCCATTGAAATTAATGGCTCCAACTCAATTCCTTGGGTTCATAAATTACTTTTACTTTTATAATATACTGGATATTTTCTCTGTGTTATATCGTGATGTCCTAGAGTTGTAAACAATAAAACTGAACTTTAAATATGGGCAACAGGAATGAGGACTGGCATGATACACAACTTTAATCTACAAAGTGTTGCAACAATTTATATAGCAGATTCACGCCTTCCTCTGCTCAAACAACCCCATGTGACTTTAGGTTATGTCCTCAAATTACCATTTCCTCAGTGTATCATATAAGGGAATGACTCTCCATTATAAATTATATCAGTCCAGCATATATTCATAAAAAACAGGTTTCTTGTGGAATTGTTTCTTCACTTCCTTCATTTCAATCTGACAAAGCACTGACAAAGCACTGATCATCTGCTTACAAACATGTGCAGCAACACAAATAAAGTCCAATGCTATCTTTGGATTGGGGACCCTGTTGATGTTTTTGCTGTTGTCGTTGAAAAACTATATATTCGAAATTCTGCAAAAATATACCCATCTTTTGGAAATACATATTTCGGCACATCTATATTAATTATAATATATTATTTAAAATAATTTTTAGGCTGGCTTTAAGAATGGAACCCATTCAAGGCAGCGTAGAAGGTAGGAACATAGAAACACAGAAAGCTGCCTCATACTGAGTCAGACCATTGTCGACACTGACGGGCAGCAGCGGATCTCCAGGGTTTCAGGCAGGATTTTTCCTAGCCCTACTTGGAGATGCCAGTCATTGAACCTGGGACCTTGTGCATGCGGAGCATGGGCTCTACCACTGAGTTATGGCCCCCTCCTGCTAAGATAAAAACCATACAAAGTGGATACAATAAAAATCAATAAGTACATATTCAATAAAAATCCATAAAAGCAGAGATTACCAATAAAAATCAATAAAAAGACAGAACAGAACAGGACAATGGAACCAAAGCAAACCCAAATAAATTGAATGGCTTGAAGCTGCTTTCTCAGGCAACACTTAAATCAGATTTTGTATTCTCTGAATCTGTAATTGGAATGTGAAACCTACCTTGAGTGGAATAATATACATTCAATTTAAATAGGGCTTCACCTACTATTCTGCAGTCATAGCGGGCAAGATGTGTGGGAAGCCCTATTTAAATTGAAAATTGAAATTTCCTTGCACCTTATGTGGAAAGCACTTGCGCTGATTTCTGCCTGTTCCCTCTCTTATGCCACATCAAATACCATTGCGGACGCTTCCCCAGCCTCAAGGAGTGGCTTTGGGGAATGCGCAAGAATTTGTAATGAGAAAGAGGACAGAAAGCTCCATAGTGCAAGCGAAATGTCCAGACCGTTTTCCACATCCAAGCTGTTATTCACAAGTGATGCATTGTACGCTAAGAGATGCCTTTATTACGATTTGTGAAAGCAGCTTTAGTTCACCTTTGGAAACATTATGTGCAGAGGCTGAGGGGAAAAAAACAAAATTCTCAGCATTTTACAAAGCCACAGGTTCCAGGTTGATGTGTGGGGGAGTTCTGACAAGAGTGTGGCTGACACATGTCTTTTGGCAATGTGGCTGTGACCCCGTGAGTTCAATGAATATACACATGCAAAGTCCTTCTGCACATTTTTTGAGAGGGTAACTAATTTTCCCTTCCAGTGAGAGCCCATCGTGTCCAATGGAATACAAAAGGTTACCTTCAAGGGCAGCTTTTGGAGGCTGTAGGAAGATGGGGATGTGTGGAGAAACACCTGTATGTATAGAGAAGACCACAGCCATTCTTCTTGGAACCCTGTCCTATGTTCCCTAAGACAGTTGCATTAGAACCCAGCATTTGTCAGCAACCTTGAAAGGACAGGAAGAATATGGAATTCATTGTGTTAGATGTTCTGAAGGAAGACGTTTTACAAAGACCTGAAGCGGCTGTCATATGACTTTATGCTACGTTTAATTTCAGTCTAGATTGTTTATGGCAAAGTTTAACACATTTAAAATCAACACATCTTTCAGCCCTTCCACTTCTTACCAGCAGATGATGGAACACCCAGGGAGTGCCACATCTGCTGACAGCTAGATAATAAACACCATGATTGCCTTGACCTCTCAACAAATTTCTTCTTGTCACGTAAATCATCTTTCCCTCTTGGAAAGACAATAGAAAAAAATATATATTTCTTTTCAAAAAATAGTAAAAATTACTTTAAAAATTAACCACAAAATGTTTTTATTTCTAAACGAGTGTTGTCATATATTGGCTTGGATCCTGAGCTGCCCCTCCATGAATCCGATCCAATGGAGGCTCCCAATGGCAGAAGGGGAAGGGAATATAATTTGTGCTGATTCCCCTTTCCCCCTGCAGCTTCCAGCACCAGTTCCCATGCCGCTCCAGAGGATCCTCAACCATGCACAGCAAATTTTCAGAGGCCACGAGGGGCTGCAGGGGGAATGGGTGAAAATCACCTCCTCTGCCAGTGAGACTGTTCTGTGAACTTACGATCCAAGCTACTGTGAGTCAATTGAAAGCTGCCACTAAAATGAAACCTCTTTGGATTGACCACAGTTTTGCCTGTAAGATACCTATATCATTACCTGTATCATGTATAAATGTACATATATGTAATGAAGGAAGCAATTCCTTTCCAGTTCCTTTGTTTCCAGGAATCCAGGTGGAAGATTCTTAGCACTAACAATCAAGAAGACATTGTGCAACTATTTCATCTTTTTCTCCTTAACAGATTTTCTGTGGTAGAAAAAAGATGGAAGAAATGATGGGAAAACACGGCAGGGATATGAGTGGTAGACGATATCATCTGCTTCCCCATAAAATCCCATGAATGAGGCAAGGCATGATAAAAGCCTTATCTGGAAGGAAGAGCAATACTCTAGCCAGGTATTGCCTTAAGGCAAACCTGCAGTGATACACCTATTCACAGTATTTATGTATGTATGTATTTATATTTTAAATCAATTTTTATTATAAGTTTCAACAAAACAAACAAAAAACAACAAAAAAATTAAAAAGAAAAAATGCTAGTATAACTACATGCTTTAAAGGTCTCCATTTCAGTATTACAACATTCTAAAAAAAAAAAAAAAAAAGATTATACATGAACGTCAATAAAAGCAGACCAAATATCCATATATAGGTCCATTCACAATGTCGCCTGTATACCACTCTTTCAAATGTTGATAGTGTTATTAGGACTTGAATCCATTGCATTATAGGAGGTGAGCATTTATCCTTTCAATATTGTAGTACCAGTCTTTTGGCAGTCAAAAGAGCATGAAAAATCCATTTATGCTGACCCTGTGTTAACTTCCAAGAAGCAGGTAAATATTTTTTTAAAAATATACATCAGTAAATATTAAAGAGTGTTCCAATACAAAGTTTATCCATATATTAACTTCCTCCCAAAAGAGGCAATTATTGGGCATTTCCAAAACATATGACTGAAAGAAGCATTAACTGCATTACACCTCCAACAATTAGCTGAATTAGCCAAGCCTTTATTAAAGAGACATTGTGGTGTCCAGTAGACATGAAACAAGAGTTTTGCTGAATAAGATGTAACCAAAGATCCACAGACACATCAGATACAGATGCTAAAGTGTTGTATTCACAGTAATGAGATGGCAAACTCAGGGCAATATACTAGAGGCCCCAAAAGGGCCTCTAGTTCTTCTAGATGGAGGGCTCATAGTGCCAACAGTCAAAAGCCATCGTACAGCTATTCCATCTTTTCTTACTGGAGAGCACAATCTTATAGTTCCTGAGCGAGCATCCCGGGGACCATAGGATGACTTAGAAAACCCCTTCCAAGGTTGGAGACAGCACTCTAATCCCACAGAAGAGGGAGTCAGAGATCTGCCTCTTCTCCCTCACAGCCAACGTGAAAAGAACCACAGTGGCTACCTATCCATCAACCTTGGAGAGGGGAAAAGTGGGTATTCCGGTGGCAGGAAGGGGAGGAGACCAGAGAGGCCAGGGTATGATTTCTCCTGAGCCTCCTCCAGCCTCCTTCCCTCTCTCTCCACAGCGCTCTCAGTAGATGGGCTGAAAAACCCATCTAATGAAAATACAAGAGATTGGAGGACATGGAAGCTTCAGCCCAGAAGGTTGAAGGGCATAGGAATCTCAGAAGCCTCAGAATTGGGAGGCTTCTGGGGAGATTTTTCTAACAGCTTTCTGTGGTAAGAAAAAAGTTAGAAGAAATTATGGGAAAACACAGAGGGGGCTACAAATTGAAGACAACATTGGACTCCTCTACACAAAGCTGTTATTGTACGCTCATGATTGGTCACTCATGGAAGTTTGTGGGTCCTTTGCATGATGTTGTCAACCTCCAGGGCCTCTCCCATCCTTTGTGACCAATATCGTGGCTTTTCCATTAATGGGGAAAATATGGTATTAAATCTGGGAATCGCTATATTGCTGCATGTAAAGTGTGCAAGTGTGCTATACCACAGTGCCATCTAGTGGCTATTTAATGAAGCATATAGAACTTGCAGACAAAGGAAATCCACCCCCCCCCTCAAAGCAAGGGGAAGCACATGTAAAGAACCGATCTTGATCCTGCAAAGAATCCAGAAGCAGAAGCACCAGTAAAGCTGCGGGATAAAAGCATGGTGTAGAGAAGCTCATTGCCTGGGCCCCCTGTAAAATCCTGCAAATGAGGCACTGCAATTGTACAGTAAAAGCTTTGTCTGGAAGCACCCTCATGTGCTTCTTCCTTTTTATTTTGTAAAATGTGCTCATGCTGCTTTTTCTTCCAAAGGTGTATAATAGCACCTCTAAATATAGTGTTCTTAAACCACTTGTGTTGGCCACTCAAATCCACTGGGGATTCCTTAGCTAATTTCTGCATTGAAATTTGATGTGCTGTGCTGTATCGGAACATTAGATTTCTCCTTCAGCTTATAGGTGGTGTCTTGTCCCAGTTTCCTTATCTGTAGAAGCAGTGATTTCCTTGTTTGCTCAGTTCAAATATCCCTAGGCAAGAAAGGTCCACTTACATACCCCACTAAAATAGAGCAATCTCCTTTCCAGATAACTCCTTTCCCAAGAGAGATGAACATTAAGATGACTTTTCAATTTCCCTCCATTTTTGCATTTTGATTAAAACTGCTCTGAGGGACTCAAACCTCCAGATAATCCATTCTTTACATCTTTGGCTTCTCAAAGGTACTTCCAGACCAGGCTTTTATTGTGCAATCACCCTGCCTCATTTACAGAATTTTGTAGGGAGCAGGCAATGTTGTCTTCCACTTGCAACCCTCACCTGTTTTTTCCATCATTTCTTCCATCTTTTCCAAGACTTGACTTATAGACCATCTCTACACCAGCCACAAACCTCGCATTTAAAATGGGGCTTTCTGCTTCTGTTTTAAATGCCGGATCATGATGGACTCCTTTACATGCACTTCCTTCCCCCCTTTCCCCCCTTATCTGAGTCTTAAATATGTTTCATTATACAGCCTGTAGATGGCGCTGTGGTCTAGCGCCTCTTATTGCGGGTTTTCCTTTTTCATGAGAGAATTCAAGCAGAACTCAAGTGTTGTAATTTGAAAGCTCATTATCTCCAATCTTTTTAAAAATGGGACAAAGGTCCTTTAGTGCAGGAGACACCCTGGAGTGATGATTGACAACATCATCTAAATGACCCGCAAACTTCCATGAGCAAGCCCGTAGTCTTCTCTTTGGCTTGTGCCAACTGGAAATCCATGCTCAAACTGGGAGCGTGTTTGTTTTTTCTCTCTCCCTAGAATATTGTAATATTTGAAACTGAGAATTTTAGAATATATTGTTATGTGTGGGGGTTTTTTGGTTTTGTTATTTTTTGTTTGCTTGCTTGCTTGTTTTGTTTTGTTAAAACTCACAATAAAAACATTGCAGGGGGGACTGGGAGTGGGACAGAAACTTGTGCAGACTGTGAAGGCTGGAACTTTTTGTGTGTCTTTTCAGGCTAAAAATTATTTAGCCATTTAAGGATAGGATGACTTTGCCAAGGGAGTCAGTAACATAGCTACAAGGTACAAGTCTCATCTTTTTTTTCTGTTGCCTTCTTGCTATGACTAGTCATCTTCATTCTGCATTTATGGGTTGATTTATATGGAGTAGAGTCATCAGGTCCTCTAGCTCTATGCTGTGGGATATATTGGGATTTGCTGAGCAGCCGCTTGGTATTAATGAGGCAAAAAAAACTATTCAGAGGTCAATTTTGCCTTGTATTTTGCCTATTCAGAGGTCAATTCTGCTTATTTGATTTTGCCTATTTTGCCTATTCAGAGGTCAATTTTGCCTATTTTGTCAGTTTTGCCTATTTTGTCAGTTTTGCCTATTCAGGGGTCAATTTTGCCTTGTATTTCTCAAGAAAACCCTACGTCAGCTGAGCTCATGTTGCTTAAAAATGCTCTTAGAAGCCTTGCTCTGTGCAAAGCCTTGGACTAACTTAGGATGCAATTATACACATGCTCAGAGAGAGAAAAAAGTCCTACAACTCCCAGCACTTCCAAGCCACCTGGTTGGGGAATGCTGGGGGTTGTAGGACTTTTTTCTGTCTGAACATGCATAGGATTGATTGCACAATTAGAGGGAAGCTGCTTCACATGTGGAAAGGTTATGGAGAGAATTAACAGCAGGGTGAGGAAATAAAAATCGCATATGGTTGAGTAAGTGCTTTGTGGTGAAGCATCATTCTGTCCAGCAAGCAGTCTAGTAGCTCAGTCTATACCTATAGTGAAAGTCCTCATTCCACAGAGCTACAAGCTTCAGTCTCTGTTTGTGTGTGACCCTAGGCGTGGAGCTTCTCTAGAGCCCCTGATACGGTATAGGAACATAGGACGTCACCTTATACTGAGACAGACCATTGGTTCATCTAGCTAAGTACTGTCAACACTGAGGGCATCTCTATGCCAGCCTAAAATCCTGCATTTAAAATGGGGCTTTCTGCTTCCATTTTAAATGCAGGATCACAACAACTCCCTTTTTCACGTGCTTCCTTTCCCCCCTGCCTTTCCCCCTCCTTCTCCCCATATCTGAGTCTTCCATTCTCTTTCATTGATCTCGTTCCTCTTCTTGCCACTTTTTCTCTTTGCATGGAGGAAACTCAAGTGGAACACAAGCAGGGTAATTTGATAGCTCATTATCTACGATCTATTTAAAAACAGAACAAAGGGCATTTAGTGCAGGAGATGCCCTGGAGGATCACAGCGTCATGTAAAGAGCCTGCAAACTTCCATGAAGGGGCAATCTCAATCGCAGGATAAAAGCTCCCTGTGGAGAAAGCCTGAGCAGCAGCAGCTCTCCAGGGTTTCACAGGCAGGCGTTTTTCCACTTGCATTAAGTTCCAGATTTAGAAAGTAATCTTCTCATGCCTACTTGGAATAATGAGAAAAGGGCCCATACCATCTGCATAAAGAACCATTGCAATAAGAAGCACTTTTGATTACCAACTGAGGGGGAGAGAAAAAAGGAGGAGGAGGAGGAGGAAAGCTTCTGAACTATATCATTTTTGTAAAGATTAAACTAAAATGGTGCCAAGATACAGCCTTGTTTTACTCCCCTTACTGGAAGTATTGAATCTGAAAGGGAGCCAGCCAATCCAGTTCAAAATTTAATATCAGCGTACAAAACTGAAAGTACTATTTCAGCCCCTTTTCAGCATGCAACTCCTTTGCTGAGGGAACTGCACTGGCTGCCTATTTGCTACTGGGCCAGGTTTAAGGTTTTGGTACTAGCGTACAAAGCCCTAAACAACTTGGGACCAGGATACCTGAGAGACCACCTTCTCCCTTAAAAACCTACCCGATCACTGAGGTCATCAGAAGGCATGCTCCAGGTAGTTCCACATGGACTTATGGCCCGACTGAAGTCCACCTGGAGAAGAGCCTTCAGTGTGGTAGCTCCTGTCCTATGGAACTCCCTGCCTCTGGAGTCAGGCAGGTGCCAACACTGGGTTGTTTTCGGTGCCTCCTGAAAACAGCTCTTTTCCAGGAAGCCTTCCTTGATTATCTACCCTCGGTTTTACTGGCACTCTGTTTTGTTAAAGAATAATTTTAATATCATGTTTCTTCTTTTTATCTTTTGTTCATTTTATCTCTTGTTGTTCACTGCTCCGGAATCTGTTTAGATGTGGAATGGTATACAAAAGTTGTAAATAACAAATGAATAAATCACTATTGGAATGATGCCACTGCATAAGAAACAGCAGTCATTTATCTAATGAAGTGACTTCTAACTTCTACCATAAACTTTGTCAGTCTATGAAGTCAAAAGCAGATGAAAGATCATCAAATGCAACATACAGCTTTTTGGGTGGACCACTAAGATGCTTTTGAATAAGACAGTTCAAATCTAAAAACTGGTCAATTGTACTTTGCTCCTTGAAAAAGCCAGCTTGCATTGGAGACAAAACCAAATGTTCTTCAACACATTATTCTAATTCGAGGTCTCAAAAGTGGTGCCATTGGGCACCAATGTGCCCCCAGACACCTCTCTTGGAATCCACCAGGCTCCCCGCCTCCATTGTAATGTTATTTCTTTAGGTGTTTTTAAATTGTTACTATTTAACTGGGAGGCTGGAATGCTGCAAAGTAAAAGGCTGCCCTCCAGCAACATCTTTATTTGAGTTCAGAAGAGTGGTTTTCTGCTTTGGAGCTCAGACCTCACACCTGCCTTCTACTTAGGTTCTTGGGCAAAGTACTTTTAGTTTCACCAGTTTGCCTTCTAGGAAATGAGTGTTTTGTGGCTATAGCAGCCATTTTATGACTAGAGCTGTGTGTCATCAGTACACTAATGGCACACAGCTCTATCTCCCTGTGACATCTGAATCAGGAGAAGCTGTGCAATTTCTGGATCAGTGCCCAAACCCAGTAATGGACTGGATGAGGGCCAATAAACTGAAACTGTCTGGGAGATAGGCTGTTCTGGATGGGGTTGCTCTCCCTCTGAAAGTAGTTTGGGGGTACGCCTAGATCCATCATTGTCACTGGACGGCGGAGGCGCAAGTGGCCATGACAGCTCGGAGTGCCTTTTACCAGCTTCGGCTAGTTTGCCAACTACAGCCTCTCCTGGACAAGGATAGCTTGGCCAAAGTGGTACAGGTGCTAGTAACCTCAAGACTGGATTGCTGCAATGCACTCTATGCAGGGCTGCCCTTAAGGCTGCTCCAGAAGCTGGAGCTAGTGCAGAACGTAGCAGCTTGGCTGTTGTCGGGAGCTGCTCCTTTTCAGCTTGCAACTCCTTTGCTGAGGGCACTGCACTGGCTGCCTATTCGCTACCAGGCCAGGTTTAAGGTTTTGGTACTAGTGTACAAAGCCCTAAAAAAACTTGGGACCAGGATACCTGAGAGAGCGCTTTCTCCCTTACCAACCTGCCCAGTCACTGAGGTCATCGGAGGGCATGCTCCAGGTGGTTCCACATGGATCTATGGCCTGAATGGAGTTCACCCAGAGAACAGCCTTAATTGTGGTGGCCCCCTTTATTTGGAACTCCCGACCCCTGGAGGTCAGGCAGGCACCAACACTGTGCTGCTTCTGGCACCTCCTGAAAACAGCTCTATTCCAGGAAGCATTCCTTAACTGACCAGCCACGGCTTTTATTGGCATTCTGTTTTTAAAAAGAATAATTTTAATATGGTGTTGTAATCTTTTTATCTTTTTACTATTTTCCCTCTTATGTTCACCACTCCAGAATCTGATTTAGATATGAGACGGTATACAAATGTTGTAAATAAATCAACAAACAAATAAAATAGGCAAGCCCCTCCAAGACAGCCATTTTGTGAGAGTGCCCATCAGATACACAAAATGCCAAATGTGCCCACCGACCCAAAAAGATTGGGGACCGCTGTTCTAAATTATCTAGAAATTATTGGCATATATTTTGGCAGGAACATCTAAAAGGCTTATTGAGTGATAATTTTGAGGACCAGCCACCCTGATCACCTTTCTTAAAGATTGGGAGTAAAATACTAGATGATGTCCAGCCAACCAGCAATATTCCAGTTTAATTAATTGCTATAAACAAAGTTTCCAAAATCAGTGCTCACCACCGTGGATCTATATGAAACATTTCTGGTGGTAGAAAATTTCAAATGTCTCTCTCTGGGGCTTTGCCTAGGGTGGGTTCCCCAATAAGACATTTTACTTTTGTTTCATTAATATGAGGCCGCATTGGCAATATCTCTAGAGTTTGTATATCTACAGATTTGTGAGCCATAGCAAGCCCTGCATGGGCCTCATCAAGAGTGCCATTATACATATTTTCAAAATGCGAGACCCATTTTGATTTTTGACATTGGAATTTGGCCTCCATCACTGGTTTCCTTTGCCTAAGTCTGTGTGCTACAAGATCCAGAAATATTTTTCATTTTTGTTAGTGGCAGCTTTCCCAAGGCCGAAGTGCGATAGGCTTATGCTGGCCAGGGCAGAAGGGTGTGTGCGTGTGGGGGGGGACATATTTAGCTCTCCCCCCACCCTCCAGAAGCTTTTTCCTCGTTTCCCTCTGATTGACACCAGCGGGAAGGAAATGAACTACTCTGTTCCTGGCCGTTGTTTGAGGTGTGTCAGGAAAATGAGGAGACATTGGACCCTGTGGATCCATGGACTCTACCAACAGGCCCCCGACACCCCGCAGAATGTACCATTCCTGCCCCCACTGCTGTTGGAGCAGCAACAGCACAGCAGCAATGGTGGAGTTTTTCCCCACTGCACCAGAACTTTTACATTTAACTATGCTTTAAAGATGCATTTTAACCTAATTTCTCTCAAAATATGCAATTCCAATCATATTATCTCTCAAAATAACCACTTCAAAATGTATTTTCTTTCAAAATACAAATTTCTAAATGTATCTTCTCTCAAAATAGGCATTTGTATGTGTTTTGGGTTTTGATACATTTCTTTTTTGAGCCAAAAAATTGTACTGAAACATTCAGGAAATACCAAAGCCAGCAGATGACTCAGTTCTGACCCACACATTAGTGCAGGCGGGACAGTTGCAATCAGTATCCTTAACTGAAAAATCATCACCATTTATTATGTTTATTTTATAGTATATGTATTATATTTTGGAATTCTCATTATGGGCATGAAAGGTTGAACGGATATCTTTTGTATGTGAGTTGTGCTTGTATTTATTTAATTTAAAAAGTGTAAGTAAAGGAAAAAGGAGAGAGGAGCCACAACAAATCCTGATACTACAGGCAGGATAGACTAGAGCAGCCTTCCTGCAATCTGGTGCTCTCCAGATGTTTTGGACTACACCTCCCAGCATTCCTGACCATGGGGCATGCTGGCTGGGATTGATGGAAGGTGAAGTGCAAAACACCTGATTGGACAAAACTGGTCTAGCTTATGGGTTTCCTGTTCTCTGTGTGAAAGGGGAGTTTGTGTGGGACACCCCGGCCCCCAACACCTATGTATTCTGTTCTAGCAAAGTCATTCCATTCCACAAATTGCTTTAAGTTTCTGCTTTGCTTCTGACACAAAGACTGAGAGTTGTGTAACATGAGCACAGATAAGATAAAAGGGGCACCATATGCCAGTAATTATGCAGCAATAAATCATGTTAGTCTGAGGATAATACCTTCGCTCTTCAAACTTGTGCTGACTAGAAGACTACTATGAATTGCTGCGTCACATTTTGAGTTGTGTAAGAAACTTAGGCAAATTGCAATATATATTGTAGTCTAATTATTAACAGAAGGAAACAGAACATGGTTCAAAGCTATGCTGCAGATGCTATACAGGTAGTTCAACATTTTTCTGTTTTTGGTTTCTCTTTTGTTTGCATTGCCTTAAACCTTCCTTGCATTGGATTTGTATTGCATTTTGTAGTTTGTCATCAGCAACACTTTAATTTTAAAAATATAACAGGTTCGCAGGATTGAATAGCATTTTAGGTCTGAAAAAGGCCATCTCAGATTATGGGTACAGGTATAAAATCAGAAAACCTGGAGAGACTTTCTTGTGAATGTTCCTTAAATGGAGAGGTTTTGGAGATAAACTAGTTTCCTGTGTCTTTCCTCTCCACTTTTTCCTATGTCAACGGTGGGGAGTGGCCCTCCAGATGTTGTTTGACTCCAACTCCCATCACCCTGACTGTTAACCATGGTGTCTAGGGCTGATGGGAGTTGGAGTCCAACAGCATCTGGAGGGCCACAGGTTCCCTACCTCTCTATATAATCTGAGAGTATTAAGAACACAAGATAAAACATGCTGGATCCAACCAAAGACCTATCTAATCCAACATCCTCTTTCCTATATTGGCCAGGCAGATGCTCTGAGGAAAACTAGAAGCAGGGAATAGCTCAGGGATGGGGAACCTCATGTCTAAGGGCCAAATCTGGCCCTCCTAGGGTCCCAATCTGACCTTCTGGGGTTCCCCAGATGGCCCCAATCATTTGGTGGTTTCCTGACTTTTGCAGCTGTTCCCCCTGTCCCATTCTAAAAGGTTGGAGTGCCTCTCCTAAGGCTTAGTTACTGGCCATTAGAGCATTACGCCACAATATACTGATATTTCTGCCCCCACCCCCTCTGCCTTTGGTCCTGCCAACCACTGGAATGCCGCCCCCAGTGCTTCTCCAAAATCGAACTTGGCCCTCGAGCTGAAAGAGGTTCCCCATGCACTTACCTGAGAGTCAGCCCCACTGAACTCAACAGGACCTACTCCTGAACAGACAGGTATAGGACTGCACTGTAACTAAGTCACCATTGATAACCTTCTCCTCCATATATTTGTCTAAAACCCTTGTGAAGCCATTTAAGCAACTGGCCAATATTCTATCAGAAGAGAATGCTGGAGCTTTTATGGGACAGAAGGAATAAAAAGGGAACAAACAGCCTATCTTCTTGGCATGACAAATGCATTTAAGGCAGTGGTTTTTAAATGTCTTACTCTCAGGAATCCTTCCCACATTGACCTGCCTGCCAGGAATACGTCTTGCAGAGGACTCTGGGGTATGCTGAGCACAGTCAGACAAACGTAAGAAGATCAAACCAAAGGCCTATATAGTCCAACATCCCATTTCCTACAGTGGCCAACCAGCTGCCTGTGGGAAACCCATGTTCCTCAGCAACTGGTACATCGTCATACTGCTCTGATACTGGAGGTTGCATATAGCCATCAGGACTAGTAGCCACTTATAACCTTATCCTCTATGAATTTGTCTAATCCCCTTTTAAAGCCATCCAAATTTGTGGCCATCATTACATCTTGTGGTAGCAAAGTCCATAGTTTAACTATGTGCTATCTGGAGAAGTGCTTTCTTTTGTCTGTCCTGAATCGTCAAGCGTTCTGCTTCATTGAATGACCCCAGTTTCTAGTTTTATGGGGGAGAGAAAAAAGCTTCTTCCTATCCACTTTCTTCACGCCACACATATTTTTATACACCATTATCATGACCTGGGCCAGGCAGTGTCAAGGGTAAGCATTTTCCTTCATGAATGAAGAATGCACCCTCTAACATATCCCTAGATTCCTGCAGCTGCACATAGCAGGAGAACATTGACTTTGGTCAAGGCCGACGTCAAAGGTAAGCATGGTCAGGCACCTGCCGAGGGCCCGCACCCCAGCAGGGGCCCACTAATAAAAGCTCCCTGGAGTTGCTCTTCCCTTCACCATTGCAACCTGTTTGTTCCCCTGCCTCTTGCTCTGGCCCAGACAACAGTGGCAGTGAGCAGGAGGCACAGAAGATGCCACTGCCGACTTTCTCACTGGTTCTCTGCTTGTCAAGTAAGCAAGGGGTAGCAATGGTGAGAAAGAAGATGAGGAGCAGTAGAAGCTGGTGACAATGGGGGTGAGAAGGCAGACTCAGTGAGATGGGGGCCCATTAAGGGTGGCTTGCCTAAGGGCCTGCAATAGCCTGGAGCCAGCCCTGGCTCTGGTGAACAAGTTGTCCTTTGACCATCAAGGGAGATTTTCTGCCCTTACTTATCTTCTCTTCGAGAAATGCAAACTTCCACCCTAGGGTTCCCTGAAATCCAGTTCGGAAACCACATTTCCAAGATTAAAACAATGGCATCTGACAGATTTCAAAGGCATGCATTTCTTCTGCCACTTGATCTTTTGTCCAAATCCTGCCCAAACAGTGACTGTTGTCTCTTGCTATTGCTTCAGACTTCTGCAGGTAATGTGAGTCCAGGGCATTTTACGCTATAAATACTAACTGATTGGCTTCTCTCAGGACAACACAGCTGAGCAAACATTGCAAGCATTCGCTGTTTACCTCGCTCCTGCTTCTCAGCTGGAAGGACCAGCAGAGTTTTTCAGTCGCTTTGCATGCATACCTATGGTCGATGTATGTATTACTTAGTTCCTAGAAATGAACTAAGGGGAGGGGGTTGGGGGGGTGTTTTAAAGTCAAGGTTAAAATTTCACAAAACCAACTCAAAATTTTTAATTTCTTTAAAACCATGTTGCTTTAAAACTCACAAAAACTCTTTTTCTGACTGGATGTTGGACAAAGCCAGTGAGGTACAGTGGGTAGGGTGTTGGACTGGGGAGGCACGGGTTCATGTCCTCACTTGGCCATGAAGCTCACTGGGTGACTTTGAGCCAGTCACTGACGCTCAGCCTAACCTACCTCACTGGGTTGTTGCGAGGAAAAAATGGGGAGGAGGAGGCTCACATATGCCACCTTGGACTCCTTGGAGGAAATGGCAGGATAGAAATGTATCAAATAAATAAATCGAAAAAGCACAGAAGGGTGGGGAAGATATGTTTCTAAGCAAGATGTAAATGCCAGAGAGACACATGAGCAATAGTGGATCCCCTTTTGAAAATATAAATGCCAGCAGTTATTTGTCAGCATGCCATTACAATGAACTTGTCTGGTCCTACGAGTTTGAAACACAGATCTGAACCACCGCTTTTATATAACTTTTTATATTTCCAAAGGGAGTGTAGCCATTGTTTCTTGGTTTCTGTACAATTTGGTGCGATCAAATCTTCATTGCACCTGGTCCTGACACAGCATAACCTAATTAAGGCTGCAATCCTACACTCTTTACTTGGGAGTTCTGAGTAAGCATGCATAGGATTGTTCCTGTAACATATCCTCTACTCCATTTCAAGACTATTACAAATTGCAAATTCTGGGGCTTTCTGTCATACCCTGAAACAGTTTTCTGTCTATACCCTTCCCCTACAACAGTGATGGGCAACCTGTGGCCCTCCAGATATTTTGGCCTACAACTCCCAGTGGCTATGCTGGGTAGGGCTGATGGTGGTTATAGGCCAAAACATCTGGGGGGCCACAAGCCGCCCACCCCTGCCCTACTTTGTTGCTTCTTTTGTGTATGTGTGTGCTTACTATCTGGTTTTCAGTTGTCATATTTATTTATTCAATATATTAGCCTGTAGCTCTCAGGATGACATACATAAATACAAATAAAACCCAAATAAAATCCAGATACATAGGATAAAAAGCAAAAGCAACACAATGACCCGGTTCACATGTAGTGGCAAATTATGGGTTAATTAACCATGGGTTAATTGCTGGGTTGTTTAGCTCCTAAACAACCCAGTGCTTCTGGTTCGCATGACATGCTCAACAGCCTTTGACCCAGCAGAATGTAGGGGTTGATTAAAAGCAAAAGTGAGAAGTGTGCGGGAGGCAGTGCGCTCGCCCACTCCCACTCGTGCACAGAAAATCTTGGGTTAATTAACCCACGATTTGCCATTATGTGCGAACCAGCTTATATATATATCAGTCAGTTTAAAGCTGGGAGGGGATTAAATTTAGCAGGCAACAAACACTGAAAGATCTTTAAAAGGGTAGGTTCCAGGCGGACCTCTCTGGGAAGAGCATTCCATAACTTTAAAAATTCACGGGGGTAAACCCACTTCAAAATACAACCTGGCAGCAAGGATATACAGCAGTATTCAAAGGATATGTGAATATAAAGTTTTTTGCCTGATGCCAGCTGAACATGCTTAGGATCTTTCATGTGACTGGGAACCACAGTAAAGCCCCCTTCAGACCTCTGTGCTCTCCACACAAAGCTCTGGGGTTGCAGCTGGCAGGAAAGGGCACACTGGGGACAGGGACAGTGTGCACGGTTCCATTCCTTCTTCCATGCAGCCTGGCATAGGGTGGCCATGTGTCCTCTTTTACAAAAGGCAGTTCTCTATTTGAAGAGCTATTAGAGATCTATCCTCTATTTTGAAGACGTATTCTGTTTGGAGGGCTGCTCAATTCTAGTCCGATTTAAAGATCAAGAACCATAAAGAGGAAGAGCTGGTCCTTCAGGTTGCCCACCAGCAGCACCAGGACAGCAGACGAGCAAGGCAGGTCACCTGGTCACAGCGTTCCACATTATAGTGAGATATAAGGAGCGCCTCCAGCAGCACCAGACAGGCCGCTTAACAAGATCAGCCTCGGATGGCCTTCTCTCTGTCCCATCAGCCAGGACAGCTAGACTGGTGGGGACGAGGGAGAGGGCCTTTTCTATGGTGGCCCCCACTCTGTGGAACTCCCTCCCTAGGGAACTCCGTCATGCCCCCTCTTTAATGAGCTTCCGTCGTGCATTAAAAACGTTCTTGTTCAGGCAGGCATTTGGGGTGGGTTAGAGTATTTTAGAAAATGTTTTTATTGTAGAATTTTATTGTTTTAAACTGTTTTTATTGTATGTTGTACATCGCCCAGAGTGGCTGGGTGACCAGCCAGATGGGCGATTAATAAATTTAATAATAAATAAAAATAAATAAATATACTGTATTGCCATTTAAATGATAACAATGTCTATATTTGCATCTATGCATATAATTAACATGGGCAAATTTTATGCAAATCTGTGTCCTCTTCTGTCCTCTTTTTTGGTGATGCATTTCCTCCTTTGAGCAATTTGTAAGTGGACACCATGTTCCAACAATGTGTGAGGTGAATTATTGAAAAGGGCTCCTGTTGCCATATCCAGTATGTGTGGGAGTATCCTGCACCTGGGCAGTTCCAGATGTTTTGTCCTCCAACTCTCATCATCCTTCACCATTGGCTAGGAATAATGATAGTTGTGGGCCAAAACATCTGGAGGGCCACAAGTTGCCTACTCCTAGTCCACTTAAGCTACAGTCATATGTATTGCTGGAGCATGCATAATTCTGTTAGATTGTGAGCTTTGAGCCTATTGTGTTAATTTTATGTATTTGTTGATATCTTATTTATGGCTCCATATAGATGCAATTCCTGTTTTGTTTCCCTCGCTTCCCCACTCCTCCCTTACATCTAAACTATTTTTCCTGCTTACCCACTAAACTGAATGAAGTTCTATATAGTTTGGTGGATATTTTTTACACCCCAAAATAGGCTTGTATTTCAAGCTGCGTTGAATCTGTTACTCACATTTTGAAATAAATATTCCCTACACTCACCAGAGCTGTGGCTAGTTGTTTTTTGTACTGGAGGAAGGCCTTCTTGCAAATTATCTAGATATTTAAAAAGTTTATTTGAATTTTACTGAAAAGAATAAGTTGATCTACTTTAATGTGGAGTCATCTGTGCTTTTTCTGTTGCATCGTAACATTCCCTCTAAGAGCAAACAAATAGTTGAGTAGTTACCAGTCTGGAAGTGAAACAGAGCCACCTAAAAATTAGGTAGTGGTTTCTACAAAGTTGGGGTACTCTGTAGCATAAAAGTTTGCAGAGGGAAAAAAATATAAACCCCCCCAAATGGGCCATCAAGACCCTGTGAGCTTCCAAGACTTATGGTTCCTTGATGGGGCTTGAATATATAGAGATAGGAAATTTAGAGTTATTCCATTGTGTGGAGATGTAACTTCAGGTTCACACTGAAAGCTGTGAGGTTACAAAGAAAAAAATCCCTCCCCAACCTGCACTGTATGTGGAAGGAAGGAAGGAAGGAAGGAAGGAAGGAAGGAAGGAAGGAAGGGACAACTATTCTCTTTCCAGACCCAAACCTGAGCCCCTTAGCAGTATATAGCACAGCAGGGGAATACTGGGGGTGGGGGATATTTCATTGTTACCTTCCCTGCTCCTGAACCTCCCAAAATCCAGAGACGTGAACAACAAATACTACCATGTTCCTTTTCTAAACTGGCGATAGCCCTGAATAGGGGAATTCCTTTCGGAGCAGGGGGTATATATAGCAACATTTCATTTCAAGTCCCACTTGTTTATTCAGAGATGATTCTGTCAAGACCGCTGCCAGCTTCACTTCAGTCACTAAATGTAGTGGATTCCCTCTTCCTCTATCTTGTTTGTTTGTTAATTGGATTAATTATTGGGATTCTATAGTGCTGGATCACTTCTCTTAGTGCCCACCAGACTCTCTGCCCCTCCTGACTTTTATTTTTAAATATTTTTTTAAATTTAAAAACATTAACTGGGAGGTTTGCATGCCGCAAAGCAGAGTGTTAGCCTCTAGTGGCATCTTGATTTCCAGGAATGCCCTGGGTCCCACATCTCTGCATCTCAACTGTTTGCCTTCTATGAAGAGCAGAAAACTGGGTTCAAGAGTGGTTGTGTTTCGGAGTTCAGACAACATCTCTGCCTTGTACATAGGCTTTGGGCAAGCTATTTTACTTTTAGTCTCACCAGGTCCTGTCAGGGAAATGGGTGTTTTATGGCCAGCCATGGCAGCCATATTGGGAGAGTGCCCACAACACTTAATATTCCACATGTGCCCACTGCTTCAAAAAGGTTGGGTGATCCGATACAGTGCAACAGTATAGCTGTTATAGCTGTTATTAAGTTAGGACTCTTTCTGTCACAGGAAGCAAAACTTTAGATCTTATCTACTTTTATGGGGTGACGTGATCTGCATACTTCTCCCAGACTTCAGTACAATTACAGCTAGGGCCTTTTAACTCCTTTCCATTTAAAATTCCAGGTCAACGTGTCTCTGAGATACGGTTATGCACTTTATATCTGCATTTGGCATTGGATTGCTCTATGCACTTTGCTGTGTACTTTTCTTCTTGCAAAACGCAATAAAGGAAAATTTTAACTAGGAAGAAATATTGACTTATGCTAGGACAGCTTGAAGTATTTGGATAAAATAGCACCATACAGCCTGCACTTTGTCCCCATGCTTTGCTGGTCTTTCAGTAAACACACTTGTTCAGGTTCCTCAGTCCCATTCACATGAAAGACAAAGTCTGCTTAACATCCAAGAAAAAGAGGAGTAAATGTAAAGGAAACTGGTAAAAAAAAAAAAAAAAGTTGGGGGAGAAATGTAGGGGGGAAAGCAAATCTTGTAAAACATTTGATGGAGAAGCCTCTTTGTGAGTGGATACACGTGTCTGAAGCCAAATATATATATACACACACACACACACACACACACACACACACACATATATATATATATATATATATATATATATTAAAAAATACATAAAAATAATTTGGCAGTTTGGTTGCAGTTGGGGGGGATGTGGGAAAAGGCCTGCAGAATATTGGTAGTATTTTCAGGGGGTTAAAGTGTTTATTTTCAGAGGCTTAACCTTAGGATATGAGGCTGCAGAGGGCTTTCTTTTCCACGCTTTCTTTATACAGAAAAGTTTTGCCACAGCTTCAAGCAGTGGCAGAACTGCATGAGCAGCCTGTCAGTATCCTGTCCCTTACAGTGGACCAACAGGAATGGCCCTACATCATGGCATAGCATGGGTCCCAGGGGCATCCTTGTGTGCATGCGTGGGGAAGGGAAGTTGTCTGCTGCCCCAGTGCTACCTTTTGTATCTTTTAAGATTAGTTGTCATTCCTTTGAAGGTGGCCAGGAAGAACACTGAAGCAGGTGGAGAGGGAGATGTGCCTGAAAAATACAGACACCTTGGCCATGCACAGCTCCCCGAACAAGTATTTTTAGACACCTGTTTTCCTCCACACATTACAGTGATCACTGGAAATATGTGGTAAACAAACTAGAATCCGTCTTAGCGTTATAGCCAATGGTGCTACTCCACTGACGGAAGCAGCGGAACTGGGAGGGGGATTGATTGCCCCATACCCTTGGAAACTGTTCAAGCGGGCTGGGAAACCCTCAGGAGCAGATTTTCAGGTGGCACAGAGGACTGCAGCAGGGAGGAGAAAGACTGTCCCATTGCACTTGCTGACTTCCGCTAGCATGATGTTGGATTTAACCTTGTATACATGAAGCATTATGCATTCAGTACATATTCCAGAGCAGTACACAAATTGCTCAATATAAGGATACCTTCACAGAGCATCAGACTGCACACAAGGATCTAGTCTCTTTCTCTATTCCCATTTAACAGATACATACATATTGGGTCATCGAGGGGCTCTCCACCCCGCTCTGCAGCCACTGCCCAAATCTACAGAACTGGTCATACATTTGATAGGGTGTACATCCTGGGTTGATAGATAAGAGGCTCCCGTCCCTAGTCAGCACTGATTTTCACATAAATGAAGAAATCCAGAAGAGTGTTCATATGAACATATGGAGCTGCCCTATAATGGGTCAGACCATTTGTCAATCTACTGTCTGCTATCCACAGTGTCAGGCAGGTTTTTTCCCACCTGCTACTTGATCCTTTTTACTGGAGATGCCAGTGGTTGAACCGGTTACCTTCTGCAAACAAAGAAAGCATGTGTTCTACAACTGAGCTATGGTCCCTCCCCTAATATTTAGATGGGGGGGCGGAGGAGGGAGGAGGGGGAAAGAGAGGACTCTTTAGTGCATTTCTAACAGTGCAATCCTATGCACAGCTACTCAGCAGTAAATAACCCCCATTCAATGGGACTTACTCCCAGGTAATCTGTCTAGGACTGTAGCCTAAATATATTTTGGTCATGAAATTAACAACAGCTATGCATCATGTGGAATTTTTTTTAGTACGATAAAAAAAAACCCAGTGAAGAATAGCTCTGAATAGCCAACAAGAAAATTCAGTATAAGGAAAATCCTTGGTTTTGAGACATCTCATTTAATCCTGTTACATCATTCTATGACCCTTCCATAATTAATCATGCCAGGAATAATTCATAGTTCTGAGGAAAAGGCTAGAAGTAGCTCTACTATGTTGCCTGTTAAATTCAGGACTGGGATATTTGCTTACATCGGTGTGAGATGTTGGCCACATGTATGAGAAGCACACTGCTGCCACCACTGCCCCCCACTACCACAAAAATCAAGATCAAAATTTTGAAAAATAGTTTATATTTACGCAAATATTTTACAAATATGCATCAGAGATTTAAAATCACACCGTTATATCTTAAGAAAACTCCGGAGTACAGTAAAGAGGATTCAACTCTACCAGAAAGCAAAGTGCTTGTCGCGACGTTACTGAAATTTCCACAAAAGTGCACAAAACTGTTACTGTAAAAGCACTGCACCCATTCCTGTACAGAGTAAAAAGGACTAAAAAAGCATTTTAACACATTTTAACTGACATATATTGTCAGTCGCTACTGATCAAATGTTGCTTTTACAGGATCATACAATAACACTTTTTTAAAAATCAGATTTTAAAAATACAATTTTTTAGCAAGTTAAGATGTAAAAGATACTCAAAATACAAAACAAAATAGAGTGCATAAGGATATCAGCTTTATAGAACATTTAAAGCTGTCCAGATATGCCGCAACCCAGGAAATCTGTGAGCTGAAGCAGGCTTCTGTAGGCAAATATCTTTCTGAGTGCTATCCACAGGGCTGAAATGTGCTGCAGAAAGCAAAACTCCATGCTGAATGTGGAGATGTTCATGTGGTACTACTGCATCACATGTGTGCCACTGACAGATAGTAGGCACAGTCAGTTTTCACCAGAGTCCTGCCCCAACTTGAAATTGGTATTGTGAACACCAGCTTAGATTATGAATTTGTTATGTTCAGCATGTCTGATTTCCCCAAAGTATTGCCATCACTTTAAAAAACCTACAGAGACACAGACTCACTTTCGCTCACCCACCCACTCAAACAGAACCACAATCCACTCAGAATGACTCCTATGTAAGCCTAATGAAATGAATTCTCATTCATTTCAAGGGGAGAGGTGTTGTATAGAGAAGTTCCTGGTGGATTATTCCTTGGCTACAATTCCTAAATATTTTATTTCAGAGGAGTCTTCTTGACATCAGTGGGGCTACCCTAAAGTAAGTGGTTGAGACTGTCATCTTAAATATTTGTTAATATTTTGAACCATTTTGAAAAAAGGCTAATGTATCTCTGTCTCTCAGAGACAGACACACACACACACACACACACACACACACAGCCTAGTTCCCCCAATTCACATATCTGGCCTTTAACACTATGAATCCAAAGCTTAGTAAATATGGTCTTAACATGTTTACAGCACTATGCTTTACAAGGCTATATTATATTTATAGTCTGTGTGTATACCAGGCTATTATCAGTTCCTAGGAAGTGCTACATATATATTCTACAATATTGTGCACTATTTCTTATTCAAAGAATATACTAAAGCAACCAAGGTGTTTCTCTAAAGTTAAACCAGGAGAAACATAACAGAAAGGAGAGTTAGTTTCCCCTCAACCCAGGCATATAATAGAGTTCTGCTGACTGATGAAGCGCATAACCTTTTTTGTTCATTTGTGTAACGTTGTGGTCATGTTTCCAAACAATCAATTTCTTTTAAAAGGCAAAACATAGTACATCTATGTTACATAAAAAGCCAAACCACTAGTCATATTACACATAAAGCAATACTTTGTTTAGTTATTTTAATCACCCTCCCCAATCAACATGAAATTCTATGTCTGAAAAAGAATCAGAGCTCAGCTGTCATTTGTAGTTAATTTTTAACTCTTCAGGAGATCTCCCCTTAAATAAATAAGCTATGTCACTTCTAACTGGAGAAAACCCACACCTGGTCACCTGCCCAAGGGCAGAGGGAGCAGGAAGGCAAGACAGGTTGAGGACTTGCATGAGTGGGCAGAGCTTTGAGCCTTACCTCTTAAGGGGCACCATCTGCTTCTGACCCATAATAAAGCACGTCATACTACATGGACTGGAAAAATAGGAGTTGGCAGCAATAACCAAAACTCTCTAGGCATTTGATCCATCACAAGGTGCTGAGCTGTCAGGAACTGATTTTAGCTCAGGAGTACAGCAAAGAAAGGCCCTCCTCCCCATGGTTTTATGGGCATACCGGAAGTACATGATGTGACCCATTGCAACAAAAGAAACAGAAATGAGCACCAGCAGTCCAAAAGCTTCAGGGTTAGGAGCTAGGATGACCATGATAAAATGCAGCAGATCTAGAAGGTAGTTCATAGAGTTTTGGACACCATTTATAATACCTCTTTCTGACTCTATCACATTTTCCTGGATTAACTGCGTGACTGTCAGGTCAAAAGACCACAGGCCTGTAAAAACAAATCAAAGGAAAAACAGTTTAATTCCTGTTGGGGAAAGACATCAGAGATCTCACACTTTTAAAAAGGTGCAACACTAAAAGAAAATGGGTCTCTAAAAGGTAGAACTACCTTTTTTCTCTGCTGTTGACAGAGAGACTCACCCTCCCATTTTGCAAATATCCATTTGGGACAATCTCCATGTCTTAATGAAATTAACCAAAGAAAGAACTAATCTTAAATGTTAGCCTTTAATTGGAAGTTTTCCTTCCACATCTAAGTAAAGATCCCTAACTCATTCACCTCTTGAAAAATATGTAGATTACCTATTATTTGACAGCTCAATGCTATTCATGTTTACTTGGAAGTAAGATCCATTGTGTCAAGTGTGTTTAGGATTGCAGCCTTAAGTCTTCAAGCTCAGGATAATTATGAAGGAATGTGAACTATCAACATCTAAAATGGTTTGTGATATGTCCATTCTCTTAACAAGGGTTCTACATTTTAATAATATACAATTTTGCTTCATTGTCAATGGATCTTTCAGAGGGGATGGCAGCTTGCTAGGAAGTTATTTTTTGCTTCATATATTGCGCAAAGACCATGGGCTGGATCCAGAGTTTTTATTCCACCAGCAGGACCATCCCCACGCAGAGCTGTGCTCAGAACTCCCCTCCCTTTACAGCCTCCAACACCACCTCCCCTGCTGTTCCAGAGCTCTCCCAATCCTCCAGAACACATTTGCAAGAGACATAGGAAGCTGGGGGGGGGGGGGGTGTTAACAAAGATCACCTCCTCCCCTGTTCAGCCAGTGGAAAAGCTATGCCAGATCAGAAGCCTCCTGCTGATGGAATGAGCCCTTTCAACCATAAAAGACTTTTGCTGGATCCAACCCCAGATAGATAGATAGATAGATAGATAGATAGATAGATAGATAGATGGATGGATGGATAGATGGATAGATGCAACGAACATGAACCAGCAATTTCTGCATAAGTGATTCTACATCCAGATGAAGCTTGAAAGTTTTTTTGTACATTCCATTAATCTTGGAAAAGTTGATGAGAACAAGAACCAAATTTAAGCTACAATCCTATGAAAATTTGGTCTTACTTCCTAGTAAACATGAATAGGATTGTGCTGTTCGAGGCTTGCTATTAATATCTGATTTAAGCATAGGTATCAACAGCTACTGGAGATGTTGAACGTCAGGGTGTTGCATGGTTGTTGAACCTTAGGCCTGCGGGCCAAATCCGGCCCGCCTGCGGGCCAAATCCGGCCCGCCTGCGGGCCAAATCCGGCCCTCTGGTGTTCCCAAAGGCCACACACACTTTCCCCCAGACTGTCATTGGTGGTTTCCCCTGCATTTGCACAATTCCCCCTCCCCATTCTGAAAGGTTGAAATTCCTCTTTTAGGACTTAGTTATTGGCAGTATGAGCTTTAAGCTAAAATATGCTGGTCTTTTGGCCCCACCCCTCAAATGTGGCCCCCAAGAGCTTCTGAAACTGAATTTGGCCCTCAGGCTGAAAGAGGTTCAATACCCCTGATTGAAAGCAACAGGACGTTTTAGAGACAGGAAGCACCAACTTACCAACTCGTGCAGCAATGACTCCAGCAAACAGAAGGCTAACGGAGATGAGAGGCACATAGTCGGGAGCCAACCCCGGATCAGAAGAAGACCCATTGACCAAGGGAGGCATTCCAGTTGTAAAGGGCATTTCAAGATTGCCTTCAGGTGCCATAGTAGGCAATGGATTACTTTCAAACAACCTAGCACTGATATCAGCAAATGGAGAAACAGTCAGATCCAAAGGACTTCCAGGCATGAATACTGAGAACACACACAAAACCAGAGAGGCCAGCTGTGCTATTCCAGAGATGATGCCTGTGCGAACCAGCCCACACTTGCGACGCAGCTGGGTGAAGGCTACTGTACCCATGATTCCAGTTATGGCAGAAGCCCCCATTAGGACGCTTAGTGTGGAACCGCTCAGTCCCTGAGTGTATGCATAGCCAGTAGTAATGCAATCAAAACCCAGGACCGTCATGTAAAGGAATGCAAGGGCCATGCCTGCAAGAAACACTGGTTGGTTGTAGTAGGCAACCCATCCATCACGGAATGTACTGAAGGGCTCAGCCATCCGAGAAACACAGCTGACATCTTCCTCCTGTTTGGGCTCAAGAACTTTTACATCTTTCTCGCCAATTAATTGGGCTCCTTCAGTGGGCTTCAATTCACCATCTGTGGATAGAGAGAGGAGCTAAGTATTGCCAGTCAAAAAACACTACACAAATTTAGGTTAAAATTACACTGGAATGTGTACTTTATTTCAGGGTGGCTTCTAAACCCACTAATGACAGATAGATGTCCAGTTAGAAAATAAACCTTAGAACTCAGCGGAGCATACTTTGTCATATACTTTCTTTCACTCAGTGGCTAATTCAATTACACCCAAGTCCTAAACATCTGGCTTAAATCAGAGAATGGAGCATGCCTGACTCTAAAATATTTATATGTGAAAATAAATTTGACTGATTTTAAATGCAGCAGCTTTATAAGTAATATATTTGTGATTAGCATATTGGTTACAAAACAATGATTTGCTTTGAATTAGAGGGGTGTTACTGCAAGATGTTTGAGAACCCTAGTTAGCTTTATTACCAGGGCTCTAATATATGGCTTGGATCCAATGCAGTTCATCCATGAACAGTTCTTCCATTTGTGGAAGGACTCTTTCTGTTTGCAGATGTTGCTTTGCTCAAGCAGAGGCTTCTGCAAATGGGGGGGGGGGTATTTTTGCCAATTCACCCTTCCCCTGGCAGCCTCCTGCACTACCTCCCAGGTTGTTCCAGGAGGTCCCCCAATTCTCTGGAGCAGATCTTGGGAGGGAGCAAGGAGCTGTACCTTTTCTGTTTACTGAAGCCAAGAGCGCCCTGTTCCATGACCATAACTCCACTCATGGATTGCTTGATACACTCTTATGTTGTTGGGACATGAAATATATAGTTAGCCTCTGAAGTACCCAAAATTTATAAAGCTTCAGTTTTTTAACTGGCAACTGGAAGAGGACGTGATGGTTAAGCCCAAACCAACTCACAGACCTTGAAAAATATTACTATACTGCAATACATTTTGGAGGAATTGTATGAAAAAGAATGAATACAGAAGCAATACTATACACACTTATCTAGGAGTAAGTCCTACTGAACTCAACAGACTTACTAAGATTACTCTACAGGTCATTTTTATTAGGTCAAAGCCACTCTTACAAATCTTGGTACCTTTCTGTACGTTCAGTTGTTTCAGTTCTGACTCTTCAGCCTTTGAACTGGCCTTGTGAGCCAAGGCAGGGGTTTTCTGGTAAACTCTCCAGAGCAGCATATATTCTACACCCATGGAAATCAAGTTCCAGCCAGAAATGAATCCACAGCCAATCACTGGTGATCCAAAGGTCATTATTTGTCCAACAGCTATTGGGGCCAAGATATTGGTCAGCTGATCAATTCTTCGTATTGTAGCATTCATATCTATAAAGGGACATTTGAAAACACAAAATTAGTACTTGATCCTATGTTAACTGGCAACCTCGTTTTTAAAAGGGCCTTTTCAATGGGAGAGTCCATGTTATGGAATGCCCTCCCCAGAGAGACTTTTTCTGGCACCTACGTGGTGGACTTTTCAGTGCCAAGTGAAGATTTTTATTATTTTCCCAGGCTTTTCAGTACATGTTTTTAGTGCATTTTTAGATCTTGGCACTAATTATTGTTCCTGTATGCTGGTTTTTAGACTAATTTTATGTGCTGTGCTGGCTTCATGTTGGTTGTATTAATACTGTTTTTAATACAAGTTTTCATGTTATGATTATGTTTGTATTTTATTGAATCATAACTCTTGTAAACCACCTACAGGACTTCACTGAAGGATGTTATAAAAATTTCATAAATAAACAGATGTCATAAATGAAAGCATTTACTTGTACATATTGATTTCTAAAAGTTTTCAATGGAATTTACTCCAAATGAGTATATTTCTTGATTGAGTTATGCCTTGCCTTTCTACCCAAAAATGGCACTCACGACAGCTTACAGGCACAATTAAAATTAATTAAAAAAGTAAACAATACATTAAAATACAATAAAAACATAACAATTACAGAATTAAAAAATAAAAAACAGCACCCAACCCAACAGACGCATTAACAAAGGCCTTCTTGAATAAAGCAGTCTTTGCCTGCCAGCAGAAGGACAAGAGAAAGGTCTTCTCTTCCCACAGCAGGGAGTTCCAGAGCCTGGGAGCGCCTTCTGAGAAGGCCTTGTTTCACATCACCACTAACTAAACATGCCTCTGAAAGTGGCAGTCTCAAAAGACCGGCCTCTCCAGAAGACCTTAAGAACCGAGCAGGCTTGTATGGGAGACTTTTATGACTGTATAACCAGCACTTTGAATTCTTCCTGGAAACAGACTCGTAGCCAGTGAAGCTGCTGCAACAGGGAGTTGCATGCTCCCTGTAACCAGCCCCAGTCAACGCTCAGGCTGCACCATTCTAGACCAACTGAAGGGTCTGAACAATTTTCAAAGGGAGCTCCATGCAGAGTGTGTTACAGTAGTCCAAACGTGATGTAACTAAGGCATGCCTGACTGTGGTCAGATCAGACCTCTGCTGAATATGCTTAGGCTTGCAGGCTAACCCCCAGACATGATGAGGTATCCACCTGCTCTATCTGCTCCTGTGTGTAAAATGTGCCCTTCCTTCATAAGGACAAAAGTCAAAAAGCTTCCATGGGAACTAACACTGACACACTATTGCACAAAAGGCAAGCACTTTAAGTTCCACTGCTTATATAGATGGATTCAGCATATACAAGCAATTAAAATCAATAAAACGTGATCCAGATTCTTAAGCAGCTTAAGAGACAATTAATTCCTTTCATGAAATAGCACTGTACTCCCTTGAACTGGCTCTGTGGTTACACTATGTGCAACCATCTGCTGAAATTAATGGGAGTGTCACCTGGGAAGACTCACTAGCTCACACTCCCTAAATATATTTTATGATGTACTGTAATAATTGCCTTAAAATGCTATGTATACAAAAGTGAATCATACATGACTGGAGGAGGGCTAATGTTATCCCTATCTTCAAAAAGGGTAAAAAGGAGGAACCTGGGAACTACAGACAAGTCAGTCTGACATCAATCCCTGGGAAAATTCTAGAGCAGATGATAAAGCAATCCATCTGGAAGCACCTTGAAAACAATGCAGTGATTACTCAAGGCCAACATGGATTTGTCAAGAACAAATCCTGCCAGATGAATCTGATCTCATTTTTTGATCAGGTCACCTCCCTTGTGGACTGTGGGAATGCTGTGGACATAGTACACCTCGACTTCTGCAAAGCTTTCGACAAACATGATATCCTGCTTAGCAAACTAGCTCAAAGTGGGCTAGATGAAACAATCAGGTGGATCCACAGTTGGCTACAGAATCGGACTCAAAGAGTGCTTCTCAATAGGATCTTCTCAAACTGGAGAGAGGTAACGAGCCGGGTACTGCAGGGCTCAGTCCTGGGCCCAGTGCTCTTCAACATTTTTATTAATGACCTGGAGGAGGTGGTTCAGGGAGTGCTGATCAAATCTGCAGATGTCACAAAATTGGGCAGGATAGCTAATACTTTGGAAGACAGAAACAAAATTCAAAGTGATCTTGACAGGCTGGAGCTCTGGGCAGAAAACAGAATGACATTTCATAGGGATAAATGCCAAGTTCTGCACCTAGGAAAAAGAAACCAAATGCACAGTTACAAGATGGGGGATACGTGGCTCAACAACACTACAAGCGAGAAGGATCTTGGAATTGTTGTCGATCACAAGCTCAATATGAGCCAACAATGTGATATGGCTGCAAAAAAGGCCAATGCTCTTTTGGGCTGCATAGAAGCATAGCTTCCAAATCCCGGGAAGTACTAGTTCCCCTCTACTCAGCACTGGTTAGGCCTCTTCTGGGGTACTGTGTCCAGTTCTGGGCACCACACTTTAAGAAGGATGCAGGCAAGCTGGAGTGGGTTCAGAGGAGGGTAACAAGGATGATCAGGGGACTGGAAACAAAGCCCTATGAAGAGAGACTGAAAGAACTGGGCATGTTCAGCCTTGAGAAGAGAAGACTGAGGGGAGATATGATAACGCTCTTCAAGTACTTGAAAGGTTGTCACAGAAAGGAAGGCCAGGATCTCTTCTTGATCATCCCAGAGTGCAGGACACGGAATAATGGGCTCAAGTTACAGGAAGCCAAATTCCAGCTGAACATCAGAAAAAACGTCCTGTTAGAGCAATACGGCAATGGAACCAATTACCTAGGGAGGTGGTGGGCTCTCCCACACTGGAGGCGTTCAAGACGAGGCTGGACAGCCACCTGTCAGGGATGCTCTGACTTGGATTCCTGCATTGAGCAGGGGGTTGGACTCGATGGTCTTGCAGGCCCCTTCCAACCCTACTATTCTATGATTCTATGTCTTGCTCTTCTCCCTATTCCACAAATCCTTCTAGTTCTAATTATTTGGAGCCTTATGAAACTCTAATGACCGTATCAATCCTCTGAACATGTTGTGCTTAAAAGTCTACTGCATTCATTGATCTATATTCTCTCAAAGTTCCTGATGGGCAAACTCCTCTTTGCTTCCTGCTGTAAACTCATACCTCTAATCCGAAGAAGGATGCAGACAAACTGGAGAGGGTTCAGAGGAGGGCAACAAAGATGATCAGGGGACTGGCAACAAAGCCCTATGAGGAGAGACTGAAAGAACCGGGCATTTTTAGCCTTGACAAGAGAAAACTGAGGGCAGGTATGATAGCACTCTTTGAGTACTTGAAAGTAGGGCTGTGCAGGGACCCACCCGATCCAACTCAGAAGCCGCTTCACGGCTTCCAAGGCAGGCCCAATCCAGCTCGGGCAGATGGGGGGGGCACCCACCTCGGCCCCGAAATGGGGTTCGGATGGTTCACCCCATTTTGGGTCCACCCCCGACTTCCCCACACAACCCCCCAGCTCCTTACCTGGGCCACCTCCTCCTCTGCTGCCACAGCAGCCGCCACCTCCTCCGCCGCCACCTTCACCCCTGCAAAGTTCCAGGAGGTTGCCATTTTAAAAATGGCGACTCCCTGGAGGAGTCGCCGCACATCCAGGCCTCAGGAGATAGCGGTGAAGGCGGCGGTGGAGGCACAGCGGCAGAGGAGGCAGTGGCAGCGCAGTGGTTGAGAAGGTGGCGGGGCGGCGGCAGCGAGGAGAAGGTAGCTCAGGTAAGGACCTGGAGCCGCCAGGCGGGGGGGGGGCTGGGCCAGGGGCTGAAGCTCCAAAGCTCACCGAGCACTTTGGTGAGCCCCCGACCTAGGTCACTTCATGCTCCTTCCACTTAACCTCGGAAGGGGCACAAGGTGACCCGAAGCAGCCCACGTTGACTTGGGGTTCGGGCCTCAGACTAAAGCAGTGCACAGCCCTACTTGAAAGGCTGTCACAGAGAGGATGATTCTAATATTTGAATCCAGGAGCCAACACTTCCTAGACTGGATATATTCTTACAATTCCACTATAAACATAAAAGGGTTTACATTTTAAATGTTACTTTGTCTACTCTAATCATTAGACCTTATTAGAAAGGAATTGGTACTATTAGGGCACAATCCTATGGCCGCTAGACAGTAGCTAGACAGCCATAGGATTGTTTGGTTTTTAGGAACTGACCTCAGAGACCACACTCAGAGGTTGGTTCCCAGAAAACCGACTCCTCACCCGCCACCTCGTAGGTGGTGCGGATCGTCCCCGGGGGCTCTGCGGGGCAAAAGGGGGCATTCCCGAGGGCAGGGGGAGGTAGCATAGAAGTGCCGATACGCTTCCTATGTGTTGGCTGGCCTCCCCACTCCAAAGTTCCATGGCCAGACAGCCAAAATTGGCCATCTAGCTGCAGATGTAGAGCAGCCAGAGCGTGGAAGAGACGATCCCCTCCGTGCTCCACTGGATAGGCGGTCACCGCAATGTTTGGAGGCAAACGTCTATCCCCATAGGATTGCTCCTTTAGTCTGGGAAAGTAACAAAAGCAATTCACCCACTTAAGTATCTATGAGCTGAAACACATGGTCAGCACATTCATGTGGCTGGACTGTACATAAATTGCGTTCTAACCAAGCCTTCTCCCATTCATGTACGTACAGGGAATATTTTTATTATGGGGGAGCAGGCAAACACTCAGTCCTCCACCAGCAGCCTGAAATGATGCAATTCTTAACAGATATTGCACAATCCTGTTAACCATGTAGCTCAGCTCTAAACAAACAGTAAAATTTAAGCCCCCTCAAAAAAAAAAAAAGTTGATTCTTCGGAAACCAAATAGTTGGAAGATGAATACAGCACAGTGTTCTTGATTCTATAAACCGCTTCTCCACACAAGCTGGTACTTTATTATTATCATAATGATTGTTGACTATGTCATTCTGGCTTTGGACCTCTCTCCACAGAGAGGATTGCCTGGCACTGAATTGGCTGCCTTTTCTGGACCAGGTGAACAGTTTTGTTTTTTAACTATGTTTTTCCATAAATAATAATTTGGATTATTTTATCTGGTCAGGCTGCTGCTGCGTCTTGTTTATTATTGTTGTGATTTTAAAACTGTATGGTTTTAATGTGCATTGGAAGCTGCTATGAGAATATTTATCTGGATACTCTACACCTGAATAAATACGTTCCTTAAAAAAAAAGATATCTGGAGATGAGAATGAAAATATTATGGAGAATTAAGCTCTCATGAAAAACGTAGAAGAGCTTTAAGAAGTCTGAATTATATTAGACATAAACAAGCTGCAACCCAGTGCAAGTTTGAGAGCATTGGGTTAGACTTCTTATCTTTTTAGCCATTTAGACTTTTATCTTCAGATGCAAAAAATGTCTAAGGCTGCAGTCCTAAGCATATCATTCTTGACAGTTCCCACTACAGCTTACTTCAGTAAAGATACTTAGGATTGGAGCTTAAGACTGGCAGGAGTTAAATTCTGGCAGTATGGCACTACAGTCTGCTCCTCTCATTGCAGATGATATTGGCATGAACTCATCTTACTGGTGAAGTAGCATGAACCTTAACCACTCTTTACACTGCAAATAATATTGTCATAGCAAAAAAGTGACAAAGTATTGGCTCTAAGCACATATGGCTAAAAAGGTCTATTTGTTTAACCTTGACAATGTGATTGCTGAACCATAACAAGGACCGAAGAGTACAATGATTATATGACCCCCTCGTAATCCACATTTTATATTTCACTATTCCTTCGCGCTCTCTAAACAGAGGCAAAAAAAGTGAGAAAGGAATATAAGCTGTCCTTTATAACCCAATGTTGACTCATAGAATAGTAGGGTTGGAAGGGGCCTACAAGGCCATCGAGTCCAACCCCCATTTTTGTCATTTTTCATGACTTCTGCAACCCAGAAAAATGTGCTGATTTCAGTTTGTTTCAACCCAAGGACACACTGAGAAGTAGGTTAGGATAACCCAAAGCCATTATACATCACCTGCCAATTTGTTTCTGTTTTCACCCGCAACGACAACAACCCAGTCTCTCTGTATGGTAATTGCTGTGGCAGTGCTGGCTAAATTTGCGATGTTCGCTATTGTGATGACTAGAATATAGCACAAAGTCTGTGGAAATGAAAATAAATTTTTACACATAAGGAAAGCAAAGACTAAAGGAGGGGGTAAACCACCAACCAATAATTCTACCTCGAACTACAAAATTGCAATTTTACACTGGGTTGGATCCAGATATCCACCCATGCTCAGAGGAAGGCGGAAGCTGACTTTCCCACTCCCTCCTCTCCGATCAGTCTCCAGAGCACTCCAAAAATGCTCCCCCAAAGGGTCAGGAGACCATGCTGAGCTTCTGCCTGATTTTCTGCAAATTCCCCCTTCTTCCTCAGCAAGGGCCCTGAACCCTGGGAGCATTGGGAGGGGGGACGCCCTCTGGGGACTGGCAGGGAGAGGCGGGGATGGAAAATTCACCTTCTGTTCACCTCCTTCTGCAGGCAGAAATATGGATCCAGCCCAATATAATTATTTTTAGACTGAACTTGGTGGAGGTGCTCTACCTAGACCAATACTGAGCATTGGCTCTTGGCGGGGAAGTTCAACTCTTGCTGAGCTAAGAACCACTGCCCTCTGACTGATGCATCTTGGGTATCTCAAAAGGTGTTCTATGTCTTCCCTGCCCTCTATGCAGACATGAAACTAGCACTGGCAAAAGTCATTAAGGTAAAAGGAAATGAAACAGCACATGTTCTGCTTGGCATGCATAGCAGCATTTGCTCAGTTGAGATGATCCAACAAACCATGGTTTATAGCAGCCTTCCCGACCTGGTGCCCTCCTGATGTTCTGAACTAAAATTCCCGCCAGCACAGCCAATAGCCAGAGATGATGTGAATGGTAATACGGAATATCTGGAAGGAACCAGGTTGGGGAAAGGTGGCATGGAGGATCATGAATGTGGTTTGAAGTGGGTCTCCGATTCTGGTTTGGAGGGCAAGTGCTCATCATAGCTTGCCAATTCAAATGTCATGGCAAGCTATGGTTAGCATTAAACAGGAAACGGAGGGAAGCTGTGTGTGATATGGGTGGAGAGTTCATAAGTTCATCTGAACTGAGCCAGGGAGATGCCATTCAAGGTAAGTCCCTAGTTACATCTCACTTCGTCCTGTGAACAGAGAACTCTGAGACCTCCTGTCCTATCTCTTGCTTACATTTCACTTTCTCAACTATTAGGAGTATTTCCTGACACACCCCTGGATAATGCAACCCCCTTCATCCCCCCAAAAGATGCTATGAGCAACCACAAAGACTGCTGACACTAAAGACTAACAGTGAAATCCTATGTATGTCTACTTGGAAGAAAATCTTGTTTTTAGTGGAAATTACTCCCGAGTGTGCATAGGATTATAGCCCAAGGATCTTTACTACTGTTATTCAAACTGATCTAATATAGAGCTGCAAGGCAAATGGGTCCAGCTTTATTGGCATAGCAAAAGGAAGTGTGTTGTGTAAATACTGACAATAGATTATTAGATTAAATCCAGTGTCTGTTATGACCCAGGAAAGCTTAAAACTGACTGAAAAGATTATGGTGATATACAAATTGAGAGAGAGAGAAAGAGAGAGAGAGAGAGAGAGAGAGAGAGAGAGAGATTTAAAAAAACTTAAGCCTTTACAAATGATTTTGAAAGTTTCAAGGTTTGTGCACTTACAAGAAGCCACCCTTGATATAAGGTCACAAGCTGAGTTTTATACAGGAAGACAATCATCAGGAGGATGCCACACACAACGACAGATGCATTCTGCACAATTAAGGATGTCTGAGCCACTGTTTAGGATAAAGGGGGTGCGATTACAATTTAGATCATGTCAACATTGACCGCAGGAAATACACAGACATTCTAAAGATGCTCCAACCTCTTATTCAACTTTATCTTTAAATACGGAATTTATAAAGCAAAACCAGTTTCATGTGTCCAATCTCCAGGCTTGCAACTGTTTTAGGTCCCTCTGTATTGGTTTAATACAGTTTTATTTCACATCACATCCCTATCCCAAAAACATATATATGGAAGTAAAATCGGGGTGCTTCCAGACAAGGCTTTTTATCATGCAATCGCTCTGCCTCATTTAGGGAATTTAATGGTGGGGTCCAGATGATGAAGTTTTTCACTTGTAACCCTCCCGTTTTCCCCCCCATCACTTCTTCCGTCTTTTTTCTTTCCCAAAAAAATCTGTTAAGAGGGAAAAGACGGAATAGCTGCCCAATGCCTTTTGATTGGTAGTGCTAGGAGCCCTCAGTCTTGGAAGTAGCCTTTGATATCGGACAACATTTATATAACTATATTAATTACAGAACATATTGGCACCAGTCCAGAGGGTCTACTATCATGAGCACAGAACACCATACACATGCATTCAGTAGTCTTGAAATTTCCACTTGAAGAGCTCCTACTGCTATTTCAAGACTACAAGGGTGCAATCCTGCTCTGAATTGAGCCAATGGCAAAGTTTCCACTGGTGATATCCAGCAAAAACAGATGTCAGTCTAGCACTAGGAGTAACTAGGAGTTACTGCAGCAAAAGCAAAGGGGGTCAGAACTTGAATGCATGGGAACTGAGACCATTATTTGGAAGTTAAGTTGCACTTATTTTGGTGGGACTCATTTTCACATTAATTTATGAATGTCATAGCCTAAGCACATTTATTACAAAATGGGTTCCATCTAAAGTAATGGAATTTATAATCAATTTCTAACACACATTAATTGTTAACAAGTTCCACTGATTTCTTGGAACTAAAACGCAATCCTCAGAAGTAAGTCCCACTGAGTTTGAAGGGGTTTACTCCCAGGTAAATGTGTATAGGATTGCAGCCTAAGTTTCATGTGGCCAGCTCAACCATTACATAGTTGAATACAATGTCATGTTCCCCTCTCTCATCTTCCCCACTGTGAAAATAAATTTAGAAACAAACTGGATTGTGCTGCATTTTTGTAACCATAATATCTCCCTGGCCATCTAGTGTTAAACCCTCATCCATTCTAGGGACAAATTCAGAAATATGGTACAGCCCAATTCATCTATTATTTGCTCCCAGCATTTGGGGTGGGGGTGGGAGAGATGTGCAGGAAACTAACTTTTCTCTCCAGAACATAATATCTGAATGCCCAGAGTATTCGTAAAAGAAATTTGGTAAAGATTTGGACAAAATGCTAAAGGTAAGTTGAATCTGTCTGGTGTTCTCCATCAGCTAAAATATATTAATTCTTCCTAAGTGACCCCTTTGGGCTTGTGTTCAAACAACACCAAAGAAAGGGTGTCCACCCATTGGTTCTGTCTTCAGAACAAAGCCATTAAAAAAAAAATGCTAATGCAACAGCCAAGGAGGAAACACCCAGCTTTAGTAGCTGAAGTTTACTCGTAATAGCATAATTATTTAAAATTAGCTTTAAGCAGATCATATAGTTACATTACTTGTAAAGTGCTTGGTCCAACTGGCAAGGGAAATGCATTTTGAAAACTTACTGAGATGTGATGTAGCATCCTTGTTGTGCGCATTGTATAAACAGTTCAAATTACTATTCTAATGCTGTAGTCCAATGCACACCTTTGTCCCACTGAGTTGAGTAGTACTTACTTTTGGGTAAACTTAGATAGGATTGGGCAGCCTGTTGCAATTGTTTTTGTATCAACTCTGAATGAGACACGAGCCGTCAAATCCTCTAAATATCTACTCAGAAGTAATCCCCATTGAGTTCAATGGAATTTACTTCCAGACATGTGTGTGCAGGATTGCATTCTAAATTAATCCTTAAGGCAGGGGTGGGGATGTTGTTGGACTCCAATTCCCATCAGCCCCACACAGCATGGCTAATGGACAGGAATGCTGGGAAAAAGCACATCATTTTCAGATTTGGCACCAAATGAGTGTTAATAGTACAACCCATGTTTCTTGAAAAACTGAAAGGTTGCAATTAAAGCATCATCATCATCTAGTTAGACACCTGGCAGTGACACCAGTTGTTTCAGCACCTTCCTTTTTGTTTACTATGATTGAGATTCCCCTTAATACATGCAGATGTCCTGCAGTAAAATCATTACAACATT
This sequence comes from Heloderma suspectum, assembly GCF_057233095.1. Taxonomy (NCBI): domain Eukaryota; kingdom Metazoa; phylum Chordata; class Lepidosauria; order Squamata; family Helodermatidae; genus Heloderma; species Heloderma suspectum. The sequence continues at coordinate 200,005,822 of NC_139458.1, forward strand.
ACTAACCTTTCAGCCTTGGGTTCTTGTCTACCCAGTCTCCAATAATGGCTCCCAGAAGAAGAACTGACCCTGCCACAACCAACCCATAAACAGCAGTCAAGAGTAAACTGTTTCCATACAGTTCAACCAGGAAGACAGACACTGCAAAATGCCACATACGATCTCCCTAAAATAAAATATATTTAGTTGAACATTAATTATATATCACAGAATTAATTATATATCATAGCAGTATAGAAATATAATAAACAATATGCTAAATACAGCAATTTAGGATGTTCATATAGCAAAAAATATGCTATATTTTTATATATAAAATAATATAAGTGTCTCCACAACCTTGAGTGGGCCTCTGCTGACAGTCACCCCTGCCCATTTTCTTGTCCTTTTCCTCTGGGCCCAATCCACACCACTAGCCAGAAGGAAAGAGCAAGGCAAGTGGAGGCTGCTGCTTTCTTTTCCTTGAGGTTGTCACTCGAGATGTAAAATTTTCAGAAATTTTGAAGCCATGGGAAAATAAAAAAATTCTGTTTTTTCGGGGGAGAAAAAGAAATTTTGGGAAAAATTGAAAAATAAGAAATACTTATCTTTTTTACCATTCTCTATAGTTCCAAAGTCACTGTTGCTTTAGGACAGCCTTCCCCAATCTGGTGCCCTCCAGATATTTTGGACTTCAGCTCCTGTACATCTCAGGCAGGATGACCAATGGTCAGAAATGCTGGCCATTGTAGTCCAAAACATCTGTAGGGCACCAGGTTGAGGAAGGTTCATTTAGGAACGTAAAGCAGCCTTTATGTTCCTAAAGTTCTACTATGTATAACTTGGTTTGCTCATACAATTATTATAGTTGAAAACTTTAAAAAGTGAACTCGGTTAGTAAATTTGTAATTAATGTCTGAATAAACGATACGTTTAAAATTTAATATACCGAACATGATAACTTTACAAGCAAACCAAGTTATACGTAAAGTATTTCAGGTTCCTAATTTATGTCTGACCAGAGGGAACTTCAGCAAATAGTCCCTGAAACAACTGAATCATCCTAGAAGCCAGAAGAAGCAGGAAGAACGTGAGGCAGAGGAAGAGAAGTCCAGAAACACAGGACTCTGTAGAACAAAACCCAAACTGTCAAGAATGTACATTTCCTTCCGTATTATTATATGGTGACTCTGCTCATATGTTGGGAAACTAAGCACGTTGGGAAACTGAGCATCCCAAAGTGTCTATCAGTAAAAGATCAATAATTTTAATAAGAAATGGAAGAAATAAGTATGCTAAGAATCTTATAGAGAGGATTAAAAATATTTTTCCCCATGGCTTCATTATTTCCAGATATTTTACATCTCCAGTCTTTCCATAAAATTTTTTTCCATAGTTTTTAGAAATCATTTGAGGAGAGTACAGGCTGGGTAACAATATATAAACACCTTGCCCTAATTCTAAAAGAAAATGTTTTATAATCCAAAGCTGTTCAATTTTTTTTTTTAAAAAAAAACTAAAATAGTCGGGGGGGGATTGTTTTTCAAGTTCTTCCAGGCCTTCACATCTCTAGTTGTTACTCTTCACAGCCTTGCAGAGGGGAGGTGAACTGTCAACTACAGGGGGAGGAGGAGCAGGACCACGGGGCCCTCTGCAGTGGTATACGCCAACTCTGATCCCCAAACCTTATCCTATCCAGTTGGTGCATTCTGCCACTACAGCACATGGGTCAAAAAGGCTGAGAGTTCATATCACAAACAACCTACAGGGTCAGTCTATATCCCACTGATACTCATAAGCAAATCCACATTAACATGAATAGCTCTGGATCGCATCCTAAGGCTGCAATCCTATACATTCTTACTAGGCAGGCAGCCCTTTTGAATGCAGTAGGACTTGTTCCAGAGTAAACACATTTAAGATTGTACTGCATGACTGCAACTGTAAGCATGCTTATTACAGAGCAAGTTCTACTAAAGCCAGTGGAGCTTTTTTTGGAGTACACATGCATAAGACTGCACTTCACGTGTAGCAACTTAATGTTATGTCCTGCCATCACATAGTCTTTGTGGATGAGTTAGTGTCACTGTCAAACACTCACTGTTATTTCCAGTCAGAACTAACAAGGCTAAAGAAAGGACTGACTTCCAAATGTTCTTCAATCATTACCAATATAGATTCAGATTGATAAACGTTTCTCATCCAGTGTCATTTTGAGGAAAACTCTTTGTTCCATCCCTGAAGCTTTAAGGACCTGACTCACAGACATAAGAATATAGCTATGATGATCACCGACAAGAGCACGGAGTCTTGCGTTTATCAAGCTGACTGAGGGCCAAACTAATCAGTGGGGATGTTTTTAAATGCCCCCACCCCCCACTAATGGCCGGGCTGAATTCTGGGACAAAAACAGGCAGAGGGGAAGCTTAAATCCCCCCGCCCTAATTGCCAGGGTCCCAATCTGGACTTAAACATTGGAAGTGTTGATATTCTCCTAGCAACTCTGATAGCACAGGAACTCCAATTAGGGAAAGTGCTGAGAGATCAAATGTGACTAGAATTATTTTACTGATGCTCAAAGTAAGTATACAGAACTACAGCTTGCTACTATCAGGATAGTATTAATAAGCTTGCCATTGAACATGTATATAAACACAGGTGTTTGCTCATCTGTCAGGCAGCAGTAGCTCAACACATTTTGGCTGTGCATCACAAACATATTTCAGACAGGTCACTCCTGGAGTAATCCATAATTTACTCTAGACAAGTTATATTACAGACAGAGACTATTCCACCGTAAGTGGTTATTGACTGCAACCCCATTATCCAAGTCGCTGGCCAAATCATTTAATGAATCATTTAAATACAATTTGCCATATGAGAGAGCTTCGGCTATTGGGCGGTATAGAAATGAAATTAAATAAATAAATAAATAAATATGAGCCTAGCTAATGGGTGTCTCCAATGTTCTTTTATTTTGCAATGTTCATATTTCATCTACCTTTACTCAAAGAGTCCTGCATGTGTTCACACCTGCATGTCTAGCCAACATTTCTTCTTTTTAATAAGCAGCAGAAAAGGAGTAGCTACTGATAATACAGAACATTCCAATTGTTAAATGCCCCCAAACAGCCAAGGTTACACAGAAAAACAACGCGATAACAATTAAACCTAAGAAAGGCTATAAAAATCCTTGGAGAACGTACATAAGACTTAGTTAAAGCATATAAAGATAACTTCACACATTACATTTTTAGGTGCACACCTAAAGGTGCTTTATGTGTAAATTGGAACATATAAGTTGTGAATGCAAAAAATAAGTGTATGATACAGGTACTCTCATCAGGGAGCTACAACTGGCATCAGCTACCCTTGAGTGGACACTTACGGAGGCTTCCATCTAACAAAGGTGCAACCCACAGGATTGTACCCTCAGTGATCCTTCTGGGTTTACCTTTTCATAAAGTATGAAATGGCCCTGGCTTAATGAACTTACTAGAAGTCTGGTGAAGAAGCAGCATTGTTCAGTACACACATTACTTTGGCTCTGAAAATGTATGTCAACCAGGGAAGTTTTGTTTTTTCCATGAAGGTAGTAACTTAACCACAAGTTTAATTTAAGATTAAATGGTCACTAATAGTTTGTGACAAATTTTCCAACATAGAAAGAATTCCTTGCCTTCCAATTAATAACCAAAGTCAAAAATAGATATATTTGTCTGCAGTGTTTAAGCACCCATTAATTCAAGCTAAAGTATAACCTTGTCCTTGATCCTTCAGTTAGCTATTTTAAGAATATGTTTCTTTCCCCCCTCCCCAAAAAAGTTTAAACTTTATTTTGTTAATTCATAACATAATAATACATGAACAAAACACCAAGAATAGAACATCCTTCTTTGCCTGTTTATTTTCCAATTAAAAAGAGAAAAGCCATGAGTCAGACACATAAAGCTGTTGTGGATGGCACAAGCCACTATTAGCAAATTAAACCAGGGAATGATAGCATATTTTGCCTTGATACAAACTCCATAACCATTTCACAGTTCTATGTTTTACTTCAGAAGCAAGCCCCAGTGAAATCAATGGGACTTAAAATCCTTATTTGCCTGAAATAATTATGCTAGACCTCTTCTTCATCAGATCAAGAGACGGCCCAATAAGAGACATTGGGCCTGATCAGCAATCCTCACAAGCTGGAGCAGGCCGTACATATACCTCCTGCTGAGTGCAAGTATCCCCACCCACTGCCAAGCGTATTGAACTACCACTGTCCCCACCAAGAAAACGATCACCTGTTGGAGCAGGGCCGAGGAACCTGAGACCTTCCAGATGTTGTTGGACACCAGTTCCTCTCAGCCCCAGCCAGCCTGGCCAATGGCGAAGGATGATAGGAGTAGTAGTTCATCAACATCTGGAAGGCCACAGGTTCCCCAGTCCTGTGTTAGAGAAAGGAGGGGACGTGGGAATACTTGTGATACAACCTTCCCCTCTCCATCCACTCCCCCAAAATGTGATCAGATAACACAGAGGCACAATAGTACAGCACTTTCTTCGCATGCAGAAGGTTCCCAGTTCAATCCCTGACATCACATCAGGAGGTTCTGATAGCAGGAGATCTGCCTAAGCCCACTGCCAATCAAAGTAAATAGCATTACGCTAGATGCACAAACTGCCTCAAGCTGGTGTAAGGCCACTTCCTAGGCTCCCAATGTATTTGTTACTGGGGAGGAGAATTCTCACATGCAGCAACATGCACGAAGGCTGCTACTCCACATAAGGATTTCTGGATCTGAGCTGGTGTAAGGCCACCTCTCCCTCTCTCCCTTCCAGGTGCTGGATGTAAGTGTTTTTCCCACCTGTGTATGCACAGGACCTGATCCCAATGGACAACTGGCATGCAGAAGTCTGTTTCTAAGTATAGGTTACCTTTGTTAGATCAAGGCATTTGGCTGCAAGTTAGCAAAACTTGAAGTGAATAAACACAAAGTGTTTCTCTGAGTATTAAATGTGCCTAAACTTTCTCTGGATGAGGCCCAGACACTGTGGTCCAAACAAGCACGCCACCTCCATGAACACAGTTTGATGTTCCCTCTGCACCCCAGTGCAAGTTGCAACAGCAGGGAAGTCACGGAAGTTCAAAGGCAGTTTGCAATGGAGTGTGATGAGCTACTTTGATAGGAAAGCAGACCCACTCCACACAATCACACTGCCTGAATGGTCACCATCCTCCTATGACTTTTAGTCATTTTTCCACAAAAAGAAACAGTTCCATTTCTTAATAACAACTGAAGTGACTGTCTTAAGTATGCTAAACCCCTGCCTTGCTTCCTCTGCCTTGTGAAACGCATTCCACATTTTGTTTATTTTTCCTCCAACTTATAGTCAGTTCAGAGTCCAGAGATGTATTTTTATGGCTATATGATAGAGACCTTTTAAAGGTGAATGTATTTTAAGGAGCAAGCACCATGATCGATCTGAAATTGAGCCACAATTCCAGAGAGAGATACACGCAGGCAGAGCAAAAGCGTGTGCACAGCCAGAGGGTGTTTTAAAAAGTTTTTACTGTAACGGATCACCTGGTGTAAAAAAACAAATCAGATTTAAATGGAGAAGCAGGCTGTCAGTTCCATCAGGTGAACAGCTACAGTGAACCCATTCAAAACATTTTCAGCTGCACGTGTGCCTCGCCCATAACATGACAGCCTAGAATTGCAGCCAAACCCTTTGATTTCAATGTGACATATGTAAGCTCATGTTTTAATTGCCATACTGATGCCCATGGGCGTTACAGTACTTAACTCTAGCTGCATCGTGCCCCAAGTATTTTATATGAGTTTGAGAGCTGCCTTGAGAGCCCTTCAGTGGAAAGAAAGTCGGGATATAAGCTTTTCAAATGAGTAAAACAAAAAAAGATGCTTCACTGAAACTCCAATCCTAAACATTTGTGCCTTTCCACCTCTATGCAATATCATGCTAAGCAGCTTGGCTATGCCAGTTTAAAGCCACGTTTGGTGACACTCTGCAGATGGACATTGTGCTATATGCTTCAGAGGTAGTATGCCTCTGTATATCAGCTGCTAGGGAACACTAGAAGAGGGCTATTGCCCTGCTTGTGGGCATCTGGTTGGATGCTGTGGGAAGAGGAGGCTAGACTAGACAGGACTTTGGCCTGATCCAGCAGAACCCTTCTTATGTTCTGATAGATGCACCATCATTTACATTCATTTGCTACTGCAGTGGAAAAACCAATATAGAAATGTGGTTGAAATACTCCAGAAAAAAAAATCCTTAAAATAGGACTCCCTGCTTCAGTAAGATAACTGGAGCAATCAAATCAAGTTAAGTATCTTGCATAGTGTCTAGACATACATTGGCATCGTATACAGTCCCACAAGATGTTATTGCTGGTGCATTTTAGTATTAAAGGATATAATCACATGCAAGCACACAAGCATAAATCCGACATCATGCTAGAAGAAATCTGCTAGTGTGATGGGACTCTCTCCTCCCTACAAAAGCTCCCTGCATCACCCAAAAATCTACCCAGAAGAGTTTCCCAGCCCTCTGGAGCAGATTTTGAGCAAGTATGGGGGTTGCAGGGGAATCACACACACCCTCCCAGTAATACTGATGGAACTGCTTCCATTAGCAGAACACCACAATTAGATTCAGCCCACAAAGCTCATGATATGACCTTGGATCAATCACTATCTCTTAAGCTAACCTACCGCACAGGGTTGTTGTGAAAATAAAAGGACAGACTATGTATATTCCCTGAGCTCCCTGGAGGAAAGGCAGGATAAAATGTAGTGTAACGTAATTAATTAAGGGTGCAATCTTATGAATGTTTATACAGAAAAAAATCCTTCAATGCTAGGAGTTGACATTTTTCTGTCTAAATATGCATAGCATTGTGCCTTAAATGTGTTTATAGTTTTGGTGGAGCTTCATAAATACAGAACATTACAGGTGGAGATAAGGCAAATGAGTATCTGAATCCACCCTAAAACAGATACTCTTCTAAAATTTCACACAGATATTCACTTTGATAACAGTTACTTTGGTAAAGACCAGAACATATAACGATCAATTTGACTTTTAAAACAGCAAAGACAAAAAGGTAAGGCTTTTATCTGAATAAGGACAAAGGTTCCCAAAAGCAAGTTTTTTATTATTGCTTAGACATGCTAACTACCCTATCCACCTCCCACTTGCTAAGGAAAATGCTTCCTCAAACCACTGACTGAAAACTGCTTGAGCAATTAGTTTCCAGAAGTAGTTTCTACATAATTCATAATGCAGAACCTTGAACTTCTTAGACACAGAACATGAAAAGGATATTGAAAGAGAGCTAGCCTAACTCTTCAGTTAATGCCCCCCCCCAAAACAAGTATAAAATATGTCTTATTTTGGACTCATTACTCACTTTATTTATCAGGACTTCAAGCACTTTTATTCTACACATGCTTAGACTTTCCAGTGCAATCAAACTAAATAACCTTAGGATTGTACCTTATGATATTACAAAATGGAGATTGGAATACCAGTATTTAAGAAATTCTTTTATTTAAAGAATTCTTTAAATACCATTAAACAATGGTACTACACCATTAATTAATGGCGCAATCCTATGCACGTTTAGACAGAAAGAAGTCCTACAACTCCCAGAATTCCCCAGACTTTTTTCTGTCTAAACATGCATAGGATCACACCCTAAACAACTCGTGCTGCAATCTTATAGACACTTAGCCAGGAGTACGTCCCACTGAACTCAATGGGACTTAGTTCTGAGTAGACATGCATAGGATTGCACTGCCAGGCTCTGATCCCAATTGTGGTACCACTGAAATCGATGGGACTTGCTAAAGAATTTCAGATCAGTGTGCAAGAGCATGATTTCACATATATATTGTTGCATATTTTACAATAATTATGATGTCTTTTGTGGCATGATTTTTCACCTCGCTGCTCTATTAAACCTCTCTTGATGAAATATATAATAAGAATGTAATTGTACACAAGTTATCATAATACAGGTCAGCCAAAGGTAGATTAAAATATAACAAAGGTACTTACCCACGTGGACAGGGAATGTCCAAGATACAGGAGATATTTTGAAGATGGGTCACAGGATCCTAAGATGGAAACAACAGAGAATTACTACAGATAATAGTAGTGTGTTTCATGAGTTATTGGCCAATTTGTTTGGCATCTGCACACTAGCCAAGCTTTTATTACCACTATTATGAAATATTCTTTAAAGTAATCAATTTGAGTAGAATAAGTAGGTATTTATTTTACTATTGGTAGTGAAGTCACTTGACAACAACCCATTGATTTAAGTTTTTATTCTAAGCAGCACCTACCTCCTTTAGCACTGAGTTTTATTAGCTGTCATAATATACAGAACAGCCTTCACCAACTTGGTGCCCTTCAGATGTACGGGATTAATCCTCACACACACACACCCCAGCCAGCACAGCCAAGGGCCATGCTGGCTGGGGACGATGGAGTTGTAGTCCAGCACATCTAGAAAGCCACAGGTTGGGGAAGTCTGAAAGAGTTTCAGTCTAGTTACGTTTTGACACATATTGTGCGCCACAAAGCTCGCTGTGCACTGCCTTTGGGCACAGTCCTACACATATTTAGACAGAAAGAAGTCCTGCAACTCCTAGCATTCCCCAGACAGCATGGCTGGCTGAAGGATGCTGGGAGTTTGAGAACTTCTTCGTATCTGAACATGCATAGGGCTGCACCCTCCGTCCCACTTCCATGCTCACGTATTCTCTGCCAAAGGTATTTTCATGTGCATAGAAGTACTGCTGCCCATATCACATGCAGCTGGGATGGGAGTGATATCAGGATGGCCGAGGCCCGAGTTTCATCCTATGCAGAAAGTTAAACTAGATGCCAACCATAGTCCTACCCACATAAAAGTCTAGCTCTCAGCAACTATCACCACACAGGCAATTGTCTGGCATACATATACACCCCTTCCAACTATGGTAAAACAAGAAAAATGCAAGAAGCCATACAGCACGCAAATAGCACAATCTACCTGCAGTTCTGTACATGCAGATGCCTCTCTTCCCGCATAGCGTAGGAGACAACATGCAAGGTTTCATATGTCATTCCACACACCCATTTCCTGTCTCACACAGCACACCTGTGGGCGCTTTGAAATGCACCATTTGTCTCTTCCTATGGAAGGAGGCATTTAGACCATACACAACAGGTGGCTGTCTGTCTCACCACTCCAGAATGCATATATTAACTCCACACAATTTCTTAGAGAAAACCTGCCGGGTTCTGTCCGATATACCCCTTGAAGCCCATCTCCCGGATGCACGGAGAAGCTGACAGCAGTTGGTTAAGGGTCATAGTGAAAGCAAGGCACGCTCTGCACAAGAGTAAGAGCACTCTCTTCTTCACTATCATTGCTCACCATCATGTATTGCCTGGGACTAAACCCTGGTTTGTATCCCCTTCCGTCGTGGGGTCACTGGGCGCTTGCGCAGCGCGCGCACACACGCACACACAGGACAACGGTTCCCTCCATCAGACTCCCGCCGTGAGCACACAACTCCCCGCACGCGCGTAATGCAGCGCGCCGCACGCGCTCGGCCCGGATTCCTCGCTGCCTGCCACAGGCCGCCCCCAGCCTCGTCCGCGCGCCCCCTTCCCGCCCCGCGCGGCGCGTCAACGAGGCGGCTTCGTCTGACAAGCAAGCCGCCCTCGAAGCAGAGCCTCACCCGCCCCGTCTTCCTTAGACGCCGTGGCGCATATCCCCTCCCGCCTGCCCCGCGTCCGCTTCCTTCTCCCAGCCCACCACTCACCGCAGCATCCTTGGCCGTTTTGTTGCTCTGCCGCTGAGCGAGTCATGGCTGTCAGCTTGCACCTTTAGTTCACCCTCGGGGTCTTTGCACTCAGCGCCTGTTGCTATCAAGCCCCTCCAGTCAGACAGAGAGAGAGAGAGAGAGAGAGAGAAGCACGCACACAAAAACAACAACAGCAGCAGCAGCCTCGGTGGCCAGGAGAGGAGTGGAGAAGAAGAGCAGGCGGACGCAACGGCTCACTTCTGTTTTGGTCTTTCCAAACTTAGCTAGCACTGTAGCTGAAGTTGGAAAGCGATGGCCTTATGCGCAGGTGCTTGCGAGGGGGCCCAGCGAGGCGCCCACCGCCACCCTCCTCCGGCCGCTCCGCCTGCCAGCGCTGACCCTCTCGGCTCTGCCCTCGCTCGCCGGCGAGTCGGCTCTTTATGCAAAGGCTGAGGCGAGAGGCCGAGCGGAGGTGGAGGAGATCCCAGGAGTGGCCTATCCGCGGCTGGCTGATCTGCATATCCCCTCCCGTCCTACTTGGTCCCGGCTGCGCGAGGGAAGGCTTGGCTGAAAGGAGAAGACGAAGCGAGGGCGCTGTGTGCCCTTTGGGGAGGCTCGGACTGACAGGAGGGGAAGGGGGGCCCTTTTATAGGGCTAGGGAGGCTGGCCGGAATCTCCACCCTAGAGAAGGCTATCTGCTCCCAGCAGGGCTCTGCCAACAGCACAACACCCTGAAAAATGCGGGGCCGCCTCCTTGGCCGGCCTCCGCCTTTCTGCTCACCACAAAACCCCAGTGGCCAGATTGGAAACGGTTTCTGGGGGCTGGGGACCCTTCTCTGTTGTGGAAACGGTTTCTGGGGGCTGGGGACCCTTCTCTGTTGTCCTTTATGGGTGCTGAAGGCCTTTTTATTTGTTGTTGCCCTGCAAGTTGTTTTTTTTTTAACAGTGTTTTAATTTGATCTAGTTAAGGTTTTTATTGCTTTTATTTTGGCTATGAATGCTCTTTTTAATTGTATCGGTGTTTTATTGTTGTAAAGCACCCTGCGGCCTCTTTTTAGACCCAAAAAGTTTGTATCCAAATGTTTTATTAAAAAAAAAAAGGTGAGAGGAAAATGGCCACCACTGAAAAGAATCCAAAACGAGGAAATCTTCCATCAGTGAGCTAAAAGCTAGGAGTCCTAAGCATTATTTGGATGTTTTTGAAGAAATTAATTGCCCTTGATAAAGAGAAGAATCTTGAAATGTATCTGGAATTATAACATTGGTGCAGCTGTCTTTTCTTTTGTTCCACCACTGAAAAGTCAGTCATTCCACAATGTTTCTCACACAAAGAACATAATTTCTGCTGATTTCTCACATGTGCCCCCTAGTTTTACCTAGAATCCCACTCAGGATCTCATCTCTGCACTTATTTCCGATTCTAGAAATTCCGATTTTCAACTTTCCCAACCAGAACCCTGCTGCAATACTACCTTCCTCAGTATGGACTGTGTCACCCCACAGATTTTCTAATCCGGACCCTATGCCAGTGAACATTCCGCTGTCATCATCGTTCCTTCTAATAGTGAGTTCAGGTGGTTGAGTGCTTATCCATTTGGAAGCACAATGGGGCCACCCAAAAATAAGAGAATTGTTTCAACACATTTGAGTATGCAGAATCCTAGGGTATCCTAGGTATGCAGAAGCATACAACTTCGTAAATTAAAAGAAAAATAACAATTTCGCGCACACACCCCAGTGGCCCAACAAGCACCTCTGAGGTCCCAGGACTTACAGAATGCTGGTAGCATAAGAATCCTCGTGATTAAGCGGCAGTAGTGGATATAAATATTGCAAATAAAACACATAGGGCAAGGCTTTTTAACCAAATTGTCCAAAAAGTAGAAACATATACTTTGTTTGTGGGACTGATCACACAAGTACAGAAGAAAACCACAAAAAAAAGGGTCTTCCATGGAGTCTTTTCTAAGAAGCTCTGTGGCATTTTGGTCTTCTGAAGGATGAACAACCGTTTTAATGAAAGAGGATCTACTTTTACTCACATAATTGCCATACTCAAAAGATATAATACCCAAAAGATAACATGAAAGGTTCCTGGGGCTTAATTTGTGCCACATCTCACCAAAACGTAGTTTTGGAGGCTGTTTTCAACACCGTGGGAAGAAATAATAAAGAAAAGCATTCCTTTTGAGAGAGTACCACCCTTAAAGGCAGCATAGAAATAATTTAGAAAACTACCTCTGAGCATGTGCAAAATGGCTCTCTGTCATCACTAAATAACAACAGCCTTTCAAAAGGTTTCCAGATCAGACATAAACACTCTCTCTCTCTCTCTCTGAAATTAAGCAGTGCCAATACCTTCCAATTTCAGTCAGAATGTATGGCCTCCCAAGATGGGGTAGAGTTCTGTTTTGAGAGTTCACAATAGTTCATTTCCTGTCCAACCAAGTACATTCCTAATCAAATGGAAAGTCACAAAGATAAGATAAGCAGAAGTACTTATTCACATTACACATTGTTAAATTGTGGAGTTCGCTACCCCAAGTTGTAGTGATGGCCACCAACTTGGATGGCTTTAAGAGGGGGGTTGACAAATTCATGGACGATAAAGCCATCAATGGCTACCAGTCATAATGGCCATGTATTAGCTCCAGCATCAGAAGCAATATGCCTCTTATCTGCCAGTTGCAAGGGAACACGAGTGAGAGAGGGTACTGTTGCATTCATGTCCTGTTGCAGTCTTCCCCTAGGCATCTGATTCACCTCTGTGCAAACAGAATGCTGGACTAGATAAGTCTTTGGTCTAATCCAGCAGAACACTTCTTATAGTCTTAAAGTAGAGCAATGCCATCTCTGCTGACTTTTGCCTTTCTACACTGTAGACATGGTGTGCTGGGTGCATGTATGATCTACCAGTGCCCACAAGCAAAAAGATGCCTCAGAGAAGTCATTTCCCCAGACATCTGGAGTAAGTGAGTAGATCAGGTAGGTAGTCTAGTAGCAAAGCAAGGAAGGAGAAGCGAATTTCAAAGTGGACCAACAAGAAAATGGTGATATTGGAATTATTTTTGCTTGGGTTGTGCTGCTCCTAGAATTAGCCCCTGCCAATTTGAAGAAGTGTGTGAAGTCGGGAGAGGAAGCAAATTGTCTTATGTTCATTTCCTATAGCATACAATCTTGATTTATTTTATAAGACAGTATTTTCTTCACCCACAATATATTACCTTGAGTATTCTGAGAGATTTTATGAATTCTTTATCTTTATGAATTCTTAATTTACATTATCGACGTTCAGTCATAACAAGTGGGACCTGCAAAATGATGTTCCAGTATATTCCTGTCCCTTAAGAGGAGTCCTATTGGTAGGAACGATGAAGAAAACAATCTCCAGTTAATAAGAGTATATATTAGGGTGGCCTCTTACATATCACCTGAAAAGAGGAAATGCATCACCAAAAAAAGAGGACACCAATCTGCGTAGAATTTTCATGTGCTAATTTGTATGTATTGATGCACATTTAGAAATAATTGCTATAATTTAAACAGAAATACAATGCTTCTCACAGTATTATGGAAGACTTTGACAGCTCAGTCTGCTCTCCAGGTGCTAACCACAGATAAGCAACTTCAAGGCCCTTGCTGTCCTTCCTTATTTACCCTGGACTTTGACTGGACAACCTTCAGCAGAGGGTGCCTTCAAATAGAGGACTGACCTTTGTAAAACAGAACACATGGCCACCCTAGTATATACACTAGAGCCATTATAGGAAGGAAACAGATATGCATTGTGTCAGGTCTATTGATATGGGAGTTTGAAACGATTGTGTGACACAGCAGCCATGTGCTTGTATTGAAAATACAAGCCAGAAGGAGTTGGCGGAGCAGTGGGGTGGGGAGAGGAGGGTACAACTTTATTCAGTATATGAAGATGGCCATGATAGAGTCGCTACTTGAAGCAGAAGGTAGCTTAGGGCCCAGGGTTGTAGGGTACACTCCCCCATTCTGAACCAATGATTCACCCCCCCAAAAAAAACCCCAATTATTTAAAAACAGGCTTTCACATTTGTGACTTAACAGCTCCTATTGAAGAACGAGATCTTGAATTTAGAGTAAGAACATTTCTTGTTTTAAGAAATCTGTGGCAGGGGCTGGCTCTATCATTAGACCATGTGAGGCAACTGCTTCAGGCAGCTGATTTGAGGTGTCATGAAAGGGCAGCAATTTGTTAGGTATTTAATTTTTGCTACTAGGGAGGGAGAGTGGAATTTGGGGGCTTTTCTGCCTCAGGTGCCAAAAACCTGTGACCAACTTTGGTTATATTCACCTTGACTTGAGTGGGGAACATTTGCTGCTGCACCTCACAAACCATGGTTTGAAGTTGCTTTCTTTCAAACAAATTATAGTTAAGATTAGGCACAGCTTGTTGGGTTCGGGCAACATGACAAGCCACAATTAATTTTTAAAAAATGGAAGCAAAACCTTCCTAACTCCTCTTTGTGACTTTGCTGGAAGAGGGGGAAGTCTGACCAACACATAAGCAAGGTTGTCACAGCAGTCACAGTACTTTCTAGAGCACAAAAACAGGATTTGGTCAGAACAGTATTCTACAGTATCACTTTTCAGTATTCTAGCAAATAACTCTTAATAAGGGTGGGGATTATATTTTATTTCCTTTGTATGATATTGCTAAGCTGGCATCATTTGTGGTAGAGCATTTGCTGCTCAATTAGGTATGTAGGCCATTGCTAGAGGCATGGCTACCAAGCGTATGGACCAGTAATTTGTTTTGCAACGGAAGCTCTTATTTAAATTATTTCTGGCATTAATTGCATCACACAAGGCATCTGTCCCAAGGGAAGAACGTTTTTTTGGTAAAGGGCTTAAGCTTCAGTAAAAAAAAGTAGGTTAAAAAGCGCCTCTATTAATAGTGAAGGCTAAATATTGTAACATGAATTTAGGAACATATTTGAATAGAACATACACGGGCTTGCAAAACGTTTTTTTCTGAGAATGGGATCAAATGCAGAATACCTTCAGGATACCTTCAGAATACCTTCAGGAGCATTCACATTCCACCGTCTGGATCATTACCAAAAGATAAACATGTCCCCTACTTTCAGTTTTATTCGTAGAGCCACAATCCTGATATAAAGGTTGTTCTATGTTTGTGTAAGGCTTTTTAAGGCCAGAATGATAACAAATAATATTTAATAGTCTCTAATTTGATTAATGAATGATTCTTCCAGCCTTTCAGTGAATAAGGTTTTATGAGGTTTTCTGTGCATTTCATTGTGATCCACAACAGTTGGGCTGCACTGACACTTCCCTACCCCCTCTCCCTCCAGAACCACTGCAGGTAGCCCAGCTCAGGCAAGCCCCGGCAGTTCCTGGGTGTTGGGATCCTGCTCCACCTGACAGCAGAGCAGCACCTGCCACTCAGGCTGTTTGTAAATGGCCAGAGCAGACATAACAGCTTTTGGTCAGATATCGTAAGCCTGGAATGGTGACTACCCTGTTTCTGTATGTCTAGGCCAAGAGTGGAGAACCTCAAGTCTGGGGGCCAAATCTGGCCCTCTTGGGGTCCCAGTCCAGCCCTCTGAGTTTTCCCAGAAGGCCACACCCACTTCCCCTAGCCCTAGACCTGTTCCCCCAATCATTGATCACTGGGTGGCTTCCTGGCTTTTGTGCAGTTTTCCCCCTGCATTCCAAAGGTTGAAATGCCTCTCCCGACTCAAGGCGTGATTACTGGCAGTGAGAGATTTAAGCTACTATATGCTGGTATTATATTTGGGGTGGGGGTGCCCTGCCCCTTTGGCCTCACCCACCACTGGAATCTCCACCCCACCCCCTGCCCTAAGAGTTTCTCCGAAATGAGTTTCAGCCTCTGGGCTGAAAGAGGTTCTGCACCTGTAGTCTAGGTATTCTGGATTTGCAATGTCTGGCCAGGAGCTGCTGTGGGCTGTCTAATCAGCCACAACAGCCTTGACAATGTGTACACAGTCGGATGGGCTATGTAGTGTCTGGGAGCCCAGTTATGCATCGGGTTTGCTTGCATTGGTATTGGGTTTGTGTATGGGGGGCGGGGGAGAACATCGGCCCAGTGCAGGTATTAGTGGGTCTTTCCTTACATTCTTTTTAATTCCATTTATCTTAATGTGCAAGTCACCTTATTCAGAAGTAAATCCCATTGAAATCTGTGGGAAAAACACAGAAAACAAACATATTTAGGAGCAGGGTGTTAGTAACCAAGACTAACAAAATTAACATGCCAAATAGTTCCAAAGTAGCATATTCACAGGCTACATCAGATAACAATCTTACAGTGCAATCCCGTGTTTGTTTGTTTGTTTATTACATTTCTAGCCTGCCTTTCCTCCAAAGAGCCTACGGCGACGTACATGAACCTCCTCCTCTTCATGTTATCCTCACAACCCTGTGAGGTGGGTTAGGCTGAGAGTCAGTGAGTGGCCGAAAGTCACTCAGTGAGCTTCATGGCCAAGTAGGGACTAGAATCCGGATCTCCCCGGTCCCAGTACAGCACACTCTCATCACTATACCACATTGGCTCCCTTTACTTGGAAGTAAGTTCCCCCAAGTCAAATGGGAATTGCTCCTATGTCACTATGCATCGGATTGCAGCCTATCCATTGGAGAGATCAGAAAAACTCCGAAGTTAGGTAAGATTATTTCCATAAGTTTTTAATGACATGTGTTACACTGTGAAACCAAAAGCTATTGTGGTGCTGGCTTCTTCCAGCATCCATCTGATTATCTTTAGTGTAGAGATCATCTATAGTAATAATAATCTCAGTTCTCTGAGTCCTGGTAACCACAACTGTGCCATCCATGCACAAAAGGGAAGTGTTGGTTGGTAGGCCTGGGAGAACTCCAAGATTTGCAGAAGTACACCCAGCTAAGTCCCCACCCCATTGCCCAATGAGGACTGAGTATGCTCAGGGGCACAAAATCCTTGCTATTGTTGGGGGGAAACTAGAAAATCAGAATGGGGGAAGATGGAATGGAGGAGTTGAAATGCTTAACAGGAAACGCTCCGCACTGCAACATTTTATTGCAGTCCCCGCTTGTACTCCTCCTCTTATGCGTTAAATGAGCAAAAGAGACATGCATTAAGGAAGGCTGAATTCTGTTCCTCTTTTGCCACTGACAGTTTTGTTGTTAATGCATGACCCCGAGGAACCTAATGATTAAACAAAGTTGTTTCTTCGTTCCTGACTGCCTTCAAAAATAGTGTGTGGGGGGGCAGATTTTGTGGGGCAACGTGTGTTTGCTTCCTGTGCACTATATATTCTCAATCTGTACATAAAAAGGCAAGCGCACACATTCAAATGTCTGTGTATTGTACTCTCCTAAATAACAACATACAGCTGGGAATTATGAAATTACAAATGAATAGAGAAGCTACCACTCATCCTGTACAATGAATGAGCTTTCCCTACATTATTTAACAGTTGTCATCATTAGTACACTAAAGTAAGGCTGGCATCCTGGTGACCTTGCAGACCAGGTCTTGTATGTTCTCCACAGTACTATTCTGGGGGTTATTGTCTAATTAATCTTTCATAACAGCTAACAACACACTCCCTTTTTAAGGTGACGCATATAAAAAGGGACCAGTCCATTATGCTTTACTGACCTATTTCTAATAGGACTAGAAACAAAGTGCTGAATGGCTCCTGTCATTAATCCCCACACTCAAGTACTTCCTACACATAGTATACATTTAAATTGCCCATTAGTACCGTGGTTCTCAAACTGGTCCTTAGAGCTTTGGCTGCAGATGTGTAGGTCAGGGGTGGGCTTAAGGTTTTGGACTTCAGCTCCCAGAAGCTCCTCCCAGCATGGCCAACGGTTGAGAATGCTGGGAGCTGAAGTCCCAAACATATGGAGATTTACTTTTTGCCCACTCCAGGTGTAGATTGTTCTGATTGCAGACCCATCCCCTTTTCCTATACCATCAAGCAAATTCCTCCCCATTGACTTGGATAGAGAAGGGAAGAGGAACTTCACTTCAAGCAAACCTTTTAATGATAGACTAACATGCATGAAGGAGAGGGACTTTTCAGCAGTGGCCCCAGATTTCTGAAACTCGGTTTCAGTGATGGTATGTCAGATCCCATAACTGCAGGCCTTTAAATAGACCCTCAAAACCTATTTGTTTACGACTCCCTTCATTTAAATAAGGTTTTATTTTTCAGACTGCTGTATATATGATGTGGTTTTACCTGTAATTGTTTATTGATTTTATGTTTTTTACTAGGTTGTTAGTTGTTTTAGTTTTATTGCTGGCTCTTATTAGTTCTTAATATTATTGCTACTGTGTTTCATGGTTTTAAAGTTTATTGTTGTTTTTAATTTGTAAAATTATATGTTGGAAGCTGCATTGGGAGAGTTTTACCATAAAACACAATCTACAAACAAACAAACAAATAAATAAATAAGTGGCTTAATAATCCCCCCTTCTTTACCCAAGTGGAACCCTGGAGACAGAAGAGAATGCATGTGCCGGTCCCATTAATGAGTGTTCCCTTTTGCTTTGTAAAAGTCAAGGGAGTACATTTCCAATGACTTGTTTGGAGAAAGTGGAAGAGTCTGCAAGCAACCATGGAAACCAAGGACTTGCGCCAGCCAATTTGCAATCACAGAAACTTAAACTTGCCCCCAGAGTTTGTTCCAGTCCAGGGCAAGGAGTAAGTGTGGCTCTTACATCAGTGGTTCTTACTTCTTCTCCATTTTATTCCTGCTGCTTTCACTTTCTATCATTCCTGCTTCCTCACTGCTTCTCCCCACTTTTCTCTGTCTCTTTTCTTTGAACATAGCCCTCACTTTAGTCCCCAAGCCTCAGTCAGCAGCCACATCCAAAGTCCATCCATACTGCATAGTCCACCAGGACTGGTCTCTCAACATTTTTCACAGAGAAGGAAGTTTCCATTCTCAGAGTCAGCAGGGAGGTCTCATTTTCTTATTCTGCGTTATAAATCTGGCAGACAATGTTATATGATGACTCTACATCTAATACTCCAAGAGAATTGCCATGTCAACATTTCTTGTCTCTTGAACCACTGTGACCGCAAGCAAATAGTTTTAAGGATGCCGGTCCTGCTGCGTGGAATCATTAGTTCATCTCACTCTTTGCAGCCAAACGTTTGCAATGTGGAGTGCATCTGCGAAGGAGACTGAATAGCTGGAAGTTAGATGAGCTTGAACTTCCTGTTTTGCGTAGCACTGGAGAGAAAATGAGCAATCTTGCAATAATAATTTGCACAATATTAGGATGCCGCAACAGCATGTGATGACAGGGTGGACCCTCCTTGGATGAGAATCCTCCAGGCTTCCAATCTGTATCTGTTCCAACCTCAGTCATTCACAGGAAACAAAGGAGGAATCCCAGTGTCTGCAAATTAGGGAAACCTCCCGGGACACACCCCTTGTTTGTGACATTACTAAAAAGCCTCACATGATCAATTATGGACCTGCTGCCACATGGGTGTTCCTTGTTTTTATTAATGAGTACAGAGACAGGGCAGACAATCGGCACAATCTCCAAGAAGGACATTCTAACAAACAAAGTAGTCCATTTGTTTTTTCATTTTTTTTAGTTGTGGACCTAGGAGAGTGGAGTGCATCTCCCAGCTATGACATACTCTTGGAGATCTTAGGTAAACCAGGCTCAGCTTCCTTCCCTTAAATGAAGAAAGACAAAAATTCTAACTCAGGGTATCTCTACAGCAGCTTAAAATTCTGCATTGAAAATGGGGCTTTCTGCTTCTGTTTTAAATGCAGGATCACAACAACTCCCTTTAAATGCAGGATCACAACAACTTCTGCAGGATCACAACAACAATTCACGTGCTTCCTTTCCTCCCTCCCCTTTCCCCCTCCTTTTCCCCGTATCTGAGTCTTCCATTGTCTTTCATTGATCTTGCTCTTCTTCTTGCCACTTTTCCTCGTTTCACAGAGGAAACTCAAGCGGAATACAATCTGGTAATTTGATAGCTCATTATCTGCAATCTATTTAAAAACCGAACAAAAGACATTTAGTGCAGGAGACGCCCTGGAGGGACACGACATCATGTAAAGAGCCTGCAAACTTAGTGATTGAGCGATCTCAATCACAGGATAAAAGCTCCATGTGAAGAAGGCCTCAGTGGTATGTTATGAAGAGAAATGAGACAAAGAAATGCTGTTACTGTGTTGTATAGCTCCCCTATGAGGGAAGATTACAACAGCTGGGATTGTTTAGCAAAAGAAGCATAAGGGGAGACATGATAGAGGTGTACAAAATCATGCATGGTGTGGAGAATGTGGATGAGGAGACGTTTTTCTCCCTCTCTCAAAATACTAGAACCCAATGGGGTCATCCCATGAAACTGATTGGTGGGAGATTCAGGACAGATAAAAGGAAGGACTTCTTCACACAGCGCATAGTTAAACTATGGAATTCGCTACCAAAAGATGTCGTGATGGCCACCAGTTTGGCTTTAAAAGAGGGTTAAGATAAATTCCTGGAGGAGAAGGCTATCAATGGCTACTAGTCCTGATGGCTATGTGCTACCTCCAGTACCAGAGGCAGTGAGGCTATGTACACCAGTTGCTGGGGAACATGGGTGGGAGAGTGCCGTAGTGCTAATGTCCTGCTTATGGGTTCCTAGTCAACAGCTGGTTGGCCACTGTGTGAACAGAATGCTGGACTGGATGGACCCTTGGTCTGATCCAGCATGGCTGTTCTTATGTTCTTATATTCTCATATCCAATGGTGGCTTGGTCACAGGGGGAAGTGCTTCTGCACACACTAGTCAGGGCATCTGATTTTTGGCGATCCCCTCTATCCACTTGAGTCTCCCCCATCCTCCCCCAAATGCTGATCCTGAGGGTTGGAGAATGCTCTGGAACAGAATGGGATATGGTATTGACAGCTGCAGTAGGTAGGGATAGGGGGCCACTTATGCATCACCAAAAATAGAGGGCAAAAGAGGACACAGATTTTGCATGTGCTGATTTATATGTATGGATTCAAATTTAGAAATAATTAGTAGAATTTAAATAGAACTGCAATGCTTCTCACCATACTGGGGAAGACTATAGCCATAAGACGTGTGTGCTTGCTTAGTCAGTTATCCAGGAAATAACTGTTGATAGGCAACCTCAAGGGCCCTGATCTCTCTTCTTATGTTTATGTTTATTAAACTGGATTTGGACTGGACAGTCTGTCAAATAGAGGACACCTTCAAACAGAGAACTGTCCCCTGGCAGCCCTTCAAATACAGGACAGTGCTCTGTAAAGTAGGACACATGGCCACCTGAGGTAGGGAGGGGATCAGCAAAAACTTGTTACCCTGACTTGTGCAACCTGAAATGCTTTCCCCTAAGGCAAGCCACCATTGGATACAACCCACTGGGTTTAAGGCCAAGGTGAGGTATCAAGATCACCTCTTTTATTATGTACTTAAGACATATGTATCTCAGCCTTTCTCCAAGGAACTCAGGATGGCGTAGCATTTCCTCCATTTTGTCCTCACAGACACTACCATGAGGTACGTTAGGCTGAGCAAGCATGACCAGCCCACGGACATCCAATAAGCTTTGTGACTTAGCGGGCCTTTAAAAGCCAGGTCTCCCCAGTACTACTCCAACACTCTGAACACCACATCACAAACGAATTCTCAAAGAAATGTCCCCATTCATATTCACGTTGTTTTGTTTTTGTTATTCTTGCAGTGCCTGGTGAAAGATTTCAGTGCAGTTTTTAAACAGCTGTCTTTAGCGTAATTAACGATAGCGTTGTTACTTGTTTTGTGACACAAACACACACAAAAACAAAACAGATGTATCAAATAATATCAGTCCTGACACATTTTATGAGTGCAGCTCAGGTCTCTAGGAAAGTAACTCCCATCTGCTAACAAAATACTAGGAAGGTATTATCTCTTTTTGTCCCCATCCTATGATTTTTCAGCTAAGCAGGGCTAATTATGTTCCCTGTTGTTTCCTTATTTATGTTAGTAAAGCTATGCACCAGGATGTAAAGCAAGTTCCTTACATCATGCACAATCCCTTTGAATCCTTTTAAATTCTTGCACCTGCTTTGGTCAGGGTTAATTTTAAAATAAACCCTTGTCCTTCAAGTCTCTGAATTTCACAAAGCTGCATCATAACAACCATGGCAGTAAACACATAGGAAATGCTGCTAAACAATTGTCTCTTAAATAGACCAATTTGCTGGATCAACGCAGAAGTCACTGTAACCTCAGGCTTTATCCATCTTAAGTTGTTTTTTCCAAAGAAGGATTCACTCTCAGGATTCAAACCTTATTACCCTACCGTATCATCAGGGATCTTATCTGCATTGCTGCTGCCCATAATTTGCTTAGTACAATTTGGGCACTCTCATAAACAATCATCCATGTTGCAATACTGCATCTTCTCTCCCCAAGTATCTTTATGTGTGATGCCATAATAGATTCTGATTCTGATTATTATTATTATTATTTTTGTAGTCTGCAGAAGAAATCAGAAAAAAGACTAAATCAGCCTTCCTCAACCTGGTGCCCTCCAGATGTTTTCGACCACAACTCCCAGCATTCCTGAGCATTGGCTATGGTGGCTGGGACTGATGGGAGTTGAAGTCCCAGGTATCTGGAGGGCACCAGGTTGGGAAAGACTGAAATAAAATGGTACTGCATGATAACACTCAATTCCATTTTTCATCAAACCCATGTCTTACAGTTTTGCATGAAAAAAAAAATTGTTATGCCAAATCTGCAGAAAAGCATATTAGCTAAAGTAATGGTTCCAAGTGCTTTTTCTTAACATAATCCATTTAGGCATGGTGATGGTTCCAAGGAACTCGTGTGTGTTTCCAGAATCACATATATAAATATGCAGAAAGCATGTCCTGTAATAGAGTAAGTAATAGAGTAAGCTAGGCGAGGCAGTAGTATTTCTCAAGCTGTGCTTGCCAACAAATCTCTGCTTTGCAGTGTTATAATAATTAAAAAGTGATTTGGATCTGAATCACAACTACTATTTGTATTTCCAAAGGAAGAATGGTCATTTTTTCTCTGTCCCTATAGCCTTTGGCGCAATTTGTTTGTACTTTACAGTAGTTTATGTAATTAAGTCTGCATAACATGTCCCACTCCATCTTAAGTCCACTGCAAACTGCAGCAGCAGACATCATAAGAATATAAGAACATAAGATCCTTTTGGAGCTCCTCACAATCCCATTTTGTTTTAACCACCCTAAATAATTTGATGTCATCAGCAAAACATAGCCATGTTGCTGCTTGCTTCTAATTCCAGATCATTTATGAACAAGTTGAAAAGCATTGGTCCCAGTCAGATCCCTGTAGGACCCCACTGTTTACATCCCTCCATTGGGAAAATTTACCCTTTATTCCTACTCTCTGCTTTCTGTTCTTTACCCAGTTACTGATCCATAAGAGGACCTCTATTCTTAATCCATGACAGCTAACTTGCTCAGGAGTCCTTGGTGAAGGACTTTATCAAATGCCTTTTGGAAGTCCAAGTAAACAGTGTCTACCGGATCACCCCTATCCACCTGTTTATTGATACTCTCAAAGAACTTGAAAAGGTTAGTGAGACAGGACTTACCTTTGCAAAAGCCATATTGATTCTTTTTCCACATGGCTTGTCCCTCTATATGCTTACCAATTTTAACTTTAATAATGCTGTCAACGAATTTGCTGGTGACCTCTTTGACTTGGTGCTACCTTTCCTAACCTGTGGTATACATTCTAGCGAGATTCTATTATTGTGGTTTTGAGTAACCACCAAGCATTTTGAAGAGATTTAACCTTCTTGGTGCCCCCTTTCAACTTCCTTTTTATCAGTTCCCTCATTTTAGTGAAGTTTCCTTTTTTTGAAGGCAAATGTGACTGTGATGGACTTCCTTGGCAATTTTCCACTTAAATATAAATTAAAACTGATAGCACTGTGGTCACTGTTTCCAACTGGTTTGACAACACTCACATCTTGTATTAGGTCCTGGGTGGCACCACTTAGGATTAAATCCAGGGTTACCTCCCCTCTGATCGGTTCCATGACCAACTGGTCTAGGCCACAGTAGTTTAGGGCACTGAGAAATGTAAACTCTTTGTTGTGACTGGAACATGCATTTATCCAGTCATTGTGGAGTAATTGAAGTCACTCATTACAACACTTCCTCATTTGGATGCCTCCTTGATTTCGTTTTCCATCTCAAGATCACGCCGAGCATTCTGATCTGGAGGACAATACCATGTTCCTAGTACTAAATTACTTTTGCAGCCCAGTATTGTCACCAACATTGCTTCAGTGGAGGAATCTGCTCCTTTTAGGTTTTCTAGTCTGCTTGGCACTATGCCTGACACTACATCAGGATTTTCCCTGAAACATCTTTGTCTTTCCCATCCACTGCTCTTTGTTCGTTTCATTTACTTAATATCTGTTTACTTAATTTCCATCATCCCTCATCATTGGCTCTGCTAGCTAGGGCAGATGGGAGTTGCAGTCCAACCACGTTTGAAGGTCTAGATGTTGCTCACCCCTGAATTCTAGCCTAAAGAAGAATTCTGGAGAACATGGAAGCTTGCTCACTACTTTACGATGTTTTAGTTGCTCCTAATAAAAGACATTATACTACCACCATCCTCCTTCCATGCCCAGTCAAGCAGTAATTTCCCTTGCTAAATATGTAGTGCTCTGTTTTATGCAGGAAGGAGGTAACACAAGGCTGATTTCATGCACAGTCAAGAAGGAAGAAATCTAAAGACTAGGACTGTTCAGAAACAACAATACTAGCAACCAGAAAGGGAGAAGGAAAGAGGAAAGGAGGAGAGGAAGAGAAGGAAGGAGATGAGAAACAAAGGGAAAGGAGGTGGAAAAAGAAAAGAAGAAAAAGAAAAAGAAGGGAGAAAGGAATGATTAAGACAGGTATTCAGCATCTTTCATGACTTTGAGGAGAGGGAACATACTCATACAATCCCTCTTGTTGAGTACTCTGGGCATCTCCCAGAGCAAGATTTGAGAGCAGGGGACTGGCTGTCACCTAGCTCCAGTGCAACAGGGAAGTTATTCTGTCTGATTATCACACCCTTACACATTTCAAATGCTTAAAGTGACAACATGGAATATCAGAGGTCTGGGTTCCCCTCATAAACATAAACAGGTGTTGTTAAGGTTAAGGAAGCTCCATGCAGACATAGTGTTTCTACAGGAAACCCACCTGCTCCCCTCAGATGCACATAGGCTCCAGTCCATCTTGGTGGGGGAATTGTATGCAGCTGACTCCTCAAAAAAGGGCAAGAGGGGTGGCAATACTGATCCAAAAAAGATGAACGTACAAATCAATCAAATTGTAGCAGACCCAATGGACCAATATTTATTGCTAGATGCAAGTATAGAGGGGCAATCCTTAATTCTGGCAAATGTATATGGTTCACACGTTGATTTGGTACAGATGTTGAGGGAATGTGTTAATAAAGTAGTTGCTATGTCCCTCCAAAATATTCTATGGGGCAGGGATTTTAATGAAATTCGAAACCCTTTATTACATAGAAATACCCCCCTGCCAACTAAACCACACACAGGCATGAGAGCAGCTCTATTGGATTATATGCGTGATCTGAAACTAATTAACTCTTAGAGACTTATCCATTATTGTAGGTGGAGGATGCCTCAGTGTCCTTTTCCAACACTCCAGAGTCCCTACCTAAGCTGATTACCACACTAAACTAATATAGCAAAGCCTCAGGTTACAGGGTGAACTGGGAGAAATCGGACGTTCTGCCTGAGGAACCCCACACGGCAAGACAGTTTGTTGAGAATGGGGATGTAAACTTAGTGAAGATTCTTTCAAGTATTTAGGTTTCTCCATCCCTAAACTATTAAATAACTTAATCCTATATAATTTAGATCCCCTAATAGGGCACATAAAACTGGGCATTGAATGATGGAAGGGACTCAGATTAAGTTTGTGGGCCAAAGTGAATGCCATTAAAATGAGTATCGTCCCCGGGTTGATTTACTTGCTATGGGGAATCCCCTTTAAAATATCTAAAACTTATTTCAATCTTGTGGATAAACTATTTAGAACGTTCTTATGGGAAGGAAAGACGGCCAGATTCTCTATTGCAAAAATGAGACTCTCAGTGCAGGAGGGAGGCTTCAGTCTGCCAGACCCGGGCACCTACCACACTGCCTATATTTTAACACAGGCATTGCACTGGTCTGAACCAAAAGGATCAGGAACCCCTGTCTCAGTGGTGGTGGAGGGGCAGGCTTTGGAACCCATGCCTGTGCTACAGGCATTGGGCTCCTTCATTGTGCACCCTGGTCATCGCCAACTCTGCACCATCACAGAGGCAAGAAAGATTTGTGTGCAACTGGGACTGACACTGAAATTTGACCCTCACTCTCATGCAGGCCTCATGCTTTGGAACAATCCCAACATAGCTGTAATGGGTAGACAAATATGCTGGAGACGTTGGCATACAGCAGTCATTTTTTCGTTAAATCAGTTGATAGATGAGCACGAAAACTTCATAAATTTTGAGAATCTACCGATGACGGCTCCGCTCCCACCCATAGCTAGGTGGCAGCTACTGCAGTTGCAACATGCTTTCAGAACAAGATTTGGTCCTGCTGCCTTCTCAGTGTCAGAATTCCCGTCACCACGGACAGTCCTCCCTCCCTAAGCAAACACTAGTGGTATTTACCCAATGAAAAAAACTCCAGAGGTTTAATCTTTCTCATATTAGGGAAGTGTGGAACACCGAACTTGGCCAAGAGTGCCAACTTTCAGACTCAGTTTGGTGGGCCCTAAAAGCACAATTTTTTTTAAAAAAGCACCCTAGATCTGAAATTAAGATGAATCCAACAACAACAACAACAACAAATCATCAGAGCCTACTGGACACCTGAATGACTGTACCAGAAGAATTTAAGTGACTCTCCCCTCTGCTGGAGATGTCAGAAAGGGAAAGAGACTCTAATGCACATGCTCTGGAGTTGTCCATTGCTGGAACCGTTCTGGAGGAATGTGATTGAAAGGATCAAATTCACTCTTCAATTAGATGTTGACATACTAGGCTATACAGTGGTGTTTGGACTCAGGCCATCAATATGGAAGAGTGACACACCACTAATGGACTGGTTGTTGAGGGTGACTCCAGTGGGTAAAAGATTGGTGCTCTAGGCGTAGAAGGCAAAACACCCACCCAGGATTGAAGCATAGTGTGAGGTCATGTCATCTTTGGCCTCCCATGAATTAATGTTCTTTAAACACCTGATGAAAGAGGACAGAGGCCTCCTGATTTGGCAGCCATATGTGGAACTGCTTAATTAACTAATCTTATTAAGTTATTTTCCCCTTTTGCATTCTTTGAATATTATTTGGTGTTGTTTTTTCCTGAGTTGGTCCTGAGGTGGGATCATTCAGGTATTGAGGGTTATTGGGGGGGGGGGGGTTGGTAGGGGAAAAGGACTGTAAGGAAAAGAAATGGAAATTCATGCAACAATGTCCAGGATTTGAGAATGTTTGTTCATGCTTAATCACTACAAAGACACGGACCAGCAGTCACTGTTGATTTCTTTATATATTGTTCTTTGTGATATGAAACTAAAACTAATAAAGAATTATTAAGAAAAAAATTGTTTAGGGGGGGTGTGTGTGTGTGTGCGCGCGCGCGCGCTGTCTGTGTATGTGCTATCTGTGTATGTGTCTGTATGTAAACAGTTTTTATATTATGTACAATATTGTATTTTTAAGGGTTTAATCTTTGTAAACTGCCCAGAGCGCTTTGACTATTGGGCGGTATAGAAATGTAATAAATGAAATGAAAAGAACCTGTAGTTTGTTGTTGGATTATGAACTCTCGGTTGTTGTTATGTGTGAATCAAGTCATACTCATTCAATGGGGAGATAGCCAAAGCTTTGGAAAACCAAAGCAAGGCTCTTCCTTGAGTCTAAAGTGACAGGGACCTTGCCTGAAACAGACTGAAGTGAAGTGGCCCCCTGTCCAAAGTGGATTCTGAAGCCATTTTTTTCTGTGCACACACTTAATATTTATTTATTTATTACATTTATATCCCACCTTTCTTCCATCATAGAACCCAAGGTGGCTACATGTGGTTCCCAGGTGGTTTCCTGTCCAAGCACTAACCAGACCCAGACCTGCTTAGCTTCCACAAGGTGACTGCCTCACATGCCTTCAGACTGTGCTCTGGCAATACAGACAGACCCCAATCTGTAGAATTATTTGATAACCATTGCACTGGCAGAAGCATTTAGATTGGGAAATGTGTGTCATGAATGTACACACCACCACCACATCTGTTATCTAGAAATTATTTCAGTTGTGTTTAGATTCCCTTACACATGAATAAGAGACCCTAAACCACCTGCAGGTGGATGCAGGGACAAGTTCGCATGTTTTGAAAGTCTTCTGGGAAACATGTCAGTTCCTGGAAGAAGGCTGCATTTTGATGTCATTTAAAATGGCATAGAAACGGCTTTCTTTCACTTACCATTCATACTTGTGCAATCTCACTTTGATGACTTCAGTGGGAGACTAGACAGGAAGCATTAACCATACTCACAGGCCACATTACACGTTTAGGGCTCCATCTAGTCAAGATTAGATCAGTCTGCCTTGCAGCAGAATGAGGTGGTAGAATCCTGAGATGGTAGAGTAGATGCAGGGGAACATTAGAAAAATATGATCCCCCACCAGCAGTCTAAATGGGCCCAGACCATTCTGCTACAATATCATCTCTGTTACATTCTCCTGTGTGTGCATATCAGTTCAGGATTGAAGGTGGGACGGTGTTCTGCTCTCACTGGAATCCAAGCCTCAACCATCACTTCAATGGAGAGAGACGCATTTCTGGAGCAGGCCTGGGACTCGCTGTTGGCTTGCCTCACTTCTGAAGTAAAGTGTAGTAATATACGTTACCATCTAAAGACCCATAAAATCATTCGGTCTAGTATCTATAATTGCCTATGTGTGCCACTGTACACTCTGCTGCCTGGTTTGGGCCTCATGGTAAGTCAGGATTCTGGAGAAACCTGGCTTATCAGCTTGAGCAAGGGTGCTCGTTCTGTACACACTGCCTGATTGTTCCTGCTCGGATCCTCTGGCAAGCAGGAGCAGCTAAACAAACCACAGACCCTCTGCCCTTTGTTTGTTGATCATGACATCCAAACCTGAGATTCTGGCTTGTCTCTCCCCAAGCGGGCCACGGTCGCAAGCCATAGTTTGTTGTTGGTTTAGGACTCTGGCTTGTTTGGAGAGAGTCAAACCAGAACCTCCAGTTGGGATATCACAATAAACAAACTATGGACACAGGATCTGTGGTTTGTTTAGCCACTCCCAGTTACAGGGGAAACCAAGTGTGAGTGATCAGTAGGGGTGTACGAACCCCACTCACTCATCCGGTCGGGGTGTCCACTGGGGGGGGGGAAACGATCCGTCCCTCCCCCCGGAATCCTTCCCGGCCGGCTCTGCTCCACGGTGAGTCCGCCGAGCCGCTGGCAGGGCCCATCTACAGCCGGACTTCTGTCTGCTGCCTCGCAAATGACATCCAGAGTCGCCATTTGCATCCCTGCTCTTTGCCATGATAGGCTACATAAATATTTATGTAGCCTATCACGGCCAAGGGTAGGGACGCAAATGGCGTCCGCTACACCGGATACCATTTGCATCCGCAGCCCGGCAGCGGATAGCTGCGGACAGCAGCGGATGGACCCGGACCGGCTGGTGCCAGGTAGGGTTCGTCCCTACCGGACTTTGCGGGGTGGCGGGGGGAGCAGTCCATTCTGCCACGGACTCCAGGGGGGCGGATTCTAAAGGCCTCCCTGGAGTCCGTGGCAGATTTCTCCACCATCCCTAGTGATCAGGCAGTGTACACAAGAGTACACCAATAAGCCAGGGTTCTCTGGAATCCTGGCTTATCATGATGTCCGAACTGGCTGTTGCACTCATGTCCTGCTTGTGGTTTCCTGGTCAACAGCTGGTTGGCCACTGTGTGAACAGAATGCTGGACTAGATGGACCCTTGGTCTGATCCAGCAGGGCTCTTCCTATGTTCTTATAGCCCTGCATGAATGCTAAAAGAAAAAAGGCACCATGCATAATTGAGAAACAGTCAATGGATCTACTGCTAAATGTAAAGGGGGGGAAACATAATCTTCGGTTAACACTTCCTGAAAGAGGTGCAAAGGCAAGTGGGTGGTGATGTTGGCAAGGGGGTGGGGCAACCGAGGGAAGCTCTGCAGGCCAGATTGGGATCCCTCCAGGCCAGATTAAGCCCATGAGCTGGAGGTTCCCCTCCAATGATGAATAATAGCCTTCCCCAACCTGCTGCCCTCCAAACGTTTTGGATTACAGCTCCCAGCATTCTTTTTTTTTAGTATTTATTTATTATTTTTAAACAGATCACTTTACAAAACATTGCGAACACTAAGACATTACCATTTTTTAGACATTGGACACACTAAAACCTATTACAAAAAAAAGCAATGAAACCCACCAAATTCCCTACAACAATAAAACATCTAGACATAACTAACTTTTAAATTTACAATAAAGGAAATGGATTACCATGTATCATACCTTGCTTATCATTCCAAAAGCTCCTAAATAGCTTCCATTCCTGTTCAAATTGATTTATCCTGTATCTCCCCTGCTTAACCCAAAGAACCCATGTAATTTTGCTTAGGGTTGCCAAATTTTAATATACGACTCTTTTAGTCTAGGTATTTCCTTTCTTTTCCAATATTTGGCATAAAAAGATGTGCTGCTAAGATCATATAAAAGGGGAGCTTTTCTTTGTTCTTTGGTACATCTTTCAGGTAAGGTAATAAACAAATTCTAGGATCAAAAGGTATAGTATATTAAAGAATATTACTAATATTAAAAATAATTTCTTTCCAGAATCTCCTTGCCTCAGAATAATCCCACCAACAATGTATAAAAGCTGCTTTTTACTTTCCATACTTCCAGTTCAGATATCTTTGCAATATTCATAGGCCTTAGATAACCATATAGGAGTGATGCATCACTGAGTCAAAACTCCCAGCATTCTTGACCACAAGTCATGCTGCCTGGGGCTGATGGGAGCTGAAGTCCAGAATATCTGGAGGGCACCAAGTTGGGGAAGGCTGAGGAAAAGGAACTGTAAAAAAAAAACTGTTAAAAAGACATCCCATGTTGCTAACAGAAATTAGTAGATGTTCTTACCACAAATAACATCTATAATACTTTTGAAAATGGACTTTTCTCTCAAGACAGCCTAAAAACAATAACATGAATGACAACACTATATCCTTGGGAAGCCACTAATTTCACTTTTGAATACCAAAGGGAGTCCAGGTGCCATTCATTTTTATTTTGTTTATTCCTCTTGAATAAAACTTGTTGCAATGTGTTGCCTTCAGGGCATACATGATTCATAGCCCTAAGCAATGCAAAACAAGTTTTTTTTAGAAAGGCCCAATGTTGTTAAAGCCTTTGAACTGATGAAAACGCCTCTCTCAGGTGATGGAAATATCTTCAAGTCAAATTTTGAGTGAACTGAAATAGCTGACTATATTTGAACATGCATTGTAAAAACAGGGAGACTTGTCATCCATTCTTGTCTTTTCAAAAAAGACAATTTTCTACTTAATTGTTCAAGGAACTTAGTTCTGATCAGAATTTTGTTAGATAAATTTCTGGAGAGTCTGTCAATGGCTTCTAGGCTTGAGGGCTAAGTGCTGCCTCCAGTACCAGAGGTGGTATGCCTATGTACACCAGTTGCTGGGGAACATGGGTGGGAGGGTGCTGTTGTGCTCATGCCCTGCTTGTGGGTGCCCGGTCAACAGCTGGTTGGCCACTGTGTGAACAGAATGCTGGACTAGATGGACCCTTGGTCTGATCCAACATGGCTCTTCTTATGTTCTTATACCCACATAAAGACAGTACCTCTTTTGTCAACATCAGAGGGGAAGCTAAATGCCCAGATGGCAAGTGCTATTATTGTCTCTCTCCTGAAGTGGAGACCAAGGCTGGCCAACCTATTGGACAAGGTAGACATGAAGTTATAGGAGATGCCATGTGTCCTACTGCTATATTCCTTTGAATCACTAACATGCTACTGACACTATCTGGGTGGTTGCTCCCACACCACTCCAACTAACATCTCTGCCATCTGAGGTTAGGTGCATGGCAACTGCAGAGAAGGTCTTTTCAGTGGTGGTACCCAAATTATGGAATTCCTTCCTTAAGTATCCCCTTTGGTATTGTCATTATTATTTTTTAGGCACCAAGTGAAGTCCCTCCTGTTCTCTTGGGCTTTTAATGGCATTTGATCTGCTTTGGGGTAGGGATGTACGAAAGTCACTTACCTTTTCACGGATTCTGTTCGTGGAGGGGGGAGGCGATCCGGTCCTCCCCCGCGGAATCCTCAACGGCCGGCTCTGCTCTGCAGTGGCTCCGCGAAGCAGCCGGCCAGGCCAGGGCTGTCCGCAGCCGGATTTCCGGCCGCAGACTGACTGGTGCGGATGCAAATGGCAGCTGCCCTAGCGGCCACCATTTGCATCCAGCCAGGGAGCCATGATAGGCTACGTAAGTCTTTACATAGCCCATCACGTCTCGTTAAAAAAAATGGCGTATGCAAATGGCGGCGGCTACAGCCGCCGCCATTTGCATTCCTTATTTTTCACCGTTTTAGTCTACGTAAATATTTACGTAGACTATTACGGCAAAAAAAAGGGGGAATGCAAATAGCGTAGTGGGTGCTATTTGCGTTCCTTTTTTATTCGCCGTTTTAGCCTACGTAAATATTTACATAGACTAAAACGGCGAAAAATAAGGAACGCAAATGGCGGCCGCCGTAGCTGCCGCCATTTGTGTATGTCGTTCTTTTTGTTTTTTGTTTTACCCAGACGTGATAGGCTACGTAAAGACTTACGTAGCCTATCACGGCAAAGACCAGACTGCAAATGGCGGCTGCGGCAGCCAGTCAAAGGACCAGCCGCCGCTGCCAAAGCCGCCGCTGGAGCCGCCGCCGTTCGGAACATCCGCCCCAGGTAAGTCTCGTCCTGGGGGGGATCTGTGGGGGCCGCGGGGGTGGCAGGCCATTCCGTCACGGATTTTGGGGGGCCAAATGCCAGTGCATTCGGCCTCACTGAAATCCATGGCGAAATTCTCTGCCATCCCTACTTTGGGGGTTATTTTGCTCCCCTGCTTATGTTTGGTGAGTGAGTTTTTACTGGCTTGTGCTGTGATATGTTTTATTGGTTTTGCTACCTACTCCAGCTTATGGTATATACAGCTAAATCCAAGATTGGGAGTAGCTTGTCTTTGCATGTGTTTGGAACTCATGAGCGGTTTCGACTGAACCCACCTAACATAAAGCGACTTCATACGTTCACTTCTAGCAAGAAAAGAAAAGCCTACACAAGGGAAGCCTCAAAGAACAGGCCTCTGACCTGGAGCCTAGCCCTCCCCTGTCTGTGCAAGAGCTCATGTTTGACATGCTGCTGGCACTGCCACATCGGCTCCATGGAATGTGGGCTCTTGGAGAAGAGGATGCTAGCCCAGTGCTGGAGCTAGGCTTGGAAGTCTCTGGCAGCATGGCCTCAAGGGTCTCTGGCAGCTCAGGCTCAGGGTCTCGGGCTATGCAGTGGTGCTTGGGCCTGGAGTTCCCTCTGCACCACTGGTTCTTCGGCCTCCGAGTCCATGTCCAGGTCACTGCTGGACTTTGGGGTCATTACAAGGGGTAGGCAGCCTGGCAGGCACCAAATGAGATGTCCATGGGCACCATGATGAAGACACCCAGGTAGAGTCTAAGCATTCCAGTGGGGTTAATGAATGTTCATAGACTGGGCAGCATGTTCCACCTCCTCCCCAACCTCCCCAATTCATTAGAATGTGAAGAGCACTCTCGGTGCTTGGGCATGTCTCTTATCGAAGCCTTCAATGTATGGACATGTTTCTGAAGATCTTGTTATCGCATAAAGAGACCTTTGCCTACGACTTGGGCCAAGGAATCTGAATTTTGTTAATCCTACGCATAGACCCGCCTGTATGTGCTTCACCTGATAGTCTGATGACCTCCAATGCATAACCTTGATCTTATTACTTCCTTTAATTGTACCCCTTCCTACTCTCCCCTTTCATTTGGTCATTGGTGTATTTATGTTAGTAAGCATGGTGAAAGTTGTTATAAAACTCTGAAAGTTATTCAGTAAAAAGTATACATAGAAAAAGCAAGAAGGCATGAAGAGAGCCCCTGTGTTTACAGCTGTACTCGCTGGAGCTCTCTTCAGACATCGTAATGAAGACATGGAGTTTGGGGTGAAGCTTGTGCCACCGTCATACAGCACCCTCCCACACATCTTCATGGTCTGCACTTGAATTCATGAAGGCAGACCCCCAAAAAGAGAGGACTGGGATTACTCAAAATAACAACAATGAATTGACTATGATGATGCTGATGCTGTTGATGAACTGAATAAACATATAAGCATGCTCCTGGTGGTTCCACATGGACCTATGGCCTGATTGGAATCCACCAGGAGAAGAGCCTTCAGTGTGGCAGCCCCCTTTCTTTGGAACACCCTGCCCCTGGAGGTCAGGCAGGCGCCAACACTGTGTTGCTTCTGGCGTCTTCTGAAAACAGTTCTGTTCCAGGAAGCATTCCTTAAACGACCAGCCACGATTTTTATTGGCATTCAGTTTTTAATAATTTTAATATGGTGCTTTAATCTTTAATCTTTTTATTATTTTACTTCTTGGGTTCACCGTTCCAGAATCTGTTTGGATGGGGAGCGGTATACAAATGTTGTAAATAAATAAATAAACAAACTGAGCAGGGAGCTTAATCCCCACCCCAAGGCTGTTCCTGTTTCAAGGTATGTCTCTATGTAACCTTAATCTCCCTGAGAGCAAGAGCCTTCATCACTGATCATTCTGTTAGTCTCAGCTGTGCTAATATAGTTCAGAATCTTTACAAATCTGCTGATGTGATGTGGCTGCACTTTGCGGTGAGAATATCCAAAAATTGTAGCCAAAAGCGATCAGGAACCTTGCCACTGAGATCAAGCAAGTGTGCCAGCTGGAAACTGTACAAGTCTCTCCTGTCATCATCTACAGTCGAGGGTTGTTCTTTCTTATTAAAATGGGAACTTATTTTAATTAAAACTATGAACAAGCAATAAGTATCAATAGAGATGGCCTACAAAATATAACCCACTGCCTTCCCTGCCCTAATCCATAGAGAACTTATTTTTTTTAAGTTGCAGGCTACCAGAAGGAGCTATTTTAGTGCAGTCTGAATATATTATCCAAATTTGTATAGACTTATTTTTCATGATTTTTTTTCTGCTGTTGCTAGTCATGACAAATAAATATTAGGGATAGGTGGACACCTGCTTGCTCGACCCAAAATTCACTTGGGCCATATGAGTGTTCACATCGCACACTTAGGGGAAAAAATGTGAGGGATGTTTTGAGCATTTGACTTGAGCACTCGAGCAGCCAAATTATTTCCCTGTCTTTCTACCTCACAACAGAATCCTTACTTTGGAGAAGGGGCCAGGAGGCAGGTGGCAATGGCGCAAGGAAGGTGGTGAAACACAGGAGAATGGGCTAGGAGAGGCCCTGCAAGGCCTCTCCTTGGCAGGAAATGACATGTCATTTCTCACTGGGGATCGTGGGGCTTGTAGTCGAGCCCCAGGATTCGGCATGGGTAGGGCATCCTGTGAGCATTGGGCGGCGGGGGGGGGGGACTTGTGCATCGCCCAAACAGAGGAATTGTATCACCCAAAAAAGGAGACGGATTTGCATAAAATATGCATGTGCTGAATTAAAGAGAGAGAGATGCAAATTTAGAAAGAGTTGCTATAATTTAAACAGTAATATAAGCCATTTCACCACAGTAGGGAAGGCTGTGAGCAGACAAGCTGTGTGCCTCCTTCTCAGTCTGCTGAGGGGCTAAATATTGACGGGCAGCTTCAAGGCCCCTGCTGTCCCTCCTTATGGTTCTTTGTCGTGAAACCGGACTTGGACTGGACGACCCTTCCAATAGAGGATGCCTTCAGAAAAAAGGGACTCATGGACACATGCCATTTGCTGCCATGAAGAGGGTCCACAGGACTTCTCCTGACCCATCCTCCTGCCTTCTGCTACTGCCCCACTCTTCTGCCCTCTGCCTCCTAGCACCCTCTCCCCCTTCCCCAAGATATAGATTTTTTCCCCCTTGGGGAAGGAGGGTTTGGCAGGGTGGCTGGAATAGCAGGTGAGGGGGGGCCTGAGCCCATTCTCAGTGTGGGCCAGCTCAAAAAGGGGCTGGGCAAAACTCAAGATGGGGGGCAATCAATCCGGGGGGGGAAGGCTCACATTATTTAGCTCCCGTTTTAAATTCTCACCCCATTCCTCTCCACATTTCCTCAACCCATGGAACAGAATTCATTCTTTAAATAATATCCATTTTTACAGGGAGCGCTAAAGTCAGACATGCTAATATTTATGCTTAGGTTTCTTGTATGATGCATTTCACACTTGATTATGATGTCCGCTCCATATCCACAATGATATACAATGTTCCACAGGCAAAGGTGTCTGAGACAAGTTCTTCCGCAGACATTAAGGTTTGCAGGCACACAGTAATTTGACCTGCTATTAGGCAGTTAGTTGTTGTCATTTTGAAATTACCGATAGCAATGCAAGCAGACAACAAACACCATATCCGTCAGTCAGGCGGATTATTACAGGGTTGGTCCTAAAAGGGAAGGGACCGTTCCAGAGTGGTTAGGAGGATAGGGAGGAAATTAATGACTGATGCAACTTGGCTCTTCAGGATGGATTTGCATCTGCAGCAAGTCAGAATTAGTGGGGTGGTTCGTAGAGAAAATATTTTCTCTTTTAATTATATGTTGCGTTTAGCTTCATGTTTGCTTGAGGTTAAATGCATCACAGTGTGCCGGCTCTTGTCTGACATGCTGGTTATAGCATTACCTGATAAACATCCTCTGTTTGTGTTTAGCTGGGATCGTTTCACACCCTTCCAGACTTCCCCACATGTGCTTAGACTCAAGATAGGCTCCTGTCCAGCAAAAACAAAAACAAAAACCCCAACTTGTGCAGAAAAACAAGACATGTGTCTTCCCCATTGAGCAAAATGATGCAGGAACCAAACCACAGCATGTTCAACACCCCCAGACTTTTAAGAGAGGCACCTTTGGTTTAGGGTGGCCACTTGTGAGCTGCCAAAAAAGAGGATAAAAGAGGGTGCACATTTGCATAAGACATGCATGTGCTAATTGATATGTACAGATGCACATTTAGAAATGATAACTATAATCAGTGCGGCGGTGAATCCACTCTGGGTTTCAGTCAGAACTCTAAAGGAGCTATCCGAGGTTTGGGAGATATGGTTCAGCACCTTGGATAGCTCCTTTAGACTTCTGACAGGTTCTGACTGAAACCCAGAGCAGATTCACCACCCCATAACATCAGAGCCACCAGGTTCCACTGACTATAATTTAAACAGAAATACAGTTCATCTCACCATAGTGGGGAAGACTGACCAGGTGACCTGTGTCCTTTGCTCAGTCTGCAACGTCAAGACCCATCTCATCCTTCTAATGGTTATTTGTCTTTATACTAGATTTGGACTGGATAGCCCTCCTAACAGAGGACGCCTTCGAAATAGAGGATAGTCTTCTGAGAGACTTTCAAATATAGGACTGTCTTTTGTAAAAGAACACACATGGCCATGCTCCTGTGGTTTCAGACAGGCAATCAGGACAACAGCCATGCTCTAACTGCCAAGGACTTAAAGCAAAATAAATCATTTACTTTAATAGAGGATATTTTTGGCCTTATCAGCATAAAACTATCCTGACCAAACTCCACCTTAAGTGTAAGTCCTAACGTGTCAGAGTGCCGAGATGCCAGGAATCCTTCAGAGAAACTTGGAAGTATTTCCATGATAACCAGTCAGGAGGCCACAGCAAAAATGCAAACAGTCAGCTGAACCTATAATGCAGCAGTTGAAGCCATTCATAGCAGGAGGTGCCCAAAAAGGGCTCAGAATAAGAGGCAGGAGCAAGAGCGGTGAACGTGGCCTCCTTCCTGCCCCCCGCCATTCAAATAGATAGGCTGTTACCTGGTTGTGCTTATTATAAGCTGTACTACTAGCAATTGTATTACTAGCTGCGGCAAGGGTTAAACTCATTGGCCTCGATCCAAAGTACTGTGCAGCTACTTCTGTGTGCTTATCAGAGCTTTGAACTTGCATTTCTGGAATTGCAGCTACACGGCCTAGCCCTTTCTGGAAACTGAGGGGGACTTCAAAGGCGTTTTGTGATACGACATGGTGGGGTGCGGGTGGGGGTCTGTGATTCAAAGGAAAAATGTCAAAAGTCTCACGGGGTATGCCCAAGCCCTTAGGCGTGCCTAAAGCAGTTTGGGTTTTGGTTTTATCCTGGTCCCTGTTCCCACCAGTATTGCGTGACACCTGACCTTTCCTTTCCCTCACAGAAGCTGCAGCCTTTTGTGTGCATCCTATTTGCAGGACCTGCAGCCGGAGCAGTTAGAATGTATGTGAACATTACAGCGGCTCAGCCAGTTGCCACAGGGGCTACAAGTTTTACCCTATGACCCATATATTTAGAGAGTATATCAATTAGTCTTTTATTCTCAAAATTGCAATAGCAAACAACACAAACGCTTACAAGAACGTGCAGTTTAAACAGAGCCTTTGAACAATCAAGTGAATGGTAACAAATGCATTTGCATTGCCTCACCATTTACAAGAATCATATTTACATGAGATACGGAGGAAATGTCGAAAGGATGGTCAAAAAGGTCAGAGTGACAAGTGGTCCATAAAGATCAGTCTCAGCAAGAAATATACAGTTAACATTTCTTAATATAGATGCTTATTGGATGTACTAGGAACCCCCTGTCTGGAAGCACCCTGAATGAGAGACTCCCAGTATGGGACAAGTATTTGTTGTTGTTCAGTCGTTCAGTCGTGTCCGACTCTTCGTGACCCCATGGACCATAGCACACCAGGCCTTCCTGTCCTGCGCTCTCTCCCGGAGCGTGCTCAAGTTCATATAAAAAGGAAACTTGGTGATGAGCCCATGAAACAAGAAGGAATAGTACATTATTAAACCAGTGGAGCAAAGGCAAAAGCTAGTCTGAAGAAGCATGGAGGGGGTGGGAAAGGGAAGGTCCTGGGAACATTGAAAGAGAGGAAGAGGGAGGTTTGGCCTAATGACAGACCAAAGGATGCAGAGCCAGGCACTCCCTAAAGTATAATTCTGGATCTGACTATGATTCATTGTGCTTGGCTTGGGAGACTCACTTAACCTCTCTCCTTCTATTAAATCATGTAAACAAAGTTAATATTTACCTACCAATGTTACATCAATTAAAGTTTATAATGGCCTGCTTGTAAGGCTTCCTAAAGATGAGAGTTGAAATTCACCAACAATTATTAGCAGAAGGTGGGTGTGCTTGCTCTCGGCACAAGAAGTATGCCAGGAAGTCAGTAAATCCTGAGCACTGCATTACTACTAACACAGAGTATTTCACTTCTGCCATACACATACACCTAGATCTTGCTTTACTCTTCTCATGGTCTTCTTACAGTATCACATCTTTTGGCTTGCTCCCCAAAACCCTATAAGTGATCTCCCTGCACAGGGCTAAATGAATCATTGTGCTCAATGCATGACAGGTTTAGAGAGCAATCCTATGGTCCCTACACAGCATCCCACAGGCCATAGGAATGTGCAGGGGAAACTGCTCTGAGGCTGTAGACAGAGCTCCAACCTCAGAAGTTGGAAGTTGGCTGACATTTTCCTGATGTCAGAGCCTTCATTTCGGCTCTGCCCAGCCACCATGGGGTTTCACGTGGTGATTCCCTCTATGAGGTCAGAACTCTGACCTCATAGAAGGGAGAAATGGCTGTTTGGGGGAGGGGTTCAGGATCTGAAGGCTTCAAAACCCTCCCAGCTCCTTACCACGCCCCCATCCCAGGAATGACAGAGGGACTGGGAATGATTTTCCCATGCTGGCAATGGGAGGGAATGGTTTTTCTTCTGTCCGTGGATGGAACGAAAATACTGTAAGCCCTGCCTTCCTCTCGACATCTGCCCCATTGGCAAGAACAGACAGGGCAAATGAAGGAACGGAGCATTCCAGTCTCAGAGCACTCTGTCGAGACCATAGGATTGCCCTCTAAGGTTCCTCTAAAATTATTTTCACACATGATGCCAAAACATACAAACAAAGAAACAAGGCACCCGTGATCCTCACTTTCACGGTTTGTGCCATGTATGAACATTATCACTGCAGGATAGACTGTGGAAGAGGAATCAAATGCATACTCTAGTCATTGTAGGCTGGTCGTTGTTTCCATTCACCTTATAAACTGACTTAGGCACAAATGTGATTTAAGCTTCATGTGTGAAAATGCCCCCTTACTGCCAGCCTGGCAACTTGCCCAGAAGTTCCTTTGCTTTGGCCTATGACATTAGCCTAACGCCTTTTTTCTATGCAGCCCATCCAACTTCCCCTTGACATATTATTTCCTCCGCCTTGCATTCTAAGATCACTTAACTTCAGAAAGTTTGTGGAAGGAAAGTTTCCAATCCCCTCCTCTCAGGTGCAGATGCCTGCACCTCCCCAAAAGTCTCTCTTGGGGAGGGAGATTCTGAACTACATGGAATGGGGCACAGGGGAGCTGCTGGAGAATGAGGAATTGCCTCACATCAACTCAGATCCTAAGATGAGTTAACTTCAGGAAGTTCATGGAACTTCCTTTCTTCAGAGCAGGACATACTGGGAGTCTCTCATTCAGGGTGCTTCCAGACAGGGGGTTCCTAGTACATCTAATAAGCATCAGGCAG
Organism: Heloderma suspectum; assembly: GCF_057233095.1. Lineage (NCBI taxonomy): Eukaryota > Metazoa > Chordata > Lepidosauria > Squamata > Helodermatidae > Heloderma > Heloderma suspectum. The sequence continues at coordinate 200,046,546 of NC_139458.1, forward strand.
CTATTCCATCCTTTCCTCCTTAACAGAAAAAAGAAGAAAGGTGAAAGCAGCAGTGGGAAAACATGGGAGGCTATGAATGGAAGATGATGACAACAGGACCTCCCTCCCACTCCCCAGCAAAATTCCATGAATGAGGTGGGGCAATTGAACAATAAGAGCCCCTTTTGGAAGCACACTCAGTTGCAGATACTTTCTCTGCATTTTGGGACATGCTTCCTTTTAAAGACCCTCTTTATTCTAAATTTTAGAATCCATGGCAGCAGATGCAAGTCTGGAGGGTTTCCAGAAATGGCTTGGTGGGTCCCATGCAGCCTGTGGGCTGCACTTTTTGCACTCCTAAAACATCATTGCTCCATAGAACCTATTTGGAAACACTATTTCAGAATGCTGCACTTTCATAGCGCTCAATGGAATGAACACCCCAGAGCCCCTCGGTGGAATGAACACCCCAGAGCCCCCTTGCTTTTGAGATATTAGTCTCAGTCTTTCCTGTCTTTACCTTAGCATTCCATTTGATCTATGGAACTGCCTTCAGGCTGCAATCTTAAATAAACGATAAGGCCAACTGAGCAGAGTGGAACTTCCACGTAAACATGAATAGATTTGCATGTTAATCATATACTATAATAAATGAAGCATCTTCATGAATCACAAAGAGTTAAAGAAAAATGATTAAGACCATAACTATTAGTAAAGAACCCAAACCTGTTTTGAGAGCCTCATTTGTTTTCAGTCTTGGACAACCTAAAGCAAAGCACTTGAGTGGATCTCTCTGCAAGCAGATTTGTGATGAGAGCCATTACATGTAGCAAGATGCTGAGTGTTCAAAATGCTTATCTTTTTCTGTTCATCTTGTCTGCAAAACTGGAAGCAACTGCTTGGCCAGCAACAGGACTATGCACACTTACTTGAGAATAAGTCCCATTGAACTCAGCAGGACTTATTTCCAACTAAACTCGCATAAGGTAGCGCTGCAAATCAAATTAAAAAGCAAGACTCCCTTTAAGTCAGGGGTGTTGAACCTCAGGGTGGGGGCAAATCTGGCCCATCTCCACTCCTAATCTGGCCCTCTGGGGTTCCCCAGAGGGCCAAGCCCCATCTTTCCCCATGTTGTCAGATGATTTTTGCCTTTTTCCCATGGCTGCCACCATTTGGCAGTTTCCTGACTTTTGTGTATATTCTCCCCATTCTAAAAGATTGAAATGCCTTGCCTAAGGCTTAGCTGCTGGCAGTAAAAGCTTCAAATTAAAATGTGCTGGTAATTTTTGTATTTTTGGCTCCACCCCTTTGCTCTTAGCCTTGCCCCCTTTGTCTTCACTTCCACCCATCACTGGAATGTAGCCCCTGAGAGTTTCGCCAAAATTGAATTCACCCCTCAGGCTGAAAGAGGTTCAGCAACCCCTGCTTTAAGTGGATTTTTATTGAGCTGCAATAACAGAGGAGCTTCCTTACAGTATACATAAAAGCAGCAGCAGCAGCAACAACAAAAGGAAAATAATTTTTATATACGAAAGCGGATCAGTATATATCAAAACCTAAAATATTTGCTTAATGTCACCAAGGAGCTTCACTCAAAAGGACGTTCTGTTAAAACAGATTTTATTTGCAGGAGCTGTATTCCATTGTGAAGGAGAAGGAGAAAGGACTGGATAGTATTTGGGGGCTTCTTCACACAGAGCTTTTATCCTGCTGTTGAGATGGTTCACTCACAGAAGTTTGTGGGCCCTTCAGATGACACCATGAACCTTCAGGGTGTCTCCTGCACGAAAAGAACCTTATTCCATTGTTAAAAAGATCGGAGATAATGAGCTATTGAATTACAGCACTTGAGTTCCACTTGAGTTCCCTCCTGAAAAGAAAACCTGCAGTAAGAGAAGCTGGACCACAGCGCCATCTAGCAGCTGTATAATGAAACATATGGAAGACTCAGACCGGGGGGGGGGGGGGAAGGCTGGGAGAAAGGAAGCATGTGTCAAGGGAGTGCATTGTGATCCTGCATTTAAACCGGAAGCAGAAAGCCCGCTTTTAAATGTGAGATTTTAGGCTGGGTAGAGATGCTCTTGAATGCTTGGCCCAATGGTCCCCCTTTCAGTTCCTTTTTGCTGAGTCACCTGCATGAAAACGCTCTCTTCTCCATCAGTTGGTTCTACTCAAATATTTAACTCCATTTATTACCTTGAATCACACGGGCACTTTGGGTAAGCCAATCCCCCTGATTTTTAATACATTCACTTACTGCAACTAACAGTTTATATGAGGCTAAAAACGGAAAGTGCAAAGAAGTGGGAGATCATCACAGATGGAACATTATATGCTGACATGGATTGTGGGAATTGTATGATGTGATCTCATGGATTCAAGCTTTTCAGGTAGCATGTCTAAGAAGTCCTGGCAATTTTCCATCCATGACAAAGGGCACCTACAGTAAAAACCTCCATAAAAGACAGGGAACATTAAGCTCCTTCATACCGTTGCCAGATTGTTTGGCAGAATCAGTGTTTTGAAAGAGTTGGGATGTGTGTGGGTTTTTGTTTTTCAAAATTCTTGGTATGCAAAGATAAGAGAATTTTCTCTCGAAATGTGTTACACTGGCATTTGCTTTGTATCTTCTTTGCAACCATTTCAGCTGCCTTGAGCTAATAGAAAAGGTGCGATATAAATGTTCATCTGTATGCTTGTATTATGAATGTAGGCATGTATAAGAAATAAATAGATCTCACAGGAAGTCTTCAGACAAACATGCTGTAAAGCTACTACCATTTATACCAGGGAGGGCAAGTGATGATTTGCAGGCTGGATCCAACCCCTAAAGCAATGTTACCTGCCCTCACCCAAGATGGCCTTGTCAATTTCACAGCGCAATCCTATGCATGTTTACACAGAAGTAAGTCCCACTATGTTCATTGAGGCTAATTCTCAAATGGCTATGCATAGGATTGCAGCCTTCATCAAAGACTTGTAAGAACAAGTGTTTACATCTTTACCTGCAAGGGAAAGAATAAGACCCTCTGGGTGTGTTCGCATGTTCAGGGAGGGAAAATAAGCCATGGTGGCTTATTTTCCTTCCTTGCACATGCTGGTTGCAAGCCACCTAATTAGCATAATTACCCTCGCTGGGAATGGGTTGTTGTAATGTCTGAACCTGGCGAGGGTGGATGGCTAGGGTTGTTTACAAACCACCCCAGTTACCCTTGCCTGGTTCAGAGGTCACAACAACCCACCCCTAGTGAGGGTAATTATGCTAATTAGGCAGTTCGCAACTGGAATGCACAGAGAGGCATCCCAGTGATTGTGCGAACCCGGTCTCTGGCTGCGTGCTCATGTAATGCTAAATCATAGTCAAATAAAACATGCATGAACAGAAAGGAGCCTTTGCAAAGTGCTGGATGCAACCACTCCCCCTCCCCCTCTTCCTTCTTCACAGCTGGGAGAGGAATAAACCAGGATTCCGTTTCACTTTAGCCAATTTTTGGCTAACCCAGGAATCATGGTGTAAAAAACCCTGTTTGTTAAACAAGCCAGCTAAATAATCCAGGTTTTGTAGTTGGCTTGGCTAACAATCGATTAGAGTTTCTTTTAAATCATTATTCCTAGTTCACATATAATGACAAACCAGGAATTGGCTAAAGTCAAACTGAATCCTGGATTATTCCTTCTCCTGGTCATGAAAGAGAAGGAGAGTGGGCGGGAGGAGTGCACAGTCCAAAGGCTTCACTTGGGCCCCTTTCTGGTGGGGCATTTACCACCACTAAACCATGGTTTGCTAGCATTACATGTGAAATCTCACTACTATGTGCTTCTTATTTAAATTGTATTACATTGCTTCCTCATGCACATCTGAAAACGCAAAGGGACACAGCTAATCTGCATTTTGAGGGCCTATTTCAGGAAGCACATTAATGCCTCGCTCCCACAGACGATGATGTCATACCATCCAAGCTCATGGGCTCCATACCGGTAGTTGTTATCTCGTAGAACCGGTCCATTTGTGAGCAGATCATTTGGGCCCCAGGTGAGTGTCTGAAGAACAGAGCGACTTCGCAAATACTGTCGCCAGAGATCCTTGGTTTATACTATCTGCTGTTTATATCAAACATATGGAGTTCACATACCATTGTGTCTAGCATAAGAAGAGTTTGTTGTATTTCAGAAACTGTATATACTGACTTTGGTAGCTGAGAATTTGAATGATGGACTTTTGAAATCCTGGAAATACATTTCAGTTCTACCAGTGCAATGAATGACATAAACTCATAGCACAGTAGTGTCTTTACAGAGCTTCTCTACACCAGCAATTTATTGCACGTTTGTGATTGGCCACTTATGGAAGTTTGCAGGTCCCTTATATGACATTGTCGACATCCAGGGCCCCTCCTGAGGCACTTTCCAGGTTTGTCCCATTATAAAAAACACCTGACTAAGGGTGCAATCCTAAGTAGATAGGCGGCTGCCTCCGACCTCAGAGGCAACCCCCTATCCAAAGCAAGGCAGGAGAGGCACGGGGGAGATCGTTTCCTCCGCGCCTCTCCTGCCTTATTCTTTTTTGCTAGACAGCCATTTTCGGCTGTCTAGCAGCAGGGGGGCCGACCGGGAGAGGGAGCTGCCGTACAACACATAGGATGTGTTGTACGTGCAGGTCCACTCTTCCCGCCCCAGAGCACCCCCCCAGCCCCGCCCCTTTTCAGTTGCTCTGTGCTCATCTTCCAAGCACGGAGGACGGGGCTTCTCCGCGCTGCCTCCAAGGCAGTGCAGACGAGGGGGGAGGCTGGATTTCCAGGAACCGACCCTGGAGCCTGTGCTCCGAGGTCAGTTCCTGGAACAGAGCATATCCTATGGCCCTCTAGACAGTGTCTAATGGACATAGGATTGCTCCCCAAATCAGGTATTTTTTTTAAATGCGCAGAATTGGTAGCATGTAATTCTGCTGTAGCACTATATTTCAGCCATTAGATGGTGCTATCTAAAGGAAAACATCAGAAAAATGCAAAACGGAAGGTTTCCATTCAAACCACGTGGTCGCCCATGTAATGGAGCCGATCAGAATCCTGCAAAGTATCTGGAAGCAGAAAGCCCCAGTAAGGCAGCAGGATTTTACATTAATGTGGAGAAGAAGCCCACAGCCTCAGTTTTCTCGCCTGTAAAATTAGGAATTAGGCAGTGGAGCAAGATGCCCAGGAAAAAGTTTTGAGCCTCTCCATGTACCTCCAGGTACAGGGCTCTTAGTGCTATCACTCAAAAGGCATTATGCACCTATTCCATCTTTTCCTCCTTAACAGATTTTTTTTTCTGGTAAGAAAAAAAAAATGGACTAAGTGGTGGGAAAACACGTGATGGTTACAAATGGATGGTCACGCAGTCGGCCCCCCTGTAGAAGTCTGTGAATGAGGCAGGGCGATTTCACAATAAAAAAACCTTGTTGGAAGCACCCTCCCCCTCAGAAGGGTTGAGAGAGAAGATTGAATGAGCATCTATGGGACACAGTTTACAGCCTGACTCCTGCCATTTTCCAGGGTTTGATTTCCATTATTACGTGACTCACAAGAGGGGGAAATGATATATGCACACACGGTGTTGCTCACAATGCTAATAATAGTATGACTATTGTTTCTTCACCTATTTATTAAAAAAAGGATTCAAAGGCAGCTACTTTATAGGACTAGTGCAGGCTTAAATTGACTAATCTCAGTGAAGGGCTTTGGAATTCTGGGAAGGAGTTCTCTGTGAAAGCCTGAAGAAATGTTAATCACATTCAAGTCACATAAAGCTCAACTTTTTAAAAAAGAGGGGGTCAGAGCAGAAAGAGAAACAGAAACAGTAGGGTTATTGTATGAGTGTGCCTGGCACCTGGTGCCCTCCAGATGTTTTAGATTGCTACTCCCAGCATTCCTGACCACTGGCCATGCCCCTCCAGATGTTTTAGATTGCTACTCCCAGCATTCCTGACCACTGGCCATGCTGGCTGAGGCTGGTGGGAGTTGAAGTCCAAAACATCTGGAGGGCAACAAGTTGGGGCTGTCTGCCTTAAACGATTATCATTCTAAATACACAAAAGAATACCAGCAGGCCTAAGGTTCAGCAACATCCATATATTAATGGTGACAATATAAATAATGAACATCTTAATGATGTAAATAAACATCATAATGATGTTGGGGTGCATCCAGGCAAGCCTTTTATCTGGCTCTTGTCCTGCCTCATTCGTGGAATTTACTGGGGTGGGTGGGGTGCAGATGACAACATCTTCCACTCATAACCTTCCCATGTTTTCCCACAAGTTCTTCCACCCTTTTTCTTATCATGGAAAATCAGTCAAGATGAAAAAGATGGCAGACCTGCATGATGCCTTCCAAAGTGCTAGGAGCCCTCCATATGGAAGCACCCTGGGTTTCTCGTGGATTTCTGATGCTTTTTCTCACAAAAAAATGTGAGAGCTGAAATCCTGAGCCCTGTAGGCATCATATATGATTGAATAATCTCAACTGGAGGAAGCTCATACCAGCCATACTATTCTACGGGCTCCATCACACAGGCGGGGAATTCCACATCAATGCCGGTTCATTCCCCATCCAGTATCATTGCAGGACTGGGTCATTCTCTTTAGATGGCTGTCCCTGTCACATTATTTTTCATTTCTTTCCTTCTCACAGGAGTGGTGATGCCACTCAGAGGCATCGCCACCTTTCCGCGAAGAAGCATTACACAAGCTCGGGGTGCAGCAATAATTCCTCCCTGGTTTCTGCCCCTTTCCCTCCCCTTGCATGTTACTGGTAGATGGGGATTGACATACAGACAGCCCCTCCACTGATCTCTCCAGGCCCCCCCACCTCCCTGTTCAGTGTTTTTGACAATCCCTGCCATTTACTCAGCCGTTTACTCGCTGGGAATGCACAGCAGGGGGGTGTCCATGCCACTCTGCCAACTTGCTACTCTGCTGACCTGCCGCTCTGCCACCTTGTTCAGAATGCTGCAGGCCAACAATGGCAAGGACTGAAAATGGCGCAGGCATGGGAAGGCGGCACACCCCACAGACTGTCGTCACCACCTTCACCATCATGACCAAACCCCCAACAACCACCCACAGCCGCCAACACATCAGTTCATTCGCACTAGGGGAGAAATACACTGGGAGGACATGGTGCTCCATTTGCGCATATTTGGAAAAATACATTTTTTTTTTCTGTTTCAGGACAACAGGGGATAGGTGGGTGGAAATGGTGGGATTATGACTGAATGATGACGATGTCATGTAATGGACCCACACAATTCAGTAAGTGGCCAGTCCTGAATGTGCAATAAACTGGAGGTGTAGAGACACCCTAAGGCTGCAGTCCTAAGCAGTCTAAGTAAGGCCCGCGGAGTATTGTGAGATTTACCTGGGTGCAAACATGCATAGGGTTGTGGTGTAAGTTACAACCTTTCAACATGGGTGTTCACAAGAATGTGTCCATGCAATAATACCATTTATAAACATCTGGAGGGCCAAAAGTTGCCCATCTCTGGGTGAAACCAACACTGCTACTTCTCTTCTCTCAGAAGAAGTTTGTGGTGAAAGCCATTGTGGTGAAAGCCATCGAGGCAGCATGGAAACCAAGGCCAAAGGATTTACAAGGTAACTTTGCAACTGCCAGGCAACACAGCAGGACAAACCTGCCTGACAGGACTATCAGAAGATGTTGATGTGGCTCTATGGGCCCAAACTGCCCTGTCACAGCTACAGGGATAACTACGGTCAGACTGAGAGTCCTCCCTCCTATGGAGTCATTCCAGGTCAGGGCTGAGAATGCGAAAGAATGAGGACAAACAGACAGACATGAAAAGGCAGGTGCGAACAGTATCTGTGAAGCTGAAGACAGAATTGAGAGGCAAGGTGTGAAGCCACAAAGTTGTTTACCATTTAATCTTGGGAATAAAACAGCCCTGGTGACAGTTGTTCTGGGCAGAAAGGAAAATAGTCAACTCCTGTACTTTCCTTGCCAGTTCCAATCACTTGGCAACTCACTTTGACAGAAGGAGCCCAACCCTGACCCAGAGGGAAACAATCTTGTTCCCTTGTCAGTGCAAAACCAGCATCCTGCTATGAGGGGGGAAGAACTGATTCTATTTTAAACTTGGTTTAAGCTTGGTTTGACACTGTGTTATCAGCAACAACTGCACTGTTAATGGCAACTGTCAATAATGCGGTTGTCGCTTTTTGCATTTAATTTCCTTCTGACCTCTCTGTTTACAATTCTCCCCCATCTCCCCACCCTGATATGTACTGTATATAAACCTGAAACTCTCCAAAATGCTCCATGCATGTGATGAAGTGAGCCACAATCCATGAAACCGTATGCCAGAGTAAATGTGTCAGTCTTTAAGGAACCACAAGACTCTTTTTTGTTTTACTGCAATTGACTAACATGGTTACCCTCTGTTATTAATTGTGGTTTATTTAAACATGAATGTTTTCAGAATGGATGGATTTCAAATGTTGTTATGAAATTGTTGCTTCAGTTAACTGACAGATGCACAAGATGCACAAGTATGATTTCTACATAGCCACAGAATTAAAGCTAGCTCTAAAAAAATAATAAAACAACCAGAAGGTCAAGAAAAACAAAACAAATGTAAGACCAACTTTAAAGTGTCATCAACAGCTTATGGAATGGTGCAGTAGGGTCATTAATCTTATAAAACAAAGCAGAGTGTCAGTACTTCTCTGAGCTGTTCAGTACCAAGGGCATCCAGAAAGTGAAGGGATGGGCATGTTGGGACAATTTGTGCTACAGAGGCTGCACTGGCTCCTTGAAGTGGTGAGCCAATGTGGTATAGTGGTTAAAGTGTTAGACTAGGGCTGGGGAGACCCGGGTTCAAGTCTCCCCCTCAGCCATGAAACTTACTGGGTGACTTTGGGCCAGACATTGATTCTGAGCCCAACCTGCTTCACAGGGTTGTTATGAGGGTAAAATGGAGAGGAAGAGGACTTATGTAGGCTACCTTGGGCTCCTTGGGAGGTAAAGGCAGGATATGAACCTAATAAATAAAATAAATAGGGAGCAGGAGCAAAGGCAACACAAAATAATGTACCGGCAGTCTGAAAGAAGAAGATGTAATGGTGTCAAGGGTGGTGAACCATTTCCACCTGGCTCTTCAGAGACTGAAAGGGGGTACTCCCCACCAAATCTCCACAAAATATTGTAATTATCCAGTCTTTATATCCTACTTTAAAAGCACCAATGCTCAAGTAAAAAATGTGAGAGGAAAAGAAACAGCATCAGCTATTACATCCTGGTGCTCTCCACCCAGAGGATCTTTTGGATTACAGTTCCCATCAGCCCCAACCAGCATGGCCAATGGTCAGTGATTATGGGAGTTGTAGGCCAAAACATCTGGAGGGCACCAGGTTGGAGAAGGCAGGGCTATAGCATATGGAGCTAGGAATTCCTAAACCTAAACTTGGGAGGTGGGGTGGGATTCAAGAACAATATACAAAAATATTGCAAGATTTTCTTTTGCAATCACTAAGGTGGGCAGAATTCTAATTTATTCTTACTTAGGAATGCTGTGGAAATTAATTAACCATAAAAGCCTTGTCTGGAAGTATCCAAAAGCTTCATACAGTAATGAAACTCCTTTCACAAGGAATGGGAAGAAAGTGAGCATTACCATGGATTCATACAACCACTTTTTCTAGCCAGCTAATTTCCAGCCAATATTCAATCACTTCATAGAGGAGTACATGAAATTGGGCCGCATGAACTTTCAAACTGATGTTAGGATGGATTATGGATAACACAAGTTTGGCAAATCTAGGTTTTTAAGGGTTACTGAACTCATGTCAGCCTGCAATCCAAGTTCATATTTAACCTTTCTCTAATACCTTCTACAATAAGCTGTCCACAGAAGGTGACCTTGGCTTTTGGTATTGAAGATGTAGCTAATAATGATGAGTAGAACCTGTTATAGCTAGTAATTTCCCTCTTTTATATGGAGTTCAGGATTATGCTGCCCAGCAGTCACTGAATACACAATAAATGTGTTACTCTTTAAGGTGCCACAAGACTCTTTGTTTTTGTATACATTTGGAAGACTGCCACTGCTTAAATCACTAGCATACCAAGAAGACTGTAGGTTGTCCCTTGTCCCTCATCTCCAATCCTCTGATTGCTGGAGGTCTTATGTTGCTCTACAGCCTTGCCCACCTCGTGCCCTCCGGATGTTTTTGACTTCAGCTCCCATGAGTTCCTGCCAGCATGGCCAGTGATCAGGAATGCTGGGAGCTGTAGCCCAAAACATCCAGAGGGCATCAGGATGGGCAAGGCTGCTGAATTGTTTGATTTTGCTGCTACAGAGTAAGTCCTATTTAGAGTAGACCTATGAAAATGAAAGGGTCGTAAGTTAGCCATGACTAACTTAAGTCCAATTGATTTCACTGGGTCTAATTATGTTGGACTTTACCAACATAATTACCAATAATTGGACTATTGTCTTTAGAAAAGTCACAGCCATAATGGGCGGGGGGGGGGGCACATTTGCCAGGACAAAAGGATTTCTAAGGCAACATTTCATTAAAATTTGTCATATAATCATTTTAGAAAGTGTTGTGAAAGACGTAGAATATGAAATAGTGAAAGACTAGTCATGGCAGTGCTTTTCCTTTGCAAGCACTCCCATGACTAGCAAAAATATTTTACAACAGACTTTTGGTATTAAATTTAACCAAAGCATATGGTCTCCAAAACAGGGAGTTGCTCTGGAATACATTCTAAAAGGAAATTGTATCTCGAACTCCTCAGCTTCTTTTTACACAATTGTGAACAACGTTTGGCACAGAGCCTTGAACAGAGTTATTAAATCCAAGAACTCTTTTTTGTGCTAAGTGGATTTAAAGATAAAAAGGGACAAAGAAGCTAAAATAAAGCAGGAGCTAAAGAACAGCTTGTCTTGATGCTCCTCAATGCAAAAAAAAAAAAAATTGTTTTGTTTTACCAACACTAGAGAAACTTGAATGAAACATGCAAGGACTAGAGATTATTAAAAACTCCAACATGTTTGCAGCACCGAAGAATTCACCTTTGGTGCATTCCTTTTCCCCATGAACTGTTCCTCATATAGGCATATCTACGCTACAGACTTAACCCTCCACTTTACAGAGGCTTCTCTTTTCAGATTCTTTGCAGGATTAAGCTTGGCTTCTTTGCATGTATTTTTTACTGGGGGGGGGGGTCTTTCTCTTCCTTTCCTTATGTTCCATTATACAAGCACTAGGTGGCACTGTGGTATAGCAGAATTGTGCAATTACACTAGGCTTAATCCTGCCATTAACAAATAATACCAGTCTTTCCTGGTTAGATAAAAACCCACTAAAATGTTTGCAAAGCATGGGAGAGGCCCTGTAGGATGACAACGTTGAGTAAAGGAGCCACAAACTATCATAAGCAAAGACTCAAAAGCATACAATAAATGCCTTGTGAATAAACACGGAACATGAGGAAATTCAGAGCAGCTTAATGCTTCTGCTTTCTGTGGGGCAACCAATGTCAGAAAAGGTCTGATAACTTGTTTGGAGGTGTGTGAGGAGGAATGTGCAGGCTTCCCCTATTTCCTTTCAAACATGAGAGTGGAATATCCACATCCATACCATCAAGGCTTCTTATAGCATCCGAAGCCACTCTCAGCCTCCTTGGTTAATAACCACCTCTTCATAGCATCATGACATGTAATATAGCCTTAATTCACTGAAGAGGCAACAGCAATTCCAGAACTATGAATAATTATGTAAGGATGATTGGATAATACTTGGATAACAATATATTAGGGTTTTTTTATTTGTAGGGTTTGCAGTTTACTATATATTGCTAAATAGCAACTGAAAAGCAAGAGAGAGAAGTCAGTACTAGAGATGAAAACACAGAGTCTTATAGCACTTTAAAGACTAATGACACAATCCTATGCATGTTTAGACGGAAGAAAGTCCGACAGATCCCAGCATGCCCCTGCCAGCCATCTGTCTAAATGTGCATAGGATTACACACTAATACATTAATCTTTAAGGTCCTGCAAAACTATCTGCTGTTTTTGCCAGTGGAGGCTGGTGGCTCCGATTTCAGTGGGGTCGTCAATCCATTCTGGATTTCAGTCTGAACCAGTCAGAACTCTAAAGAAGCTAACCAAGGTGCTGAACCTATTTTGGGGATAGGGCTTAGCACTTTGGGTAGTTCCTTTAGCATTCTGGCTGGTTATGACTGACACCTAGACTGGATTTACGGCCTCACTGAAATCGGAGCCCCCAACCCCCACTGGTTTTTGCTGCAATAAGACTAACATGGCTCCCCCCCTCAAAATCAGCACAGATGGACACACTGGTCCAAAATGAAGTGAGCTGACTGTAGGGGAGCAGGAGTACTAGTGTCCCTTATCTACCCTGACATCCTGTGTGATCTTAGGCAAATCTGGGGAGGAGCCATAGCTCAGTGGTAGATAATCTGCTTTGCATGAGAAGGTCCTAGGTTCAATCCCTAGTGTCTCCAGATAGGGCTGGAAGAATTCCTGCCAGAAACACTGGGGAGCAGCTGCCAGTCAGTGTCAACGATACTCAGCTCAGATGGACCAATCGTCTGGTTCAGCATAGGGCAGCTTCCGATGTTCCTAAGTCACCTGAGCACAATTTCCCCATCTGTAAGAGACAGGTGAAAGACTAATTACTCTGGAAATGTTAGTCACCCTTCTTTGTAAAGGGTTTTGAGATCTAATTGACCAAAAGGGCTAACATGAGTTTTCATAAAAACAAAAAGAGCTGATGTTCCTTGGAAGTTCACACACCCAATTTTCAACCACCACATGCTATTTACATCTGTATGTGCGGTTCAGGGCTATGTCACAGAGTGAGTGGTCTGCTGGTTAGGACTGTCAGATGTTTTGCATGCTCTGCTTCTGTGCCTTTAACAGCAGTCTGACATACAGAAATTTAGCTGGTGAAATTTTCCTTGATATGAACATGAGTGACTAAAACAGCCCTGGTGAACCTGTCTTAACGCCTGAAGTCGTTACAGCATCAACATTATCCTGTAGCTTAGAGGACTCTGTTTGGTTTATACTTTGTTTAAAGAAAAAGGACAGAGCATTTAAAGAAAAGGGACAGGTTTTCCTGACCATTAGCTTACCATGGACATTTAAGGAGTGGTGATTTATTAGATGTGAGCCTTCATTAAGAATGCATTTATTTCAGAAGACTTTCAAACCTTCACTCAGCACACAGAATGGAAAGGTCAATAGCTGTGGGAATGAAAGATACTTTAAATTACTACTTTGCAGGTCCAGAGTCTTTGTCATGTATGTGGCTTGATCGTTTTATCAGCAATGATTTCTCCATTAATTGACATGAATGAAGTTTATTGCTGCATGTCCAAGGGATAATGACCTGAGAAATTACACCTGGCTCAGTCACTCCAGAGACAACCTTTGTAATTTTTCAGTTGCACAGCAAACCAAATAAAAATGTCATTGCATGACAAGCAATGGTGTGTTTCAGGACCTTGGGTTAACAATTCTACCCTAAGATGCCTCCAAATGTTGTTGTTGTTCAATTGTTAAGTCGTGTCCGACTCTTTGTGACCCTATGGACCATAGCACGCCAGGCCTTCCTGACCTCCGCTCTCTCCCGGAGTATACTCAAGTTCATATTCCCATCCACCTCTCTTTGTCGACCCCCTTCTCTCACTTGCTTCTCTCTTAAAGTCACAAGCAGGACTTTAATCCCTCCACCCCACCCCAACACTGATGGAAAACAGGGACATCTTTTCCCACTGCCTTGGAGCATTTTAATCTACAGGACCACATTTCTGATGAAGAGCTGACCAGGTAACCCTAACAGTACCATACATTGCAGTTGCCCCCATTTAACAGGCACACCACCTTTTTTATTTTCATTTTTACTGTGTGTGCAGATTTCCAGCCTTATCACTGAGGCAGGGCGATTCAGCCAGTCTCAGTCTTTGATGCAACCTATCTTGGCAGATTGAGGATACCATTGAAGGACAGCAAATAGTCAGTTATTTAGTTTTTTAAATGTGTTTTTACTGCCACAATGGGGACGCCATTTGGGTTGTTTTGCTTCAGGCACCCATGTATCCTCAGGATGTGTGACCTCAGAATATGGAACATAGGAAACTGCCTAATACTGAGTCAGATCATTGGTCCAACTAGCCCGGTATTGTCAACACAGACTGGCAGCAACGGCTCTCCAGGGATTCAGGCAGGAATTTTTCCAGCCCTACCTGGAGATGCCTGTGATTGAACTTGGAACTTTCTGCATGCGAAGCAGGTGCTCTACCAATGAGCTAAATTTCTGCCACTAATATGGTTCAGCATGTGGCTCCAAAGTCTTTTAATCTGTTCGTTTGTTTCATCTGTTTTGTCTGAGGACAAAAAAGACTGAGTCGTGTGCTTAAAATACAAGCTAAGGTCTTTATTACAGTATTTAAAATGTATTGAAGTCCCACCTCCCAGCACTGTAAATAACTTCTTATAAATGTGGCATTACTTGTTTCTTTACTGAGATGTTTTCTTCCATTTGACTCAAATAAATAGATGTCTTATTGTGAAGTTACTCATAGCAGATCAACAGCCAGCCACTGAGTCATGCACTTTCCAATTTGCAAAGAAATGCTCTAATGATACCAGCTTTATTTGCAAATCTGTTGTAGCCTGAGAGAAAGTAAAATCTAAATAACAGTCATCCACACTAATTCCATTTGTGAATAACATTGTCAGAAAACCACAAAGAGTATAAATAAATTAATCATGCTATTTTTCTTGGTCTAGTTACATTCCAGTGATCTGGTTCCATAGACAATTAAATACTATGAAAACATTTTTTTTTAATATTTTGACTGTTCTGAGTGGCTGTATAAGTGAATACTAGCTGAGTTTTTAGATGTTAAAAACCTTTTCAACAAAATGTGACATGACAAGAAATCGGGTAGCTGTATGAAAATCTGAAGTTTTATTTTCCTTCAGTGACTGAATTTTAATTAATACTTTAGCAACTAAAGACATTATGTAACTTTATAATGAAGTATATTATTGCTACATTGAAATAACCCTTGGTGCTACTGAATCTTTTAATCACATACAATCAGAGCATGAAAAACTTCATGCTAAATTAAAAAAATTAATAATATATGTTCATATTGCCTGTGAGGAGAAACAAAGAGTGTAATATGCTTACATACTTTTAAATGTTATTTAAAGAGTGTTGATGGTGTGGTTATTCATGAACAGTGCTGGCTCCAGGTTTTTGGAGGCCCTTGCACAAGACATGCTCCACGGGCTCCCTTCCTGCAGTGAGTCTATATTTTGACCGCCGTTGTCACCAGCTCCTGATACTCTTTCTCATCGTTGCTACCACTTGCTTGGTTGACAAGCGGAGAACCAGTGAGCAAGTAGGGAGTGACATCTGCTCCTTCTCACCACCACCATCTGAGCCAGAGCGAGAGGCAGGTGAACATGCAAGTTGCAACTTCAGGGAACTCTTGTCGGCGGACCACTATTGGGTATGGGCCCTTGGCAGATGCCAGCCATGCCTACCTTTGACACTGCCCTGTTCATATAAGTGTTTTTGGATGGGTACTGGGCCTTACAGGATTTGTACTGTACCTTATTATATTACAGTCTACTGACTTCTCATTAATTATTTAATAACAACAACAATAATATAGAACTATCAATGTGCATGGAGCTTTACAGAGTAACAACAGAAAGATCGCTCCTTTCCTGAAGGAGCTTACAAAATATCTGTTAAAAGCACTCTGTAGTTTGCTTTTCTTTTCAGTACAATCTGTGAACTTCCTTTCGATGTGTAAATGCTGGTATTTTCCAATGTAAGCCCTTCTGTGTTTATGCAGCAAGTTTTAGGATCAAGCCGGAAAGAAGCAAAAATTGTTTGCTAAAAGGAAAATCAGCTCTGCAACAGTGGAGAAGAGTTTCACTTTCCACTTTCCCCTCAAACTCCTCCCCTCTCCCCTGGAAATGAATTGGCCAAAGGATCTCCAAGGACTACACAGCCATTTGGGATGATGAGAGTTTTAGTCCAAAACATCTGGAGAGGTTGGCTTAGGGAAAAAGAAACAAATCAAATTGTTCAAGTGAAGCACAGGGGAGAGGGGCAAAGAGGCAGTTAGTATTTGATTCATAGGGCTTCATCACTCGGAGCTTTTATCCTGCGATTGAGATTGCTCCTGCACAGACGTTTACGGGCTCTTTACATGACGCCGTGACCCTCTTGCACTAAATGCCCTTTGTTCTGTTTTTAAATAGATTGCAGATAATGAGCTATCAAATTACCCCCGTTGTGTTCAGCTTCAGTTTCCTCCGTGAAAAGAGTTAAAGTGGCAAGAGGAGGAGCAAGATCAATGAAAGATAATGGAAGACTCAGATACGGGGAGAAGGGGGGGTGTAAGGGAAGTCAGTTGTGATCCTGCATTTAAAACAGAAGCAGAAAGCCCTGTTTTAAATGCAGGGTTTTAGGCTGCTGTAGAAATGCCCTATGGCTGTACTCGTGTCTTTTGACGGGTAAGGAAGTAGAGCTCACCCCGCAGCAGAAAAAACAGACGTTTCTCGTTTCTAGATAGCTGTGCATGGCCTTAAGGTGACAGGCTGTCCTAATCCCAAAGGTGCCCACTAGAGGGCAGTGTTCACTTGCATTAAGGCAGCAACTACTAAATCCATCCCAAAGAAAAAGAAATGCAAGAAAGCCAAGTGGCTGTCTGATGAGGCTTTACAAGTAGCTGAGGAAAGAAGGGAAGCGAAAAGCACGGGAGAAAGGGGAAGATATATCCAACTGAATGCAGAGTTCCAGAGAACAGCAAGGAGAGACAAGAAGGCCTTCTTAAATGAACAATGTGAAGAAATTGAGGAAAACAACAGAATGGGAAAGACTAGAGATCTTTTTAAG
This sequence comes from Heloderma suspectum, assembly GCF_057233095.1. Classification (NCBI taxonomy): domain Eukaryota; kingdom Metazoa; phylum Chordata; class Lepidosauria; order Squamata; family Helodermatidae; genus Heloderma; species Heloderma suspectum. The sequence continues at coordinate 200,063,479 of NC_139458.1, forward strand.
AAAATCGGAGATCTCAAGGGAACATTTTGTGCAAAGATGGACATGATAAAGGACCATGAAGGCAGGGACCTAACAGAAGCAGATGAGATTAAGAAGAGGTGGAAAGAATACACAGAAGAACTACACAGGAAAGATCTGAATGTCCCTGATAGCCATGATAGTGCGGTCACTGAACTTGAGCCGGACATCCTCGAGAGTGAAGTCAAGTGGGCCTTAGGAAGCATTACTAACAACAAAGCTGGTGGAGATGGCAGTCTTCCAGCTGAGCTATTTAAAATCCTAAAAGATGATGCTGTTAAAGTGCTGCACTCAATATGCCAACACATTTGGAACACTCAACAGTGTCCACAAGACTGGAAAAGGTCAGTTTACATTCCAATTCCAAAGAAGGGCAATGCCAAAGAGTGTTCAAACTACCGTACAATTGCGCTCATTTCCCATGCCAGCAAGGTGATGCTCAAAATCCTACAAGCTAGGCTTCAGCAGTATGTGAACTGAGTACAAGCTGGGTTTCGAAGAGGCAGAGGAACTAGAGATCAAATCACCAACATTTGCTAGATCATGGAGAAAGCAAGAGAATTCCAGAAAAACATCTATTTCTGCTTCATTGACTACGCTAAAGCCTTTGATTGTGTGGATCACAACAAACTGTGGCAAATTCTGAAAGAGATGGGAGTACCAGACCACCTTACCTGTCTCCTGAGAAACCTGTACGAGGGTCAAGAAGCAACAGTAAGAACCAGACATGGAACAACCGATTGGTTGAAAATTGGGGAAGGAGTACGACAAGGCTGTATATTGTCACCCTGCTTATTTAACTTATATGCAGAGTACATCATGAGAAACGCCAGGTTGGATGAATCACAGGTCGGAATTAAGATTGCCGGGAGAATTATCAACAACCTCAGATACGCAGATGATACCACCCTAATGGCAGAAAGCGAAGAGGATCTAAAGAGCCTCTTGTTGAGGGTGAAAGAGGAGAGTGCAAAAGCTGGTTTGAAACTCAACATTAAAAAAACTAAGATCATGGCATCTGGCCCCATCACTTCCTGACATATGGAAGGGGAAGAAACGGAAGCAGTGACAGATTTTATTTTCTTGGTCTCCAAGATCACCGCAGACGGTGACTGTAGCCATGAAATTAAAAGACGCTTGCTCCTTGGGAGGAAAGCTATGGCAAACCTAGACAGCATAGTAAGAAGCAGAGACATCACCTTGCTGACAAAGGTCCGTCTAATCAAAGCTATGGTTTTCCCAGTAGTAATGTATGGCTGTGAGAGCTGGACTATAAGGAAGGCTGAGCGCCGAAGAATTGATGCTTTCGAACTGTGGTGCTGGAGAAGACTCTGACGAGTCCCCTGGACTGCAAGGAGGTCAAATCAGTCCATCCTAAAGGAAATCAACCCTGACTGCTCATTGGAAGGACAGATACTGAAACTGAAGCTCAAATATTTTGGCCACCTAATGCGAAGAGAAAACTCCCTGGAAAAGACCCTGATGCTGGGAAAGACTGAAGGCAAAAGGAGAAGGGGACAGTAGAGGATGAAATGGCTAGATAGCATCACCGATGCAACGAATATGAACTTGAGCACGCTCCGGGAGAGAGCGGAGGACAGGAAGGCCTGGCGTGCTATGGTCCATGGTGTCACGAAGAGTTGGACATGACTGAACGACTTAACAAGTCACTGCTGACCTAACCTATTAATGCATGAATAGTTGGAAAGCTAATTGAGCTAATTTGTGAGCTATTCCCCCCCCCCGCTGAATGCTGATTAAGAGCATGCAAGTAAATTAGATTTACTTACACTAGATACATTTCCTTTGTACTTCAAGTCTCTTTAACTGTTCCAGATGTCTCTGCTTTTCTCTGATGTCTCTTTGCTCTTCCAAAGTACCATCAAGTTAAGTAAAGTTTTAATGGTATGAACATCCCAGAGCAGTGACAGGGAACCCTCGGCCATCCACTGCAACAAGTTTGCAGAAGTTGCTCATACCCAGAAATCCCTCCCGCGCAAAACACACCACAGGATGCAGCAAAGAGCGATCTAGTGAAAATTGTTCCTCCCGTCCATATCTAGCAGTCAGCTGCACATAGAAGGCGTGTGCTCCGTTTTATTTGAAATACTCCTTGGCCGCCTTTCAGAGAAGGAGCCCTCCCAAGGCACCGTATTTTGACCGGGAGCGCTAGGAGCTTTAGGGCGCAACCCTGTGCACGTGTAGACAGAAAAAAAGACCTACAACGCCCGTGCTGGGAGTTGTGGGGCTTTTTTCTGTCTGCACGTGCACAGGATTGCGCCCTTAGATGCAAACGCGTTACACAGCTACCCCTAGCACGGCGCCAAGCCAACCTAGGAGCCACCCCTTACACGAGCCCGAGCCAGCGCCATAAACCCATTCAATGCGACTGCCTGGTAAGCCACGCCCTGCCCCCTGGATTGGCGCAGTCCTTTCCCCGCCTCTTGCTTCGCTCCCGCCAGCTTCGTTTCATTGGCTCTGCGACGTGCTCATCATGCCGCAGATCCAATCGCAGCCACGTTTGCCCTTCGGGCCGCCCCCGCTTCCGAGCCCGGCGAAGGGGCACGTGACGGTGGGGAGAGCGTGGCCGGAGAGCGGAAGCGGGGGAGTCGCGCGGGCGAGCTGCGCGTGCGCGCGGGGAGGCCGGGCGCGCCCGACGCGATGCGGACCTGGCCGCGCTGCCTCGGAAGGAAGCCCCATCGAGTTCAGTCGGGCTTACTCCCTAGCTAGTGTGCCTGGGATCGCAGCCTTGGGGAGATGGGGAGTCGTGTAAGGTGGGGAGTTTTTATAGGGTGATGGAATCAGGAACCTCCCCAGGGCTGTACGGTTCGGGGGTGGGAGCCAGATGTGCAGAGGCTGGCACTGCCTTGCTCTGCGTTCAGTGCCGGCCCTAGTGGAGGCTGGCGGCTCCAGTGTCAGTGGGGCGGTGAATGTGCTCTGGGTTCCGCTCAGGACTCTAGAGGAGCTATCCGAGGGGCTGACCCTATGGATCTATGTTTAGAAATATGATATTTTTAATGGAGAATTTTATTGTTTCAAACTCTTTCTATTGTTGTACATCGCCCAAGGTGGCTGGGTGACCAGCCAGATGGGCAATTAATAAATTTAATAAATAAATACAATACAATACCTTGGATAGCTCCTTTAGAGTAATGACTGGAACCCAGAGCGCATGCATTGCTCCACTAACACTGGAGCCACCGGCCTCCGCCCAACTTGTTTCTGTGTATTTATTTGTTACATTTATATCCTGCCCTTCTTCCAAGGAGCAGCCCATGATCCTCCCTTTCTCCGTTTTATCCTCACGACATCCCTGTGAGGTAGGTTGGGCTGAGAGTCAGCAACTGGGCCAGAGTCACCCAGTGAGGTTCATTACTGAGTGGGGACTAGAACCTGAATCTCCCCGGCACTCTAACCACTACACCACACTGGCTGTTCTTTAACTGGGTTGAAGAACCTCTTCTGAATGTAAAAACAACAGCTGAAAGTGGTATCCCACTCCCTCAAAACTAACTGCTGCCTAATGTAGCAGTGTAGATACGTCTTTTTTTATACCTCAGTCCCCCCGCCTGCTGAATTTACTTTGGCCTAGGAATCGGCTTCTTTCTTTCCTCAGATCTGGCAATCCTGACCACTTTTAAGGTGCAACTTCCATCTGCTAAAAGGAGCAGTAACTGATCACACACGTCTGGGATAGAAAAAGAAGCCTAAGGTGGCTTTGGCCCGTTGGCAGTGGGATCAACAGGACTTGAAGCAGATGTCAAGCCAGGCTCTGCAAAGGGAGGAGGGGGATGGAATGAAGCTGTGTGACAAAGAGGAGCTGAACAGAAAGGTCAGTGAGAAAGTGTTGGATGAAGTTAGCCAAAGAAATTGTGTAAGGATAAGGTTATCAGTGGCTACGAGTCATGATGACTATATGTTACCACCAGAATCGGAGGCAGTATGCCTCTGTATACCACCTGGGAACACGAGCAGGAGGGTGCTGTTATGCTTACATCCTACTTATGAGCTTCCCATAGGCAGCTGGTTGGCCACTGTGTGAACAGAATGCTGGACTCTTCGTCTGATCCACCATGGCTCTTCCTATGTTCTGAGACTAAGTGTATGCTACGTTTGTATCATTTCTGGTGTGAGAACCTCAAGCAAGTACTAACATCTTTGCTCATAAGAGATAAAAAGGATTTGCAGTGAGGTTCTGACATAATGCTGCCAATGGCTTATTATCCTAAGACTTGAGCAGGAGGTTGGACTCGATGGTCTTGTAGGCCCCTTCCAACCCTACTGTTCTATGATTCTGTGACTGCAGTTCTAACCACACTACAGAGAAAGTTCCATTGAACACAGTTGGACTTAATTCTGATAAATATGCATGTTCTGGCTTTTGCAAATTTTGAGAGTCCTCTTAATAAAGTTGTTCCCTCTTAAGGTGCGGGTGCTTTCCTCAACACAAAGACACAAATCAGCAAAGAGTGCCACAACATGGCATTCTTTATTATGCATTTGTGGAAGATGCTTGCAAAAATGTAGCCAATGCCATTTTGCTTCTTCTCACTGGTGCCCAAAATTGCACTTTCAAAGCTACTCATAGTTTAACTATTGTGGGCAGATGTGAAAAAACATGGGGTGTATCTGGATTCATATTCTGAAAGGGAGCTCTTCTAACAACTTTAAAAGATGTGTTTTGGTACAAAAGTTTGTAACTAAGGTGAATGCAATGTTTAAAATTACAAGGGTGTGTGCCCTTTTGGGCTAATAATTTGAAGCAATGTTTGGTATAGTACGTTTTTTCAGTTAGGATACTACCTACCTGAAGTGGCTAAAACATTTACGTTATTAACCAATCTTGTTTGACAGACCAGTCATTCTACCTGAAGATGTCAGTGAGGCTCAAAAGCCTACACTGCTTTTCATAAACATACATCGACTACTTTGTTGCTGGATTTTAAGATAAAGCGGCTTTGATGATTATATAGAAAACATGCTCGGTGACTTTACTTTACTTTTTCAGTGTATCATATATATTTTTGTGATAAAGTTGTAAATCTGTGAATTGAATTTAGTAGCGGGGTTTAAGTTTTTCTACATAATTGAGATTTTTTTCTGTCTTACAGATTAAAGAGCAAAAAGTCGTAGTTGATGAAATTTCCAACTTGAAGAAGAACCGAGTAAGTGACTACAAATTTTCTTTTGATAGGTTTATTTCTAACAATAGATGAAGAGAAGCAGCTCTGAGGAATGGGTTCCTAGATTGATGCATAACTGCAGCAATGCACAAAGTAGATTGAGCTGATGTAACTCTGCTAGCTGCCACTTGCCCTTTTATTCTGAAAGATCACTACTACATATTAAGTGCATAGCGCATCATATGAAGTGCATCATATGAAGTGATGGTCTTGCTGATTCTGTAGTGCATTTTTGCTGCTGCTTAGGTGACTGGTTCCTAGTTCAATCCATCGTGGCACACTCGGAAAATTCAGTGCTGCTGCGAAAGATTGCACTCTGGGTTGTTGTTGAGTCGTGGGTTGTTGTGTTGTGCGAACCCAGCTATGCTAAGGAACCATGGTTTGTTAACCACAAACTAGCCACATTTCACAGCCCAACAACAAACCATGGGTTGTCTTTGTAGGTTGTTTGTGATTAATAAACTGTGGTTTGTTAGCGTGCCTCGGTTCACACAACACAACGACCCACGATTCACCAACAACCCCCTCTCAACCTGTTCTCCAGCTTGTTATGTTGTGTAAACCCAGAAATAGTGTGGGATTGCATTGATGCAGTTCTCGCACTTCCTTGTACATGTATTTTTGCCACCATGGTTTTCTCTTAGAATCCGGCTGCAAGATAGTGACTCTACTCGTGTTTAAACAGTCAACATTTAATTGGCGGTTCAGATGTGCATTTTTTAATGGCTTCAGATATATGGAAACATGGTAAAAGATGGATAAATTATTCATCTTTCACATTTCTGGGGTCTCATGTAAAAGTAAGAAAGCATGTACTATACCTGTATCAATAGCGCACCAAATATTCCAACAGCGAAGACATGCAAAATGGAAACGTTTCTGTGTCATGCTTTTTAGATTGTGAGCCTGCGGGTAGAGACTGTCTTGTTTTTATTGATCTTATGTAAGCTTCTCTGGGAGCCTATTTGTCGGAGGAGTGGGATAAAAATGCTTTAAATATGGATTATTTATAAGGCACCTGAAAAAGTTAGGTGCTGTATAAAAATTAAAGATAGATCCTGCCTACAGGCTAATAACCTATTAAGACTAAAAAAAGAGGGGCGGGGGATTAAGAGATACTCTGAATGATTAAAAAAATATGAGTTCCCATATTTCAGAGGAGCTTTAAAACTGGGTGCAGCCAGATATCTTGTTACTTAAGATTTAAAATCAAAATTTAAAACAACAATGGAGAAACAAATCTGCAGAAATAAGAACATTTCTGTTTTTGTTTTTCCTGTCTTTCTTGAAGTGGTATGTCTAAGCCTACTTGTTTCTTTTTGTTTTGCAGAAGGTTTACAGGCAACAGCCCAACAGCAATTTATTCTTTCTAGCAGACAGAACCCAAACACTATCTGAATGCAAACGTATGTTCCTAAGATCTATTTATATTCATTTCATTGATACATGTATTTGATGTGTTATTTATTTAAGTCTTCGCTAACCTGATGCCCTCCAGATGTTTTGAACTACAACTCCCACCAACTCCTGACCATTGGCCATGCTAGCTGGGACTGATGGGAGTTGGTTCAAAACTTCTGGAAAGCACCAGGTTGGGGAAGGCTGATTTAAAAGCTGGTACTCTTGGGAAAACAGTTCCAATACTCTCATAAAATATTCTGTGGTTGCAGATACTGGTATTTGATAGTGTAGATAGCATTCACTACATGTCCTCTAGATAATTTTCGTGTAATGTTACATAATAATACCACTTGTACAGAAGATGTTCCTAATATATATGCCCAGTACTTGGAATAGAATACAACCAATGATCCAGAAAACGTGACTTTTTCCATTAGGCCTGCAGGAGTTTGGACTTGTGCTTCATGAACAGCAAGGCCACAAGGCAAACTTTGTGATGTTGCATAGGTCGGTGTGCTTCTAAGTAAAAAAAAATGAAAGAAACAAAACCCTATTAGCTATACAGATAGTTGGGGAAGCATAAAGTAAGTATGCTTTTCCATACTGGTGCCTTCTTGGTGCCTACTTTGTCCTGCTGCTTCTCAATCCCTTGTAAATGCAATTAGTAATGTGTCATACTTATGCCTTTTAAGGAGAAAAAAGATTCTGTGATATGTCTCCCATTAACCCCTCCAGCTTATGGAACAGCTTCCATCAGCATAAATTAACAGGGAAGGTGATGATTTTCTCCCAGTCCCCTATGTGCCCTGAAATTCTGCTCTGGAGGGTTGGGAGACACTCTGGAACAGATTTGAGGAGAAGAGGGGAAAGTCTGCTTTCACAATATTGGATTTTGCCCTTTGAAAATATGAAAGGATAAAAATAAATCAGAAAAAACAGTGAGGTTTAATGGACTCAAAGTTGTATATTTATGGGTTTCTATGATTAAGGATGGGAAATTGAAGTTTTGATCATATGTGGTTGGGATTAAGATGGAATCAAATAGTCTGAAGTTTGAATGTAGACTAAGAAACCTGAACAGCTATACAAAATAAAAATGGTGAATTGTGGGAGGTAGATTTCATTATTGAATGTAAACTCTTGTGTGGACAGAGGCTGCTGTTGATTTCATTTCAGTTTTTGGCAAGGAGATGTGGGTATAAATATTCTGAAAGGAATGTGTTACTGTAATACAAAATGTCAGTATTCAGAATATAATGTTGAGATATTCTGTTTCTATACACTTTTACAAAATTGAAATTAAGTGGCTATCTCGCTCTAGTGGAAAAGTTATGTGATGAAGTTTTAGAATACAAGTTCCAGTGTTCACATTTTCTCATACCTTTACAAGTGGCTGCTATGGAGAGGAAAAGCTCCTGCATCCCACAATTCTTTTTGCAGTGGTGGACAACCTGTGGCCCTCCAGATGTTTTGGCCTACAGCTCCCATCATCCCTCATTATTGACTGTGCTGACTAGAGCTGATGGGAATGTGTCCCTCCAGATACTTTGGCCTCTAAGTTGCCCATCCCTGGCAAACACAATTTTGGCTGTGGTTCAGATGTCTGTGTGTTTATGAGCAGATTTGAGTGTCTCCTGCTGCAGTGACATAAACACTGGCACTCCTTTTTCTTGCTTCTGCCCAATCTGTTCGATTGGAGGGGCCATTCTGTCATCGTTATTGCAGATTTCTGGTTCACGATCATAGTAAATATGTACTTTTGCAGTTATGGGCTGCTTAAAATACTTAACACTTTGTTTTATAGTTTAAAACAAATTTGCTAAAGGTGATTTCCCCCTTTTTTTGCAGACACATTAGATGAATTGAAGAAAGCGCATCAAGAAATGGAAAATTCAGAAAAAGCCAAAATCAAGAAATAGCTAGATCAAACAAAAGTTTAAAATGTGTGGGATTTGCTGTGTGGTCAGCTTGTCTGCTCATCCCCCTAAAGATTGTCTCTTGAAAGAGGATATCCTATGTAATCTTAGAAGAAGAGGGCCTAATAGTAGCCAACAGTTGCTAAAGACTGTGCTCCATCTTCCATATCAATGCTTATTTTCTGGCCATGTACTTCATTTAAGGGGGCCGATAACTCCACAGCCCATGGAAGATCCTATTAGTGGTAATGTGTTCCTTTGGAATGGAGAAATCTTCAGTGGAATTCCCGTAGAGGCTGAACAGAATGACACTGAAGTTATTTTTCACCAACTTTGCTCATGCAGTTGCGAATCAGAGGTTTTGTCATTGCTGTCTTCCATTCAGGGCCCTTGGTCCTTTGTTTTTTACCAGGCATCGAAACATCACTTGTGGTTTGGCAGGGACTACTTCGGTCGTCGCAGTCTGCTGTGGCAATTTAATAAGGAGATTGATAAGGTTCTTGTTCTCACCTCTGTAAGTGCTGTCTCTGATCATCAGTGGTGGGAAGTTCCAGCATCAGGAATTTTCAAAATGGATCTCCAGGTGTGTGCTGCCTCTGAAGCTGTGACTTTAACATGGCATCCTTGGAAAGATCCTTCCAGAAAGAATGCAGTTGAAGAAGCCATCATTGGTGACTTAAATATGGTTTCCAAATATTTACCAACACAGGTGTCTCTTGTAATAGAGGAATCCTACTTCTTGGTAGCACCGGTCGTTCCGTTGAATAAGGAGATTCGTGGCATACCGGAGGAGTCCCAGTTCTTTGATTTTACCCAAAATGTAGCTGAAGCAGGAGTTCTTCAGACATTTCTTGCAGAACACCAAAGGAGGAAACTAGTTCACCAGTTTATTGACGTGTTGAGTAGAGCAGTAAAGAGACGAGTCTTATGTCTGGTTAGAGATTCTGATAAGTTAAAAGGAGAAATGTCAGGGGCAGCTCTGCGGAACCCGTATGTTGCAGTACTTTTTTCTGGGGGCATTGATTCCATTCTGATAGCAGCCCTTGCTGATAGACATGTGCCTTCAGAGGAACCCATTGATCTTCTCAATGTGGCCTTCAAGGTTACAGACCAAGGTAGCCAAAACAGTTCAGGCAGGAAACGCAGCAAAGAGAAGAAACAGTCACTACTTAGTCAGGAAGGCTTAGGTGGCAACAATATTATGACTGCTGACTCTTTGTCATCTTTTAATGTGCCTGACAGAATTACAGGCAGGGCAGGATTGGAAGAACTAAAAAACGTTAATCCTTCAAGGTCTTGGAATTTTGTGGAAATCAATGTTACACTTGAGGATTTAAAAGCAATGAGACAACAACACATACGCCACTTAGTTTATCCGTTGGACACTGTTTTGGATGACAGTATTGGTTGCGCTGTGTGGTTTGCTTCCAGAGGAGAAGGTCTGGTTACCAACCAGGAAAATATAAGTCCATATACAAGTCCTGCAAAGGTATGAAGCTGTCTATTGATTTACAACTGGTTCTCTCTCTTGCATGCGTGCGCACATATGGATGTGAACTGTGTAATTGATACTGAAGTCCTAAGCACACTTAGGGAGTAAGCCCCGTGGGTCATAGTGGGACTTACTTCCAAGCAAACATGTTTAGGTTTATAATTTGTGTATAGCAGGGGTGCAGAACCTCAGGCCTGGGGGTTAAATCTAGCCCTCTGGCATTCCCCAGCTGGCCATGGCCCCTTTCCCCCAGCCACCAATTTTTTGGTGGTTTACCAGCTTTGATGCCATATTTTCCTCATTCTAAAAGGTTGAAATGCCTCTCCTAAGGCTCAGTTACTTACAGTATGATCTTTAAGCTAAAATATGCTGGTATTTTTGGCCCTACCCCATTTCCTTTGGCCCCACCCACCACTGGAATTCAATCCCCCCAAACATACCAGAAATAGAATTTGGCCCTTGGGCTGAAAGAGGTTCAACATCCTTGATGTATGTGCACAGTGGGGATCTATTTGGGCTGTAAAGCGGGGACACAAATACCTAAATAACCCAAACGATGGAACTGTAGACATTCAGGCTACAATTTATATTTAAGGAAGTGAACAGCATGTGCAGCTGCTGGAGTCGTCTTTGGCACTGATTTGCTGGAGAGAAACCAAAGGAAGTGCCGGCTTCATGCACAGCTCTGTTGCTTGTGCCTAATTTGCTTCTATGAATTGCAGGTTTAATTCCTCTGCAATAGGTTTATTGACAAACAAACTTTCAGTGCCAAATAATACCCATATCCCTTTTTGGCATTCTGGAAATCTTTCCACTTCACAAACATCATTCTGGTTTTCTTTTTGTAACCTTCATGATATGGCTTAATTTGGATGAAATTCTCTGCCTCAGTCTTAAAAATCATCTGATGTGTGTTTCTGATTGAATAAAATTCAATTCTGGGCCCATTTAAATAGAATATATCATTTGTTAATTGGGGAAGAACTGAACCTTGTGTGGTATTTACAGATACCTTATCTTAATATATTTAAATTTGGATGCATCTGTAATTATAAAACTGAAAAGTAAAGTATGTAAAATATTGTAAAATAAAATATTTTGGCTGTAGACCTTGTTATAACCTGCTTTCAATAATATTTGGGGAAGCAGGATATAAATGGTTAAATGTGAAGATGACAAGTTCTGTGTTCCATTGCAGGTTGTACTTACAGGAATTGGAGCAGATGAGCAGCTTGCAGGCTATTCCAGGCATCGTATTTGCTTTAAAAAACAAGGTTTGGAGGGTTTGAATGAAGAACTAGGAATGGAACTGGGCCGTATTTCTTCTCGAAATCTTGGCCGAGACGATAGAGTTATTGGAGATCATGGCAAAGAAGCGAGGTAAGTTGGCATGCAGCTGAAAATGCTTTTCTCTCTGGAAAATAAGACCGTAATCCTATGTGCGGGTAGACAGAAATAAGTCCTACAACTCCCAGCATGCCGCAGCCAGAATTCTGGGAGTTACAGGAGTTTTTCCTGACTAAACATGCAAAGGGTGGCACCCTTCATGTCCCAAACCTTTTTGTTTTATTTTGGTATGGCATGACATTTGTGCACGTGCATGCAAGATGCATGCTTGTCTTCGGATTTGGAAGCGGGGGCTAATCAGCCTTTTCTTTTAATAAAATTGCATTGCACTGAGAACACTTCCTGTCTCTTGTGCTAATACACTGAGTTCACTAAGGGCCAGCCAGTCAAGGGGGTGCGTCTTCATACGTTCTGCAGATTTGTGACATGATTCTTCATTCAAGGGCGCATTCTTACACTTGTCTCCTGACTTAGCGATTGGTGCCATGTGCCGAAGCAATTGCTTGCAGACCAGTAGGATGCACAGAACATTTAGCACAGCACCGTGAGACTGTGAGCGCTCATAAAGAATCTCCTGCAATGGCATTCTGCGGGTGGAACTGCACATTATTTTTTGGTCAAGTTTTCACCCTCTCCCTTGTAATTCCTAAACTCAGTTACTCTGTGTTGTGATACCATCGTGTTGTGCTTTCCTCCTCTGCTAGCAGCCAGTGCTGTGGAGCAATGGCAGAGAAATGCTCTATAGATGACATAATGACATGGGGTAAGTGACCCTATACGTTACAGGAGAAAAGAGGGGGGCAAATTCAACACAAGCAGAAAACACTAATCCGATGTCATGCATGATGTGTAGTTCCATCCGAGAAATGTAGTGGCGCTGGTGACTAGAAATTAGTGAGCAGCATCTGCCACACTAGAAGCAATCTTAGAAATAGATCCACAGAAGGTTATTATGATTATGTATTACGTTTCTGTATTGCCGTCCTATACCAGAAGCTGCCCGAACAGTTCACAAAACAAAACATAAAACCATAAAATACAATAACATAATAAAATACAGTATTACAACCTTAAGGGCACAATCCTATGCATGTTTAGACAGAGAACAAGCCTACAACTCCCAGCATTCCCCAGCCAGCCTTGCTGGCTGGGGAATGCTGGGAGTTGTAGGCCTTTCCTCTGTCTAAACATGCATAGGATTGTGCCCTAAGAGGTTTAAGACAATGGAATAAAAACAAGGTAAAAGTCAGCAGTAGTGCAAAGATCTAAACACGCAATGTCACAAATTTTAAAACCAAAGGACTAAAAAGCCTGGAAAAATAAAAAGGCTTTCACCTGGTGCCCAAAAGACAACAACATAGGCCCCAGGCGAGCCTCTCTGTCGAGGGCACTCTACAACCAGGGTGCCACCACTGAAGAGATTGTTTCCTTAGTAGCCACCCACCTCGCCTTGTTCTGCAGGGAGGAGAGCCTCTAAAGATTATCTTAGGGTCTGGGCAGGTATATATGGGATGAGATCATTCTTCAGGTAACAAGGCCCGAGCTGTTTAGAGCTTTAAAAGTTAATACTACCACTTTGAATTGGACCCAGTAATGGACTGGAAGCCAGAAGATGAAATTGCTATAAATTGTGTGAAGTGTAAAGTGCTTTTTTTGGAGGCAAGTTCTAGAAGCTAGGGCACGCACCCAGAGAGAATGTATGATAACTTGCTTGTCCTCTCCTCACGCTTTTGGGCTAATATCACCAGCAGCAGTGATTTGCTCATCACCTTAGCAGTGAAATGAGTGGGTTTCAGAAATGCCCACTCATGTATCTCATCATGGGGACATATCAGAGTCACCACACTAGATCTTATTCTGGAACTGTGCACCAGTTGTGCATCTGGGCACTACCCAGACCACTGCGTGTCTGGGTACTTCCTCACATCTGAAGCTACCCTCAGAATGTAGCTTGTGACAGTAATTTAAATAATTGAATTTGTTTAGTATTTATTTTAGTCAATGGGATTCAAGGAACTGTGCAACTAATTCCACATGTATACGGAGGCCTCGGGCTTATGTTTCTTCAACAGCAGTCCCCCATTGCCACATAGAAAGGTTTTTGAAATTAAGGCTGCAGTCCTATACACGCTTACCTGGGAGTTTGTCTGATTGAACTCCATGGGACTTACTTCCCAGTTGACATGCATAAGATTGCTCTGTATAGTATCTTTGTTCCAGTCCATGTAAATATATTGAGTGAGATCCAATGCCGTTTTTCCACTGACAGAACTACTTCTATCAGCGTAACAGGGATGGGGGCAATTCCCCTTTGCCCTGCATACCCTCAACATCTGCTCTGGAAGGACCCTTCAGATGATATTTTCAAGGGTGTGGGAGCCTACAGGACTGAGAGTGAGAGAGAGAGAGAGAGATTGAAAGAAAGGAAGGCTTGCATGATGTTGGATTCCACCTGTTGTGTTCTAAAATTTATAGATGCAGGATTTGATACAGACTGTTAGTCACATGAGTAAATCATTACTAATATAGTCAGGATCCCATCCATAGTGTCCACTTATAGCTTTGCACTTTTGCCTTTTTATAGAAGTATGTATGTATTAAAAATTATTTTGACATTTGGGCAAAATTAACTCTTAATTATAACTACCAAAATCAGTACATTCAGAATTTTCTAAAGCATTTTTTTCACATTGATTTTTACAACTTGTCCTTAAAATGTAACCATTTTTTCCCTCGGTATTATTTTTCACTTCAGATTCCCATTTCTTGATGAAGAAGTTGTATCTTTTCTTAACTCTCTTCCTGTTTGGGAAAAAGCAAACTTGGCTCTGCCTCGAGGCATTGGGGAGAAATTGCTGTTGCGCCTGGCAGCTGCTGAGCTTGGCTTGACAGCTTCTTGTGTCCTGCCAAAGAGGGCCATGCAGTTTGGTTCTAGGATTGCCAAAATGGAGAACAGCCACGAAAAGGCATCTGACAAATGCTCAAGACTGCAGTCACTTTCAGTAGAGTAGCTGCGTGTACAGGGTTGCCTTTTAAAAAGTTAGTTACACAGTGGACACAATCCCAGAAGCTTCAGGTGCAACTCAATCTGTGATTCTATGGATTTCATTCAGAGTAATCCCCAGTGGCATCAGTGGGACTAACTTCTGTGTTAGATGTGGTTAGCATCTAATTACAGTTAGCTAAGTTCTATTGTTTTTAGTGGAACTTGGTCATTACTAGCTAGCTGGGTTATCCCTAATATACTCTGAAAGATATTTCTGTGTTATGTACATGAAATGAAATAAAGTTGTTGTTTTTATGTCTCAGAACTTGTCTATTCTTTTGGTGGTACATATTAGCCATAGGCTTCAAACGAATTTGCATCAAAGTGGAAACTACTCTGTTTTTTAGATTCCACCAAGGGAATGTGCTAGTAGTTGAAAGCTGTTCCTAATAAGGAATGGGCACGTGTTGAATTCATGGGAAAATAACTCTCCCCACTTTGAGCCTTTTAGTTCTTTTAAACCTGGCACTGATTAAGCCATTTAATATCCTGAATTAACACCTCTTAGCCAGTCTCCATTGCAAGATGGCTTTCTGGCTCATGAGTGGGAGCAGTTGAACCAGGTAGCTTTGTGAATCAGTGGAAACCTATATTTTAATTTAATTCCTTTATTTATAATACTTTAAACTTGGAAAACAGTACAAGTTGCAAAACATTACTTAAAGCTTAATGCTACCAGTTTGAATACATGGGGATGGCATCCACTCTGACAGGCTGAGTGTTTGAATGATGAGCCAGTCTGCTGAGGTAATCTCACTTTCACCATGTAGATTGCTTGAAAAAAGGTTTAAGGCACAATCCTATTCTGTTTAGACAGAAAAAAGGCCTAAAACTCCCAGCATGCCCCAGCCCAGAATGGTGGGAGTTGTAGGCCTTCCTACTGTCTAAACATGCATAGGATTGCTCCCTAAATAACACTTTGGCTCAGTCCTTACTAGCTGCCTTCCCTAATCTGGTGCCCTCCAGATGTTTTGGACTACAACTCCCAGCTTTCCTGACCCTTGGCCAGGAGTTGAAGTCCAAAACAACTAGAGGGTATCAGGATGGGAAAGGCTGCCTTGCTAGGTTCCTGGTGGAGAATGAAAGATCTTGTGCCTCTCTAGTGATCAGTATAGGGCCTTCACAGGTAAATGTCCCCAAAGGATGTGAACTATAAGTTCCTTGATACAATCTTGGAAGCCCTGGAATGCTAACCTGGTTGGGAGCAATGCCAGCTTTCCTGACTGCACCTGTAGAGCAGACCCTCATGCCTATCCTGAAGGTGGGGTCCTTACCTGTAAAGGTTGACATTCAGCAGGACTATCTCTGGCTCTTTTATGGGTATCCCTACACTGAATCTAGTTGGGAATAAACACCAATGCAGTGATACCCAAACATCCTCCACGAAATTACTCTGCAGGGATATTTGCTCCAAACATGGAGGACTATTTTGCATGGTATTCCTGAAACAGCTCTTAGCAGGTGTGAGGTGAGCAGGGACTACCAACTATGCAGCTGTTACAGGGACCAGGGCTTGACACACTTGCACAAAGGTGGAAACTACCCAGCACTTCCTTTCTCATCCCATCGGCTTCCTCATAGTTGACCTTCCTCGTTGTTCTATGGTTTCCATAGCAACAGCTTCTAGTCAGCCTCTCCCACACCGTTCATTACATAACAGCTGAAGGACGCGAAGTGGGTGCACTCAAGTCCTGGGACAACAGACCGGCCTCACAGTTGCTAGCTGTGTTACATGCATGGGTTTTAGAAAGCACCGCCTAGATGTGAGAAAGCCTTTCTGGTGCACTTCGGGGTTTCACTTGTAAAATCTCTCCCTCTTTCCTAGCCTCAGCTGTTTGCCTCCCCCCCCCCCCCCCAAGTCTTCAGTTTGTTTCATCCTTTGTCGGAGAAAGCATAAGATTTAGGGTGGATATTCTAGATCACAGATGATCTGCTCCTTTGAAACTTCTTACTGCCTTGTACCTCCAGCCAGGGTGGTTAAAGATCTGTAAACAGTTTAACTTCTCCCTCCCCTTCTCCCTTTTCAGGACATGTCTAAGTGAGAATGCTACTTTAAAGTGTTTAGACGTTTCAGATGGTTCAGAATGCTACAGCCAGACTGTTGACTGGAGCGTGGAGCCAGGTAATGGGTGCATGTAACCCCATTGCTTCACTGGCTTCCCATTCATTTCTGAGCCAATTCAAAGGGCCTGTTAATGATCATTACAAGTCCTAACTGATTTAGGATTGGATATTTAAAGGACCATCTTCTCCCATATAAACTTGCCAGTTCATTAAAATTCTCTGAAGATGCTCTCCTCAAGGCCAAGACAGGCATTACTTTAAATGTGTGTCTAGCAGCTATGTATTTTTCCCATTTGTATTCTAGGGTATGCATAGGGCCCCCAATCTGGATTGGGCCCATACCATGGGTAGAGGGCTTTTCAGATCTGGATCAGGGGCCCCTGTGCCTACTCTAGAGTAAAAATGGGGGGAGGGACTCAACTGCTAGGTTAGTAGTTTTGGCTCACCCTGCTGTGACTAAGACATGATTTATTATTAAAGGGCTAGTGTCAAGTTGTGGGTTTTGTCCATATTTGTTTTACAATTTGTTTCTTTTTTAATCAAATTTCTATTAGTAAATGAAAGAACCTGGTTCAAATCTTAGCTGGCCATGAAGCTCACTGGGTAGCCTTGTGTAAGACATTCTCTGTCTGTCTACGCTACTTCACAAGGTGGTTGTAGAGATCAAATGAACTAAGGGTGAGTTGGTATGTACCCAGAACTCTTCGATTAACCTAAATACATAACAACATTAATTAGTGGTAGTGTAATGTACATTATGTGGCCGCGGTGGCTTAGTGGTTAAGACGCTGAACTGCAGACTGGAAGGTCGGCAGGTCAGCAGTTTGAGACCGGAGTGCCGCGTGACGGAGTGAGCTCCCGTCTTCAGTCCCAGCTTCTGCCAACCTAGCAGTTCGAAAGCAAGAAATTGCAAGTAGATAAATAGGTACCACCTCGGCGGGAAAAGTAACAGCGTTCCGTGCACCTCGGTGTTCAGTCATGCCGGCCACGTGACCACGGAAGCGTCTTCAGACAGCGCTGGCTCTTCGGCTTAGAAACGGGGATGAGCACTGCACCCTAGAGTCGGACACGACTGGTTGGGGACACCTTTACCTTTTTACCTTTAATGTACATTATATGAACCATCATATGAATTTAGATACATTTTACTGTAACTATTGACTGCAGTTGTTTAATTACCAGGAAGTAAGTTCTACTGAACTATACTTCCTGGGAAGTGATGAGTACAGATGCAAGCAATCAGAGGGTCATCTAACCTCAGTAATCCTCACACTGGCCTCATTCCATTGCTTAATCTTAAAGGCTATACTCCCTCGGCTGAGTGTTTTAGTTTAATCCTTATATAAGTATTTTATCTTCCAACAAATCGTAAGACACTTAATAAACATTATTATTATAAATATCAAATTTCTTTTTCTTTTGGAGGATGATCAAGGATGAAATTACGAAAATTTTAGGTGTTTACCTGTCTTGAGACCTACTGGTATTTCTATTTGGATATTAGGGATCTAGTCCCAACTGACAATGTGGAAATGACTATACATTTACTGAGGGCTGCCTGTATGGCAATAGACTATAAGTGGAAGAGAGTTCATCTTACAACAATTGATGATTGGTGTATGAAGGTTTTAGATATGGCCTCTATGATGAAATTAACTAATATGATAGGAGTCAGAGAAGGGCAGTCAGTAAATAATTCCCTTATAGAAAAATTTAGTCTTTTTATTTTATATTGGAATGAGAAGTTTAGGATTCAATACTATTGAATTTTTATTAACTATTATTAACTATTAGGGACTATTTGGTAAGTCTTCTTAGTTAATATTTCTATTTATGAATAGATGTAATATGGAACTTAATTGATAAATTCATTTGGAATGATGTAGTGAAAGAATAACCTGAATTCAGAATTTTAAAAAAATTAAAAAAACCTCTATTTTATTATTACTATTAAAATACTTTTACAATAATTTTATATTTAGAAACAGCAGAACAGAAAAGGTTGAAGTATGTTGAGACCACTCAAAAAACAAGCACCTAGGAACGAACAAGCGGATGAGGCAGCCTATTTAGCACACTTAGCAGCACAGAGAAATGCCAGTGCCTTCTTTGAGAAGTATGAGCGAAGCGAGCTTCAGGAATTGCTGACCACTTCATTCTGTAGCTGGCTGGCATCCAAAGACGATCTGCGTCACCCGTTAGACCTTCCCAGTGGTCTTTTGAGCCAGATGAAAAACGTAAATGTTCAAACAGCTATTTTGCTTGCCCCAGCAGAGCCAGAGGTAGATTTGGACTGTAGAGAAATCCATCAGATTATCAGAGAGTTGGCTGTTGGAATTTACTGTCTGAACCAAATTCCTTCTATCAGTCTAGATGCCAATTATGACCAGAGCACTTCTTGTTCGTTGCCTCCAGCCTACTTTGACACCAGAATAGGACAAATGTTAATCGCTGTTGACTACGTGCTGAAAGCCTTGTGGCATGGGGCATATATGCCCAAAGAAAAACGGGTCAGATTCTCTGAATTGTGGCGTTCTAGCATGGACATCGATGCAGATGGCGTCCCCCAGACAGAAAAAACAGCCTGTGCAGAGTTTTGTCAAGCGGGTAAGAATGATGTCTCTGTCGAAATGTTTCTGAGGACTGCATCAAACGTTATTATGCAGTTTATACGTGGAACAGCCTTACATGTAGGAAGAGGTATGAAAACTGTGTACGGCGTCCTATGAGACAAATGTGCATATCTCTTCCACTGTGCGCGGATGGGGAAGCGTTAGCCAATCATAGTTTCCTGGCATGTGTACACATAATGAAGTAGATATACGAGTGTGACTTCACAACCGGATGTGTGTCTGAAAGGGCATAAAGTTTCCCACACCTAACTAGAAGATGGTTTAACCTGCAGTGTTCTGGCCCCAATACCAACTGTAGTTATAAGCAATTGGTAAGATGCAACAACTGGTGGCCCCAGATGTTGATGTACATATTTATTTTTTACTTCTATTATTTTTAAAATATGTATACCACCTATCTACAAAGTGGTGAGGGAATGTAACTTAGTGGCAGAGCACATGCTTTGAATGCAGATGGTGCCGGTTCAATTCCTGGCATTGCCAGTTGAAAGGATTAGGCATCTGGTGATGAAGAATACCTCTATCTGGAGAGCCACTGTCAGAGTAGACAATTCTAGGCTAGATGGACAAAAGAAATTCTACAAACAAATTAATTATTATTATTATTATTAAACAAATAATACATGCCTATGGACCTCAAAAGATGTGTCATCCTAGTTCAGTAGTAGTCAGATGGACATTCTGAAGCCAGTGGGGATGTGCATTCCAATACACCCCCCAAAGGCTATTGTGGAATGCTGCTTACAGAGGTGGATGTCTCTTGCTAGGTTAGGGTGCATGTGTGTATCCTCCAAAACCTGAGTAGAAAGGAATATATTATTTAGTGTAATGTCCTGCTTTGTAACTAAGAAGATGAAATCAAGCAGGAGATCAGAATGCTTAACAGTCATTTCTAAGCATGAGTAAGGCGGTCTTTCACAGGGAACATCCTGTAGTGTTTTAAAAAGGCAGTTCTCTGAACTTTCTGTTATGTTACTGCATACTATTTACATTTGTTTCATTTGCAGAGATCTATCCATGTATGACAGGAAATATCTGTATTTTAATGTATTTGTTTTTCATTCATATATTAATAGATCTTTTATGTACACATGTATGATATAGGTCTAGTGGATGTTTCAAAAGAACCAGATTTTCAAGGGATCTATGGCGAAAACATGAATGAAGATCCAACGTATGACCCAAACAGCATGGAGGAAAAAACATTCTTTATGCAGTTTGCGGACTATATATTACTTAAGTTGACGTTTGCCACTACAGAGGTTCAGCAGTATGAAAATGTGTTCAAGTTTGATGCAGAGTACAACCTTTCTAACGCAGTAAGAATGACTGAGGACCGCCTTGATACTTACTCATATCAGAGGCTGCAGCAGAGGCTAATTCTTCAACAAAAACTTGTGAAGAAGCATCTAGAAAGAAAAACAGAAATCCGGAAGAATGTAGCATATCTAAAAATAATGAGTTTCCTTATTCCATTTATTGTCAGTTTAAAAAGAAAAAACAAAGTTCCAAATTTGAATCGGCTTCTTCAGCCCTATTCAGGTAAGAGCATGTTCCATCTGCATGCTGACAGATGGGGCAGTATCCAGCAGGACACTACTGCTAATATAAATGATGTTGCGCTAGCATAAACTATCTCCAGCGCCATGCTAATGTGCTTGCTATGCTGAAGGGGTGGGCAATTTGTAGCCTTCCAGATGTTTTGACCTACAACTCCCTACACAGCCAGTGGTGAGGGAATGTGGGAGTTGGAGGCCAAAATAACTGGAGGGCCACAAGTTGCCCATCCCTGCTATATAAGGAAACCCATTGCACTAGCACATGATATCAGCATTGCGCTAGTGATCGTTTACACTAGTGTAACATCATTTACATTAGCAGTGGTGTCATGTTGGATGCTGCCCATTGCTTTTAATCAATGAACAAAAACTAATGTAATCTTATGCCAGTTTTTTAAGGGCTAACATGGAATGTGGCTTCACTGAGCTCATAAACCTGGGCTGTACCATTTCAGAATACAGATAGGGGTGCACATGATTGCTGCTCCATATCATAAACAAATGAGCAAACCCCTCCATATAGATAACTACCATGTGAAGGAGGAAGGGGCCAGCCTAGACCTCTACTAGACATGCCAGTTTTCAGTATGGAGAGACATTTTCAGTTAATAGCCATTTAAATAATTAATTTACATGATTAAATTAGAATACTGCCAGTTACTTTCCATTCTAAATTAAAATCCTGTTTTACCTTTATGTAGATGACAAAGTTAAAACGGAACGTGAATTGCCTCCAATTTTGCTTGGTTCAGATTTTAAGTGCCAGAATTTTATGTATGCCCAGAATCAGTACTTCCATCTCCATGGTGGCATTGAATTTGATGTTAGTACTCCTTCAGTTGAAGATGTCTCGGATGAGATCAAGGTACTGAGTCAGTATTTTTGAAATAATTTAGCTTGTACTTCTATCTACTGCAGTAATAAAGTGATATTAGAGTTAGATAATAGAGCTGTGATTAGAGGGTTCAGGGAGATGGCATTTAAGACTCCCGCTAGAGGATGAGTTTCACAGCTTGGGAGTTCTCCTGGATTCAGCTTTGTCACTGGAGGCTCACATAGCATCAGTGGCATGGTATGCTTTCCACCAAGAGCATCTGTTTCAGCAGCTGAGGCTTCTCCTGCACAGAGACAGTCTAGCCACAGATGTATCTGTACCTTGGTAACCTCCTACTATTTGTATTACTGTAATGTGTTATAAGTGGGTCTGCCTTTGAAGATGGTTTGGAAGTTTGAATTGGTACAGGATAAAACTCACAGCCAGAATTTCACCCGGTTGGGCCATATCTTGCCAGCTTTAAAAGAGCTTCACTGGTTG
The DNA here is from genome assembly GCF_057233095.1 of Heloderma suspectum. Lineage (NCBI taxonomy): Eukaryota > Metazoa > Chordata > Lepidosauria > Squamata > Helodermatidae > Heloderma > Heloderma suspectum. Next base: position 200,085,453 of record NC_139458.1, read on the forward strand.
CTTCCAGGCCCAGTTCATGGTTCACTTCCAAGCCTAATTCATAGTGTTAGTACTTCTTTTTTAAAGCTCTCAATGGACCCAGATACCTGAAGGAGCACCTTCTCCCATTCCAGCCTACCCACAGCAGGGAAGAGGGGGTTTAAAGCCCCAGTACTTGCCCTGCTGCTCAGCTGGACAGCACAGGGTGGGAGATCAGGGGGAGGTTTAAAGCGCGCGCGCACGCACACACACACACACACACACACACGGATCTTATCCCTCCTTGCTGCTCAGCTGTTTGGGAAACAGCTCTCTGCTCCTTTGGAAACTGCCACTTCAAAGTGCTTCAGGTGTCTTGAGGTGGCAGGGCCACTGGGCAAGACTTAAAACTGCTGCTTCAAAGTGCTCTGGGTGCCTTCAGGCGGCAGGGCCATGGGGCAGCCCTTAAGAGAAGGAGCAGGGCTTTGGCTCCCAGATGGGGAGGCTTATTTGTTTATTTTTATTTATTTAAAATCTTCCTTCACTGCCTTTCAGGGCCGAAGCCTGCCCAAGGTGGCATACAGCAATAAAATACTTAAAACAGTTAAACTATTAAAAGTGATAAAAACATATAAACAATAAAAACAACAATAAAAACCAACAATAAAACCAGCAACAACGTTAACAGCAGTAACAGCGACAATAGCAGTCATATCAAGAGAAGGCCAAGGTAAAATAATATGTTTTCAAGGCCTTCTTAAAAGTCTGCAATACAGAGCATGGCAGACCTCTGATGGCAGCTTGTTCCAAAGGTGTGGGGCCACTGCAGAGAAGTCCCTCTCATGTGTGATTGCCCACATGATTGTGCTCCTGGGTGGGCAAATTAGAAGGGCCTCTCTTTCTGATCTTAAAATGCAGGCAGGCTGATATGGGTGAAGGCGGTCCTTCAAGTAACTTGGTCCCAAACCATTTAAGGCTTTAAAGGTCAAAGCCAGCACTTTGAATTGGGCTCGCAAATGCACTGGTAACCAGTGCGGCTGGCACAGTATAGGCGTTACGTGATCAAATCACCTCACCCCCACCAATAGCCGCATTCTGCACAAGTTGGAGTTTCTGAACCATCTTCAAAGGCAGCCCCACGTATAGTGCATTACAGTAGTCCAGCCTGGATGTGACTAGTGTGTGGATAACTGAGGCAAGGTCCGTCCTCTCCAGATAGGGCCGCAGTTGGCATACCAGCCTAAGCTGGTTAAAAGCACTCCTGGACACTGCGGCCACCTGGGCTTCCCCAGTTAGCTCAGAATCCAGGAGGACTCCTGGACTGCACACTTGGTCTTTCAGGGGGAGTGCAATTCCATCAAATATCAGCTGTAAACCTCCATCCAAAGTAGTTCATTTCCCAACCCACAGTACCTCCATCTTGCCTGGATTAAGTTTCAGCTTGTTCACCCTCATCCATCCCAAAACAGCCTCCATACAGACACTGGTTCAAGAGTTTCACAGCTTTGCTAGGATGTGCAGATGGAAATGAGAGGTAGAGCTGAGTATCATCCGCATACTGATGACATTTCAGCCCAAACCTCCTGATGACTTCCCCCAGCAGTTTCATGTAGATGTTAAAAAGCATGAGGGACAAGATAGAACCTTGCGACACCCCACAGGCTAATGGCCATGGGGTGGAACTGAAGTCCCCCAGCACCACGTTCTGAGACCACTCTTCCAGAAAGGACTGGAACCACTGTAAAACTGTGCTGCCCAAGCCCAATCCAGATAAACAATCCAGAAGGATACCATGGTTGATGGCATCGAAAGCCGCTGAGAAGTCCAGAAGAACCAACAGGGTCACACTCCCCCCATCCATTCCCTGGCGTAAGTCATCAACCAGGGCGACCAAGGCTGTTTCCATCCCATAACCAGGCCTGAAACCTGATTGGAATGGATCTGAATAATCAGTTTCATGATTAAAATCGGCTTAGAGGTGGGAGGCTTCCCCACTGCTGTCCTAGCATTTTATGTATTTGTAGGGGAATGCCTTTGTAGAGACAGCAGGCCTGGTTTGCACGTAATGGCTAATTATGGGTTAAACAACCCATAGTTAGCCAGGGGCCATGCAGGACTGAGCAAGTGTGCTGCCTCCCATGCACTCATTGCTTCCACTTTACATCTGTTTCCTGAAACAACCCAGGAGCAACCGGTAGTGTAGTGGCGAATCCTGAAGCGCGGGGTCCCTTCGTGACAGTCACCGCCACGCCCCCTCACAGCCACGCCCCCTTCTCAGATTGTACAACCTTGTAAGATACACAGCCTTCAACTGGGATCCAAAAACAGTGAAGCTGAGAGTAAGGCAGTGGTATTTCAATTGGACGTCTGAGAAAAAATGCAGGGGTGTTAATCTTTTTCACCCACTCACTCAAACACAAACATTTTAGGTTTTCAAAATATGATACTCTATGGAAGCCTCACCCTCTCAACTCAGCCCTCATGGACAGATCCCTTCTCATTTAAACAGACCCGTTGCACACTCCCTTAGCACCCCAGCGCTACCCATTAGCTTTCCCTAAGCTCCTTCATTATATCTCTCCCCTCCCCCAGCAGAGACGTCCACACACCCAGCTGGATTGAACTACATACACACACACACACACCCCTCTTCTTTTTCCCCTCCCCACAACTGATCTTTTTCTCTTTCCCTCCCCTCCACCAGGGTTTGTTTGCCCAGGTACATGCCAACCTTGTACCAAAAAGTGTAGCTGACAGAGCAGGTTGCATATGGAAATTCCGCTTACCACAGAAATTAATGTTCAAGAATTAACAGTGCGATCCAATGGGTTTAAATTAAATTTACAGAGATCTTGGGAAGGCAGCTAAGGCTGCAGTCCTAAGCACACTTACCTAGGAGAAAGCCCAATTGGCAACTGAACATAGCGGGACTGACTTCTGAGTAAACATGCATAGGATTGTGTGATACATCCTAAAAACTGGCACAAACCAGCCACCTGCCCTGCCCCATAAGTAAATAGTGGTGGCAGCGCCCTCCCCCCTGCTGCTGCCATGACCCGGCTGAGGGCTGGCTTCAAAAAAAGTGCTGGAGCGATGCCTCGGCGCGACCCACCACCACTGCATCTCTGGGAGCAACCTGTTTCTGGATTGTTGTCATGACGGGCAAACCCAGCACTCTGGGTAGTTTAGGGTTAAAACTCTGTAATGTTTATGTCAAAACAACCCAGAGAGCTGGATTTGCATGTCATGGGATGTCCCTGGATGTTTAGCAAAGCAGAAAAGGATGAGTGGGCAGCAGCTAGCATGCTCACTCGTTCCTGTGCACTCACAAACAATGTTTGATCATGCAAACTGGGCCATTGATAGGGTGAGGTTCTGAAAGAGATCCTGCTCTTTCACAACAGGGTAGGCTTTTCCCAGGGTAAATCTTTTGGGATTTAGAGTGGATTCCCACAGTATCTTTGATCGCATGTTTAGATTTTTCTTTTTCTCACCATTATAGGTTTAGTGCTGGAATAATCTAATTTGCACTAAACATTTAAAGGCTTTAGGGACAAATATCCAGAGGGGAGGGAATCAGTATTAGCATTTAAAAGAATACATTTTATGCCAATTTTGTGGGTTGCCTCAATGAGAATATATACTTATGTGACCAACAATTATAGGTTTTGATATCACCATAAGGCAAAGTATATTAAAATATGTATTGATTTATAAATTAAATTTATTAAACATCTCATAAAATACATTTCTCTAACCATTTTACAATTTAAAACATTCGTAATAATATTGTTGTTATTACCATTATTAACAGCAGCCACAACAGTGACATTGCAATACAGAAATTTATATACAACTTTAGGTGCAATCCTATGCAAGTTTAGACAGAAAAAAGACCTACAACTCCCAGCATGCCCCAGCCAGCCATGCTAGCTGGGGCATGTAGGGAGTTGTAGGCCTTCTTTCTGTCTAAACTTGCATAGGATTGCATCCTTAAGTATTGAAGTCCATGGGCTCACCTTTAGCTAATGTAGGTGTGTGTGTGTGTGTGTGTGTGTGTGTGTGAGAAACATAGCTGCTTCTTTAAAAATGAGGGCTCTAAAAATTGCTGTCCTGGCTAAATTGGTAAGCAAAATGAAGCTCAAAAATAATCTAAACTCCAACAAGGAATTTCCTACTACATCCACAGCAATTATGAGAATCTGTCTTCTGATAACTATCTTCACGTACTTGTAGTCTATAAATCATCATGGGAATTATTGTGCCAAGTGGAATGATGCTTTCTAATGCTGACTACACAGAAGAGCTCGGTACAATGCTGTGTGCTATTTATTTTTGGACTTCACACAACTAAATAAGATTGATCTGAAAACTAAGGTCCCGATGCCAGCTAAGTGGCAACCCACTTGAACAATTTAAAACACCTCAATAGCAAACCCTGATTGTTATGTTTAGTGGGAAAACCTTACTTAGGAGGAAAAAAGTTCTTAAGTTTCACCTGAAGTTTTGGAATATCATGAAAAGGAAAGTATGCTAAAGATAGCCATACTGTAAATTAAGCATGCGTGCCATGTATATAATTTTCAATAGCTACTGGAAGCATTAAGCCTTTTCAGATAGTTTAGGAAGCTGGGAACAAGCACTGATATTACATACTTTTCCCTTGCTATTCTCCTCTCGTGTTCCGGCTTGAAATGTTGCAATAATGGTTAAATTAAACAACAGTTTCTTTGTTAAGTCTGAAGAACTGTGGTATAATGTTGGTTTACTAGTAAAGATCTTAAACCAGGCTCAAACAGTGGTTCGAGATCCTGTTTAGTAAACCAAAATTAAGCCATCATTCTCCATTTGGAACTGTGGTTTCAAGAGACAAGGTGAGATGTTAGTTCTCAGCTTTAAAAACTGTGGTTTATTAAGTTGGGAATGTTAAATCTGACCTAGCCCACTGAGTTCATAAACAGCACAACTTTAATGCTTATTGTGAGCACTTAGCTGATATTTAGCCTCTGTATTTTACTTAAAGTTAGCAATATGCTTTACTCAGCCCTCCAGCTGTTTTGGACCTCAACTCCCATCAGCTCCAGCCAGCATGGCCCATGGTCAGGAATGCTGGGAGTTGTCCAAAACATCTGGAGGGCACCAGTTTGGGGAAGGCTGCTTCAACTGGTTAAACTAGTATGTGGTTTTGGTGCAGCTAATCTGTATACTTTGTAACCATAAGTATGCCCAGTTATTGTGATTATTTCTCCCTGTAGGCTGCCTATGATGATATGCACACATGTGCAGCAAACCATCTTGCTCAGTTGCTGGACCCAGATGCCCCCTACAGAGAACATTACCCCATACCAATCATGGATTTTAATGGCAGGAGGTAAAGAGTACGCAGAATGCTTTCTATTCAGTTGCCATAAAATTAACTAGAAAGACTTCAAGATGTAATTCATGGCTGAGACCCAAAAGGTCCTTTAGGTACCCATAACCACTTAGGCATGTGCATTGGAAGTCTGATGGTATGTAAAACAAGCTCGAATTTGAAATTAGAGTTTTTAGATAGACTAACAATTAAGGATAAATGCATAATTTATTACTGATGCTGAAGATGAATCAGGAGGAGTGTTGAAATGAAAAAAAAATTGGCCATGTTCTCTCAGTCTGCCCTCTATGAGAATAAAGGGAATGCAGTATTGTACTGAACAACTACTAGACAGAATGCCATCTGGTATAAAACACTGCACAGACTTACTATGTTTTCTGTGCTGCCTGTTAGCCCTCTATTCTGAAATACCCGTTCCTCTATCAAGTGTTTGCTTTTTCTTTGCTTCATCTTTTATGCCTAGACTGTAAGCTTACAGGCTAGGGAAACTGGAACTTAAGTGATCTTTATGGTGCCTAGATATTAGAACACTGTTAAAGTGATATTCGAGCCAGTGTGGTGTAGCGGTTAGAGTCTTGGACTCAGATTATGGAGACTGAGGTTCAAATCCCCGCTCAGTCATGAAGCTCACCAGACAATCTTGCATGCATCATTCTCAGCCTAAAAACCATGGCTGTGGTTAGGATAAAATAGAGGGACAGAAATGGAGCTTCTGGAAGAAGGGCACGATAAATGTAATATGTATCTCAGCATTGTCCATCCTGGTGCCCTCCAGATGTGTTGGACTACAACTCCCAGCATTCCTCAGTCACAACAATTGGCTGGGGATGCCAGGAGTTATAGTTCAACACATCTGGAGAAGGCTGCTATAGCCTGCCAGGTGCTTGACACACACCCCCACTCCAACTTTTCTCTCCTAGACAAAGAGCAAAAATAGGTTTATTTTGCCCCTGGTGTACTACCATACATCGGGGTCCCCAACCCCTGGGCCGCGGACCAGTCCCAGTCCCAGTCCGTGGCCTGTTAGGAACTGGTCCGCAGGGTTCCCTAGGGGGGCGTGGAGGCAATCTGTCCCTCACCTCCGGAATCCTTGCCGGCCCGGGCTGGCTCCGCTCCGCAGCGAGTCTGTGGAGCTGCAAGCCGGCTCCGGCTGTTGGGATGCAAATGGCATCCGCATAGCGGATGCCATTTGAGTCCCTGTTATTCAAGTAATAGGCTATGTAAATCTTTACATAGCCTATTACTGCAAAGAACAGGAACGCAAATGGCATAGCGGACGCCATTTGAGTCCCTGTTATTCAAGTAATAGGCTATGTAAAGATTTACGTAGCCTATTACTGGAAGAACAGGGATGCAAATGGCATCGGCTATGCTGGACACCATTTGCTTCCGCAGTCTGGGTGCAGCTACCCCCCCGCCATGCCCCCAAATCCCCCCCAGGGCGGACCCAGACCAGCCGCTGCCAGGTAGGTTCTGTCCCAGGGGGATTTCAGGGGGTGGCAGGGGGGTAGTCCACAAAACCGGTCCCTGATGCCAAAAAGGTTGGGGACTGCTGCCATACATGGTTGGTGGGATGTGCTTGCTTTGAGGGGTCACAAATTGTGCAGGCTCACACTAAAGGATGCAGCACAGGCTACAACAAAAATGTTTTACAGTATTCTGGTTTATGTTGTGCATATTTTTCCCCCCTGCATGTTCCAGCTATTATGTCATCGGCATTGAACTTGAACCTTTTTATCTGCTTTTTAAGACCCAATGGTGGGGAGCTATAAATGAAGTAATAAGCACACTTAAACCCAAAAGGCTTCCATTAACTGATATTCAAGCAATGGACCAATTCAAGAAAAGATTTGGTTACAAGAAAGCAATTAAGTGTAAGGTATGTTTTCTTGAAAGGGCTGAATACTCTGGAAAGCAAAGCCATAAGGTACAATATTTATATTCTTATTGCTGCAACAGCTGTTTCGGTGCAAGTATATCCATGTGCCAGTCATAGGAATGCTTCATTCCAGGTGCCCGTTTTGGAGACACTCATATCTATACTTTTACTGCTTATGGGATCCATTTCCTGTTTTCTGACTTTTCCTTGCACCTCTGTGGGACAGTTTCCAACACACACTTTTTATCTCTCTGTGCTTAATTATTGCACTATATTGGCAGTTGAATGTGTGAATGTACTTGCTTGAAAAGATCTGTGGCAATTAGGGTGGCCAGATCAGGGCCAGCCTAAGACATTTTGCTTCCTGAGGCAAAGGACAAGATGACGTCCCCTTCCATTCCGCATATAGAAGCCGACCAGAGTGGTAGTCAAATCTTCAACACTGTCAATTGGACAGGGTCTTCCACTACTCCCAAGGGCAGAAGTCTAGCTTATGCAGTGCAGGATAGGCTGCGTGGCACATGCAGCTCTGTCCTCCAAGAGAGGAAAGTGCTTGGGGGACTCAGGAGGAATGGCTAAGGGGTTGCCACTGCTGCCCCCAGCATCTGCCACCTGCGGAAGTTGCCTCACTCTGCTTAATGGTAGGGCTGGCCCTAGGCCAGATGCAAAAGAAGACAGGGCTCATGCTGTACCTTTAACCATTGTGTAGAAGAGGAGATTTCAGCCGTTGTACTTTGTCATGCAGTGGACACCTGCTGGATTTCCCATTTATTTATTTATTTATTTATTTATTTATTTATTGCATTTATATCCCGCCTTTTTTCCTCTTGCAAGGAACCCAAGGCGGCTTACATTATCCTCTTCCTCCTCTCCATTTTATCCTCACAACAACAACCCTGTGAGGTAGGTTGGGCTGAGAGTCCGTGACTGGCCCAGAGTCACCCAGTGAACTTCCATGGCTGAGTGGGGACTAGAACCTGGATCTCCCAGCTCCCAGTCCAACACTCTCACCACTGCACCACACTGGTGCAGCTCCCAGTCCAACATTCTCATCACTCTTCTGCACAAAGTGGCAGGAGCCCCATTCTCTTTCACATCTAGCCACCCTGCTGGCTATTAATCTGTGATAGTCCCATTCACACAGACATCATCATTTGCTGCTCCAGTCATCAAGTGATGAATCTGCGTTCAGTTTCTCCATCTTTCCATTCCTCTTGTTGTCCCTGAGCAACAGAAGCATTGTAGGGCCAAAATAGATGCATTAAATGCACAATAGATGCATTAAATGCACCTTTGCATTTACTGTGCAGGTTTTTTAAAAAATGTAAATAGCATCAGCTGTGAGGGGCGGGGTGTGTGTGTGTGATAATGACTGGGACTGTGATGGATGTGAAGGGAGAATTTAACTCTTTCCTCCTCTCTTGTGGTCCTGAGGAAAATCCCTCCTCTGAAGCTACTCTTTGCATTGGGAGGAAATCCCAGCTGATGCCAATGCAAGATTTCCCCCCTAAACAAAAATAGCCTCAGAAGAGAGATTTTCCTCAGGAAAGACCCTAGAAAGGCTGCTTTTACACTAAAGAAAACCCCAGCAGTCCTCCCGCTCTGGAGCCTTTCTGCGATAGGTCTCCCAGACAGCGACCACGTAATTGCTGAGAGAGGAAGCTTTTCATTTTCAAGGTTCCATAGAACTCAATGAAACAACGCCATCTGGCAGCTGTTTTAATTGTGTAACATTCCGAGTTTAAAAAGATGTTAATTAGTTCTGGATCTATTTGGGACGGAATAACCAGGAAACACCTCTGGATGGGCCCTGGGATAGATGACATCATGAAAAGGACCCACAGACTTCCCTGAGTGAGCAATCTCAACAGCAGGATAAAAGGTCTTTGTGGAGGAGCCCAAAGTCTTGCCTAACTGACTGGGGTTGCTTCCATAAGTCACACTAGAGGCCTTTAGTGATGCAGATACTGAGGCACTGCTCTTTCACAGTCATCTAGAAGTAGAATTATAGCTTGTGGTTCCACGTACTGTGTTACTGCATCCCCCTTAAAATCAGCAGTGTCTGTCCCTATGGCAAAGTCAAAGGCCAAAAAGAAAAGAAAGCCCTGCTATTATAGAATTAATGTGGAATGGACCACTTACCCCGTTATTTTTTTCTTTAATTTTGCTTGTTACGAACACAATTCCAGTCGTAACAGCACAAGAAAAGCTCTGCTGGATCAGACCTATAGTCCAGCATCTTATTTCTGTGATCTGTGTATGTCCTCGTCTATCCTTGACTGACTAGAGTGGGATTCATTATACAGAACAGTTTTAAAAAATACAGAGTAAGTAATGCAAAATAAGGAAAAAATATACACATTTCCACAATTTGCATCATCTATAGTGTCTCAGAATTCAGTTAACCTGACTCAGAATTGTTAACGTTTTTTGTCAGAGCACAGTACACACAGCCCCAAAGTAAATACCTGTGATAAGCATACGTACATAGTGTGAGTGAAATTCACTGTATTCTGTTCTTTTCATTTTTCAACATGTCTTTTACACATGCGGTTTTAGAGTCTGTCGTTTGGCATGAAATCTGCTGCTGAAAGAGGTCTGTCTGCCATCTTCCTTACTTTCTGTCGCAAGATGTCTATTTCCAGTCTGAGTATGTCAGATGAATGTGGTTATGCTCTTATCCATCATGCGGCTATCTACAACCGTGTGTCAATTCTATGTCAGGTGGTTAAATCACATCTCACTATCAATCAGAGGCGTACCATACCAGCTAGCCAAGGTAAGGCACACAGTCTCGGCTGAGAAGTGATGAGGGTCGCTACAGTTAGCAGTTCTTCCCACTTTTGTGAACAGAGGAGCACTGAAATTCTGATCTGGAAGGAGAAACCTTTTCCACTATGGCATTTGTTTCTTTTCTTAATTATCCAAAGGGCTCTGCGCAAGCAGCAGAGGGATGTAAATCACTTGTTCTTTCCCCAGGAGGTCATTTTCTATTCCACTTTTTCTCCAAAATGTATGAGGGACTTTACTACTTCATGGTATTAGTCCTCCTCCAGCCCATTACTCCAGAGACCTCCACTGCCTCGTCTGAGATTCAATGAAAAGGAGAAAAGGGGTTAGGTGCCATCTGCATGCTGATGGCACCTCACTCCCAGGCTCCTGGTGACCTCTCCCTCTTCATGTAGATGTAGAATAGCATGGGGAACAGCAGAGAAGAGCAGAACTCTGTCAGCACCACCTTCCTGAACCTTCCTGGCAAGCAGAAGCAGGACCATGGAAGAACAGAGCCCCCACTCCCATCCTGGATAGGCAGTCCAGAAGGATACTATGGTCGATGGTTAGTGGAAGCCACTGAGAGAGTTAGCAGAGTCAACAGGATTGTGCTTTTTCTGTCTATCTCCCAGCATAGGTCCTCTATTAGAGTAACTAAAGCAGTTTCCTTGTCAAAACCAGCCCCAAAACTGGATTGAAATGCCTCTACATAATCCCACATCATCCAAGGAATGTCTGGAGTTCAGCTGCTGCCATGCCCACAAATGAGAGATTAGCAGCCAACTATAGCTATGTCAAGACAGAATATTGTTTCAGCTTGCTCAGTACTGTGACCTGAAGCAGCTTTCCAAGGTCTTTGGTACCAATCCTGCTTCCTCAGGTCCTTTAGCTGGAGTTGCCAGGGACTGAACCTAGAATCTTCTGCCAGAAAACTGCGCACGCTTTCACTGTGCTGTTGCCCTTATACAGTAGCTTGCTACATGAAACCCAAATCACAAGGCCTGCCCTAATCTATCATTTGCTAGATCCTTTCTCACTCTTTTCCTTAGAGTCTTTCAGACCATTCCCACTATGTAGGATACAGTTTTCTCAGTGACTCAACCCATATTCCATACATTATCCATGGTAAATGTCAGAGAACTCCTGGGCTGTGCACCTTTCTGGGTTCTACACAGCTTTCAGTGAAGAAACTGAGCAACCTTTCTTGGCATATCTATATCTAATGTATTAAACTCCATTTCAAGTCAACATCCAGGTCTGTTCAGTCACTAGCAAATTACCAATTCCTAAACCTGGTTTTAACTTCTGTCAGCGTGTTCCAATGGCTAGATCGTAGGGGGTGAATCCAGGTTCAAGTCCCTGCTTGGCTAGGGATTTATTGGGACCTCAATTCTTAACCTGTAGAAGTTGCTATATTTGTGATTCGGTGTTGTCACTAATATATAACCTTTTCAAATTAAAATATTATTCTCTGCTTGTCTTACTGCCATTGACTGGTTAAGAACACATGATCTTTAATATGACCATATGGAGTGGGGATGCAGATATAAAACCTGCATTGGTCAGAATGCCCATTTTCATGATAAATGCTTATTTTCTGCATTCAGATAAAAAGTGCAAGGAATGCTCAAAGGTGATTTAATCCTCACATGTGGAAACACAGCGCAATCCTAGGCATGTCTACTCAGAAGAAAGTCTCACTCAGTTCAATGGGATTTACTCCCAGTTAAGTGTGGATAGGATTGCAGCTTAAGACTGCAGTCTTGTACATCCTTACCTGGGAGCAAGTCCCACTGATCTCAATGGGACTTACTTCTGAGTAGACATGTCTAAGCTTGTGCTGTAAGGCTTTACATTTTTATATATGATAGAATATAATATATATTTGTTTCAGACAAACTTACCTGATTTATAGTACATTGACTAAGTCATGCAATGAGAGTTTTTATCTTTAGAAGAAACAGGATGATGTATACTGCAAGAAAAAAGATGTAATAACCAAATCATAATAAATATATTTTGTTTTAGGAAAACGTTTCCAAAAAACTGAGATAAGGGCTGGTAAGTTATAAATAATTTGTTGTCCTCTTGGGTGTTTAAAAATATACAGTGTATACCAAATAAAGCTGTGCTGCTGTTAAGAAGAATGGGGCTATAATGTTAAGGGCAAAGTTCTACAGGTTTTATGCAGTCCCCTACAAATGTAGCTAGAGTGACTCATTTACTGTAACTCTCTGAGTTTATGAGAGCTTTACGCTTAGCTTTCATGGGTGCAAAATCAAGCCCATTGTGTGGGAAATTGCTTCAGAAGTCATTAAGCTTGTTACAGTTTCATACATTTGCTCAAAGAATACTGGATGGGCAAATCTGATGTGGAGAGAAGTTGACTGTGCTTTGTGTTAACATTGAAAATTCTGCATAGTTGAGATCACGCTGTGACTAGATCTTTGGACATTATGATATTATTCATATTATAGTAAGAATTTATGTATATGCTTTTACTATGATATACGCTGGCATGTAAACATGCCACATGATATATATTTGGCCTAAAAATCAATCTGTTTAGTTTCAGGACCAATTGGTTTCTTCGAAAAGGATAGCCCTGGGGAAAGAAATGGTGAGTTGCAAATCCACCCAGCATTACCTTCTTTAAATGTGGTCCAGACCCATTCAGTTATTACCTCCATTTCATATATATATATGAAGAAACAGGGATGGAGGAAACAGGGATGAGATTTAATTAAAATTGAGATTTTTAGACTTTTAAAATAATATATTTAGAACACGGCAGCGAAACAATTAAGGGTGCAATCCTGTGGATATTTATACAGAAAAAGGCCCCACAGCTCCTGGCATGCCCTAGTCAGCTATGCTGGCTGGGGCATGCTGGGAGTTGTAGGACTTTTTTCTGTCTAAACATGCATAAGATTGTGCCCTAAGGCTCTTGAAAACATGTTGCCCCAATCCAGATAAAGTTAATCATGACTTTGAAAGCAATGGGGCTTAAGTTAGCTGCAACTAATTTGTTCCACTGATTTCTAAGAAACTTAGTCAGGACTATATCAGACGACCCTCAGTGTTCCTTGGTGCCCCATCTGACTGCCATTTACCTTCCACTAAGCTATAAATGGATACCTGAGGAAATCCACAACCATCATGTATAAAAACACTGATGAAGGAATTTGCAAAAGTACGTTATATCTTGATCTGCACAGAGACCACCTTTTTGGAATGCTCTTGTCCACCAAGAGTTTCCTTTCTCTTTTTCTTCTTTCAGTAGAAAACATTGAGCATAATTCAGCCAAATTTAGACCCTTTTATGTCCCATTTATTCCAGTTAACTCTCTCACTGAAACCAAAGGGACTTCAATATGCTTAAATTTGGCTGGATCCTACCCATAGATTTTATATTGGTTCAGTTTCCCAGGCACTGGAATTCATCCCTGTAATGGAGTTTTAACTACATAAGTTCCATGGGCCTGATGGATGGGGATGGATTTTGTTGTTTTTGAATAATATATTTCACAATATAATGTTTCATAAAAATGTCAGGATTGTATTAGCATCCTATCCATATTCATGAGAAAGAGAGATGTTGCTCCTTTTCCATTATTAACTGCAAGAATGTAGGTAATTTTTAATGTTTATCATTCCTCATACATTCAGATGCAGGTTTTCTAGTGTCAAAAGCCACAATAGTAAAAGATACACTTTTGAAGGAATAATATAAAAATTAATTCTGTGAACAGAATGGTGTAGAAAGAGCACTTGTATAAAACAAGCAAATAATTATTCAAATCTGTGGAGGATTTGCCTGAGGTTTTGCATATTGAAATACAAGTCTGCGTAGCTAATTTTAGTGCATCTTGTTGCCTGTCAGCTTTTGGCCCCACTGCTTTGCATCTAGCAGCTCAGTGTGGTTCCCTTGAAGCGCTTCATTTTCTCCTGGCCTTAAAAGCGGACTACCGACTGCCCGATGAACGAGGATGGATGCCTATACATTTTGCTGCCTTCTATGACAATGTTGCCTGTCTTGTAATTCTCTACCGAAAAAACCCAGAGTTGATAGAGGCCGAAACACGATCTGAGTGAGTAGGTGGAAGGTTATATAGGAAGCCACGTAACATCTGGGGCAGGGGCAATATTGTGGCTGTGCTGCCTCCTGTTGATGCATGGACCCCCTTCGTGCCTGTAACATGCAAAGGGAGCTCCTGTGTTGACTGAGTGGGTGGAGAGAAGTGTGAGCAGAGCGCTCAGGCCTCTGCCAGGGCTGTGGGCAGCCATACCTGACTCTAAGCCTGAGGTGTATTTAAGCCCAGTGTACTTGAAGGTAGGAGAAGCTTAAATGCAGCAGGCTAGGGTAGAAGGCCAGGCTCTTATTCCTTATATCAGGCCTGACCAATCCAAAGGCTTACTACTGCCTGCCAATTTAAGGATTTTGAAGATGATTGCTAGGGGAAGAGCTGTAGCTCAGCAGCAGAGTGCATTTACAGGCAAAAGGTCCTAGATTCAGTCCCTGGCACCTCCAGGTAGGGCTGGGAAAGACCCCTGGAGTGTCACTGCCAGTCAACGTTGACAATACTGACCAACAGCCTGACTCAAAATAAGGCAGCTTCTTATTGTTCTGAAGGCTCTGATACACTGCATGCCACATTCCCTTCTGGGCCTAAAGAAGGCTGTGAGGTTGGCATATGCAGGATAGGATAACACACTGGACTTGGGCCCAGCTTTAGAGCCCTGGTTTGTAGGAACATAGGAAGCTGCCTTACACTGAGCCAGACCTGTGGTCCATCTAGCCCAGTACTGTCGGCACAGACCGGCAGCAACGGCTCTCCAGGGTTTCAGGCAGGAATTTTTCTAGCCCTACCTGGACATGCCAGGGATCGAACCTGGCACCTTCTGCATGCAAAGCAGGTGCTCTACCACCACCAGAGATACCACACCCTGGAATCTCTGCCAATCAATAATTCAGTCAATTAGAGCAATCAATTGTTTTACGTTAAGCCTGCAATTGTATACAAATGTACCAAGGACAATATTCCTTTAATTCAATGGGGTTTACTTATGAGTAGGTTGTAAGTTTCATTTAGGCTTCCACTAACTTGCAAAAATAATACATGAAATAAACTCCATTTTGTTCATCATATTGAGTTTTGTATGTTTGTTTCTACATTACCATACTTTCCCCCCTCTCTCCTACAGGTATCACTCCACCCCACTTTTGCTTGCCGCAACATCTGGGGCATTAGATACCATCCAGTACTTGTTTTCTCTTGAAGCTAACTGGCTGAAAAAAGACAGTGAAGGAAATAATATTATTCATTTGGCAGTGCTGAACTTTCACACCGAAGTTCTGAAGCATCTAATTGAGTTACATCATCCTGATCTCCCAGTTTGGGAAACACTTGTTGGTAAGCATGTGAATTCTCTTTCCAGTAAAATGGTTCTGACTGACGCAGTGAATTCTTTCAGTCCAGGCTGTGTGCAGCCCAGGGCTATGTGATGTGAATATCACATAGCCCTTAAGCCATATTCATAGTCCCCCAGAGAGACTCCCCCCTCCCCAGTGGTGACAAAGGGCCCTTTTTGACATTGTCTTCCCTGGGGGCAAGGTGATGGAGGCAATGCTGGTGTGGAGAGAAGTAGCAGCAGCTGGAGGGGGCACTGGAAGGAGCTATGCTGCAGCAGCTCCCATTCCACAAAGGTAATGTCATTCAGAAGCGATCCTGAGTTCCCACTTGGTGGCAGCACAGGACTGTGCAAGCTAAGGGAAAAAAATCTTGGCAGGCTAGACACTTTCTATTATCCCACTAATTATTGATCAGAGGCAGGGTGATTGGGGGGAACATTTTGAAGTGACAGTCCCTGTAGCTGCACCCCATAGCCACACCCCCAAGGAGAGTCCAAAAATTCAGGCAGCTGTGTTTTTATTCTCCACCAAGAACAGGTCTTTGTAAAGCAAATGGGTCTTAACTGTCCATCCATGACCAAGCCAGGCCAAAATACTTTGCATTACAGCTGGGAACAATATATTGCTGTTGGGAAAATTCATTGCAGCTAAGCTCACAGAGAACAAGGAATTCTGAGGGGGGTTGACAGATGATGTCAGCATCCCTGCTAATAAAAGAGTGTCAATGCTACATCCCTGCAAGCCCTGGAGCCACTAGACTACTGATCAGAGGGAGAAAAAACTCAACACTTTCAGTTAGAGATGGAGTTATAATGAGATTTATGAGTTTCTATATTGTTTCTAGGCTGTGCCCTGTTATACTTTCACTTGCAGTTGTATTCGTAAGCCCATCTAATTCTGTGTTGGATTGTGGCCCAGGTGTTTTAAGAACATAAGAAGAGCCATGGTGGATCAGACCAAGGGTCTATCTAGTCCATTTGACCTTCTGTTTTAAACTTGGAGAAAGACTTGTTGACTCCCAAAGTTATACCTTTTAAGCCATTTTACAGCTCTGTCTTAGATGAAATAAGTCACCAGAGACAGGATTTCTTCTCTGCCATTGTTTGAGTTTGTAATAGCGGAGGGAGCAATCCTATGGCCGCTAGTCAGTGGCTACACAGCCATAGGATATGTGGGTTTCCGGGAACCGTCCTCAAAGTCTGCACTCTGAGGTTGGTTCCCAGAGAACCAATCTTCCCCGCTTCCACACTGCCTTGCAGCTTGCAAGTGGAGTGCAGAGGGGCCAAAATGGGGTGTTCTGGGTCCGGCAGCCTCCTCCCCTGCTCTGCCCTCCTGCAGCTAGACAGCTGAAATTGGCTGTCTAGCCACAAATGCAGGGCAGGAGAAGCACGGAGGGAACGATCCCCTCCATGCTTCTCCTGCCCTGCATTGGATAGGTGGTTGCCTCCGAGTTCGGAGGTGGCTGCCTATCCCCATAGGACTGCGCCCTAAGCTCAGATTTGGGGTATATAAGCAGCATCCAGTCAGCCCAATCATTAGGACACCTTTGACCCAAAGACTAATTCACTCCCTCAGGAACATGTAACCTATTGCTAAAGAAACAAATAACATAAGAACACAAAGACATGCAAAAGTATTGTTTGCAAGAGTGGGATGCTCCCAACTAGATTGGCAAAGTATGACTGTGATTATAATAAAATATAAAGATATAGGCCTCATTGGTTTACACCTTCAGCAGAATGAGATGGGAATAAAATGGCAGAATGCTGTGATGGTGGAATGGGCTGTACCACTTCAGACTGATGGTTGGGATCCCACTTTTGAATCACTCCTAATCTTCTTCCAAATAGAGAATTTGGAGTTGTTGTTTTTTGATGTAGATAGGCATTCCCCCCCACCAGCAATCTGAAGTGGTGCAGTCCATTCTACCAACTCCATGTGTTACCACCTATTTCTGCTGCATGTGTAAATCACGCCTGACTATAAATATAGTATTGAAATCGTTGGTCTACATTCCCATGACCCAAAGACTAGAAATTTAATACTTGAGTAGTGAAGATACCATGATTACTATAAACATCTGAAAACAGGACATTTAGATACCTCTTTTTCAAAATGGACTCTCAAATGTTCTCCCCAAAATACTTAGGGTACTTCTAGGCCGTCCAGAAAGCTAAAATTTAGAAAATATTTAGCACACAACATGGTGATTCCTAGAAAAATCTGAAAGGGGGATATCTGTATATGTCTCATTTTATTTGGGAGACAATAGTTGGGAGTGATCAGAGCAAGTGAGCTCTGTAGCAAGGCTTTTTCCTGGGAGGGAGTGACTAGAGTGAGCAAACAGGATGAGCAAATGGAGAGATTTGCATGGGACTGCTCTAAGAGGCAAAGAGGGGGTGGATTTGTGGTTTTTGAGTTGAGTTTGTGGCTTGTTTGAAGGTTTTGCTCTCTCTGGTTTTGTCTTTAGTTCTCCCTCTTTGCTTAGGCTAATAGGTCATGACTCAGCCTGCCATATTGTGGCTGCTCTTTTTCTTTTTCTTTTTCAAACCCATGATTCTGAGAATGGAAGTACTGTTGAAAGCGTCTGGGCAAGAACAGGAGTGAGAAACAAGAGTAATATTGTTGGGGCAGTACACTGCAGACGGCCCAGTCAGCCGGAAGACATGGCTGGTGCTTTCCCGGAATAGTTAACAAAACTTTCACATAGGCGAGCCATAGTAGTAATAGGGTATTTAGACTATCCTGATACCTGATGTAAGTCACTTGCCTTGCTGACTACTTCATCTCTCAGGAGCCGGAAGAAGAACCAAGGGGATCTGGCAGTGAAAGTGGCAGAAACCTTGTGGGAAAGTGATCACGTCATCTTGGAATTCATGATAGTGAGGGCTGTGAAAACTGATCTTAGTCAGATGTGTACTTTGGGCTTTAGGGAAGCCAATTTCAAAAAGCTTAGAGATATGTTGGGTATGATCCCATAGCTAGAAATTCACAAGGAAAAGAGTTCAAAAGGGATGGGAGACCCTGAAAACTAAAATATTGAAGGCAAAATATCAAACTATTCCCATGAGAAGGAAAAATGGAAAACATCTAAAGAAGCTAACACGGCAGCACAGGGAGCTCTCTGATGATTTTATTCTGGTTGTATTGTTATATTGCGGTTTTAATGCTTTTATATTGTTTTACTGTGCGCTTTTTGGTTTTAATTTTTGTGAACCGCCCAGAGAGCTTCAGCTATTGGCTGGTATAGAAATGAAATTAAAATGAAAAATGAGCTGAGACTCAAAAGGGACATGTAGATGTGATACACTGGGCTGAAACTAACAAAATGAAATTGGACAAAGATAAATGTCAAGTCTTGTGTTTAGGAACAAAAAAACCAAAGGGACAACTAGCTTGGCAGCAGTAAATGTCAAGAAAAGGGCCTGCGTGTCTCAGTGTATCACAAGCTGAATATGAGCCTGCAGTACGATATAGCTGCTAAAACATCTAATGCAATCTTAGGCTGCATTAACAGAAGCATAGCGTCCAAGTAACAGGAAATAATAGTTCCACTCTATTCTGCATTAGTAAGTTTGGAGTATTGTATCCATTTTAAGAAAGACAGTGACAAACTGGAGTGTGTTCAGAGAAAAGCGGACAGGAGGGTGAGGGGTCTGGAAAGCAAGCCCTTTGAGGAGTAGTTGAAAGAGCTGAGTATGTTTAATGTGGAGAAGAGAAGATGAAGGGGAGATAGGATACCAGTCTTCAGATAACTGAAGGCTATCTGCTGCTCCAGAGGGCAGGAGTAGAACCAATGGTTGGAAGTCGTAGGACAGCAGATTTTGGTTAAACGTTAGGAGAACGTTAGCAGGGGGCTGGACTTGATGGTCTTATAGGCCCCTTCCAACCCCACTATTCTATGATTCTATGAGAAACTTCCTAACAGTAGGGGCTGTCCAGCAGTGGAACAGACTGTCTCGGGAGGTGGTGGCTTCTCTTTCACTTGAGGTATTTAAGGAGAGGCTGGATGGTCACTGCCTGCGCTGAAGAGCCTGCTTGAGCAAGGGTTACACTAGATGATTTCTGAGGTTCCTTCCAACTCTGTGATTCTAAGCGGTGTATCCCCAACAGGTTAGGGTAAATTCGAGCCATCTCAAAAGCTAAAATTTGATATGCCAGTAAACCAAGAGCCCTGATTACTAGAACAATCTGAAAATGGGACAGTTTAATTTCTTATTGTAAAATCAGGCATTGATTTTACCTTTTCCTAGAGGTCCTCATTCCCAACACAGAGTAAGGTAAACCACATCTGAGGCAGAATGTCGACCTGGAGGAGTTCCATTGTCTCCTTCAATTTGTATTTGGGGGAGGAGGACACTTCCAGTTGCCCAAGGATATGTAGGTGTGCATATGTAAGTGTACAGAATGCAAGCTTAATTTTGTTGTTCAGTCGTTGAGTCGTGTCCGACTCTTCGTGACCCCATGGACCATAGCACGCCAGGCCTTCCTGTCCTGCACTCTCTCCTGGAGTGTGCTCAAGTCCATATTCATTGCTTCGGTGATGCTATCTAGCCATCTCATCCTCTGCCGTCCCCTTCTCCTTTTGCCTTCAATCTTTCCCAGCATCAGGGTTTTTTCCAGGGAGTTTTCTCTTCGCATTAGGTGACCAAAATATTTGAGCTTCAGCTTCAGTATCTGTCCTTCCAATGAGCAGTCAGGGTTGATTTCCTTTAGAATGGACTGATTTGACCTCCTTGCAGTCCAGGGGACTCGTAAGAGTCTTCTCCAGCACCACAGTTCGAAAGCATCGATTCTTCGGCGCTCAGCCTTCTTTCTTATAGTCCAGCTCTCACAGCCATACGTTGCTACTGGGAAAACCAAAGCTTTGATTAGACGGACCTTTGTCGGCAAGGTGATGTCTCTGCTTCTTACTATGCTGTCTAGGTTTGCCATAGCTTTCCTCCCAAGGAGCAAGCGTCTTTTAATTTCATGGCTACAGTCACCGTCTGCGGTGATCTTGGAGCCCAAGAAAATAAAATCTGTCGCTGCTTCCATTTCTTCCCCTTCTATATGCCAGGAAGTGATGGGGCCAGATGCCACGATTTTAGGTTTTTAATGTTGAGTTTCAAACCAGCTTTTGCACTCTCCACTTTCACCCTCAACAAGAGGCTCTTTAGATCCTCTTCGCTTTCTGCCATTAGGGTGGTATCGTCTGCGTATCTGAGGTTGTTGATCATTCTCCTGGCAGTCTTAATTCCGACCTGTGATTCATCCAACCCAGCGTTTCTCATGATGTACTCTGCATATAAATTAAATGAGCAGGGCGACAATATACAGCCTTGTCATACTCCTTTCTAAAAGAACTGCATATGCTCAATATCTTTTGTTCATCATTTAATTTGCCACTTACAATGAAAAATAGCACTGTAAGCTGGAGTTGCTGCAATAAAAAACCCATACCTTGGGATACAATCTCTTGGCACAGCCAGCAAGTGTCTTCAGATTACTTTTTAAATACTCAACAGGTATGTTGGACTGTGACGCCTATAAGAGGAAAGAAATGGCAGTAAGGTGTCTGGAAGTACTGTGTCTTGCCAAAGATCACTATTGGCACTCCATTTTGGATGCAGGTGAGATAAGCAGAACATGAATGCAAGATATTTTCATTTGTCCGTGTCTTTATGCTATACGTGTTCTTATACTTTATTACACATCACTTACTAATGCCAATATGAAGTCGTATCAAGAATATGAAAAAGCAGTGCAAGACATGAATAGAATTCTTATGGTCTGTGGACTAATTTAAAACTCTCTCTCTCTCTCTCATATAAGGATGCATAAGACAGTGACCAAGTTTGGACGATCAAACAATGATGTTTGTGAGCATGTGTGAGCGAGCGTGCTGGTTCTCACCCACTTGCCTGCTTCCACTTTCAATTAACAACCCAGGAATGTCCCTATCCTGGGTTGTTTCATAACATCTGAACCAGAAGCTCTGAGTTGTTTAGGGTTTAAACAACCCAGAGTTAACCCAACAATTATCTGGGAGCAGCAAGGAAAAAGCAACCTGTGGGTTGTATCCAACTGTGTAATTCCAGAGATGGAACTGGGGGCCTTAAAATCTGCTCCAGACAGCTAGGAAACCTTCCAGATTAGATTTTTGGGCACTAGAGGGCTGCAGGGCAGAGGAGGGAGGGAGAAACTCCCATCATGCTAGCAGACATCTGCTAGCTCAACGTTGAATCTAACCCTGTATCAGGATCACTGGGAGAGAGGGGGTGGAGAGAAGGCTCTCCACTCGCTCCTCCAGAGATCCTCAATCAGATCACTCTTTCCCCACCACTGCTAGCCAGGAGGAAAGAGCAATCAACACCATGATCACTGGGATGTCTGCACGCAATGAAGACATTTTGTAGTGAGGCTGTTGGTTTATGCTGATTATTACTGCCAGTGGTACTGGTATGAACCCCAATATAACTTTGCTTTTCTGCCCTAATGAATTTGGCACTAACTTTTGTACCTACAGCATAAGCCCATGCTTTTGTTTCTACAATAATTCATCCAGTGATGAAAGAGGAATCAGGCAAAGCCCCTGCAATACTCCGTCCCCGATTCAGTGGCTGCAGTTAGCTGTTGCTCTCAAAACCTCAGGCTACAATAAATAATAGCATGGCATAGTATACTACATTGTTCGTCATCATCATCAGACTGGGTATCAAAGGAGGGGGAAATTCTTGCACAAGAAATAACTATGTGCAGACAGAGCATTGCTTGCTGTTTTCACCACATTGTTTCCCCCGGCAAAAGACATGAGAGACTTTTCATTTTGTTGCTCTGGCAGCCAGAACAGTTGTAAACAGAACAGCAAGCCAGACTCTAATGCTTGCACGTCTGATGCTTGCCAATGCCCACACGTTCAGGGCTGGCCCAAGACATGTTGCTGCCTGAACCAAGCCCATACTGCACCCATCTCTTCCCTGGGGCCTCAGCCAGTACTTCTAAAAGGCTTGCTGCACCATTCAGACCCAAATTCCTGCCTTCACCTGTCCCATATCTCCACCACCACCATTGTGCTGGCCCTGAACAAGTTGGGTCCCAGCCTTAAGGAAGCACTGCACTTTTTTTGTTGAGTTGTCCAGGAACTCTTAGCAGCTTCAGCTTCTGTGACCTTTTATCCCGCCCCCATCCTCACCCAACCCCACACCCCCGTGCTCCCGGCTATGGTCTTCAAAACAATCCGGAAACCGGAAGTGATGCACAGCACGTTGTGTTTGCAGAATTAACTGTGACTGGGCACTTGTTTTTGTGCGGCATTGCAGGTACGATACCCTCATTAATCAACCTGCTAAAAAGCGACGCCATCAAGCTGGAGTGCCTTGCTGTGGGAGTGCTGAGCAACATCTCAACCCACAACTCGATTGCTAGCGCTTTTGTAGAAGCCGGAGGCATTTCTGTACTAATTAAACTATTGGCCACGGATGAACCTGAACTGCTGTCTCGTTGTGCGGTCCTTTTGTATGATATTGCCCAGTTGGATGACAATCAGACCACAATTGCTGAACTGGCAAGTCTAATCCAGAAAACTCTGCCCTTTTTTCCTGCTTCCCTTCCCTCCCTGCCTTTAAAAATGGAGCAGAATAAAAAGAAAACGTGTGTGTATTTACATTATGAGGCAGGCAAGTGTTTGCTGTGGTAGAGGCCCTATATTGTGCATGGACCCAACATACTGCAGGCATAGCGCTATTGACCCTGATTGACAACGTGGGAGCTATTAAAAATAAGCAACAGCCATTAGTTAAATCCACTGTATGGAGGGGGAAATAATTGGTTGAAAAGCCACTAAGGGTGCAATCCTATGTATGTTTAGACAGAAAGAAGTTCTACAACTCCAGGCATTCCCTAGCCACTAGGGAAAGTGCTGGTTAGACACAGAAGTGAAACTGGAGGGTCACAATCTAAAGAACCTGTAAACAGCTGTGAGTAGGGAATGACCAGCGCATGATAAATGCCTCATGTAGAAAACCCCTAAAAGGAAATACTGGTTAACCATAACTGTGGTTATGGTTACAGTGATACTGATGTACTACTTAACTGTGCCTAAGGAGAGGGGGAGGAGTGTGTATTGTCAAGGGTGGCTCCTAATTTGCCCATTGTGATTGACAGAGCACTAGAATTAGGGATGTATGGATTTTGTTAAATCCGTTCCATCTTTGTTTCATGGAGTCTTTCATTCTGTCGTCTGCTCATTGATGGAATCTGATTTCTTTAAGGGATGTACAAGAATATCGTTTCTGTTTTCAAATATACACTTGCTCAAGTGCACATTAACTAAGTGCGCACTTGCGCAAATCCCCCCCAAAAGTAAAATAAAACTGGTTCACAGAACCTGTACAACTCAGAAAAAGCCAGTCTGTTGTGGAATCCATATGTCAGATTCATAGAAATCTGAACTCATTGGAATCTGTTGTGATTTCTCCGGCAGCCTTAACCAAAATTATAGTTTAGAGCCAAAGTATTTATTTGGGAGAATCCCCAAGCAGAGTTCTGCTCAGAATGCTCCTGCTGGTAGGAAATAGGGAGAGCCGATCTTTGCTGATTTTCCTCTCCCTCTGCAGCCCAATGCTACCTTCCCCACTGTTCCAGAGTGTCCCCCAATCCTCGAGAGCAGATTTGGGGGAGGGATATAGAGGACTGCAGTGGGAGGAGGGAATCAGTGAAGATCACATCCTCCCCCATTCAGCCAGCAGGAAATCTCCGCTGGATCAAAAGCCTCTGCTGATAGAAGAAACGTGTCAGTCCACAGGAAGCTTTTGCTGACTCCAACTCACTGGCAACTATTTGTCACTTCATGTGTTGCTATTTTTTCATTGCTACTCATAGATGTATATTTTCTTTCCACAGGGTGGCATTCCTGCTCTGGTTAATCTGTTGCAATATGACATAGAAGAACTACTAGTGAATGTAATAAATTGCATCCGAGTATTATGCATTAACAACAGTGATAATCAGCTGAAAGTGAAAGAAAGTATGGGCGTTGAACCTATCATTCAATTCTTACATTCAGAGTCAGGTAAACAAAATCGACAAAAAATAGGGGCATTTACTGAATCCCATTGGCTTTTCATGAACTTATAATAGAGCATGGTGACTTGAATACATATTATGCTTATTTTGTGGAGATCCATTTTGTACAGTTCATTGAACTGAGTTAACATGGCTACATGTTGTACTATCCTGGGGGGGAATTTCCACAGCAACGAGTTTAGTTTGCTCTCCACTTTGCTGCGGTTTTTACTGGAGTTGAATCTGCTCCATCTGGGGATACATGGGGCTTGAAAGCCTGGATTATCCCAAAGCTAACCTGGGGCTCTCAACAGGTCACACAGCAGTTTACTGCAAATTGTTTGGGTGGCTACTGGGAGGAGTCTCATCCACATCATCACTTAGAGAGCCTATTCCCTCCCTCCCACTCTCACCTTGTTCCGCCCTTTCTGCTTTCTTTGGCCAGTGTGTGTTAGCATCTGCCTCCGCAACCTATGCCCAATTCCCCCTAATTTTTTTATCTGTACTCTAAAACCACAGTACCACATTAGCAGCTACTCGTGAACAAATGTGCTATTTCTCTATAGCGCTATTTCACAATAGTGCTGTAGGGAGATAGTGACATAGGAGGTGTAGGTATTACTGGACAAATGCGCGATAGTGCTATAGTGAGATAGGAGATATAGCTGTTGCTAGACAAATGCGCTATTTCACTATTGCACGATAGGGGTAGCTTTTAAATGCACAACTGCAGATTCCACAGTAACTACCCCTGGAACTGCGATCTGGCTGAGTACATATATATGTATTCCTTACCCCATGGTGCTTTTAGCAGTGTAAACCTTAGCCCCTGACGGAGTATTGACTTTGAATGTCCAAGATTGACAGAGTTTACAGGCGGCTGTGGCTGGTGAACCTGGAGCACTTACTTCGAGTTTCTGATGTAGCGCTAATGCATTATTTCTCTTTAATCCATTACTTAAAAAAAAAAGTTAGAGGCTGCCCAGAGCACATCTATACTTTGTAGGCATGGTGTGTTGCCCCAGCCATGGGCTTTGAACTCTTAGGTTAGAGGTGCCAAGATAGTGATAAATCAGATCCTTAGGTTTACTGACAAGGAGTACTTTAATGAGTAACTTACAGCACACAGGTGTACCCAGTGGTTGGATCAGACAGCTTCTCAGAACCAAGAGCCATCGGGTACAATGGGTTTTATACAATACATGTTAGCAATAAGTCAGCATAACAGCAGCAAGCACCCCTAGTGTTCATTCCCAGAATAAACTAACACCACTAGGTTCTCAGCCTGGCTACCTGTATCTCAGCATAAACACATAGTTTCACTTCCCAGGCACAGCCTGATAAGGCCTTTTAGCATTCATTAGTATGGAATGTGCTGTGGCTGTTATCGGCCTTCTGACTCATCTGCACATGCTCAGAGGCTTACTAACAAGGGAATTGCACCAATAATGAACTTAAGCAAGCATTATGGATTTCTAGGACCCTCTAACACTATAAATGGCTTGGCTACACTCCTGGGGCCAATACAGATGGCCACCAGAGTTTAATGTTTAGCCTTGAGAAGAGAAGACTGAGGGGAGATATGATAATGCACTTCAAGTACTTGAAACGTTGTCACAGAGAGGAAGGCCAGGATCTCTTCTTGATCAGTAAATGCCATGAGGCAGCTCAGAACTCTGACAGCCAGATGCGAAATGATGGAAACATGGGGAACCACAGGCGAGGAAAACACTGAGGAAACACCCCTTGACCAGGGTCAGTGAGGTCACAGCCAAGTGAAAGACACACCCCTGGGCAGGACTATCATGCCGGAGTAAATGCGGAGGGTTGGTGCACAGCATAACAGAAGTGTAGACAAGCTGAATTAAGGGAAACAGTCAGACTAAAAGTAGTCTCAGACAAACTGGTTTTTCGGTGTGAAACTCTGGGGTGGCTGCAGGATGGCCATGATGTCATGTGCCCCAAATGACCTCCAAATGCAGCAACCTTGCAGTACGTTGTTCATGGAGACACCCCCCTGGTTTGAATCAAGCAGTAGCACTGAGCATTTTGCAGCACTGAGAGGGCCTTGCTCCACCCAGTGCAATTCCCCAGAATTCTGGCATATTTGGGAGAAGCCATCCCTTTTAGTATTTCCAACTGATACATGTAGATATATATATAATTATAAACAATCATAAAGACAGTCAGAGGGGCATATAGAGCCATCTGAATAATAGAACAGTAACACACACTAGTTATTGGTAATGGTATAATGTTAAATTGCTACGGTCAAAGCCCAAAAGAGTCACACAGCAACTAACCATTTGGTAAGCTACAATGTTTGTGGGGGGCGAACTTTTACAGGTTAAGTCCAACATCGCACTAGTGGACATCCACTAGTACAATGGGACTTTCTCCTCCTCTCTTCTCCCCTGAAGCCCTCTGACACCACTGGACCTAAACCCACTACTTTTTCTTTGCAGCGCAACTCATATATAGGTAGATGACATTTTCCTTTTGTATTGTTGACCTGACAACTATTTTATATTACACTGTAATATTTTATATTAAAATTAATTCAGTCTGGGTTCTAAAATTGTCATTTAAAACTATAATTTAAAAGAATGACAGATGTTCCATCTGTTTTTTATTCCTGAGTTTCAGTGGTTTGCACATATGCTTTATCCTAACATCTCTATGAGAAAATAGCCATAACTAGGCTGTTTTAAAGGAGTCAACGTTGCTTAAAATTCTATTCTTATGATGGAAAATACATCTAGCATGGTGGTGTGGGAATGAGTCTGCGTCACTGGTGTTGTATGAACCCCCCACTTTCCAGTCCGGGGGGGTGGTTAGCAGAGGGGCCGTTTGTGCCGCTCACGGCCCCTCGAAATCTTCTG
This sequence comes from Heloderma suspectum, assembly GCF_057233095.1. Taxonomy (NCBI): domain Eukaryota; kingdom Metazoa; phylum Chordata; class Lepidosauria; order Squamata; family Helodermatidae; genus Heloderma; species Heloderma suspectum. Next base: position 200,112,776 of record NC_139458.1, read on the forward strand.
GAGTGGCTCTGCGTCCAGGGAATTTCGTGGGGCAGCACTCTGGCTCTCTATACCAGGCAATACGGTAATGGCAGCTGCCATTACCCTATGTCATCGTTCCTCTTCCACGCACCGGCTGGCAAAGGCCAGCACGGGGAAGAGGGGCCTCGGTGCAGCCCCCCCCCAGCGCTCTCACCCTGTCCTTCTCAGAGCGAGAGTGCTGGGGGGTGCTGCTGTCGCCGTCCCTCTTCTGCATGCCAGCTGTCAAATGCCAGCACAGGGAAGGGGGGCCTTGGTTCAGGCCCCCCCCCCCAGCGCTCTTGCCTGGTCTAGGGACCAGGCAATACACTAACGACAGCTGCCATTTGCCTATCGTTGGAAGAAATACAGATGCAAATGGCGTACTGTATGCCGTTAGTGGCTGTAGAGCACCGTGTGGCTGTAAAGCACCTAAATGGCTGCAATTAGGTCAAAGTCAGGGCTTTACGGCAGCAAGTATCATCCAATACATTATTTACATCTGTATTTCTCCCAGCGATAGGCTAATGGCAGCTGCCATTAGCCTATTGCCTGGTCTAGGGAGCTGGGGAGCCGCTCTGCATGAAATCCACGTGGAGCCATGAAATCCATGTGGATTCCGGAGTCTGTGGAGGATTTCACTGCCATCCCTATGCATTACTGACTGGGTTCGCATGATCACAGAGGGGGAAATAAGCCATGGTAGCTTATTTTCCCCTCTGTGTGTGGTGGTCACATGCTGGGGAGATGAGCATAATTACCCTTGGCAGTGCAGCTTGTCCTGTCGTGCAGACCCAGTGACAGCGGATTGTTGCTGTGGTAACAAGCCACCCAGAACCCATGGGCTGTTGTAGGGTTCTGCGTGGCTTGTTACCCATGGCAACAAGCCATCCTTGCCGGGTTCACACAACAAGCCACACTGCCAAGGATAATTATGCTAATCCCCGTGGCATGTGACCAGCACATGTGTAGGGGGAAATAAGCCACCATGGCTCATTTCCCCCTCCATGATTGTGCAAACTGGCCCGCTGATTCCTCTCCTCCCATGGAATGCTGATTCTTCCTCCCTTCACCACTGCAGGAAGGCAAGTCTGATGTCCTGCACACAGTGGAGTGGATGTGGTGCACTTTTTCCTGAACCTTTTTGGGAGGGGCAAACCATCTGGCAGTTTAGATGCACCACCCTCCAAAAAGAGTCCAGGAAAAAGTAGCTGAAATCTAAGATATGACAGGTTGTAGTGATAGCCAGAGAGCCCGTATCTCTTTCAGAAGTCAGGGAAAAGTGATGCCTAGGCAGCAAGCTTGTGTTAAACTCAGGCATAGACAATCAATTTGCTGAATTGGTTTAGTCTTGCTTAACTAACATTGCCTTAATCTAATCATAGAATCATTGGCTTGGATCCTAAGTTTTCGCTTCATGAATGGAAGAAGATTCCATTCATGGAAGGAGTTTTGCACTCACAGAAGGGGTCCTCGTGGATGGGTGAGTGCAACTCTCCTTCTGTGAATGAAGTTTGTTCCATTAATGGAGCAAAAGGTGAGGATCCAAACCACAGAGTTGGGGGGGGGGGGTTTGTAGGCCATCCAGTCCAACCCCCTGCTTGATGCAGGAAATCCAGAACTAGAGCAATGGTAGTATCAATACTAGGCTGGTTTGGATGTAATACTAGGCCAGGGTGAAGAACTTCTTTCAGCCCAAGGGACAAGTTCCATTTCAAAGAAGCTCTTGGGGGCCGCATTCCAGAGGTGGGCGCAGCAAATGAGGGGGGGCCAAAATACCAGCATAATTTAGCTTAAAGCTCTTCCTGCTAGTAGCTAAGGCTTAGGAGGGGAATTTCAGCCTTTCAGAATGGGGAAAAACCTGCACAAAAGCCAAGAAACTACCAATCAGTGGTTGGAGGAAAGGGGGTGGGGCCAGGGAAATAGGGCATGACCTTCCAACAGCCGTATAGGGACCCCCAGAGGGCCAGATTTGGCCCCCCCAGGCCTGAGGTTCTGCACCCCTGAGCTAGACCATAGCTTAACTGTATGAGAACCCAACTCAGCAAGCTTTGAGCTTGTGTGTTTTCCCTATCCCATGTCCTCCTCTGGCATGGCTAGAGAAGCTTTCATTTCTATTTTAGATTAACTGAAGCTTGTTGTGTCATCAGAACATAAACAAATTGTGGTTACACTTAATTGTGGTTAGTTGAAACAAACCAACTTCAAACCATAGTTTTTGAAGCTGACTGGTTTCAACTAACCAGAGTTAAGATTAACCACAATTTAGGGCTCGGACAACATGCTAAACTGTGATTAATCTAAAACAGAAGCTTCTGATCTTCTCATGACTGCACTGGAGAAGGAGGAATTAATTATTGCAGGATACCAAAATGTAGTGATAGATCCTTTATTAGACAAATACAAAGGTTGTAACATCATTCCTAAGATATGTAGAAAATTGGTATATTTAAGTATTAGAAAATAGAGGATGTGTAGAAATTTTAAAACCCAGGATCTATAGATTATACCTATTACTCACATAATCACAATTCTTATTGTAGGATAGATTATGGATTTATTTTTCCATATATTTTGGGGAGGATTTTTTGTGGATAATGGGAACATAGGCCTTTCAGATCATGACCTTGTTACTCTGGCATGGTATAAAGTGCAGATCTGGGATAATGGAATAATGTGGTATTTAAATGCTCTTTTCTTACACATTAAGATCAGATGAAGGAAATAAATTATTGTTTTCAAAACTATATAGTACAGTAGCAAATGACAAGTATCAACGACACTAGGCTGGTTTGGATGTAACACTAGGCCAGGGGTGCAGAACCTCTTTCAGCCCAGGGGCTGAATTCCATTTCGGAGAAGCTCTCAGGGGCCACATTCCAGTGGTGGGTTGGGCAAGAGGGACAGGGCCAAAATACCCTCATAATTTACCTTAAAGCTCTGACACACTGAGAAGATTAGATGAAGGAAATATATGATTATTTTCAAAACCATATAGGCATAGGAGCAAACAATTATTATACATTTAAGGCTGCCTTTAGGGGGTCATTGATCACCTTAGCAACCTGTAAATAATATGATACAAAAAGAAGTCATATAGTTATTCTTAAAACAATTACACATTTAATTAAAACAAATTTGTAGATAAAACGGAAAGTAGATACTGATGATGATAATGATGAAGAATGTGACTGGCTTTTATTAGTTTAATACTTTTCTGCCTAAAGATGTGTTACTGGCAGTAGCTTCAGCAGCAATTGCAGAACTTGCTCGTGGGAATATGGAGATGCAGAATGCCATTGTTGAGGCACAAGTCATTGGTCCTCTAGTTGAACTTCTCAGAGGAAGGAAAATCAGTGTCCAGGTTAAAGGAGCAATGGCGATTGAGGCACTCTGCCAAAGGAACACTTACATCCAGATGAGATTTCTAGCCAAGTCTGTGACAAAATTCCTTTTAAAGCTCCTGAAGGCAAGTATTTGACTCATCTTCTCTTGGATGTGTGAAACATTTATATAATAATGGAGTAGGCTGTTACTTGGCATCACTGGAGGACTTCATAGCTTGATCCTAAGCATGTTTACTGAGAAGCAAATCCTATGGAATTCCAGCGTACTCACTCACTAATAGGGATGCTTTGGATTGCAGCCTCACTTTTATTGCTTGGACATGTGCACTTTGAGATACAGTCAGGAAACATTTTTTTGTCCAATCTGCAGGCTTTTCACCTGAAAGTTAAGGAACAGGGTGCCGTGACTCTCTGGGCCTTGGCAGGGCAAACCCTGAAGCAGCAAAAATTCATGGCAGAACAGATTGGATACAACCTTATTATAGATATGCTTCTGTCACCCTCTGATAGAATGCAGTGTGTTGGTAAGTAACTTTTTAAAAAAAATGATACTACAAGCCAGTGGTAGCTCCAGGTTTTGGAGGGCTCTTGGGTAAGACACTCCCAATGGGCTCCCTCCCTCAGTGAGTCTACCTTCTCACCACCATGGTTACCAACTGCTATTGCGCCTCATCCTTTTTTTTGTCATTGCTATCTCTTACTTGCTGCCAGACTGAGATGTAATGAACAAATAGGCAGTAGCATCTTCTCTCTCTCCTTCTGGGCCAGAGCAAGGGGAAGGTGAACAAGCAGGTTGCGATGGTGAAGAGGAGGAACAACTCGGGGGGGGGGGCTCTTGTCATTGGGCCCCTGCTGGGGTGTGGGCCCTCAGCAGCTGTCTGATCTACAGCTGGCGCCAGCCCTGTTAGAAACGAAAAAACAAAACTACAAACCCTGATGGTTCTTAAAACACATGTATTACTTTGGTTGTTTTGGAAGGGGGTGAAGCCGTCATCGCTCTTAGCAAGGACAGTGAAATTCACCAGAATCAAATATGTGAAGGGAACGGAATTGCCCCTTTGGTCCGGCTGTTAAGGAGTGGAAGGATAGCAGAGGGCACGCTCCTCAGTGTCATCAAAGCCTTGGGGACCATGTGTGTCGGTTTGTAGTCTCTTTTCTGCTGCCCTGTGGTTAAAAAAATGGAAAGGGGTCTGAGGAAGAACAATGCAAGAATGTTGGAACCAATATTGTTAAAATATATCATGCATTTGCATGATAGAGAGTTAGTCCATTTCCATTAACAAATGCCCCACTGGGATGACTTGTCAAAAAACATTCTTGTCCCTAGAATAGGCCTACACAATTTGTAATCCACAAAGTCAAACACAGCCCACTAGGTACTCAATAAACCTCTTATTTTTGCTAACTACATTACCTGGTATTGCAAGTACCAAAGGGCTGTGTTGGTCAAGAACCTGGCAGGCCATCAATTGTGGCTACTGAGCTGCATTTGGCCCAGTAAAAGATGCAGAAGTAAGATTATATTTAGCTCCAATGATAGCATGAATGTTAATGTCCATCTGGAATTGGCATTAACCAATTCCTTGGAGATTGTAAGACACAAGTAAAGCAGGTGTAGAGAATTTTGGCAACCATTGCTTGGAATCTGTAGCACAGGGGGAGGCAACCTTTTGGGCACATCTAGAAATTTGAGAAACTGTCCTAGACACAACCACAACATAGCTGCCATGGGTGGGCATAGCTAGTCCAAAAGGACAAGTAACCTGCTACGGGGCATTCATGGGAAATTAAGATGGCAGCCAATTCCACAGGGATTTATGACAACCTACCCTACATTAGTGGTAGTAGTTCAAACCATATACTTGTCTAATAGTAAAGAACACAGAATAGTTACTGTTAGGCAGTTTGTTCGTGCTAACTTTACGTTTCTGGTGTTGTTCTTTTGTTTATATTCCTTACGTGTGGCTCCCTGCCTGACTTGTTGGACCTTACAGGTGAAGCTAGTATAAGCAATCCTGTCAGTCAAGAGAATGTAGTGGATGAAGGGGCCTTGCCGATACTCGTTCATTTACTTAAAACTCATAGTTCTCTTCAAGTAAAGGTAGGTTTTAAGGGTTATCCTTACAGACCTAAAACACTTCTTGGATAGGCTTCAGTAGTTCTTTTAATTCAACACATAATATAAAAAGAAAGCGTCTTTGCATTATGCTAAAGAAGCTAGCTACTGATAAATAGCCAGCCAAATTTGGAAACTGACAGTTAATTGCTGAGAATCATATGATGGCATTCATGAAAGCAATGTGCTAGAATAAGAACGTAAGAAGAGCCATGCTAGATCAGACCCAGGGTCCATCTAGTCCAGCATTCTGTTCACACTGTAGCCAACCAGTTGCACACAGGAAACCCACAAACAGGACATGAGTGCAACAGCACCATCAGTGCCCATGTTCCCCAGCAACTAGTGTACATAGGCATACTGCCCTTGTTACCTGAGGTAGCAAATAGCCATCAGGACTAGTAGCCATTGATAGCTTTATCTTCCATGAATTTGTCCATGTTATGGACAAATGTACAGACAAAAGAATAATGTTATTATTCCAGTTCCCAAAGAATGGAACTACGTGTTATGTCAGACAGGAGGCTGCCAGCAAAAACAACATCCCCACATCTAGCTCTCCCCCGATACCATGGAATGAAATTCACCACATGATGCAACACCCCTGGCAGCAGCAGCCAACTGTGTGGAGCAGAGGTGGGAAGCTCACATTATGATGATACCTTGTTATGTGTGGAATTACAGTACAGGTTACCGGGAAAGAGAGAATTAGACCCTGGGATGCTGTTTTGGACAGCAACCCCATAATTGACCCTGAGATGCTGTTTTGGACAGCAACCCCCCCCCCCCATAACTGTCAAAATGATTAGTTCCACCCTAAGTAAGTGCTTTCTAAAAAAGGAGTATAATCTCTCTTGAATCTGGGATATTTTGATACTGGGTCTATTTGTTTGGTATGGAATGCACAGCCATATTAAAAAGTAGAGAAATATGGAGTGGTCTTGTAGTACACATGTGTGTTAGGGATGTAGCAGAGACATGCATGCCCATCTTCCTTGCCCTCTCCACCAGTTGATTGGGACAGAGGGACCTGAACGTTAATATTGGGATTGGGAACAGCCCACTCAAAGTAGAGGTTCTAAGGGGGTGTAGTCCAGTAGTTACAGTGGTTATATTCTCCTTGGATATTTTAACTTGCATCTTTGAAAACGTAATAAAACCTTAAGCTTTTAAATTAGCCTGATATATGACTGATGATGCACCATAGGAATATAGGAAGCTTCCATATACTGAGTTAGACCATTGGGTCCATCCAGCCTAGTACTGCTGACACAGACTGACAGCAGTGCTCTCCAGGGTTTCAGGGAGGAGTTTTTCCAGCCCTACCTGGAGATGCCGGTGATCGAACCTGGGACCTTCTGCATGCCAAGCAGGGGCTCTGCCATTGAGCTACAGAAGTGGGGAAACACTTAAGTCTAGAGGCAGGATGCTGTTGAACAGCCGCTACCCTGGTTCTTCTTGGGTGAATATGCCTGCAATACCAGGATAACATGATCAGTTTCACATTCTGATGCTATAGTCAATTAGTTAAGTACTATTGAAAGAGCCATCAGAGTTGGGCTGCAAATCACATCATTTAACCAAACTCCTATTAAATATACATGCTTTTTATCCATCCCATTTCAGGCTGTTTTCTGCTATTAATAATACAGCACATGTTATCTGCAAAATGCAATGCCAGCCACCTTGAACTTAAAAAAAAAAAAATGAAATGTTTTGTATTTGTTTTCACAATTACCATAATGAGAGAACATAGGAAGTTGCCTTACAATAAATCAGCCCATTGTTCCATCTAACTCAATATTGTCTACTCTGAGCTGACTGGTGGTAGCTCTCCCAGCCCTACCTGGAGATGTCAGGGTTTAAACCTGGAACCTTCGGCATACAAATCATGTGCTCTACCACTAAGCTATGCTCCATCCCTGAGTGACTTCCCAAGGACACTCAAAGTGTCAGTGGCAAAGGTGGAACTTGAATGAAGGTCACACAGATCCATGTCCAGCTCTCCAGCCACTGGATTCCACTGGCTGTTTTCTACAAATAACTTGGGTAACTTTTTTCATACGTTTGATTTTAGCATGTATTTATAGGTATTCGACTGAACAACAACAACAAATAGTTTGAATCCCATTCTGAGCTTTAGTAAGAATAGGAGTCATGTTGTTCAGTTCCAAGCAGTAGTGATACAAAAATGCTGGAAAAATGCCTTGCCACTTTTCTACATGAGGCTGTTAACTGGCTCTATCTGCTTTGGTTTTCATTGCAGAATTGGGATCCAAGCACTAAACAAGAGTGTTTTCTTTCCTGCTTTTCTATTACATAACTGCTAGGTGGCAGTGTGGTATAGGGGAATAGCGCAAATATACACGTGAAAAAGTGTTTTCTTTCGCTTTTACAATTAAATACTGCATTTTCCCTGCTCTAAAAAAACTCGCTGAAAGTGCTGTTTAGACACAGAAGCAAAATTGGAGGGTCACGTTATCATCTAAAGAACCCATAAACAATTGTGAGTAGGGGATGAGGAGCGCACAATAAATGCCTAATGTAGAAAAGTCATGTACACTCGGGGGAGGGGGGGACATTATTAGATGCCTGCCCTATGCAAAGAAGCATATATTTCAAAGGTGCCAGCATCAGTTTTCCTGAAGCTAGGGCAAGTTGCCACCTGAAACTTTTTTCAGCCCCCTGTGATATATTATATTTAAGATACATTTTCTCTTACTTTTTACATTTGTTTTTCTATCCAACCAAACATTTAGGTTGAAGTTGCATTTTCTTTGGCTTGCATTGTTTTAAGGAACAGTAATCTGCAGAATGTGCTACAAGAGAAGGAAGGTTTTAGTTATTCTGATGTCCTTGAACTTCTTTACTCATCAGATAAGGTACTGGCTTCAATAGAGTACATAATAGTGCCAATTTATGAGAATGTATATGATATTTTCTATATATTTCTTCTGGGCATTCAAAAATGAATGCCAATGCCCTGTTAGAGGAGCAAATCCTGTCCCCAACACTTCTTCCTTTATTTCAGTGGAGGAATCAAAGCTATGTGCACATGCCTTTCCATGTATTGATCTGCTCCCACCATTAGAATGAAAGGGATAGTGCACAAATACAAGAGATTCAGGTGTACCTCTGAGCCCACAGAGCAGACATTTACAACACAGCATAAGAAAAGCTTGCAGAGTTGTTCTGATATTCGGTCTAGCCCAATATTCTGTAAATCGCTCAAAGGTAGACACAAGCAGTTTGTTCAACGCTCAGGGCCGCCTAAGAATAATTTTATGGAGGGTCAATGACAAACACCCCCACTACAGGGAAGTGCCTCAAAGGACCTATATTGCCCACTTCTGTGTCATGATAAATGGCACTTGCAAGTGCCATTCATTATTCACATTTGTTTAATATCAGTAGAACAACCAGCCTGTAAAGGAGCCCTTTCACATGCGCGTTTGCCGACCCGAGTCTCAGAACTATTAGTCACACCCTGAAGGACCCTTCAGCCTGATCTACTGGTTTGCCTGCAGAGCAATCCTGTCACAAGGGTTCCACCATTCAGTTTAGTGGAAGAGGCAACTCTGCTCATGCAAAGAACTGCATGCACAGAGCTATCTTCTTTATTGACATGAATCATGAAATTCATCATTGTCTCTGGGATTCTGCATTAGAATAATCATATCTAAGTTATAATAATTGTTAAAATTGTTTTTGCGCTCTCTCTCTCTCTCTCAATCTCTCTCTCTCTCTCTTTCTGTCACCTTGCCCTGCCAATTCATTAACACTTGAGAGTAGGTTATACACACTCTGTTTGGATCTCTCACTCCTGACTAGGTCTTATTTTCATTTGTGCTCTCATAGTAATGTTTTTCATTTCTTGCCCTTTTGGTCCCATCTTGTAAAAAATATTGCCTCTCCCTTTTCTCTGTATCTGCACATGTACAGAAGCTCATGCCACAATAAATGTGTTAAGTCTTTAAGGTGCTACAAGGCTCTTCTGTTCTTATTGCAACACTGCTACCCCTCTGGAATTAAATACTATAGATGGTGTATGTGTCTAAATACATACATTAAAAAACATTTGCGTTTATATTTAACTGTCAAGAAGATTTACATGTTTCTCTGTTCAAAGGATATCCGTTTACGGGCAGGATATGCTATAGCCCTTTTTGGTTATAATAATCCCAGCCAGCAGTTATTGATTTTAGAGACCGGACCAATTTCACTGTCTGTATTTGAACCTTTTCTGCTATCAGATATAGAAACGGATAAAGCAACAGCTGCTTTTCAGGTACAAAATCAGGGAGTACACTTATAGGCCTGTAAGGGACTCTTAGAAGTTATACAGAAGGAGCCAAGGACCTGTTCAAGAAATTATGCATGCCGAAGATCATTTGAGGCAGGTTTCAACAATAACCTCCTATGCTGCATTGCAAAATACCTTTGAAGCCAAGAGGAGGCATAGAAATACTTTATGATATGGCCCAAGGACCAGCTGGGTGAGAACAAGCCCTTGACCTAATTGAAAGTAGTTCTTTAGATTCCAGCCGTCTTTGTGTGTTGTTGTTTCCTTGCTACCATTTTCAGCCTAGAACAGAAGAGCAGAACACTTTAATGAATGCCCCACCACCAGGCCCTCCATGGGCTGGGTGATGTCAATTAGTGTGGTCATGGCCACTGACATCATCACCCCACCCATTTCAACGTTCTCCATGCGGAGAAAGGCACAGAGAAATGGGTTTGGACAGTGCTGGGAGAAGCAGCCAAGTCCCTGGTTTGCATGGCACCCAATGTTCCTATGGGGACACTGGGCACCATGCAAAGCAACCTGGCCAACACTGGGAAGAGTGGCTGCATCCCTGGCTTCATGCAGGACCTGGTATCCCTATTGCAATGCCACCTGAAGCAACTCAACTGCTGCTATTATCTCCCAATAGCGAGATAGTGATGCACCATGGAATCCTAGCTGTCATCTCTGATCTCAGATTAGAGATGATCGCGAGGATCCCCCTTGGAGGAACCCCTGGAGGCTCTGTGGGCTGGAGGAATGATGGGATTTAAACTTGTTTCAATGCGATCCTATGCATGTCTACACAGAAGTAAGCTCGACTGCATTCAATGGGGCTTACTCCCAGGTAAGTCTGTATAGGATAGCACCATAAATAAACACCAAAATAAATGCCCCTACAAGCCAACACACTGAGCTCCATGCAAAGAACCTCTGCTCCAGCTTCTGATGTGATGAAGTAAAGACACCTTAATTCTTGCCTATTTCCCACAAGCATTGTGTGACCGGGAGAACTGGTCTAGTCCAATGGTTTAGTACCAGGACCAAAATGGTTAGACTACCATATTGTAGGAAATATGCAAATGCAAAATACAGGAGGCCTAATTAATACGCTGTACCCAAATGTATCTTTGATTTCAGATCGTTGTACTAGCCAGAATTATAGTTGATACAGACCAAGTTAGTTTGTCTGCAAAAGGAGTTTCTATTTTGGTTGACCTGTTGTGTTCAGAAAAGCCAGCCACTCTTGTACTAACAGGTAACAAGTTCTGTAAAGCAGAAGATGTAGTTTCTTCAATGCAACATGTTTATAAAATATTAACATATTGAACATTCTTAACATAATAGGACATGATTATTGATATGTCATGTCTAGGGCAGGTGTGAGGAACCTTAGGCCCAGGGATCCCAGTTCTGCCTTCTGGGGTTCCCCAGATGGCCACGCCCCCTTTCCCCCAACCACGGATGGTTTGCTGGTTTCCCGGCTTTTGCACCGTTTCCCCCCCGCATTCTAAAAGGTTGACATGCCTTCTGAAGGCCAAGTTACAGGCAGTTAAGAACTTTCAGCTACAATACACTGGTACTATTTGTATTTTGGCTTCACCCCTGTTGCTGTTGGCCCTACCCCCTTCGCTTTTATAATAGGAGAAAAGAAAGAAAGAATTGGATAAATTATTGGCTCTAGTTGGGGGACAATCCATAGAGAGACTGGGCCCTAATCCATTGAAAGTTAGTTGTGACTCAGTCCCATAGAAAACAATGTGACATGAATCATTGTGACATGAATCTTTCACGGCACAACCCTGTGCATGTTTAGACAGAAAAAAGCCCTACAACTCCCAGCATTCCCAAGCCAGCATGGTGGGCTGGGGAATGTTGGGAGTTGCAGGGCTTTTTTCTCTCTAAACATGCATAGGATTGTGTCCTAAGGTGCCACAAGACTCTGTTGTTCTTGCTGCAACAGACTAACATGGCTGCCTCTGGGAAATAAGTTAAAAATAGTTTTCTTTCATAAAAGAGAATTTGCAGGGGGGAAAGATTCAGTCTAATTACCCCATTACAAAAAATCCTTATGGCCACTGAAGTTGTACTGCTCCACTGCTCACAAAAGATTCCCAATTTACTGTTAAGGAGGGGGCAGTTTTCACTAACACAGGGTTGGGAGCATCTGCCCCCTGAAATCAGTAAAAATAATAACATTTTCTGGAAAAAAAAATTGCATCCCTAGCAGCTATGGAGTGCCCAAAGAGTCAAAATTAGTTTGCAGAGAAGCTCATTTTTCCCTTTTGCTGCTCCCTACCCTCTACAGCCACCATTAAAATACATGCACGCGTACACACATACACACTTATTTTTTAAATTTGGTTTAATTTTTTTTGGCACTTTCTGAAGTTGCCTTCCCCAGACTAAGGGATGAGAGTACTGAGCTTCTCACTTCATGTAAACGAACAGGGAGATCTGTTTGCGCATGGGAGCACACATTGGGCTTGTAGCTGAAGCTACATGTGCCAAAATATACCAAAAGTACAAAAGCAGAGATGATGAAAACTGTGGCTATAAAACCCCCATTGCCTTATGAAAAGGTTTCAGAAACAACACCTGAGTGATGGATAGATTGGGCATTGTAGCTGTACTGATTTTTTCTGTGCATGATTTTAGCACAATTCAGTATTATGTTTAATTTAAAATCTATTTCTTTGTAGGAAAATTATTGGCTAGTTTGGCTCACACAAGAGCAGGTATTCCAGAAGCAATTACAAGCCTGGGAACTGTCCAGCGTCTTTGTTATCATTTATATGCAAAGGAAGAAGAGGTAGATATTTTTAATTCTGCATTTTTTCCCCTTTTGGTCAATTCAGTCTACTTTTCTAATGCAATTGGCTAGGAAAATTTTTATGCAGCCATTGTTGCACTCAGTACGTAAAAGCAGTATTAACAGTATGGCCATATAGATCCTCTAGCAGTCTTAAAACAAGATCACACCCTTTAAGCCTGCACTGATTAATAAAAAATAACAGCCATCCACTAGTTTTTCATTATGCATGTTAGAGTCCATCCTTCACTAATATGCCTCCGTTAGAATAATAAAGAAGGGGAATCCACATGTTTAGCCACTCTTTAATGATTCTGAGTGTGATTACATGACATGAAAAATGCTAAGGAGTGATGAATTAATATAAAAATATAGAAAGGAAAATAAGCCACTGTAGTTTATTTTTCTGCCCCGCATGTGCTGGCCGTGCGCCGTGTTATTACCATAATTACTCTTGCTGGGTGCAGTTGTCCAAACCTGGCAAGGGTGCGTGGTGGGGCTGGGTTATAAGCTATCCTGCAACCCTAGAACGAGCCATAGTTTCCCTGGTGGTTTGTAAATCCAGAGGCCATGCACCCTCGCCAGGTTTGGACGACAGGACAAGCTGCGACCGGCAAGGGTAATTATGGTAATGACGTTGCGTGTGACCGGTGTACGCGGGGCAGGAAAATAAGCTATGGTGGCTTATTTTCCTTCCTTGATCCTACGAACCTGGTCATTGAACAGATGAATCTAGTTCCTGTTAACTGTGCTTGGCTGTAATGGAAACTTTCCACTGAGCACATGGCACTCTTTTTCTGCAGGGCTTCCCCTTTCCCTTCAAAGATAGAGGGAGGTTTTTATGTGCAAAGATATATGGATATGTGCACCCCTGCGTTTGAAAAGAATGGAGAAGCACACTTGTGTCTACAATGCAGTACCCTCTGGGACTTGATGTCATCCACATTGAGTTCAATATGTTAGTGACTGAAGCATATTTTGGAATGTAATCTTCAGATGTCAAAACACAAGGCTTTCTTCCGTGGATGGATGGGCTCCTTCTGTTTGCGGAAGGTTTCTGATCCAGTGGAGTGTTTCCGCTGACAGAATGGGAGAGGAGGTGATCTTTGTTGATCCCCCCTCCCACAGTAGTTTCCTATCCCTCCACTGAAAATCTGCTCTGAAGGATTGGGGGACCCTCTGAAATCATGGGGAAGGTGGTGCTGGGGGCTTCAGAGGGAGCGGGGGGATCAGCAAAGACTGCCTTCCCACTCCATTCCACCAGCAGGAGCATTCTGAGGCTGTTCTGCTCAGGGGATGTTCCTGCTGTTGGAAAAGGAGCTGGATCCAACCCACTAATCCCCATCCAGCAGAGGTGTGATCCATGTCTGTACCAATACCGGGTGCTGCACACAGTTCCCCTTTCTGAATTACCCTCCAAGGAGGATGAACGCTTAGAGCTTTTACCAGATTAATCCTCAGAAAGAGCGCACACAGTCTTTCCATTGTTTGCTAGCATTGGACAAATGACAACAATAATCACCTGTTCTGGGGGCAGGGCTGAGACCAGGCAGAGATTTCCACCACCCTTCAGAATTATTGTGTGCTAACCCCACAGCTGTATGCAAAGATCACTGGGGCAGAGTCAGTTTACCCATTTTTAAAATTTGAAATCAGCATCAGTTTTTAATTGTAAGGAAGCAAAGCTAACTTGGATCTTAGCAAAGAAAATGTTAAAAATTATGATGATAGTTATATTTTCATTGTAAAGTTGAATTTACAGATACAACCTCATGCTCTACTGACAATACATCATCCTGTGTGACACAAGACCTGTGTGATTACTTAGTAGAATAACAACTTGTGCTTATGACACTGAAGGAACACTTAATTGGACTGGGTATTAGTATTGCATCATTCTGTGGCTCTGGAAAGAGGACTTGGCTACTATAACAAATATAGTGTGGATTTTAATCACTGTGCTAGTCTTTTCCACAAGCTTTGGTTGTTAATACTATCCAGAAGGAGCAACTTACTGGCTGCTGATCCATTGAAGAATTACTTGACTAGAATCTAGGAGCAGAAATGACTCAATAGCCCAATTTACATTTTTATGTACAGCAGCACTGTCTGTGTGTACACCTCTGCACACACAAAATCTGTGTCAAACATGATCTCATGTCAAACAGAAGACTGGTGCTGTGAAAGCTGACTTTTCCAATTATATGTTAGGTCGTGCAAGTATAGACCTGATCTAATAGGAATTACTGCATACACAATCTTGTTAGTTATCTTACGTTACACTTTATTTCTATGCCGCCTTACAGCCAAAAGGCCCCCAAAGCATCTCACAAAAAATATACAGATACAATATTCAAACAATACACTAAATACAAGCGTAAAGCAGAAATATCACAAGAACTATTGAAAACTGAAACAACAACAACCCTGAAGCCCAAACACACCTCCTCCCTGTCCAAAAGCAAAAACCCATCAGCAAAAATGCCAGGATGGCTGGAATTATCCCTGGCTCCTTATACGGTTTTGCAGGCAGGGGAATAGAAAAGAGCAGATGAGAGAAAAAGATGTCTTGGTTGGACCGGTGTCTCTTCCCTGAAGCACTGCCTCCCAAGCTGCAGCTGCAGCCTTGCTTATCAGGACCCCAGGTGTGGTGGGAAGCAGGTGGAATAGCTCACCCTTGATGGAACAGCATGTCAGCATCTGAGATTTTTCACCCCATGCAGCATCTTTTTGCTCATGCAGGACCTGCACAAGGAAGCCTGTTTCTACATGTGGATCACCTTCACTGACTGGATACAAATCAGACCAAATAATTTATGGAGTTTAATTATACTATCTACAAGGACTCATCTCTCTTGTTTTCTGATTTAATCTGATCAGTTATATATTTCAGAATACCTAAACGGCAATAGAACTGATGTATATCTGAAAATAACGGGAATCAAAAAATTAAACCATCACAAATTTCTTAATTTTTTAAATTAAGAATTGAAAAAATACAAAGCTCCGGGACTTGATGACCTGACTGGGGATTTTTATAAAACCTTTTCGGACAGTATTACCCCACATTTACTTACACTCTTCAATGATATTCTCTGTGTGTGTGGGT
This sequence comes from Heloderma suspectum, assembly GCF_057233095.1. Lineage (NCBI taxonomy): Eukaryota > Metazoa > Chordata > Lepidosauria > Squamata > Helodermatidae > Heloderma > Heloderma suspectum. The sequence goes on from NC_139458.1 coordinate 200,128,442, forward strand.
GTGTGTGGGGGTATTTATTTTGTCTTCATTCATTTATAGTATTTTTATGCCACTCTCCAGCCAAAAGGTCTCCCAGAGCAGTTTACACATAATTAATTAAACATGCAGGCTTACAATCTAAAAAGACAGGTCACACAAGGAAAAAGGAAAGGGGAGCGAAGACGGAATAGTGGTTTCTAAGCTGGGCAAGGATTCCAAATGGCATCTAGACTGAACATAAAGATGTAAATGGAGAAATTGCTAATCCTATTAGGATTATTACAGTTCAGTCACATCCCATGTTCATTTTGCCCCTAGATGCTCATAAGGCCTTTGATGGGCTGGAACGGTTGTTTTTGGTGATGGTTTTGGAGAAGATGCACATAGGGCAATACTTTATGTATGCTATCTCACAAGCATCTGGGGCAATGATTAGGGCTCCTCCTTGCGTACCCCATTCACTTATACAGAGACACCAAGCAGGGTTGTCCTTTATCCCCGGTCCTTTTCATATTGCCATTGGAACCTCTGGCGAATGCCACAAATGATCATCCTGTTGTCAAACGAATGGAGTCCAAAACATAATCAATACGTTTGCTCATGTTACTACACCGCTTTGTCCAATCCTGTTGCAATCTCAGCACTTCAGAAGATGATAAACAAATGCAGCAGTGTAACTGGTTTCCAAATTATACTTAGTCTAAATCTAAATCTCTCTGTTTAAATGCCCCTCAAGCTGAGCAGTTCAAGCTATAAATATTAACAGGTATTCCTGTAACATCAAATAGCATAAATTATTTAGGAATCCAAATCCCTAGATAGCCAAGAAGCTTGCTAAAAATAAATCTCACCCTAATAATACATAAAATGGATCAAAAGACCATTCTCTTGGCTAGGAAGAACAGCTATAATAAAAATGCTCAGATATTAAGATAATCAGTCTCCTGATGCTCCCTTTCAGATGCCTCACAGTCAGAGGTGAAGTGGGCAATTTCCAGGGAGAGGGCATTTTGGCTGTGGCACCCCTGGAGCTCCTTTCCCAGAGAAACTTGCCTGGCACCTACATCATTATCCTTTAGGCTAAAGATAGGGAACCACCATCCCACAGGCTGAATTCAGACTGCCAGACTCTGCCATGCAGCCTGCAGAGGCCTTGAGCAAGCCCCCTGGCCAGCTCTATCTCCCCTTTGCCTTCCTCAGGAATCAGCTGCTCCCTCAAGGAGCAGCTCCTCAGGACACCATCGGAGTCCTCTGTGTATGAGTGCATGTGTGTGCATACATGCATATTATTAATTAATGTCTATATCACCCAATAGCCGATGCTCTCTGGGCAGTTCACAATAATTCACAAAAAATACAAATCCACGACCTTATAAACCAACATTATAATATTACATGGTCTAAAAATTTCAAAGTACAAAATTTAAAACAATTAAGAGAGCAATGCTATGGTCAGTAGAACTGTCTAGGCATCCATGGGATTTTTCATTTTCTGGAAACTGAGCTCCCTGCCCCTCCCCCGCCCCTTTGTAGCCGGCGCAGTTCTTTCTGCGCAGCCGCCGCACTTGTAAACAGAGGGCAGAGAGGGCAAAAAGGGGGCAGCCCTGGAGTGGGGAGAAGGTGGAAGCCACTTATACAGCTTCCTATCTGGTCTCCAGGCCCCTTCCCGCCCTGAAAACTTGCGTCTAGCCACCAATGAAGGGCAGGCAGAGCGCAGAGGAGAGGATACCCCGCATGCTCCGTCCAGCCTGCATTGGATAGGCGTCAGCCTCCAAGTTTGGAGGCTGACGTCTATCTCGATGGGAGGCTATCTGTTTAGCCTTAAACAGATAAAAACAGTTTCAGTACACAATTTCAGTAACAGACCTGTTCAAGACAGCTGACATGAGTGCTCCACCACATATCATTAAATGCCATTAAATATTTGGGAGTAGATATGGGGATGCCTATGTGTTTGTCTATGTCTGTGGAGGATACCAGGCAGCAAGGGCATTGGGGCACATGCCCACTTTGGGCTGTGGCCCTGGCCACTGCTGGCTTGCTTGTCTGAAGCCAAATTGGCTCTTGGGCCAAAATAGGTTCCTCACCCCTGCTTTAGGCCACAAGAAAAAACATTAATTTTTTCTCAGGCCTTTCTTGTATTTTTCGTTGTCTCCCAAGTAATTTATGGCTTTTTTAGTGGTGAATCATCCTGGATTAATTTTGCTGGGTGGTATATACCTTTTCTAAAGAAATAAAAGTAATAACATAAGTTACCCGAGTGTGGGCTTCCTTCTCTTTCAGGTCCGTACAGCTATGGCAAGTGCTCTGGGATATCTAACATTTAACCGAACTGCATACCGCCATCTATTGGTACAATGTAGGAATAAGCCCAAGTTGTTTAAGAGGCTAATAAAGAATCTTAGCAAAGATGCAAGAATAAGTGCAGACTTTGTGAAAGAATTTAAGAGACAAAAAAAAGTTGGGCTGCCATCTCTCAGGTAATATTAACAATCCTTTGGAGAGTTTTATGGGTGTTTTTGCCTCTCATTTTTGTAAAACTGAAAATCTCACAGATTTTTATTCAATAGTATGGACCCCATGCAAATATTGGCAAAACCCCTTTTAAAAATTCCCCCCAAATGTACACATCATTTTGGGAAGTTTAAAAAACTCCAAAATCTGAAAGTTTGTGTTAAGTTATATTGTGCACTTAATCCAAAATGAAATTTTGTTGAATATTCATTCCCCCAAAGTCCCCAAATTGAGGAGGATATTTCAGCCAATTTGGGAAAGTCTTCTTTGAGATTCATTTTAATTTGGTTTAATTCAGCAATGTGAGATTTGGTGAAAGTGTTGAAGAGCAACAATTTTCAGATATGGAGAGAACTATACCCCATGAAACTAAAGCATTTGAATTTTTATAGATGAAATATTAATGTGCCAGACTATAATTTTTCTAGCTTTTGTGAAACACAGTTATAATTTAGCAATACCATTGGTGTGTGTGTGTGTGTGTGTGTGTGTGTAACCATGTATATATAGGTTTTCTTCTTTTTCTCCTCAGGCTAAAAATTGATGTCTACATCCTTAATACATTTCCCAGTGAAACCCAATTTAAATAAACTGACCTTTTGTCATCACAATTGTTTAGAAATCAGAGGATACATTTATTTTAAAATAATGCTCTGAATGTAATTTTTTGCATGCCTTTAGCCTGAATATAGATCCTTTATTATCATCAAGACCTGTCATTATATGTCACTACTAAGATAGACTCAGCCCATCACAGAGACTCTGGAGGGCAGAGTTTGGGCTAGTTCTGATATATTTTACACATAATTGTCCCTGCTACATATGATACATTATATGTCAAGTCTTTGCAAATGCTAAACGTCTACTTGTCTGACATTTGCAAAGATCTCTGGACATATAATGTATCATCAAATTAAGCCTAGTAAGGCATCAACATAAGCTCCCTACTTATAACAACATAAGCATTCCTTACTCGGTGTCATGCAGGGTAATTGAGGCATCTGGGCACTCCAAATTGGCATGAAAACCTGTTATCATAATCTTGGAGTGGGTGTGGGCATCTGGGAGGGGCCAACTGTGATTAGGAGCAAGACATGCTGAGAAAACACAAGGAATCTTATGGCACCTTAAAAAGTAAATACTGTTGCATAATCTTTCGTGGCCAAAAGCCCAGTTTGTCAAATGTAACTGATTAAGAGGACTCTAGACTCCGGGAGAGAGCGGAGGACAGGAAGGCCTGACGTGCTATGGTCCATGGGGTCACGAAGAGTCGGACATGACTGAACGACTGAACAACAACAGACCGCAAAAGCTTATCCAGTGATAAAAGTTGAATGTGTTAGTCTTTAAGGTGCCACGGGATTTGGTTGTTTTTGCTACACCAGACTAACCTGGCTACCCTTCTAGAACAAACGCACTGAACATGCAAATGACACATTCTTCTAAAGGCATCCCATTTTCATGAAACCATCATGTCACCTGAAAACACAGCTATACAAAGACTGGCTATGTATGAAGCTCTTAAAAGGATATAAAAACATAACAAGATTTACTGTAAGGACAAATAGCAAAATTAAACAACAGATTAATAATAGCCGTGTCACATTGATAATACAGTCCCAGTGGTGTAGTGGTAAATTTTGAAGTGCAGGCACTCACCATGGCAGCCCCCATAATCAAGGAGAGTTGAAAAATGCAGGCAGCTGTATTGAGCCATATCACAAACCAGTTCTAGCAGTGTTCTAGCAGTGTTCATCTCAACCAGGAGCAGGTATTTTGTAAAGCAAATGAGTCTTCATTGCCCATTCAAGACCAAGACACCCCAAAATATTTTACAGTAGGGAATAATATGTTGTTACAGGGAAAATACACCCACCCAACCCCAGCTACTGTGAGGATTGCAGCTACGTTCAGAGGGGATAGGGAAGTCTGAGTGGTGTGGCAAATCCCTGCTAATAAAAGTGCCAGTGCTGCATCCCTGTGAGCCCAGGCTCCACTACACCACTTACAGTCCATCAAAAAGAAATCCATGACCATAATCTTGCTAAGGAAGTTCAAGGAATGGCAATGATGAGTTAAACAGAAAGTTGCATCAAAGACAACACTTTTGCTCCTTATGATAACTGCCAACTGTAATACCATACTCAACTCTGCTCCAATCATAGTTGTGGTAGGCAGTGATACACAGCAAATTCCTTCACTCTTGTGATATAAATATCCAGGTTCAGTGAATGGATTCGCTTTCTGCTGACCTATTTCAACTCCTTGGGGCTTCTTCACGCAGAGCTTTTATCCTGCTATTGAGATTGGTTACTCACAGAAATTTGCAGGTCCTTTAGATGACGTTGTCAACCTCCTGCACTAAAGGACCTTTGTCCCATTTTTTTAAAAGATCAGAGTTCACGAGCTATCAAATTACCATGCTTGAGTTCAGCTTGAGTTCCCTCCTGAAGAGGAAAAGCCGCAATAAGAGGAGCTAGACCACAGCGCCATCTAGCAGCTGTATAATGAAACATATGGAAGACTCAGATAAGGGGGAAAAGGAGGAGGAAACGGGGGAGGAAGGGCGTGTAAAGGGTGTCAGTTGTGATCCTGCATTTAAAATAGAAGCAGAAAGCCCCATTTGAAATGCAGGATTTTAGGCTGGTGTAGAGATGCTCTAAGAGCTGTTTGAGAGTTGTCATGTACCTCTTTAAGAGAGAAAGTGGGGATGAAATTTTTTTAAATAAACTAAAACTTTACCGAAAAGCTGTAGTTTTTTTTGTTGTATAGCATTTTGCTCAAATCCAATCATGTAAGGTTATGGGAGGTTCAGTCTTGTCAACTGTCCCTTAGTGAGGGCAGCGTGTGAAAGAGCCTAAAATCTGCAGTCAGGTTTGTTGCTAAGAATTTGAGTTCACCTTTAAATTTAATGAGAATTCAGTTCTGGAAGAGTAGCCATCTACTACAGCAAAAAAAGAGAGCCCTGAGGGATCTTAAAGACTAACATATATATCGAGGCTGGGCTCTCCAACATGATGCCCACAGTCACCTTTCTTTGCGTCCACTAACCTCCTGCCCTTCCTGGTTTTTATTTTATTTAATTTTATTTCTTAAGACTTAAAAAAATAAAAGAAAAATTATCTGGGAAGCTGGCATGCTGCAAAGCAAAATACTGCCCTCCAGCACCATCTTTATTTGGGTTCAAACGTTTCAGAGCTCAGACCCCACCTTTGCCTTGTGCAAGTTACTTGGGCAAGTAACTTTTCTTTTAGTCTCACCACTTTGTCTTCTGGGAAATAAGTGTTTTGTGACCTGTAGGCATTTTGTGAATGGGCAAGCCACCCCATGGCAGCCATTTTGTGAGAGCACCCACAACCCTCTCAAAATTCCAAATGTGCCACCAACCCAGAAACGTTGGGGACCCGTGAGGCATGATCATCAGATATATGAAGTAGTAAACAATGAAGATGCTTAAGGGAAATTAGCTTTGAATTCAGAAACCATTTAGGAAACATAGGAAGGTACACTGTGTTTAATTGATAAATTGCAAAAAGTAAGGTTACCAGAATCCTCAAACAAATTTCTTCTAGAATAGTCATATTAACTTTGATGAAAACACTCCAAAGCACTGCATCTTAACTGTTCTTAAGACTGCAGCCTTATTTCTTAACGTTTGCTTTTTCATTTCAGTTTGGAGATAAATGGAGGACCACCTGCAGTTCCTGTACATGTACGAGGTACTTCATGACTAATATTTATGGCTAGACATCTCAAAGTCAGCTGTGCCCTTCTAGCTGCTCAGCTGCACAGTATACCATATTTATGACACATTCTGATGAATCAAAAGAACACTCAAGTACATACTTGAGTGCCGAGGAAGTTAAGCATGCTTAAATCTCATTGGCCTCAATCCAGATATATATGCATAGCAGTGGGCTGCACACATGTACCTTCAAGATACTCACTATCTGACCAAACAGATGAAACAAATGATTGATCATCTGACAGGGACTGGGCAAACTGGCTGGAATCCAGAGAACTGGCTGGCCAATTTTGCCATCCAGCAGCAATTCCTCGTGTTTCACAGGTGGCTGCTCTGGGAGGCTGCCATTGGAAGGATGGATTGAAATATCCCTGTGTGGATCCAAGCCACTGTGAATCAGGAGCACAGCTCCTGGTTCAGCAGGGGTTCCAAATCTAGATCTGCTTCTGTGCATATGCTTCACCCTCTGTTGCTGACAGCAACGGAAATCAGCAGACCATTTCTGCACAACAAAGTAGCTCCAGTGATTTCAACAGCTTAACTTTCTACAAACAGGAAGCAATCTATTAAGAATTCTCACTCATATCAAGCGGGCTTTTGGAGGAGTAGTGTTCTTGGACTGCATCTAAATCGAAACACTTATACTCAGCATTACATTACAGTCATTTTCACATATTCAAATGGTAGATTTTGAACACCTCTCCAGAAGAGGATTCTGTAGAGGGATTTCAGAGAATTGTTCTAAGTGCAGTTTCATCTTGTGCATTTATAAGCTATAAGGTTTAATGTTGTCATTACATAAATAAGCCACGATCCCGAGAACCTTAGAACTAGTTCTGAGCCCAAGCAGATATTAGACTTATTTTTCTTGAACAGCAGCCCACCATGTCACATGGCAAAGTGAGGGGACTTTCAGAAGCAGTTTCTATATGGCAGAGGTGCCAGCTGTTCAATGGGTGGGGGGAGACAAAAGATCAGCACAAGCCTTTTATATGAGCCTAAGGATTTCCTTGAATGCCAGCCACTATACCTAATATTTAGTATATAACCAAAATATAGAACTTTGTGACAATCTCTTAAAAATCAACATTGGTTATGCCACAAAAATGTCTGAAATGTTCTGCATGTGACAGTAAATAAAAAAGTAATGTTTTCATTTTGCAGACAAATCACGAAGCACTGGTATTAAAATGTACAAAGCAAAGTGTCGTCCAAAGGATTCCCTCTTTTTAATGCCCACAACAACTCATCTAATGGGAAGATTAAGAACTCTGGAGAAGCCTCGTGTTCCAGCCTCTGGACACTACCCTTTTCCACATGCTACAACATCGGACCTCATTCAAGTTTCAAGACCAAGAATTGTTAATGTCTGCACTCTTCGGAGCAATTTGTCAGAAAAGAAAGCTTGAATATAGTGCCTACACTGCAGTAACAAAGAAAATAGAAGTTGCTGCAAATACCTTTAGCATAGAGTTTAATTAGGGTAAAAGTTACTGCTCTGTCCATAACAGATTTACACAAAGGTGGAAGGAGAAAGCCGGTCTATTAATAATGGAAGAATTTACTGCAGTGGTAGAGAATAAAAACACTGGCAATTATGAGTAAACATTCATGTCTTAAAAGCAACTTATATGCAGTATCGGAGTGGGTGAAGCTAAACTTTTCTTTCATAGAAATATAGGTGAGGATTGAAAATCTTTTAATGCAGACATCTTTTAACATGTTTTAGACTAAGCACACATACTAGGGAGTGAGATCTAATAAATTCAGCATGCCTTACTTCTGAATAAACACAGGAGTATACTTTTAATCTCCTTTATACTAACAAGGTGGCTAATGTAGTAAAACAAACAAACCAGTTTTACAGTTCTAAATAGTGTCTTAAAATTAGGAATAATAATTATGTTACAGGATTGTGAGGGCACACCAAATTTATAAAACCTAAGTTATCATAGGATTCTGATAACTGTCCCATAACACAGATTTAAAGGGCTTGTAGCACTATCCAGCCAGAGAGGCAAGCACACCTTTAGCTACTGAAAACAAATTGGATTTAGGGAGCAATCCTATGCATGTTTAGACAGAAAAACAATCCTACAACTTCCAGCAAGTCCTAGCCAGCCATGCTGGGAGTAGAACTTTTCTGTCTAAACATGCATAGGATTGCACACTTAAAGAGCTTCACGATTGGCTGGATTGCATTTCAGCTGACAACCCAGTTTTACTAGTAAAGCACAATGTTCAAGAGGCTTTACTTCAGACAATCAAATTACAATGTATTTACTTCTTTTGTGTATGGATGTAGGTGTCAAGCTGGAAACAGAGAATCGTGTCATGACCATGAACACCCACTCTTAATATGTCAGACTTCATGGGAAGTATCACTTTGTAGCATGTTGTACATCTTTTTCCTCTCCACCTTGAAAATGGGGGTGAGGTTCAAGTCTGATGTTTTAACCAAGCAGAGAATTATGCTGTAAATGTACATACTAAGTTGCCTGGGGATAGCTGTGTTCTAGGGAGATAACCGATTACAGGTTTTTTTGCATGCTTTTTTATCCACTTGAAAGCAGTTCCAGATGGAGTTTGAACTTTAAACAGAAAATTATGTCCCGGGCATAGCACATGAATGTTCATTCCAGTATCTCATCTTTCCAGGTAGATATCACATTACAATGCATTTCACATTTTCCACTCCACATTGAAGACAGGTGTAGGGCTTGAACTGGTATTCTAATTTGAAAGGTACAAGTGTGTCCTGAATGTGTATACCAAATTTGATTCAGATATCAAATCAGAAAGTGTTCAAATGCAGTTACTGAATTACAAACGAAGGGACTATACCAAGGGCTTTACTTCACTGGACAATCATCTTAAGTAAAAAATGGTTGCAGCATGCTTAAGGTGATCTACTTTACAGACCATGTAAAATTAAGTACTAGCTCAAATGGTGATTGTCTTAATACTTGAATGTCTGAAACAGACAACAGGTCTAACCAAGCAATTGTGTTCAAGTATACAAATGATTGGGACAGGAAATGGAGTATCTCACCCCACCTTGTAGTTCACAAATTGTTTCCATTAGGCACATTGGAAAATGCTAGTCTTGTATATTTATTTGATTACAAGGGTAGATGTCCAAACTTACAAAAAAGGATAAAATGTTTAGACATATCTTCTTCATATACAGTTACTAGAAACGCCTGAACTGTTTTCAATGTATGTTTCATTCTGGTATCCTAAATTTCTCCCTAGCATAGTATGAAATATATCAATTACACACTGTATTTAGAGAGTGTTTGAGGCTGGAGGCAAGTGGTATGGAGTTTAGTTTAGTTTAGTTATTTATTTATTTTATTTGCACCTCGCTTTCTACGACAAAAATAGCAGTCAAGATGGCTAGTTCTCATCAAAAGGTGTTTAATTCTGATGGTGCTCACTTTATACAATTATTTGTTGAAAGAATAAAATATCAGATTGTCAGATTTAGTGCTGGCACTTTGATAGAAGCTTTGTTGACTTGTTCTGAGATATCAGTTCCAAGATCAGCTCTAAGAAATAACAATTAAAATAGTTTTTTAAAATACAAGACTCTATAATCATAATATCACAGGCATACAAACCAATGAGTTGGTATTGTAAATTCTTGCATGTTTGGCCCCTGTAGATTCTACATAGGCAATGAAAGGTACTATACAATTACACAGTACTTCATTTATATTGACATTGTCTTTCACTCCCATTAAAAATTCAGCTGTCAATTCTGAAGCAATACAGCTACATTTTAATATTATTATAGTATGTCCACTAATTTCAAGCAGAAGTATCTTGATTTTCTTGTTCCATATTAACAACTTCGACCACTGTCTTGTCCCTTGTATTGAATTTCAACTTCTATAAATAACTTTTAAGTCTCATGTGGTGCAATCCTATGCATTTATACTCAGAAGTGAGCCTCACTGAGTTTGGTAGAGCATACTCCTAGATAAGTGTGTACAGGATTGTAGCTTTATACTTTGCCTACGATCCTGAGTCTTTAGACAATTTTTCCAGTAACAGTGAACTCTTTTCATAGGGCTTCTGAGTTGGGTACCCATTCTTCAGAAAATGAATTATACATTTTTCACAATGAAAAGGTTATTCTTTGTCTTGACTCTTCCTTTATTTCCAAGAGGGGCTTATTCCTCCTTTTACAGATCTCAAGAGCTTATTCTTCCTGCTTTCTTTTCTCATTCTACTTGTCCCAAGGAGAGGGAGTAGAATACCAAAGACGTTTATAAGGTCCTGAAATACCATACAGATAGGACAAACATATCCATAAACTGAGTGCTTCATTTGTTTCCCTCAGGGCAGCAACCATGTGGGAAAAGGTGAGTTGACACTATAGCCAGGTGGCAGCTGTAACGTATTTTCATGGCCTACTCCTTTTTACAATTCTATGCCTGAAACTAGGCCCATTCAGTGAGGGGGGCTAGTTTGTTGCCTTCTGGGAAAGAGACTGCCCACTCCCACAAGGAATTATGAAGAATGGCAACATGGGCATCCACCCATATATTTAACAGGCTAATAAACTGAAGGGCCAAAATTATCACAGAACTGGTCTTGAAACTGGTGTGTGTTCCCAGTGTTAACTTCTTAATTTTCCATTTTAATCTGCAGGTGTATCCTTCCAGCACATTCTTAACTCTCAGTAATTTGAGAATCTATTATTTAAATAGAAGGCTTCACTTATTCAAGCATATGTTGAAAAGCAGTATATTTTTCTGATGTGGAGCTAATCTCCTTTGTCCTCACTTCTGTGTTAGAAAAAAGAGAAGGGATTCAGCTGGCCTGGATTTCACATCATTGCCCTAACGCTGAGAAGAAAGCAGCATGTGGAAGAATAATGGGCAGAAAATGTATGTGAATTGAGGGTGCAATCCTATGTCCGCTAGACAGCAGCTGGACAGCCATAGGATTTTTTGGTTTGGGGGAACTGCCTCCCCACCCCCACTGCCTCATAAGAGGCACGGTTCGTCCTGGGCTCCATGCTTGTAAGAGCAGCATGGAGCGGGGGAAAAGGGGTGTTCCCGGGGAAGGGATGGCGGAAGCGTTATGACGCTTCCTATGTGCCTGCAGTCCCCTGCCCCTGCTCTGAAGCACTGCAGCTAGACAGCCAAAATCGGCTGTCTAGCCACTAATGCAGGGCGGCTGGAGCATGGAGGAAAAGATCCTGCATTGGATAGGCGGTCACTTCCGAGTTTGGAGGTGGTCGTCTATCCCCATAGGATTGCACCCTAAGTTAATCTTACTACATGTAGAAGCTTTCTCCCTGACGTGCTAGCCTCTACAGGTGTGGGATTTTTGACATGAGGAAATATTCAAATATGTGATCCCCCACCAGTATTATGAAGTAGTACAGCCCTAGCTGGGGGAACTGGTTTTTTTTAACGCTTTAATTGACTCTGAATGAATAGGTGGAAGAGAAAGGAGTTGTTGGCCAATTCTCCTTTGCCTCAAGCTAAAAGCTGTAAACAAGGTCACAGAGAATTGGATACAGGAATTTATTAGAAAAGTGGCATAAAAATCCCCATAAAAATCATTGAAAAACTAGCAGTATGAAGCTCAAATTCTGATAAAGTCCCAATTAATTTGCCCCTTAGAAAAACAGCCTATGTCATTCCAGAGCTGGAATTATAATTGGGCCAAAACAAACGAACAGCTGACAAGCTACGGCAATTTAAAAACAACACAGTCTATATAGTTGGAAGAAACACTGTTCATTCTCTCTTTATATATTGACAGATAATTTACAAGCCTCCAGCCACAGATATCCCTATATCCAGGTGTCTGCTTAGTGAAAGGAATTTCATGTAGGCTACAATACAAAAAGGGTCAACATTGCTATGGTAACAGAAAAACACTGTGGTGAACAAAATTGATGAAATATTAAGAATTTGAATTCATTGAAGTTTGAACTATTATTTTTGCTTCTATAAAATCCCTGATGGATTTGGGGTCTTGTGACACTTTCATGGGTCAATAACAGAATTCAAAAAGCTCTACTCAGTAACCACCACCTGGGACTTGCTTTTATATTTCATCATTGTTGTGCACTACAACTGTTTCCCATGGGCTGGAAATTATATTGCCACACACCAATCCTATGTTTTGAGCCTCTTGAAGGGAAGAATACCTGAGGAAGTGAGAACATCTAAAAATCTAATTGCTAGGCTTTGGGGGCAGAATTCATATGATTTTGACCAGAAGTAAGTTGCTATATATGGCAAGAGGGAATGGACATGTGATTCTGGATATGATAGTCAAAGAAAACTATACATGACACTGAATAGCCTTCCCCTCTTCACTATTGGAAAATAACTATCTTAGGTCTCATAGAGTTTCTAAGTAATGAACAGATAGGGCTTCTCTATTTTCCAGACGTCTCTGTAACCCTAAGTAGCAGTGGAACAGAGGGTTGTAGCCAATGCTGCCCATCCACCAGTGGAACAGATTCCCCCTCCCCTCTGCATCCCCTGCACATTCTCCAGATCTGCTCTGAAGGGCTGGGGGACCAGCCGGAGCAGAACTGGGAGGTGCGTGGAGGGCAGTGGGGAGAAGAGGAAGGGGAAGCTCCATTGTGTGAGCAAAAGTTTGCTTGCATTAGGTGTAGCCCAGAGATAATAGAACAGAGGGGAAAATGATATAAAAATAGTTATACTACTTACTTTGGTTCATATCTTATGCCTTCTGTGCTATATAAAACACCCAATCCTGCACGAAGCCTTTCAATGCCATTCCTAAAGAGGGAACATTTGTGTAAAGTATCTACAATAAACAATTTCGTTTCTCTGTCACAGTACAATGAGCTCAATACAATATTATTGACGTAGTCTTCAGCTAAGCAGTCCAGGGTTTTAGTCAGAGCTCCTTCCAGCTAGCCTAATATCCCTTAACTCCATGAGAAGTGTACTCTGGCCTTCTCATATTTCTCACCAAATAGCAGTAGGCACTTTTCTCTCTACAAAATGATGATGCTATAGGGCCACTTTAGATATTATGAATTGCCTAGGCCAACCTTCCCCAACCTGATGCCACCAGATGTGTTGGACTACAACTTCCATCATCCTCAGCTAGCATGACCATTCTGGAGGATACCAGCACAGGGGAAGGGGTTGCTTAGGTGTTTGGCATTTCCATGTAGGAAACTGAATGCACACCAAATGTACACCATCACATATTCAAAATGTGCCCCATGACACATATACACTGCAAAATATGTATGCTTCACATATGCAGAGTACGTGCAGTTTCCTACAAAGAAACTGTCTGTAGCTAACCATGTATTTTCAAAACGAAAACATCCTTGCTTACCATGCAATCATAACACCATTGTCAGTGCAGAGTCTTGGGGGTGGACATAGCAAGGTGAAGTCACTGGCATCGGCTACCATCTGAAGAGCTTTGCGGATATACTGGTTACTTGCAACACCTCCTGAAGCTACCTGAAACCAGAGTGGAAAGAGGAATTCTAATTGCTAAAGAGCGGTATCTTCTTACAATAAAGTAGGGAGAGAAAGTGAAGATGTGAACACCCTCCCTTGAGGATGATTTCCAAATCAACTAGACCTAATCATGACACAAAGAAAAAGGGACATTTCTCACCATGAATTCATGTATTCTGTATCTTCCGGAGTCCATTCCAGAATCTTTGGGTTAGCCTGTCCCTCTGGACAACAGGCATGGTCCAACTGAACTGACCCTCTCCTGTCTTCCCAGAGCTGCCTAGTGTCAGTTCAACAGCATCTAACCAAGGGGTGGAGATGTTCTGGCCTATAACTACCATCAGCCCTAGCCAGCATAGTCAATTGTGAAGAATGATGGGAGTTGTAGGCCAAAACATCTGGAGGTTCACAAGTTGCCCTCCCCTGGTCTAGGCTAAGCTCTCCTGAGCTTAGCAATTTTTTCTTCAACCCCCTCCCCACAAAAGAAACAACCACCATCACCAAGCTTTTACTTTCCTTTTACTATTTCCATTTAGTTTTACTTTCCCCTCTGTCCCGCAGCTGACAAGTCCTAGGGACAGGTTTTAGATACACCAGGGAAGGGATTGGCTTTTTCTCTCTTTGAGGGAAAGGCTACCCCACTCCCACCAACAAACAAAGTGTTCTTTGTGGAAACAGTGGATCGCTTTGTGGAAACAGTGGATGGAATCATGCCCCTATCTGTGCCCTGGCGAGCTTCTCACCACCAACTCGGACCTGGCCTCTCACCCCCTTTACACTTTGGAGGGGTCCAGGGGTCATTTCCCCATACCCCACCTGGCCATTGCAATGGGCCATACTCTGCAGGGTGCTACAGGGTGCCTGAAAAACTTTTTTAAAACAAAAATTGGCTGCGTTAAAGCTACCTGCATGCTAAACAGGGTAAGTTTGGCTTTTTAAATTTTTGCTGTGGAGGAGCCACATGAGGCCCACAGGCCACATGTGGCTCACCCCTGCTTTAGGACAACATGCAGATTCCATGATGGAAAGCTGTATACTGCCAGAGGGCTGAGCAGAGATGCTCCCTGGGGGAATCTCTGCAACCAGTTATAGAGAGTACCAAAGAGAGGGCCGAGGCCTGTCTACATAGAGAGACGTTCCATGTGAATGTGGCCATTCTGTTCAACATGTGCAGACAAGACAGAAGCAGGATCAGGCCAGGCAGGCACAATTCTGCTGCATACTGACTTTCCCCAAACGTGTGCATCACCTTGGACTCTCAGATTTAGTGCATTAGATTTCCTTCATATTAGTTAAGCTCCAGCTTAATGCTTTCTGAAGCTAAAAGTGCAAGCAATTAAAAAAGAAGAAGCTTCTAGTCATATAACTGGAATTCAGAATCAATCAGATATGCAACAAAAAGAGAGAGAATGGAAGAACACACACTTACCAAAGTTGCTTTCTTTTGTGGGAAGATACCCTTCCTTCTGCAGAAGACAATGGCCCGGTGTGTTCGCCTGGCAATGTGAGCAGTTAGTGCATACTGGACTGCTGCAGCTAGGTCTGAGATACAGGACAGCAACTGCCCTTCCTGAAGGCCTGCAGAAAAAATGATCAAGTGGCTTTTCTGAGCATATGTGCAGCAGATCACATGAATGCTTTGTATCAGGACTATTTTGGAGAATACCTTCTGCCTTTTCTTTTTGTGTAATCATTCTAATGACTTGGCTCTGAAGTCCAGCAAAGGAGAAGTTGCAATTATAATGTTGCTCCATGGGAACTTTGAATT
This sequence comes from Heloderma suspectum, assembly GCF_057233095.1. Taxonomy (NCBI): domain Eukaryota; kingdom Metazoa; phylum Chordata; class Lepidosauria; order Squamata; family Helodermatidae; genus Heloderma; species Heloderma suspectum. The sequence continues at coordinate 200,143,932 of NC_139458.1, forward strand.
CAACATGTTGGGTGTTTCCCTGCTGCGCCAAGTATTCTATTGCTTTTCCACCACTCAAGCCAGAGCACTCTGGGTGCTTTTGCACAGAAAGTCTTCTGGCTACCTTCAAAAAGCCCAAACAGAAACCAAATATTGTTTTTTAAGCTAGCAGATATAGTTATCTTAAAATTCAATGAAACCCTAAAGAAATCCTTGTTAGTATGGCAAAATATAATTGTAACACTTTGATAATTGCAAGAACTTCTCTTATCTGTCCATGCAAATATAAATATACGCACACATGCATGCGTGTGAAAAAGGTATTTAGTGGAGAAGATAGTTGTTAATTGCCCAGGGGATTACTTTAGTCAATGCGATTTTATTGTTCTGGCCAGTATTGGTGATAACCAATGGTAGTGACATAATTTCAAAATCTGTATTTTATATCCCATATCATTTTTATATATTTTCAATGGTTTGTATTGTATATTTTGCAGAGGCCTTTGGCTAAAAGCAGTAAATCTGACTTGACTTTGCACTATTACTACGCTTGTAACATAACATGAGTAATGCACCTAGCCTAGAGCTTGTACTGCATGATGTCAGATGCACTGTGGCTTGACACACCCAGATGCATGGCAATCACATCCCTGTGATTGCCATGCATCTGGGTAGCTATCACATCTACCCAGCTATCACATCTAGCTATGGTGTATATGTGCGAATACTCTCATCAAGTAGGTGGGGCCAAATATGTGGGCCTTCCAATTTTATTGTCCTCCCTTGCAGCAGGATGCTGGGTGGGGAAACCATATGCAATAGGTCCTGCCAACATTGTTCCAGTATTCACAGCCATGTGAGAAAGTACCATGAGGAGGCAACTATAGTCTAGCTTGGGGCAAGTGTGAGCAACAGAGAAAGGAAGTCTGAGAAAAAGATTTAAAAGGCTGTGAGAAGTATCAGCATAGGTGAGATTAGCAGAAATGGCCTGCTGAATTCTCTTACCAGACTGCATGTGACTGAACCCCACAGGTGGCTTAACCCATATCCCTTTGTGACCAACATCGTCCATCTACTGATCTAAGACAACAGGCCTATGCTACTGCATTAGATAAGCAGCAATGAGAATTGGAGACGTTACAATAAGCCTTTCCCTATTAAACAGATGAGATTACATTAAAATGGTGGGAGGGCATAGGAGAGAAAGGAGGCTGCCTTCTTCCACCATGACAGATGGCTGATTGTGCTATGGAGTACTATGCACCTTCTTTGACAGCCAGCTATTTAGGGACAATGGCAGGCAACTACAGTAATAGGCAAAATCATCAGGCCTCACTCGCCACCACACAGCTGATTATCAAAGCAAATGTGGGCAATTGGTCTCACCACCAAGGATGTAGCTGCTAATGCCTCATGTATGGTCTCTGAGTGTCCATAGATATACAAGGGAGGAAATACAGGGGTGGGCAGAAAGTAGATCTCCAGATGTTTTGGACTACAACTCTCCCAGGGTTCCTGAATGTTGGCTGTTCTGGCAAGGGTTTCTGGGAGCTGAAGTCCAAAAAATCTGGAGATCTACCTTCTACCCACTCCTCCTCTAGTCTACAAAGCTTATGACACAGTATATTTGTTAGTCACACTGTAAGGTGTTTTTCTGGAATGCAGACTAATGGTCACCCTTCTGGAAATCATGTACATACTGAATTCTGCAAGAGAAGCTCTACATTAGCGGTCCCCATGGGCACCTCCAATGGTGCCCGTGAATGCCCAACATAGTGCCCGTGGGAACCCTATTTTTTATTTTTTCCATTTTTTAAATATACATACATGGGTTTATATGAAATGCATACAACTTTCTAGCAATTATACATAGGTTTCAACAAAAGTGGACTAAGCATCCAAGTAAGTATCCATCTGAAGCTGGTGTTTATATGCTACCCATTCAAATTTTGAAAGCTTTGTAAGGTCTTCAATCCATTGTATTATAGGAGGTGAGTGTTTATCCTTCCAATGTTGTAATATTAGTATTTTAGCTGTAAAAGGGGACAGAGAATCCATTTATGCTGACCATTTGTTAATTCCCATGAAGGAGGTAAATAATTTAAAACAGCATGTAAATCAGTGAATATTAAAGACTGTTCCAGTACAAAATTTATCTGTGTAATAACCTCCAAAAAAGGCAACCAGTGGAGATTGCCCAAACATATATTTAAAAGAAGCATTAACTGTATTGTACCACCAGCATTTAGCCAAATTAGACAATCCCTTATTAACAAGATATTATGGTGTCCACTAGACATGAAACAAAGGTTTTTGCTGAATAAGACACAGCCTAAGATCCATTAGGGACAGAACAGGTAGAAGCCAAAGCCGTGATCCACTGATTAGGCCTTTTGTGGTGGTGCCCACAGCATGGTCTCAAATCCCTAAATGTGCCCACAGGTCCAAAAAGGATGAGGGGCCCTGCTCTGCACTTTTCCCAACCTAGTGCCCTCTGGATGTTTTGGACTACAACTCTCAGCATTCCTGACCATTGGCCATGCTGACTGGGGCTAATAGGAGCTGAAATACAAAACATCTGGAGGGCACCCAGTTGAGGAAGGCTGCCCTACATAGTGGAGAGGATCATCTCTCCAGGAGGTTAAGAGCTGCAACGGCATAAAACAGGGTTTTGGTGGTGGTGCCCCATCTTTGGAATGCCCTTTCCAATGAAACCCAGCAGAGCCCCTCATTTATAGTTTGCAGACAAGTTAAATCTGTTCTTTCTACACAGGTGTTCTCATTAATCTATCCAACAGATGTTTTACTTTGGGAATTTTTACAGATGATTTTATGCTTGTACATTTTGCATGTTAACTGTATGTCACTGATGCATCTGCTATAATAGGGAAGGTGAGATTTAAATCATGTAAATAAAATGAATAATAATTAAAGCACACACATACAGGTCTGATCTGAGCAGGAAAGATGGATGGTCTGTAGTACTGTTTAGAGAAGGCACATAGCTGTTGAATGGAAATGATGAAAGAATGTACCTGCATGTCTGGTGCAAGCATGAGTACATGCGAGAGAGCTGTACACCTTAAACTTGAATAAATCTATATAATCAGCATAGTCTCTTTTGAGCTAAATAAGGAAATTTGGCATTGTGATGACTGAAATGTAACCATGGCCCAATTCAGATGTACCTATCTCAGTCCAATAAACCCAGGTTTGTTAGGCCAAGTACGTGCCTTGCATCTGAGTACTCAGTCCTCACCTGTCCCCTGGTTTGATATCCTGATTCGAAGCAGAGGTTAACCCACACTTACCTGGGTCGGATGTAATGGTAAATGGAGGTTTAAATGAATCAGGATAAAAGTGTTGAATGAAGCTGGGTGTGGTAGGGGAGTGATGAGGATTGAGTACTTGGGCACAACATACGTTTATAGTCCACTAGTCATGCCTAATCTCTCAACACAGCTCCACATTTGTCATTCTGAAAAGGAGAACTTATGCTGTAAATAATACAGACTAGTACTAATTAAAGATTAATTCATTTTAAAAGAATTACCTTATCCAGCATGTCTCCCGGTGCAATGTCCAACGTTTGTCCAAGGAGAAGAAAATCTGAAACCCCTTGTGCTACTGCCAGTATACAGTGACCCCCAGAGAGCAGAAGTACTAGGAATGGAAACTCCGCATGGTTGGTCAGCCGAACAGTAAGTGCGTGTGCCTCCATATGATGGATGGGGATGAAAGGCTTCTTGTATTTCTCCACCAGTTCCAAACTATAATCCAACCCTACTCCAAGGCTTAAAGCAAGCCCTGGCTTTACAGTTGTCGCAATAGCCGAGAGTTCATGCACACAAACGCCACTAACAGAGAGTGCTTGTTGTACTATCCTCGCAATATTTTCTTGGTGAAGCTGCTGGGCTACTAGAGGAATAATTCCACCTGTTCTAATTAGAAACAAACTCATGTGTAATGTTTATGTTAAATCTGTTGACCTCAAAACACATTTAGATGCTCTGCAAAGTCATATGGATACTATTAATTCAACGGGTTCCTGCTAGCTGGGTTTCCAACCCAGCTGTAGCAACGAGACTAGAAATCAGTGACTTTCCTTTAGAGTTCTAAGAGAATTACTGTACTCTGTTGAACTCTTCCAGTCTTTCCAGCTTTTGACACCACTGAGCATGGGTTGTTTATATCGTGATTGAGATCTGGGTGCACTTACAGAGCCAAACTCAAGAGATTCTACTCGTCCCTGAAAGGTATGTCTTGGCTGCTCTTCATTTCCTCCTGACTCCACTGATCTGCAGTAAAAATGGGGTGATGGCCACCCACTCAATACCCAATGTGAGTGGCCACCCCTGGCCACTAACCCAGTACCCAATGTGTTTCTTGACCCAAGGGAAGTTGCCTACCCCTGCTTCAGGTCCTTCCCTATGAGGTCACACAAAGTTCTATCCCTTTCCTGCTCAAAGTTTATTGAACGCCACTGGGCAGAAACCTTACTTGAAGAGAAGGAGGGCACCCAACTCTATCTTCTTTGTCTCCTGGATAAGGTCTTGCACTTTGAGTGCTTACTCAGTCTGGTAATGGATGAGGGTAAGCTCATTTAAACTGAAGCATTTTTGCTTGCTTTCCTATTACAGAGAAAGCCCTCTCCATTGGCGACCTTTTAATAGCCTGAGCATAAACCTCTTGCAGACGTATTGTAAGACTTTCTTTGGGGGTTTTACCGCTTAACTGATTTGAGCTGTTACTTTGTAAATTATTTTATTTATTTATTTACAACATTTGTATGCCACTCCCATTCCAAACAGATTTCGGAGTGGTGAACACAAGAAGTACAATAGTAAAAAAGATAAAAGATTAAAATACCATATTAAAATTATTAAAAACAAAATGCCAATAAAAACTGTGGCTGGTCATTTAAGGAATGCTTCCTGGATCCAAATTGTTTTCAGGAGGTGCCGGAAGCAACACAGTGTTGGCGCCTGCCTGATCTCCAGGGGCAGAGAGTTCCAAAGAAAGGGGTCTGCCACACTAGAGTTAGTCTACTCCAACAAAAACGACAGAGTCTTGTGGCATCCTTGAAGACTAACAAATTTATTATGGCATAAGCTTTCATGGACTATAGTCCGCTTCATCAGATTCATGAAGTATTCTTGAGAGTTTCATGTTTTTTATACAGAACATATGGAGGGGATGTGGTGAAGAACTGTAAAAGGTGAGGTCAGAAAAAAGGATACTTGGGCTGGCATGACAAGAGGAACTCACCATCCTTTCAAAGAAGCCCCTTCCATCCCAGGCAGCTGCTATGGAATTCCCCTGTTCCTTTGTTCTCTTCTCTGCCAAGGGCTGGCTTCATTTATATTTTCGCTGAACAGCTGCCAACAGCTTTGATTCAGCGGGACGGGTGGGGGGGCATGATCACAGAGGGAAAATAAGCCACAGTGGCTTATTTTCCCTCACCACACATGGTTACAAGTGGCCTAATTTGCGTAATTACTCTTGCTGGGCGTGGGTTGTCATGATGCCCAAACCCGGCAAGGATTCTAGGGTTTCTAGGTGGTCTGTAAACCACCCACCCTCACAGGTTCGGACATCACCACAACCCACACCCAGGTGGCTAATCAGGTGGCTTGTGAGTCTGGAAAGTAAACCACCATGGCTTATTTTCCCTCGGTGATCCTGTGAACCCGCCCAGTGAGGTCAGAAGGAAATTCAATGCAGAAAGTACTCTGGTGATCCAACAGTGGCAGAGAATCAAAGCTGTTGGCTGTGGACTATGGTCCACAAAAGCTTATGCCAGAATAAATTCTTTAGTCTTTAAGATGCCACAAAACTCTGTTATTTTTGAAATTATATATTTATTGACTATTTTATAGTTTTGACTTTTAAATGTCTTATTCCTCCATCCCCTGCCCTCCCCCATTAGGAAAGTAACAGGTAAAATAACCACAGAAATAACATCTGAGTGCAGCTTGATATTTTAGTATGACCACCACGCAGGCTAATAACTACAACATTACAATGATATTCAACCTAAGCAGCACTTAAAGCACTATATTCAACAACAGTAAGACTGACTTACTTTAAATGAGCCTCACTTTGAGAATGTAGAGCTTCTCCTAAAATGTTGCCAGTTTCATCGACCACAGCAGCTCCTGTATCATCGCAGCTGGTTTCTATTCCCAGAACTATTTTAGTAGAAAAGCATTTGCTACAGCGAGCAGAGATCCTTCTTAAATAATCACTCCAGCAACATTTAGGAGACTTTGAAATTACTCCTCCAAAGCTGCTCACTATTAAAGATTTCTGTAGACAGGCATGCCTAGAAAGGAACTGTACAAAAATGAAATTTAGAATTTAATGTCCAGTCGTCACTAACTTGCCCAGGCTCTCTGCTCCCACCAAACAGGTGATTTCGGTCATAAATGATCTCCTGTTGGCAGGAGAAAAGGGGTGTGTGTGCCTGAAATTGTATGGAGGTGCAATACAGCAGCAAGTATGGAACAGGAAACACACAGCTGTCTGTTGATCCTGGAGGTTTGTAGATCAGGGCAAGCAGTGTGCACATGTGTACACACACACACGGATGCATGCACTGCATTTCTTCTCTCCCCCAATAGCAGCTTCTTGCAGAAATCTGTTTCATGTGCATGCTTAACTCACTGGATAGCTGAACCCATGTCAATGTGGTTATAACCAGGGACACATATGTGATACACCCTGTGAATTGGTATTACCACAATTCCTTGTTAGGAGACAGATGTGGAACCGAGGCCAAAAAACAGTGGCTAAAAAACCAGATCCCCCAAGTGAATCTATGGCTGAGCTGCATTAAAACCAGAATTGCCAGGATCAACATCCTACACTGGATCTAATATTTCCAAAAGGTAATATAAAACCTCTAAATCCAAACGCCTATATTGGGTGATATGCAACACTACATGGGCAGCCTTCCACTCATGCAACTTGTCCTCCCTCTCCTCCCTTCTGTACCCTCTATGTCTCCCTAGTCTGCTCCTGGGGGTTCCCCAAGCATCCAGAGCAAATTTGGGGGCACAGAGGAAGCTGCAGGTGGACATTCTGCTGGCGGACATAGACCACTGGATTTCACCCATTGATTGGGCTTAAAACAACAACAACTGTTCTCTATGCATTAAGCAATACACCCTTACTTTTCTAAAGATTATCCATTAATTTGTCACCTCTCAAGTCAGATTTTGAAACAAACCCAATGATAAAACTTTTAATTTTCTTTCCCAAAATCAAAGCCTGGGTCCCAAATGAGAGCTTGATTATTACTTAAACCTAATTTAAATCACAATATATTTTAGGCAGTAAAAATATTACTAATTTGTTGAGAGGATTGGGATGTCTTTCCTCAAAGCTGCTGAAAAATCAGTTTCTTTGAACTCAAGGAAACATCAGAGTACAGGATTCACAAAAGTATTTAAAATATTTACAATGCATCCTATACAAGTCTACTCAGAAATAAGTCCACTGAATTCACTGGCGATTGCAGCCTTAAAACACTTAGGGCACAATCCTATGCATGTTTAGACAGAAAGAAATCCTACAACTCCCAGCATGCTTGGAGTTGTAGGGCTTTTTTCTGTCTAAACTTGCATAGAATTGCACCTTTAACTCACTCAGGGCAGAATAAAAAAGGTTTTGTGCAGCAATTCCAACTTCTCTCCTTAACAGATTTTGGGTGCTTACAGACGATGCTTTTAGAGTGTGATTACCCTGCCTCACTGATAGAATTTTATGGGGGGTCCAGATGTGGGGGGTCCAGAAGGAAACATCCAGTAGTAATATTTTGCTACTGGGACAAAGAAGTTCTTCAACTATTCGTTGTTGTGAGTACTATGAGGAATATGGTTGATGAATGCCACAGGCCTTTTACTGGATAGTGCCTGTCATAATGCAGTGACAAGCCCTACAACACAAACATATCCATGCTCTTGCCATTTTCTAAACCTGAATTTTGTAATTTTCTTGGTAGCTATAGGTTTTTAACGTTATGGCTAGCTGTGTGCTTCTTGGTGTGCACAAGATTGGGGACATGAGGCTAATATAGCATGAATAAATTCTATCATATGGTCCGGGAAAAAACTTAGTCTAGAATGGTAATCATGCTAAAATTCAAGAGCTGATAGGAAAATTATTCTTTTCTCATTCAATAAAACTAAGCTTTGTGATGAATTAAACTCGCTAAGGACCTGGAAGCAAAAGCAAATGGCCCCTCAATGCTTTATATATGAAGAATAATTCAGTTTTACCTGTGTCAAAATCATGTTGTCAAAATAGTTCTTTTATACTTTCCCAGTTCAGCATTCACATTTCACAGCCTCCTAAGATGGAGAGACAAACAAATAAAGTTGGAAGAATGAGGAATACACAAAGCGAGTGTTTCCTTTGATGCATTCCCATAAAGATGTATTTAACAATTTAATTCTATGGGTTGTATCCAACAGTGTCCATGGAACAGAGATGACTGGTGAAAGCAATTCCCCCTCCCCACTGCATACCCCCAAGTCTGCTCCAGAGGGTTAGGGGATGCTGCAGAGCAGATTTGGGGTGTAGGGGAGCTGCAGGGGGAAGAGAAGAAGAGGAAGTCCCATTGAACGAGAAAAACTCCAGTCATGTAACGTTGCATGTAGCCCCATTTTTCTCTTATGAAGCATCACGAGGTCTCCAATCCTGCACACTACTGTGTAGTGTGGTATCAAGGGCTAACAGAACTTTTCTGCTGCTTTCTTTCCACCAGGAATGGAGCAAGGGGTAGGGCTCATTTTCATACCAACCATTTCTGCATGTGGCAGGCATAGTTTGCAGGTCACTGGTGTTGACTTACAGTCATGGATGCCACATAAGGGGGTCATGGGAATGCTGATGATGCACGCGGAACTGAAAATGGCTTGGCTTTTGACATGCTGCAAGCAAGAAAGCACCATCTCAGCAGCGTACCAAAAGCTGAACTGTGTTGAATTCTGTGCATGTTGTCAGCATCCACAGGACTGCCTCTTAGAGGCATTTAGAGCTGGAAGTCTACGTAGATTGCCTCAAAAGTGCAGCTATTAAGTCACAGAAATGGATCTTGGAGTTTTCAGCTACCGTCATTTTATGATCAAAGATTTGGTATAAACATTTAAAGAAATAAACAATAAATCAAGTAAAAGATATGTTTGCAGAAGATTCTCCCCCTGCCCATCAACAAGATTTGAGAAACCCTAGCTTGATTGATGGCTTGCAATCCAAAGCTAAGAAAGAGAGCTACCTTTGCTTTCAAAAACCTTCAAAGATTTAGAAACCTATTATTCTACACAATAAAAGGATTATATATTGGGATAAAACTCTATTGATAGCTTGATTACATAAAGGGAACACAGCTGAATGAAACATGAGCAAGTATGGTAATCCTTTATTCCAGGTATAGTTATATCCTTTATTCCAGGTATGGTTCCAGGTCTTTCCTAATTTTTTTTTTTAAGGGTTCATGAAGCATCAGCAGTGCAACATGAACCTCTCTCTCAACAAATCTGGAGATTTGGAAGGTATTCACAGGGTCACCTAACCCTATCCCTGCCACAAAGACAACCTGGCAGAGAGACACTCTTGCACAGTTCCAATTCACAAGACCTTATGTGGGGAAACTTCCTGGTGGCTTGAGCTCAAGAGTTATCTGAGACAAATGCTGTCCTCTTTCTATCCTAAAAGGGCCAGATCCCACACCAACAAGACAGATGTGGAAAATATTTACAGACAAGAAGTGATGGGGGTGTGGTGTGACCACCACCACTTGCAATGCATTTTTATGGTATTCTTTATTTTTGTTTTGTTTTGTTGTAACCAATGGTTGTAATAATAAAATTTTATTAATTCATTCACTTGGAATGTAATGAAGGCAGAACCTATTGGCCTGAGAGGTTTTCTATATCCCTTCCTTTCCATGCAATGGAAATGAAGAAAGGTAGAAATTATTAAGAAATCCAACATCTTCTACCACAGTTCTCTCGAGGGAGCACTGCATTGGTTGAGAGATGGAATACCAGTTCTGTTGTCAAAAAGATAGCACCTCCCAACTCCTTAGAAACCTTGACGTGTGCAAGGAGTCCACGAAATACACAGGTGCACTACCTAACAGTGACTGAAATAGCAATGTAAACCCTGCTCTTCAGTACTTCTGTATTGAGGATGCAATTGAGATTTCCCCCCTCCTTTATACAATTTGATTGTTACTGCAGCAGTTACAAGAATCTGGACAACGTGTTGTAGGTCTATCTAGCACAGCGTTCTGTTTCAGACAGTGACAAGCCAGATAAGCAGGGCAGAGGGTGGGGTGATAGCCATCTCTTCATGTTTTCCCCCAGCATCTGTTAAGTCAGGGGCACAATACTCTATTTTGAACAACTCTTCTATGTTCACTCTTGAAAATTATCATTATCCTAAAAATGAATAGCACTGAGTTGGCACACAATTAGGATGGGGCGAACGAACAGTTAGACATATTGAGGCAACCTAGGGTGTAATCCTATGCACGTTTAGACAGAGAAAAGGCCTACAACTCTCAGCAGTCCCCAGCCAGCTTTTCTCTATCTAAACATGCATAGGATTGAGCCCCTAGTAAAACAAAATAAATCTAGCATTACATTGGCTTAGCAGAAAAACTTGAGCAAATGTTAGAGATCAGGGTGCTAGTACCAAATCTCTGAAACAGATATTGTTTTCATACAACACATAAAAACGACTCAGCTGCTATTCCTGCAAACCCTGGGTAAATGCATCTGTGTAAATAAAAAGCAAGATTATCTACACCGCTTGTATGCACCTCCAGTAATTTACTCAAATCTGCTGACGTTACAGGAGTCCACACAGCCACATCACTGCCAAAAGCAATCAGAGCAAGCTATGGCACCCTAATCATAGTTGGTAGCCTATCCTCAGCCATATATCATAGAACTTATTTTATCAAAGTGAAAACTGAAACTAAGGCTAAGCGATGTATCTTAACTGATAAGAGCACAAGATCCTGCTGCCTGGATTTTTATTCTCTTCATTAATGCTGTTATACTAAATGTTGCAATACTTAATGGCCTGCCTCGCACATATTGTTAACTCATGGTTTATTTAAAGCATGGTTTGTTGCCCTACCTAGAGTTTGGCAGACAATCGAACAAACCATTGTTTGTTTTCTCAGTCCCTGGGTTGTTTGTTTCCCTCCTCCTTTGTTCACTCTGTGAACCACTTTTGCCTGCTACCTCTGCAGTCTGGTGAAAAAACTCATGGTTCTGGATTTGCACATAACAACAACCTATGGTTTAAACAACCCACAGTTCACAAGTCAACAACAAACCATGACACGGTTTGCACAACATATTGGGTTTTTTAACCCTCGCATAATCCCGATGGCCAGGTTTGGATGACAAGCCGCAATCCCATTGTGGGTTGCATATTCAAAATGGCACCTGGCACATGCTTCAGCTCATCATGGGTTAAATAGCTCATGGTGAGCCCAGCATGTCATGCGAACCTGGCCCATGGGTTCTTTTCATGGATTGTTCGTGGTTAACAACACATACTTCCAGATTTGCATGTAACAACAACCCATGATTCAACAAACCATGGTTGTTATGTGAAAACTTGTATGCGTGTGTGTATGAGAAAGACAAGAATATACAGTCAAGCCTGTTAAGGCAAAGTTTGTTCCCTCTCTAGCAGGTTGCCATTGAAGTTATATTTACTATTTAATTGCTGGGAATACAAAAGCTACAAGATTAAGATTTGTGGACATTCTCATTGCATTTTATATTTTTCTACAGAGTTCAGCTGTGCTTGAAATATCCTGAACAAATCTCTTCACTGCAGGAATAGTGGGTGTGAGATTATATGCTGAGCATTCTTGACATAGGTTCCCTGCCTGCGCATATTTTTTTAAACAATCAGGGCAATTAGGGAACCATAATCTAGTCATTAGTACATATTTGTTTTAATATTTGCATAGCACCTTTTCATAAACAATTCTCAAAAAGGCTTAGATATGTGGACATACTTTAGTCTACAAAATATCAACTTCCATTTTCTAGGGACTTTTAAGTCACACAGACCAGTTTGCCAAACCTGTAGGCAAGTTTACCTTCAATGTTATAAACAAAACTATGAAGTCTGCATAAAAACAGATTTATAGCCTGACCCTGTGCATATTTACTATGACAGTTTATCTGTATATCAAAAACAACTTTCTGCAAGTCCTACTGTTTACTTAAGGATGCTAATCCCTGTGATGTGGGGATAAATATGGACAGCAAAAGTGGATACAGAGAGCCCTTAGAGTTACAAAGAACTTCAAGCTTGGAAGGATAAACAGCTACCACCTATTGTTCAATGGATTGAAGATCTCACTGCTCTTGCTATATTTGAACCTATCTCCTACAGCCATCAGTCTCCTATGGTTGCTTATTTAGATACATGGACTGTTTATATTAACATATATATTTGAAATGGAAGTGTTAGAGCCTTCTTTATCCCTCTTTTTCTTTTTATTAAGGGTGATGCAAAGTATTATTGTGTATGGAGATGTTTTATGATACCTTTGTCCTTTTTCCCCAGCTCTAATCCTGCCACCCTTTGTGGTTTTCCCTTTTGTTTTGTGTTTTGTTTGTGATTGTTATCCTTGCAATTTTTTTTTAAAGTATGCTACGTTGAATCAAATAGCAGCATATTCCACAAGATAGAGAAAAAACGCTGCTCAACATGTTGTTTTATATCTCTTCTGCACATAACAACTGCAGAAGAGACAGTGCCACATTCTTTTTATTGCACTTTAATGCTGAACAAGTAGACCATGAAGGCGATTTCGTGTTTCACTTTTTGCTGGCGGCCTGATAGAACTACAGGTCTGCAGTAAAGAAAATAATGGCGCTAGTCTGCAAATACATATGTATAAGCACACTAAACGGTATTTCCTACAGTTTGTAATGCCACACTCACACACAACATTCGAACACTTTTCCCCCCTCCAAAATTGACCACAGTTATGGGCTCCAAGGATCTTTGCTTCAGCTTATGCTCAGATATTGCCACATACCTAAGACATACTTGCTAGAACAGGTTAATCTTAATGCTACATATTTTGGCAGCCTCCAGGGAAATGCTGCTATGTACTACAGTATTGCTTAGCTATAGGTTATTCTTTTAGAGCTACATCAGTTATCCACAATTCTGCGCATATCTACTCAGAACTAAGTTCCGCTGAGTTCAATGGGATTTACTCCAACTTGCAGTCTACGAGCAGAAAGACATAGCTTGATGTAACAGAAAGCATATGCTGTAGCAACAGTGCGAGAAAATACATTTTTTATGGGAACAAGCCCATAAAAGTAATAAAATTAATACAACAACATACTGAAACAACTTAAAACAGCAGAGTACAGGATTCGCAAAAGTATTTAAAATATTTACAGTGCATCCTATACAAGTCTACTCAGAAATAAGTCCACCGAGTTCAATGGCAGTTGCAGCCTTAAAACACTTAGGGCACAATTCTATGCATGTTTAGACAGAAAAAAGTCCTACAACTCCCAGCATGCTAGGAGTTGTAGGACTTCTTTTCTGTCTAAACTTGAATAGAACTGCACCTTTAACTCACTTAAAAGCAGAATAAAAAGGGTTTTGTGCAGCAGTTCCAACAAAAACATAAGACAGAGGGCTCCTAGAGCTATTAATCAGAAAGGATTGTGCAGCAATTCCAACTTTTCTTTCTAACAGATTTTGGGAGCTTACAGACAATGCTTTTATAGAGTGATTATCCTGCCTCATTGATGGAATTTTACAGGGGGTCTAGATGTTGTCCTCCTCACTTTGTAACCCTCCCGTGTTTTCCCACTGCTTCTTCCATCTTTTAACTTAACGTTGAGGAGGAAAATACAGAATAGCTGTAGTGTTGGTAGCACTAGGAACCCTCTGTCTGGAAGCACCCTTTGTGGAGTAAGAAAAGACTGAAAAGTGGTAGGAAAACACAGGAGGATTACGAATGGAAGCTGTTGTCTCGACCCCATAAAATTTTGTGAATGAGGCAGAGCAATGGCATGAGAAAAGTATTGTCTAAAGCACCTAAAATAAGCACCAGGCAAGCTCACATAAAATTTTGTGAATGAGGCAGAGCGATGGCAGGAGAAAAGCCTTGTCTAAAGCACCTAAAATAAGCACCAGGCAGGGGAGGACGTTTCAGAGACTGAATTACCACAGCCACAAATGCCCTTTTCCGATAGGATATGGCTGTAAACCTGTGCAAACTTTCTTGGGACTCATCCCATTGGACCCAGAGTAAACTTGACTATACTGCATTGTTAAGGTCTTTTACAGAAAAACACTCTTTCCTATCGGGGAGGAGTTTGTTCTAATGTTTTAGCTGTAAACTGTTTTATGTTGTCATTGTTTTTATTGCTTGATTGTGCATTCTATTTCGTGTGACTGATTTTGGTCATGCTCTTGTACGCTGGTCTGGAATCTGTCAGGATGCTCAAAAGGCAGTTCACAAATATTTTAAAAACAAACCTGCGACCCACAAAGTCAGCGTAGCTTGCTAGTCAAATTGTGGCAGATCATCTGGGGCTGAATGAACCTCTTGTTTCCAGTTCATACAAGAAAGAGTCCTGTACTACCTTAAAGACTAACACATTTATTTTGGGATAAGCTTTCGTGGACACGGTCTACTTTATCAAATGTGAACAACAAAACTTTTTGCTGTTTTGGCTGCAACACACTAACATGGCTACACCATGGAAATTGTTTTTAGTTGACTGAAAAAGCAGGGGTGGGGTTTGTCCAGCAGCTATTAGGCCATCCACATGGCTTCTAGGCTACACTTCTTAGTACCGGGGTGGGCCACTTATGTCCCTTGAGATGGTGTCCCTATTATCTACTGAGCCATGTTATTGTCCCACAAAGCCCTAAACAACTTGGGACCAAGATATCTAGCAGACCGCCTTCCCTTATATATAACCAGCTGACTTTTACGAACATCAGAAGAGGCCTTGCTGGTCATTCTGAAATTAACGGAACGTTGCCACGCAATATCTGAGTGGCAGGCCTTCTCAGCAGTGGCACCCACCCTTTGGAACCTGCCCCCCCCCCCCAGCAGCTCGGGAGGCAGACTATGTGGCATTTTTCAAACGCCTCCTCAGAACACACTTCCTCACCCAGGCTTTCCCTGGGTTGTAATTTAGGGTGCAATCCAATGGGGATAGTCGGCTGCCTCTGAACTCAAGAGGTGACTCTCCAATGCAGGGTGGGCAGAGCGCGGAGGGGATCTTCTCCTCCGCACTACGGCCGCCCTGCATTAGCGGTTGCATGGCCAATTTCGGCTGTCTAGCCAGAGTGTGTTGGGGGGGGGGGGAGGCTGGACAGCAACGATGCTCCCACTGTCCCCTCCCCCAGGAACGTCCCTCCCCCACCCCCCACTCTGCGCTGCCCTTACGGGTGTGGAGCTGGGGACAAACCGCACCTCTTACAAGGAGGTGGTTTTCTGGGAACCGGCCTTGGACCTGGGAACCGGCCTTCCCATAAACTCAAAAAATCCGATGGCTGTCTAGCAGCCATAGGATTGCGCCCTTAACTAACCATGCTGCTCCACCTTGCTGCTCCTTATATTGCTCTTATTATAACTGAAATTGGCTTTCCTGCTGCATTTTAAATGTGATGTTAATATTTATATGTAAACCGCGTAGGGTTTTCATTATATTTAGCAGTATATAAATATCACAAATAAATAAAATACCCACGGCTCCCAGCAGCCCTAGACAGCACAGGCAACGGTGAGGGATGATGGGATTGCAGGCCGAAAACAACCCGGCGGGCCACACATCCCCCCCCCCCGGTTTAGCGGGTCACAAGCGGTATCGAGCAATCCCCCCCCCGGCAAAAACGGCCGCAGGCCAGGCTCTGCCTCCCCCCCCCCCCGGCCCCGCTCGCGCTCCCTCTCAGCCGCTGCCCCACCCACTGGGAGACGTCCACGAAACGACAACGCCTCTCCGCTTCGGCTCAGCACGGGTTAATCTGGAGAGGCGGCGCTTGGGCCGACGCCCCTGCCTGCGCAGCGGCCGAAGCCACGTGGGCTAGGACGGGCCATTCGCAATGGCGGAGGAGACGAACCGGAAGAAACCAACCAACCGCCTTCCACCCGGGGGGGGGGGTCAATTTCCCCTTAATTTCCCGTTTGGCTTGGAATCTGCCTTTTAGAGGGCGTGGGGGCGACCTGGGCCCTGTGCGGGCCAAGACGGTGATCGTTCAGACGCCCTGACTTCCACGTCAAACCACCTTCCCTCTCAGCCCATCTGTTTTTTTGTAACATCCTGCCTGATGAAGAGATCTGCAGCTCTCGAAAGCTTGTACACATTTATTGTTGTTGGCCTAATCAAGGTATTACGCCGCTGTGGATTTTTTTTTCCGCCTTAGGACCAACCCGGCTACCTTTGCTTTCTGCATTAACAGGACTCTGGCTATGGATTGGGTTAGGAGACAGCTTGAGGGGTGCAGTTTAACTAGAACTACCTCAGCTTCAATCGGTTGTATTTAGCATGGGACATTTTTTATTGTTTTTCTGGAAATCAAGAGCCTGAGACAAAAAGAGGCCACGTTGGGATAGATCTAGTTTCCACTGTAACGTGTTAAAGCATTATTTCACAATCTTCACTGCTGTACAAAAAAAGGAGACTGGTGTAAAAGGCGTTTCCTACATAATGGTCAGCATTGCAGGGTTGTTGTGAACTATTCTCAGCTGTAGCATATCTTCCCCTCTCCCTGCAAAATGGTAACTGTGGACTGCATTTTTAGCGACCCCCCCTTTTTTTTTATATGAAAGAGGACTTGAATTAGAAAGCATGAACTCTTGCCTTCTTTTGGGTTTGGACCCATTAAGTGGAAGACTTGTACACAACTGCTCCTAAAGACCTGTATTTCCTCATTTTGTCTAGGAGCAACTACCACTCATTTGAAGTCTGGGGGAGGGGGGGTGTCTCAAAAGTTATTGGTTGTTTCCAGATGTGGCATTTGCTGTGGCATCACCCTACCTCATTCAGACTTCTACGGTCGTCTTCCACATACAACTCTCGGGTGTTTTCCTACTACTTCTCCCATCTTTTCTTACTACAGAAAAACCATTAAGGAGAAAAATACAGCATAGCTTCCATAGTCTGTGGAAGGCAAATGGTACTTTTAGAAGTTTGAAATGAGTGGGCTGGAGACAGATCTGGGTAACAACTGGGGTTTATGATTTCATGAATGGGCCCAGCTATTGCTTCTTTGTCCCAGAATACCAAGTGTAACTTGATACCTGTAGCGCCGTCTGCAATCTCTTTATCTTGAGACTGGAAGAAGCAGCTGGAAAACAGGAGGGTTACAGGTGCGAAGACATCTGGACATCATGAATGGAGCAGGGTAGTGGCTGGGGGCTGCAGAGGGGGGCGGGGAAATTGGCAAAGATTGCTTCTCCCCTGGCATCACTGGAAGTGTTTTGAGTGGAACTCCACTCAGGGACACTCCCACTGGTGGAATAAAAACCC
Organism: Heloderma suspectum; assembly: GCF_057233095.1. Taxonomy (NCBI): domain Eukaryota; kingdom Metazoa; phylum Chordata; class Lepidosauria; order Squamata; family Helodermatidae; genus Heloderma; species Heloderma suspectum. The sequence goes on from NC_139458.1 coordinate 200,161,472, forward strand.
TCGATCCAACCCAATGAGTTCAATGGGGCTTACTTCCAGTTATACACAGCTTTGACAGGTGTTTTTTTTTTTTTTAGCAGATAAGGCAGTATATTAATGCTAACAAATAATTGCAGCTGAAGGTATCAGCCATTGTTCCAAGATCTTAATAAAAGGCTCATTCATAGATAGAAGCTGTGCAACAGCAGAACAGACAGCCACTGAAGGTGGTGGACTCTCCATCAGAGGCTTTTAAGCAGACACTGGTTTGACCACCTATACAGGATGCTGTAGCCGATTTCCTGCATTAGCAGGTGGTTGGACTCTGGACTTCCAGCTCTGATTTTACTGTCCCCTCCACCCACTCTGAGTCTCTCCCTTCTTGTTATTAGATCCTTTTTCCTTTTAAGGAAAGGAATCTCTTTGTTTTGTTAAAGCAGAAGACAAACTAGGCCACTCCACCTTCTCTTATGGTTCAGCTTCTGGTATCAAATCTAGTGGTGTATATATCCACAAATGTAGCAAGGTCTTCTAGAACCCTCACCTCCCCATTACAGAAAACCAGTACGTATGTATGTGAATCACACCATCAGGGTAAAGGAGTACTGAAATTAAATAGAATGTGCCATGTGTCCTGATATAGACAAAATGAAAGAGACTTGTCCATGCATTCAGCAATGCCATAGCTAAGGTAAGCTCTAGCATCACCTCCAGAACTACGTGAAGCTGTATATATCAGCAATGAAGACTGTTTTGTATGAGATGAGTCATTTTCTAAAGTCCAGGCCAATTCTGCATGTAAAGTCACTTTGCCCTCGGTTATATTAAGCAATTATACTGTTAAAAGCCAACACAAACAAGTGATTTAAAAATAGTAGTTGTCAACTTTAATTTTACTCACAAGGTTGGTGATTCACCATTTTAGTGTCACTGAGATTCCGTACTCTGGCGCATCTGATCCATTTAGTGTGCAGTCCTATGGATGTTGAGACAGAAAAAAGTCATACAAGGCCCAGAATTCCCCAGCCATATTGGGGACTTTTTTCTGTCTAAACATGCATAGGATTGTACCCTAAATCTTTTTTTTTTATTATTGTTCAAGTTGAAGGTAAACATATATGTTTGGGCTGGCTTGACCACTAATTGTGAAACCAGCCACTCCCATGTTTTATTTTGTCCAGCTGGAAAGTTGTGAAGCCCATGAAGCCCAGATTTGGAACAACTTACAAAAAGCACAGAGGAACATGTACTACCCCCCAAATGAAGTAATTTCAGATCTAGCTGGAAAAACTATTAGGGCAACATCAGAGATCATGCAAGTAAACTTCCACTACACAATAGGACTTCCACTCCCCTGGTGTCCCGCAACTCTGCTCTGGAGGGTTGCCAGTGGTGACCCTCCAGAGCTGGACACCACTGGATTTCATCCTTACAAAAAAGCATCCTCATTTCCTGAAGTACAAGTGAATAAATATTCTGCTGCCAAATCACTAGCCACATTTACAGAATTAAACAGTATTTGGCTCATTAGTAATGTGGTGCCTGTGAATCCCCTATTATTTTATCTGGGTTTTTTGTTTTTTAAAGGGAAAGCATTCAAAGTGTTAAATACTGTGACTTCCTTTGAAATTTATGTCAACTGTGTTTTAGAATTTTGTTTTAATAAAAACTTTATAAACATTTTTTAATAAAAAATTCAGTTTTTGTATAAACCAGTTATTAGGTTTACCAAGCTCAGCCACTGAAGACTGCACCTATCATTTTAGGAATTACATAGAAGGCAGAATTTTTATTCAATTTTTTTATTCAATTTTATTCATTTTTATTCAATCCCTAAATATGCAGGGAGCTTGCTAGGCAAACCCAACTGTGATCAGACAGCCCAAAAGTGAATCCTTCGAAATATTAAGCAAAAGCAGTTTTAACCCTAGAAATGTGTGTCACATTAGAGCATTTAAATATTATACAATGGCTGATCATGAAACAGGATTTCTCCGCAGTGTCTACATCAGCCTCTGCCAACCTAGTGCCCTCCAGATGTTGTGGACTGCAACTCCCATCAGACAGCAGAGCCAATGGTCAGGAATCCTAGGAGTTGGGAGTCCAAAATATCTGGAAGATTCCAGGTTGGGGAAGGTTGGTCTACATTACAGGGCTTTAGTCCTTAACTCCCTTTTTAGATGAACTAGTAAAGTGCCCATCAATATATTTGGTAGAAGGAAGTCATTCCTCCTCCACCCACCCGCAGCACATTATCTATGTTAGCACTATTGTTCAGTGAGGGAAAATCTAGGCCTAGAGAGCGGAGTCTGCATGGTTCCTTGCTTTTAATGCATTATGAAAGTCTGGATGATGGACTGCAGGGCAAAGGTTCTTCTCTCCCCCTTTTAGTTCCCTTTCCCTCATTAGCCCAAAAAGACTTTTCAGCCTCTACCCCAAAGCCTAGTCTTCTATCACAGATCCCTGGGATCTCATGAAGGGATTTGGGGCAGGTGAGAGGGAGAGAAGTACAACGTAGTCCTATATGGAGTGTGGTCAAGAGACAGGGACTGGGTTAAGTTTGTTAGTTTTTGGAAAGTGGATATTTTGATGATGATGCAAGTGTGCGTTGCTTCTTACCTCACATTTCCTCCCAACAACGCTGGCTGCTCGGCAGTCACAGGGAGCGAAGGATTATGGCTCAATTAAGGGCCAAGCAATATTTGTATTGGGTTCAGCCCATCAAACTATATTGTATACAATGGACAGAGCTCAGTCCTGACATTATATGTGGCCTGTCCCTGCCTTTCTTTGGCATGCACTACTTTGCCTTGTGGCTCTTTTCAGTTTATGTCCTAATGTTCTAGTACTTCAATCCACCAAAAATGGGAGAAAAAGTGCTTCACTCAAGTTATACGATACACAGGTACCCAGAGAATGAACAACAGTGACCCTGGAGACATGGGTGGACATGGATGCATTTCATTAGTCAGAGTGTGGAATCAAAAGCCAAACAGAGCTGAAAACGGGGGAGACAACCCTAAATAAGGACTCTGATTTACCCATTTGTCTCATTCTCAGGAACAGTGACAAATGAAAGGCAGAAATGAATGAGAATTTAGGAACTAAATTCTACAAGCGAGAAGGATCTTGGAATTGTTGTCGATCACAAGCTGAATATGAGCCAACAATGTGATGTGGCTGCAAAAAAGGCAAATGCTTTTTTGGGCTGCATTCATAGAAGCATCGCTTCCAAATCCCGGGAAGTACTAGTTCCCCTCTACTCAGCACTGGTTAGGCCTCATCTGGAGTACTGTGTCCAGTTCTGGGCACCATACTTTAAGAAGGATGCAGACAAACTGGAGAGGGTTCAGAGAAGGGCAACAAAGATGATCAGGGGACTGGAAACAAAGCCCTATGAAGAGAGACTGAAGGAACTGGGCATGTTTAGCCTTGAGAAGAGAAGACTGAGGGGAGATATGATAGCACTCTTCAAGTACTTGAAAGGTTGTCACAGAGAAGAAGGCCAGGATCTCTTCTTGATCATCCCAGAGTGCAGGACGCGGAATAATGGGCTCAAGTTACAGGAAGCCAGATTCCGGCTGAACATCAGGAAAAACTTCCTGACTGTAAGAGCAATACGACAATAGAACCAATTACCTGGGGAGGTGGTGGGCTCTCCCACACTGGAGGCCTTCAAGATGAGGCTGGACAGCCATTTGTCAGGGATGCTCTGACTTGGATTCCTGCATTGAGCAGGGGGTTGGACTCGATGGCCTTGTAGGCCCCTTCCAACCCTACTATTCTATGATTCTAACTATACTCAAGTACATAGCAACCCATATCTCCCCAGCCTTATCAGAGGCAGTCAATCTAGGATCAACAATTTTGACACAACACCCATCCCTTGTGTAAGCAAGCTGTAACCTGCTGTGTGAACTCAGAACGGAAACGAAGTGGCACTTTGAATATTCATTTCTTAAAATAAATCAAAGGCCTCTCAGGACAATTTTTTTTAATTGGAGTAAACCACATAAACCAGATTTGGGGGGGAAATGTCAGAGGATAGACAACCCCCCCGCCTTACCACATCAAAGCCTTATATAATAGCTAAAAAGGATTCTTATTCAGTTCTTCTTACATTTTACGTAGTGTTTCAAACACTAGTCCTAAATTACAACTCTAATTCTAATTTAAAAAGCACAACAGCAATTTGTTATGCCTACAACCTTTTGGTACAGTGAACCGCACTTACAATATACTATATTCATATGATCAGTCTCCAAGTCATTCACTTTATTAATATAAAACCATTGCAATTGTTCAAAAAAGACATTTCAGAGAGTGAGAATAACTAAGAGAAAAGTCTAGTATCTTGAAAGTAGCCAGTTATTACTATGAGGCCTAATAGGCTACTGGCTTGAATTCAAAGTTCATTGTGGGTGGTCTGAATTTGAGTAATGAACCTCTCTCTCTATTAGCAAATCACAGCCTGTCCCGATTCAATAGGAAAACACATGCCTCTTTCCTGCAGTTACACATAAAATATCTCCAGGAGACACTTGCCATATCCCAGTGTTCTTTTCCATGCTGACTCCTGTAGTACCCAATGGTGGAACTAGGACCTTAAAGCTCTTAAGGTTAAAAATTCTCCATTTAACAGAAGGTTAAGCTCCCCTGCCAAGCCAACTAAAGTTGGCTAGGCACACTTAATTACCTTCTGAAAAGCTCACAACTCCAGCTATAAAGCACAAGGGAAAAGAAACCAACTAAGGGCACAATCCTATACATGTTTAGACAGAAAAAAGTCCTACTACAACTTCCAGCATGCCCCAGCCAGCCATGCTGGCTGGGGGACGGTGGGAGTTGTAGGATTGCACCCTAAGTTCCTTAAGCTTAGGTGCAGAAATTTTATAAGACAACGTATTATGCTCTGCTTGGTATCTAAGTTTCCTATCATGTGAGAATTCCCAGGAGTGTAAAGGACTACATTTTCCGCTACAGACAATATTTCTACTAACAGAAAAACTAGAGCTCTCACTTAATGAGCCATCTAGCTCCAGAAGACAGATTTAGCAGTTTGCACTGGTTTCTGAAGTTGAAACGACTCTTTTCCTTTATGAAACAAACTAAGGACAGCCAATGCAGAAAGCAGCCCAGTTCTACAATGAAGAGGGATAAGTTTATAGCTTTCAGATACACTTGAGTGAACATTTTAGAATAATCAGCTTCATCTTGAAAACAAACAAAGTATGGATCAGTTTCAATGTATACAAAAGTTGATCATCATTCCCCTGAGCTCTGACATCTAAAACTGGAGAAGTCCTTGTGATTAAAGGTCACATGAATAGATAAGGCATGAAATCCATTACAAATCAGTCACAGCAACTTGCTAGTTTAATGTTAACCTAGCAACACCTGCAGCTGGACAGGAAATCCTGGATCTAGAAATAGCAAAAACAAAAAAACATCCAAGAAGCAATAACTGGCAACTTTACAGCATTCAAACCATACCAATCTGTTAGATGGAGACTTGGGGTATTTCCCCCCCCTAATGCACTTTGCATTATCATAGCTGTCTTATTCAAGAAACATTACGCCTATGTTTCAATTAAATTATTCATACCCCTTTTTGCAACTCATCTGTTAGCTCGGCATATATTCTGTCAATGTTGCTAATATAACAGAGCTAGGCCTGCCCAGCTCCTTCTGGAAAACCTGTCCTCTGAAGCTATACCACTCAAATTTAACACATCTTTAGAAAGTCTATTTCTCTCCCACACAGCTTTGAAAGAATAACATTTACATCTTAGGAGCAGAAAGTCTCATTGTAGATTATTAAACAAGTGGCACTGCAAAGCTATTCCTTCCACCACGGAAAAACAAACTATCATGCCATGTTTTGGTCAGAATGCTCCTGTCTCATATCTCTTGCTTAATACTTGTTGATTCCAAAGATTCGGACTCCATGCAGTTGTGGCAACTTGGGAATAAGCACACTCAGGAGGGAAGCTGTATTTAGTATGAAATGTGTTGCATCATATTTTGTGTAGAAACTTGCAAGGAAATATCTGCAAAAAACAAACAAAAGGCAGAGTCAACACAGAAAGACTGGGGCAGGGCAGAGGGAAATACATTTTTTTTGAATAAAAGAAATGTAAAAGTACAATCTTACCAGTTCGGTACTGAATAGATGTCTAATGCGAGCGGCGTGTGAAGTGCTGCAAGGAAATCCCAAACTTATCTCCAATCTCTGATCGGAGATAACAAAGGGATTCTCTCTTGTGCTATTTGCCCTCGGGGGGTGGGGCTTGGGGAGGGCAGGACCCACGGACAGTGCTCAACCCTACACAGGCAGAATTAGGCCGTGGGCTGGAGGTTGCCCTCTCCTGGACAAATGGTTCAGGAGGAAAATATCAGCAAAGAAAAATGCATCAATAACAAAATATTCATAGGTATAAAACCACAGCATCTTTGCAGGAGATTAGACGTTTTGTTCTGTGCCTCGCAACACTATAACATCCAATCACAAAAACACCATTGCCCATTAAAGCAACCTGATGAGCTTAAATGAATATTTTTGTAAAGACAGCTGAAGATTCAGGGTCTGAAAAATATGTACAGTTATTTGGCTTTGACACAATGTAGGCTTTTAAAAATAAGACTGGTGAAAAGGAGAGGAGCAAAGAGAAGGTGCATACAATTGTTAGAAAAAATATTAACACTTCTGATGTCTCCTTTGAAAGTTTGGGATTCTAACTTAATTGGCTTATAACCAGTTCAACTGGAAATGTTAGAGAACATGCTACAGATGCCTCATGATCTGTCCGGCCCTCTCACGGAAAAAAGGGATGACCAAGCATTTACTATTATTGCAGTTCAGTTTAGTATACACATTGCCTTAACGTTGCAGGGAATATCAGTAGTTAGTTTCAAATTCCAGAAATGCAAGTACAACTTTCTACATTTGTTAGAAACGTAAAGTAAACATTGACAGGTCAACGCCACTTTTCCTCTTGCAACAAGTACACAAGTTGAGCAAACATATCTAGAGTACTGTGATTTTTCCTCCAGTTTCTGACACATGCTTTGCACACAGAAGGACCCAAGTTCAATCTTTGGCATTTTCAGGAAGGCCTGGAAAAATTCTTGCCTAAAACCCTGGAGAGCTGCTATCAGTCAGTGTCAGCAATACTGGGCTAGATGGACCCATGGTATGACTCAGTATAAGGCAGATTCTTATGTTCTTACGAGATCTTCTGCATTACTTCATACGGAAATGTAGCTTTGTTGAGGCGGATTCCCTCAATCACTCCAAATTCAGCAGAGGAGTCTTGTTTATCTACACGTGTTGTGCTGCTCCAGACAGGCACACACTGGTCATGCATAACTGACTGTCGGCTGTCGGTTTTCAAGTGGTTTCTTCCATTTCAACACTTGCAGCTTGAGTCACACTTTCCCAAAGATTACGGGTGTTACATTCTAACTTGAAATGCTGCTCTGCTAGTAAAGGTGCTCAGCAACTCAATTTTTCTACCAAAAGCAACAGAACTTGCAGGTAAGTATCTTTACTACAGTCAGAGTGTTAAAAGTGTTTTGGTATCTGAAATATATATATCCCGCCTCTTTTCATCCTTAAGGAACCCAAGGCAGTGTACATAATCCTCCTCCTCCATTTTATCGTCACAACAACAACCCTGTGAGGTGGGTTGGGCTGAGAGTCTGTGATTGGCCCAAAGTCACCCAGTGAGCTTCCCTGGTTGAGTGGGGACTAGAACTCGGTTCTCCCAACTCCCAGTCCAACACTCTAGCCACTACACCACACTGGCTGGCGCGCGCTCTCTCTCTCTCTACACACACACACATGGTGAACCACAAACACTTTTCTCAGTGGAATAAAGATTCCCGAAACTTACCATGCTGTAACATAACACTTAGGGACAATCCGGCCAAAGTTAGCATTTGGACATCTCATTGAGTTTAATCAGGCTTAGACATGCTTAACTTGGGCTGCGTTACGCTCTTAATATAAAGGACTTTTTCCATGTGCTCAGAGTATGCCATTCACATGTCAGAAATTCTTACAACTGTTAGTAGGACAGTAAGGGGTCAAGGGGAAAAGCAGGAGCTTAGAGACAGTGACTTGCCTGTAGCCACCTCGTGAGTTTTTAGGTGAATGCCTATTTAAATTGGGGACATGGACCTCACACTCTTAACCACTATTCTGCACAAGCTAAAAGACAGCTATCTAAGGGAGCAATACTATAACCGCTTGACACTGTCCGAGGGGACATAGGATACTATGGATTCTTCCATCGGAGGCTGGAGACAGCGCTCCAACTCCCCACTCTCTTGCAGCCGGTGCAGAAAGAACCACGCTGGCTGGCCTCCAAGGTTGGAAAATCAACCTCAAAGAGGGGGAAAAGGGGGTGTTCTGGTGGCAGGGAGGAGACTGGAGAGGCCAGGATACAAGTTATTCTGAGCCTCTGCCAGCCTCCTTCCCTACCCCTCCAAAGTGCCCATGCTAGATGGGCTGAAAAGCCTGTCTGGTGAAAAATGCAATAACTGGAGGATGGAGAGGTGAAGATAGCCTCCGCTGCTCCTCCCACCCTGCCAGCTTTAGCTCAGCAGGGCATTGGATTCATGGAAGCCTCTGAGTTGAGAGGCTTCCATCTTGTGAGGGCACAACCCATAGGATTGTGCCCTACAACGCTATTTCAGCCTTCCCCAACTTTTGCCCTGCAGATGTTCTGGACTACAACTCCCAGGATTCTTCAGCACTGGCCTTGCTGCCCAGGGTTGATGGGAGTTGAAGTTCAAAACATCTGGAGTGTACCAGGTTGGGGAAGGCTGCACTGTTGCATAGAATCTATGTAGTTGTGTCAGGTCCTTCCATAATGCTTTTATATTACACACAGAGTTGCCAGTGGGCAAATATCTGCATTGCTCCATCTATTTCAAGGGCTGTGTACCACATTCTGGGGCTGCTACCATGCTCGTTTCAGAATCCAGATGTTGATACAAGATCAACCGACTCCTTGCAGTACTTAGTACCTGGTAACATTAGCAAATTGCATTAATAAGCCTGTGTGGGAGTTTGACTCAGGTTTAAACTACCATATGTTGGTATTGCATCAGTTTAAGTCAGAAATGGATGGTGGGTTAAATCAGAGGAAAACTAAATTAGGACATGCTTGCATCATGAGGTAGGGAACAGAAGTAAGATTTCTAAGAAGCCAAAACACAATAAAAGGAGTTCCATCATATACGTAAACTAGCAAGATTAGCTAGTAGATTAGGGAGACACTCCAACGCAGTTTTCAGGAATGTGCAGCAGGAGGAAAAGTTGCATTGTGTGAGTAGACGTCCACTTGTGCAACATAGGGTGACATCCAAACTCCTCCTATGTTCAATGGGGCTTACTCCCAAGTACACACGGCACTGAAGCCTTGGTCCTTTGTGCCTTCCATTCTGGCTAGAATACAGAGAAGTGGAAATATTCTGGCCACTAGATATGTAAATAAGTCTTCACCCCTAGTATTGCTATAGCTCTTAGGTGGTACTCCATTTTTATTTAGATTACTAAATGCATTTTCATGTATCATGTAAGCTGCAGAACTACCTCTTTTTTTTAAAAAAAAAAAAGTGTTGATATGGGGTGTGTAATGCTTCTTAGCTGTGTATATTATGTTTTGTAACAAACAGAAGTAATCCTGTTTGAAGAATGGAAAACCAGGCTGTGGTATTACGAATCCAATTAAGACATACAAACCACTTAAGAACCTTACATGAGTTATTGAAATGTAGTTCTTACATTTTGAAATAAAGCTGGAAATATGTAGTATGGCATTAACCATATTAATCTCTCACACAGATCCCAGTTCTTCAAAATACTTCCCTGTTTTTCTTTGTAGGATTAGCAAGATAACATGAAATTCAAAGGACTAGTACTTCCATTACAGAAATCATAACTACATGAAAAATGTCTCTTGCTCTGCTTTAAAAACTCACCTCAACTCACAAATGCATGAAAATAAAACATAATCTATGTGTCCCAAACATTTTTTGCAGATCTCACACATTAACAGTGTAATCCTACACACATCCACTTAAAAGTAAGCCCCATGGAGTTCACTAGAACTTACTTCCAGGTAAGCCAGTGTGGTGTAGTGGCAAGAGTGTTGGACTAGGAGCTGGGAGATCCGGGTTCTAGTCCCCACTCGGCCATGGAAGCTCGCTGGGTGACTTTGGGCCAGTCACAGACTCTCAGCCCAACCTACCTCACAGGGCTGTTGTTGTGAGGATAAAATGGAGAGGAGGAGGATAATGTAAGCCGCCTTGGGTTCCTTGCAAGAGGAAAAAAGGTGGGGTATAAATGTAATAAATAAATAAATAATAATAAGTGTGTACAGGATTGCAGCCGAAGTTACCCTTTGCAATATTGACTTGCCAGATCAAACGTTACTGTTTAAAAATCTTCAGAGCTGCCACAGCAGAACTTCTAAATACCTACAAGATTATTGGAGAGATTGTGAAGAATTTTCGTGAGGATGTAAACTGCACACCGTAGTCCAGTTGCTCCCAGTGCGTCAGCAGTCTTGCTTTACCTTGGTCAGGTGTTTCGAAAGGTGTTCCTTTTACTGCATGCAAAAATACATACATGCCCTGTGAAGAAAGGCAAGCTATGTTATTTATAATTCATTATTACCACAGTACAGAGAACCTCTGTGGGAAAGACCATGCACCATTAAGCACTACTGTTGAACTAAGATAGGAATTTGTTCTGCACATGTATACATGCTTGACAAATGGTTGGACAGGAATGCAAAGATAAAGGTGCCACTAAACAGTAGAAAGATTATTCTGATTAACCTGTTTGGGTTTTGCCTTAGGTGGCAGCACTTCTTATCCCACCCCATCAGTTTATTTTGGAAAAACCTGAAGATATTTGCTAAAGGAATGGACTTGCCTGACTAATAGGGAAACTTACCTTAAAACTCAAGAGAAGAGGTGGGCAACCTTTTGGCTCCGAGGGCTACAAGCAGTGCTGTTGGTTTGGGAACTGCATGCATATAAATACACACTGGCGCATGCATATAAACACACATACATGCAAGAGGATGGAATTGCTATGGAAGGAGAGGCTAAAGCCTCTTACCTCCCCCCGCCGACCCCCAGCTGCTTTGGGGTCATTGGGCAAGGGGGAGCCCAATCGGGATCACTGTTCCAGTGCTGCTATTACAGTGGTCTTTTCCCCAGAGCTGGTGTCGTTTTCCAGTAGAGCAAAATCAGCTCAATAAGGGGTATTTAGCATCTGTTTTTTTAAAATGGAGTCATCTGTCACCAGTGGTCCTATACCCAGAAAGGGTAATTAAGGATAGATTATATGCAAATTATTTGCAGCTTGGCATCTCACATTTCTCCAGCATAACCCTCAATAGTGAACAAATTGCCTGTTCCTATATGAAATGTGTCAAAAAAAACCCCCAACACTAATTCCACAGGCAGCATTAAAGCTGGCCCAAGAGTAATTCATTACAGAGCTGAGATATTTTATAATTCAGCACTTTCTTTTGTAAGTCCAAAGATGCCCGTTCTATTAGAAGTTGTAAATTTCACTCTTTAAATGTCACATTTAGGCTATATAAAATAAGCAATCACTTTAGTTTTTAGGTTAGCTTTGATTAACCAAATGTACCCCACATAAAGTAATTCAGAAGTTTGCACGCATCAGCAGTTCTCAGTCATTTCTAATGAGAATGCAGACCTATGCTCTGCAATTACACCTCATTTTTTCCATGGGAATGTGGTAGCCATACCGTTCCTTGTTAAAACATTACTTCCACACAGTCCATGCATTGGCAACCTCCTGCTTAGATTACTATTATGCATTTTATGTGGGGCTATCCTTGTGCTTGGTCCAGAATGTGGCAATCAGGATGGGTGTCCGGCCATGCACATATTACACTGGTGTGATATAACAGTTGAATAGGTGCAGGCTACCTATTACCTACCGGGCAAAGTTCAAGGTTTTGCTGTTGGCATATAAAACCCTGAACAACTTGGGACCCGGTTACCTAGTGGATCGCCTTCCCCAATATAGAGCCTTGTGATCACTATCATCAGAGAAAGCCTGGCTGGTTGTGCTGCGACATGCAGATTGCAATGTGCTGGCAACTCGGAAGTGGGCTTCTTTGTGCTGGTGCCCTTCTTATGGAATTGCCTCACCCTTGATGTGTTTTAGGCACCTGTTAAATGGACATCTCTTTACCCAGGCCTTCCCCGATCGATTGCACTGCCCAGTTTGTTTGTTAATAGCTGTGTTTTGGGGTTTTGCTTATAACTGATGAGTATTTACATTTATTGTGATGTAGTATTTTAACGTCTCATTTTGTAAACCACGTCAAGATATGTTTAGATATGGTAAGTGGTATATAAATCAATTAAAGAAATAAAAACAAAAGCTTACTATTGTGCCAAACAGTAGCATAAGTAGTACAGTCATCCCAAACAGTCATATCATTTTTGGAAAATTAAAGCTAAAGTCTGCAGTTGTGCTCAAGAATCAAAACTCCTCTATATGAAGACGTACAGTTGAGTAATGTATGATTTACAGTCCAGTTCCACAGATGTATACTCAAAGTTAGAAGTACTGAGTCCAATGAGACTTACTCCCACAGGGGTTCATAGATTTACAGCCTTAAAACCAATAATGCTTTGAGGGCAAATACAGAACTGTTTGCACCTTATCTTGTGTCTGCTTCCTACCCTGTCTCGAACTTGCCAACTGTAGAGGTAAGGAATTAGCCCAGCACACTAAAGTAGGAATGGCCAACGAGCAGCCCAGATGCTACACCTGACTCTTCTTCCCCGCACCATGTAGAATATGCACAGTGTTACTTTTCATCTCATCAGCATTGCTCCCCAAGTGATTTTGCACTGGACAGTCCAGAAAGAACATGCCACAAGCTGTGCTCTACGTCCTCCCTTGCTAACAGCTGGCCCTTCCACAAAGAATGGGAGATTACCCTAGAGCCCCCTGTTTCATCACAGAGGCCTCTGCAGAAATCTTGCATGGGGGTGGCACCCACCTGAGCTTGGAGAACAGGCTAGTTGGTTCAGAAGCAGCATGGAAGGATCTACTTTTCACTTAGTAGTAAGTGCCCCTTTCTTCAAGAAATGGGATACTACCTCAGAGGTTTCTGGGGTAATTTCCCAAAGGAGGGACACCTATTGGCCAGAGGGGAAGTGGCCCATGGGGTTGTTTAGGGACTCTAGAGTCTCCCTAGCCAAGTGCTTGTGTTGGCAAGTAATGTTGTCTTCAGGAGAGGGGCTCTAACCCATAAGCAGCTTGGCTGCAGTGAATCCAGCCCTCCTCCCCGGGTTGAAGACATTGGCTACTGCTGCTCTAGAGTTCTGATAAAAGTTCTTTTAAAGGCACGATCCTATGCATGTTTAGATAGAAAAAAGTCCTACAACCCCCAGGACCCCTCCAGCCAGTCACACTTTTTTTCTGTCTAAACATGTATAGGAACGTGCCCTTAGCACATCAAGAGTTCTGGAATAAGCAGCTGTGTTTCAAAATTCTTAAGTCTTTTCTTGGTTTGTAAACCACCTCAAATCTTTGGGGCTGGTTATGTTAGAAAACCAAATAAAATCCTATCATTCTGTATCTATTTCACTGGAATTAGAGATCTAGATGAAGGGAAAGCTGCATTAGCCATGACTAAGGAATATGATCTCATAAACGGAAGGATTTATTCCAGTTACATTTCTGTTTTGAACAAGTTCAACACAGAACATTTGGCAGTCCCAACTTTTTTCGGGGAAAGCCATCTTCCCTTGCCTCTGCTTGGAAACATACGTATTTATGTATTGCCTCCACCCCCACCCCCCCATACAATGCAGGATACTCACCAAATTGTGAATAACATTGGTTAAGGTCCATGCAACAGGAACACTGAAGAAAGGAATGCTGAGCAAGACGATATGAAGCAAGCCAACTCCAAGAGCATACGTGAGCCACATTCCTCTACTGTTCATTACCCTCGTGTTGGGATTGACTTCACTGTGCGCAACCCCGACATTCATTTTTTAAAAATTATTCTGAAAAGTAATATTGCAGAAGAAAAGGGTTGTCAGAACAAGGCTTTGCTTGTCAGGAATATTCATTGTATTCTGCACACCGCTGGCAGACTGGGAGTGGCCATGACAAATAATTACTGCACAAAGCTCATATAGCACCCTACAGGAGAAAACTGCATGAGGAATTCAAAATTCTTGTTTCACAAACTTCGGACTTGCTTTTATGGCACTGCAAAATTACATATAGCCACTTCTAATAAAGAGACCAATCCCTACCTAGCAGCAACATTTGTGGCTCAGCCTATGGAAAGTGTTTTGAAGGAGAAGACTATTATTAAGTGTTTTGAAGGAGAAGACTATTATTAAGTGTTTTGAAGAAGACTATTATTAAGATTTTATTTGCCTTCAAGGCAACAAAAATACTAAATACATGAAGGGTTAACACCGACAGAAGTTAAAGAAGCTTTTCAAACATTTGTCAGCTGTTGCTTTTAGAAGCTGTTACCCTTATACAATCACAGCCAATAAAAATCTCAATTTTATATCCCTCCATAAAAAAGAACAGAACTTCCCAATTCCACCCCCCCCCCGCCCCCAATATTAGGGAACGCAGCTTCCCAAGACTATTTGTGAAGAAACAGTCAATTTCCTATTTGACAACAGGAGTTAATTTCCTATTCAGAAATCCTCAGAACTGGAACATAAAATGCTAATCATGATTTAACACCACCTAAACATCAGGATTAAAAGCCACAGACTGAAGCAATGTTCATTTTAATACATTTTAATGTAAAATTGCTGAAGAAAGTCTATACACCAGGACTGCAGAAACTCGAGTCAGAAACCAAATCTGGCCCTCCTGGGGTCCCAATCCGGCCCTCCTGGGGCTCCCCAAATGACCACACCCCCTTTCCCAATCACCAACTGTTTGGTCATTTCCCAGCTTTTGTGCAGTCCCCTTTTAGAATGCTAAACGGTTAAAATGCCTCTTCCTAAGGCTTCATTAGAAGAGTTTTAGGGTGCAAACCTATGCAGGCTTAGACAGAAATAAGTCCTACAACCCCCAGGATTCCCCAGGCAGCTGGGGGATGCTGGGAGTTGTAGGACTTATTTCTGTCTTAATATGCATAGGATCGCACCCTTTAGCTAAAACATGCTAGTATTTGGGCCCCACCCCTTTTGCCTTCAGCCCCACCCACACCTTGAATGCAGCCCCCAAGAGCTTCTCTGAAATGGAATTCGGCCCTTGGGCTAAAAGAGGTTCTGCAGCCCTGGTATACACAAAAATGGCAGTTTATAAATAACCAGCTAGCTTCTGTTCAGAGTATCCCAAAACCTGGTATGAAAAATAAGTTTCTTCTTAATAACAGAAAGAAGTGTTTTGCAAGAAGAGACACCCAGTTCAAACCTGAAGGATCAGCACAATTTATACTAGCAAGGTATGTTGAGATTGTGTGGAAACCCTGTCACAGGCTCCAATCCTATGCACGCTTGCCTAGGAGTATGCCCCACTGAACACTGTGGGGCTTCCATCAGAGTAAACACACATAGGATTGTGCTATCAGTTCTTAAAAACAAAACAGTCACCACTTCCACTCAACGCCCTATATGTGTTCCTAATCATACTGGTTACAAATACATGTCCATTGAAGGAAAGGCCTTTAAAGACAACACAAATTATTCACTAGACTCTGACTCTTCTGATACGTGCACACCCAACCATCTTACTGGACCAAATTAGAATACTGTTTAACATAAGTGTCCAGGATATAAAGACAACTGTAAACAGCAATTCCCATAAAGGCTATGGGAGCATGATCCACAAGACAAGGAAGTATAAGGAAGCAAGCCACATTAGTACATAAACAGGCTTAAGTTGCTTATATAAATTACCATTTGCTGAAAGTTAGTCACTGTCTCAGCAAAATCAGCAAGGCTGTGATGTGAAGCACACTTACTTCAGAGTTAAATATTTTAAAAATAGAACTAGAGATGTCTGGGGTGCTAGCTGCACTAAAGTCAGTAAACTAGGTTAATGGTAAGGATACACAAACATCACTTGCAGATAACATCCAAATATCAAAGAACACAGAACTCACCCTGTAAGTTGTTTATGGTATGAGACATATCTACATGCCTTAAGGTGCATTCCAGCTTGGAACAGGATATAACGATGTATTTGTCAATGGGGCAGTGGAACAGAACATTCAAGAGGAAACCACCTCTTTCTCTGTCACAGTTCATATACCACCGATTGCGAACCAAGCGTGTTCACAGATAAGTAAATAACCCTGCCTCTTCGCACGTCTGAACCGCTTTAGAAACCACACCCGTGCATTTGTATTCGAACGATCAGCATCCATTTCTTTGCATCTCCAGCAGCATCCGCTCTGATGGGCAATCGTGGCAGAGAGACGGACTTGGCAGCAGGGATTACGACAGCTTGCTGACGCCCCTTTGTTTCGGGGGAGAGCGAGAGCACCCCTGACGCTTTTGAAATGGCAGACGCGCTCACAGATTAATTTTTTTTATTAACAGCATTATCATTTGAAAGCGGCAGCAGAAACAGGAGGCCTTCGTCATGCATGCTCAACAGCGCTGCGGCATTGTTCCCCGAAGGGCGCAGCAGCCTGTGTGTCTGGGGCTGCGCCGTGCGGCGCCCTTGCTACGCACCCCAGTTGCAGACCGACAGCAGCGCATAACACCCGCGCGCCCCTATATCTGTATACATACCCCTCCGTCCGCCTCGCCAGCGCGATTTCCCACCAACCGGGGAGACTCCGAATTGTTTTCCCCACAGTGCCTCGCCGCTGGCCGGGCCGCTCGGAACAGCTCGGCTCCTTCTGCCGTCCACCGCGGAACGCTGCGCTGTGAGCTGATGAAGCCGCTGATTGGCCGAGGCTTAGCCTCGCCCGCCGGCGCCGCCCCTTTCTCCTTCCGTCGGCGCCCGCGGAGGAGGAGGGGGAGAAGCCGCTCCTGCCGCGTGTGGGTGGCTTGGCTAGGACGTGTCGTTCCCAAATGAGACGGAAGCGCGGATAAGCGGCGGACGCCGCTCTTGAGGTTGCCGCCGACTAACCTGACCGCCCCGGAGCAGGTAATATTGGCTGAATGGCGTGCTCTTGTGGCGAGGCCGTTTCCATCCTTTCCTCATGGTGTACGGCTCGAGCGCAACACTTGGATAGGCCCGAGTAGGTCACGTGAATCAAGAGGGCGGGCTTGGACTCGGAACATTGAACGTAAACACAAGAGGCTGAGGCTGGGCTCGTTAAGGCCTCAGAGCGTTCTGCGGGATGTTTAGCGCCTAGCAGGCGTAGGCTGTGGGGGGAACGAGGGGTTATTATTCCTGTCTTCTTGAAGGTCTGTTTGTTTTAAGGCAGCCTTCCCCAACCTGGTGCCCTCCCGTATGTGTGGGACTACAACTCCCTGCATCCCCTAGCCAGCATGGGAGTTGTAGTGCAGCATATCTGGAGGGCACCAGACTGGGGAAGGCTGTTTTAAGATAATGCATGGCACAGGTTTTTGACTGGGCCACCAACATTCTCCCTGCAATAAATTGGTTCATATGCCAGGCTTCACAAGATGTTTTGTTTCTAGCTGAAAAGTGCAATTGTAAGCATGCTTAGTAGAGAACAGGGGCCATTTGATGCAGTGTGACTTATTTCTGAATAAGCTTGCCTAAACTGCACAGCACTGTCCCAGTAGTTGCTCTCCTGTAGTGGATGAGTTGCATAGGCTATTGGTTCATGGCCTGGTCTTATGCAGATTTAGGTGCGTGTAGGCATCGTTGAAATCAGTGGGGTTAGGTCCTGCTGATGCTGCAGAGGATTGAGTTGAAAGGCCACAGTCCTAAATACACCTACCTGGGAATGAGTTCCACTGAATAAAGTGGCACTTAATTTTGAGTAAGCATACATAGGATTGGGCTGCATGTGGTCTTGCATCAGTGTAATAACAGTGATGCAAATATGACAGTTTTCACCTTGTGCGGTGACAGTTTTCTCCTTGTGCAACCAACAGTTTTCACCTTGTGCAACCCCGTGCATCAGCGCAGTTGCATTTGAGTAAAGCTGGACTTTGGAAGGCCTTCTACAGCAGGCAGTACTGAGCCATGGTTTAAGAGGAATGTAGGTAGGACAGTGGTGGTCTGCATCCTCTTCAAAATGCCAGGTTTAGGTCCCTGTCTTAACGTGTGCAAAGCTGAGTTGCAAAAGTGTGTGATAACTCAAAACGGAAAACGCAGAACCACAGGACTGTGCATACTTTCAAACACAGATGCCACACAACACATCTCCAAACATCTCCCTAATCATCCTCCCATAGTGCCCCAACACACAGCTTCCAATAGCCCCTTAAAGACACTACATGGAACAATGCCCCTTTTGTACAATGTCATCTCATAGACAATTTCCTCAGTGCCAGAGAGAACCCAATACTACCCTACTCCCAGACATCATGCATACTTAATTACCTTAATATTAAATAAATTGTGTATGTTTCTGCTATATCAAGAATTGACTTAGGAAAACAACGTTTAAATCTTCTCTCGTTCTTCCTTTCTCTCCACCCTATCTTCACTCAAGTACAAAATCATTTCTATAACAAAATACTAGAAAACTCCTTTTCTGTTAAATGGTAACCAACACACCATTGTTTATATTGGAACTTCTTTACTCTGTCTCTCCAGTATTGATGGTTTCCTTTTGTCGGTGAATTTAGCTTCTTCCCCTAGCTTACTGCAATCAGTTTTCTATTACCTGTGGTTAAGTTTAACCATGGATTTTCCTTGTATTATTAATGTTTCTACAGAAAATATACATAATTGCCTTACAAAAATGATGCCACAGAACATAGCCATGAGTCACTGAGCAACAGGGGGCATGCCCCCTCACCAACCTGGAAAAAAGCTGTCTCTCAGAAGGGGACTCCTCAACTCTTTCCCAGTGTCACAGGAATAGAAGAGAAACAATGTTTTCTCTCAGATATATTCTTCTATTTAACGAAGAAGTTAAGTGTTCTTGTAAGTCTGGCTTGTCTTTACAGCTGCCTCTGAAGGTTACAGATAGTTGCTCAAAGTGGTATTAATAAGGAATTTGTTTTATTGTGTAGTTGCATCAGTACTAACAGATGCATACAAACAAACAAAACTATAGAAACCTGGGGTTGATCTACACAAGGGTTCTTTCCTCATCATTGCAAAACCTGGCTCACTCGCATGGCACACAACACACTCCGCAACCCATTATCCTCATGCTATTTCTGCCTTTATATCCCAGTTTTTTTCAGTCTACTTTATCATGGTTTTTTTATATATATGTTTCGGTTTCCAGGGGGTATATACTGTGTTGTGTGCTAACCTCACAGTATTGTACTTAGCCTGGTGGGAGTAGCTTCTGCCTAAAGAGCTGGTTCAGCAACTTTTCTTCCCGCTCTCATGTATCATCTTCAGCAAGAGGAGAAGTGGCTGTGTGGGGAAGAAATAGGGGTCTGTCCTCTATTTTCTGATATTGTCAAGGATGTCATCAGCCATTATTATTTTTGTCATCTTTTCTTTGCATGCACATATGAAGCTCTGCAGCTGCGAATACTTAGTCCATAGGCCATACCAAAAATCAATATCATGTAAGGTGACAAAACTTCATTATGATTTTTTGAAAGGTGTATGTCTCTGGATTGTAGTTTCATATGACAGCCCATTCTGACTGGTTGCTTAAGATTTTTATGATGTCTTCAAGATGGCTGAAGCCATATTTTTCTAACTTTTCTAATTTAAGCTGCAAGTGTGAACCAAATGTCCAATTTAAAATTTTAAAACTGCACTGGAAAGCTAGTGAATTCTCTTACAAATAACTAAATGTAATAATGACCTTATCTGTTACTATTTTCATGGTGCAAGCCATATAGCTTGAGTACATTAAATTTTGATATGCCATAGTTAGATATATATGAGCATATTCACGTTTCATGTAATTTTGCCGAATGTATGGCAAACAGGTAATTTTGTGTTATTGCAAAGAAACATCTAGTAGGTTTGTGAGTTCAGCAACTTCCAATATGCATATGTTTTATTTATAACTGTTACACTGTTATCATTTCAGAACTGCTACCAATCTCCCACCAATCAGCTTCATGGGATAAATCCCAGGTTCTAGTATTATGAGAGAGGGAGAAGAATGTCACCGTATCCACTTTCTCCACATCAATCTTAATTTTGTACATCTCTGTCATGTCTCCCCTTACTTTCCTCTTTTCTAAGCTAAATAGCTAAATGTGCTCAGAAGTAAGTCACATTAACTTCAGTGGTGCTTACTCCTGGATAAGTCAGGATGGAGCGCACCAAGCAAGGGAAGAGGCATGACAATAGGGGTGGCACAGGAGATGGGTGCATTGGCTTTTATGTTGGTTTGTGGAAGGGGTTGGAAAATGCTTTTTGGTTGAGATGGAGAGGGGAATTTGAGAAAAAGGAGGGGAGAAACTCTGCACATGAATAGCTGCTTCCAAGAAACAAAAAAGGAATACAAGGCAGAAAAGCAAAAAAGCTCCGAAACTCTAGCTGATGAACGGAAGAGAAAAACTCCAGCAGCAATAGGAAAGTATTTTTATGATTCCCCAGAACTGTGGGACAAAGGGAGGGGGGATGTTTTAAAAAAGGACACAGGTCAACAGAACAGATTACAATCACAGTGTAGAAACCCTCTTTTCTTTGATTAAAGTAATGCGGGTCTTTGCTGGTGTGCATGCAGAACCTATTTCAGCCCAAGGGCAAAAGCTTTCAGGGGCTGCTTTCCAGTGGTGGGTGGAAGCAGGCAAAAGGGAGCAGGGCCAAAAATACAAAAACTACCTGTATATCTTAGCTTAAAACTCCGACTGCTAGTAACTAAGCCTTGGGAGAGGCATTTCAACTTTTTAGAATGGGGAAAACTGCCGAAAAGCCAGGAAACCATGAAATGATTGGTGGCTGGGGGAAAGGGGGTGAGGCCTGGGGAAGGGGGCATGGCCATCTGGGGGACCACTGAGGGCTTTATTGGGGCTCTAGGAGGGCTAGATTTGACCCCTGGGCTTGAGGTTCTGCACCCCTGCATTAAACAGGTTTTTTTAAAGACCTTTGGCAGCAGGACTCATCTTAATACCACCTCTAATGCAATGGAAACAGTACAGAATTATGCATGGTGTGGAGAATGTGGATAGTGAGACATTTTTCTCCCTCTCTCAAAATACTAGAACCTGGGGTCATCCTGTGAAGCTGATTGGTGGGAGATTCAGGACAGATAAAAGGAAGTACTTTTTCACACAGCGCATAGTTAAACTCTGGAATTTGCTACCACAGGATGCAGTGATGGCCACCAATTTGGATGACTTTAAAAGGGGGTTGGACAAATACCTGGAGGAAAAGGCTGTCAATGGCAACTAGTCCTGATGGCTATGTGCTGCCTTCAGTACCAGAGGCAGTGAGCCTATGTATACCAGTTGCTGGGGATCATGGGTGGGAGGGTGCTGTTGTGCTCATGCCCTGCTTGTGGGTGCCTGGTTGACAGCTGGTTGGCCACTGTGTGAACAGAATGCTGGACTGGATGGACCCTTGGTCTCATCCAGCATGGCTCTTCTTATGTTCAAAGCAATATGTGACACAGTAACTGGGTTCAGACAACATGATAACCCATACTCAAGGGTTGAGTATGGTTGTCATTGAACCATGGGTTGTTGAATCATGGGTTGTCGTGTTGCCTGAACCCAGTCATGCTAACAAATCATGAACAACCCATGGTTTGTTGTTGGGTTGTGAATTGTGGGTTGTTCGTGATTAACAAACCATGGTTTGTTATCATGGCTGGGTTCAGACAACATGATAACCCATGTTTCAACAACAGCCCACAGTTCATCAATAACCCACACTCAACCCATACTCAGACACTGAGTGTGGGTTATCGTGTTGTCTGAACCCAGGCAATATTACATTTTAAAGTGCTACACCTCTGCTCATGTGGTCTTGAAAGCCACCTATTTCTCCCATGATTGCAGCACTGTGCACTGTTGTGTGGCACAGAAAGACATTATAAAACAAAGGGTACTGTGTGGCATTTGCTGACATATACCCTCTGAGAAACAATTGGGTATGAAAAAGTACCAGCACAATAGCAGTGCTTCAGAAATGAAAAGGGCTCCAGTATACATTGGATTCTAAACTGTATAGACAATCCAGCTAGAGTTGCTGCTGAAATTAACCGGTTGTGAAATTTGACTTGAATACCTAGCTCACAATTGCTGTAATTTCTCTGGGTGTTCGGAAAGCCTTTCCAAGGCCATACAAGGCTTCCCTTGAATTTGTTCTAGGCAAGTCATGGTGCAATTCTATGCAGAGTTAGGCATGCTTTTAGACCAGGGGTCGGCAGAAGTAGATCTGGATCTACCAGTAGTTCTCTGAGTGATTTGTGGTAGATGGGCAAGGATTTCCAATTATTTAACAAGGGAACCACAAATGACTCCCCTCCATTCTAAATTATCCTGTTAGAGTTAAGAAAGATTGGGGTAAACAAGAAGGTCTGTGAACTCCAGTTAATTCTAGTACTCAGATCAAATTCCTGGCTCAGAATTCTTTAATCCTAAGAACATACAAGGCCTGCCCTAGGATAAATAGTTCTCTGTGCAAGAAGTGCTTTTGGTGCCCCTACCCCCCGTGGTTAGCTTTGCAGCACCACCCTGAGGGCTTATGGGGCCTGGTGCAGGTGTGATGTTAGGGGCCCTGCTGCTGCTCCCTACAAGAACCCATGCATATGTGTACAAAGCTGGGGGTTGCATGTGAGAATTTATGCACACATGGGCTGCATTGGAGCATTCTCACCTGCAGCTCCTCCTTGCCCTGGGATCGAGCAGAATGATAGATGTGCTTTATTTTTTCTTACGTGGGGATAAGGGAATAGGGATTGGGTTGTGCCTTTCCTGAGTACCTCCTCCAAATTCTGGCAGAGCTCCTTTCTGCTTCCTGGGACTGTCTCACAGGTATTCTGGCCGTGACCTGCTGCTGGCCATCTCCACTCCTCACTCTGGAAGGATTCCTTCCTTACGGCCTGGTCTCCCACACTCCTACGCCTTCCCCTTTAGTAGCAGCTGCAGAAAATTACTCCCCAAGGGAACCTTGCCTGGAAATCTTAGGTGGCGTTTGTTCACTCCCTCCCTCCCTCCTTGAACTCTTTCCCCAGCGGGCCTGGAGTTCTTCTTGTGACTGGAACAGGCCATCTGCTCTGCAGAATCCCTCCTGAAAGCCTTCCCTGTTCCTTCTCTCCTTGCAACAAACTTTGCAACTGGGGCTACTTGGCCTGCTAGACCAATCTTTTCTCTATTGCTACCCAGGCAGAAAGCAAGCTTTTACCTTACTATGATAGGTTTAGACTCTCTTATAATAAGCAGCACCCTCCCTCCCAGCCTCCGAAGGATACACTTTACAGCCTGTTGAAGCCTCAAATTAACATCTGTTATGTTCCATACACAACTGTGTAAAACATTTACTTCATCATGGCTGGGGAGAGGTCCCCTAATGTCACAATTACATCTTGAGATTCAGTGTCGTCTTACACTCTAATATACAACTTCCTCTTTTTATGAAAGCTTTCAACAAAATTCCAAGAATTGTGGTAGGCGATGTGGCAGGGTCAGGGCAGGGGCCAAAGGTACATGCAGGAACTGAGGCAGGGGAGCCCTTGCTTTGTGGGGGCTTGGGGCAAATTGCTCCAGTTGCTCCCACTTACTTTGGGCAGCCTGGCAGCTTTGCAGTGTTACCAAGTTGTATGGCTTGTGTATGGCAAATGACATCGAAGTGGAAAACGAAAAAGAAACATACTTTAAAGCGAATTGAAGGAAGATCATTTTTGTAGGTAATACCCAAACAATCTATATAACCTTGAAAAAAAGGGCTTAGACACTTGCATTTTGCTACCTTAGGTCACTGCAGATAGTACATTTTTTTAAAGGCACTGAGCTCAGCTTGCGCCCCCCGCAGCTTGGCGTCCTGGGTGACCGGCCAGCTCACCCATCCCGAAGGCCACCCTGAGTGCGTATGTTTTGCACCAGGCTCTTATGGTTGGATCTCAGAATTCTACTAAAAAAGTGAAAAACAGAGTAGATATAGTAAGCCTGAATTCTGCCCACCCCTGTTTTAGACCACTGACTTCAGTAGGCTTAGGTGCATCTATCTCCTAGGATGCACCCTAGAATCAGCTCAGCCTACATGTTCAAGGGGATGCAATGAAGAAAACTGTTGAGGACGTATTTGCCTGTCATCCCAGTTTTTCATACAAAAGGGTCTCAGATGAGGTTGACCCATGTAGCTTCCACCATACAGTGTTTTTCTTAACTGTAGCTCTTTCCTTAGACAAGTCAATTGAGCGCATTTGTAATCCAGACAGCTACTTAGGTGCATCCAAGATGTCTGTACACTCACTGGGATTCTTGATTTTTTTTTTCCTTTGGAAGAACAGATATCTGCCACCGCGCCACAAGCTCTATTTGAAATTCTGGTGAGTTTCAAAAACAATATGCAGTTCGGCAAAGAAGAGTGGTGTAGGAGAAATACAGGTACAAAGCTCAACTGGGAGATAGAACTAGTTGGGTGATTCTGTGGATTGTGTTTGGTAAGGATTCAGTTTTGAGAGATCATAAATGTATGCCTCAACAAGCATACTATGCTGGAAGGGTGTCAGAATTAATGCTGTGTGGCTTGGAGTCTGAACTATCTGCTGTGAACCTACATTTTAACAGCAAAACCAGAGTTTGCAGTGATTGCTGAGGTTTATCCCTGTGCAAAGGAAGGGATTAAAGCAGTTGAGAAAAAGTAAGAGACTGATTTGCTAATGCAGGATGGGCTATTATCAGAAGAATGGTCCAGTGATTACTGTACCCTCCACCCTGGTATTCAGAGTTAGTACCTACTGAATTTATATTTGTTCACATTGCTCATGTAAAAGAGAATGCAGTGTCTGTTCCATCTGGGTATATAAATTATGGAGTTCCTATAACATTCAGTCCAGCTCACTTACCTCAGTAGATGCAGACTGTGAATAACTCTGGAATAACTGCCTTGGACATCAGAGGGATATTTTGTGTGTCTTCTGTGTTTGACTGTTCTGAAATAGGTGTCTTGCAGATCACAGCCTATAACGGAGAAATCTATGTTGTGACGCCATACCTGAAAATATTTATTTATTGAATTTCTTCATCGCCTATCTGGCTGGTCACCCGGCCACTCTGGGCAATGTACAATGGTACAATTTAAAACAGTAAAATTATACCTTAAAACATTATTTAAAAATACCCTAACCCATCCCAAATGCCTGCCCGAATAACCAAGTTTTCAGTGCTTGGTGGAAGCTCATTAAAGAGGGGGCATGACGGAGTTCCCTAGGGAGGGAGTTCCACAGAGTGGGGGCCACCACAGAGAAGGCCCTCTCCCTTGTCCTCACCAGCCTAGCTGTCCTGGCTGATGGGAGAGAGAGAAGGCCATCCAAGGCTGATCTTGTTAAGCGGCCTGTCTGGTATTGCTGGAGATGCTCCTTGAGATAGGCTGGGCCGAAACCACATAGGGTTTTAAAGGTCAAAGCCAACACCTTGAATTTGGCCTGGAAAAAAAACTGGTAACCAGTGCAACTCCTTCAGCACCGGAGTGATGTGATCATGCCGGCGGCTGCCTTTAATCACACATGTAAAATACCCATTCGTAATCTCAAAATGTCTCCTATTACACTGAATACAGATTGCAGGATTTGTTGCTAAAGTACTTAGCAGGGAGGGTGCATGGATATCATACCCTCCCAGTGGTGTTTCCTTTTAAAGAACTCTTGGCCCGGTTCCCAGACTCCTTTTTTAAAGCTGAACAGAAGTTTAAGAATAAGTTTGGATTCTCTACAGGGATATGGAAAATAGCTGAGGAAAACATGGGCATTTATGTTGTTGTGTACATGCTTAACAGCTACAACAGCTTTGGATTGCAGTCCAAAAATGTTTGCATTAGGTATATTGTGGTGGAGTCTTCTAAATTTTGTTTCTCTCTTAATATAAGAGAAACAGTAGTTTATTTCATATGAATGCTTATTTAGATATATGGACTGCTTATATTAACACATATATTTGAAATAGAAGTGTCAAATCCCCCCCTTTTCTTAATAGTGTTGTAAACGATTATTGTGAATGGGTATGCTTTTATGTTCTTCTTCCTTTCCCCATTTTGCATTGCTTTCCCCTCCCCTTTCTTTTTTGTTTGTTTCCGTTATATTTGATGATGATAATGAGAATTAATAACAAAACAACAACAACAACTATGGTTAGTTGTAACAAGCCAGCTTCATAAGCTGTGGTTTGACACTGGCTTGTTAAGGTTAACCATGGTTAAGATTAACCATGGTTAACCACTGTTTGTCAGGTTCGGATGGCACAGCAAACTGTAGTTAATCTAAACTGGAAGTGAATGTTCCTGAACTGCTCACTGCTGTGCTGGGAGTGGAGGGGGAGTGGAAAGTGCATGGGCCCAAGGCTCAGTGAGGCTTGTTCTTGTAGCATTAAACTATATTTTAGCATTCCATCTGAACCAGCCCAATGCATTTAACAGGTAGCAAGGTAAGAGAGCCAGTGTGGTGTAGTGGCTAGAGTGCTGGACTGGGAGTCGGGAGATCCGGGTTCTAGTCCCCACTCGGCCATGGAAGCTCACTGGGTGACTTTGGGCCAGTCAGACTCTCAGCCCAACCCACCTCACAGGGTTGTTGTTGTGAGGATAAAATGGAGGAGGAGGAGGATTATGTATGCTGCCTTGACTTCCTTGGAAGAAAAAAGGCGGGATATAAATGTAATAAATAAATAATATACATAACTCAAGGCATTGTGTACTTAAAATAAACTGCTCTATGACAATTTAATCTTGACTATAACCAACAGCAGGCCTTTGAATCTTTTCCCCCACTCCCAACTTGCTTTCCATCAAGTCCTGAATGGTGCCCCTGAAGATAAACGAAGTGGTATAAGAGCACAAGGTATGTCTTTGAAGAGGATGGCCTACAGTCTTTCCCAAACAGTCTCAAAAGTGGCATTTGCTGAAGCAGTCAGGGCTTTTTAAAAAGGAAAATTCAGAAGTGTACAGTACAAGTGATATTTGCTCATGCCTCTATAACACACCTATACGTTTTCCGTGTGTGTGTGCACGCGCACATGTGTTTTGTTGCTCAACGTCATATTCCATAACGTTTAGAAGCCTTCATAGAGTAGAAGAAAATCCTCAGGACTAGGAATTTGACAGCACTAATGCAGGAGAGAGTTTTGTTCAAGTCTCACACAAGAGGCATCGTAAAGTCCAACAAAACTTTATTTGGAGTGCGGGGATATAAAAGAAATTAAGAACAAGAGGGGAAAAAATCCAGACAGATGCACAAACTAAATACAGCAGGCCTCAGCTTGGCATTTTGTTTTGTTTTTAAGAGAAATTACTCTGGGAGAGAGGTCTGTGGCATGGCTGACTTCTGACTTGTCATATGGAAGACAGAGAGCATGTTTCCATCTAGAGTTAAGACTCCTGGGAAAGCTGAGAATTCATACTTCCCAAGTGTCTCGTTGATGTCACTATGTGGCTGATTTCTCATTACAATGATAAAACTAGAGAGAAGCAATCCTGAAGCTCAATAATTTTGTCTCTGTGTTTGGCAGAAACTTTTAAGTAGTTTCAAGGGGGTTGTTTTCATTGCTCTACTTGAGAAGGTACAGGACCATGCACTTTCAGTCCCAAATGTTTCATGTAGCTTTGCCCCAATAACGTCTTGGGTAAAAACGTTTTATTGCAAGGGTGGGCAACCTTTTTTTTTTTTTTTACTTCACTTTTGCTTTTCCTTGAAACAAGTATCCTCACATTAGGCATTGATGGTCTCCATTATGCACTTTTCAGGTACTGAAAAGCAAACAGCACAGAGTAAGCACAAATTTTCCACTGTTACTTTTTTATTTCCCTTTTTTAAAGAATATTTTCCCCCTTTCCATTCATTTCCTTACTTTGCTTTGCTCTTTGAAACCCCCCTCCATTAAGTAGACTTACTTTTGAGTTTGTAAAGCCAGTGTCACTTGTACCACCAGGAGCAGGAGCACCAGCAGCTTGGAATGGACGCAGAGCCCTTTGAAAGAGGCTGCCAGGGTGTCTGCTAGGAGGCACTCTGAATTCTGAAGTCAAAGGGCAGGAGTGAGAGAGTGTGAGCAACAGCTGTCTTGCAAGAATGAGAGGGCATGAGCAGCAGTCATCACATCGCTCTCCGCAGCAATGTTGGTGGCTGCGGCAGGGGGTAGGAGCAGCAGTGGTGGTAAAAGTAGTGGCAGCGGCTGCAATACTGTTCAATCAGGGAGGCGGTGGCAGTAGCCCCGGAGAGGGGAATTCGGCAGCAGAGAAAAAGTGGGCACCCATGATGAGCCACAGAAAAGGCTTTTGAGAGATGCATGCAGGCCATGGCTTGCCCACATATTCCATACTGGATATTTTCTGCCACCACTGCCCTTGTCATAACATTGACAACTTCACATGTATGCATCCCCATGTTCTTGAATTATTTCTTTCTCTGACACATTAGTGAACGTTCTGTGAAAAATAGCAGTGGAATCTGCAGAGAGTGTCTTTGGCAGGAGGTGGATAAATGGATACACTTGAATTCTAGAGGATCCTGGACTATTCATTTTATTTTTCAGATTATCATCAGTCACTTGTTACATAATACAACTTTTTCATGAGTTCACTTTATAAACTGCACAAGTGTTGTTCCTGGAACTGAACATCTTGTGTCTGGTTGCAGATTTTTTTAAAAGCCCTGGAAATAGGAATTGGTTTTCTATGTTATATGAAGCAGGTATTGAGTTCAGTAGAAAAAAGCTGCAATTTCATGTAATTCTGTGCTTTTACCCATTCACCGCTGTACAGAGAGGAACAAAGGTTTTAAAAAAGACTTTCTACCATGTTCATATTCATACTCTTTTAAATCGGGTTTTTATATTTTTCCATTCAGATTTGATCCTGAAAGCCAAGAAATGAAGCAATTGCCAGCAGAAACTGTCCGACTTCTTTCAAGTTCACAGGTGATCACATCAGTTGTCAGTGTGGTTAAAGAACTGATAGAGAATTCTTTGGATGCTAATGCAACAAGTGTTGATGTTAAATTGGTAAGTTGAATTAAGTTAAAACTGAGATGAAAATATGTGTGGGAATACAATGATATTTCCTTGTTTTGTTTAAAGGTGCCTGTTAGGCTTGAATGTTGTATTGTTTGCTGTATTTCTTGAGCTCAGTTCTGTAAACATCTGTTCATCTTAAATGAATTCTAGATGTAGTGGGCGGTACACCTTGAACTCATACTGACACCACCTGAAACTTTGAAAGCTTCCTTGAACCTGCCCAAGTCAAGCCAGCTGAACTTCAGCGAAAACTGACTTTGCTTTATGCAGGTTACTTTGGCTGTTTCTCTGGTTTAGGGATGTTAGTTTTGACACGTATGTCTTTGATCTAAAAACAGGTAAGCAGAATTGTAGAGCTTCCTATTATGTTGAAATTTCATTTTGAAGAGTAATCATAATTTTGCCTATGAATTGTCATGTAGAATAATTATTGACATTCAGTACATATGAAAAAAGTTAATTGTTTCCACTGGGTGTGTTAGAAGATAATTTTCAAATGTTTTATGCTAGGGCGGTTACATATTTAATAAAAAAAAGATCCAGATAATATCTGTCACTGAAACATGTTTGTTGGACAGGTTCTATGATTTCAGTGGGACTAATTATTGGATGGCTTGGGGATTAATTACAGTTTAAGTCTTGTAGACTTTGTTCACTTGAATACTGTTTACTTGAAGAAAGATTCCAGTAGCTTAACTGAAAAAGGAGGGAGTAGATGGTTTAGGACAGGGGTGAGGAACAAGTGGCCCTCCAGATGTTGCTGGACTGCAACTCCCATCATCTTTCACCATTGGCTATGCTGGCTAGGGCTGATGGGAATTAGGAGGTGATTGTCAGTAAATGTCTTTTGTACTTTAGAGAGATTTCTGAAACCTGCTTTCTCCAGAATTTGGGTTTTTTAAAATAAAAATTCTGCATGGCGGCAGCAACAGAATTCCTCTTAATATATTGTACCCAGCAATAGAAGACGTTTTATTTCTTCAAAGAAATATGAGGTGCAGAGTGTCTTCATACGTAGTCATAGACAGGGATGTATAGAATAATTGGCTCTAAGGAATGGATTTAAGCTGTCATAGCTCTGGGCCAGTTCACATGTATTGCCAGCCCATGGGCTAAGCAACCCATGGGTTGTCATTCCTGAGTGGGAGAGAGCGGATGTGTTGCCTCTGGTGTGCCCACCACTTCCACTTTTAATCAATCTATGATCAGCTGGATTGTTGGTTGTTGCGCATTACATGCGAATCCAGAGCACTGGGTGGTTTAGGGGCTAAAGACGGTTAATCCAACAACAAACTATGGGTTAACTGCTGGGTTGTTTAGCTTCTAAACAATCCATTACTCCAGGTTCACAGGTCACACTCAACAACAACCAGTGATCCAGCTAATCATGTGTTGTTGGCTAAAAGCGGAAGGGGTGCACTGGAGTCCTGACTCCTTAGGACACTTCTGCTGCATGTATCCTCCACAAAAATCCATGTGTGTGTTTTGTTAATGTTGTTGTTTGTTGAAGAAGAAAACTAACCAGAAGAATAAACAGTCTTATTAGTACAATTTAAAAGCCTGTTTGGTGGTGGTGATTCTGGCACATAATGACAAAAATATCATGATTAATTGAATAGTTGGAGCTGGTTCATCTCCTGGATGACTTCACAAGTTCATTCTGCTTTAGTACTAAAATGACCAAATTATCATCCCATTTTTGATGAAAATTAATCTGAAGACAACTCAGAATAATTGCTTGCTGTGTACCTATCTTCTAATGAAACCTACATCTATGAATATAAAGGTTATATTAAACAATAATGTACTTCTACTAAAAAATGATGATTAAATAGAGTCTTCCTCACTAGTGATTTAAATCATTAAAATTTAGTCCTTCAGAGAAATGATTTAAATCATGATTTAAATCAGTTTGATTTGAATCAAATCAACCCTGTTTAGAAATTATTTCCATTGAAATCATGGAAATAATCGATTTAGTATTTAGGACCAGGAAAGGAGTATGTATTCCTCCTCTCTAAAATAGTAACATTGGACCGGTTTATACACAAATCTAAAAGGCATAGAGCTACAGCCATGTATATCTAGATTCTTGGCATACCTGTGTGTATCTAGTAAATAGGAATTAGGTTTTTACATGCGGGAGTGATTTGCCAGAGTCCTCTGTGTTTCAAATGTAATGTAGAAAACAACCCTGAGTAAAAACAATGGATTTTGGACTCCAGGGAGTACACATGGGCTTCCAAAAAAAGTAAATTTGCGGAGTCCTCTGCAGATGTTTTTGCTTCTTTTGAACAATGTGGATCATCTTGTTTAACTTGTTTAGGGTCTTGAGGCACTAGTTATCCAAACCAAAGGGGATTTCTAAAAGCTTTATAATGTGAGAGTCTTTACAGATATAAAGTTTGCTGATACTTTCTGAGTTTTGCAATCATGGATGGGGATTTGTAGCTGGAGTTTATTTATTGAAGAATTATAGACTATAACGCTACCAAAAATGGCATCCAGTGGATAGACAAAGCAATCTAAAACCACTTAACTTCAGTGTCCAGGCATTTGAATAAAGACAGTGTTTGCTAGGATTCTGTATCAAGCCAGTCATGAAGGTTAGTAAAGCTCACAATTCCCTAGCGTTTCCCAGTTTCTCCCCAAACTTAAATAGAAAGATCAGGACAGGATTCAAAGACACGTGTGCAAAGCATTTCTCTGTGTGGCAGTGCTGGCCCAAGCCATTTTGCTGCCTGAAGCAGAGCTCAAATGGCACCCACTCCTTGCTAGAGCCAACACATTAATATGTCTTGCAGCACCAGTCAGACACCATTTCCTTCCTTTGTCTCTCACTCCCACACCCTGTTGTGCCATCTGAAGCAAGTACCTTCATCATACTATATAGCATTGCTGGCTCTGGTGTATGGGGGGCATTGCTGATTCTGGATCATATTTCAAGGTTACATAAGTAAGCAAATAAACTGATTCTAAACTAGAATAAAATAAGCTTTGATTCTAATTTGAAAGAACTGTGGCCCAGTTAAACTCAGTGACATTTTCTTCTGAATAAGTGTGCTTAGGATTGGACTGTAATAATAATAAAACAAATGTTTTAGACCATTTCTTGGGGTGGGCGGAGGGAGCTAAAATTGCAAATTAGAACAACTTTGAATATAATTTTTCAAAAGTAATTATTTGAAATTAGAATCAAATTAGTATTATTTGAAGTCTTTTATATTCACTGATGCAAGTAAATTCAGTGAATGTAAACAGGTTCAGAGGAAGCATAGAATCCAGTTTTTGTTACATTAACTGTGCTTTGACTTTGTTCTGCGTCTGTTAAATTATTTTTTTTCTGTATGTAAATGGAGAAATATAGGCTGCATTTGGACATAATACTAAACCATGGTTTAGAGTTATGAGAATGAACCTCTGCATGTCCTCGGGCATTCACACTCACCCTCCCCTCTCCTCCTGTGGTGTGGCTACAAGGAGGGAATCGTTCCATTTTAGGTTAACCACAGTTTATTGTGCCATCCTGACCCTAAAATATGGTTAATCTTAATTAAGATTGATTGAAATAAGCCAGCTTCATAGACTATGGTTGGAAGATAGCTTGTTTCAACTAACCAGGATGCTGTCAGCAGTGCTGCTCTATGTATGTTTCCTTCCTTTTACTTTTCATGTACAGCTTGAGCCATCCATTTTTATTTTACTAAATGTATTCCTTGATGAGGCACTCCTAGCTTAGTAGTTGAAGTAGTATTTGGTTTGTCTCAAGTCTGTAAGTCTCTCATTAATGCCTCATCATTTAGCTGTGTTAACTTGTACTTCTGGCATAGCATAATTAGTGTGTAAGCTTAAAGATATATGCTGCAGGCCCATTCGCTATAAAAAGGATCGCCTGTTTTAGATCTCTAGGACAGTTACGTATCTGGCCTGTATTGAACACAGTATCCAACTTTGCATTTGATGTGTTTCTGTGACTAATAATATTTATTGGTATTTTTTAAATAGGAAAACTATGGTTTTGATAAGATTGAGGTGCGAGACAATGGTCATGGGATCAAGGCAGCTGATGTTCCTGTCATGGCAATGAAACACTACACTTCAAAAATAAGCTCTTCCGAGGACCTTGAAAACTTGACAACATATGGTTTTCGTGGTGAAGCTCTGGGTTCAATTTGTTGTACATCAGAGGTAAAAAGCTAATACAATTTCAGGCTTCCATGTGTCTGTAAAGCATAGTTGCAAATTCTGTAGAAGCACAAATGTAAATCTTTAGCAATGGGAGTATCTCAGTTAAGAGTTGCTTATTGTGATGGGCAACCCAGTTTTTAAATGCTTCCTTACTCTGCAATGCCTGTATATTAATACGCTCCATAAAATAAATTGATGCAAGGTGATTTCTGAAATTATAGTATGGCTTCACATTGAGGGTGTAGTGTTAGTGTTAAAGTGACTGCTCTGCTGCTAGCTCCTTAGTTAACCTGGAAAATCAACTCTACCTTTCTTCCTCTAGCTGGAGCAATAAGGCAGTTGCATAAATTGGCCTGTGTATTTCTGGGCTGCTGAATCTGTCTGCAGTTATTCCCTTTAGCCGGTAGCAAATAGGGCCTTCTTTACAAATTCACCTCCACATGTAGGCTGGATCTGGAGACCAGATTTCTGTATATTCCACTCCCTCTGTCTGTGCATTGAATCCAGTCTTCAGAAAAGTAGAGTCTATGCATGTACAATTGTACCTGTGTAGGCTTCAAGTGGAATCATATGGGCATACAGCTGTACACTTGTAGGGTTTCTTTTTCAGACATCCACGCTGAACATGAAGATGTGGGGCTGAACAGATGTATGATGTTGGCCAGGGGCAGGAGGCACAGTCCTGCTGCTCCTCCACACATTTAGCTCTACGTGTGAAGGTGAATTTGTGAAGAGGGCTGTGGTCTCTGCCCATTGCTCAACTATAGAGTGGAAGGGATGGTGGTGCTGGGCCTGGCCTACAACATGTTGAATACTATTCCCCTCCCAAAAGTTGTCACTTCTAAAGACCCTGGATGACACCGGTTCAGATATCCTGCATTGCAGATGGATGTTAATATTTTAAAAAAATCCTCCTCCTTCCCATAGGGATCCACAAGGTTGCTGACAGCAGCATAAAACAAGCCATTAAAACAGTAAAACGTTCATATCAACATGTAAGAAATAAACACCAACGCCACAAGAGACAACCAAGCAAACAGCAGATGCTTCTGTGGCAATAACTTATAACGGATTTGACTTGAAAGTCCTTTGAACCAGCAGTGCTTTGACTTGCCACCTGAATCCCAGGAGTGCCTTTTATCAGCTTAGGTTGATATACCAGCTGCGATCCTATCTGGACAGAGAGAGCCTGGCAACATTTATCCACGCTCTGGTAACTGCAACGTGTTGTACGTGGGGCTACCTTTGAAGACAGTTCAGAAACTTCAGCTAATGCAAAATAGAGCTGCTAGGACTGACCTAATTGAGACTGATCAATTTGACCATGTAATGCCAGTACTTTGTCAGCTGCATTTCAGTCCATTTCCAAGCCCAATTCAAAGTGTCGATATTGACCTTTAAAGCCCTAAACGGCTTGGGACCATAGTATCTAAAGGCATGTCTCTCCCACATGTACCTGTTCAGACCCTTAGGTCATCTTCAGGGAACCTCCTCTGGGTGCTCCTGCCAAAGGAAGCTAGGTGGGTGGATACAAGAGAGAGGATCTTTTCAGTGGTGGCACCCCACTTGTGTAACAGTTCGCCTGGCACCTATGTTCTTAACTCTTTGGCGCTGAGCAAAGACTTTTCCCCCATGCATTTTGGAGACCTAGTTCTAAGTTAATTATGGCTGTTTTACTGATTCCTGTGCGGTTTATTGTTTATTATGTTGTATTTTATTCTTTTAAATATTTGTATTGGATTTTATGTTTTTAACTGAGTTTTAAAATGGCACTTCAGTTTATTAACTAGTTGCAATCCACCCAGAGAACATTAGTTATTGGGTGGATTAGGAACATGCTGAATAAACAAAAATGTACTCAATAAATCCCAATAGTGAGGGAGCCAAACAAGCCTCCCTCAAGAGAAAATTCTGTATTCTTGGTGTCACCACTGTGAAAAAGTCCAGTCTTTTACAGGAACTCACCAAATGTCAGAGGGTAAACAAAAGTGACCTAAATTAGTAGACAGGTTCAAATCAGAGAAGTATATCAGTGTCCCTTATCCGAGAGCATTGTAGTTATATATTTTTGTAGGTCATCCGTGCTCCAGAGTGCCTTATGAGAATATAAGAAAAGGCCTCCTGGATCAGATCGAAGGCCTATCCAGTCCACTATGTTGTTACACACAGTGGCTAACCAGATGCCTCTGGGAAACCCATAAGGAGGACCAAAGGAATGGTAGCCCTCTCCCAGTGTTGTTCCTCAGCAGCTGATACTCAGTGGCACACTGCCTCTGTTCCTGGAAGTAGTGTATAGCTGTCATGACTAGTCACTGCAGCTCCAGGGAATTACTGGGCAGTATTCAATGGGGCACTTACACCCCTGTCAATTCTCCTGCCCCCACCAATTTCCATCTGCAAATGATGCCCACAGCTTGTGGAATGGAGATTTAGTGCTTCCGGGGGCAACTGGAAATGAGTGAAAACACTCCTTTCGGGAATGGGACAGGTTGGCGGAGCTCATATAAGGGAGCTCCACTGACCTGTGCCAGTTCAGAAATGAGTGTTTACTTGTTAAATCTCTGTTGCGCTAGTGGCGGATCCTGCTTGTGCAACGGCATAACCACCACTTGCACAACAGAATTGGCAGGGGCACAAGTGAATCAGTGAGGTCATAAGCACCCTGTTGGATCCTGCCCACTGTAGGAAACAGAATGCACATACATCTCCTTGGAAATTCCAAACTGACGTCAGGTTCTTTATTGTTAGGTTCTGATTACAACGAAGACAGCTGCTGATGATTTTAGCACCCAATACATTTTGGATAAAAGTGGTCATGTAACTTCTCAAAGGCCATCTCATCTTGGACAAGGTATGGCTTTTACAGTATTGATATTTATTCTTACTGTTCAACCACTAGTTCAGAATCATATTAGTTCTATCAGTTAACTGCTTCATGCAGCTGAAATTAAGGCAGTTGGATAACATTTTAAAAATTAACAGATGCCTTAAAATGGTGGTTTCCAAAACAACACACACACAGATAGATGAGTTTATCATGAGAATCAACACTGACCTGTGGCCCTCCAGGTGTTGTTGGACTTAAACTCCCATCCTCTGTGTTAGACAGGTCAAAGAGAAGAGGTAACAATGAGAGAATATGGAACCCCTGTATGCTCTTATGGAAAGGTTGCAGAGGCCGCAAAAGATCTGTTTAAAAAGTTGCTTATTTTTATTGCTTTGCTGGAGGCCAAAGGAAGAATGCATGGGTGGCATTGGCTCTTCAAAAGGACAGGGTGAGAAAGTTTGAGACCTTCCAAAGTTTGAGACTTTCCAGGCTTCTTTCAGAATAGAAGGAAAAAAGTAGCATAACATGTAGAAATTAATAATAGTCTATTGCCATGACCCTGGAAAGCAGACAGAATAAGAAGAGAGGTCCTCTTATGGATCAGTAACTGGTTAAAGAACAGAAAGCAGAGAGTAGGAATAAGTGGTAAATTCTCCCAATTGAGGGATGGAAACAGTGGGGTCCCACAGAGATCAGTATTGGGACCAATGTTTTTCGGCTTGTTCATAAGTGATCTGAAATTAGGTGTGAGCTGGCCAAGTTTGCTGATGACACCAAATTATTTCAGATGGCTAAAGCAAAAAGGGACTGCAAACAGCTCCAAAACGATGTCTCCAAACTGGGCATCAAAATGGCAAATGCAATTCAAGTGTAAAGTGATGAGACAGGAATGGAATAGAGAATTGGAGCACTCTATTTTGCCTAACCAATGGATTGTTATTTTAGTGACCATACCTGAAGCATCTATAGACCTTAGGCTATGCCTTATTCAGCAAAAAATCTTGTTTCAGGTTTATTGGACTCCACAGTGTCTTTTTAATAAGGGTTTGTCTACTTCACATAATTGTTGGAGATGTAATACATCTAATGCTTCTCTTATTCATATGTTTTGGCAATGCCCAAGAGTCACCTCCTTTGGGGAAGAGGTCATAATATGGATAAACTTTGCATTGGAACACTCTTTAATAATGAGTGATTATGCATTCTAAACTATTTACCGGTTTCTTGGAAGTTAACGTATGGTCAGCGCAAATGGATTTTCTGAGCCCTTACAACAGCCAAAAGACTGACATTACAACATTGGAAGGATAAATATTCACTTCCTATAATGCAATGGATTGAGGACTTAACAGTGCTGTCAACATTGGAACGGGTGGCATATAGGTGCCACTTGCGAATGGATAAACATATGGATATATGGTCTGCTTTTCTTGAAGCTTACGCATAATTTCCTGTTTGTTCATTTTTGTTTCGTTTTTGAATGTTGTATCTGATGGAATATTGATATTTCTATGCATTACTTTCCTGTCCTTTTTTTTTCTTCTTTTCACAATTTGCTTTTTGTTTTGTTTTGTTAAATTTACAATAAAAAAGAGATAAATAATTTTTTAACAAGTGTAAAGTGATGCACATAGGGGTAAAAAATCCCAGCTTCACATATAAATTGATGGGATCTGAGCTAGTGGTGACTGGCCAAGAAAGAGCTCTTGAGGTTGTGGTAGATAGCTGGATAAAAAATGTCAACCCAGTGTGTGACTTCTGTGAAAAAAGGCAAATTCCATTAGGTATAATTAGGAAAGGAATAGAAAATAAAACCGCTAATATCATACTACCCTGTATACCCTTATACAAATCTATGGTGTGACCACACTTGGAATACTGTGTACAGTTCTAGTTAGTATACCCAAAAAAGAATATTGTAGAGTTGGAAAAAGTGCAGAAAAGGGCAACTGAAATGATCAAGGGCTGGAGCAACTCCCCTATGAGGAAAAGTTACAATTTCTGGGACTGTTAAGCTTAGAGAAAAGGTGAGTGAGGTGAGACATGATGGAGGTGTACAAAATTATGCATAGGGTGAAGAAAGTGGAAAAGGAGACAATTTCCCCCCTCATAATACTAGAACCTGGGGTCAACCCATGAAGTTGATTTGTGGGAGATTCAGGACAGATAAAAGAAAGTACTTCTTCACACAGTGCATAGTTAAACTATGGAATTCACTTCCACAAGATGTAGTGATGTCCACCAGTTTGGATGGCTTTAAAAGGGGATTAGACAAATTCATGGAGGAGAAGGCTATTAATGGCTAATATTCCTATTGGCTATATGCTACTTCCAGTATCAGAGGCAGTATCCCTATGTACACCTGTTACTGGGGAACATGAGTGGGAGGGTGTTCTCATCCACAGCTGGTTGGCCAGTGTGTGAACAGAATGCTGGATTAGATGGACCTTTGGTCTGATTCATCAAGGTTCTTCTTCTGTTCTTATCCTTGCACACAAGAGATGGTGCAGGTATTGTCTTTTGATTATTCCACCATTGTCCTCTTTGTAGGAGCTGATGAACCAGCAAACTGCTTTTTAAACCTGGGAGAATTTAACATGGTTTTGAGGTTTGGTGAGAGAGCTTGGGCCTCATGATCAGTTAACTGACTGACAGAGCAATCGTAATTGTGTGACGGAAGATCCACCACTTCTCAAGCCGTCATTGCTCGCTGAGGCAAGCGCCGGAGGGGCAGGGGCAAGGGCAGCTGTTTTCTGGCATTTTAACCAGTGTTGGTTCTTTTTAAAAAAAGTAATGTCCCTTTGAAGCCAATGGCGAGGAAATTAACTACACCAACTTCAGACTGGCATAGTTAAGTGGCCCAGTCCGGAGGTGTTTTGGGGGAGTGAGGGGACTTTGGATCCAGCTGAACCAAGGCTGCTCCCATCCCTGCAACACCCTTTTTTATTCGCTACTGCCAGTGGGAGTTCTGGCGGGAGTTTTCTGCAGGTATACTGGGGGCCTCTGGGGCAGATGCGCTGCTGCGCTGGTAGACCTCCTCTCTGCCAGCAGAGTGGTACTTCCACCCTATCCTAGCCCTTCTCTGCTGGCCTTCAGCAGGATTTAGGATTTCTCTGTGGATCTTTGGAGTGAATGCAGATCTAATGCTTGAGTATTTCCTAGGTCATGACTCATTGGATTGAAAAAAGATTGCAAGGCTAAACTAGCTCCCAGAATACATGCCAGATATTTATTGATTGCAAAAAAGAAGATAGAACTACACTGATAAAATCTTATTTTTAAAAAGGAAAGGGATTGTGGTTTAAGTAGACTAAGAAAGACCCCCATCATTTAACAAAAAACATTCAAGTAATAGTAGAATGCATTTCACTAATCAATAATAATTTCAGTTTCAAACATTTTTAAGAGACTAACTGTAACACTATTATCCTCTAAAGATGTAGTATTTTTCCCAGGGTTTCCAGTAGTTGCATTTCTGAGTAATTAGATTGACCCCTTGTATATCTCAATCACTGATAATTACCTGAAATGTTTAATAGCACATCACTTTGATTTAGTTGCTGCTTGTTGCTTCTTTAACAAAGAAAACCTTGTCAGGGTGTAATCTTAATGGTAACTTTGTATATTGCAGCTATAAATGGTAGGGCTTTTAAGCTGGTACAACATGTGCTTCATAAAAATGTATTGCCGGAACAGTTAAATCTTAAGAATTTTCTTGTTAAATATAACAGTGCCTCTGTAAATACGTGATCACCCTGGTCATAAACACTTGTGCAGTCATATCTGCTTGCACCTGAAGTGTAAAGTCACTTATATAATGTCCTGTTTGAGGAGGGGACGTGGTAGCATTGCGATTGCAATAGGCCCTTCCTGAATGCTTTTCTCCTAATATGGCAGGTCAAAGGATCAGGATTTACTTTATTTGCTGAGTTTGAAAATAAGGAGACTTTTATGATCCTCTTTAATTAAGTGCATTAAATTGAATTTAATTAATTTAATTAAAATGCAAAGCATTTAATTTGAATGCTTTGGGTATAAAAAGTCTTCCTGATTCTAAAATTCAGTTAACCAAGAACCTCTCAGTTTAACATGTTGTTTTAAGGATTTTCCATGATTATTCAAGCTCCAAAATGCTGGGAAATTACTGCTGTTAAGAGCCATGCCCTTAAAAGACATGCTGTTTAGGCAGTATGGATCTGGTATGGTATCCTATGTTGCGGCTCGCTCTAGCTTTAGTGCTACCTTAGAGCTCAATGACGAGCAGTGGTAGTAGTGGACCTAAGTCCCAGATTTGTTCGTTCGCTGGAATAGACAGGCTGGGGCATGCACTAGTGTGGGCAGGTGGCTATTTTAAATATTCATTGCCTAGCCACAGCTTGTCATGTCATGCAAACCTGGGCAGCGGGGGTTGTTTAACCCACCAACAGACCATGGGTTATGTGAGGATTGTTTAACCCTCACACAACCCCCCACTGTCGGACAACACGACAAGCTGTGGCTGGGCACTGAATATTCAAATCCTGCCTGGCACGCACTGCAGCCCGTTGTGGCTTAAATAACTCGTGGTGGGTTATTTTGATCATGTGAACTGGGTCATGAAATCTATGCAACTGAAGCTACCATTCCATGTTACAAGTACCCAACTGCAACCAGTACCATCCAAATAGAATGACAGAGGTGGAAGGATTCTTGAAGGTTATCTAATTCAGTCCCATACCACAGTAAAACATTTAAAAAATCTTCCCTTTTCGCTAGTTAAGTGAGACAACAGACAGGATGGAGATTGTCCACGTTAGTTAATCAATCAATCAATCAATTGCCCATCTGGCCGGTCACCCAGCCACTCTGGGCGATGTACAAAGTGTATAATAGAACAGTTTAGAACAATAAAATTCTACAGTAAAAACATATTTCTAAAAATACCCTAACCCACCCCAAATGCTTGCCTGAACAACCACATTTTCAATGCGTGGCGGAAGCTCATTAAAGAGGGGGCATGGCGGAGTTCCCTAGGGAGGGAGTTCCACAGAGTGTTTGCTATTAAATTTAAAAAAATAAGATATTAGATTACATGAAGCTCCAGATCTGGAGGGGATGTTCTGATCTCAGAGCCCTGCTCCAGGCCCTCCCAGCTGTGTGGCTCCCTCTACGAAGTCAGCAAAGAGGTGTGGTGGATGGGGAGGGAGAGGGCATGGTTCTGCTGGATCCACAGCTCTCTCAGCCCCCAGTCCTGCCCTGAATAAGGGGGAACATTTAGATCAGCTGAAGAGCTGATCTAAATGTATTTGCTCCCATTGCCTCCCATTCTTTTCACCATGTACAGTGGCATAGGATGGCTCTCTTAGGCTGCAATGGTATACACACTTAACCTGGTGATAAATTCCATTCTCTTGTCTAGGAGACAATTGATCTATAGAATTAAGTGCTAGTTTAGCAGTGTGTGTATCCTTGCTTAGATGCATGCACAGCTGGAATGTTAATATGTGTGCCAGTGCAGGAAAATAGAATACATTGGTAGAAGCAAGAACACTTGGTTATCTCAGTCAAGTTAATTTTACTTTGTGTCTCTCCCCCTCTCCCCCATTTCTGGTAGGTACAACTGTAATGGTTCTGAAGCTGTTCAAGAATTTGCCAGTAAGAAAGCAGTTTTATTCAACTGATAAAAAATGTAAGGAAGAAATTAAAAAAATCCAGAAACTTCTGATGGCATATGGCATTATAAAACCAGAACTGAGGATAATGTTTACACATAACAAGGTAACTAGTATCTTGCCTTCAAAATTGCTAAAGTTGTAACACTGTTTTGCTTGCAGTATTTAACCCAGAGTATTCATAACTTTAGATAAAGTCAGATTTTTGTGGCTCAGATTCCAAGGAAGTTAGTCATATTAAATTAGTTGCAACTAACTTGTCCTATTGATTTCAGTGGAACGTAAGCATGGCTAGCTTCCTTTGATTTGGGCACCTGTCTCCTTGAATTAGGTTAATTGTTTCTAATGATGGCCTGGATGGTATGTGCATATATTAACATTAACAAGCAATTTAAGTACAGTGGCATTTTGTCTAGATGAAAACTTGTGAGCATGGGTCGGATAATATTGTTTACTTTTACCTCTTGATTAATTAGTATTGTTATCCCTGCCTGTTTCTTTAAATAGCCCAGGGTAGTGGGACCACTCTGTGCCGCTTACCCTATTCTCTTCCTTCCTTATCAAATCAGCTGTAGGGAATAAGACTGGTTTTATGTTATAGCAATTCTGCATATTGCTAAAATTCTTATTTTTGCCATTTGAATCAAGTGTGGATTGGAACAGGCATTTCATGTGCAAACTGAAGATGTATACTTGCAAAAGCATTCCTTGGTGGGCAAGGCGTTTGCATGGTGGGAAGAAGGGAGGCTATGCTAGAGCTCTATGGCAACAGTTTTGCACCTTTCCCTCTGTGTACAGCGAGAGTTTGATGTGGCCACATATAAGGCTTATACTCTGTACCTGGCTTCTTTTGCTTCATCACATAACAAGTTAAAAGATCCGTTTTTGCCTTACTACTTGCAGCAGTTCCTATTTAAGAAATGTTTATTGTTGTGTTACCCTCTCAATTGTGGCAGAGGAGGTAAGCTTTCTTGAACCTAGTTCTGGGTTGTGATCAAGTGAGGTGAATAATGCTACATGTTCCTGCTTTCCCTCCCCACCACTTTTTCAGTTACTCTCAATACCTACACAAACCATTTCTTAAACTTGGTAGGATTTAAAAGGGGGATTGATGGGTTTTCTCGAGGGGTGGGGGAAAGGGACTTCTAAAGAGGAAACAGACAGGGGTGCACCTGTAGACCATGACAGCCATGTTTCCCAACTTCTGTGAAGCTTTCTATTAAATAATACTATTACAGAATAGCAACATTTAAAAAATGCTATGAACTTGAGCAGACTCCGGGAGAGAATGGAGGACAGGAAGGCCTGGCATGCTGTGGTCCATGGGGTCACGAAGAGTCAGGCACGACTTAATGACTGAACAACAACAATGACAGAATAGCAACATCTTTGATATATCTGAATATGAGAAAAGAATCTTCCTCAACAATGCCTGTGCAGTTATCTCTAAGACAAGAGTGCCATCTAATGGTAAACTGAATTTGTCTCAATGTCTCCGTATTTCATTTTTCGCACCAATTGGCATTGTTTGACTGACAATGTAACAGCATGATGTCACCTAATTCACCAACTGAATGAAGTCACCCATGAGACTCGGAAGGAGAACAAAGTAGATACCTGGGTTGCAGGGGAAGCAATATTGCTGAAGCAGCAGAAAAAACAAGGGCATTTAAAAAGATTAGAAAAAGGTTAATATTAGAACAATTGAACTGTTTTGGGGAAATATATCTCTAAAATGGAAACCAGAGAATATTAGATGCACCAATTGCCTTCATGGAAGATTCTGTAGAATCTCATATTTCTTGAAAATCAAAGCTAAAACAGGAACTTTGTAACTGTCCTCATGTTTATAATTACAGGAAAACCTATAAGTCAAGAAGGGTAGTAAGAGGAGAAGTTCAGAAATGAATGGAAACAGTGATTTACAGCAAAGTAGTAAGGTGCTGAGGACTTGAAGGAAGGAATTACTGCTCTAAATCTGTTAATCTGAAACTTTTTGACAGGCTTTATGTGAATATGCTTATTGAAAGTCTCACCTTTGAGATTTTTCAACACAAGAGGTCGCTCGTTAGCTAGAGCACAATGCAAAACAACCAGAATCCATAGGCCTTTTTATGAACCCATTCTCCCCCCACCCTTTTTTGGCATTTGATCTTTTTTGTTCCTCAATACTTATTCAACTATCACCTGTCTGTAGATATATTATAAACACATTTAGGGGCAATATATAGGACTGTTTTGGTGTAGTATGGTGTATCTAGACCAGGACTCTTCTCACATTTAATTTCATTTTGCTGTCATTCACTGCCTTGGTAGTAATATTTCCAAGTTATTGTATATACAGGCTTCTTTCTCCAGGAAGTGTGAGTCTTGGGTTTTCAACATTTCTCTCCTAATAAATGCCAAACTTACATAATTTATAACACTCCAGTAAACTTGAATTTGTCGTCTTATTGGGAGGAGCAGGGAAGGGGAAGAAAGAACTTTTGAGACAGGGGGCAGGATCCAACTGTGCCCTACTGCTGGTGGTGAGTACCACCAGTCCTGGTGTGTGCGTAGTTGGCCCCACTGGTGGCAAGCCCCCAAATGACCAGAAATGCAAGTTTCCGGAAGGAGTGACCTGCCCATTTGGGGCTTGCCCCAGAAGTGCTACATCCCCAGCCGTGGTGGTAGGGGCCGCACACGTGCTGTCGCTAGCAGGGCCAACCGCATGCACAGTGGGAACCACCAGTGCTCACTGCCAGTGGTAAGGCACCATTAGATCCTACCCAAAGTCTTATTAGCAGATGAAATTAACAAGGTGTCTAAGTGAATAGGTAAATTGGTACAAAGGACAGGAAGAGGGGAGGGTGTGAGGCTTCTGTCCAGACCAGTCGCTCAGTAATGAAAATAACAAGTGGAGTTCAAACAGGTCCAGGATATGGTGTTGATTGCACCTCCTCCTTGCACAAACACCAGGAGCAGATCACGGGAAAAAGCTGCTGACCTGGATGCATCCTTACAATGTAGGAAGAACTGAAATGGATGGTTGAATTT
This sequence comes from Heloderma suspectum, assembly GCF_057233095.1. NCBI lineage: Eukaryota > Metazoa > Chordata > Lepidosauria > Squamata > Helodermatidae > Heloderma > Heloderma suspectum. Next base: position 200,206,394 of record NC_139458.1, read on the forward strand.
ATGGTGAGGCAGTAATCTGAATCAATCATCACATATTTCTGAGTGCAAAATCTCAGCCCAGAAACAGTGTCTGCCTATAGGTTTACCTGAGCTTTAAGTATTCAAGAATTGCCATTCTTTGGGTATCTTTGCATATTATGAAATTAGTGTATATGTTACTATGTGTCTTGTGGCAAATTGGGAGAAACCAGTCATGGCTTAATACAGTGTGAACAAATCATTCTCTCTATTTCTAGTGTTCAGCCACGAGTACCATTGCTTACGTAGCCAAAATGCCACTACCCATGGACAAGAGGAAGGTATTGCCATGCTTGGGGAACTTTGTGGTATGCAGAAGTAGAAAAAAATATTTAGGGAGGGAAAAAAACCTAACTGGAGAAACAACAAGAACAGAAAGCATTCCAATGAGGAGAGACTGTACTTAGTGTCCATAGAATACTACTGACTGACAGAGAGTGAGAAATAGAGAAACGGGTGGGTAGGGGAATGGGATGGAGTATCCTGGATATTTTCCTAGAAGAGTGCATAGCTGGCTGACTGGAACGGTGAACAGGAGCCTGTCACAATGCAGTATTTTGGTGCAGGCTGTACAAGTGGTCAAAAAAGGCAAGATTTCCTCTTGCATATTATGGTTTCATTATGAAAATACACAGTCAATACATGGTGGATTCACTGATTGATAATACATGAGGTGGCCCCTACTAATACATATTTGCATACATTCTGTTGTATACTTGTATTCATTCTCTTTTGGAACTTCCTATAGTACATGTCATTCTACTGAATGTGACTTCATATTCACATTCAAGTTTAAATTGTATGGATTTTTAAAAAATTGATCCCTAATTGATCCTCCTCACCACATCCACAAGCACAAGTAAAAAACTAGGTTTGCAGGGGGAAGGAGGGCAGGTTGTATGACTGCACAGATAATCACTCAAACAGCTACAGTTATAGGTAAGCAACCTGTCGTCTTTGTGGTCTCTATGCAGTCACCTATAAGAGAGGGTAGCAAGCTGACTGTTTATAGGTGGGAACAGGCCTGTTGTTGAAAGGTTCTGTGACAGACCCCATAATCATGAAATCCCCACTTTATGCTTTCCTGTATAGGGCATAACATTATACAGGCCCACAGAGAGAGATCTTAACCACTGCTGTACAGGTTAGACAGTGTGAGTTCTTAGAAGAGCAATTGCAGAGAGCGACTCAAATGTCAGAGGCTTCAGGGAGACTAGAATTAGTGTGGTTGTGAAGTGGCAGCACAGCAATTTAACAAGATATGCCTCACAAGCAAAGGCTACAAGGGGTCCCCTGGGTTCCTAAGCAAGTGTTGAGGAATGATGTAGCAAGGATCAACACCCAAAGTGTTCCAGGAAGGCCAAAAGAGAGGCCTTTCATTAAATCAATGACATGAAGAGCTCTTGAACCACACGGACTCCATGTAAGGGTGTAGAAGGAGGTGATTGTTAAAGGTGATCTATAGCTTGAGAGAATGGGTGTAGCAAACAGCACACCCACAGAAAAGTGGGTGGTAGTGTAGAAGCCTTGGACCTGGAACTTAGCAGGTATCTCTCAAAGAGAAGCACATACAGGAAAAAAGGGGCCACAAAACTAGCGTGTGTGTCTGGCGCGCATGCACACATGCCTGTGTGATGACCACCATCCCAGAGAGAATGCTCATGCAGTGTATGCCCAAGCCCAAAGAAGAGATTACAGTATTTATGAGCAACGATGATTTGGACTGCAGCAGTGAAGGACTGAGTTTGAAAAAGTTGTCGGTTATTCCATGGCAGCATCTATACAGCTAATAAATAGCGGTCTTCATCCCCTCATTGTAAACGAAAGCAAGATCTTCCCATCTCTATGATGAAAGGGGGTGGGGGACATGGACGTTCCATAGTTGCAAAGCTCAAATCTACCTCCAGCAAAGGAAGTGGCAGCTGATGCTGCAAGCAAGAGATGAGCTGTTCCCTGTTAGAAATGGCCACCAGAGGAGAATAGCAGAAGCCAAGGTAAGAAAGGCTGCAGCTAAATGCCCTGCTTTTGCTTCCACTCCAGTGAGTGGCTCTGCAATATACATGATGTGGACATGCACCATAAGACACCTAGGCAGGTGCATTTACTCAAGGTCACAGGGCAGGTAACAAGTGTCCATAGTCCCTGACAACTGATGCAAGTTGTTTATTGAGATAATATATAACAGTGCTGTAGTGTAGTCTGTCACAATTGAGAGGGACTAGTTATTGAGCTCTAGTGGGAGTGATGCTAATGCATGAGAAGCAGATAAGAGCTCAAACATATTGGCATCCACGCAGATAATCAATAGGTTGCAGTCTGTTGAGAGGACAGTACTGTGTTCACCCACCCAAAATGGGTGTATTCATGCTGGATCGAAACATATGTGATGATTTGCCTAACAGCTTGGAAGATAATGGTGTCATGCTGAATGTCTGCCAGATAGATATCGTGGAGCATCTGAAATTGTTCCAGGACAAGCATAAATGATTGCCTTTGAAATTCCAGATAACAACTGACAAGTTCCACATCAAATGGATAGAAACACTCTATTTCTGATACTGTGTGCTTAAGGTGGTTGGAGCAAGCTCAGAAAGGCCATAAGGGTTGCAACACCTGAAATGTGTTTGAAGACATGGTGGTGTAATAATGCTGTGCAGAATAGCTTCATTGCTTGAATAAAGCTGTTCCTGCAATAATATGCAGGTATACACTCTCTCTTTTAGTTGGTGCAAAGTGCAGCTCCTGTCAGCAGCAAGTAATTCCAACCAGTAGACAACCAGGGATAAAGAATTAATTTTTTTGCTAGTTCTTTGCATAACCTATATTGCCACATTGTCCCATTAGTTTATTTCCAGAGACAAACCTGGAAATAGGCTTAGTAGTCTACTTGATGTTTTCAGATTACTGAACCTGGAAACGTGGGACAATTTTTGTACTTGTTAGTAATGTTTTGTTTTGCATTAGCAATAAATAATAGCTTGCTTACCAGATCAACCCTTGGTGGACTATGCTATTTTGACAACTTGGATTAGTTTGTGTGTCAACTTTTTATGAAGGTTTATCCTGCCAAGACATTCTCTGAATACTGATAATGTTGTTACTTCTGCCAGTATGGTTATGTTAGAAAGAGGTATTTTTTGTCACAATGTTCCTTGAAAGCAAATTGAATAATGGCATGATAAAAGGTAGGTTATTTACTACAGTATTGAGTTTATTTAAAATTGATGATCTTGGGGGCAGAGATAGTTGAGAGTATTGGATGTTTATTTCTTGCCTTTTAAAGAATGTTGAAATGTTTAGCCTATCATATTTTAGCCACCTGGAAATTTAAGCTAATTTTTACTCTGTAAAGGAAGCTGCTCCTTGGAATCTGAGCTCCCTCAATGGTGTTCTGTAAAAGCAGTTTCAAATTCTTTGCTATTTAAAAATCTTTCATATCTCTTAGGAAACATTTATGCACATCTCTCTCTGCTGTTTGCAGAATTCCTTAATCTGCTGAAAGAAAAGCTATATATAGCATGCATAGCATGAGCTCTAATAAATAATTATATTCCAGCTGCTTGTATCACTTTAGAAATAGTACTGTAAATAACAGATATTTAGATTTTGCCCTAACTAAGAAGTGGTAACCATTCCAGAGGCAACATCAGAGTGATAATGAGCTTCCATCTGTCCCAGCCTGCTCTTATTCTGCAATAAAGCACCATCTGGAAATGAATTAGACCTCTAGGTGGTTAGAAGGTCCCGTACATGTTCCCATTTTTCAGCTTCTGCTACTAAATTGAAATTAGTTTTTCAAATGCATTTTACTGTGGTTTGCCAAGTTGGGGCATTATTATTTTAACAATAGCTCTATTCAGGCATTGTTAAAAAGTACTTTTGTGAACATGTGAATGGAGACGAGGCCGCATAGAGTAGCACTGCCCCCAACATTACCCACATAATGTAGTTCCTCCCGCTGACATCAGCATGTACACCACAAACATCTTCAGAGAGAGGGCCTTTGTGCATACAGTTGTATGCACGGAGGCTTCCACACAAGTGGAGACCCTGATAGTGCAGGGTTCCAGCTTGCATGGAAGCCTCTCTGTGTACAGCTGTATATGTGAAGGCCCTCTCCCTGTAGACTAGAAGAGGGCAACTTGTGGCCATACAGATGTTTTGGTCTACAACTTTCATCAGCCCTAGCTGGCATAGCCAAAGGTAAAGGATGATAGAAGTTGCAGGCCAAAACATCTGGAGGGCCACCAGTTGCCCACCCCGGCTGAAGACGTACATGTGGATGTCAGGAGGAGGGGCATGATGTGTGTGATGTCAGGGGCAGGGTTACCTGGCATGGGCCTGCTCATTACTTTTTAACAACACTTCAATAAGGATAATGTGATAGGAGGATTCAAAATTCTCATAAAATCTTCCATAATATGATCTTTAGTCCTACATACATAATGCCTGTTTTTCCACTGGCTGGATTCTTGTATAGAAAATTAGGTTCGTTGTATTCAGTCCAATGTCACATGAGTGGATGTCCCCTTCCTTTCTTCACCCTGCAGTCATGCCACCTCAGATCTGCTCCAGAGTATCTCCTGACCCTCCAGAGCAGATTTTGGGGGTGGTGGGGTGGTAGAATCTTTTCTGTTGACAATGACCATTTCACTGTTGGAAAGACACTGTTAGATTTTGCCTATTATCTCCTCTATCAATATGGAACTGAGAAGTCAGGCTTTCTTCACTTGAAATTTAGACTTCGCAGGTAGCAGGCATCATTGGTCAGGATAGATAGGGAAATCTGGCCTTAGCACATCCACTTCCTTCTGTACAACAGCACCAACATTAGTGGTGTTAGCAGTAGCAAAGGAAACTGAGCTAGGAAGGGAAAGGAGGGCATCTACAGGAAGTATGAAAACACCAATATCTGTTAAAGTTTATATATGGCTATATTAATTTGCCATTTACAAAATCAGACCTTTAATCTTCCTGGCCCAGTGCTGTCTAAAAAGTCTTCCGCAGGCTTCCGACCTGAGATCTTTAAAGGGAGATACCAGTGATTAAACCTAGGACTTTATAAATGGAAAGCATGGAAGACCCACTGTTGTGTTTTGCAACATGGTGTGCTGCAGACTATTTCTCATGTAGGTTTGGAAATAAGAGGCTGGATGGCTCCACCTCTGTTTTTTGTTAAAAGCTGTAGTTCAGAGTAAAGGAAGAAATGTTTCATGTCAAGATTGGTAGAGCTGAGACCACTGATGACTGGGCGTGCACAAGACTAGTAACAGACTGACTGGATTTTCTTGGGTGTGAAGAAGATCAGGATTGATGTTCGAATTCATGTCAGCCCAGTCCAGAATGGGAGCCTAACAAAACAAGCTTCTGTGGTCATTTGTATAACTGAGTGGCTACTAGGCTGTGTTCCTCAGGAAATGATGTGACAGAAACTGAGTAGACAGCTTGAAGCTCTCTATAACAAGTGGATGTCTAATCTCATATAGATATTTTAATGCAGATGGCATTACCAAGTTTTCAGTAACCCAGTAATAGTTTCTGCCTTAAATTGCTCTGTGCTAAGGCAGTGTTACTGGAGGGAATGTTTTGTGGAAGAAAAAAAGAATGTGCATACCCTATGTGAAAAAGAATAGAGGGAGCATGTTTACTAGAACCAGAAAATCCCTTATTGATTGGTTAGTGTATGTGTGAGAGATGGACACCTGTCTACTAGGAAATGACTGAGACCAACTCATCTTACTGTCTCTCAGCTGTTAAATATTTTATGTAACAACACCTCCACCCCAAACAGGTTGAATTTGAAGTGCTGACCCAAAGGTGAAATGTTTTATATCCTATTACCAATTCCTTGAGTCATCTAGTTTCCCTTCCATCACATTTTTCAAATGACAGCACAGCATCTATATCAGAAATGTTGTATCAGCTGCTTGTGTGTATAGAATGTTCTCTGTAATATCTGTTGAAATGCTTGTCTTCAAGTCTTATAGGGCATATTCACACATTACAAGGAATGTGTAGATTTGAGTCCCATGAGTTGTTTTGGAATCCTGTAAAAAGGAGCAGACTCCTTTCCATCAGTGTCCAGTATAATCAGAGGGAGCTGGATAAACTTGCAGGGACTTTCTTATTTACTGCATCACTTCTCTTGTGCTGAGGAGGAGGTAGAACTGCTGTACACAAAGATCTGTCCTTCATTGCTTCTCCCTAGAAGATAAAGCTGTCTTTATTCAGAGTGAAAGAGGCAGGACTGCTATCAAAAAGCTAGGGTGCTGTGCTGACTGGCCATTACAAAAATGGATTAATGTGTATGATAGCAGTGGGCCTTCTACCTGGCATAGGAAAAGACAAACAGTAAATAATTCTGTCCTCTGAGCTTTTCCTGTTCCCTCTTATTACACTGGACATGATATTTCTGGATAAACTCTTAAGGAGAGATAGTCTTCAGAAGCTCAGAAAAAGAGCTCATGAGAGTTTTCAGGACTAAGGAAAGGTCCCAAGTGGGGAACCTGTGGACAAGCAGAGGACAGATAAAGGATGTCCTTCTAATTAAAAGTTTGATGTGAGATGACAGGACAAGAATGGGTTGACTTAGCTACCCCAAATGTTATCAAGGTTAGTGAGTTGTCCCTTGATGGTATTGGGTGCCATAGTGTTGACCAGAAAGTCTTGGAGAGAGGTTAAGATGGCCAGAAGAGAGGCAGGTGAACTGGACCCTTTTTCTTCTGTGGATTACTTTTTTGTCATATCATAAAACTTGAAAGTAGGGGATCTGCAGTAGTCCAGAATGTTGTTCATTACTTTCGTCACAGTCGCCATTCAATTTCCAAGCATAAAAGCAGGACCAAGCTGGATTGCATCATGTGGTAGATTGGGTCCTGAGAGAAGACCCAGTAAGATCAGGACGGGCCAGAGTCTTGAGTGTCATTAGGTCTGAGAATCTTGGTCTGCTGGCTAAAACTTGTCAGGCCTAGCTCCAGTCCTGCTGTGGACCCTACAGCTTTGGAATTAGAATCTGATTCAGTCTTATAATGGATTGATTTAGAACCCAGTCCAGTTCTGGGAAACTCAGAGCCCAAGAGCCTGGCTCTGCCTGGCTTCCCATCTGATTGCAGGCTAAAGGAGGGTTATACTCCCTATCAGACACAGCTGCAAGTTACATCCTGGAATCAGACCTCTGATTTACAACCTGATAAATCTTCTGTGAGAACCGAACAGCAGGAGGACTCTGCAGGAGTGTGACCCAGGTTATGACATCAACTGAAAAGGGTGGAACAGAGATGCCCCCTCAGACATAGTGGCCGGTTACAGGCCAGATTCCCTTGTCAGGATAAATCGTCAGAAAGGGGGCTTTAGCAGCCCCTTCCCTATATTTAAGCTGGTGCACAGGTTGAAGAGCCTTTATTTTATTTACAATATTTGTATGCTGCTCTATATTTAAAACAGATTTCAGAGTGGTGGACACAAAAGATAAAACAGTAAAAGAATAAAAAGATTAAAACACCACCTTAACATCATGCTTTTTAAAAAACAGAATGACAATAGAAACTGTGACTAGTCAATTAAGGAATGCCTCCTGGAACAGTGCTGTTTTCAGGAGGTGCCAGAAACATCACAGTGTTGGTGCCTGCCTGACCTCCAGGGTCAGGGAGTTCCAAACAAAGGGGGCCACCCCACTGAAGACTCTTCTCCTGGTGGACTCCAGTCGGGCCATAGGTCCATGTGGAGCAAGCCCTCTGATGACCTCAGTGACCGGGCAGGTTGGTAAAGGAGAAGACGCTCTCTCAGCCATCCTGATCCCAAGTTGTTTAGGGCTTTGTCGACTAGCACTAAAGCCTTAAACCTGGCCCTGTAGCAGATGGATAGCCAGTGTAGTTCCCTCGTCAAAGGAGTTGCATGCTGAAAAGGGGCAGCTTCCGACAACAGCTGAGCTGCTGCGTTCTGCACTAGCTCCAGCTTCTGGACCAGCCTTAAGGGCAGCCTCACATCAAGTGCATTGCAGTAATCCAGTCTTACTAGTGCCTGTACCACTGTGGCCAAGCTATCCCTGTCCAGGAGAGGCTGTAGTTGGTGAACCACTCCAAGCTGCCATAATTACATGGGCCTCCAGTGACCGTGATGGATCTAGGAGTACCCCCAAACTACAGATCTGATTTTTCAGAGGGAGTGCAACCCCATCCAGAACAGGCAATGAGCCTCTCTCCCGTACTCTGGAACCACTCACTCACAGGGCTTCTATGTTGCTAGGATTCAGTTTCAGTTTATTGGCCCTCATTCAGCCCATTACTGAGTTCAGGCACTGATCCAGGACTTGTACAGCCTCTCCTTATTCAGATGTCACAGGGAGATAGAGCTGTGTGTCATCCGCATATTGATGGCACTTGGCTCCGAATGCCCTAATGACCACTCCTAGCAGCTTTATATAGACCTTAAATAACACTGGGGACAAGATGGTACCCCAAGGAACCCCATAGCTCAATTGCCTCACAGTGATGCTAGGGCCTCAACTGGATCACCAACTTTCTCCACTGGGAAATCCCCAAGAGCATTCAGAAATCCATCGGATTCCATCAGTCTCCTGGGGCGGACCATCTGAATGGATCCCCCACCTCTGCAGGAGGGAAATGACGCCGTGAGTTCAAATCTCACCAGGAAATGATCTGATCATGACAATAGGGTTACTTGGAAACCCCCCCCCCCCATTTTCAGATTAGTCCTCTCACAGCTTGCAGCAAAACCCAAATCAGGGGATCAGGGGTATGCCCTGCTTCATGTGTTGGGCCAATGACAAACTGAGACAGCCCCATGGTTGTCATGGAGGCCATGAAGTCCTGTGCTGGAGCTCCAGAGACTGCCTCAACATGGAAATTGAAGTTACCCAGAACTACCATCCTGGGTTCTTCCAATACCACACTTGAGACCACCCCCGCCAGCTCGGTCAGGGAGGCTGCTGGGCAGCAGCATGGGCGGTGCACCAGCAGCATCCCCCATCTGTCTCTATGGCCCAACACCAGGTGCAGCCCCTCACGGCCTGCTCCAAAGTGGAGTGGTTTCCTTGTGATAGAGATGGAGGTTCTATGATCACAGCAACTCCCCCCAGCCCTCCAACCTATGTTGGTGCTGCACAGAGTACCCAGGTGGGCAGTGCTGAATCAGGTCAACCCCACCCAGCTCAGCCACCCAGGTCTCAGTAATACACACCAGATTGGCCTTCTTCTCCACAATTAGGTCGTGGATGAGTGCGGTCTTATTGCAGACTGACCTGGCATTAAATAGCAGCGCCACGAGACAGGAAGGCACAGTGGGTGAGCTACCAGCTACATGAGAGCCAAAGGAGGGGAGTAGAAGGGGAACAGTGTATAAACATATGTAACCCATTCTACTGTATTGTCACAACCCCCTCCTCCTACGATATCTCCTTGTGCCCCAAGTCATTGGGATAGAGACACCATCTCCATGGATCCCTGTATTTTCTAAGCACGTCCTTATCACAATAGAGCTTCCCACACACTCTTTAACACAGCCCTCACAGCTCAAACATAACAACCATTCAAAACTCACATACTCCATTAATCCATTCAGTCACCCACAGCCAACCTAGCACAATCACAGATAGTAGTCAGTGGAAATAAGCAGCCACTGGTCACATAAAGGACATCAGGCTTGCCAACCCACCAGCAAACTATTTCTCATTCACTCAGAGCTATTCTGCAGGCCCATGTGCACTCCATCTCTCATCTGGAGTGTTACAGTCACTTCCACCTGTCTCTCACCCAGAGGGAGACCACCTTCTAGCCACCACAGGCTCTCACCCTGGGCAGAGAAAGCATTTCTGACGTACAAACCCCCTAACCCCTGTCCCTCACTCAGGGTGGGCAACTGCTGAAAGTAGCTACTATTATAGGAGACCCATGCTCTCACCCAGGGAACCTCCCCCCATGCACAGCAGATATTAAACTGCACAAGCAGACAGCAACCAAAAAAGAAGGTGGGGCACCCCTGCCCTCATGGCATCACTCAGCCTTTGCTGACAATGTCTTAAATGCCCCAAATGCTTTCTTGCCTCTACTCTCCATCCTAGAGTAATAAAGGAACTGGCAGAGGAACTCTCAGAACTGCTGTCTATTCTCTTTGAGCCATCATGAAGGACGGATGAAGTGCCAGATGACTAGAGGAGGGCTAATGTTGTCCCTATCTTCAAAAAGGGTAAAAAGGAGGAACCTGGGAACTACAGACCAGTCATTCTGACATCAATCCCTGGGAAAATTCTGGAGCAGATGATAAAGCAACCCATCTGTAAGCACCTTGGAAACAATGCAGTGATTACTCGAAGCCAACATGGATTTGTCAAGAACAAATCCTGCCAGATGAATCTGATCTCATTTTTTTATTAAATAACCTCCCTTGTGGACCGTGGGAATGCTGTAGACATAATATATCTCGACTTCAGCAAAGCTTTCGACAAAGTGCCCCAGGATATCCTGATGAGCAAACTAGCTCAAAGTGAGCTAGATGAAACTACGATCAGGTGGATCCACAGTTGGCTACAGAATCGGACTCAAAGAGTGCTTATCAATGGGAAATTCTCAAACTGGGGAGAGGTAACAAGTGGGGTACCGCAAGGCTCAGTCCTGGGCCCAGTGCTCTTCAACATTTTTATTAATGACTTGGAGGACGAGGTGCAGCGAATTCTGATCAAATTTGCAGATGACACAAAATTGGGCAGGATAGCTAATACTTTGGAAGCCAGAAACAAAATTCAAAGTGATCTTGATAGACTGGAGGGCTGGGCAGAAAACAACAGAATGAAATTTAATAGGGATAAATGCCAAGTTCTGCATCTAGGAAAAAGAAACCAAATGCACAGTTACAAGATGGGGGATACATAGCTCAACAACACTACAAGCGAGAAGGATCTTGGAATTGTTGTCGATCACAAGCTGAACATCAGCCAACAATGTGATGTGGCTGCAAAAAAGGCAAATACTCTTTTGGGCTGCATTAATAGAAGCATAGCTTCCAAATCCCAGGAAGTACTAGTTCCCCTCTACTCAGCACTGGTTAGGCCTCATCTGGAGTACTGTGTCCAGTTCTGGGCACCACACTTTAAGAAGGATGCAGACAAACTGGAGAGGGTTCAGAGGAGGGCAACAAAGATGATCAGGGGACTGGAAACAAAGCCCTATGAGGAGAGACTGAAGGAACTGGGCATGTTTAGCCATGAGAAGAGAAGACTGAGGGGAGACAGGATACGGCTCTTCAAGTACTTGAAAGGTTGTCACAGAGAGGAAGGCCAGGATCTCTTCTCGATCATCTGAGAGTGCAGGACATGGAATAATGGGCTCAAGTTACAAGAAGCCAGATTCCGGCTGAACATCAGGAAAAACATCCTGATTGTTAGAGCAATATGACAATAGAACCAATTACCTAGGGAGGTAGTGGGCTCTCCCACACTGGAGGCCTTCAAGACGAGGCTGGACAGCCATCTGTCAGGGATGCTCTGACTTGGATTCCTGCATTGAGCAGGGGGTTGGACTCAGTGGCCTTGTAGGACCCTTCCAACCCTACTATTCTATGATTCTGTGATTCTATGACTTATCGTGAATCATAGACTCTTGTCTGCTTTGAACCCTGTACTCTAAACCTCTGTCTGGGAATCTTTTGCTGGACTTTGAATTGTAACTATGGCTCTGTGTGACTTCTAGCCTTGGGACTTTCTCTTGAACAAATAACATGCTGATAGCCTTTTGCCTATGCTATCTGATTTAAAGCTCTGCCACGAACTCTGAAAAGCTTCATCTGTGTAACCTGATCTACTGCATTAAAGACTTTTGTTGTAATCAGTGATCTGTGTTGACTTGGCAGAGGGTGTCAGAAAGCCAGGCCTGACAACACTATGATTTCCAACTGAAGGGCCTCCCTAGAAGTGGGGGGGAAGGGATAAAGCACCCGAGGTAATCATTGTACCAAAAGTGAACCTATTTGTCTCCTTGTTCCTGAATTCTGGAGAAGAAGATACTTGGAGTATGCATTCTTCATCTGATGCCTTGTTATACATCGCATCTCCAGGAAAACTGAAGCTGGGGGGGTGGGGGGCTTCATATGAAACGAGAAGCAGCTTCAGCTATCTTTGCCAAAAAGTGGGGTGGGCGTCTAGTTTCATATGAAGCAGCAGGTAGGGGTGGGGTAGGTAGGGGACCACTCCGGGGGTGTAGTTCATCCTTAAAAGCATGGGCATCTGTATTGCCCCTGCAGTAGACTTCGAACTCTTAATTTAGAGGTGCCAAGATAGTGATAAATCAGATCCAGGTTTACTTACAGGGAGATACTTTATTGAGTACCATCAGCACACAGGCGTACCCAATGTTGGATCAGACAGCTTCTCTGAACCCAGAGCCATGGGGTAAAATGCGTTTTATACCATACATGTTAGCAGCATGACAACAGCAAGCATTAATTAGCATTCATCTGCAACTTCCCCAGCATAGACCAGCAGTACGTGTGCAGAGGGAAAACAATCAGAACTTTCCCAGCACAGACACCTGCAGCTTTAAGGCAAAACAAGCTTCATTTCCCAGGCATATCCTGATAAGACCCTCTAGCTCATTAGTATGGAATGTGCTTGAGGCCGCACTATAGGCCTTTGACTCATCCTGGTGAATCAAGAGGCCTGTTAGGGAAAACAGCAGCCTTCTGAACCAAAGTCAGAGAGCATTACAGGTCATCTAAGCCCCTCTAAAACTACTAATATCCTTGGTTCAGGCCTGAGGCCATACAGCATCCCATTTGGGGGAGGGAGAAATTAGGAGGACATTAGTGCACATTCCCTGGGTACAGCGAAGTGCCACAATTTTAAAAAAGGAATCTGACTGCAATCGGAGTGAGGACAGAAGACTTTGCGGTAGACGAGTTCTGCCGCCAAGTGTCCTGGGATGCCAGGTGGAGCTGGCTGGAGGACCAAGGAGGGGTGTGTGGAAAACAAGCTATGCACCGTGGGTAGTGTGCCCAATTGTCTGTCAGACGCACCAACCACACACTGTGGGTTGTTCACAAGACAACAGACAGTATGTATCTTGTCACCCATCATGGGTTAGCATGTCATGCGAATCCACCCACTGTTTACAAATAATTGCGCTCGCTCGCGCTCTCTCTCTCTCTCTCTCTCTCTGTACGTAATACTGTACAAACATACAACGTCTGCCAACTGAGAATAACAGTTTCTGCATCTGATGAAGTGGGCATTAGTCCATGACAGCTTATGCCATAATGAAACTGTTAGTTTTTAAGGTGTCACATGCTTCATTGTTTCCTCTTAAATTATTTCCTCCTCTTAAATAAGAAATTCAGACTTATTTAAATAAAAATGTGAATTGCAGAACCTCTTCTTTCTCATGTCATATTGTTCAATATATTTCTTACCATGTGGAATAAGAGAGTCAGTTTTGCTAAGATTTGTATGGTATTGCTAGACTTTGCCAGAGATAGAGGCTATCCATGTGGAGGCTAATTAATCCTACATTGCATTCTGATGCACTCTAGATTTTTGGCCATCTCTTTCAGTAGCTAGCTGCTCTGCCAAACTCTATCCCCTGCTTCCCCAGAATTCATCTCCTTTGAAAGGAAGGATTCAGATGAGCAAAGAGAAATCTGAGTATGACAATGTTGACAGAATCTGTTCTTAAGACTGGCAGTGGGAAAATCTAATAGAAAATAGATCATTCTCAAGACCTGCAAGACAGACACAAGGAGTAGATGATGCCATGAAAGTATTAGAAAAGAATAAAATGTGACGCTGTTGACTGGTGGCACACTGAGCAGTGAATTAAGGTTTATACTATAATCACCATGCTGATGAGCAACAAATAATTTGCAACAAATATTTTTTTTAAAGCGATCAACGTTTGTTAATTGTGGACATAGAATTCATCATGTTTGGAATTTACAAGCACTCTTGTGTTGCTTCTGTAGAACCAAGCAACTCCTGATGATAGTATTATTTTTCATCAGGCATTACCTTTCAGTGCTACGCATGGTCTCATCTGCTTCTAACTTCTTAACACAACGTTCTAAAGTTAGGTCCTTTAAAACAGGGATGGCCATCTGGCAGCCTGCAGACCAAATCTGCCCCCTGAAGCAACCTATCTGGGCTAGAAGTGGTGGCTTCCTACACACAGAAAATGTGAAAGATACTTTTACACATTGCAAGTTGAGGGGGTTCAAATGATCATACCAATTCTTACTCATGCATTAGTGGTAAAACAGGACTAGGTAACCCCACCCCCCACCCCCAAGCTGAGTCAAAGTCTATGTTAGCATATAATGCTAAGCAAAGAGTCCTGGCTTAAGCCAGGATATGCATATGCAGCATGCGGGTGCACGCAGCCTATTCACTCCTCCTCTTGTGTGCGTGGGGAAGCTAACCAGGAAATCACCATTTACCATAGGTTGCCATTACGTGTGAATCAGGAATTGTGGTCATTTGCTTCCAAACAAGTCACATTCATAAGCCAGGTTTAAGCAATTAACTTTGGTTACATGCAAACCAGGAACTGTGGTTAACTACTTCCAAAGAAGTCAAACTTGTTGAACTATTCACTGGATGGGGATCTGTGTGAAAATGAAATCACTGCAGAAATTGTCTCCTCGGACACACACACACACACACACACACACACACCAGTTAATCGTACACTTAGATGCTTCACTGTAATGTAAAAAAAGAAATGTATGATGAGTTTTTACTTTTACCAGTTATATTGCAGAGTTTATGAACTGTGACAAGACTGGGGGTGGTTACACATTTTTGTAATAAATAAATTCAGTTGTGGTTTCCCTTTTTATGCTTCTAAGGTATCTTTAGAAGGGTAGAAGGGCATTTTACTGCATGGGAAAAAGTAGATTTTTTTCCCTATCTGTGGAAAAGTCACCCCAGTCCCAATTGGAGGGATTAACCATCTTTCAAAACTATTCTCTCAGTACATAACACATTGCCCTATCACACTTAAGTTTTAGTTCCATATTCAAATTTTGCTTTGATAAAGCAGATTATTAGACTGGATTCTGTAGTGTTGTGCAAGTAAATAGTATAATTGGATGAAATGCTGTTATATCTAGTTCAGTACTGAAGAGTTAGCATTGCCTGTTTTATATGCTTTTTTGAAAAAGTAAAAACTAACATTAGAAAAATATCCATCTTCAGTGTGGTTCTGGTACTTACACATGCCTAGTAGATGCCATAAATGATTCTGGTTTCTCTCTGTTCTTTCCATTTTATAGCATCATTCCACCTTTTAAAAAGTGTGAAATACTGTCTGTTTTGAGAGGAACTTCCATGGATATTCAAAGATTTTCTCTTACAATGTTTGCATCTGCTTAAGGCTCTTGTTCTAGCACAGCAAATATCTAAGTGGAATTCCCCAAGGACAGCTGTTCTTGGTGGCAAATTTCTTTTGTCCTCCCTATAAATACATCTTGATCTCTTCTCAGTCCTGATCATCGTGATCACAGGGTTGGCCTCTTCAGTCCAGAAAAGAGTGCATTGCTATGAAGTGTGTTAGGGAATTCTCTTCTGGGTTTAAAAAAGGGGAAACCAATAATGACATATTAAATTAGTTGAATATGGTTTATGCTAATAAGTAATTGGCAGTTTTAGAATAGCAGAGTTTTCCAGGGGGGAAAATGGTTGAAAATTGGAATATTTCTGATGTGTTACTGCACATGAAGTTTACACAGCCCTGCCATAGCTTTACACTGGCTGGGTGATCGCATGACATGATAAGCCATGATGGTCTATTTTTCTGAATTAGCCATGATGGTTTATCGTGTCATCTGCGAGCAGTTTTCCCCAACCACAGTGGTTTATTTAGCCAAAATAAGCCACCCAGATAAGCCATGGTCTGCAGTGAGGTTTATTATAACCATCATGGCATATCGTGTTGTCTGGCACTCTAGACTGGTTTAAACAGATTGCCTACAGAGTCCCTTGGCAAGAGTGATCAAAACTGCTGCCGCTGCTCTGCTCCTCTCAAGAGAGCTCTCTTTCTGAGATCTGCCTAGCAACAGATTGTGCTATCCGCCCTCATGGCTTCCTCAGCAGTGTGCTCTACCAGCTTCCAAAGTGTCAAACCCCCACATTTCCCACAGAAAGGCATAACCACACAGGGTTTTGGTTGTGCATCGGGTGCCTCCTTATGAGGGGCACCTGTGTATGACATTTTGTCCTGTTCCTGCAAACTTCCAAGGATTTAGAGTTGCCATCCCCTTTTTGGTGCCGGCAGGCAGGGTGAAAGGGCAGTGCGAGGAGAGGTGGGGAGCACTGGAGGTTGGGTGGGGTGATGGAAATGGGGGTGCAGACGGGCAGGGCAGAAGGGAAGAAGCATGGAAGTCCAGTTGGGGACTGGGGCAGTGGGGAGCGGTGCAGCGTGGCTTGGGGTGGTGGGGGTGCTGGGAAGCAGGTAAGGATCGACGCTGGGGTGAAATTGGCAGTGACAAGGCAGAGACAGGAGAAGATACTCCATAATACACAGCTGGCCAGTCGGAGAGAGGAACAAGACGCAGCTGTGGCATGAGGGTCTTCGGGGAATAGCATCCAGCACAAAGGAAGCTGGGATACCATCCAAGCTGGGCAGGAGGACTACGGGGGGGGGGCGGGGGATAAACTACTCTGCATAGTTTATTGTCCAATCATGTGAGGGATCACAGTAGCTTATTTTCTAAATAAGCTACTGTGAGTAGCTTATAAACTACCATGGCTTAAAGTGACATGCAGACCCGCCCATTGTGTTTAAGTGTATTAAAGCAAAATTTCTTACTGGCAGCCCTAAAGAAGCTGAATCATTTGATTAGGTCTAGCAGGTATTTGCTCCTGGTGCAGATGAGCTAGCTGCCCAGTATCCCACATGGAAGAGAATAGAACTGTGCAAAATCAGTGATAAAACTTTCAATTCATAAGCATAAGACTTTCAATTCATGTAATACTCTACAATGAAACAGACAGGAGGCAAGATATATTTGGCCAACTCTGACAAAACCTAAGATGGTCTGTATGTATTAATATATTTTGATAGGGTACTTTTGCAGTATCATCATACTGCCTAGAGTCAAATTCTTTCTTGGCTTATCCTAGGCCCCAGGTTTATATGACCTAGAAAATACATGGGGGGGGGGGTGTGAATGTATTTATAGCTTCAGACTATAATCAAGGTTATAAATCAAGTAGTGCAGGAAGCCTGTTGGGAAATCAAGTCACTTTCAAAAGTAAAGAAATGTAAAAGTAACATAGCTTTTTGGTTTTGCATATTTGGTTAAACTGGAACTATGTATCCATTAGAAATCCTAACAGTCCTAGTTGGAAAAGTAAATTAAAAAAACTCCAAAGATTAGCTGTATCTGCTTTTATAAACTTTGCATTTAGTAAGTTCTCATGTTCCAGAGCTCTCTTAAAACTGTTTTTACTGAAGTGATCTTTTAAGAGTTATGTATATCAACCATTCAGCAGGTCACGCAGTGTAATAACATCCTTGCATTAATCAGTAACTAAGATTTATATCTGTAGCATCACACTGATAGAAGCTAAAATAAGTACCATGATGTTTATATCAGTTGTGTCAAAAGCATCTCAGTCTAGATGTAATCATTTGGTTTAAGTGTTAGCATTTTTATTGAATCGACATCCTGATCCATGACTCTGTTTATGTCAGAGTAGTTGGATTTCAGCTAGTAGGTCCTATTGTTTTTTTCTATTTTTACAACATCACAGGACTTCATATCATTTTCAAGAGTTTTTTCTAGGATAATTTCTTAGTACAAATTCCTATTTAATACAGAATTCCTATTTTAAAGTGTATAGATTGCAGTGTTTTTAAAAATAAACAAGAGAGACTTACCATGAAATCATTCGCTCATGTGGAAAAAAAAAAAGCTCTGTTGTTATCATGTCATATGTGCAATGGGGTTTTGCACATGCATAAAACTATTCTGCATACCCAAATCATAGATTCTGCTGCATGGAAGGGGAAAAAAAAGTGATCCTGAAGTTTGTCCTTCATTTGTCCTTCATATACATGCTGCTGCATACAGAAAAACAGAGTGACCTGTATGGATTGTGAAGCAGATCCATTGGACTCTGTGGATGTGGCCACTGTTGCTGTACATGTGCAAACCCATCAAAACTGGGGACCCTAAACATGAATTGGCTCTCTCCTGAATATGGTTATGATTTACCATCCATCTCTGTGCATTGGTATGAATGAAAAGCTGCAGGTGATAACCCGTGCTGCTGCGAGTAGAACATATTGCAGTAAGCAGCCTTTTGCATATGCAAATATATGAATTAGGGTCATTTCCTTTTCTTATCTCTGTAGCCATAGGATAATTAGTTTGATGAAACTGCAGTGCTACTCTGTGTTTTGCTTATTTTCCCAGAACAGGTTTAAAATAAACTCAGCTAAAGCAAGGATCAGTTGACACCAGTGCATATGAACCTCCATTGATTGCTACTTTATCTGTATTGTATTTTTTTACACTTTGGAAAATACTTAAGCAATAACCATCTCTCTTTCTTAGATTTCCTATCCATGTATAAAGGAGTGACCATTACATGCAGACTAAAGCAAACCTGGGTGAAGAATTCTGTTCTTGTTGACCTCTAGCTTAGTGCCATGCTTTGACAATAATACTATAAACATACATGGGTTGTCTGCGTTGTTACTTCACAATATAGTAAACTTCTTTCAGTGTGGACTTAACATGTATTCCACTTGCACCAACTTCTGAATGAGGTGGAGTTGGGAGACAGTATTGCTTCTGAGTTACCACACTAAACATTATCCCAGTTTGAAAATGAATTTGTGTGTACCCTCACGTACTACCTTGAAATGTATGCAGACAGAAATCTCAATGCCAGGACTCAACCATTACAGTTAGTGTTTATGTATGTCATTGTGTAATGGTGGTGCAGTGCTAGCGTTAATGGTGCTGCACAGGTGGTAATCAACGGTAGTGCAACGTCATTAGTGCTTGCTAGAGCAAAGCGAAAAAGCTGCAATTTTCTGCCAAAACTCGGCACTGCACCGGCCATTAGCGCTAGTGCTGTATCACCCTTGGGTACTACCCATTATCTTGTGCACCTACTTTTCTGTTTCCTGGCTATTCCCCTCCCTTTTTGTACATTTCATTTTTCAAAAGGTGATGAACATGCCCCAGTAAACTTGTTTATAGGGTTTGTAACTTTTTCTCAAGCCTGTTAATTGCACTGGTGGAATTTGTGAATCAAGAACCCAATATCAGCTTTTGAAGACAGCTGCAATTTCACATTTGCATATCTCTCAGTGGTTAAAAATAAAAGCCAAAAACCTTGATCTGGAAGGCAGACAGATAAGCAAGCTGTGCCCATTCATTCTGAGAGACAGTCCAGTCCAATTCAGTGTGTACAAAAGAGAAAAGGAAGTATGATAGATATGGACCACAATAAACTGTAACAGATATTCACACACAAGAAAGTAATGGAATGCATGTGGTATGTAAGAACAGAATGTTAAATACACTGTACAAGTGTGCTTTTGTATACAAATATTTGTAGGCATGTCATGTTCCTACTGAATAAATCTAAACCTAATGTCAGCATTTTGATTCTATGCTATATTGTTTCAGACAGTAATATGGCAAAAGACCAGGGTACTGGATCACAAAATGGCTTTCATGGCAGTAGTCGGAACTGCTGTTATGGGCAGCATGGTACCATTTCAACATTGTTGTGAAGATCCTGAGGTAAGTTTCTAATCTGTGGGCATTATCCAACAGTGTCATTCTGCAAACTGAAATAGGGTTAGCAGAGCTTCACCAAATCTTTCAGTTGTACAAGCGCTTGTGCATTATGCTTGCGCAACTGGTTGTACAACCACTTGTGTGACCAGTTGGGCAAGTGATTACATAAGCATTCATGCAAAGGAAAGATTTGGTAGAGTTCTGCTAGGACTATTTGAGTTTGTGCAAACATAACTTTAATTGGATTCCCCTACTTCAGAACCTAGTTTCCTGTATTGCAATGTCATTTGCGCTAGCGGAATGACACAGTTGGAATGGATACTGTCCTGTATGTTCCTCCCCCCAGTTTCATCACTATAACAAATTTCTTAGTTTTGCATTTTCTAAGAATAGGATAAAAAAATGAGCGTTGCACTTATGTTAGGGTTGCTACTGTGTGAAGTTTCATTCCCTCGCTGCTGCATACTGAAAATGCATACCAAGAATTTACTAATGCAGTGTTATTTGGGTCTAGTTCAGTCATTTAAAGCATGTTTTTATCTACATTAATGATCCATAGATTTATCATATAAATTGTTGCAGAGTATACTTGTGTACTCCCCTTCATGGATCACTGTCTTGTTGTGGCGAAGGGGCTTTCGTAACTCAGTGAAGCCATAAGCTATGCCGTGCAGGGCCACCCAAGACGGACAGGTCATGGTGGAGAATTCTGACAAAATGTGGTCCACTGGAGAAGGAAATGGCAACCCACTCCAGGATTCTTGCCAAGAAAACCCCCCGGAACGTATCACAATGCTAAAAGATATGATGCCGGAAGATGAGCCCCTCAGGTCAGAAGGTGTCCAATATACTACTGGGGAAGAGCAGAGGGAATTTCCAAGTAGCGCCAGAAAGAGTGAAGCGGCTGGGCCAAAGCTGAAAGGACACTCAGCTGTGGATGTGTCTGGTGGTGAAAAGAAAGTCCGATGCTTTAAAGAACAATATTGTTTAGGAACCTGGAATGTCAGATCAATGAATCAAGGTAAGCTGGAGGTGGTCAAACATGAGATGGCAATATTGAACATCTACATCTTGGGAATCAGTGAACTAAAATGGATAGGCATGGGTGAATTTAATTCAGGTGACCATTATATCTACTACTGTAGGCAAGAATCCCTTAGAAGAAATGGAGTAGCACTCACAGTCAACAAAAGGGTGGGAAAAGCAGTACTGGGGTACAATCTCAAAAACGATAGAATGATCTCAGTACGAATCCAAGGCAAACCATTCAACATCACAGTAATTCAAGTCTATGACCCAACCACTGAGGCCGAAGAAGCTGAGGTTGATGGGTTCTTTGAAGACCTACAACACCTTCTAGAACTAACACCAAAAAAAGATGTCCTCTTCATCATAGGGGATTGGAATGCTAAAGTAGGAAGTCAAGAAATCACTGGGATAACAGGCAAGCATGGCCTTGGTGTACAAAATGAAGCAGGACAAAGGCTAATAGAATTTTGCCAAGAGAACACGCTGATCATAGCAAACACTGTTTTCCAACAGCACAAGAGGCGACTCTTACACATGGACATCACCAGATGGTCAATATCGAAATCAGATTGATTATGTCCTTTGCAGCCAAAGATGGGGAAGCTCTATACAGTCAGTAAAAACGAGACCTGGAGCTGACTGTGGCTCACATCATGAGCTGCTTCTCGCAAAATTTCGGCTTAAATTGAAGAATGTAGGGAAAACCACTAAACCATTCAGGTATGACCTAAATCATATCCCTTATGAATGTACAGTGGAGGTGAGGAATAGATTTAAGGGATTAGACCTGATGGACAGAGTGCCTGAGGAACTATGGACGGAGGTCCGTAACATTGTTCAGGAGGCAGCAACTCAATCCATCCCAAAGAAAAAGAAATGCAAGAAAGCCAAGTGTCTGTCTGATGAGGCTTTACAAGTAGCTGAGGAAAGAAGGGAAGTGAAAAGCAAGGGAGAAAGGGGAAGATATACCCAACTGAATGCAGAGTTCCAGAGAATAGCAAGGAGAGATGGGAAGGCCTTCTTAAATGAACAATGCAAAGAAATCGAGGAAAACAACAGAATGGGAAAGACTAGAGATCTCTTCAAGAAAATCGGAGATCTCAAGGGAACGTATTGTGCAAAGATGGGCATGGTAAAGGACAAAGAAGGCAGGGACCTAACAGAAGCAGATGAGATTAAGAAGAGGTGGCAAGAATACACAGAAGAACTATACAGGAAAGATCTGAATGTCCCCTATAGCCATGATAGTACGGTCACTGAACTTGAGCCGGACATCCTCGAGAGTGAAGTCAAGTGGGCCTTAGGAAGCATTACTAACAACAAAGCTAGCGGAGATGACAGTATTCCAGCTGAGCTATTTAAGATCCTAAAAGATGATGCTGTTAAAGTGGTGCACTCAATATGCCAACACATTTGGAACATTCAACAGTGGCCACAAGACTGGAAAAGGTCAGTTTACATTCCAATTCCAAAGAAGGGCAACGCCAAAGAGTGTTCAAACTACCACACAATTGCGCTCATTTCACATGCCAGCAAGGTGATGCTCAAAATCCTACAAGCTAGGCTTCAGCAGCATGTGAACCGAGAACTACCGGAAGTACAAGCTGGGTTTCAAAGAGGCAGAGGAACTAGAGATCAAATCGCCAACATTTGCTGGATCATGGAGAAAGCAAGAGAATTCCAGAAAAACGTCTATTTCTGCTTCATTGACTACGCTAAAGCCTTTGATTGTGTGGATCACAACAAACTGTGGCAAATTCTTAAAGTGATGGGAGTACCAGACCACCTTATCTGTCTCCTGAGAAACCTGTACGAGGGTCAAGAAGCAACAGTAAGAACCAGACATGGAACAACTGAGTGGTTCAAAATTGGGAAAGGAGTATGACAAGGCTGCATATTGTCGCCCTGCTTATTTAACTTATATGCAGAGTACATCATGAGAAACGCCAGATTGGATGAATCACAGGTCGGAATTAAGATTGCTGGGAGAATTATCAACAACCTCAGATACGCAGACGATACCACCCTAATGGCAGAAAGCGAAGAGGATCTCAAGAGCCTCTTGTTGAGGGTGAAAGAGGAGAGTGCAAAAGCTGGTTTGAAACTCAACATTAAAAAAACGAAGATCATGGCATCTGGCCCCATCAGCTCCTGGTATATGGAAGGGGAAGAAATGGAAGCAGAGAGAGCAGAGGACAGGAAGGCCTGGCATGCTATGGTCCATGGGGTCACGAAGAGTCGGACACGACTGAACGACTGAACAACAACAACAATACTTGTGTACTACCAGTTCACAACAATATTCTTCTATGATAATCACATTAAAGGAGAAACATGCTATTACCTTTAAGTTATAACCCTAAAACACATGGAATGGAGGGGCCATAGCTCAGTGGGAAGAGCATATGCTTTGCATGCAGAAGGTCCCAGGTTCAGTCCCTGGCTTTTCCAGGTAGGGCTATGAAAGAAACCTGAAACCTTGGAGAATCACTGCTAGTCAGTGTCAACAATACTAGGCTAAGTGGGCCAGTGTTCTGACTCAGTATAAGGCAGCTTCCTATCGTCAACTTCCTTGCCAGGAAATTCCCTTGAAATCAATAGGACTGCCTTCCCAGTAATTGTATTTAGGATTGGGGTGGGAGTATTAATGAAATAAAAACAGTTTTGAAAAATGCGTAATGGCTGCATGTACAGAGCTCTTTAGTTTCTGATTGGCTTGTGGCTGACTTGCTATGTATCAAAGCTTATATATTATATCTTTTTATGTAGTGTTTAATAGAGATGGGTGAGCTCTCTGCTTACCTCAGATTAACTTAGAAATTATCCAAGTTCCCCCACCTCCCCGAACAGGAAGAACCTGGATCATTTCCTGAGTAGTCTTACTGGGGCAGCTCTTCAAATCAGCCCATTGGGCAAAGCATTAAAGAAACTGCTGGTAGGCAAAAAACGCCCCTACTCCTGCTTTAGGGGATCTTTAGTCCCAAGAGGATCTACTGTGGTGTAGGGGCTTCTGCCCCTCCAGAAGCAGTTTTCCGAGAAGCACCTCTTCAAAGCAGGCCTTAATCCCCAAAATCATCTTTGGTTCAGATTTTAGTCTGAGTTGGAGACAAATTCATGGCCTGACTATGCTTGCCTCTTCTTTGAGGAAAGTACTGCCAAGTTCCCAAAGTTCATTTCCATGCCTGAGCCTGGCAAACTTCACCAGCATCTCTAGTGTTTAGAGTTACATATGCACTGACTCCAGTCATGCTAATCAAGTTATCTTGTATGATTTGCAAACCCACTTCAAACCATGGTTTCAAATTCTGGTTAGTGAGGGAATCATGATTAGCTTAAATGTAAGTAAACCATAGTAAGTGCTGACAATGGAAGTGAGGGGAGATTTTCTGCTGGAAAGTCACTTAACATCCACTCTCTCTGTTGGCATTCAGCTATAACCAAAGATTTGGCATTATAATGTCTATAAAATCAAACAAATAATATGGGTTAAAGATTTGTGCTGTGTTTTATTTTTAATCATTTTTCCTTTTCATGATTTTAAGTGCTGTATTTTATTCATTCATTCATTCATTCATTCTGTTCTTCCTTTTAAAAGCTCAGAGCAAAGTTTTAACCTGATAATCACTCTCTTAGGTTAGGTTTGACTGAGAGATAGTGACATATCGGCCCAGCTAATGACCTCCAGACTTGAATGGGATTTGAACCTGGGTTTTCCAGGTTCAAATCCCGTGTTCTATCCCACTGCATTGCATGGGCTTTTAATGTTATTTATTGTAAGCTGCCTTGGTTTTCTTTCAAGAAAGGTAATTTAGAAGTCTCTTAAATGAATGTAACTAAAATCCACAGTCCAAAATGTTCTTGTTTGTTCATGAATCAATTGTCATCAGGACCAATGGTTTTTAATGACTATTTTACAGCTTTTTTATTACAATTCTAGGTATTTCTCAGTGGCTTCTTTCCAAAGCCTGATTCAGATGGTTGTTTGACAAGTCATTCAAGTTCAGAAAGAAGCTTCATCTTTGTAAACAATCGACCAGTATATCAAAAGGAAATTCTCAAGGTACTGCCTTCTCGGCAATTTTTCAGAGGATTAGAAAATACTGGCTAGGACCCAAAGAGCTATATTAGCTCAATGGCTAGCTCATACTGAGTAAGATTTTAAACTTTGTACAACAGACCATATCACATACTGTTTTTGAAATTCCTTTCAGTTTCAGAGTTGGTTTGTAGAATTAGTTGCTTGGCTCTTTGGACCTTGGTTGTGAAATTTTATCTTATGCACATTAAAAAATTGAGAGTTTCCACTGTTGAAATAATGTCATATTTCTAAATATAGTTTGTTGTCACAGATTACTAATGGGTAATTAACTGGTGGTATTAGCTACCTCTTTTGTAAGCTTAGAGCTGTAATGAGCCAATGTTGTATAATTTGGAGCATTTTGACTGCCATGCTTAATAGAATTAATGCAACTAATATAATATATACAAGGTAGCAATTGTAAGTGAAATACTGTTCTGTTACATTAGCATTTAATATTTTCAGCAAAAAAGTTTATGTTACAAAAAGTGCACAGCCTTTTGAATCACAATGAAGACTGATTGTTTCCTCCCCCCGCCCCCAATCGTGATATGTTGGAATAATTATGGCTGTTTATGCACATAGAAGATAAATATTATAATCATATATTGTATTTATTCCAAACTAGGAAGTACTTTTTCAACCCTGCTCTTTTTGGTGTATATTTTTAGCTGGCTCAACGGTACTATAACCTGAAGTCGCACAAGGATTCTAATCGTTTGTACCCTATTTTCTTTATCAATATCACTATTCCTCCATGTGCTGTGGATGTCAATTTAACACCAGATAAATCTCAAGTATTGCTGCATAATAAGGTACAGTGTGGATAGATATATTCTACATGTGTAAATTTAACAATGTATATTTTATTCTAATGATGGCATTTTTTAAAAAATGGGTTCTGAGTGTGCTGTCTCTTTCGCATGGCTTAGGTTTTAACATGAGAAGAACAAAGTCCATTTCTTATGGCTTTTGGGTTGGCTTAATTATGCTGTAAATAACCAGCATTCATTCTTTTTGTAATACTTCTGGGTTTTCTTTTTAGGAGTCTGTCTGTCTTGCTATTGAAGATGTCTTGACATCATTGTATGGACCTCTAACTGGGGCTATGTTTTGTGAAACTGATATAACAGATGCTACCTTAGAAGACATCTTCGTTAATGAAACAGAACAAATGATTGGGTCTGCTAATGAAATTGAATCCCGTAGTAACGAAGATCCACATGCATGTGTGTCATCGTTTTCATTTAGTAATGATGTGCAAAATGGTGAAACGGAAACAAATACTGAGGTTGGTTTGAAGAATCAGACATTGTGTAATAATTCTTCTAAAGCTCTTCCTAGCAAAATAGAAATATCTGGCAATGAGACAGTTGGATATGATAGATTTCAAGATGGCACACTAAATAATTTTCTATCTGAGGACCAACAGAGCAAGTCTAAGGTAGTATTTACCCTTGACAGCAAAACCTTATTAGACATTCATTCTAAAAACAGCATTGAAGGTGATTTGAGAAATGACAATTTCCAAGAAGCAGAAAAAAGAGAAGGAGTCATAATCCCAAAAGGTTCTTCAGAAGTCACTGCTGATAAATGGAGTTTGGGGAATGCATTTAAAAATTCCAGAGGAGAGAACATGGAACCTATTCAGATTTTAATTCCTGGAACGAAAGAAGCGAGACCCCAAAATAAAAATGATGGAGATAACCAACAAAAATGTCAAGAGGAAAATAATCAAAGTATTAAAATACCAAATGTGGTAAATGATAAAGTGGGACAGATTACAGCCTATGATTTAATTAGAAGTCGGATAATAAGGAAACCCATGTCAGCATTTGCCCTTTTTACTCAAGACCATCGTCCTAGATTGTTGACTGAAAATACCAAAGTAAGTACAGAAGAACTAATGCTAAAAATGGAAGAAATGTGGAAAATGCTGAATGAAGAAGAAAAAAAGGAGTAAGTTTGCAGATCTTACATCTGTTCACTAAAACTGGACAGCAGTTTCCATCTTATGTGATTCATTATGTCCAAAATCCTTATTAATTTCAAAAGCCTAACAGAAAATGCTTTTGGTTTGATGGTTATAACTTGTTGCATTGGTATTTTATTGCTGATTATCCACTGCTTAGTGATTTATAATACTAAATATCACAACTTTTTTCCTCTCAGTTTTTCAATGAAATGTGTTGCCCAATTATATGAAATAGATTGAATGCCTTTTCAGCACATAAATTCACATCTCCTTATACACGGATGCTTAGCTCATTCATACTTTGCATTTGTAATTAACATTTGGCAGAGAGGCAGTACCTTAAGGGACTTCAAACATAGATGGGCAGTATCTCTATATATGTAGAGTTTAGCTCTATAATAATGGGTTCCAGCATTTCACTTAGGTCAGATCTAGATGTTAGCTTCCATTTGGTGCTATTATCCTTAGTCAGACATTTGAAAAAATTTCTGAGCAAGGTTGGGAAAGTTTTCCCTTGGAACAGTAAATACTCTAGAAAACCAACTTGTGAACTCAGTCAGCGATATGTACCCAAAAAGGGCCAACGTAAGATGAATCTCCTTGGATTTTTAGATTGCTGGGATTGGAAGCACTGAAACGGCATAGTGCTTGGGGCAGAGAAAGCCTATGCTTTCCAAAGGAGCGCTCTGATCTTGGAACGCTCCAAATATCCCATGCTCTGCAGTTAGATGCCCTGCAGTGAAGAAGGAGCAATGGAGATTTTCACCTCTCTGTCCTCCTTGGGTTTTGTTTTGTTTTTAATATATTTTTATTTATTTTATATGAATGAAACAAACAGTACCAAAATTACCAACAACCTCATCAGTGCTTCAGTTTCCCAGCAATATAATATTCTGATGAGGACACCACAATAACAAAAAGTGAAGAAAAAAGAAAGAGAAAAAAATAAAGGGAAAAGGGAGGAGGAAAGGAAGCGAAGAAAAAAGAAGAAAATTCCTTCCACCTTGCCCCCGCTCCCTCTCCCTCCCCACTAACGAATTGAATTTAAGCTCCAACACCCCCCGGTCTGCAATGTCATTCTATCCTATAGACTATGTCTATAACCTTAACAATCTTACAATTTAGTATACAACCTTACATTTCTATATCATATCATCAATCTTATATCAAAAAAGAGGTCTAGAATTAATTCCTAAAAGCCTAGTATTATTGGTAATT
The DNA here is from genome assembly GCF_057233095.1 of Heloderma suspectum. Taxonomy (NCBI): domain Eukaryota; kingdom Metazoa; phylum Chordata; class Lepidosauria; order Squamata; family Helodermatidae; genus Heloderma; species Heloderma suspectum. Next base: position 200,234,473 of record NC_139458.1, read on the forward strand.
TATATATATATATATATATATATATATATATATATATATAAACAATAAAACTTAATATAAGCCTTCAACATTCAGTAATATATTTTATACTAGATATATTATCTATTTTAAAATAAAAGCAAGAAAAAGTAAGAAATGAAATAAATGAAAGAAAGTAAGCAAATATATATATAATCATTTATCTTCTGAGTTAGCCTGGATCAAATAGACTAAATAGAAACAATTAACAAAGCTTGTTTAAAGATTCCAGTTCATGGGGTTGTAACAAAGTTCTCACGCTTTTTTATTTTCAGCCAAGCCTCTGCCATTTCATGATTTTGAAACTTCTTCATCTGACCTTCAGACACAATACAGAGAGTAGCAGGATATTTTAAGTAGTATTGTAAATTCTTTTTTTTGCCAAGTTCTTTGCTTTGATAAATTGCCTTCTTTTATTCGCCACCTCTTTAATGTAGTCTGGAAATAGCATAACTTTATCTTCTTTCCAGGAAAAGCTTCGTGCCTCTCTAGCCAAATGCAGGATAAAATTCTTTGTAGAGACTTTTGCAAATTGAGTTGTGATGATGTAATCAATCCCTTTAGCATTTGGCACACAAAATGCCTGCTCAATATCAAGTAAATAATCAGGTGGAATAGGGAGTATTTCGTGCAAAAGTGTATCCACAAAAACAAGCAATTTTACATAATTAGGCAAATTTTTAATCCCCAAAATACGTACATTGGATCTCTTCGTGAAGGCCTCCAGTTGAGAAATTCTAAGGTGTTTTTAAAATAAATTTGTGTCGTGGCTTTGTTTCCAGCCACACGGTCTTCAAGCTCATTAATTTTCGACTCCATTTTTTGCTGTGATGCATTAATCAAATCTACAGCTCCTTGCAGGGCGGTGATGGAATTTTGGATTAAATCCAACCTCTTGACTTGCACTATAAATTGCGAAGGTCTTTATCAGCGTAAATAATTCACCTATATCTTCTCTTTTTGACATTTTTGACACAGAAGGTTTGGGGGGAGTAGATGCGAGCTCCCTTCTCCTCGGCACAGACATGTTTCTCTCAAGCAGATCTTACAGGTCCTCAGATGTTCTCAAATATTGTTAAAATCATCCCTCAAAGGTTGTTGATATTTCTTAAAGCACATATTATATGGGACATGTCAGCCCTGTTTTCTCCTATAAAAGAGGAGTCTCAGTACAGCTTTTTGCATTGGTAAAGCTCTGGGGAGATAATCCTGGCATCCAGCCCCCCCACTATCGCATGGTAGTTACCTTTCTCCAAGATGTTGTCCAAAGCTTGCTTGCCTTGCCCCCCCCCCTTTCCATTCCAGGAGGGAGATGAAAAGGTTTTTCAACCTTTTAAAAAGCTGTTTGAGAAAGCTTCCCCATAGGAAGCTACCAGAGCAACATTGGTCCCACCCGGAAGTCTCTGTCCTCCTTGTTGTTGTTTTCTCTAGAAGGGCTTCTGAGCCCCTCTAGAGAGGTCATGCCGCCAGGTGTGGGACCAGGGCTGGAGAGGCCACAGGCTACTGTGTATGCTGGCCTTTCTTCTCCTCTCACCTTTCACAGAACATCCATTTTTTCCTCTCACCAAAGTTGCATTTGTGATCTCGGGAAGCAGCCGCTGTGGTTCTTTCAGAACACAGAGTCCCCCTCCTGGGGTCATACCAGTGTCTATGTCACGTTTCCCTTGGGCCCCCTCTTTCCTTATGCAGTCACACACACAGATAGAGAGGCTTCAGCCTCATGCCTTTAATTCATTATCAACAGGTTCATTACAGATGCAAATCCTTGAAGACTCTCAGACTACAAAGGAATGCCTCGAAGGGATTCAAATGGGAACACCGAAGTTGCCTGCAGTTTGAAGTGAGGCTTGCTGGCTAGACTAACTTAGGGAGGAATGTCCCTCCCTTCCAGTGATGCTTCCGTACGTTGCCTCTCACACATCGCTAACCGGGTCGACCGTCTGAGCGCCACCCCTGACGTTTCCCTCTTAGCTCTGCGCTGCAGTCTAGCATCTCTTAGGTCACAGCCCCCACCCTCCTCCTCCTCCTCCTCCTCCTCCCAGCTTCTCACAGAGGGGGGCAAGGGGGGGCTTCAGGCCTGGCCATCTGGGACTTAGTAACCTGAGAAGCACGCCTACCCATATCTGGCTTGGGAAAATGCATCCCCCGGTTCTGGCTGTTCCTCTTCTGAATCTGAGCTGCTAACTATCTGCCTGTGCTCAGAATCAATCCTGACAGTCTACAACTTCGAGAGGGGGACTCCGAAAAATCTTGTGGTTCCTGGGACGCTCTCCCAGGACCATAAGATTGCACCCTTAGAGAGCAATCCTGTGGTCTCTCGACTTCTACAGCAATGTGAGACCTTTACATTGCAAGACTGTCTGCGCTCCTCCCTCCTATTCACTCTCTAGTTCTAAATTATTGGTTGGCAGCACCTAGAAAAAGCAACCCTGGTGATAATGGAAGTTTCTGCCAGTTAATTACTGTGTAGACTCTGTTCACAGTTGCATTTATATGTGTGAGCTTAAACAGGGAAAAGGTTAGAATGTCTTATATAAACCCGAATTGTCTTCTGTCAGTAAGCTAATCAAACTCTCTGAAATTTGGAAGATAATGGTTATAGGTCAGAGCAAGACTACTGCAATGTTTAGGATATATTTCCTTTGTAGGGACTTGACCATTTTCATTTCTCCCATATAGGTGATTGTATTTTTGTACTTAATGTTTTCTTGGAACATGATCTATTGTTTATCCTAAGGGAACCATTATAAGTTTATTTCTTGAAAAAAATACCTATTAGTACTACATGTGTATGTTAGAATATTATCATAAATTGTGACTTTTATTGCCCTTATTTTCTACTGTTAGATTCAGTTATTTACTATTCATGTAAATAATCAAGTCTGAGTGATTAATAGTTGTAAATAATGTGAAGATATGTTCAGTTAAAATAATGTATTGCTAGTACTGTTGTTAAATAGCACTTGCTACTGAAAATTAGATTATTTATATGAGAGACAAAACAAAGATATTAAAGCAGAGTAGGAAAATAAATTTCGATTCTCCCACCCCAATAGTTTCTGTTCAAGAGACAACTAATTTTCTAGGTGTTTGTGACAGAATCATTGCCAGTTTTCATGTGCTCTACTTTCTCTCTCCTTCCTCTCCCTATACCCTTTCTCTTCGTAAGATATGAAGAAAAAGCTGATAGAGACCTGGAACGGTACAACAGGCAAAGCAAAAAAGCTATGAATCAAAGTATGCAGATATCAACAAAAGAAAGAGAAAAAAGACACAAGGTCAAACTGAAAGGCAGTCTATCTAATCAGGAGAAACATGAAAAACTTTTTCATTCTCAAATGGAAAAGAAATACAATAATTGCCAAGCAACAAAAATTGTACACGTGCCTTTCTCTATGGATTCATTCAAACATAAACTTCACATGCTTGAACAGAAAGAGTCAGACAAAGATGAACGTTGCCTAATTCATCTTCTGAATTTTCCTGATGCGTGGATAATTGCCTCTGAGAAAAAGATAATGATGCTGAATCCATACAGAGTAGAAGAAGCTCTTCTATTTAAAAGACTTCTTGAAAACCATAAACTTCCAATAGAGAAACTGGACAAACCAATTGAATTAACTGACAGGTAAAATCAAAATAAAAGCAATTTTAAGATTATTGTATTCTTAAGTGATTAAAGGTTTTGAATTTATGACACTTTAGTATTCCAAATTATGTCACTTGTACATTTGATAGTATTTGATAAAATTGAAAACTATGCCCAGAACATAGTGTTGTAGTGGACCTACTCAGTAATGTTGCTTGGTACTGCCAAAGTACATAGTACATAATGTTGCGGATGATTGGCAGTTTGTCATAGATGTGAACAGATGTGTAGAAATGCAACAGCTCTCACATGGTGTTTACTATCAAGACTTATGTTTGTGCTCAAGTGTTTCATCATATTTAGATGGCAGTGCAAGGAAGGGCTTATAATTTGAATGTTTATATGGTTTCAAGATAGATTCCCTGTATGCCTTAAGTATTTTGTAGCGTTGTGGGGTGTTTTATTTTTTGCCTTTGGGATTAATTAGCCTGGTGTGAGGAAATGAGGCAATGCTTTTTTTGCTTTCTGTATGCATGTAGGGGGAGTTTCTCTATCTGTTCTCTGTATCATGAAGCTCACATGTTGGAGGTCTCTGATAAATGTGTGTGTGTTTGCCTTTTGTTTTTGTATGTGCCACTACTCCATTAACATGCTCTAAGCAGTTATAGTAATCATCTTAATTGTTAACGGAACTATGAAGAGGTTTAAAAATCCTTCACTAAAGAAATGGTCTATCTGTGATGTAAGAAGTCCATTGCACCCTCTATTATGTTTGCTGAGCTAGTAGAACATAGGAAAAACCCCATGATTATCATGGTGGCTGTGAAGATCTGAGATGCACACAGTAAGGTAGAGATGTTGATGTGGAAGACACATCAACAGCTAACATAGGTGGCATCAACAATTCCACCTGTGTTAGCTCAGTCAGGGAGTCTCTTCAGCAGTGGAGTAGATGAAAACATTAAGGCTGCAATCCTATACCCACTTACCTGGGAGTAAGCTTCACTAAACTCACTGGAACTTAATTTGAGTAGATTTATAGGAGAGCACTGTAACAGAATTCCAAGTGACACGATATTAGTTGTTGCAATGAAACAACAAGGAGTCTGATAACATTTAAAAGAATATACTTGAAAGACGATAACATTTATTGTGTTATATGCTTTTGTGTGTTGAGCCCACTACATAAGATGCATCTGTAGTCAAAGAAAGCTTATGCCACATAAATGTGGTAGTCTTTTGAGGAGCTATAGAATCCTAAGACTTTCCCTGCTCTCCAACCCGAGGATACTTGGCAAGAATACGTTGTTGTGTTGCAGCAGTGACTCCTACTTCCCTGCGCTCCCTCCTAAATCTGATAAAAACCCACCTATCTAGCTACAGAGGCTGAAGGCTTGAGATAAGATCTTCAGCCTCATTCAGCAAGTTCTAATTAATAGAAGATGTTTTATTGTGAAATACTATGAAATCATGGATGGTTGATGTTCTATTAGACACTACCTAGCTTAACAACAGGGGTCTATAAACTAGGGCTGGACTTACTAGCCAAGCTTTATTGTCTAGCAGCCAGCTGTGAAGTCCAGTTTACCACAATTTCAGTAGGCCTTATGTCTATACTTAGGATTACACCTTAAATGGATTTCTCATCCTACTAAGGCACTTAATCAATATTAGTACTTTAAAAGACTTATGGTGCAATCCTGTACATGTTTATTCAGAAGTAACTTGCCTTTTCAGTGGGCCTTACTCCAAAGTAAGGCTGCATAATATCGCAGCCTCAGAATTTAGAATAGCAGTCATAGTTAATTAGTAATTTTAACCACTTCCTTCCTCAGGGAAGGAAGGAATTACCATGGAAATGTGCCTCTTCTCTGTACTTGCCTATAAAATTCCAGGAGTGCTTCTAAGCAGGCACCTTCTGTATGTGAGGGGGGTGGGGAGAGAGAAAGAGAGAGAGCCATCTGTCCACCCTCACATATTTTGAGATTCATTAAGAATTCAGGTGGCAGCATCAAAGCCAGTGCACATTAGGGGGTGAGAGAGCACAGAGGTCTAGCCCTCATTCACAGCGTAATAAACAGTGGTTTATTAAGCTTGGAACATTGCATCTGATCCAGCCCTATGAGTTTGCATGGTATTCTTAGTTTGGAAAAGTTACCTTCCACTAGTGAATGAATTTAATAAAGAGCCAGTTGACAGCTGTAAGATATCACATGTGTAGAAACCTCAGTGTATCTATAAAGGCTATGGGCTCAAGAGAGCAACAAGTCACATGGTTGAAGTGCCTCCTTTCAGTTCTCCTTAGTGGTGCATTCTGCACAAGGAGAGACTTGCTGCTGCCCACTCACCATCACGACAGTGCAATTTTGCTTCAGATAGAAGGAACAAGGGAACCACTGCCCACACTTTGCTTTCCTTGCTTTCCCTGGCACTGGCTGTTCTTGTTTTGGGAGGGAAAAGAGTTGTTTTGTCTTGTTTAAGGAGGGGAAAGAGTAGGAAAAAATAGAAAATGCTAGAAAGAACAAAGAAAGCAAAGAGCTGAGCAATTTTTTGTTCCTGAGCCTCTACCTAGGAAAATTGAGACCCCACCTTCAATGATGGCAAGTGAACAAGCAGCTGCAATGACTTTCTCCTTGGGAGCACAGGACAAAGGATGGCTGGAAAGTTTGTAGTTCTCTGTTTGTGGCTCTCTGAGCTTTATAAGCATTAGAAGCTTTTTTACAGGCTTGTTAAGATACTATAAGCCAGCTGGAAGTATTTGTATAAAATATGACAGTTCTAACGTCCTTTGGACATATGCACTGTGATTATGTGACCCTCCGAATTAAAAATATTCCTTTCTCTGTCACTTGTTTGAAATGGTATCTTACACTTACTTAATTTTCAGTCTTTTTAGTGGCCCTCATTATATGGAAGCTCTTTGGAGTATGACCAAGGAAAATGTAAGGTTCGATGGATCGTCCTATTTCTTGGATTCAAGGCTTGTAGCAAATGGATTTAAGATAAAGATAGTTCCAGGTATTATGTGGTTTCATATGTTGTTTTTGACCCTACACCTGTAATTCTTGGTATTTGCCCCTTTTCATATTATAATAGAAAAATCATAATGTTTGTGGCTCTTTACCTTTTTGTCAGATAAAACGATTATTCACTAGGTTTTAATAATGAGAAGAATGACGGTGGTGTGTTAGGCCAGACTGGACAAGATGATGGCAAACACATATGCTTAAACTCGGATTTGCCCATCTCGGGTGAGGTGTCCAATCTGAAGAGCAAAAAAGGTATGTGGGTGAGGAGTGCAGATTCCCTTTGGATTACGTTCCTTCAATCTGTCTCCCAGTGATTTTCCCCAGATCAACTCTGATTAGTTGTAGCATGCTCAATAGGAAGATAATCACCTCAGGGGATAGTTTGCAAGGAGGTACACTATGGACGAGGGTAGAGGCACAGGTAGTCTGCAGTCCTCGCCTACGATACTGCTTTTGCTCTTAAAATAATTTTCATTGTGATTGGGGCAATCTGGGTTTAAACACTATGTCATATCAGTTTGGCCTTTTAATAGGACTGATTTAAGCAAGTACTTATTAATGGATTTTGATTTTGACTGGATTCTGCCTCCTGTTTACAAATGTACACATAGCCAGAAGCACATGAAGCAAGAACTTGTAGAACTATAGCGGCAATATCTTGGGTGACCAGGAACTCTTGCATTGCTTGCCTTTATATTCTCAAATGGCTCCTGGTGCTCAAAATGTTTATATGCTTGTATCTTGAAATGTCTCCTATTTGTAGAAAATTTTGCTATTCTATTTTTAAAATTAATCTCTGCAATAGTGTGGAGTAGAGAGATTACATCTGTCAAATACTAGAATGCAGGCTCATTCAATAATGTCCTTAACCTATAAAATTAATTGCCCTGGATTATGTGGCCACTAACATAAATGGCTCTAAAAAGAATTGTTAAATTTATGAGGAATAAGTATATCAATGGCTACTAGCTGTAATAGCCAGGAATGGAACTTCCATACTCGGAGCTTGTAGGCTTCTAGTGACCATATGCACAGAACAGACAATGGTTTTTGCTATCTTGCCTTATTTGTGTCTGGCTAGCCTCTGTCAGAGACGCAACTGTTGGGCTAAATGGAACTGTGATTTGACCCACCAAAGCAGGCCACATCTCTGTCTAGCCTAACAAATTTTGTCCTTAGGTTAAATGCCATCTTTGGCCCAGTCCTTTACCAATTTCCATTTCATCATTTGTAAACACTATATCAATTATAATGCTTTTAAAAAATGTATTTGTTTAGATGCATTTTCATTGCACAACGCCATTTGATGCATTTATCAATTCAGTATTCAAACAAGTGAGAAAGAGTTGATTTTGTTTTAATTTTTAGTTTATTCCCACGTAGTTTACTTATATGGACTGAAAGGGCACTATTGTTTTTCAGCAATTATGACCAATATTTTTGGAAGTTTTGCTAAAAAATAAACCAAAGTAAGAAATAGTACCACTCTAGTGTGCTCTACAATCATATTCAGTTCTCTGTATCTCCGTGTGGCTTTGCTTCTAGATTGTCACGCTGGTGAAAAACACTAGTGTGATGTGGAAGAGCAGACTGGAGTGCAGGCCTGACATGTTATCACAGCCAGGCTTGCAGACTTTCCTGCTCCAGTCCAGGCATGCTGCAGACCTCTGCTACCTGTGCCTCAGATTGTACACCAATGTTTTTTACATTGGAAACAGAGATGTTTCAGTGGTGAAGTTCTGATAAACATTTGTTTTGACACAACAATGTGGGAAGTTAGTTTTAATTGTAATATGATGCCTAGATGATAACTCACTAGGTCTAGGCAAAGATTTGCTGTGAGTTCTTAGAAATGCTATAGCTTCATGTGTTACCTTCCCAGCCCCATATGTAGAGCGATGACAGATCTATTGTAGCAAATGGGACACTTACTAGATAGGTCTCAAAAGAAGAACCTTATAAAAATATCTTAATGAACACCCAGTTTCTTTCATTAATAGATTATTGTTTTCTTTTGTTAACCATATAACCTGATGAACACTTGCTATAGGCCAGTTTTAAATTCAGTTTTATAAGTAAAGGCTCCTGTCAGCATATTCTGTGGTAGATTCCAACTACTGCAGAAAAACAAGTTTCCATTCAATGCAAGACTGTTACATTAATTTCCCTGCCCAAAGGTTATGCTTCCTGATCAACACTATTTTGTACTGCTTAGTACTTAATTGAGCTGAGCTCCGTAACCTATTTTTCGTGCCAGAATCAGTACCTACAAAAATGACATTTTAAAAGCATAGTAGAATTTAATATAGTGTTAAGAGTCAAATTTATGATGAACATATAATAATGTTACTCAAGTCAGGTGCGGCAGCTAAAACATTTATCTTCTTCTTCATGGTCTCTATGCATCACCCATATGGGCTCTGTGCCTGCACAGAGCCTTGATTAGGAAAGCTTCTATAGCTGAGGAAGTTTGGGTGGGATCCCTTTCCTCACCATCCAGGTGTGCATGTCCTCAGTGGGTTCTCACTTATTCTCTCAGTTCTTGCCAGTTTTGCCCTCACACAACCCACCTGCCATGCAGGAGCCTGCTCCAGTGTTGGGGCCGTCATCCACTCAGTGTTGTATTCCGCCGAGTACACAAGATCCTCCCACTCTGGGCTGAACTTTGGTGCTTACATTGGCAGAAAGACTAACAAAAAAGGGAAATGTCTATAAGCAGGCTAGTCTATCTCCTTCACACTCAAAGAAGAAGAAGAAAAAGACTTCTAAAGAGTCATATGATTCTGCTTGGGATGGAGCATTGGGACCCTCGGGTCCTTCTTACTCTGTGTGAGTGCCTTGTGACCGGGATTGATCCATACAGGCCGTGTCGGCCAGCACTTGACTCGAGATGAAGAGCCGACCATACCACTCATTTCGGTACAGTCTTCTTGGGATCAACAGCAACCACTGATTCCAGCTATGTCTCCTGCTGCTCCACGAATGTCTTCCACTTGGATGCAGTCACCTGTACCGTCAATCTTATCTGCTGCTCCACCAATGGTATTTTCACCTATTTTGGTGGTGCAGTCAATGCAAAGGGGATAACCCATTCCAATTACGTCTACATCAGAGGGTGACATACAGGACCTGTCTCTGATGGAACTGATCCCTCAACTACCTCATTGTTATGGCTTAGAAGGCCACGAATGGCACCCATGCTTGCCTGAGTCGGTGTGGTTGTGTGCCTCCTTACTACAGGTCATGCTCCTAGTTTTTGCAAGTGAAGCCAATACCGGGGATGGTCCAGATCCTCATTCTCAGAATGCGGTGGCATTTAGCATGGGATGTGCAGTACAAGAGACTCCAGGATTGGGTTGACTATCCTGAGCCTTGCTATTGGGGAGGGAGTCGGTACCATCAACACCCATTGGCTGCAGTGTCGAGGCCTACAGATCAACTGGTCACTCTGTGCCCTTTGGCACTGTTAGCACCACCAGTCCAGCAAAAAGAGATTCAACCTGCTTTACTGTTTGTTCAGCAAGGACAGACAACCCAGCAACAGAATATATTGCCAGTTTTGCTGCAGCCACAGACTGTATAGTTACAAACTGTCCTACCAGTTATTCAGCCACCATCTGCACTGCCTTTCAGTGCACTGCTCGATACAGGCAGCAGGCAGCCACTCCACACAGAGGTGAGGGAGACGTGCCTGCTGAGTCAAATCCTTTCAGGGGAGTCTCCAATGACTGGAATGGAAGGTTACCCGTCAGATACTACATCTCAAGCTTCATGCCGTCCCTCCATGTCCTTGCCAGATGTGATCATTGGCTCCAATGAAGCCATATTGCCATCAGAAGATGTAGGACAATTCTCTAACCAGATTCTTAGAATGGCACAGGCTTTGGGCCTAGAGACTCAGCAAGTGGCTTCCATGGTACAAGACACTGTTTTTGACTCCGTAAATGTGGAATCTTTCAGACCTGTGGCCATTCCTCTACTCCCAGCATTAGAGGAAACCATTAAGCAATCCTGGAACTGATACCTAAGCACCTGGAGGGTATGTACCACCTACAGGAGGCCAATACTGAGTACTTCTTCAAACATCCAGCCCCAAATTCGATGGTTGACAAAGCCTCAAAGGGCAGGGCCCACAGAATGCACTCCTCTCCAACAAGCAAGGAAGGCCAGAGGCCTGGACTTACTCAGGAGGGGACTATATTCCTCCACAGTGATGGGCCTTAAAATATCAAATTACCAGGGCGGCAATGTCAGGGTACCAACTACTGCTTTGTATCAAAGTATCAAAAGACTTACCCTTTGATGGGCAAGGTTGTTCAATACAAAAACTGACAATGCGCTCGACTCGGTACAGAAGGCCTGCACCACAGTGTGTTGTATGTGTTTTATTTCGCAGCAACTTCCCAGGCAACGGCATTGGTTTCAGTCATCTGCCACTTGGTACCAACCTCATCAGCAAGTTACAGCACAACAATAACAACAGTCACAGGCAGGTCAGTCGGAGAAATCATTTCCATTTTCAAAATTCCACAATTATCAAACAAAACATGACAGTAGGAGCAAGTGGCATCTTTGACTTCTTCCCTGCCATTCTCCCTCACCTTGTGGCCTAAATGCCCATTTTTGGAATATGCCTGTCTGCTTACCATCCCCTGTGGTGCAACATCACATCCAACTCCTGGATCCTTGCCATAGTCCAGAGGGGCTACCAGATCGAGTTCGATATCCTCCCTCCACTCGGTACCATGTTGGTGACTACTCCATCCCCAGTCCTCCATACTGAAGTTCAGATCCACCTTGAGAAAGTGGTGATTGAACCTGTCCCATGAGCTCAATTTTGGGATGGTTTCTACTCAAGGTACTTCACGGTACTGAATAAGGATGGAGGGCTTTGGCCGATCATGGACCTTCGACAGCTAAATCTGTTCATTTCATTTCACCCAGGAAGTTCCACATGGTTTCTCTGGCATCTATCCTGCCTCTCCTCCCTGAAGAAGATTGCTTCGCCTCTATCAACCTCAAAGACGCCTACTTTCACATCGCCATAGATGAATCACACCAGCGTTACCACCGCTTTGCCATCGGTACCGACACCTACCAATTCCAGGTGCTGCCCTTCAGTCTTGCCACCGCGCCAAGGGTATTTATCAAGGTCTGCTCCCACCTTCAACTGCAAGGCATAGAAGTCTATCTGTACACAGATGATTGGCTGTTGGTGGTGTCAACAAAAGGTCAACTTCTTTGGTGGATAGAGGTGACCTGCAATCTCTTTCAGGAGCGTGGACTCTATATCACTGTGGAGAAATCACATCTTGTACCGACACAACGGATCCAATTTATAGGGACATTGTTGAATCCCCAAATGGGCCCCACCTTCCTACCCAACTCCAGGGTAAAAATGCTGACTTTTCTGGCATTGGAACTGTAAATGAGTAGATCTGCCATGGCGCTCAAGGTCCAAATTCTCCTGGGTTTCACGGCTGTGACAATGACTGTTGTTCGCTAAGCTCAGTTGCATATGAAAGAACTCCAAAACCAGCTCATATGCAACTTCGATACCGATTGGGACACCCATCGAACCAGACTCTGTGCGCCCCCAATTGTCAGAGACTCCATCCAGTGATGGTCGGTACCAAGCAATCTAACCCAGGGCATGCCATCCCTTCATCCCTTCACAATCCAGGGTTGTGACTACAGATGTGTCGCTCTCTGGATGGGAAGCTTTGTCCAGTGTACAAAGTGCTTCATGCATTTGAACTGGACCTGGTGGGCAGACTGGTCCAGGTCACTTCAAACAACACGATTGTCATTGCATATTTGAACAAGCAGGGAGATACCAGATCCCCCCCGTTTTTCAACTTTATGCTCCAGAACTTCAAATGGTGTGTAGCCCATCGAATTGGACTTGAGGTAATACATGTGGCTGGTGTTGACAGTGCCCTGGCCAGTCAGCTCAGCCAGACCATGCTGACCTCCCACAAGTGGGAGTTGGACAGAATGGTTCTGAACAGCCTCTTTCTGCTTTGGAGGATGCCAGAAATCAACCTTTTTGCCTCAAGGGAGAATGCAGTTTTTACAACATTCTGCAGCAGAGCAGGCCAAATCCTGGGATCAATGGGTGATGCCTTTGTTTTTCAGTGGACACAGGCATTGTGCCCCCCTCCTTTCCACTGATAACCAAGGTCCTTGCGAAGATTGCAGTGGATGGCACCGGGTGCATCATTGTGACTCTGTGGTGGCTGCGCTAGCCTTGATTCACCCAGCTCCTCAAAATGGCGAAGGGTCGGTACCAGCAGCTCCTATTATATCTGTCTCTCCTCACGACAGAGAAAAGCCAAATCCAACACCTGGACCTAACAACTCTCCACGTAACAGTGTGGAAGATCAGGTGATGGACACTACTTTGGCTTCAGCAGCGATCCAGAGGGTCCTTGATGCAGCCTGTAAGCCGTCTATACAGTGTTCCTACTCAAGGAAATTGACTGCTTTTTCTGCCTTTACTCATGAGCAGGGTTTTCACCCACATCTTTTTCACTCTTTGCACCAATTCTCCAGTTTCTCCTGCCCCTTTTTGAGAAAGGACTCAAGCTGTCATCTCAGAGTTTACCTCCGCTGTTTCTGGGTTTCACCCTCCTGTTGAGGGATTTTCCATGTTCTCACACCTGACAGCAAAAAGATTGCTGAAAGGAATCAAGAATCCAGCAGCACCAGTTCGCTCTATGGTACCGAGCTGGAGCATTTCTGTGGTGCTTAAGTCACTTTCAACAAAGCCTTTTGAGCCGCTGGTGACTACAGACTTCAGCCTTCTCTCATGGAAGGTAGCGTTCCTGGTGGCTAATACATCTGCACACCGTGCCAGCGAGCTCTTTGCACTCAGAATGGACCAGCCTTATCTCACCTTTCACCGAGATAAAGTGGTGCTCAGACCTGACCCGGCCTTTTTACCTAAAGTTGTGTCTGAGTTTCACCTAAATCAGGACATTGTTTTGCCTGCTTTTTTCGCTTCTCAGTCTACACCTCTTGACAGTACACATGCTTAAAATTCATCATGCCCTGGTCTTTTATGAGTCAAGGACTGAACAATTTTGGTTGTCACTTTGCCTCTTTGTCTGCTATGGTGGCAAGACAAGGACCAACTTTTCTCGACTCAGCACTTTGTGTTGTGGGTCATTAAGACTGTTGAGCTGTTGCGTGCGCTCTCTGGGCCTGAACTGTCCACCTTTCTAAAAAATTACCGACTGGATGTTCGGGCTAGAGCTGACTGTATTTTTGTTGTGCCGTTCTCTCATCTGTATTGTAGAGGAACACCGACCCACCTCCCTTATAAGTTAGCTTACTACTCACCCATATGTTTGATGCATAGAGACCATGAAGAAGAAAGACAGGTTGCTATCTATAACTAGTTATTCAGGAGGTCATCTATGCATTCACACAACCCACCCGCTGTCCCCTCTTTGGTGTTGCTCTCGAGTTCGATGTTGAGTACTGGGGGTATTTTTTGTGTAAATTTTTTCTCAGTTACAAGGCTGCAATGTCAGTTTCAAAGAACTGAGGGAATAAGCGGGAACCCACTGGGGACATGCACACTCAGATGGTGGGGGAGGGGTTCCTGCAAAAACTTTCTCAGCTATATAGGCTTCCTGAATCAAGGCTCTGCGCATGCACACAGCCCATATGTGTGAATGCATAGATGACCACTCAAAGAACTGTCTTTTTCCTAATCAGAGAAAGGAGATTTTACTTTCCATAGGAAAAGTTGCGTAATATTTTATAACCAAGCAATAACACCTATAGATAAGATCATTTATATTAATCATTTGGAAACTAGCAATGTTGAAATACATCCTTTTGTATTTTACAAAAATGTTTGTGCATTTTTACAAAATTTTTATACTTGGCCTAAAATAATAATTATTAATATTGGGGCCAAAGTATCCATTCTAAAGTAATGTGGCCAGTTATTCCATTGTGGATTTACAGAGGAAAATGGCTGAATAACTTTCCTTACTAATGTTCATCTTGCTCATATCTAACACTACAATGGAGGTGGAGTTAAGCAAACATTTATGGAACAAATGAAATTGAACAGTAAATAGTGGAGAAGTGGAAAAACCTAACATTCCAGTCATATCAACTGTTCTCATCTATCTCATCTGTTCTCATTAAAAAAACATACTGGAAAACTTAAATAAAAAATATCCCAGTCCTGAAACTTTCCATTTTCATTGAATGTTGAGATTCATAGAGATGGCCTTTGCCAAAAAATGTGAACTTCCTCTATAGGATCAAAATTCTGTCAAAATTTCCTTTCTGACCATTTCAAAGATCTTAGAAGTGAAAATGTTCTGCATTTTCTGTTAAATATATGTGATACTCGTACAGTACACTAGAAATGAATTGAGAAAACCTTGCCTAGCCATACTTTGATATCATTTAGTCTTGTTGAGATTTGTTTGACCTCAAGTGAAAATTCTTCCAAAGGAGCAAGAGGACAATGAAGAAAATGGTAGACAGTTTAGCAGTCATGAAACAATGCTGTACCAGAGAAGATGCAATAGATCTGTGACTGGATCTCTTGTTTTCATTTTTAGCTAAAAGTACCCTCCAAATTTGAGAGGGATAGCCATGTGTGTGGGGGGGTTATCCCTCCTCCCCACCATTTCCCCGATCTAAATCATCCCCCTAAACTGCAATTATGTCCGCAGTGGATAACCTTGTTTTAGTGTGTATTACTTTGCAATTGATTATATTGAGCCACGTCTGTTCTGTTGCCCTCATTTTCAGAATTGGCTACTTCCCTGTTCTCCATAGACTCCAGATATTTTAGTAATATATAGCACCATTCCCATTATAAATCTTTGAGAGGCCCTGCTGCTTGCCTGTACTGTGAAAACTGTCTGTTTATACTAACCTTATTTTTACTCATAAAGGTACCTGTATGTAACCTTACCCAATGATTGAAAGAGAGGCTGCTTACCTGTAACTGTAGTTCTTTGAGCTTTCATCTATGCATTCAAATGTATGGGGTCTGCACCTGCACAGAGCCACACTGAGAATGTTCTAAAGCTGGGCAAAGCTTTAGGTGGGAAGCCCACCACATACCCAAGGGTGTGGCTCCTACCTTTCTCACTCAGTTCCTATGGATTGCCAGAGCAGACAAGTAAAGAACAGGAAGGTGACCCAGACAGGAAAATCTGCAAAGACACCTGCATGGGGAAGGAGGGTGAATTGTGTGAATGTATTTCTGACCACTCAAAGAACTAGTTACAGGTAAGTGAACTGTCTGTCTTCTTTGTGGTTGCTGTGCATCAAACACATGGGTGATTAGCAAGCTAACTTAACAGAGGAGGAACAAGTATCTCATGCCAGTGACAAGGAGAGTACCGCCTGACCAAAAGATGCATCAGTTCTGGCCATATGTCCAGCTTGTAATGGTGCATGAATGTTGAGGGCTGAGACCACATTGCAGCATGGCACAGCTCTGGAATTGAGACTCCCCAAAGGAGTGCTGTCAAAGAAGCCACCATTTGTGTAGAGTGAGCTCACAGTGTCCCCGGAACAGGTAGGTCAGCCATTTCATAGCAAGTCGGATGGCACCAATCGCCCAATGGAACAGATGTTTTTGAGAAACTGGAAGCCTTTCTTTGCTCTCTGATAGTGAATTAAGAGGCTTTGGCTTTTATGGAAAGATGTTGATTTATCTAAGTAGAAGGCAACTGTTTGCTGCACGTCCAGCAAGTGGAGGGAGATCTCTAGCGGGGATGTCAGGTCAGAGGAAAATAGTAATGTTCACAGTAATGGCTTCCTCATGGTTGAGGAGGAAGGATACCACCTTTGGAGGAACAATGTGTCAGGCTGGAGCACAGTCTCATCTCTGTGGAGGGTCAGGTAAGGAGGGTCTGCCCACAAGGCACAGAGTTTGCCTGCCTGACATGCAGAAGTAATGACAACCAGAAACACCACTCTCAGGGTTAATTGTACGAGATTTCATGTGGCCAGTGGCTCAAAGTTTGGACACCAATTTTGCCAGGACAACAGAGAGGTTCCACGGTGCCAACAAGATGGCCTGTGGGGGGTTATACTCTTCAGCTGTTCAGGAATTTCTTAGTAGAGAAAAAACTGAGGAACCATTTATGGGGGAGTGAGATGCTGAGATTGCCACCAAGTAAACTTTCACTGATAGTATCACAAGTCCTTATTTTAATGACTGGCAAAACTGCAACACATACTGCAACTGGCAGTGAACTGGCAGTCAAAGCCATTACTGGCAACGAAGGATTTGAAGCAAGCCCACTTGGCCTCATAGAAACAGTGAGTGAAATGCTTTCTAGCTGCCTCTAGCACCTGCTGTACAGTGGCAATAAAAAGTTTGTGAATCCTTTAGGGTTGTCACGTATTTCCATCCTAAAATGTTATTAGATCTTAATCTAACCCCATCATCTTAGATAAAGAACAATAGATAACCTGAGTAAACAAAAGACACACAAACGTGATGCTTTTTCAACATTTCTTTATGCACAACTGATTCAATATTCAATATACATGTGTGGAAAATATACGTGAACCTTTAGTGGCATTCCCTTGATCATAGAATCATAGAATAGTAGGGTTGGAAGGGGCCTACAAGGCCATCGAGTCCAACCCCCTGCTCAATGCAGGAATCCAAATGAAGTCATTGAGCAGCAATGACTTCAAGTAAGCATTACCTGGAACTGTTGGTCAGTCTCTCACATCGCCTTTGAGGAATTTTGGCCCATTCTTCCTTACAGAACTGCTTCAACTCAGTGACGTTTGAGGACTTCCTTTCATGAACAGCTCACTTCAGGTCCTGCCACAACATTTTGATGGGGTTCAGGTCCAGACTTTGACTAGGCCATTCTAAAACATGGAATTTCTTCTTCCGTATACAAGCAGATTCTTTTGTAGATCTGCTTGTATGTTTAGGATCATTGCCTTGTTGCGTGACCCACTTTCAGTTCAGCTTCAGCTCACGGATGGATGGCCTGACATTCTCCTCTAGAATCTTCTGATACACTGCAGAATTCATGGTTGTGACAATGATGGCAAGCTGTCCAGGTCCTGAGGCAGCAAGGCAGGCCCAAACCATCACTTTCCTACCACCATGCTTCATGGTTGGGATGAGGTTCTTCTGTTCGAAGGCAGTATTTATTTTTTGTCAAAGATACTGCTTCTCATTGAGGCCAAAAAGTTCTACCTTTCACTCGTCTATCCAGAGAACATTGTTCCAGAAGTCTTGGGGATCATCTATGTGATCTTTAGTGAACTTCAGATGGGCAGCAATGTTCTTATTAGAGAGCAGTGTTTTCCTCCTGGCTATCTTTCCATGAACACCATTCTTGTTCAGTCTTTTTCTGATCATTCAGTCATGAACACTCACATTAGCCAAGATAAGAGTGGCCTGCAGATCTTTGGATGTTACTCAGGGTTCTTTTTGACTTCCTGAGTGATGTGCTGGTTTGTTCTTGGAGAGATTTTGGTAGGATGACTGCTCCTGGGTAGAGTGACTGTGGCCTTGAACCTTCTCCATTTGTAGATTATCTGTCTGACAGTGGATTGGTGAAGCCCAAATCCTTAGAAATGGTTTTGTAACCCTTTCTAGTTTGATGAGCAGCAATAACTGTTTTTCTGAGGTCCGGTCCTCAGAGATGTCTTTTGATCATGGCATGACATGTTTCCACATTACCGTATGGTGAAGACCAAACTCAAAAAGTTTCTGATCCTTTTATAGGTTGGGGCTTCCCAAACTCACCCCTGAAGATCTACCTAATTACTTAAAACACCTGATTCTAATTATTGTCTTTAATTGAGCTGATGCAACCAGGGGTTCACTTACTTTTGCACATACCCTGACTCTTAAGAACTCACTGTTTGTCTAATTTATACATCATTTTATTTCACAAGACACAGAATTGGTTAATATAAACCCTATTGGATATTTAGAAAAGGACTGGTTTTGATTGATGAAGGCTATCATCATGGTAAAACTATGGAATTTTCGTAATTATCACAAAATTCTCACTACTGTATATTCTAACTGGGATTTTAATAAACTGAAGCATACTTGATGTGAAAGGACAGTGATCACTTATAACCAATATGAAATGTTATGGCTTGTGCTCTTCACTCCAGGGAAGAAAAATTTAAACTGTGTATCTGTACTGAACTCAAATGGCTTCATTAAGTGTTTACTGCACAATCTTATGAACTGAGCACAATAGGGCTTATTCTCTAGTTAGTGTGTTTAGGATTGCAGCCTTAAAACCTGAGTGGTGGTCGTTGTGCATATTTTGGTATATAAATCAAAACAGCATGTAAAACACACCCAGTAACTCCAGATGTTTTATTTGTTTATAATTAGGTGCTTCAGCTACAGAAAATCAGCTGGAAATAGAAGGAATGACCAAATGTGTGCCATACTATGGTGTATCAGATTTGAAAGAAATTCTGAGTGCCGTGCTAAATAATAATGCAAAGGAAGTCTATGAGTGTAGACCTCTTAAAGTGGTAAACTACTTGGAGGTAAGAGAGAGCAGTATTTGCTATTGTTTTGCAAGTGCTCCCTTTTAGCTTCAGTTAATGGGGGGGGGGAGTGGCCTGAGTACTCCCAGCAGCTGAGTGGGCAGGAAGCTTCAGTCTGTTTCCCACCTCCCAGGTGAGCAGAGCAGAGGAGAGGAAGCTGCTCCAGCTGGTCTAGGGACTACAGAAGCAAGCAAGCTCCCAGAGAGCGAGCAATCAGAGCGAGCGAACAGGGGGAGCAAACAGGAGTTGGTCAGGGGAGCTGCAGGGGCAGAAGAGACAAAGGAGACAAAGGCAAAGAGTGAGTTAGAGGACCAGGCACAGGCTACTCTAGAACAACCAGGAAGCTAGACACAAAAAGGGAAAAGAGACTATGGAAGGACAAGACTCTCCAGTGGTGGTGATTTGCAAGGTATGTGCCATGTTTGTTTTCTTGCCTGAGAACAACATGGCCTACACGTGCAACAAGTGCAAGTTGATCAGGCTGCTGGAAGAAAAAGCAAGAGGACTGGAGCGGCGAGTGTCGACCCTCCAGGGAATAAGAGAACACAAAGAGTTCTTGGACAGAATGGTGGAACTACAGCAGCAAAGCGAAGAACAGAAGCTAGAAGAGCAACAGCAGGCTGAGGCAGAAGAGGTGAGGAAAATGAAGTAGAGGATACTCCTTGGAAAAGGGTGACAGGGGCAGAAATAAAAGACACTTGGCACCAGTGGAGGAAGTGGAACTAAGGAACCGTTTCCAGGTACTTGAGGATGAGAATGGAGGACAGCCTGCAGAGGAAGAATTACAGGGGAACCTGCATGAGAGCGAGCAAGAGGCTGAAGGTCAGCCAAGCAGAGGCGATGTAGGCCTTGGTTTCAGCTACAAGAAGAGAAGAGTAATAGTAGTGGGAGACTCCTTGCTGCATGGGATCGAAACCCAAGTATGTTGCGAAGACCCATGGACTCGCCAGATATGCTGTCTCCCTGGGGGACGGATTAGAGATGTGACTGAAGGGTTGCCTGCACTCATAAAGCCCACTGACAGGTATCCCTTTCTTCTTATCCATGTGGGAACAAATGATACTGCCAAGCGGAGCTACAAAGAAATCACGTCAGACTTTGAAGCTTTGGGAAGGATACTCAAGAACTTTGGGGCCCAGATAGTTTTCTCATCCATCCTTCCAGTAGTTAGAAGAGGGATAGAAAGGGAAAGAAAAATACTCTGGGTGAATGACTGGCTACGAAGGTGGTGCAGACGAGAGAGATTTGGATTCTGGGACCACAGGCTATACTTCCTGGAAGATGGAGTGTTGGCAAGGGACGGGTTGCACCTCACAAAGGCTGGGAAGAATGTGTTTGGCCACAGCATGAAGAAGTTTATCAGGAGGGCTTTAAACTGAATCCTACAGGGAAGGGAGACGTAAAGTTGGGAGTAACAATGGACGAAGGCTCATGCACCGCAGTGGAGAGAACAGCTCAAATAGCGCCCAATAATAGCCTTCACAAACATGTAGGAAGAAAGCCAGACCATGAAGCACATGGTCTTCGATGTCTATATACTAATGTTCAGAGTATGGGAAACAAATAGAATGAACTTGAACTCTTAATACAGGAGGGAAGTTATGACTTGATAGGTATAACTGAGACTTGGTGGGATGACTCTCATGACTGGAATACAGCAATTGAAGGATATAACTTGTTCAAAAATTTGCAGATGACACAAAATTGGGTGGGATAGCTAATACCTTGGAAGACAGAAACAAAATTCAAAGTGATCTGGATAGACTGGAGCACTGAGCAGAAAACAGCAGAATGACATTTAATAGGGATAAATGCCAAGCTCTGCACCTAGGAAAAAGAAACCAAATGCACAGTTACAAGATGAGGGTTATGTGGCTCAACAACACTACAAGCGAGAAGGATCTTGGAATTGTTGTCGATCACAAGCTGAATATGAGCCGACAATGTGATGTGGCTGCAAAAAAGACAAATGCTATTTTGGGCTGCATTAATAGAAGCATAGCTTCCAAATCCCGGGAAGTATTAGTTCCCCTCTACTCAGCACTGGTTGGTAGAGGGGAACTCTAGTACTAGCACTCCTCATCTGGAGTACTGTGTCCAGTGCTGGGCAGCGCACTTTAAGAAGGATGCAGACAAGCTGGAGAGGGTTCAGAGGAGGGCAACGAAGATGCTCAGGGGACTGGAAACAAAGCCCTATGAAGTGAGTCTGAAAGAACTGGGCATGTTTAGCCTTGAGAAGAGAAGACTGAGGGGAGACAGGATAGCGCTCTTCAAGTACTTGAAAGGTTGTCACAGAGAGGAAGGCCAGGATCACTTCTCGATCATCCCAGAATGCAGGACATGGAATAATGGGCTTGAGTTACAGGAAGCCAGATTCTGGCTGAACATCAGGAAAAACTTCCTGAGAGCAATACGACAATGGAACAAATTACCTAGGGAAGTAGTGGGCTCTCCCACACCGGAGGCATTCAGGATGAGGCTGGACAGCCACCTGTCAGGGATGCTCTGATTTGGATCCCTGCATTGGGCAGGGTTCGACTTGATGGGCTTGTAGGCCCTTCTATTCTATGATTCTATGAACATGCTGCTTCAAATGTAGCTGCATTCTCAAAAAAATCCCTCTACAGCTTGATAT
Source organism: Heloderma suspectum (assembly GCF_057233095.1). NCBI lineage: Eukaryota > Metazoa > Chordata > Lepidosauria > Squamata > Helodermatidae > Heloderma > Heloderma suspectum. The sequence continues at coordinate 200,256,284 of NC_139458.1, forward strand.
TTATATATAAAATATTGCTACCTGAGAGATGAAAAATTGATGCTGGAAGCAGAAGTTAAATTTAATATCGAGAATACTTCTGTTACTATCTGATATCAGTTTGCAGTTAAATGAGATGCATGTGTTTAAGGCTGAAAATAACCTGGCTACGTCCATATTTTAACACTTCAGTGGACAGTGGAACTTGTTTCTGAACAAATATACATAGGGTTGGGCTGTCAAGTTCAGCAAAAAGGGAAAGGAATATAATTAAGGATGTGCTACTCCTGAAGGCCCTCTCCTGCTAAATGTTAACTGATCCAATTGCTTGGCCAAAAAATAAGAGTATTATTTTCTATGGAAAAATGTAGTAGTGAAAATTTTTATATTATTGAAAATTGTCCGCCCTAGATCATTATATTATGGAATTCGTTATAGCTTCGGTTGATGTCCAAATATAATAATTATTTTGCTTTCATAGGGTGAAGCAGTGCGACTCTCCCGGCAACTACCTTTGTATTTATCTAAGGAAGATGTGCAGGACACCATATACAGAATGGAGAAGCAACTTGGAAATCAACATAAAGGCTGTGTTCATGGTCGTCCTTTTATTCATTATTTAACAGATATTCCACTAAGTAACTAGCAAGGAAATGTTTTGTTCAAAATCAGATTTCACACTTTTATTCATGTTAACAATGTGGAAACTTGCTATTTTGTAAAATATAAGCACTGAATTAATGTATTTTAGAATGCTTTGTTTTTCTTATGAAAATATAATGCTGAAAACTATCCATGTTTCTTAAGTGAAAGAACATTCAAAGATGACTGTAGGTGGAAATGGATCCCCATATATAGTAATTTTACAGCTCTCTGTACTGGACAAGTTTGTAGTTCATAAAGCAAAGCATACAATGCATTTATAGGAAGAAGGAAAGCATAAGGAGATGGGAGTGTAATGTTTAGTAGCAAAAATGGAGGAGAATCAGGAAGAAAGCTAAAGCAAGAATTACAGCCAATCAAGTGTACATCTATATTTACAATTGTATTTTCTACAAAAGTAATAATGATGTATCCAAATAGAATTTTATATTTCTCTTGTTAGATATACTTTTGGTATAAAAGTACATTCTACTTGTAAGTTTTCAATTTATGAAAAATTTATTACTCAGATAAAACAACTGATCAATAGAAAAATGCATGTGTAGAAGCAGTTTTTGGCCATGAATTGTCTTGCTCAATTAAGAACTGCACAGATAGGATGTACATTCAAACATGAGATCAGATGTGTCTTTCTAGTGGTGTAGTCTTGTAAACTAATATATAATGGTTGTACTAGCATTGCTCACAGGTCACAGGATCCATTTCTATTCTTTCAAATGACAGCAATGAACTGTTACATTGTAGTTAATACACGCCTGTTTTCTGAAAATACAACCATCTGGTAAATACACATTAGCAGCATTACTTGTATTAAAATGAGATGGTCAGTTTATTTGTAAACAGAAAAAAAACCTGTTCACATGTAGCTATGACTAAAAGCAAGGTAACCCTTCCAGTAATTTTTGCAGAAAATGATTTTCAGATTGCTAATCACTTCAGTAACAGAGGACTGGATGAGTTTGACCAGCAATACATCAGATTCTGTATTCTTCACTGTGAAGCTATAGCTTTCATGAGTCTCAGAATGCGACACTGGATATCTATATGACATTTGGTGCACTTTTGAAAGTTAGCACCTTTGGTTACTTGAAGTTCGCCTGTTGGTTTTTTCAGTGGTAATTCCAATCTACGATGCAATATAATCAGAGTAAATAGACTGGACTTTGTGCTACATACACAAGCACTTCCCCTTTGATTTCTGATTAATAAATATTCCAAGAGCATGGTCATGGGAAGGTACACAGGAAGCTGCCTCATACCAGCTCAGACCTCTGGTCCAGTATTGTCTACTCTGGCTAACAGAGGCTGTCCAGAGGGTAGGGTAGAGGGCTTCCACATCATCTGCTACTTGATCCTTTACTTATCACACAAATCATGTCAACATTCTTCAACACATGTTTATGGCTGAAGTGGGATTCTAATGGATGGAAATGGAGTAGCTATTCCAGCTGAATTGCATGGAGCAGAAGGATGAGATCTTGTTATATAGACTAGGCTAGTACTGTACTTCCAATCCCTAATGTTCATTATTAGCATGCCTGTAACACTCTACCTATAAGTATGTGTGAAAAGAATAGTTTGGCCAGTCTTTAACCAGATGATTTTGAACCATGTAGAGTGGTTCATATTTGTTAAGGGTCAGCTGGTTTAAGTGTCCTGAGCATATTCCTAATCTCTGGTGGGGACAGGGAATGGGTAGAGAATCCTCCCTTACTCCAGGGCAGCCTTCCTCAACTTGGCTCCCTCCAGATGTTTTGGACCACAACTCCCTGCTCCAGCCAGCACAGCCAATAGTCAGGGATGATGGGAGTTCTAGGCAAAAATACCTGGAGGGACCCAGGGTAGGGAAAGCTGCTCTAGGCTACTGAAATGGGTAACATCCCAGTTCATTTCAGTTGCTTAAATGAATACTTGTCCCTGCATACAAGAGGCAATACTAGATTTTTTTACCCACCAATTTACATCTTTCCAAAGACCAGCTTGCTAATAGCTGTGAATGGAATTAGGGCTAAACTAGATGTGATGGTGCTTCTGTGTCTATAAATAGAGCTACCTCAATAATATAAAAGCCTGTTGGGGGAGAGGTTGATTATAAAAGTGTGTGTGTGAGTAAGGAGCACCAACCCCATTGCCTGCAACTCCTCTACCCAAACCAAAAGTGCTTGGGGAGAAGGGCTGCTGGGATGTAATCTGGGTTTGCAATGGGCAACTCCTACACTCCTTACCTGTATGCCTCTTTTGCTTTTAAGAGACCAGGACCCATCCACCCCTTCTTCTGATGGGGCAATACCATGTTTAAATGCTTCAAACTAAACTCACCTTGTATTGGTACTAGCTGGACTAAGAGTGCAGAGGAGATCTGGGCTCAAATCCTATCTTTTTTAGGAATAAGTATTCATTTAGGCACACCCCCCCCCATTTATAAATCTTTGCTATGAAAGCAACTGGGGATGTTATCCACTTCAGTTGCCCTACAGCAGCCTTCCCCCACCATGGGTGTCTCCAGATGGTTTTGCTTACAACTTGCTGAGTAGCATTGCGTAAGGGCACAATCCTATGCATGTTTAGACAAAAAAAAGGCCTACATCTCCCAGCATGCCCCAGCCAGCGATGCTGGCTGGGGTATGCTGGGAGATGTAGGCCTTTTTTTTCCTGTCTAAACATGCATAGGATTGCGCCCTAAGTCACTGTCTTTCACCTTGGGAGTTCCCCATCTGTGCAGTAGGGGAATTGCGCGTATGCACGTCCCTCTCAGGGCTTTTTAACACCAAACATAGTAAGGCTGTGATAAACCCCAGTGAACACCGGGATTTCTGAGGCAGTATGCGTAGGATCTAGCCTATGCATAAAGTCCCAAGCGCATTCACTCGGGCGTAAATCGAATTTGCAGGAAGCATCCATGGGATCGGGTAGCAGGGAGAGCAAGGCAGTCTGCAAGTCAACACAGATAAAAGAATAGCTGTTGCACAGAGCTGTTACCTCGAGGAAAGTTCTTTTGAAGTGGGCCCCATGCGTATGTCGAAAACCTCGCCACCCTGCTATGGGGTTTCTCTCCTGCTGAATTCTATAGTCACTTTTCTCCCCCCCCCCCCGCCGCCGCCGCCGCCGCCGCCGCCTTCTCGCGCCTCCCGGCTGTGTTCCCGCTGTTATGGCAACAACGGCCATCCCAACAGCCTCAGAACTTTGCCCCTCCGTTTAACTGCCTAGACAGCTTGTACCACAGGAGATAGCCCCATTCCTCCTCCACCAGCAGCCCCCTCCTCTCTCTGCGGGAAACCCCAAGACATCGCCCGGCCCCCGACCTTTCCAACCCAACTGACAGAGGGGGAAGAGAACGGGATGGACGAGGAAACGTCGCACTGAGATGCCTAAAACAACGCAGACGTGAAGGGGGAGCGGTTTGCGCCGGCGCTGTTTCCCCTGCTTTCCCGCCTTTGCATCGGCACGTATCGAGTTCAAACTGGTTGCCCCGTCAGCGCGCGCTTTTTTAATTACTACCTCACACCTGCACTATCAGTAAAGTGAGGCGCCGAGATGAATCCCGGCCCTTTCCCGCCTCCGGGTTGCTTAAGTAGCACAAGTACGAAGGGGTAGTGGGGTGGGGAGATTTTGAAATGGGCACATGGGTTGGGTGGTAGGGCTGGGGAAGAAATGGCTAATGCGTGCCTTTGGGAATTATGTGCGCGCGGCCGGGCGGGCGGGGGGTAGTTTAGAAGTGGACAGGACAAGCAGCATGGATGCCATTTCAGGGGCGGGGGTCGCAAGTTTCACAAAAATGTTTGAAGGCCTGCTTTTAGACGAATTCGAGGTTAAATTGCAAACGAAACACGACGTAATACCCGCCACCTAGTGTCTTTTTCTTCTTTTGAGCATGTGTCCCGGTTCTTTTTTGATACCTCATAATGGCCAGAGATACGAGTGATCCTGAGGAGTCATCACACATAATCTGAGCACACGCCCCTTCCCCCGCCCCCTAAATGGTGCCCTATACGAACAGCTTAGAACTCGCCGTAGAAAGATTTCACAGAAGCAGGACTTTCGCGGGGCTGTAGGCAGTGGTTGGGGTAGAAGAGTTGCTTGCACGATTGCTTCGCATTTTATGTAAGTTGGGGCTCGAGGAATCATGACTTAGTAGGATAAACAACTGGGAAATGCCCTCTATAGCACAAATAGCATGAAAGCGCTGAGCTCTGCTCACCTACCCCTGAGCCTCAGAAAACTAGCACTATAGCACGCTTGTCCTGCAGCGCGCTTAGTATTTATTTATTTATTTCTATACCGCCCAGTAGCCGAAGCTCTCTGGGCGGTTCACTAAAACTAAAAACTATTGATGTTCAGGTCTAGAAAGGAACGAAGGAAGCTAAGTCAGTCCATTGGTCCATCCAGCCCAGTATTGTCGACTCTGACCAGTAGCGGCTCTCCAAGGTTTCAGGCAGGATTTTTTCCAGCCCTACCTGGAGATGCCCAGAGTTCAACTTGGGACTATATATCTCTGAGCCACAGCTCTTCCAAAAGCTGTTCATACAGCTTCCAACCTGAACTGTGCATGCAGGGTGGGACTACTATTAACTCCCCATTCCTAGTCTGGGTGGGTGAGTTAGGATTGAGGGATGAGCACACTACATCCTTATTTTCACCCTTATTCCAGGATACTTTTAAGTTTGGGGGCTCTGCCCCCCTTCACAGCTGAAAGAGGACTTGGGGAATATGCTAATCATGATCAGCAGAAGTGCTTTTCCTCTGATTCTAACAAATCTGCCTTATAACTCTTTAGCTTCAAAGGGAGCAGAAGACTTTAAAGCTTATAGCATTCCCCTCATTTCCAAGATTCCCATGGAGGTTAAAGTCTTGAGCAGGCTAGTTTCTCCTCCTCCCTTTTTCCTTCTCCACCCCTCCATTTTGCTGGAGAGAAATACTGTTGCAATTATGTTCTGCTTATAAGTTTCCCAGAGGCACCAGAGGCAGAATACTGGGTTGAAGCAAGTGACTTGCTGAAGAATACAAACAGGGCCAAACTACATATTATGCAGGAGAGCTGTGATTAGATCTCCAGATGTATTTTTCTTTGTCTAAAAGCAACTACTGGGGGTGAGGTTAATTTGGGGGTGGGTGTGAAAGGTTTTTATTTAATTGTTTCCTGCCATGCTGGTTTCCTGATGTAAATTCCCTTCCTGCCTCTAGATGCTTTTACCCAACACCCTCCCCTCCTCCACCACAGCACAGGTACTTGTGAAGTGCTCAGCACTAGTCTACTTGTATATATGAATTAACATTTCTTGATATAAAGTACAGTTCAATCTTATTTTTATTTACAGGAGACTCTTATTGAAATAAATAGCTTGATGTTCTGGCTATGTTCAAATTTCAAGCCCTTGAGGTAATAAAAGTAAGTGTAATAATCACTTCTGCTAACAAACACTTATGAGCATTTTCATACTGTGAAGAAAGGAGAAGGATTTATTTTTATTCTTAAAAGTACAGCCAGACAAGCTCATAATGATTGCAAGTAATATAATTTACTGTTCCATACAAATTATTCCATACCATTTCTTTAAGTATATCCAGCCACTGGTGAGATTAGTTAACTGCTATAATATATGTATATTCTATATAATTGCTTCAAAGGAACACTGTTCAGTTTCCCTTTTCACTTACATTCAAATGCTCTAGGCAATACATTTAGCATAACTGGGTGTTTAAAAATGGAAATATTTTATCACATTTTGTTAAGGACACATAGTTGCAAATTATACAAAAGCCTTATTTCAAATAAATACACAATTCCAAGCTTGATTATCATTTATAGCTTAACTAAGATAGAGATATATTACTGCTATGAATTTGATACTCAGTTACTTCATAATTATCATGGCGAATTTGATATACCACAGTTGGCAAAGAAAGGCTGCTCAGTTGTGGACTAAAGATTTTATGGAACACATCTGACATAATTAGTTCAGCATGTGCATGGTATAAGAATAAAATCTTGAATTAAACTTGTGGACTATAGTCCATGATAGTTTATGCCATAATAAATCTGTTAGTGTTTAAGGTGCCACAGAACTCATTGTTTTTATTTCATATATGTTATATACGAATCAGAGTCAATACAAATTAACTGTTTACAATATTGAAAATGGTTTGTGGAATATAATTTCAAAACTTTTAAAGAGGAAATTGAATTTGGCTTCTGTTTAAATGCTCAAACTGCTCACACCTGTTAGGTTTAAAACAGCTGTTTCTCTTATCAGTAAACAGATGCAAAAAGTAATGGAATGTTTTAAGGCAATAAGATAATCCTAACTTTCACTACAAAACATCCTCATGATATAATGATTATATTTAAGCATAAAGCAGCTGTAATTTCCAATTACAGAATGTATGTAAGTTTTTACACTCAAAACTCAATGTAAGGAAATGAGTTGGATCCAGGGAAAAGAGCAAAATTCTGGTTGTGCAACAGTGCTTTCCTCACTTCTCCCTTCCCCCGCACTTCCCAAAAGCTACTCCTGAAAGTTTAAGAACCTTCTGGAGCTGTATGGGATGGGGCACAGGGGGCTGCAGCAGGACAGGAAAATTGGAAGGATTTGATGGGGCTGCCTTCTGCAAGTGGAAGTATCTTTCTGCTCATACAAGACACCTTTGCATCCATACGAATTACTTTAAGCACTGAATTACATAACTTTCATTGTCACTGTCATATCATGCCAATATTTTCAAAGTGTAATGTCTTAGACTGTAACTCCTACTATTTTATAACTGAATGTACTTTTAACATAAAGCTTTGCGATTATATGACAAATTGAATGAGGTGTTCATTAGCATTGCATAAAGAATCTTTGCATAAACCTATAAACATGGTTTACTTATAAAACAGCACTTATTCATTTTAATTTGGAGTACTGGCAGATACTTTAATATTTTAACTAGCGTTGTTAATGAAATGTCATGCAACTGTGAAGCTTTATTAAGTCATCACTCAGAACAGAATAGAAGCACAGTAGTTGAGTGTTGTAACTTACATAGGAGATTAGTTTCCTGAAACAGAAACCAATGAATATGGCAGCTGCATTATTAAAATATTGTACTTGAGCCCAGATCAATTTGTTACTTCATGCATACAGGAATTCAGTATTAATTCATTCACTGTGTTTTTGAGTCATCTATCTTCACTGTGTTTTTGAGTCATCTATCTTCCATGTAAGTTTTTATCAAGTTCAGTTTAAAAGAAATTTAATTACTTTCCAAATGAAGCAGATATACAGTATAATTATTTTAGTGAATGAGTAAATTAGCAATTCCTCCATGATTTTAATGTTTCAAAATTTAAAAATGAATAAAGATTGCTATGTAAAACACTAAGATTTTCTAATAGCCCTGTTGACCAGGGCTGATTGTTCATGTGCCAGACACATGAAAAGGTGTGACTGATCTGGGGAGTGCACAATCAACCAATATATATTTTTCAGTATCTCCCCAGCAAAGTGGTTAATTTCTGTAAGGATTTCTCTCAGGTCAAAGCAAGGCATGACAAGCAGTTAAAACCATCTTTTAATAACCTGCTATTTTGCACAACAATCATGTGAGATCTGAGGTACCAGCTGCTCCATAAAACGAATAAAGGGCAACTGATATTTTCTTAACTTGATCTGTGGGTTGTCAGTGATGTTCAGAGGACCACAGAATATCAAAGAGACAGCACAGAAAACTTAACTTCTACCTACCTGGTTATCCTTCAGTTTGCAGATCCCCTGAACTTTACAATGGATTAGCTCCCATGTTGCCATGTGTGAGCAGAACGGCACTTCCACTTGTGCACTGTACCCCCCCCCCCCCCGCAAAATCAGGACTGCAGTGGGCCTGGGGAAAGATTAAAGTACCCCTACCTCCCCATGCCACTGTCTGAATCTGGATCCAGCCCTCTAAACTGGCTACTTGCGAAAGAAAATTCTTGCACTCAAGGGCACAACACTTGGGGCTTTTATTCTGTGATTGAGATTGGTTGCTCATGGAAGTTTGTGGGTCCTTTACATGATGTCGTCATCCTGCAGGACCTCTCCCACTCTTTGTAACCATTATCACGGGCTTTTTCATGATGAGGAAGTCTAGTATTTTCTCTTGGTATATCCCACCATAGAAGCCTTGTGAAAATATGTGATTCCATTATACTGCAGTGCCATCTAGTTGCTATATAATGAAATATGTAGAACTTGCAGAGAAAGAAACCACCCAGAAAAACAGCCCATGTAAAGGAGCCAGTCTTAATCCCACAAAGAATCTGGACGCAGACGCCTCGGTAAGGATGCAAGATTTTACCCTCATGATGGCCTTGATTAATGTTTAGTTTGTCCCCAACATGGAGTAAAACAACGTCGTTATTCCTAGGAAAAATTAGAATATCTGAACTTTGGAGTGCTGTGATTGCCCTGTTACCCAGATTTGTTACTGCTGTTCTTTGATTTCCTTATGTGAGAAATTGTGTCTTTGTTGGGGCTTGTCACATTAGATTGATCAGGGTTTTTTAAAAGATCTCATTGTTTTAGGTCTGATTGGCTACTGCTTCTGAAAAGGGAGGTCTGGACTATATTCTTGTTGTTTTAGTTTGCATAATGATATATTGCAAGAAGATAAAGGATCTGTCCTAAATCCACATCTACTGAGACAGGGACATGTAGGTTATGGAAGTTGTGAGGGGTATATTTTCTTTGTCCTTTCTATTAGTTATTTTTTAACTATGCCTTTTGAGTTTTCATTTGCCTTTTATTAATTATGCCATCTCAGCTGGACTGGTGATGTATTTGTTATAGAGGTGGAGGAGCATTCCTCATTATGATGAAGAATACCATACTTCATCATGTGTTGTGCCAGTTTACTGGTATTAAAGGGACACAGGAGTACCCTTTTAGTTAAGGCAAGTTGCAAAAAAAAAAAAAAAAGGTTCTGCCATTATAAGCCTCAATATTCTACTGCAAGTTAAAGAGTGCTGAAAATTGACACATTTGTACTTTTTACTCAAGCTGTGACTTGGCATATATTTCTTTCAAATTGTGGGGGAAACTACTGTTGGACTTTATTCAAGTCCTTTTGAGGAAGTATCCTTCTCATTGGTTTGGTGCAATTCTGAGTAGCAGTTTAAAAATTATCAAGGTTTTTCTGCCCCATGAAAGCCTGCGGCAGCAACTGCTGGCAAAGTTATGTTGGGCATGCTCAGTTTCACTCAAATTAGAATGCTGCCAGTACTCCAGTATTTTGAATGCCAGTGTTCTGCCAGCATTCTGACAGTGGGGGAGGGGTAGCAGGGAATTATTACCTGAGAAAGGAGTGAGGTAATTTTGAATGCTGAGGGAATCACTCTTACTGATGAACAGAGGGAGGAAAAGGAAAAAGCTATGCTGGTGGCTGTCTTCACAGGGGATTTCCTGTGGACTGGGAGCATTTTGAGGTCTTTTGCAGCACATGACGTCGTGCCCAGTGTGCTGCCAGTCAGCAGCTTCCATCTTGAAAAGCTGCATTATCAGAAAGTCGTTTTATGCCATTTTTTTCAGTTGAAGCAGCTCCCATGCGGTTTCGCTGCAGTGTTCCATGTGCCTCCGCATTAACTCCTTGGTGTGGCTTTGTGACCTGGCAGTGTCATGGTCAAGGGGTGGGGCTGTCCCTTCCCCGTCCCATCCACTCATTTTCCCCATTGGCACTACTATCCCCAGGGAGAGTAACTAGCTTGCCTTTCCGACTCATCAAAGTGCTATTGAACTCTTTTGAGCCTTCTGAATTGTGCTGCACTTCCTTTTTGCCAGTGGGAGTAATTAGCCTCTGTTTCCCTGTTGAGAGCCATAATTATGCAATTCTGTGATGTTTGTGCTACTTCACGTCTTTTATATTTGCATTACTTCGCTTCTCTGATGTTGCGTTAATTCGCTTCTCTGATGTTTGCTTTACTTCAGTGTTTGTCTGAACTTTGCATTACTTCACCGCTTCTCTGATGTTTGCGTTACTTTGCTTCTCTGATGCTTGCAGTAAAAACAGGTTGGAAGCTATAACTCCATGACAGTTTGCTGGAATGGGACAAAGCTGAGGTGGTGGGGTGCTCTCATGGGGAATCTTCAGGTGCTGCACTGGATAATCTGGGATTTTGGCTTCTTCATAGAAGAGTGCGCAGAGTGGGGAAAAGGGGCTGGGAGGTTTAACTCTGACAGTTGGCTGGAATGGGGCAAAATTAGGGTGTTGGGGTGCTCTCATGGGGTGCCTTCAGATGGTATACTGGATAGTTTGGGATTTTGGCTTCTTCATGGAAAAGTGAGGCAACAGGGAGCTAATACTCATTAAACAAATGTGCATTAGGGTTTTATCGCATTAGCAATCTACCTCAGTCTTGGGATCACGGGAGCAGAGAAGCCTGTCACTGCGAGCAGGGAGAAGTGGCCAGAGAAGGAGAAAAGAGGGTTGGAGCTATAACTCTCTGACTGTTTGCTGGAATGGGGCTTATTTGCGCTGGTGGCGTGCTCTCATGGGAAGCGAGTATCTAGCTTGCCTTTTGTCATTCATAGAAGCGCTACAGTGCTGTTTCTAGCCTTCAGAATTATGAGTTACTCTCCATTCATGATAACATAGAAGCCAGTGGGATCCTGGACAGGGGTGGGAAACAAGCCCCTCTCAGTGGTTGAGCAGCTCCTGCCAGGTTGATGATGATCAGTTCTACTCTGCCCACCTGACCCAGAATTCTGTTGATTCCAAGTGCTGTGTGACCTATGAAAAGCGGGGTTTTACGTACACTATACTGCACTTGTCTGGCTTCATGTGTTCTTGACGGACCAAAGCCAATTTCCTGAAAATACCCTGATGCACTTCTCCTTCTGTTGTCATGTTGGAGTAAGCTTACTCAGAGTAAGCTATACTCGGTTAATGACACATTTATGTTGTTTTTTGGTTTCAGGGTTGCTGTTTTTCAGAACACTGTAATAATAAATTTCCTTCTTAAAAACCAGGGGAATTCTATTTACCCTCTATGGACCCACTTGGTTGAATCTATATATGATAGCAGTTAAAGGGTAAATCACGTGCTTGTCATTAGTGTAATGGCAAAAATCACTTGGTTGGTATAGATTTGGCCTGACAGCACATCTTTCACCCTGAATTGTGGTGAGAATCTTAAGAAGAAAAAAGAGACTGCCTATAAGTAGACTGGATTAGAAACTACTCTAAAGATAGGGCATCTGCATCCTTTTTCATAAGTGACTTGCAGTCTCTGTGATTAGTGAAATAGATAACCCAGTCTTCTGTGTAGATGGTAATTGTGAAGAGAGTTACCTCTTTGTTTAGTGCAAAAATAGCTCAAGTGGGGAGCAATAATGCAGTTTATGGAGAGATTTTTAAGAAGTTCTCAGTCCTCCTGTGGATAGAAATGTCCTGCATAAAACTTTAAGATGATATGAGATGTGGTACGATAAGAGAGAGTGGGAGGGCAGTAGGCAAAGAAGACAGGGCCTGCTCCAGTTGGACTGTTCCCTCCCCACACTCCAAGTCAGCTTATTCTATAACCAACAGAGCACTGGAGAGGTAACTATACCCAATGGAGGTTGAATGACTCCTTGCTAATTAAATGCTAACTTCATACAAACAATCAAATTGGGCATACAAGAATTCTTAAAACACAACGATTTTCCTGATCTCCCCAAATCCTTGTGTGGCATATAGTTAAAGCTTACCAGCAAGATTCTTTCCTTCACCTTGTATCAGAAAGCTCAGAACACAAACTGTAAGGGATCCTGAAATTAAATTGTGATCAAAAATGGAACTTGCAATAAAATGTTCCAGTATAGTCACTAACAGGAAATGTAGAGCTGATCAAGATTCTCAATTGACTTGATCACACCATTCCATACTCCCATCTTCTAGTGATGGCAGACTTTTGCATTCAGAGAGCTGTATCAGTGTTGGAGCAAGACATTGCACTTCCATCTCATATTCCTGGAATCCCAACCACCTTGGCTTGGGACAGTGTAGACTTCTTAGAGGACACACTCATTGGCAAGGGGACATCACAGAGTCAATGGAATTGTCATCCAGCCGAAGATCAGTGGGCCTCATTTCCCTAAATCAATGCCTCAAGTAATAAAAACAAAGGAGAGAAGCGTTTCTAGCCAACCATTATGTTGCCGATATGCAATGCTGGCAAAAGGGAAGGGCCACCAATAACTTATACTGCAGAGGTAAACACAAACATATTGTTTTGCAGAAAAATCTCATATGGCTTCTGGCACGCATATCAAATCATGAAGAACAAGCCGCTGGACAGGCTTCAACATACTTGTCCATGATGATGTCACCATAGTGCAAGAAAATATTGGCTATTTGCCCACAATACATGCTCCAGCAACTGAAATGTCAACTGTATATGAGGTGTTAAACCAGTCTATCAATATCATGCAGTCTCTACAATTGCCCCAAGGTAGTGTGTGTTTTTGATCAGGCACTTTATGCCAAAGCTGTCAAAATCACATGGAAGCATCCAGATAAATTCAAATATACCCACACAATTAGAATAGGTGTATTTCACACCATATGCACATTTTTGACCATCAATGGTAAGCAGTTTCAGGATGCAGGATTGCGTGATCTGTACATTGAGTCAGGCACAATTGCAGAAGTTTCAGTAGCAGAGGTAATGGAAGGTCCCAAGTATAACCATGCAGTCAGACTTCACAAGCTGGTTTATGACGCACCCGTGGGGCTAGCATGGCATGGTTTCTAGTCATGGTTGAAAGGCATGCATGCAGAAGACATTGTATATTTGGATGACATGCTGAACAGCATAAGCAACCTCTGCTGAGATTATGTACAGCTTTACTGCAGTAAATCCATGGTCAGCAATCCTGCTCAAGGATTATGGAGCTCTTTGAGGACATCTCTGAGCATGGACATCTCTCAGCATTCTGGGTATCCTGTCTCCCCATGGTAGAAATTCTGCTGGGCTTAATTAGAGCATCACGTGAAGGTAATTGGATGCTTCAGTTGAAATGCATTCATGCAATGATCCCATGGTGCTTTGTTTATGACAGACTGAATTTTGCACACTGCCTTCCATACTATTATGCCCAGATGACCAGGCTACCCACTGAGCACCCAAACATACATGAATATTTCATGCAAGGTGGATTTTCAGTATAGTTGGGATCTAGAACCCTTTGGGTTTCTGTAGACTAGACAACAGAGAAAACAGTCAGCAAAGTTACTCAAAATACCAGCAGGAACAAAAGCCTCAATTAAGGAGCTATCAATAAGTACTATCTGACATTAGAATACAGGAGCATGTTTCTGAAGCAGTTGAAATAGATGATTGGTCAGTGCAGTAATAGGATGACACATCCAGATTGCCATTTGAACAGATTAAAAAAAGATAAGCAGATGTTCAAGCTTTGGGTGACCTAATGATGAACAGTTGGCTGAATCCATTGACCCATGATCAGGCAGATAATGTTTTTGATGTTTATCTGGAAACGTCTATCAAAGATGCCAAAAGATGCAAGGAAACCACAAGTGCTACTCTGCAGTAGAAGAACATTGCACCAGCTCAAAATCCAGCAGTTAATGTGGGAATAGTGCACTGTTGTTTTAAGACTTGTTCTGTTTATGGTAATGTTAGTAAGGAACTGGTTTAGACTAGTCAGAAGGCTTAGCCAACTCCAGACAGAGAGAGGAGAGAACTCCATGCAGGGCAGTATCTGAACTCTTTACAAGTTAATGAATAAAGCTGTTTTATAAAGAACCAGTAAGTCTTGCCTCTTCATATAGAAAACAACACATGGTACCAGGAGTGGGGCTGAAAGGGAAAAAAGAAGTTATAAACTGGTGAAGAGATGGAGCATTTAAAAATACTCAAGGAACTAAACCCCTTAGGTAAAGCTGCTGAATCTTGGAAAAAAGTAAACAGTTTTGAGATAGGTTGATATGTAGACAGGTATATAGATATGTAAGCAACAAGCTATGCAGAAAAGGAAGATGAGCCATAAATAGCAATGTTCTTGAACACAACAGGAAATGAGGCTGTGGATGTCTTTAATAGCATGCAGCTAAACTAGAAGGAGAGGAAAAGCTATGTGACTGTTGCAGAAGTTTGCAGAACACTGCATACCAAAAACAAGTGAGACATTTGAAAGATGTAAGTTCCACAAGAGAGTTCAAAAAGAGGGTGAATGTTTTGAAGAATTCCTCACAGACTTAAATATGATGAGCCAGGATTGTAATTTTGGGCAGATTACAGTATCTATAATAAGGGATCAGATTGTAATAAAAATTGGAGATCCAGAATTACAAAGAAGACTTTTAGAAGATGTGAATTTGACCCTAGACAAAGCAAATAGACCTTAGACAAAGTGACTCTGCAGACTCTACAAACAAGGGACGGCAAAACTGAAACAGCAACAATGAATCAAGTATATAGCAAGCAAAAGGACAAGCAAGGAAAAGACAGAAATCAAACAAGAAATGCAGGGTTTTGCACAGATAGCCCAAGAAATGAGGCTGCAGGTGAAAGAGTAAGAAATCGCAAGAAATGTGGAATCGAACACCCAAATAGGCAGTGCCCTGCATTAGGAAAGCAGTGTAATGCATGCAAGCTATTTAATCATTTTGCCACAGTCTGTAAGCAAGAGCAGCGAACTCAAAGAAACCCAAGCAAGCAAATTAATGCAAGCTACCAGGGCAGCACAGATGAAAGCACAGAAGAGGAGTTATTTGTGGGAACAGTGGCTGCAGAGGCAGAAGAGGACTGAACTGTTGCATTGGAGACTAATGGACAAGTATTCACTTATAAAATGGACACAGGTAAATGTGCTTCCAGAGTTAATTGTTGATACATTAAAATAAAAACCACACTGGATTAAGGGCAAAAAGGTAAAATTAAGCGTTTACAACAGGAAAGCTCTAAATTCCCACTAAATAAGTTTGTCAATTAGAGATAAAAGTTAAAGATCACATAGAGCTCATAAGTTTTGTAATAGGTTTGGGGAACACTGCGCCTATCCTAGGCCTAAAAACCTGTCAGCAACTGGAATTTATTAAAAGAGTCTTTATGGTAACAAATACAAAGGACAAGCTATTTAAAGATCAATATGCAGATGTTTTTGAGGGCATAGGTAAATTAGGAACTGTGAATACAAAATACAGTTAGCAGAAGCTAATTATGCAGTCTACCCACCCAGGAAGGTCCCATTAGCCATAAAAGGAAGGCTTAAAAAAGAGGTAGACAGAATGGTAGCCTTAAAAATTATTGACAAGGTGGAGGAACCCACTGCATGGGTACATTCATTAATCATCAGAGAAAAAAAGATAGTCTTAAAGTACTGTGTCTAGATCTGTCTCTGTAAAAAGACAGTATTTTCCACTGCCCACAAGAGAAGGATATATTTAGTGAAATGGCTGGTGCAAAGTATTTTTCAATCCTGGATGCATCCTCAGGATTTTGGCAGGTTCCTCTAGATGAGAAAATTTCAAGGTTATGTACTTTTAATCCGCCCTTGGGAGATACTGGTTTCGCAGACTCCCCTTTGGCCTAAATCTGCCTCCAAAGTCTTTCACAGGACTATACAGCATATATTTGATGGGGTTGGTGGTGTCAAGGTTTATCTTGAAGACATCTTAATATGGGCCAGAACTAAAGAACAACATGATCAGCAGTTACAGGAGGCTCTACAAAGGGCTAGGCCAGCTGGGCTTCAGCTTAGTAAGCAGAAATGCAAATTCAGAGTCAAAGAAATCACCTACTTGGGTGAAAGAACATCAGAGACGGGAGTACAAATTGATCCAAAGAGAATAAGAGCAATCTCAAACATGCCAACCCCACAAGATAAATAAGGGGTTCAAAGATTTTTTGGAATGGTAACTCATGTAGGCAGATACATTGAAGACCTGGAAGAGCATGCCAGTAGACTTAGAACACTCATAAAAAAACATTCAGTGGAACTGGGATGCCAACATGGACAAGGACTTTGCAAAGCTTAAAAGGTTAATTGAAACAGCTCCAGTGCTCAGGTGTTTTGGCAGCAATATGTCTATAGATGCTTCCAAAGAGGGTATTGGGGCAACACTCTTGCAAAAATATGGTGATAATTGGAGGTCTGTAGCATATGCATACGGAGCTCTCACAGACACAGAAATATTAAATGCACAAATAGAAAAGGAAACTTTAGCTTTGGTTCATGCATGCAAAAAGTTTCATGTTTTATATATAGAAGATCAGTTGAGGCTGAAATGGACCACAAGCCTTTGGTAAGTATTGCAAGAAAGGGGCTAGCTGACATACCTCCTAGGTTTCAGAGACTTTTCTTTCAGCTACAACTATATGATCTGCAACTGGAATACAAACTTGGTAATTGCAGACACTGTCCAGGGCAGTTGATATAACGGTGGATGATGATAAACTGGAAATGGATATTGTACATGTCAGTGAGATATGACAAAATTACCCAGTCTCAGATTACATGTGACAAAAACTTGTTGTGGCTACTGCACAGGATGAGGTGTTGCTTAAAGTTTTAAAAGCCATTACCCATGGCTGGCCAGTTGATTATCTCCCTGACCCATATTATCAATTTGTAGCAGAGCTGTCAGTAACAGATGGTATTTTGTTCAAGGATCAGAGGATAGTGGTCCTAACAATACTAAGAACAGAAATTATTGAAAGAATACATGAAAGTCATATGGGCACTGAAAAATGCAAAAGGGGGCTCGGGAAGTTTTATATTGGCCACGTATCAGTACTGCGATGGAAAATGTAGTTCATAAATGTGATACATGCCAGACATATCTGCCTAAGAATAACAAAGAGCCGATGTAGATAGATGATAAAATACAAGGGCCATGGCATAAAGTAGGAATTGATTTACTTACCCTGGCAGGCAAAGATTATCTGTTAAGTCTCTAGATTATTTTTCACACTACCCTGAAATTGTCTTATTGAATGACACAACTGCAGCACAGGTTATTCAGTGCATTAAGTCCATTTTCCCCCAACATGAGATACCTTGCACAGTTATGTCTGACGATGGCCCTCAATTTTCAGGGCATGAATTTAAAACATTTGGCAGGCTGTATGGATTTCGGCATATAACATCTAGCTTGGGTTATCCATAGTCTAATGGGCTTGTGGAAAATGGGTTCAAAATCATAAAATGCTTATTGGAGAAAGCTATTGCCTCAGGTGGGGACCCCTTTTTAGCCATTTTGAGTTAAAGATCAGCCCCATTAGCACATGGTTTGTCACCTGCTGAACTGTTATTTAACCGAAAGCTTCAGACTTGTTTACCAGGGCTGATGGAACCAGGTCAAGAGCCTGATGCTGCTCTCTTACGCAAGGATCCCCAACCTTTTTTGGCCTGTGGGCACATCTGGAATCCTGACAAAGTGTCATGGGCACCAGTGACAAAATGGCCACCATGTAGACATGGCTACACACACGATGGCCACCATTGGGGGTCAGGTCAGAGACGACAAGACTGCAAAATAGTTCAAATATGAAATAATTTACTAACAAATAAATAAAACAAATACAAACATTATCAACCCATACTTACAACAGAAATGCAAACATCCAAATATTGCTAGCAGAAAAATACAAATAACAAACATCCAAACATTCCTGCCATGGAAATACAAACATCCAAACTTACCAGCACAATCATAGCAGGAATAGAAGGTACAGAGGCATGGATCATCATGATTTTTATATAGGATCTCCCTCAAACCAACCGGAAACTGCAGATCACATTGCAGATCTGTGATTTTAAGGTGGTTTGGGGGAGATCACATGAAGAAACCATGAGTAAGAGAATTGTTGTTCTTGTTCAGTCGTGTCCGACTCTTCCTGACCCCATGGACCATACCATGCCAGGCCTTCCTGTCCTGCGCTCTCTCCCGGAGCGTGCTCAAGTCCATATTCATTGCATCAGTGATGCTATCTAGACATCTCATCCTCTGCCGTCCCCTTCTCCTTTTGCCTTCAATCCTTCCCAGCATCAGAGCCTTTTCCAGGGAGTTTTCTCTTTGCATTAGGTGGCCAAAATATTTGAGCTTCAGCTTCAGTATCTGTCCTTCCAATGAGCAGTCAGGGTTGATTTCCTTTAGGATGGACTGATTTGACCTCCTTGCAGTCCAGGGGACTCGTAAGAGTCTTCTCCAGCAGCACAGTTCGAAGGCATCGATTCTTTGGCGCTCAGCCTTCCTTATAGTCCAGCTCTCACAGCCATACGTTGCTACTGGGAAAACCATAGCTTTGATTAGACGGACCTTTGTCGGCAAGGTGATGTCTCTGCTTCTTACTATACTGTCTAGGTTTGCCATAGCTTTCCTCCCAAGGAGCAAGCGTCTTTTAATTTCATGGCTACAGTCATCGTCTGCGGAGATCTTGGAGTCCAAGAAAATAAAATCTGTCACTGCTTCCATTTCTTCCCCTTCCATATACCAGGAGCTGATGGGGCCAGATGCCATGATCTTCGTTTTTTTAATGTTGAGTTTCAAACCAGCTTTTGCACTCTCCACTTTCACCCCCAACAAGAGGCTCTTTAGATCCTCTTCGCTTTCTGCCATTAGGGTGGTATCGTCTGCGTATCTGAGGTTGTTGATAATTCTCCCAGCAATCTTAATTCCGACCTGTGATTCATCCAACCCAGCATTTCTCATAATGTACTCTGCATATAAGTTAAATAAGCAGGGCGACAACGTGCAGCCTTGTCATACTCCTTTCCCAATTTTGAACCAATCGGTTGTACCATGTCTGGTTCTTACTGTTGCTTCTTGTCCCTTGTACAGGTTTCTCAGGAGACATGTAAGGTGGTCTGGTACCCCCATCTCTTTCAGAATTTGCCACAGTTTGTTGTGATCCACGCAATCAAAGGCTTTAGCGTAGTCAATGAAGCAGAAATAGACGTTTTTCTGGAATTCTCTTGCTTTCTCCATGATCCAGCAAAAGTTGGCGATTTGATCTCTAGTTCCTCTGCCTCTTCGAAACCCAGCTTGTACTTCCGGAAGTTCTAAGTTCGCATACTGCTGAAGCCTAGCTTGTAGGATTTTGAGCATCACCTTGCTGGCATGTGAAATGAGTGCAATTGTACGGTAGTTTGAACACTCTTTGGCATTGCCCTTCTTTGGAATGGGAATGTAACCTGACCTTTTCCAGTCTTGTGGCCACTGTTGAGTATTCCAAATGTGTTGGCATATTGAGTGCACCACTTTAACAGCATCATCTTTTAGGATTTTAAATAGCTGAGCTGGAAGACTGTCATCTCCGCTAGCTTTGTTGTTACTAATGTTTCCTAAGGCCCACTTGACTTCACTCTCGAGGATGTCCGGCTCAAGTTCAGTGACCGCACTATCATGGCTATCAGGGACATTAAGATCTTTCCTGTATAGTTCTTCTGTGTACTCTTTCCACCTCTTCTTAATCTCATCTGCTTCTGTTAGGTCCCTGCCTTTTTTGTCCTATATCATGCCTGTCTTTGCACAAAACGTTCCCTTGATATCTCCGATTTTCTTGAAGAGATCTCTAGTCTTTCCCATTCTGTTGTTTTCCTCAATTTCTTTGCATTGTTCATTTAAGAAGGCCTTCTTGTCTCTCCTTGCTATTCTCTGGAACTCTGCATTCAGTTGGATATATCTTCCCCTTTCTCCCTTGCTTTTCGCTTCCCTTCTTTCGTCAGCTACTTGTAAAGCCTCATCAGACAGCTGCTTTGCTTTCTTGCATTTCTTTTTCTTTGGGATGGATTTCATTGCTGCCTCCTGAACAATGTTACGGACCTCCGTCCATAGTTCCTCAGGCACTCTGTCTATCAGGGCTAATCCCTGAAATCTATTCCTCACCTCCACTGTATATTCATAAGGGATATGGTTTAGGTCATACCTGAATGGTTTAGTGGTTTCCCCTACGTTCTTCAATTTAAGCTGAAATTTTGCAACAAGAAGCTCATGATCTGAGCCACAGTCAGCTCCAGGTCTTGTTTTGACTGACTGTATGGAGCTTCTCCATCTTTGGCTGCAAAGGACATAATCAATCTGATTTCGATATTGACCATGTGGTGATGTCCATGTGTAGAGTCGCCTCTTGTGCTGTTGGAAAAGAGTGTTTGCTATGATCAGCATGTTCTCTTGGCAAAACTCTATTAGCCTTTGTCCTGCTTCATTTTGTACACCAAGGCCATGCTTGCCTGTTATCCCGGTGATTTCTTGACTTCCTACTTTAGCATTCCAATCCCCTATGATGAAGAGGACATCTTTTTGGGGTGTTAGTTCTAGAAGGTGTTGTAGGTCTTCATAGAACCCATCAACCTCAGCTTCTTCGGCATCAGTGGTTGGGGCATAGACTTGAATTACTGTGATGTTGAATGGTTTGCCTTGGATTCGTACTGAGATCATTCTGTCGTTTTTGAGATTGTACCCCAGTACTGCTTTTCCCACCCTTTTGTCGACTATGAGTGCTACTCCATTTCTTCTAAGGGATTCTTGCCCACAGTAGTAGATATGATGGTCACCTGAATTAAATTCGCCCATGCCTGTCCATTTTAGTTCGCTGATTCCCAAGATGTCAATGTTCAGTCTTGCCATCTCATGTTTGACCACCTCCAGCTTACCTTGATTCATTGATCTGACATTCTAGGTTCCTAAACAATATTGTTCTTTACAGCATCAGACTTTCTTTTCACCACCAGACACATCCACAGCTGAGTGTCCTTTCGGCTTTGGCCCAGCCGCTTCAATCTTTCTGGCACTACTTGGAAATTCCCTCTGCTCTTCCCCAGTAGTATATTGGACACCTTCCGACCTGAGGGGCTCATCTTCCGGCGTCATATCTTTTAGCCTTGTGATACGTTCCATGGGGTTTTCTTGTCCAGAATACTGGGGTGGGTTGCCATTTCCTTCTCCAGTGGACCACATTTTGTCAGAACTCTCCGCCATGACCGGTCCGTCTTGGGTGGCCCTGCATGGCATAGCTTATGGCTTCACTGAGTTACGCAAGCCCTTTCGCCACAACAAGGCAGTGATCCATGAAGGGGAGTAAGAGTAAGAGAATACCCATTTTTAATTCTACTGTGAAACTCAAGTTTAAACAAAAACAACAATGAGGCTTGTGTGGCACCATAAAAAAAGTCTACTAACATGTTAGCACTAACTGGCATAAGCTTTCATGGGCCATAATGAACTTTAGTCACGCACAGTGACACTCCATATCACATGAGCATACACAGAGAGAGAGACAGAGAGATGTGCCGTTGAGGATTCTCTGTAAACATGATGGTGGAAGGATAGAGCTGAAGCAGGGATGCCTCTCTGCTGCTGGAAAACAGACTTAAGAAGGGGCAGAGGAAGTCCAGGAAAATTAGAACGGTGGCTTGTATAGAAACAAAATTGAGGGAAGAGAATGGGGAAATGCCCTAGCTTTGCCCGTACCACCTTCCCACTGCCTGAAGTGCTAATCCAGGCAGCTACCACTAACAGAAAGGAGTTGGGTGGGCAAGCAAGCAGAGGAAGGCTCTGACTTCCCCACTTCCCCATAAAAGGCCTCTGCCGCCACCGCAAAACAAACAAATGGGGCTTGGTGGGGCAGCCATTGCACCCAGAAATCTAGCTCTCACAGTGAACAAAAACAGCACAGGTGTGTGAGCGAGCACATGACAAAATCCTTAACTTTGCACGTGCTCCCCACATGCACCCAAACAACATCCAGAGTGCCACAGCAATCCCAAGGCAGGTGGCCTTGGCAGAGAATAGGAAATGACCTTGCATCACCACTAGCCCAAACAAAAAGCCTGCTGGTAAAGCAACATGAGCAGATGAGAGAAAAAGGTGGAAATTCCATTGCTTTACCCACCTACCCCCAACAAACAAACAGGCACAGAGGAGAAGCACTGCACCTCCCAACGCTCAAAAATAAAGGGTTGGAGACCAAGCACCCAACCCCCTCAGCCCCCAAAATGCAGAAAAGTGGGTGAGCAGGCAGGTAGGAAATGCCCTCTCTTTGCCTGTGCGCCCCTCTCAGATGGAAAACACCCCAACTCACTTGGTCCCATCCCTTTTCTGCCGGTTTGCATTCAAGGGGAACACTTATCTTTCTCTTCTAACATGGCCACCCCCTGTTCACACTCACTGCTAGCAGGCACGGTATGGGAGTAAGGATGCCATTTTATAACCTATTACTTTGACCAATCAGAGAGCAAGGGGAAGTGTCAAAACTGCAAGTTGAGGTACATAGACTTAACATTATAGAGAAACCAGGTCCATAGAATTAAAAATATAGAGCAACTAAGACATTAATAGATGTGCCTTGTATACATAGACATCACCATGTGGGCACCATTAAAGGCCTCACGGGCGCACCTGTACCCTCAGGAGCCCTGTTGGGGACCCGTGCTCTACAGAATTAAGAGAGTGCACAAGGTCAAGAAAAAATTATGCTATGACAAAGGCTGTGGGTCATATTCAGTGGTAACTCCTGAGCTCAGAAAGCACATGTATTGTGTGGGGTGGCACCAAGGTCTTATGAAGTACAGACTCAAGACAGACACTCTCATCACCTCAACAGGAGACATTTGCAGCTACTGCATCAGGGGAAAAGGGTGGGATGCAGGATCAGGAAGAAGCTACAAATGAATTGAATCAGTAAAGTATTTCAGAAGGCAGGATGGAAGAACAAAAAGAATGTAGTCCTACTATTGCCGTAAAGGAACCCGAAATGGCTCCACGTAGGTCAAACAGCATATGCAGAGCACCAGAAAGACTTATTGAACAATGTTGATTTTTTAAATTAAAATTAATAGCATGCTTATTTTATTTTATAAAAGTGGGAGATTTGGGAATAGTGCACTGTCTCCTTAAGACTTGTTCTGTATCTAGTAATATTAACAAGGAACTGGTTTAGATTAGTCAGAAGACAAGGCATGGCCAGCTCCAGACAGAGAGAGGAGAGAGCTCCATGCAGGACAATAACTGAACTCTTTATGTGTTAATGAATAAAGTTGTTTCTATAAAGAACCAGTAAGTCTTGCTTCTTCATAGAGAAAAAAACATAGTTAAGATGGTATCTGTGCAGCTCATTTAACAAGTCTAAGGTCACCAAGTTCTTGGTGCAACACTGGAGGGTGCCTAAAGACATGAAGAGGTTGAAAGACAAAACACTTTATATAACAAGTGAGGAGGCCTGTTTCAAAATCATTGGCTTTGCAAGTGAAATGCCAAGCCCCATGTTTGTGAAGTGTGGAACAAAGAGTCACACAAGATTTATTGATATAAGCAAACTCACAGGTTCATTTGGACAGGATGTATCTGATGCCCTGATCAGCCTACATGCCTTCACTGCCTGTGACGCTGAGTGCTTTTGCAGGTTGGGGTAAGGTAACTCCCTTGAAACTACTGAGAAAGAACAAGAACTACTAGGAGATGTTCAGTCAATTAGAGAAGTCATGGGAAATCTCTGCAGAGGTATTCCAGAAGTTATGGCAATTCACCCATCAAATGTATGTTCCAACTACCTGCACTACTTCTGTGAATGACTTAAGCCATGAACTTTTTTGTGCCAAGTGAAGGGAAGTAAAGGCCAGTCAGCGTCCACCATGCAATGGTTGCCTATTCATGCACGCACTTAGGGCCAGTTTCCAGGCAGGAATTTGGAGATGCAGCTTAAAAAACCAGCCACATGTACCTAGCCCAAAAGATTATGAATGGATGACAGAGATGGCAATTTT
The DNA here is from genome assembly GCF_057233095.1 of Heloderma suspectum. Taxonomy (NCBI): domain Eukaryota; kingdom Metazoa; phylum Chordata; class Lepidosauria; order Squamata; family Helodermatidae; genus Heloderma; species Heloderma suspectum. The sequence goes on from NC_139458.1 coordinate 200,280,649, forward strand.
ATCATTGACCGGATGCATGAACCAGCAGCGCACCTAATGCACTTTTAGAGATGTTTGTCATGCAAGTGTGTGCATTCCTGTCAATTGCCAAACTGCTCATGCCTATCCAATGGATGTAAAACAGATGTAGACTTTGCAGTTGAATTTGAGGACTCAGAAGTTGACTGCAGTGGTGACAAACATTAAAAATAAATAAAATATTAAATGGTAGCAGTTGTGAAATGATAACATTGTAACATTTGTAAATAAAAGCATATGCATATTGAACAGTTGCTGAACTCACAAAACTACTAGACATTTCTTTGCAACAACACAAAGTTATCCATACATTGGGTAAAATTACATGAAATGTGCATATACTCATTTGTGTCTAACTATGGCATATCAAAATTAATGTACTCAAGCTATGGCTTGTTGGGAAGGTAAAAGAATACCTTTCAATTGTCTAATACCCTTTAGGTGCATATGTGGATCAGGTAACGTGTCATATGCAGTAAACTGTATAAAAATGAGGGGAAATGTCACTTTTTTCTTGATATATGGCTTGTACTATGAAAATGGTAACAGATAAGGTCATTATTACAAGTAGTTATTTGTAAGATACTTCATTAGCTTTGCAACACAGTTTTAAAATTTTAAATCGGACACTTGGTTCACATGTTACAGCTTAAATTAGAAAAGTTAGAAAAAGATGGCTTTGACCATCTTGATAACATCAAAAGTTTAAGCAACCAATCAGAACAGGGTATCAGATGAAAATACAGTCCAGAGACATACACCTTTCAAAAATCATAATGAAATTTTGCCACCTTACCTGATAACAATTTTTGGTCTGGCCCATAGATTAGTTGGCATTAAATGGAAAAAGAGACAGGGCTAAATCCAATGTTACACTAGTGGAATTCTGTTCACACAATGGGAATTTCCCTTCTCCTCCTCCTCCTCCTCCCTGCATGCCCCCCAGTTCTGCTCTGGAAGGCCTCCCAACTCTCCTGAGCAAATCTGGGGTGCATGTGCATAGGGAGCTTCAGGTGGGAGGGGAATTTGATCCACCAGTGGTGACACTATTGGATACAACCCGTAGAGACAACTTTATAAAACATATGTGAAGATACTGATTTAATTAGGTTGCTTTCTGGTTATCCAGTCTTTCAGCTGTAGTTTAAAAAAATCTGGAGCAACTATTTTGGCATAGGACAGTTTGTTGTAAGGAAGATTTAACAGCTTGTTATATACTATTTATAAACAGAAGTCACTTAGAGTTCAGTAGATATATTTAGGATCAGCATTTGTGCATGGTGTTGTAGCTAAATAAAGTAATACTAGAGCAGCTTACTAGAAATGTAAGAAACTAGAATTCAAAATTGTCATTTATTATTAGTGAAATATAATTAAAGACACATTAACATAATTATGTAAATAGGGTATGCCTAGACTTTGTTTTGCTTATTTCAAAAATGAAAGTAATATCTTTTACAAACAATTCTAACTATATGTTCATGTTGTAGAATATTATTTACATATATTCCAGTGCAAACGTTCTGTTTTATTATTTAAATCTGCATTGCTTGTAATACTATATTTTCTGGGCAAAACTCATGCAACTTTCAGTGAAAATTTGCCAGCAGGCTTAAACATTTAAGAGGTGTTTATGCTATGTCCTATGATGTATCAGAATATTAACAGGAGATTACACCAAGTAATCTAATTTCTGATTTGCATACCTCAAGGTATCAGTAATATCTGGAAAAATGCTAGCCTGTCAGTTTAACATGTGCATTTTATGGCATATGGTAAACTAAAACCATGGTGACCATTTTTGTCTTGTTGATCATATGGATGAAGATGATCATCTGATAATCTGTACTAATCACTCTGAAATAGCACCTGTGCAAAAGGCAGTATAATAAATACTATTTCTGCTGTATTTGCTTTTCTAGAAATATTTTCTATTTAAAAGTGGTTTAATGCACCTAGCTTAAAAAGAAGCAGAACATCATGAGTCTCCTTTTGTAGTGATTTTATTTTGTATTTAATTGTTATTATTTTATTTAATTATGGAGTGTAGCCACATAAACCAAACCATATTAATATTAAACCCTATTAAGAATATTTATATTAAGAATATTCATATTCCAAAATGACTAAAAATTCCAAATATAATACTTGTTAGGATTAATGATAATCTATTTTTAATATTTTCACTAGTATTAGTATATGGTGAAAAGTGATTTTATATTTCCTAAAAGATGCTTGTGCAATGCTATTATTACAAATAAACCAACTTTTTGGTCATATTGTTTTTACCAGTATATAGCTTCAAATGTTGAAGTGAATACTTTTACATTTCTGTATTGTTTGAAAAAACCCTATCAACAAAGTATTTTATTATTTCAGGTCAATAGGTAGTATCGACTAGGAGAAGTAGATCCAGGTTTCCCATTGCTACTCTTCCCTTCTAAAGAGACTTTTAAGGAACTGCCCCACATTTAATTGTTCCAGAGGCTAGGGACATTGTTACTCCTTGTCTGGGAAACAAGAAGATGCCAGCTGGTTGACTTTTATGGAAAAGATAGAGCTGTCTTGCTTCCAGGCGTCAGCAGCACCCAGAGGCCATGCTGAGTGTAGAGACCTATTGAAGGGCTACACAAATGACATATCGGTGAGGTCTTCAGTGGATTGAGGCCCATTTAGAAATGAACTGGAGAAGGATAAAAGAAGGGGTGAGGTTCTTACATCTTGACTAGCCATTTCTATTAATATAATAGTGACCCAGTTGTGTTGCATGTTATCATATTTTGTTAACTTGTTTGAAGTATATTATAGACATTGGGGTAAGATGGCCAGTTACACATCACCAAAAAAGAACACAAGAGGACACAGATTTACATGAAATTTGCATGTGTGAATTAATATGTATAAGATGCACATTTATAAATAATTACTAGAATTTAAATAGAAATGCATTGTTTCTCACCATAGTCGGAAAGATTGTGACCCGGTGACCTGTGTGTGTGAGGCCTTGTCCCAGTTTGGGGTGAGCTATAGACTCTGAATCAGAAGGAGATGCTGCATAATCAGGTCCAGCTGTAGGAAGCCAAGAGCCAGAGAACTCAGTGCTACCAGGTCTCCCACTGGCTTGCTAGCCAGGAGGGGCAGAAGCAGGATGCTGATACAGCCTGTCTATCTCCAGAGCTGAGAGACCTGACCTTAACGGAAGTTGCTTCTCAACCAGGGGAGCCTTCCATGGGAACAGGGCAACAGGAGGAGGTCTCCCCAAGAGAGATTGGTTCAGGGGTGTCCTCTTTATGGTGTTGTTAATTAAAGAGGGTGGAGCAGAGGCATCCTGTGAGATGCAGCAATTGTCTAAGAGGTAGGTTTCCCCGCTAGGATCAAATGTCTGATATTGATCCATAGTGGTCACTCCCCTGTATTTAAGCCAGAGCCTTTAGCAGTAGTCTTTGCTAGAGATAACCTGCAACACTTCCCTACATTGTATTGGACTTTCTAAACTTATTGGTATTTATTCTGCCAGCTTATTGCAGGACTGCTTACAGTTTTGTGTTGCTGATCATGAACGGAACCTGGTTTAACTCTTAGGTTGAGAACTGTTATCTGTGGATTTTTATTTGGGCTGTAAAGGCATAAACCTATTGACTGGAATTACAGCAATAAATGGTTTTACCGTGAATTGGGCTTCGTCTGGGAAATCGGGTCCCGACAGTGTGCTTACTCAATATCCTGTCCAGGAGCTAACTGTTGAGGGGTAACTTCAAGGCCCCTTCTTTCCCTATTTATGGTTCTTTATCTTCTAAACTGGACTTGGAGTGGACAGTTCTTCAAATAAAGGACACCTTCAAATAGATGACTGTCCTCTCACAGCTCTTCAGATAGGACTGTCCTCTATAAAGTAGGACATCCTACATTGGGTGCCCACAAGGACTCATGAGGGGGATTAATGGCAGGTGAAATCCATTCCTCCAATAGCGCCTTCAGAGCCCCCAAACCATCCCTTCTGCTATACTACTTTAGTTCCAGTTTTGTACTGCTCCTCCCCACCCCACCCGTCCTTCACTAAACCTGTGCTCTCTATTCTACAACTTGTGCACCATAGCACTGTAGAACCAGGAAGAGGTTTCACGGCCCTGAGACTTAGAGCTTTTCTACATGAGGCTGTTAATCACTGTATCTATTTTTGGTTTTGTCACAGAATTGAGAACTGAGCTCTACACAAAGAGCTCTTCCTTTCCTGCTTTTCTGCTACATAACCTCTAGGTGGTGCTGTACTATAGCAGAATAGCTCAAATACACAAGTAGGAAACCACCCTTTCTTTTGCTTTCAGAAATAATACTGCATTTTCTCAGCTCCAACCCCCCCCCCCCCGAGAAAGTGTTCTTACAAAACAGAAGCAAAACTGGAGGATCATGGCAGTGTCTAAAGAACACGTTAACAACTGTGAATAAGGTATCATGAGTGCGCAATAAATGCCTTGTGTAGAAAAGCTTTTAGCAGTACAGCATAGGGGTTTAGCCCTCCCCTCCTCTCTCTGCACTGTATGGGAGAGTTATAGGGAAAATTGAGATCGGAAGACCTGTGCCCCTACCCCATTTCACAGCATAAGTAGTCCATGGGAGCTAATTTGGATTGGAGGAAGCATTTTTCTATTTATCCCATTTAACCATCCAAAGGACCATTTTGAGCTGTGAAGGAGGCAGCCCCCTCTCCCTGCCCCCTCCAGCAACTTTTAGGATCCTGTTTTAAAGAATTAGGTTTGGGGAATGTGTGCCTTCCCCATTAGGTCCTAAGCCACTTGTGTTTTTTTCCATATAATGATCACCCAGCACACTGAGGGCTTCTGTCTGCCTTCTGCCCTTCTTTTGTGGTCTCTGTGACTCATACTTTGGGTTTTGTACCTGCACAGAGCAACGTTCATAACATTCCAGAGTGGGTGGGAGCCCACCACCACTCTCCTCTGCGTGTGCTCCTAAGCTCAGTTCTCACCTTCCTGCTCAGTCCCTTTTGTCCACTGCAGTATCCTGTAAGAAAAGTTTTATCAGGTGCAAGAAGATGGCTGTGGCTTTCTCTTCTGGCATCCCACCCCTAATTCCATCATTGAGAGAGTGTCACAGAGCAAGGGCAAATAGAAGCCTCAATCAGCGCCCATTGACAGAGGGGAAAAAGCTGGACTCCATGAGCCATCATATCTATTCAGTGGTGGCCTTAGCCCTAAGAGTTTCCAATTATGAAGATTGCATGGCAGCTTATCAGCAGTTTTGTTGGAAAAGGCCGCCACCTTTTTCAACCACCTTCCAGAGGATCTGAAGAACTTGGCTATGGTATTCCAGGCAGAGGCCTACCCACTGACAGATGAGCAAATTAACACTGCAGGCCATGTAGTAGATTACAGCTTAAAGGCCATGGCAGCCATGATCTCTCTCCACCATAATACTTGGCTCCGTTCTGCAGGACTCAACCAGAAGGCCCATTTTTAGAGTGGAAAACCTCCTGTTTGACAGAGAGGGACTCTTAAGCGGCACTACCGATAAAATCCTGGATCATGTCTAAAATGATGCTGACTCCACTTGAAAGTAGTCACCAAGATCTAAGAGGACAACATGAATTGCTTCCTCATGATGTTGTGATGGCCCAGACAACTGTAGTTTGCAACCCTACTCCTATCACAGCAGATGTTCCTCTGACTTTGTGCATTCCAGATCTCCTCACTCAGGATCAAGACAGAATTTATCCTCAAGTGACAGTGTGGTGCATAACCCCGTGCGATAGTTCCCGTAGGATGTACTTGCATCCTAACTGCCACGTGGCCAATTTGAGAGTTTTTTCCACATTTGTACAGGCTATAGGACAGTGACCTGAGGGCTGCAATATCACATTGATCCTTGATTTTCTCCTATCCCTCAAAAATAAGGGGCTCACTTTATCTTCCCTACGAGTTTACCTGGTTGCAATTTCTCAGTATTACACTAAAATTGGTGGAGCATCAGTTTATTCAAACCCAGATGCGAAGTGGTTTCTTAAGGGCTTGGCTAATCTCTATCTGCCTGTAACACTCTTGGGCCCATCATGGAGCTTCTCAGTGGTCTCACCCAACTAGTAGCCAAACCCTTTGAACTGATGGCCATCTGTGATATTTGCCAATGTACCATGAAGGTGTCATTCCTCAGTGTGATTATTTCAGCATGCTGAGCCAGCGAACTCTGTGCTCTGTGCCATGATCAACCTTACTTAACCTTCCATAAGGATAAGGTTGTTCTTCATCCAGATTTATCATTTATTCCTAAGGTTGTTTCCCAGTTTCATATGTCTCAAGACATTGTATTACCTGCATTCATGCCTAAGCCTACCATCCCGTAGGAGGTGAAGCTTCACTTCCTAGATGTTTGTCAAGCCCTTTATTTAAACTTTATTTAACAGGGACTGGCCTGCGAGCTCATATTACGCCAGTACTTTTCCAGCTGCACTGGCTGCCAGTCCATTTCCAGGCCCGATTCAAAGTGCTGGTGTTAACATTCAAAGCCCTTAACCGCTTGGGGCCAGGTTACCTGAAGGATTGCCTCCTCCCATATGTGCCTGCCCGGACCTTAAGATCATCGTCAGCAGCCCTTCTCCATGAGCCCCTGCCAAAGGAAGTGAGGTGGGTGGCTACTAGGAGGAGGGCTTTTTCTGCTGTGGCACCCCGGCTCTGGAATGAGCTCCCTAGTGAGGTTCGCCTGGCACCTACATTGTATTCCTTTCGGTGCCAGGTGAAGACCTTTTTATTTTCCCAGGCATTTTAGCATTTTAGCTTTCTAAATTTTTAGCTTTGCTGTTTTAAATCTGTATTTTAAACTCCTGCACTGCTGCTAGGTTTTATTGTGGTTGTATTGTTATATTGTGGTTTTAATGTTCTATATATTTTAAATTGTTTTATTGTGTGTTGTTTGGTTTTAATTTTTGTGAACCGCCCAGAGAGCTTCGGCTATTGGGCGGTATAGAAATGAAATAAATAAATAAACAAACTTGCAGTTCGCTGCTCCATTCCATTTTCCCCCCAGATGTCCAGTGTGGACCCCCTGTATCCCCTCAAAGGTTTGTGAAGTGGATGTTGTGTACCATTTTCCTGGACTACCAACTCATCCGCCTTCTGGCTCCTGGCACATATGTAGCCACTCCACCAGGGTTATTGCTTCCTTGATGAGCAGAGGACATCAGAGTCTGAAAGGCTGAATCTTTGACCGTAATCAGGCTTTACATCCAAGATGACTATTTTTAATTCTCTCACTGGTTTCAGAATTAAAGCACAGTAGTGGTATATTTTAATAACTGCCGCAGACTTAGGTGGCCAAAGCAACAGATAGTGATACTATCTTGTGGAATAACTGCTGGCTAGCAATCTTAGTGGCCTGTAACATGCAGCAATGAGAAGTGAGATCAAAAGCAAAGTATATAACTTGTGTCACAGCCTGCCTACCCCAATGTCCCTTTACAAATAGCAGAATATATTCCGGTTTCTGTTTATATGTTCTGTGCCATGTCCAGATTGTATTCCACACTGACAGTCTTCGAAGAAAACATTTCAGTACTGCTGAACTCACATCCTGAGATACAAATGTTTCTATTGACAAATGACTGTTGTAGAATTTTGCTGAGTAAAGTCATTTCTGCACATGATCAGTTGGCCACCTGCAACTGTTTGGGGATTATTTGGGGATACTAGTAGTAACTGAAAGCTTTGGAATGTGTGACGAGCTAGAAACCAGCTGTGCCTTCCTCAGCTTTTTCCAGGTTTTAAGATACATGGCTACTTTTGTTCATTTTTGAACTTGTAGGCATAATAAACTCTTAACCCTTTCATTGATATTGTGTAATCAGAATGGTGTTTTGGTCAAATGTAGTACAGTTATGGATGAGGTAAGAAACAACTGGATGACCAGATAACTTCCTTACCTCCTGTCACTGTCATTTTGTCATATCTGTGTTGCTTTAGATTGTCAGGAACCCACTGGTGTGTAGATTATGATCTGACACAGTACTGACATCAAGGAATGGTAGCCACAGATAACAGTAATGGGGTGAAAGCCATTTCTGTCCTTCCACTGATGGAATGGTATCTGTCTGTGGAGCAGATTTTCCCTTCCCACTGCAGCCCCATGGGCCCCCAGAATAATCACCTGAAGGTTCAGGGACCCTCTGAACCAGATTTTGGGGGAGCATGTGGGGCTCCTCCAAAAGGGACGAGGAGAAGATTGGGAATTCTTGTGGAATGAGCAGAAAACCTGTTCCCATGGAGTGGAAAACTGATTCCTCAGGTGCCATGCTGGGTTTTCTGTGCTAAAAGAGCAGTACTGTTGCTTTTGCAACACTTGTTTGAAACCTTTTGCTCTTTTGCAACCATGTGCAAAATAAAGACTTTTGAGAGGCCAGGGAAAAGTAGATCAGAGACAGTAAACACTAGCTACAAAGATAATTCACACTCATAATGTCTCTTCTACAGTCACACCTCCATGGTATGCCTGTCTACTGGATCATCATACCAATTGTACTGAGTTCATACAGATGAACACTTGAGTATTGTACACACAGATACTGATTTCCATTATGGTAAAACCATATACAATGAAAATTCAGCATGGGGTCAGCAGTGAGGAATCAGTTTGTACAGCCATTCACACAATACTTTGTACATAAGGTGTTTATGATGTTCGTGTATGTATACATTTTAAAAAGCTATATCCTTCCTTTCTTTTGCAACAATATGTATGTAGAAATATTGCATGTAGACAACATAAAATGTGAAGTGGCTGTTAATGAAAGTCAGAAAGCCTGCTAATGCAAATAGTTCTGCAAATCCCAACTGGCATTCAAAAACATATAAAATATAAGACCTAATAAAAAGAGTGTCTCATGAGCCATATTAATTCAGTAAATATGCTGAATAATGATCTTGTGACAGAACATTGCCCTCAGCACATTGCTGTCTGTGGTTGCATGGAACAACTAGATCGTTGATCATTCCCTTTGTTTCTTGGTTTGTTGTTATTTTAAGATGGTGCCACATTGCTTGTGTATGGCTGACATACTTGTAGTATGTTAATATTAAGGCTTTTGTCCTGTCTAGATGTCTATGTCATTTTTGCTTTTTAACATATGGCACACCCTTGGTGAAAGGCTACGAAATCTATTTCAAGAGACATCAGTGCTATTTATACACTAGTTTTGAATCTACATTGTTCACACAAATACCTATACCTTATACTTGCTACTGAACAGTCTTTCAGCATAGAGGCATCAACCAGTAAATCAATATACCAGGTGGCCCAAAAGTAGGTATACAGTTGTTCAGAATGTTGATGGGAAGGGGAGAGAATGTGTGAGTAGAAGATGTGTGGGTGGAGTCAGAATGACAGTTGGGAAGAGTGAGTTACAGGGAGTGACAGTTAAATTAGTTAAGTGTAGAGAGTGAGGGGAGTGAGACCCTTAAGGAGGTATACAGTTGTTTAGTTTTTTAGTTATTTTTTTTACTGATATTGTGAATGATGGCAGCAAACTTGAGTCAAGAACAAAGAAAGTGAATTCTAAAGCAGTACTGGAAGACTGAAAATGCTGAGTGGCTGCGCACAGCATGGCAAGAAGCATCTGACACTCCTCTACCAACACATCTGACAATTTATCGTCTTAGAGATAAATTTGAAGCAACAGGTGCAGTGGCTAATGCACCAAAATCTGGACGTCCATGACAGAGGAAAATGAGATGAGAGTCGCTCTGACATTTGTGAACAGTCCGAAAAAGTCCACACGACGTGCATCTAAGCAGCTATCCATACCTAGAACATCCTTGCAATGCTTAATGCATAAATTGAAATTGAAGCCGTACCGTCCAAGACTGTTTCATGGTCTTCTGGAGGACGACCCAGACCGTCGGTTGCAATTCTGCGAGGTGATGCATAACCAAATCTCTTAACGAACCAGACCTTCTTGATAAGATTATCTGGTCAGATGAGGCTTCTTTCAAGTTGTCAGGCCACGTGAACAGGCATAACTTTGTGTATTGGGCAGATGAAAATCCTCATTGGACTATCACATCTCAACCGAACCAGCCAGGCGTCACAGTGTGGGGTCTACTGTCCAGCAAAGGTGTTCTGGACAGGTTTGAGGAATGTTGCAACGTTGATGGAATACATTTCGAGCACTTACGAGATTAAACAGTGTTAAACAAATGTAAATGTAATAAACAATGTAATAAAATGCAAATAAACTATACAGTATACCTACTTCTGTGCCACTCTGTATAAAGCAGAGTAGTAGGTTGCTAATCCATCATTTCATGTAGCTGCTTAGATCCTTATAGACTTTGCACTCTTTATGCCAATATAAGAAAGCAAAAGGCTTTGTCTTGATGACAGATAGTTGGATGGAAAACCTCTAAGGAATAATCTAAATGGTGTAGAATTGTGAAGCGTATCTCACCCTTCCATTTAATTCCTGCATAAGCCAAAGCCAAGCATTATATTTTAGGGCTTCTGTAGACTGAGATGTAAAACCAAGGTCCTGACCACTTGTAGCTGTTAAAATTCCTATGGGACTCATCATAGAAGTATAAGATGTTAATGTTAATATCCTGGCCAAATTCCAAAAGGGATAATTGCATTCTTCCTACCTAAATTCTCCCTGCAATTTCAATTAGTTATGGTATTCTTCTTCACTTCCTTTTTTATGGTGGGCTGCACTCTATACCATGAAGCAGTTGTTGTATTTCATTCCAGAAGTAGCTGTGTTTCAGTAACTGATTAAGTGATCGCTGTGCATAATCTGTAGGCATTATTGGATGAAGTGGAACATGTAACTGTGAGACCATTATACAGCTGTAAATTCTTTTCATTTTCAAGTAAAAGCTCAAGGTAGTAATCCAAAATTAGCATAAGCAGATACAGCAATAAACTGTTTTATAATTCCATTCTTCCCACCCAGTAGCTGGAGCAGGCAGGACAAGCAGCAGAATGGGAGAACATAACAGCACCTGGATGAAACAGAAACATGATTACTGCTGCCGAAAGTGTGCCTTCTACTTCAGCACTGCTGAGTTCCATTCTCCTGTCCTCCCCACCCACACCATTTCTCCTTCTTGCTTCAGCCAGCAAAACATGGAGTAAGGGAGACCCCAACTCCTACCCATACAAGTAACAAGGTGATTTTTATTTTTTTTTAACTGAAAATATCTACATATCTGCTGAAGCATCTAAGAGATGTGTGTTCTGTTGTTACATACCAGGAATAATAGCCCTTATCCTGATGCTGCTTTTTTCTCCCCCCACCTCCCAGTCCTTCCCAGTATCACAAGTTTAAGATAGGTAAGAAATTACACTTGCCCAGGCTCTGGGCTCTATCTCACGTCCATCAGCTGTAGTGAGCAGAACAGCAAGTTAGGAATGTGAGGACCTCCCCTGCAGGTGGCTTGGGACCCTGCATGTTTTCATTAGGGGCAACATTTTCAACCCTTGAGTATCATATTGAATTTATTCAGTAAAATTAGTCTGGCAGATAAATATTGATCACAAGTTTTTCTTTTGTGTATCACAATTTTTGCCTAAACTGATCCATCCAGGATTCAGATTGCTGAGGGACTGTCTTTAGCTGAGTACTATCTGTGACAGAGAAGCCCTTTTCTGGATACATTTCATTTTATTTATTGTATTTATATTTATTTTATGGATTTAAACCTGCCTGTCAGGTTTAAATCCATAAATGACTACTTGCTCCAGTACTCATGCATTCACAGCATATGCACATGCCAAAGAAAATCATTTTTAAAATATTAAAAGGGAGGAAAGTGGGCCAATAAGGCAGAACAGTTGCTGGTCCACTACACCCCAACCTGTGGTTTCCAGAAGATCACTATCGATATTCTGCCCACTTACTGTAAGTTTGTATTCCTTTTAAATGTGATGTATTCCTTTTAAATATGATGATGAATATGGACTTGGACTGGGATAACTCAAACAATGCCTCTTCTTATATAAGCACCGCTTCACCATGTGCTTAGATCATATCATCCCTTGCTCTAAGTACCAGGGTCATCTGAAGCTGATGGTTACAAGGAGTAGAACTTTCTCTGTAGTTAACAGCTGATTTGTGGATGCTGGCTAGGCCTGTTCCTTTCTTTCTTTCTGGAAAATAATGGATACTTTTTTCATTCCAAAAGGCTTACAAAATGTACTTTTATAATTTTTGTAGGTGTACGTATGTTCATTGGGTATTTGTTAAAAAAAAAAAGACACTTTTGTATATGACTTTTTGCAGTTTGCAATTTTCGTTGTTTACCTTTACTGATTTCACATCCTCATAGTTTTAAAGGTATAAGGAATCACTTGTACATTCTGCAGAACACAAACCACTTTAATTTCCTCTTGTTTTAGCTATTTATAAGACTACTTCATTGGATTCTCATAAAGAATACCTTACTGAAAATATGTACTGTATCCATATCTACCCCCTTCATGGATCACTGCCTTGTTGTGGCGAAGGGGCTTGCGTTAACTCAGTGAAGCCATAAGCTATGCCGTGCAGGGCCACCCAAGACGGACAGGTCATGGCAGAGAGTTCTGACAAAATGTGGTCCACTGGAGAAGGAAATGGCAACCCACTCCAGTATTCTTGCCAAGAAAACCCCATGGAACGTATCACAAGGCTAAAAGATATGACGCCGGAAGATGAGCCCCTCAGGTCGGAAGGTGTCCAATATACTACTGGGGAAGAGCAGAGGGTATTTCCAAGTAGCGCCAGAAAGAGTGAAGCGGCTGGGCCAAAGCCGAAAGGACACTCAGCTGTGGATGTGTCTGGTGGTGAAAAGAAAATCCGATGCTGTAAAGAACAATATTGTTTAGGAACCTAGAATGTCAGATCAATGAATCAAGGTAAGCTGGAGGTGGTCAAACATGAGATGGCAAGATTGAACATCGACATCTTGGGAATCAGCGAACTAAAATGGACAGGCATGGGCGAATTTAATTCAGGTGACCATCATATCTACTATTGTGGGCAAGAATCCCTTAGAAGAAATGGAGTAGCACTCATAGTCAACAAAAGGGTGGGAAAAGCAGTACTGGGGTACAATCTCAAAAACGACAGAATGATCTCAGTACGAATCCAAGGCAAACCATTCAACATCACAGTAATTCAAGTCTATGCCCCAACCACTGATGCCGAAGAAGCTAAGGTTGATCGGTTCTATGAAGACCTCCAACACCTTCTAGAACTAACACCAAAAAAAGATGTCCTCTTCATCATAGGGGACTGGAATGCTAAAGTAGGAAGTCAAGAAATCACCGGGATAACAGGCAGGCATGGCCTTGGTGTACAAAATGAAGCAGGACAAAAGCTAATAGAGTTTTGCCAAGAGAACACGCTGATCATAGCAAACACTCTTTTCCAACAGCACAAGAGACGACTCTACACATGGACATCACCAGATGGTCAATATCGAAATCAGATTGATTATGTCCTTTGCAGCCAAAGATGGAGAAGCTCCATACAGTCAGTCAAAACAAGACCTGGAGCTGACTGTGGCTCAGATCATGAGCTGCTTCTTGCAAAATTTCGGCTTAAATTGAAGAACGTAGGGAAAGCCACTAAACCATTCAGGTATGACCTAAATCATATCCCTGATGAATATACAGTGGAGGTGAGGAATAGATTTCAGGGATTAGACCTGATAGACAGAGTGCCTGAGGAACTATGGACGGAAGTCCGTAACATTGTTCAGGAGGCAGCAACGAAATCCATCCCAAAGAAAAAGAAATGCAAGAAAGCCAAGTGGCTGTCTGATGAGGCTTTACAAGTAGCTGAGGAAAGAAGGGAAGTGAAAAGCAAGGGAGAAAGGGGAAGATATATCCAACTGAATGCAGAGTTCCAGAGAATAGCAAGGAGAGACAAGAAGGCCTTCTTAAATGAACAATGCAAGGAAATCAAAGAAAACAACAGAATGGGAAAGACTAGAGATCTCTTCAAGAAAATTGGAGATCTCAAGGGAACGTTTTGTGCAAAGATGGGCATGATAAAGGACAAAGAAGGCAGGGACCTCACAGAATCAGATGAGATTAAGAAGAGGTGGAAAGAATACACAGAAGAACTATACAGGAAAGATCTTAATGTCCTTGATAGCCATGATAGTAATGTCCTTGATAGCCATGATAGTGCGGTCACTGAACTTGAGCCGGACATCCTCGAGAGTGAAGTCAAGTGGGCCTTAGGAAGCATTAGTAACAACAAAGCTAGCGGAGATGACAGTCTTCCAGCTGAGCTATTTAAAATCCTAAAAGATGATGCTGTTAAAGTGCTGCATTCAATATGCCAACAAATTTGGAACACTCAGCAATGGCCGCAAGACTGGAAAAGGTCAGTTTACATTCCAATTCCAAAGAAGGGCAACGCCAAAGAGTGTTCAAACTACCGCACAATTGCACTCATTTCACATGCCAGCAAGGTGATGCTCAAAATCCTACAAGCTAGGCTTCAGCAGTATGCGAACCGAGAACTACCGGAAGTACAAGCTGGGTTTCGAAGAGGCAGAGGAACTAGAGATCAAATTGCTAACATTCACTGCATCATGGAGAAAGCAAGAGAATTCCAGAAAAATGTCTATTTCTGCTTCATTGCCTTTGATTGTGTGGATCACAACAAACTGTGGCAAATTCTTAAAGTGATGGGAGTACCAGACCACCTTACCTGTCTCCTGAGAAACCTGTACGAGGGTCAAGAAGCAACAGTAAGAACCGGACATGGAACAACCGCGTGGTTCAAAATTGGGAAAGGAGTACGACAAGGCTGCATATTGTCACCCTGCTTATTTAACTTATATGCAGAGTACATCATGAGAAATGCCAGGTTGGATGAATCAGAGGTCGGAATTAAGATTGCTGGGAGAATTATCAACAACCTCCGATATGCAGACAATACCACCCTAATGGCAGAAAGTGAAGAGGATCTCAAGAGCCTCTTGTTGAGGGTGAAAGAGGAGAGTGCAAAAGCTGGTTTGAAACTCAACATTAAAAAAACTAAGATCATGGCATCTGGCCCCATCACTTCCTGGCATATAGAAGGGGAAGAAATGGAAGCAGTGACAGATTTTATTTTCTTGGGCTCCAAGATCACCACAGACGGTGACTGTAGCCATGAAATTAAAAGACGCTTGCTCCTTGGGAGGAAAGCTATGGCCAACCTAGACAGCATAGTAAGAAGCAGAGACATCACCTTGCCAACAAAGGTCTGTCTAATCAAAGCTATGGTTTTCCCAGTAGTAATGTATGGCTGTGAGAGCTGGACTATAAAGAAGGCTGAGCGCCGAAGAATTGATGCTTTCGAACTGTGGTGCTGGAGAAGACTCTTACGAGTCCCCTGGACTGCAAGGAGGTCAAATCAGTCAATCCTAAAGGAAATCAACCCTGAGTGCTCATTGGAAGGACAGATACTGAAGCTGAAGCTCAAATATTTTGGCCACCTAATGCGAAGAGAAAACTCTCTGGAAAAGACCCTGATGCTGGGAAAGACTGAAGGCAAAAGGAGAAGGGGACGGCAGAGGATGAGATGGCTAGATAGCATCACCGATGCAATGAATATGAACCTGAGCACACTCCGGGAGAGTGCTCAGGACAGGAAGGCCTGGCGTGCTATGGTCCATGGGGTCACGAAGAGTCGGACACGACTGAACAACAACAACATCCATATCTACATTTTTTTTCTTCACACAGTCGGAACCTCCAATTGTGTGAGGAAAAAAATTATAGATATGGATAACCAGATCATTGTTCTGACTGCACTTAGTGGACAATCAGTTTCAATTGATTGTCCATTTGAATGTAGTCAGAAACAGCAGTCTGGTTATCCATATCGATAATTTTTTTCTTCACAATACCCTTGTTCAAAATACTTAAAATAGTAGAAAACTAGTCATCTCCCTGTTTTTTCCTGCTACATGTTTGTCACTTTTAGACTGCAATCCTAAACCCACTTTCTGTGAAATAATGCCCCACCTCAGACCCCTTAAACACAATGGGACTCACTTCCTAGTAAATATGCTTAGGAATGCGCCATTAGTCATCCTTGCTCTTACATTTGTACATATATTTTAATCCTCTTTTTAGTTTTGTGTATTTTGGGGTGCGTATTTGCTGTTTTCTGTACAAACCCACACTTCCAATTGGGTATCTCTTTCTCACGAAATAAATCTGACATTTTCAGATCTGAGGCCTTCCAGAGGCAAACAAGACAAAGCACCATGATCCACTGTCAGGGCATGAGCTGTAGAAACCTTTGCAGTCCATTGTCAAGAACAAGCATCACAAGAAACAGGTACTTTCATTTAGTTCATTTTGAATTTAGTAAAATACAAGATGACTGTAGTATTGAAACAGTTAATAATATTTTAGGAAGGTGTGAAGAACAGATAAATGAAGAGCAACTGGAAGGACAGCTCTGAAGCATGCAGTGTTGAATTTGGGTACTGCCCAATATGTTGGCTGATGCTTGGCACTGATAGTAACTGAATAAGGTCAAAAGTTCTGTATGTTTATTCTTCTTGTATGAGGCCAGCAGCCGTAATAGCTGTCAGCTGTGATGAGAGATAGAGCCTGTAGGAAGAGCCCATCAGAACAGGCCTGCCCCAAATCCTAGAATAGGCTACTCTACTTAGTCATTTATATTGACTTCTTGAAGCAGCGCAGGACTGTGGGAACTTTCACCTTCACTGGAACCCCAGAGCCAATTTATGACATCAGATAAAACATATGACTGATCACAGAAGTGCCAAAGTGTTATATATCCCTTGTCATAGATCTGTAAAATTAGATTCATGCTACATATAACCTGCACTGTGGAATGCTCCAATAAAACATTGCAAACATTATAATCATCGCAAAAGCCACTGTGATAAATTATGCAAGTTGCTTATTTTGCATGCTTCACACGGTGTGTGTGTATGTATTATAGATATTATTTCTGGAGAGGGTTCCCCCCCCCCCAGAATTTTGTATTAAAACCTGCTTTTGCGGGGAGGGGTGTGAAAGACTGAAAACAAAATATTGTTGAGAGGAATCAACTGTAAGAGCAAAGCATACGATTAGGATTTTGTAGTCATGTGACTTATTCCTGGATGATGCTCTGCTGGAAATCAAACCTGTCTCAAACCACTTGTATTGTCTCTCATTTTAGTAACAATTGTCAAACTTTAATCTTTAGTCATATACCTGAAAGTGTTGTTCTACATTGTTAATACGCCAGTCTTGTTTTTTCTCAATTTTTAAGTGGGATTTAACATTTATACAGAGTAAATTATAGTCACTGAATACTGAACACTGTCAACAAATTAGAGTTTAAAAATACATTTTTCTATAGAAGGCCACAAATGCATAGCTAATACTTTTATTATAGAAGAGAAAAACATATATTCCCTCTTAGTGACAGACCTGATGGGCTATGTGTATAACCTGCATTCTCTAAACAATACAGTACTAGTTTTTATTCATAAGTAGGGCATTGTGGCTCAGATGTAAAAGCAGCTGGGATTTCATTTATGCTGTAAAAGTAATATCTTCTCACCTGAAACTGTTTTGATGCAAATGATCAGCATTCTGCAATACAGAATTTTTTTCTTTGTAAATCAGAACTATATCAACCCTCCCGTATGGTATTAAATAGTAAAGCTTGATCATAAATATTCCAAAATCCCTCTGTATACAGAGCTACCCTGATACTTTGGTAATATTTCCTGTTTACTGAAGTCTTCCCATAACAATTTTTAGCCAATTTGATTTTACAGTTATGGATGCTGAATGTTTTAAATCACTCTCAAATACGTCATCATATGCTATTCAACAAGGCTTAAGATCCCAGACTGATTCCAGAACTAACATTTGGATCTGGAGTTAGCTGCTGAACTAGCTATTTACATGTCACTAGCAAAGCACCACAGCCAATAATTAGCCACTCCTTTTAATGTTTGGAGTCCTTCCATTTTTACTGATGGCTAAGAAAGGAAGTGAATAATAGCATTAGACTTTGCTGCCAGATATTTGGCTTATTCCATTTGGAAGATAGTAGAAACTGAATTACTAAATAGGGACAGACATTCATATAATATGCATAATATTGAATGGTAAGAGAAACAATTCTTAAGCCATTTTCCTAAGAAGTAAAATGTCAGTTGTCACAGAAGACAGTGTTGATACTGGGAAAAATTAATAGTTTGTTGGCAGGATTATGGACTCAGATGTTTAGAAAGCAGAAATTTAAGAAGACCTTTTGTGGACATAGTGATAGCCATGGTGGGAAGTGGTTCTGGCATGAATGTATACTTCAGCAAAAGTAGGGTGAAGGTAAATATGAATAATAGCTAAACACTTATAAACAGGTGCAGCACATTTTGTCTTCCCTGGAGGCTTGCCACTGTTATAGGATAGCTCAGCTTCTGTACAGCTGGGATGGCAGTGATATTGAATGCACATCACTCTGTTTAAGGCACATAAATGAATATGTCCTGGTAAAGTCATATTAGAGGTGCTGAAGCATTTAACCAAATTATAGTGTGTTTTTGGAAGTGTTTCATTAATAATAATATGAGTTTTCTCTGCTTTTCCTGTCTTTTATTTTTGTATGTTTGCCCCAGAACATTTTAAATCAACATGGTATTTAGATCTGCATACCTAACAAACGCAGATATAATATTCAAAACTATCTTAATAAAAGAACTCCCAGACTATTCTTCAGATACGCACTTTGCATTGTAGAAGATACAAATATCTAGTGCTCCATCTACATGGAAACGGAATGAGAAGCACTTTCTGGTTATATCCAGATTTTCATGAAATTGCTTTGGTCCGTCAAGAAAAGAGGAGAATACACTACCTAAAAACCCACTTTCATGGGCCACTCAGCACTTGAAACCCCCATACTTCTGGGTTGGGTGGACGGAGTAGAACTGAATGTCATCAAACATTTAGGTGCTGTTCAGTGAATGAGAAAGGCTTGTTCCCCGCCCCTGTTCACGCTCCCCTGCTCAGGGAAGTTTACTGGAAGTGCTGAATTAAGCCCCTGTAGTTTACCCCACACCTCTCCCCTCTCATCCACCATTGGGATATTGTGAAATATTAAGAGATACTGTGCCATTGCGAATGTGAAAAACAGGTTACATAATCTGAATGGCTGAAACAGCTACTGTCCTAATGTGGATGCTTGAAACAGCACCATTGTGCTCTTCTGAATGGGAAAACTTTTGTCCCATGGGGAAAGCAGCTACTGCGCTATTGTGAATGCTTGAAACAATACTGTTTCAATACTTGGATACTGTGAATGGGAAAAACAGGCTAGATACGGTGAATGGGAAAGCAGCCCTACTGTGAATGGGGAAAAAGAGGGAAGGGGATGGCCCCACCCCTTGACCAGGTCACTGCCAGGTCACAAAAATAGGCATGCCCAGGATTTATTGCAGGAGCCACATTTAAGAAGAATGCACTAAAGAAGATGCACTAAAAGGACTTTCCGAAAATGCCTTTTTCAAAGGGCAGCTGCGGGGTTGCTGGGGCCGACAGTGTCATCTGTCATGAATTACCCTGATGTGTTGTCACTTTGCACTAAATTGACTGTGTAAATTGGGCCTAGGTTGTTAGATAAGATGATCTAACACAGTAATTTTCCATAGTTTCACCCAGGATCCATCTTTAACCCACTAATCTGCAACATGTGTGCACTTATTTATACTCCTGGGAACCATAAGTTTGTTCTGTAATCGTTTTCTAACTAAATCCCTTAATTCACTCTCAGTTCATTAATAATTCCAATTTTCTTACAGCCAAGAATATTTCGTTACGGGTGGGGGAACTGAAAATGAGATGCCTATCCTTCCCTTCTCCTGACAGTTTCCTTGCATAGAATGACATGGTTTTCCTTAATTGTATCTGATGTGGTTTTGATCCTATATTCATGTGAAAATTCAGTATCTCCTAATGTATTAGAGAATTATGCTGCTGATAAGACAGAGGTTAAAGGAGATAAACCTGGTTATTTATTTATCTGATTTGTACCCCACCTTTCTGCCAAAAAATGGCACTCAAGGCAGCTTACAGGCACAATTAAAAATGATGGATGGCGCAATCCCATGGGGATAGTCAGCCGTCTCCGAACTTGGAGGGCAGAGCACAGAGGGGATCCTCGCCTCTTCACTCCGGTTGCCCTGGATTTGTGACTAGATGGACAATTTTGGCTGTCTAGCCAGAGCGCATCAGAGCAGAGCAGGGGGTAGGAGGCTGGACGGCGCATAGGAAGTGTCGTAATGGCGCTTCTGTGGTCCCTGCCCCCAGGAATGGCTCCTTTAAACCTGCTCCACACTGCTGTTACAAGTGCAGAGTTGGGGACGAACCATGCTGCCTACAAGGTGGAAGGGGAGGGGGTGGGGAGCACAGTTTCTGGGTCCGAGCTTGGTTCCCAGAAACTGAAAAATCCTATGGCTGTCTAGACACTGTCTAGCAGCCATAGGATTGCACCCTAAAACAATACAACATTGGCTTAAATTTGTGCCATTCTTAGTGGCTGATAATGATGAAATTTTATGAATCTTAGTTGTATTATACCATAGGATTTCCTTTAACATAAGTTTCCGCTCTCCTTGTTCAGCTCATCTGTCTTATACCAGCCTGTTATTGAAGCACATTTTGCTGCTTGATAATAACAGAATATCAAGGTCATCCGGTCAACCTTGAAAACTCTGTTCATACAGCATCCTGGATGATATTCTTGCAGGTTTCCCATCACAAATAAAGCATACAACTGCTTTCTGTCATCTACTCACTACCTTTTTATCTGCTTCAGTGTAGATATTGAAAAATAAAAACAAAATTTGAAATAGCAAATTCATATTTACTATCTAAATCTTCCCAAGCCAAGAAAGCTTTAATATAGCCAATTATAACAATTCCTAGCTTCTGTTAAAGGTTTATTATATATATACTCTGCTTTATCACTCATCTTTATTTTCAACCAAATACCAAGATATCTATCTGTTGCAGCTCTCCAAAAGAGTGTTTGTAGGTTAGGCTGCAATTATATACCCACTTACCTGGGAGTAAGCCCTATTGCTATATTGCTTCAAAACGTTAACTCACTAACTCATTAACAGTGCAGTCCTATGCATGTTTATTCAGAAGTAAGTCGCACCATGTTCAGTGGGGCTTACTCTGTGGTAAGTATGCATAGGAGTGCAGCCTAAATAATATTTGTGGATCCATAATAGTAAAGGTAACATCATCCAAATGTAATGGGTTATATCCAATGCTATCCTTCTGTTCTTCAGAGGTTCTTTAAGCCAGTTCTTCCATGAACAGAAGAGGGAGGGATACCATGTTTGCAAATTCCTGCTTTTTCCTTCAGCCTCCCGAGCCACCTCCCACTCTGTTCCAAAGGGTTCCCAGATGTTGGGAATAACCCTCTGGAGCAGATGGGGGGGCACAAGGGGCTGCAGAGGCAAAGTGAAAAAAAATCACCTCCCGCCCTTCTGTTCATGGAAGACTGCTTGATCAAATGGCCATTGTTAACAGAAAGACAGCATATTCTTAAATGCAGAGTAGCTAAATTTAACAACTGAAATATTAGACTGATATAGGAACTGTTTCAGTAGCAAACACAAAGAAAGATGGTGCTACCAAACAACCCTGGTGTATATGTCAATGTAATTTGAAGCTTTTACATAAAGAAACATTAACAGATATTCTAGCTGAAGGATTCATATTTATGTTGAGAGAGAGAGAGAGCGCATCTGTTTCTTAGGGCACAATCCAAAGTAGATAGGTGGCCGCCTCTGACCTTGGAGATTGCTGCCTCTCCAAAGCAAGGCAGGAGAGGCATGGGGGGTTTGTTCCCTCCGTACCTCTCCTGCCTTGCTCCTTTTCGCTTGATAGCCGTTTTCGGCTGTCTAAAGGCGGGGGGCGGGGGCTGACCAGGAGAGGAAGCTGCTGTAAAACACATAGGATGTGTCATATGTGCAACTCCACTCTCCCTGCCCTGGAACGCCCCCCAGACCTGCCCCTTTTCAGTCGCTCCTCACTCGTCTCCCAAGCGCGGAGGACAGGGCTTCTACGTGCTGCCTTGGAGGCAGCATGGATGATGGGGGAGCTCAGATTTTCAGGAACCAACCTCGGAGCACAGGCTCCAAGGTCGGTTCCCAGAATACAGCATATCCTGTGGCCTGCTAGACAGTGTCTAGCGGACCATAGGATTGCTCTCTCCAATTCCAAATTCAAAACAGTGAGCAGATATTACCAATCAATACAATCAAAGCCTTTTTGGCATCTAAAGATCATGGCAGTAACAATAATAATACACATTTGCATGTTCATAACGTTTCGCATATATTATCTTGTCATAATCCTTATAGCAGCCCTGTAAAGTAGGTCAGCAGTATTATCCCTCTGTTGCAGATGAGGTCTGAGACTGGGAGAGAGTGGTGTGATTAAGCCCGCCTAGTAAGCTCATGGCAGAAATGATGGTCAAATCAGAGACTTCGGGATTCCTTTTATTTAGTGTGCTACATCACTTTGCTTACAATGTTTTACCTTTTCTATAAGATTGACCAAACATTTTATATTTGTTGATATTGTTCATCCTTTTATAATTCTCGTTTGGTCTTAACCTGTTTATTATCAACCATTATCAACAGCATCTCTTTTTCATAATAATAAACTTCAGATTGCCCAATGAAGTAGGTTGGTCATAGTCAGGACAAGCAAAACAAAATACTTTTCACACAATACTTACATACCTCCTAGTACCAGATGTTGGGTTTACAATCATCTTCATGTCCTGCTTGGAAGCTTGAGTCCACTCTTGGAAACAGAATGCTGGATTAAATGGAACTTGATCTAATCCAGACGGCAGATCTTGTCTTCAAAAACCTAAATTTTCACCAGATACTTTAGTGTTATTCACAACACCAACTTTAAAACAGCAATTTGACAAGCCCAGATTTTTTTTTAAATGAATTCCTTCAATATATGAACATTCCAAGGGTTAGGCAAATATTGCTATAAACCTACAACCACCAATCATGCCTTTCCACAGTATTGGCAACACCAATTTTAGAAAAGCAATTTGACAGTCCCAGATATCTGATGATTTGGTACAAGGGCTCCAATCCAGGAGCTATATGAATTAAGACTCTTGTGGGGGTAGGGGTGGGGAGGGAAGGCAGAAAGAAGGTACCTAGAATCATTTTGCTGCCCCACAGGCGATTAGAGCTGTCAAAAGTGACTGCCTCAACAGGTACGTGGTGGTTTGCGTTGTGTGCAGCAAAAATGTTGTACAAGGCACTGCCCCGCTCCAAGGCTCCTTCTTCCCCTTCCTATAGAAGGATTCAAGTGAGACTCGATCCAAAAGGGAAATTCAGTTGCAGAAACCTGTTTCTGCACATGGATTGAGAGAGTCATATTGGTCTGCATAGGTTCACAGGCATAGAAAACTGCTGTGGGGGTGGGGAAGGAGAGGCGCATTAGATTGTCACTGAAAGAATTGTGCTGGGAGAAACATTTTATTTTAGTTATAGTTCAAAACTACTTATGAAGTAGTATTTTGCATTCATAACGTAATTCTTAGAATGATTTCCATGGATGCACCACCTAGAAAACCTTCCATTGGAAAGGATCAACCATGCAACTTATTGGAAGATTATCCTGTGAAATGAAACCATCCAGCCTCATCTCACAGTATCATCTTTGAGCAAATTGCATTCTGTTGAAATGTTTTCATATGTATACATCTCTTGGATGCCAAACATTATGAGAGGATTGACCCCTCTATCTCTCCCTACTATGGAATGTTCCAAACTGCTGTCAAAATCAGAGGTATTAATAGCCTTAAAATTAAATGGCATATACATTATATTCAACTGGCAGGCAAAACTGCAACTCAAACAGAGACCTTGAATCATTATTAATCAATGGCTATATTGTTCTTCAGAGAATAACAGAAAGGTATTACAACTACCTTAAAAATACACGCGCGCGGGCACATGCACACACACACACGCACGCACACACACACCACCTAACACAAATCTATCTGCACATTTCCCCACAAGCACTGCATGATCTAAGATACACTTGTTTAATAGGAGATGGTAATTTTTTAAAACAAAATTTCCATTTCTTTTTTCTCTGGATCCCACATAGCAACTATTGTACAGTATACTATTTAATGAAAGAACAATCTTCATTTGTGAAGGTTTTTTATATTTGTAAAGATATATAGCGGGTGGTTGCAATTCCCCCAGCAATCAACGTTAAAGGAGAATTTAACAAGACAAGTTTTTCATATCAGTTCTTAGGAGAATAGAACATACTATTTGTATTTTTTTATCATTATCAGTATTTACATTAAGAACTACAAAGTCATGCTAAAATGTTGGTACCTGTACTACCTTGCTATTTAAAGATACAAATACTTGGTTAACATACAAGGTTGCTGACTTTTTAATTTGAAAAATAATCTTCCACTGGGTAGGCCCACAGCAGGGTAGCTGGAGATATTACAGAACTTGGCATATATGGGGGGAGCCTGGCAAAATCTGGAGTTTGTTGACCTCGCAGATTTTAAATTGGCTTTGCGCAGTATATGTTTATGTTTCATATAATTTTGTATAATACTTATTTCAGGTTTTGTGAGTAATATTTTTTTCCAGACAGTGTTTGTGTGTGTGCATCATATCCTTTTATTTTTTCCTATCATTCCATTTCTGATTTGTCATCATAAATATATTTACATGTTTCAAAATTAATGTTTTATATAGATTAAAAAGTAGTCTCTATAATTATTAATTCTAAATGTAATTATTAGTCTTTCGAAGACACATTGAGAGGCATTAATCCCAGGCCACATACTGAATGCATCAGCAGAATCTTTAGGAAGATGAGAAGCTCCTTCTGTTTCCTGCAGAGGGTTACAGATGCCTCAAAAGATCACATTCACAAGCTTAGCACGTATATTAGGTTTTAGGCATTTATAGATTTCATTCTCTCATTCATATATATATATATATATATATATACACACACACACGCACGCGCACGCACACACACACACACACACACACACTATTTATGTCTTGAAAATAATTCTGTAGTGGATTTTTTTTTTATTAAGCTGAGATCTGTTGTAGAAATGTAATAAACCAAAGGGCAATGGGCAGTTCATTAATTTATGAGGAGTATAGGCTTGACCAAGCATAGTTACCATAGTGAGAGGTAAGTTTCCAGGTCTCAACATTCAAGACATGAAAGCTGATGGAAACTAATGGAAAATCATAAATAAGGATATTTTAGGGATGCCACTGAGATTTGATATCTGGCATTTTGGTTGTAAAGTTTCCAGTGATCAGATATCATCGCAAAACTTCTTTACATTATTAATTGTTTAAGTAGTAGCTGAAAATTAAGGAAAACATTCTTATTTTTGTGTGTAATATACATCATTTTTAAAAGATTTCTGTTATTAAGTGGGCAGCATGTTATAGCAAACTGATGCACTTCTTATTGTCAGGTTTGTTAACTTGCAATGTATAATGCTGATTTACTTTAATCAGCATCTGAAATCCTCTGCATTCTGCTTTTCAAGTGGTAGACACATAATAATGATGTTACCTGAAGCTGATTCCTAAGAACAATAAATAAATAAATAAATAAATATAATAAGGGTTGTGCCGTCCTGCAAGATGTTGCATGTGTAGATGCAATGGAGATACCTACTGGTATTGTACATTGATACATAATCACGCAGAACCAAAGTATCATGGGCCAGGATAAATATTTATACAGGTCTAGAGAAATGAGGGATTGGGGAGAGGGAGGAGCAGAGGATGAGCCAATGTTATTCTGGAGCCTTGAGCTGCGGTGCATAGCATTTGAAGAGGGGAGTGGCAAGATAGGGGTATACTCAAGGCCATTCTTTGTCTTTGCAACCCTGTACATATTATGAAGGAAAACATGGGCAGAGCATCTGGCTTATTTCTGACACTAGCAAGTCAAATGGGACAGATTGATATTAATATCTTTTTATAAATTACTTTTAAAGATGTGTAGATTCTCTTAACTGCAATATTAAAACACAAATGGTTTTTGGTGTCAAAATTATAAATTAATGTAGAAGTATTTCACCAATAGTATATAAAAGTAAGATCTTGAAAAGAATGATTAATTAGTAATATATAGCACGTGCATCTTCTCTCTACACTAGCTCTCAATTAAACCTTTTCTATTTTAAATGTTTGCATAGATGGCCTTATTTCTGCATACAGTACTTGATATAGCTCTGCTAACATTAGCACCACAATTGCAGTATGATCCTTCTGGCAGCTGGCAATACTTTAATGCTTTTGGATAGTGACATAAAAGGGAAAGGGCTATATCTTCTTTCAGTGTGCATGTGTAACTCCAATTAGTGTTAATAGGAGTTACGTGCTCACATTGGGAGGAAAACATATCCCTGAAATATGTAACTATATTTACAATTGGAAAATAAATATACCCTACTGGCACTGCATATTACTTTTAGTGTAAACATCTGTTCTCAAGAAAAATGCACTTTTATAATGTACTTGCATTTATTTCATTTGACGCTCTTTCTCCCTTAGAATATTTTATCAATGCAAAATTTGTGCATTTTGTGATACTTTTGTGATACTTTTGTATCACAATTTGTATCAAAATTTGTGATACTTTTATCGGAGTATGTGAAAATTCCACAATTTCCTTTATATTTAAAATTCTATCTTCAGTGTAACCAATGAATTTCTTCTTTACTGGGAAGGTTATAATCCTAAGGGTTCTCTGTTATTAATCATTGCTCCACTATTATTTAGGGATAATTGTGTGGTATCCAACTAGGGTCTTCCCCCAATGGAATAACATCCATCAGTGGAATGGATTCCCTCTCCCCACTGCATTACACACACTCACACCCAGATCTGCCCTGGAGGGTCGGGGAACCGTTCACAGCAGTTTGGGCGTGGAGGGGAGGCACAGGGGGCTGTAAGAGAAGGACAGGAATGGAAAGTTTCATTGAGTAGAAGTCTGCTCATGTGAATTTGGATGTCACCCATAGTATTCTATGCTTTATGATTCTTAAGTTCAATATACAGTAAACAGTAGATCCCTAAACGATTTGATTCTTTCAACTGCCTTATCCCAGAAAGTGACATACTGCACTGTACTCTTCTGCATGTCATGCACTAGTTATTTTGCTTTTCCATAACACAAGCTGTAGAGCAAAAGAATGCAAGCATTATGCCTTTTAAATGCATCTTTGCTTGGGAGAGTGGGGGGACCATTTAAAATCTGTCTGAATTAATTTAATAATATATTTCATCTCATCCTGGAATTGTGTGTGTATGTGTGTGTGTGGAGGGGGGTGGGGGGAATAATCATGCAAGCTTTACTCCGCCCTCTGCCCCACCAACCAGTGACTGCCAGCCACCACTGCTTTTAATAATATTTATTGCATTTTCATTCCTATGGAAATAAAGCCATAAGGAAAACTATAGCTGGGTAGGTTTGAAGATGATGAGTTGAAGGCAGTGGATAGAGAAAAAGACTCATAGAAAGCAGTGGTCAATAGCAAATTGGAATAAGCAAGTTGGGCAGGGGAAAAAGGTATACATGTTGCCAAGGAAGGAAGGTGTGGAGATTTCTTGGTTCAGAAAAGGAGGAAACAGAGGTCAAGGGAAAAGCAGTAGAGGTAGCAGGTGTCTGAAGAAGAAGAGGCAAGAGAACCAAAGGAAGGAGGTATGGAGAAAGCAGAGGTACCATTTCAGTTTACAGTTTCAGGACAACTTTCTGCTGTTTGGTGTCTGTAAATGTTGACTCAGTTCAGATATAATAACAAACCATGCATGGTTTATTGTTCCAGGAATGAGCAGTGGAAAGCTTTAGGGCTGTACATTTCCTCCTCCCCTTTTCCTTTCCTTAGTGCACAAGGGGAGGAGATTAAAAGTAGCTGTATCTAATTTTCAGTGAACCATGGTTTTAATCTGAATGCACAATTGTTTGGGATCTTGTTTTGAGTGAAAACTAGAGCTTGCTGCATTTGAATGAAACAGCAAACTGTGGTTTGCTACTAATTAGAGGGGGAAGCTTCTCATCTTCCCTCATGCACAGGGGAAGGGAGGAGGGTATGTATGATCCCAGGGGTCACTGATGCTCATTCCTAATACTCAGAGGATTGTTTGAATGCTGCCAGTCTTTAGGACAGGCAATCCTAAAGCCTGGAAGGAGAAGAAGAAGAAGTTGCTGCTGCTGCTGCCTCTGCCTTTCTGGGATCAACCAAGGAGGTTTACAAAAAGTTCAATACATAAAAACAATAATAAAATAAAAACATAGTAAAACATTGAAGACAACATTGAAAACTATAACAACAATTTAAAAAGCCAGGTTTAAAAGATGTGACCTGACTCCCTTCCTGAATGCAGAGAGAGAGAGAACCAGTCACAACTCCACAGAGGGCACGTTCCAGAGTTTGGGAGCAACACAAGAGAAAACCCTTTCCTGTGTGCCTGACAAATGGGCCTTTGCAAGTGAGGGTGTCTTCAGAAGGGCTTCTCCTGCTGATCTTAGTAATGGAGCATGTTCATACCGAGATAGGTGGTCCCTTAGCTAGCCAGGTTGTAAGCTGTTTAGAGCTTTAAAGGTTAACACCAACACCTTGCATGAAGCCCAAAAAGAACTGGCAACCAGTGCAGATCTTTCAGTATTGGAGTGATATGGTCATGATACCGTGCAGCACTTAGCAGTCTAGCTGCACCAATTGGAATTTCTGGATGCTCTTTAAGGGTAGCCCTGCATAGCATTTGTCTAATTCTGATGTAATCAGGATTACATCCCTGATGTAAGGGATAGATAACTGTTTACCAGATCAAATATGAGTTGGGAAGACTTCCTCCCTCTGATCCACTTCAATGGCACCACTGGGCAGAAGCAGAGGTCCCAAGAAAGGAGGACTAGAAGAACCATGGCAAAAAGGAAACAGTTGGGATGGCATTTATTTGTTTTTTCAGCCATAGCTCAGCTTTACTGCAGCATTTCTATATAGATTTCCACCTTCAGGTTAACAAGCAGGAGGGAGCTCCAGCTGATGAAATGTTTCAGCCCCAACTGCCATGCCTGGCCTTTAATTAGGGATGGATGGATCAGTCTAGTTATGGTCCATGTCATTTTCATGTGCATTCATTCATAAGTCTGTTCTATCCTCTTTCTGCATCAATCTGCAATTTTTAAAAACCACACACAACTTGCATTTTTAAATACACATTTTTGTATGCGTTTTAACGTAGAATATGCATATATGTTGATATGTTTTTGAGCTAAAAATTCTATCACAATTTGTAGAAGTGCAAAAACTGAAAGATAATTGTGTTCCAGTCTGTGTATGAGTGCAGGAAGTGCAAATCAGGTCAATTTGCTGAAAAATGAAGAGCAAAAGAAATCCGTGAGCATCCCTACTTCTGAGGCGAGTTTTTTTATTTTTGTTTTTTACTTTGGGACAGAATAGCAGACAGCAGAAGGAATTGGGGCCTTTTAGCACTCTTTTGAATCCTTGGTCTCCTCATGGAATGTTCAAAGGGCCCAATTTATTTTCACCTTAAAGCTGCTCACCCATTTCTAGTCTGAACTGGTAGTCACTAACCAGTAAAGAGATCCTGGGGTCATGGTGGATAGTTCAATAAAAATTTCAACTCCATGGGTATCAGCTATGAAAAAGGCAAATTCTATGCTAGGCATTATTAACAAGGAGATGGAAAATAAAATTGCCAGTATCATAAATGCCCTCCCCAAATTTATTGTGCAGCCACACTTGGAACACTATGTCCAATTCTTGCCTCGTAGTAAAACAACATTGTAGATCTAGAAAAGGTTCAGAAAAGGGAAACCAAAATGATCAGAGGCTGGAACAAGTCCCTTATGAGGAGAAGCTACAGTGTTTGCGGCTTTAAAAAGACAAACTAAGAGAGATATGATAGAGATATATAATTATGCATAGTGTGGAGCCAGAGTGGAAAGAGAACTCTCTCATAATACTAGAACTCATGGTACATTGAAACTGATCAACAGAAGATTTGAACAGACAAAAGCAAGTACTTATTCACACAACTTATAATTAATTCATTGCCACAAATTGTGGTGATAGCCACTTGCTTAGATGGTTTTAAAAGGGGGTTAGACAAATCAGTAGAGGATAAGGCTATCAATGGCTACAAGTCATGATGGCTGGCTATATGGAACCTCCAGGTTCTGAAGCAGTATGCCTCTGAATACGAGTTGCTGGAGAGCAACAATGGAAAAGGGCCATTGTCTTCATGAAAGGCCATGTTTGGACATTTTCATACCTATGGAGTTAGATGAACTCCATCCAAAAGTTCTCAAAATATTGGCTAAAATTTTGTGGCGCAATCATCTGTAAAAGATCTTAGAGACAGAGGGCGTACCAGATGACTGGAAACAATTGAATGTCTTTGTCAGGCCTCTGCCAATTTCAGAGACAAGCAGGGGGCCGGGCCAGGCTGTGGGACAGATCCTGGAGTAGGTAGGTGACATGATCAAGATGGGCTAGGGTTAAGGCTCTATAGCAAGCAGAAAAGGATTCAAAGGACCAGACGCAGATGATGTGGTCCAAAATGGGCTGGTGATCAGGTTCCAAAGCAGGCAGACAAGGAGGAAACTAAAGGAAAGAGGTGTCTGTTCAGCACCTACTCCCAACAATAAGTGGTTCAGACTGCAGAACTATGCTTTGAGACCATGGCCCAGTCTACATGGCTGATTTAGTGTGGGGAGAGAGCACATCATGGTCATTCACCACAGATGGCACTGTCGCCTATCCACAACAACCCCGCAGCTTCCCTCTAGAAAAGGCGCATTTTCAGAAAGTACTTTTAGTGCATCTTTTTTCCTTAAATGCAGCTCCCGCACATTTCTGCTGCAGTGTGCCCTGCCCACCCTTAAATCCTGGGTGTGCCTCTGTGACCTGGCAGTGATGTGGTCAAGGGGTGGGGCAACCCCTTTTCTGCCCCTATTCCTTCTTTTTCCTCTTTCACAGTAGTGGCTTTTGGACACAGGCTTTCTTTCCCACTTATACTACTGCATGCTGTTTCATCCTTACACTGTATCACAGTAGTGCTGTTTTCCCATTCACAATATGTAGCCTACTGCAGTAGCCACTTTCCCCATTCCCAGTATGCAGCCTGTATTTCCTATTCAGAATAGCATAGTAGCGCTGTTTCAGGTATTCAGAACAGCGAAGTAGCTGCTTTGTCCACTCACAGTTTGTAGCCTGTTTTTCCTATTCAGAATAGCGCAGTATCTTTTAATCTTTCTCAATATCCCAATGGTGGATGAGAGGGGAGAGGTGTGGGGTAAATTACACAGACTTCATTCAGTGCTTTCAGTGAACTTCCCTGAGCAAGGCATTGTGGACAAGGGTGGGGAACAAGCCTGTCTCTCTCTCTCTCTCTCTCTCTCTCTCTCTCTCTGAACAGCACCTGTGTGATTGATGATGTTCAGTTCTACTCCACCTACCCAACCCCAAAGTATGGGGCTTTCAAGTGCTGTGTGACCTGTGAAAGCAGTTTTTTGGGTAGTGTGTACTCCACTTTTCTTGCTTCGTCTGCCCCTAATGGACCAAAGTGATTTCATGATAATCCAGATATAACCAGAAACTGCTTCTCATTCTGGTTCCATGTAAGTGGAGCCCAGGGCCTTATAATGCCTGATGGATCCAGTCTGGCTTGGAGGGTAAGCTAACAATATTCAGGGTGACTGGTATAGCACCCTAGATAGAACTCCTTATCCACAGAGCTTAATTCATTATTTATTTATAATATTTTCATAATGCTTAATATATTAAAATCCCTAAGCAGTTCACATTAAAATACAACATAATATAGAAGCAAGATAAAAATAATAATAAAAAATATTAAGAACATTTAAAAAAACATTACAACATTAGAAAAAAACAGGTTAGTAACAGAGTCACGCACAGGAAAGGAAAGCCTGTGTGAATAGGTGTGCTTTCAAAACATGCCACATTTTTTTCCTCTTGAATCACATGTGGGAGAGCTCCAAAGGGTAGGTGCTACCACTGAGAAGGCCCAGGCTTACAGAGGAACCAGAGTGCTGGTGACACAGAAGGTAAGGCACTGGATCCTGGCTGCTGGAGGCTCTGGTTCAGGATGTCAGCACTATCTATAGCCTTAGTCTGTCCTTTAAAAGATGACCAAAAAATATACAGGCAATTTTAGTCTGAAGGTTATATTAGACCGGGGGTTGGGAATATGTGGCCCTCCAGATTTTGTTGGACAGCAACTCCCATCAGCCTTTACCAGCATAGCCAGTGGTAAGGAATTGTGGGAGTTGCAATCCTAACAACATCTGAAGGGCCACACATTCCCAATCTCTGATTTAAGAGTATTTGTGTCATGTTAATATGTGACAACATACTGAAACAAATAAAAAGGTAACAGTGTTGTAATAACTTAATATCAACTAAAATGTCACAAAGTAACGAGCAAGCTTTTGCATCTCCCAGGATGGATGCAAGAGGGAACAAGCTCACCCTTCTCTCAATTTAATTAGATCAGCCAAAGTGTAACCTAATGTAGCTGTTACATTGTTATGTTCCATTGACTTCAAGCATATGCTTAACCCCCATTAAATTTAATGGGACTTTAAAGTGCTTAACATTTGGCTGGAGTGTGCCCTCAGTGACATATCAAGTAGAATAATGCATTTCTCTCAATATATCACCAGTATAGTTAAATGTTCTTTACATTGTGATAGAACAAACTACAAAACCGAATGGCTTGTATCCAGAACAATGCAGAATTCTGCTTGAAAATTGAGTTTTTCAGTGCCTCCTTCCTATGTCATCTTCTTTCACTCATGCAAAGCTGTGTTGCAGACCCTCTGGAATTGTTTGTAGTGTGCATGAAAGTGAGTCAAGAGACATGGTGGACACCTCACCTTGCACTAACGGAAGTGCCTTCCATTCACGCAGTGATACTTTAGATCCAATACAATGATGTACACAGTTGTATAATCACTGTACATGATGATGCTTGACTACATAAGGAGCAAAACATCAAATAATCTTGACATAATGTAACACTTCATTAATGGGAGGTGTGAAGTCTCTTGTTATGAGTATTGTAGCTTCAAAATGTGGAAGACTCTGGGTTTTTTTGTCTCAGGCTTTTATTGCAAAATGTAAAAAAATATCTGTAGGTTGAATGTGAACTATGGTAAGCTATTCTGGCATATTAAAATACATTTTTAAATAAATAAAAATGTATACACAAAGATAGCAAGTTGTTTTTACTATATTCCTTATGAGCAATCACAACTGAATGAAAATTGCTATCAAAATATGAGATAAGGTTGCAGCATATTGTGGCACGTGTCGATGGCAATGAAGCGAGTGGCATTTTGTCTATAGCCCAACACCCAGGCTATGCAGTAGCTCCACATGGCAATAGCATAACACAGCAAGCATCTTATCACAGCCTAAACGCATCTATGCATGTAATACTCCTTCACAGTCATTGAGATTGTTTGGCACAGTTCTAATGATTTCTGCTGAATAATGATATAATTATGATTAAGCAATTTTGTCTTGCTTTGGTCTATATAACTCAGTGTATCAAAGGTACTGGGTTTAACTGACATTGAAAACTCTTAGGCTGCTCTTTTAGGCAAATCCAGTAAAAGCTTTCTCACCCAAGGTTATCATCATGGAATGTTTTTAACAGTTCTATAAAGTGGATTATTTTTCATCACATTCTTTATAATAGGCGATGACTGGAAAAACTAGCTGATTTTATTTACATACTGATCAACACTGCGTATTTGCTTTCAGCTACTATTGTTAGCTTAGGTTGAGATATTGTTTATGATATCTGAAAGGATATTAAGCATTAACAAATTTTTAAGAATTCCTATAGCAAAAGCAAAGTCTTTCAAAATATCTTCTAAAAGCTGGCAAAGTTGTATGACTAACCCTGTGAAGATTCTTTTTCAAATACAGCAGCAGAACTAGTTCCATATTTTTGAAGAACAGAATCCGGTAGGATTTTAAAGAATTTTGTTGTTTAAAGTGATATTCACTCGGGAGTAAGTCCCATAGAACTCAGTGGGGCTTACTTCTGAGTACAAACATAAAGGATTATAGTGTTAGCAGTTAAATGGTGTGAAAGGCTCCTATTCTCCAGTTTAGCAAAGCCCATTAGAATACATACAAAATGCAAGGTAGGTTAATATTCATTATAATGTATTTATGTATGAGAGAGAGAACTAGCTTTTAATCTTCTATTGTAAAGATGACATCAGTTGTTAGATATGAGATTGATCCTTAACTACTTTTTCCTCTAGATAAATAGTGATAGAAGCAAAAGTTAGCATTCATATATGATTAAAATCATGATTAAAACGGGATAATTAGCTTTGTGTTAAATGAAATTGTATAGGAATAACAACTATCAAGAGATGATATCTAGGGTAGACTCTGAGCTCCTTCTTTCCTGGAATTGCAAATTTTCTGATGTACTGGTCTAAGAATTCTATTTCCTCCCTGCTGGTTTTCTGGCTAGCCAGCAAAATAATTATTTGTTTATACCAACATGTATAATAATAAGCAAATAGTTCCTACTTCATCCTACCAAATAGTGGCAGCTGTCATAGGATTTATATCCGAGTTTGAGTTTATATCCCTACTCAAGTTCATATATTGGTCCAAATCCATGGAAATACCAGGGATTTTAATCTGCATAGAGGTCTACTAGAAACACTTGGCATCAGCGCAGAATTCCGTTAGATTCCACATGGCATAAGTGTACATGAAATATTAAGGCCCTAGTACTTTAAAGAGGAACTTCTCTTGAATGCATGAACTGAAGAATGCAATGCATATGATATAATATGAACTTCTTGGGCATTTAGAAAGTACTTATTTGCTATATTAATCACTGAACAAGCTTGGTTCTAGAAGAGACATGTAAGATCTTGTTAATTGTATACATTTTAGAACAAGGTCCTATTTCATATCATATACGTATCTACACTTCATTATAATGCCAGCTACCATCTAGGAGCTACACTATTTAGTGAATCCATTTATATCAAAATGTTGTTAGCCCATTACACAAACTAGTAGCTGCTAAGTTGCCTACCAAAAAGTCAGATACAGATTGTTTAGGCATCGGAGATCTCAAGAGTTCTCAGGCATTCCTTATACCTTTAAGGAGCTAGTTCTACTAGCATTAAAGCAATGACTAAGGGCCAACTTAGACTTGTGGGGCTATCACATTTATGTTAAACACATTTTTGCCCTATTCTCAAATAAAGCAGGGATGTGGTGTTTATTCTTTACACAAAATGGTGTGTATGTAGTATAAAGGGGGATGGTTGAAACACCTCCACACACACATACCTTGCTATACTCCATAGCTTTAAAGCAATGTTTCCTCAGCCTGGCTCCAATACAGGAAGTGAGCCTGTATTGATTTTTTATGGCCAGGATCCAAAGGACTATGTGTAGTCTTCCTCATGTACACATGGACTTTTCAGCCACCCCCTTCCTACTCCCACCCCCCTAGCCCCAAATAGCTGCTCACAAAGGCCAGAGGCCCACCCCCCTCCGAAGTGATATTTTATTAGGCTTGAAGCGCTGCTGCCAGAACGGGAAATTAGCAGCTGCCCACGATGTACAAGTAGAAGTGCTATACATGCATGTGTTATCTTCCTTGGATCCTGGACAGTGCGCCTTCAGTAAGTAAAACTGCACTTAATTGTGGCTACTATGTACAATCCAGAAAAATCCCACTGAAATAAAAGCCTAGAATATAGTTTCATGGTTTACTGACATTGGAAAGAGATGGAAGGAGAAGAAAACAAAGAGACTGATACTCTGCTGTAATTTCACACAAATAAAATGATAAGTTGAAATCCAGAATACAACAAATAAAGATTTGATATTTGTACAAAATTGTACAAATATTGTACAAAACTTGAAAACATTTTACAGAAATTATAGTGGTTATTAAACAGTGGCTGTATTTTATATAATCTTTCACATTTGAAAATAACGTCCCTTAATAGGAAGCAGGTAGGTTTTTAAAATTTGTTTTGATTAAAAATTACTGATTATGCTGAGCAAAATATACAGTAATACACGGAAATTAAAGTTTATTACATGCTTATAAAATAAAGGCCATAAAATATTTTGTAAGATTTTAGCTCTTACAAAAAATGGTTAATGAAAATATTAGTGTTTGTGTTCTCAAAAGTATATTGGTATATTACTAAAAGTATGAAAAATACT
Source organism: Heloderma suspectum (assembly GCF_057233095.1). Classification (NCBI taxonomy): domain Eukaryota; kingdom Metazoa; phylum Chordata; class Lepidosauria; order Squamata; family Helodermatidae; genus Heloderma; species Heloderma suspectum. The sequence continues at coordinate 200,317,034 of NC_139458.1, forward strand.
GTTTTAATTGAATCAGTAAAAAAACTGATGATTCATATGGTTGGATCCAAAGAACTGGGAGTGGAGGAAAACAGCCACTAGTGTTCTGAAAATGCTTATGTATATGCAAGAGTTCAACTGCTATAGTGATTCTGTAACTATCCTCATACGTCTTCTTGCATGAGAGGTTATGCAAACTCTTGTGCAAATGGAAGGATATATGGGGATATAGTGTCACTGTTCTTATGTAATACTTCACCTGGTGCAAAGTACAGAACAGCTCTTCCCTTCCACATCTGGAAGGACATCTTTGGCTCCAACCCATGATGCCCCCCATTTATCTATTTGTGTGTCTCACTTAGGCAAAAAAATAAAATAAAAAATTAACATATACTTGTCCTATGAATTACATTGTTGATCTAGTGTTAATTATGTCTGCAATTGCTCTGATCCACTAATCCATGTGCACCTGGAACTCTTACATGCAGGCTTTCTCATTAATTTCAAATGAAGAAGCAGAACCCATTTAAGCAACAAGTGTACTACAGGTGAGTGGAGCAATAAATGATGAGGAGAACTTTATGTTCATATCTGTATTTTCAAGAGCATAAGAATATACACTGGAAGTGTACTTGTTGTACAAGAAAACAATAACTGATATCATTGACAGAAGTATTATTTTGTGTGATAGAACAAGTTAATCCAAATATGCTGCATCGTTGTTAATAAAAAACAAACATTTATTTACAATATAATATTGTATATATATTATATATATATATATATATATATTACACAAACCTAGTAATATATCAACGTTTTATTTTTACAGTACTGTAATTCATTCTGTCTATTGGTTTAGCATAGTGCAAACTGTAACATTGCAATGTGGGCTATAGTAATTTTATTATAAAGAACCATTTCATGGGTTGGATCCAGATCTTTTGTTCTACTAGCAGAAAGACACTACTTGCAAAATGAGACTTATATGTTCTCCCCTCCCCTGCAACCCCCAACGTGCCCTCCATATCTGCTCTAGAGGGTCCCCAACCCTCTAGAGCAGATTTGGAGGGCATGCAGGAGTCTGTGGGGGGAAGGAGAGGTTGTAGAAGTACTGTCTTGTAAGTGGTGCCCTTCCACTGGCGGAACAAAGGATCTGGACCAAACTCCTTGCCTTTTGTCATTCTTTGTAATGCAGATACCTGCTAAAGTAAAAACAAACAAACACATTAATTAAAAATCCCCATTCCTTGTGAATGATTAATAACTTGTACTTGAGGAGAGGGGGATTCATTGTTGTACTGTATATTTATAAGTGTGTCATAAACATTAACACCCCAATCCTATTGGTGTCTGCAGTTCCACTCCAATATCTAGTTTTGTTACACTGTGGTAACCTAGCTGTTGGTACCTCCCATCGTGTACGTATGAGCTCCTGCATCAAATCTTGGGATTGGACTGTAAGTCAACTGTGATAGCACCACTGGCAGAAAGTAATGAACACACTAATTATAAAAGGAATGGAAGCACAATGTATCTCCCCTAATTTGTGGACTTATCTGTTTTATGGAATTTCATCTTATCAGTTTTTATACCCTAAACTTAATTCAAGTGTTTGAGGACAAGTCAGTGGTACTCTGTTCACTCTGTCACCAGTATATCCTCTAAAGTAAATAAAACCATACATTAAACCGTTAAGACTATATTTAATAGCCCACTCCTTTTCATTCTCTGGAATACAAGGAGGTTGCTTTTATCTATTTCTATCTGCTGAAACCTGTCTATGATTGTGTTGCTTGCATAAATGAAAAGAGATCCCTTTCCAGAATAAGTAATTCATTGTGAAATCCTGTGAGTTTGATTGTAGCTTATCTTTTTCACTGGTTAAAAACCAGCCCTTGCATAAAAATGTCTTTCAGTTCACATAACTGTAGTTTGTCTGGTAAGAAATCTTTACAATAGCCTAGTGTATAGCCTATCAGAGGTAGGCCTATTATACAAAAATTCACAGTTTCAGAAATTGCTCAAGCGATTTTTTTTTGGTAGATTCCATATCTTACGAAGTAGCAAACCTAATGCAAAGCTCATGAGCACCCACAACGATCTACTACCATGGCTGGTATCTTTCCATATATTATTTGTTCTTTTCCATTGAAATACAGCATATTTATTGGGGACATCTTAGTAGGTGTGCAGCAAGGGCCCGCTGAACCTCTTGGATTTGCTTGGTGTACAAGATGAGTGTGTGGATATTTTTGTAAAAATACAAATTCACATTCTCCGGAGCAGTAGTTTGCTTTGTATCTCTTGGGTGCAATTATCCAGTCCCATCCAAAAGCTTCAAAATCCACAGTCAGTGGGTAACGACAACACCGAGATTCTGTTGAATGTTCATCACAGTCAAGTCCAAAATCTCTACGTGATCTTTTTGGTGTATCTGTAATCCTGACCTCTAAAAATGGATTCTATGAATAAAGGAAAAGGGAAAGTATGTTTGAAGGAAGACCCAGGGCGTTGTGATAAATTAATCAACATCTGACACACAAAAATACTTTTTCCTAAACATTATATAGCTCTTGAGTGAAGATAATCATCATAATGTAAGCCTTCCCCCCCCAAATAATAATCTTTTGACGTTGACTGTAGTAATTTTAAAGTGAATCAGTTTTGTAAGGAAATTGGGAATTTTAAATATAGCTATTAAATACCACTTTTTCTAAAAGTGTTGTCTATGGGTGGGATCCAAGGAACTGCACAAAAAGCTCCATACACAGAAGGAGGCTTAGGCTTGTGTTTCCTGAACAGCAGCAGCCCCTTTTACTGAATGGCGAATCATTTTTTTAAAACCAAGGGTCATTTCAAAAGCAATTTTAATACAGCATTTTGTTTAAAGAACAAAGGGGTCCACCCAACGTCATGCAAGTGTACTTCTAAACACAGAGTGGGACTTCCCCTTCCTTTCCTTCTTCCAGATGTGTTCCAAAGGGTCCCCCCAACTCTCCAGAGCAGAAATAGGGGTGGGGTGCTGCAGGGGAGGGGGAATCCATTCTGCAAGTGGCGTCCATTCTGATGGCAGACACAGTTGGATATAACCTCAAATTTAAAGTTCCACTAAGAATTCTCAAGCCCTTGGTTGAGGATGACTTAGAGGAGCTTTTTAGATCCTAGCCATTAACTTCTTCCTTATCCCATTAGAAGGGCTTGAACACCTCCAAATAATGCAAAGACCCACTTTTCTCTAACATCCGTGATATAAAAGAGAACAAATGGAGAAAGTAGCAAAGGAAAAAAACAACAGAAAAGTAGTAAGAGAAGAATTTGACTTTAAAATTCTGACTCCGTTTTGTTCTGAATATACAGACATATATAAATATGTCTGTCTGGAGTTTAGTTAGGCTTTGAGAAGGACCACATCCTCAGCCAGTGGAGAACTAGAATATGCGCTGTTTCTGTAGTGATTCTCCTTTGAACTGGTGGGAAAATGTGTGGTAAGGGCACTAAAATTAATTAAGGGTGCAATCCTATGCACGTTTAGATAGAAAAAAGTCCTACAACTCCCAGCATGCCCCAGCCAGCCATGCGGCTGGGGAATGCTGGGAGTTGTCAGACTTTTTTCTGTCTAGACATGCATAGGATTGTGCCCTAAAGCTGTTTCTAGTCATCTTTATTATTTTTTCATCCCTCTGACTTCCCTGCGTGCGAGAAGAGAGCAAACCAGAGTGTATCTGGTAATGCAAGCTGGTAACTCAATTCCCTGCATATCATTGGTATCAATGAAGTCACATCCTTTTTCTATAACACACAGTTACACATGCCTCCCTACAAAGATGCAGGCTACAATTATTCCTAATACTGAAGTATGTTTGGGGTGGGTGGGTTGTTGTCTATTCAGTTTTCTACAGCAGTGGAGAATGTGGATAGAGAAATGTTTTTCTCCCTCTCTCATGATATTAGAATCTGGGATCATCCAAGGAAGCGGAATGGTAGGAGATTCAGGAGAGAAAAAAGGAAGCACTTCTTCACACAGGGCATATAGAATTTGCTTCTACAAGATGTGATGATGGCCACCAACCCAAATAGCATTAAAGGGCGATTAGACAAATTCATTGAGGATAAGGCTATCAGTGCATAGTAATCATGATGGCTATATGCTGTCTCCAGGATCAGTGGTAGCATGGCTCTGAATACCGGTTCCTAGGGAAAAACAGTGGGAGAGAGGGATATTACCCTCATGTCCAGTTTGTGGGCTTCCCATAGGCATCTGGTTGGCGAAAATGGGAAACAGGATGCTAGACTAGATAGATAGGCCTTTGGTCTGATCCAGCAGGTCTCTTCTTATGCTCTTATGTTCATATTTATTATAAAGCTCATTTGGATGCTTGAATATGCTATAAGAAGCTGTTGTCTACCTCACCCAAGTTGTATAGAAATAAGAAACTGATAGAGTTTCTTAATTTTTTGATTATCAGGATTTTATGGCTTTAACACTTTATCCTATGAAAGCACCTTCCATAGAATACTCAGCTTAAGGAACTGTTAATGAATTAATATCCAAGCCCCTTTATGAGTTAGATAAACAAGTGTTATTAACTCAGTTTTACAGATAGGAAAATGCATTGAGTTCATGTATAATTCTGATTTAAACTATTGTGGAACAATTTCTGTTTCTTGATTCCATTAATTTGCTAGACTTTTTATATTACTGTCTTAAACAAAAACAAAAAAAAGGAAGCAAATCCCAGGAAGTTACTGGCAAGTAAATATGCTCATATCCACAGTTTTAGAAAATTCCTGTTTTATTTGTCTAAACGTTATTTTTAAATACTAAATGAAAAGAAATTTCATGCAGATGTTCAAGTAGAACTTACCAAGCCATCTTCCCCTGGTCCTGGATAGGTTACTGCAAGATCTCTTCCTTTTTCATCCAAAGCTTTGATTTCAATGCCCAAGTTGGATTCAGGTTGTTTGAGCCAATTCTGCAACACTGTCTTCACATCAATGCTCTGCCAAATACCAGTGCCTGGGTTCATGTCAAGTTTCAAAGATCGAATTGCAGTAGAAGTTGTACCATCTTTCATGGGTCTGATGAGTCTCAAGATCTGCACAAATACTGTTGTAGGTCTCTGGACTTGTCTTAAGTATATCCACAGCTGGGCCTTCACTACTTTATTATACTGTATTTTAGAGCTAAACTTAAAGAAGCAACATTTGGGTTTTCCTTCCACTGGCATAGGAAAATCAGCTATAAGTGAATGGATACAAAACATTACTTGTTTGCAACATCAAGAAACACTTGAAAAATAAAGCATAAAAAATCAGTGGCATTTTAAAATATCTTCGTGGGATTTCTTAGCTGTGACTAGTGATTTGCACTGGAGCACTTGCCCTAATCTAATGAAACCATCCATAAAGAATGTCACTTTGAAAGGTCTTTTTTTATCTCTCCATTGCACCATGTCATATTTTGCCCTGTTTTAACCAATACCCAGTACCTCTTCTGTCACAATTCTGCTACCCGCTCTCCACCTGCTATTGATGTGTAGTGGGCTTTTATCTGTGTCTGAGTAAGTGCAATTTGTGTGTAGAAACATTACCCCATAGTTAGACTGCTGTACCAGAACTTGCTTCACAGGATGAAAAAGGCCATATTCAATAATAAGGAACACATGCAGAAATCCATGCTATATCCCCATAGTAATTGCCATGCACCCTAGTTTGTGCTGTCCTTATTCATGTGTGTGCAGTACTATATTCAAAGTCTACTTTTCCTGTGATATTCTGGAATGGGGCTGGTAAATCTTTAAATTTTAAACTTTACCTCAGGAATAGATCATGGCCTTATGTACGTGATTTATTTATGTAGTTATACTTATTTAAATTTGTATCCTACATTTTACCAGTCTCAAGCAGCTTACAATACTAATAAAATACAACAATTATATTAAAAGAGTTTACAATTTAAAAATTACAACTATAAAAGAAATGCACCCATGAAAACAGATGGTAGGATGTGGAGAACAGGGAAAAAAAGTTAAAACATAGAATTTTGAGATACCAAACTAAAAAAAAACTTGCTTCAAGTTTTAGGACATTTTAGATTGCAATACTGAAAAGACCTTCCTTGGAGTAGAACCACTGAAGTCTTATGGAAGCTAATAGCAATACTCAGGTAATTTGAGGACTGCAAAAAAAAGGAAAATGTTTTGACAAAGTCATTTGTATAGTTTTTCTGTATTTCTGTGTTTTAATCTAACATTTCATGTTTGCGGCATAGAAGTCTTGTATTGATTTCTTCTGAAAAGTAAGTACAAGGCTTAAATTTATGCTGACCGTTAAGAAGGAAACAAATTGTAAAGGAATACACCCTGGGAATCTCTGGGAGTCTGTGTAGTTATACTAGCTGACCAGCTGTACAAATCACTCTCTGAAATAAACTCCCCACCCCCAGTCAAAATCACTAGGGATATTGAACACACTGCACAGTGTACTTAGCCTGAAAAAGATGGTGACATCTAACATCTTGCTAACATTCCGCTCCTAAAATATCTTTATAAAAACAGAAAGACTGGTAGTTATACACTTAAGTTCTGTTGTTATTTCAGTGTTCCTTGAAGTGAGTATATAATATAAACAGAGCTGTGAATAATCTGTAACAAAAGCCAAGCTACTTTTGCTTCTGTGGTAATAAAACTTACTAATAACTTTATTTTAATGTCCTGATCTTTAATTTGCCATGTGTGACCTAGTTTATAAGATCAGGAATTGCAATATTGTAGGAAACCTAATTTTAGTATACACTGAAATTATATAACCTGCTAGATACATTTTAATTCTCCATTTTTCTAGTGCAATATAGTAATATCACATCCAGATGCATTCTAACATACATGAGCTCACAATGAGCTCCTATGTGAGTGGCTTTCCTCAGTGATTGTAATGTATGCGACATAATTGCACTTTTATCCCGTTCTATGCACTGGTCTGCTCCCTAATTGTGGTAATCTGGGATGTTGTTGCAGAGGGTCCACGTTACTCTATATACATCAGAGTGCCTGAAGTCATTGCTGCAGAGAAGCAACAATCTTTTACATAAATTACATATTGGCCCCATTCTCATGGCACAATAAGCCAGGATTCTAAAGAATTCTGGTATATTGTGAATGAGAGTGTGCTGATGTATGCTGCCTAATTAAATATGCATCTTCCACCCCTGGTTTTCTCATTGTGATGTGAGGACCAGGAACTCTGGCTTGTCTGGGAAGAGACAAGGCAGAGTTCCTGGTCTGCATGTCACGGTAAACAAATCACATATGGAAGGTATGTGGTTTTTTAGCCACTCCCATTTGCAGGAGGCTGCAAATTTTAATTTGCAATCAAGAGCAATTGAGCAACATGTACTAGCACACTGGCTTGGTTATGATAAGGCAAAATTCTGGCTTATCATGCCATGCAAACACAGCCATTCAGGCTGCAATCCTATACCCACTGAACTAGGAGTAAGATCCACTGAACTCTGTGGGACTTACTTCTGAATATACATGTATAGGGATTGCACTGTAAACTATCTAGAAGTGTTTGCTTTTTAAAAATATCGATGAGGACAGAAATAAATAGAAGAAAAATATTCTTCTAAGTCAGCAAAAAAATCATACTCATTTAAATGTGTGAGCTTTTTGAAATAATTGTTTCAAATTTAAATTGTATAATATATCTTATATATTTGTATAAGATAATTATTTCTTAAAGAAATTTTAAAATAATTTTCTGAATATTTTTAACCCATCTTACTTCTATGAATGTGTACATTATTGTACTTAGGTAAAATAGCTAACATTCTTAGTGGTACACCAGTTAAGTTAGAGTATTGTATGTCACTGCTGCCAGTAACAAAACTAAGTCATGTGTGCCCAAGTTTTCATTTTTCATCATCGTTGCCTTAAGTGTTATTCTGAAAACAGCTGCCATAGCCAAATACTTTAGCTAAGGAAGAACATAAGATACCATAATATAAGCTGTGCAGAATATACCTGATAAAAGCCATAGTAGATGCTTATCACTACAAAAATAACTAAGAATCTGCTCATTCAGCAAATGCCTTATTAACACAACTAATAGAATTGGTAGTTATGTATAAGCATTTTAATACTTAAAATATAGCTGTTGGTACTTAATGTGTGTTTACATTATGAGTGTGGTAGCTTCATAATATAATTATTTAAAATATACAGGTTGTATTCATTAATAATTGTGGACACATCTATGAGATTAGGAGAAAGCACACAGCTGAGCACAGGGTGTTGAATATTTTTGCATCTCTCAAAAAGTGCATATCATGTAGAAGGCAGAAGGGCATGTAAATGTTCATGGAGGACAGATTATGTGGCCCAGATTCTGCTGGCCACTGGACTACATCACCATGGTTGGCCACATTTGTGCCACAGAAGCTGCCATAGTACAACATGGTAAAACAGGGGTCTTGTCTCTCTATACATTCTTGTTCTCAATAGGATGCATGTTTGAATGTGCATTCCAATGCACTTTGGGGTACAACTAAAGCTAGACTGGGGTTTCAGGGTAAGGGCAGTGTGGCTTTTTTGCCTTCATTGACATCACCATGTGGCCAAATCTAATTGGCTGTGTGACTCTGTGATGTCATCATGTCCACTACATTATTCTCGATTAGCTGGTATCACATAATGAAGAAGAAACAAGAATCCCTATTAGGTTAAAAAAAAGTGCCAAAGGATTGGCAGATCAGGGTAACAATGTGAACAAGCATTTTAAAAGTGCAAAAACCGAAGGGGTTTGGAGAATGCTTTTTGTACCCCTCAAGGGCACTGTTTTCATGTAGAAAATTTGGCAGTGAAAATATATAAAAACCTAACATATGAGTGCACTGGAGCTAAATATTTTTTATTGTCAGTTATATGGGTCCCCCCCCCCCCAGTTTTCAGGAAATCCTTAAAAACAGATGCCTTCAGAAGGTTTGCTAATGTAAACTGGCACATTAATATGTATTTTCTTCTTATTTCCTTGTGTGTCTGCACAAATTTTCGAATAGGTTACCGAAATAATGGCACTGGTTAACTGTAAATCTTATTTATATATCTACAGCAGTCACCAAGGGAAATAGGTTGGAGTGCTTCTCATAGAATATTTTATTGATAGAAGAAAAATACCATGATTTAAATTCTTTAAAATATGCTCTTTTCTCTCCCTATTGCATGCTTCAGCAAGCAGTTTGTTAGAAGAGATTAAAAAGAGGTTGTTGCTCTTTAGCACAAATACAAGTATTTGTCAGTAGAGTAGCATTTTCTAAAGTAATAAAATACTTACACTCTGTAGGCATTGTAATAATAGTTTCAGTTGTAGCATGATAATCATCATCTTCCAAAGAACCATCACTGCTGTCATCTCTCTGGACATCATACTGATCAATCAGTTCTTGCAATGGAGGAGCTTTAGGTAAAAGTTGCCTTATAGCATCCCGGCTAATGTTAGGTGCTTGTTCCAGACGCAGTTTACTGAGGATCTGAATTTTTATAGCTTCTATTCTTGAAGATTTTGTACTTTGCCTCCATGTACATGCATTGCACAGTCCATCTTTTTCTATGTTCTCATTTGCCTGGTTACTTTCATTAAGATCCACTGGACCAGGTATGATTAACATGAAAAGGTAAATAAATAGATACATGTTTAGCTTTTGCATCGTCTTACATTCAGTGCAGTCCTCTTCTTTCTTTTCTCTTTCTCTTTCCTTTGGTTCTTTCTCTAATCTTTCAGTACTCTGTGAATCACTGAAGGCAAATGCAATCTGAGACAACACCACTCTGGTGAATCTTGTATATTCCAAGAGGGCTTTTTATATTCCAACCTTCATTAGACTTGTGTCGTCAAAACCAATGATTGGCTGTTAAACCAACAATGAATCTAGCTGTCAGACATTAAAGCCATGTCCGTCATAAGTTGCTAGACCGCATTTTGTTACTGCCAGTGGTGAGCTGATTTTCTGACTATTCCATAGAGGCTATCTCCTCACATGCTGAAAGAATATTTCCAAGGAGCAGGCCAGCAGTATCAAAAGATAGTATTACCATTCTTGAATGTGAATCAGCTGGTTCTTTTATTATGAATCAATCTATGTATCCCTCTCACATCTAAAAAGGATGGCCAATAACTGAAAAAGAAAAGATTTTTTAAAAATTAAGACTGTCACTATCATAAATAAATATCTTCTAAATGTTATATTTTACAGTATTTGTTAAAAAACAAACTGTGAGATAAACTTTAATTAAAAGGACTATCCTCAGAGTCCAACACCTGAATCCTAACCACACTACATAGGTACGTTTTATTCATTTCATATTTGAGATCAGCGTATAAGTATTTAAACAGATGAAATCCTATTTCCTTTGTGATACTTGCATCCTAATCATAAGCATATTACAGGGAAGTGATGGCTACTATCTGCAGATCCTTGAGTGCAGTAGTAAGATTAAACATGTACTGAGAAGGCTGAGGATCTCCTTGTGTGCATCCCTTGAACAGCTGGTTGGTGTGGTCAGTTTTCACAGCATTGGTCACCTGGTCAGGGGTGGGAATAAAGAGACCTGGATTCAGTATCTCTACCCCATCCAAACAGGTGATCAGTTCTGCTAAATTTAATCATATCAATCATCAGGAGATGCATATACTGACTTAAACTGAAAATGTTGCCCTATGAAGCACACACTTGCATGTGTGGATAGTATACAGCAAGGTACATCACGTACAGATTCCTGCTTCCAGACTCAGATTATCTTTGCTTGACCAGAGTGAACAACTTCAGGATCAGGGTGCAAATGGTTACAATATGATTACTCTGGCTTCTCTCATCTGAAGATCACGCTCTTTGTATTCATTAAACATTTATTATGTCTATGCTAAGGAGAGAAGTAGATAGTTTTAAAGAGTTATCTAGTGACAAATATTTCAGATTTATGATGGATTACGAGACTTTCTGCAAATTAAACTGTTCAGTTCATGTAAAAGTCAAACCAACCTAAGTTATAAAGCTAGGTAAATAGTGCATTGAAAGATATATATAGTATTTAACAAAGTGCATTTTTTTAGCACCGGCATTACAAAAATAAGATTTCTATCATATTATTCATCTGATATAGTAAATCCTTTGTACTCTTTACCTGGACTATATTTGCTAGGTGTTGAGAAAATAGCAATCTGTTGTTTCTTTTTTCTGTATTGTAACTTCAACTACTTCAAAATATGAATATTCATCTATATTTTGCACACACAAAAAAGGATGTAAAAAATGTATTAACTACTAAGGGAGCAATCCTTTGGCTGCTAGACAGCAGCTAGATGGCCATAGGATATGTTGTTTTCCAGGAACTGACCTCCGCCCACTTCTGCGCTGCCTTGGAGGCAGCGCGGAACAGCCCCATCCTCCGTGCTCGCAAGAGGAGCGCAGAGCGGCTGAAAAGGGGCATGGCTGGGGACATTCCAGGGCAGGGAGGTTGGAACTGCCTATGTGTCGTACAGCAGCCTCCTTCCCCGCTCCATCCTTCTGCAGCTAAACAGCTGCAATCGGTTGTCTAGCCGAAAAAGCAGGACAGGAGAAGTGTGGAGGGAATGATCCCCTCCGCACTTCTCCTGCCCTGCTTTGGATAGGCGGTCGCCTCTGAGTTCAGAGGCAGCCGCCTATCTGGATAGGATTGCTCCGTTAGTATAATAATTTTTTTGTTTAATTTATTGAAAAGAAAACACTAAAAACAAACAATTTCTATCTACGTTAAAATCAACCAAAATAAAGCATCACAATATACATTTTTCTTTACCTGAAACATTAACCTGGGGGAACGTGCTGCCCAGCAATGAAAGATGTATATATTCTCACCCATGAAACTTGCAATTGAAGCATTTGACTGAGGTCCAGAAATCAATTCAGCTTATCTATCTACCTATCTATCTCATAATTTACCTACTATTTCTTGAGGCAGGGATAGGAAAAGGGAGAGTGTTCCTAGGATTTAAGCAGATTTTCATTTCCTTGACTTAAACGTCTAAGCAATAACTATTCAGCAACTTGAAGGAGGTATAATAGAGCTATTGTTGCACAGGGATCTCTGGTCAAACACGTTTTGCAGATTTTTGTAGTATGGTATGTATGAATGTGTGTGTAACCAAAACCCGAGCCCAAAGTTCTCCAAATTCTGCCTCAGAGCTCGTTCTGTCTTGTGTCCACATCTTTGTTTTTTTTTCTTTTCACATGGAAAAGTTGTGTATATTTTCATGTGTATTTTCCCAACTGTATACATCAGTTGTGCGCATCTTTGAAAACCTATGCATTCTTCTCCCATTAATTAGAGCATGTTTGTGCACGTTTTTCAAAAGTACACATATTTCACATGTATTTTCCAAACGTATGAATGCTGTCAAATGCATTTGGGGGGTCCCTGAATCACATTGCTATTGGAGAACTGTACAGAGTTTGACTTCAGATTGCATTTGAGTCCATGTTCAAGAGGCACGAACTCAGTGAATCCTAATAAAAAACAAACTGAAAATAGTTTCTCATGCATCCTTAATGGTATGTAGTGTACTTAAATCTTCAAGCTTTTAGCAAATCCCTCAGCAAAGTAAACACACAGCCACTAACAGTAAGGCACACAATGACAAATTGAGGTGGCCAGGATTGCACACAACAGTATTTAAGACTGCAAAATCAGTATCAATGAGAAAATTTGAATTGACTTAGCCTACTCAAAAAGAATCATAATACAAAGCTCTTTGAAAAATCAAATCTGTATGCAGTGGCAGTTAAAAAGCTTTGTCTTGTTAGCAGTTATTAGAGATAAGAAAAATAAGCCCACAAGCCTAATGCCATCATATATGTTTTTGGTCTACCAACATTTCAAATATTGAGATGGATCCAGAGTTCGGTGAGCAGAGTCCCATTCATGGGGACTCCTGGGCCTCAGCTACAGCCAAATCTGCTCCTTAGAATTGGAGAACCCTCCAAAACAGCTTGGAAGGTAGAGCAGGGAGCAGCAGGGGAAATGAGGAAACAGTGGAAGTCCCCCCCCCCTCCATTTGTGGAAGCCTCCACTGGATCTAAGTGCCTTGCATTCATGGAAGAGTATCTCTTGATCCATCCCACTGTCTACAATTCTGTTTTACTACCTCAAAAAAGATATTTCAAAGCTCAGGGAGATATAAAGATAGTTAAAATAATTAGGGAAATGTGTCCTCTTCTTTGTGAAATAATAAACACTGCTGTGGCACTGTAAAGATTAACAAAAGTATTGGGCCATTAGCTTTTTTTGGCAAAAGCCTACTACATTAGATGCATGAATAAAGATAACTGGGCCTCTTTCTTTCCATGGTGAAATGAGCCCATGGGGAACAGGAGGGTTTGCAATAGTGACAGAAAAAATCAAGACATCCAAAATTTGTAATAAATGGTGGAACTGAGAGCATCCCAGTTCTCATGAGGTTTTATGAGAAGAGCTGAGATGCTCAAGATTTCTCAAAATCACACATGAAGAGAACTGGAATAGCTTTATGAGTCTGAAGTAGGTCAAGCAAGATACAGTTGCAATCTGCAATGGAAAATGAGTAATACAACCTGGGAGAAAAAGGTGTGAACTAAGGCAATGAGTCTTGAACCACGAATGCCAAGGGCTAGATCTCCTCCATTCTCAATTACCATTTGGTAATTGGGTCTGCCATGGTGCACACACTGATGTCTAATGTGACCTACTGTTGAACATCCTGTTTCTGGTCTGGTATTTAGGACTCAACCCTATAACACAGTCTGTAGGAGCTAGTGGTAAAATATCCTTCTGAAATTTTGCAGGGTTTTTTTTGCCTAGGGATACCTCTATGACATATGCTATTTTCATACAAATTGCCCCCCACCCCATGGAGCAGGGAAGGGGAAACGAATCATTTCCCCACCCCAAAGTTTGAAGATTCACAAAAACTACTCTATCTGTTCTTCCGAAATGTTGCAGCTTTTGTAAAGGAGGGCCACCCTTTGTTTTGTATGTCATTTTCATAACAATTGCCCACAAAGAACATAGGGGGATAAGCACATCCACTTTGGGGAAACCCCCAAACTGTAAAGGCTGCTCTTGCACAAACCCCCTGCACCTATTTATCTGAAACTTGGAGAGCGTGATCAAAGGGGCAACTGTACCGGCAAATTGCATTCCATTCTGCCAAGAAAAAAAAATTATTGGGAGATCCCTTTAAAAAAATTAAAGCCACCCAGCACAAAAACCTCTGCACTGATTTGCCTGAAATTTGGCAGGTTTCATTCCCTCACAAGGTGCTACTACACCTACAGATTTCATCCAGTTCTGTTCAACAATAAAAAATGGTTTTAGTCATTTGTTCACTTCCAGTGATAGTCACTGGAAGATTCACATTCAGCCCGAGTTGAATTGGGCAGCCTCTGAATCGGTCCAAGGTGAATTGGGCTAGCAGAAGTTGGAATATGGGAAGATTCACACTTTCTGAAGGGGTGTGTGACATTATTCAGGAAAAAGTCATAGCATGCAGGACATATATGCAGGATGGTGGGGAAGAAAGTGTGCTAAGAGAGGCCAAACCCTTCCTGTAGGTGGGGAGACAGTAGGACAGGCAAGATGGAGTATGGCAAAGAAAGCAACTTTGGGGGCAGGGGGAAGGTTAATATCTTTATGAGATAGGGGATTTCAGGCAACTCATAAAACTGGAACAGCTCTTGTCTCATGAAAAAACTGCTATCCTGAGTGGAGACTAGACATAATTGATACTTAGGCTGGCAGATTCAGAGAGGGAGCACATAATGACAATATGGTGGAGCAATTTAGCAGGCTGAAGCCTTGTAAAAGAAAGGTGTTTAGCTTCCTGAAAGGCTTCCCTTTTATTGAGACAGAGAAAGGATCCCTGCTTCACTGGCTTCTTGGGCTCTGTTAAGTTTGGGGCCTTTCTTATCCCAGTTATTCACTCTCAAAACACAGTATTACGCTCAAAACACAAATACTATGGATAGTGCTGCACCAAGTGTATACCCTGAAAAATGTTTGGTATGAAACAGAAGTTGAGGAGTAGAGTGCCCACGAATCCTTAATATACCTTTTTTCACTTTTTTTCTGCCTATTTGAAGTTCCTTTAGTCCCTTCTTTGATGCTTCTCCAGCATAATTTTCTTCTTACTACGTAATCCCAGCCAATTGGGTTGTGGGGTGGAGTAACACATCCCCACGTTGCTAAGGCAATTTGATGATACTCTTCAACACAGTGCAGTGAGACAGGAAACGCATTCCCATGTCCAAGGCAAGCAAACAGTGTTGCCATTCTTGCTTCACCATGCTGTGGGGGAGAATTAAACCTCCAGTACAGCATGGGAAGACAGGGACGTCACCCAGTTCCTCCACATAATGACCAAATACCTTCACCCAGTTCATGTCCCTCCAAATATCACTGAAAAAGAGGGCCCTTATGGGGATGAATAATTTTGCAAAAATATGCCCATCATTGTAATAATATGTTGGAACAAAGTGTGATCCTGTTTGTATCAGAGAGAATACATTCTTTGAAAAAGATGTTCATCCACCTTTCTGATAACAGCTAATGTCTCTGGATGAAGCCATGGCCACACTACAATCACTTCATCATTTGTTCTCTTCTGTAGATTGAGAACAGTACTAAAGATATGTATGCTAATATTACTGCAACAGGGTCCTGAAAAGGCCACATGGAGCAAGACGTTCAAACTATGTTGCCCGTAATTTCCAGTGCCATTGTAATCGGTTAATGCCGCATATAAAGTGTGTTTTTGTTGATACAGACAGATGAATGGAAGGTGGCTAAAATGCCATTAGGCTAATGCTTCAGTGCCATTCCCCCATATCTACCCATTTCTGTGGCATATGACAGTTTTACAAAAGGATATCACACCCCATTATGGAATGGGGACAATTAATACCACACTGGTATTGCTCTTCCTGGTTTTATAGCATGCCATCTTAACAACTTCAGCGGAAATTACAAAATGTTGCTAATAAAAGGAAGCAATTTTGTATGGCTGTCACTGTGACAGTATTATTTTAATCTCTCTATGTCACCTGGCACTTGCTGAAAGAGTTGTGTAAACTATCTACCTTCAGAACATAGCCCACTTCAACTGGGCTACTTGGGATCATATGCCAGTTTTAGCAACCTTACACAATTTCCTATTCCTGGGCCTCATGTTTCTCTATTCATATCATTATAGAATCATACAACTTAGCAATTGGAAGGGTTCCCCAAGGTCAATTAGTTGAACTTTCTGCCCTTTAATAGAAAACTGGCCAGGATCGCTTTAAGACTGGGCTGGGCAACTTAGCCCAGCCAGATGTTTTGACCTACAATTCCCATCAGCCCTAGCCAGCATAGCTAATGGTGTGGGATGATGGAAGTTGTAGGCCAAAGTATCAGGAGGGCCAGAAGTTGCCCACCCCTGCTTTAAAACATTGGTTGTTTGGACAAGCATCTCAGTATGATGGTGGTGATAGGGGTGGACACCTCGCTGCCACAATATGTGCTATCTTAGTGGCCCTTTTTCAAACTGCTATGATTGCACAAATTATACCAGACATGTGGCTACACCCAAGTAACTGTGCCGGTTACTTGGGTATCCACAATATGGATATGGACTCTTTGTTATTCAGTCGTATCCGACTCTTCATGACCCCATGGACCATAGCACGCCAGGCCTTCCTGTCCTGTGCTCTCTCCCAGAGCGTGCTCAAGTCCATATTCATTGCATCAGTGATGCTATCTAGCCATCTCATCCTCTGCCGTCCCCTTCTCCTTTTGCCTTCAATCTTTCCCAGAATCAGGGTCTTTTCCAGGGAGGTTTCTCTTCGCATTAGGTGGCCAAAATATTTGAGCTTCAGCTTCAGTATCTGACCTTCCAATGAGCACTCCGGGTTGATTTCCTTTAGGATGGACTGATTTGACTTCCTTGCAGTCCAGGGGACTCGTAAGAGTCTTCTCCAGCACCACAGTTTGAAAGCATCAATTCTTCGGCGCTCAGCCTTCCTCATAGTCCAGCTCTCACAGCCATACGTTACTACTGGGAAAACCATAGCTTTGATTATACGGACCTTTGTTGGCAAGGTGATGTCTCTGCTTCTTACTATGCTGTCTAGGTTTACCGTAGCTTTCCTCCCAAGGAGCAAGCGTCTTTTAATTTCATGGCTACAGTCACCGTCTGCAGTGATCTTGGAGAATAAGAAAATAAAATCAGTCACTGCTTCCATTTCTTCCCCTTCCATATGCCAGGAAGTGATGGGGCCAGATGCCATGATCTTTGTTTTTTTAATGTTTAGTTTCAAGCCACCTTTTGCACTCTCCTCTTTCACCCTCAACAAGAGGCTCTTTAGATCATCTTCACTTTCTGCCATTAGGGTGGTATCGTCTGTGTATCTGAGGTTGTTGATAATTCTCCCAGCAATCTTAATTACAACCTGTGATTCATCCAAATCGGTGTTTCTCATGATGTACTCTGCATATAAGTTAAATAAGCAGGGCGACAATATGCAGCCTTGTCGTACTCCTTTCCCAATTTTGAACCACTCGGTTGTTCCATGTCTGGTTCTTACTGTTGCTTCTTGACCCTCGTACAGGTTTCTCAGGAGACATGTAAGGTGGTTTGGTACCCCCATCTCTTTAAGAATTTGCCACAGTTTGTTGTGATCCACACAATCAAAGGCTTTAGCATAGTCAATGAAGCAGAAATAGACGTTTTTCTGGAATTCTCTTGCTTTCTCCATGATCCAGCGAAAGTTGGCAATTTGATCTCTAGTTCCTCTGCCTCTTCGGAACCCAGCTTGTACTTCTGGTAGTTCTCGGTTCGCATACTGCTGAAGCTTAGCTTGTAGGATTTTGAGCATAACCTTGCTGGCATGTGAAATGAGCGCAATTGTGCAGTAGTTTGAACACTCTTTGGCATTGCCCTTTGGAATGGGAATTTTGTGAGAAGCAGCTCATGATCTGAGCCCAGTCAGCTCCAGGTTTTGTTTTTACTGATTGTATAGAGCTTCCCCATCTTTGGCTGCAAAGGACATAATCAATCTGATTTCGATATTGACCATCTGGTGATGTCCATGTGTAGACTTGCCTCTTGTGCCATTGGAAAAGAGTGTTTGCTATGATCAGCGTGTTCTCTTGGTAAAACTCTATTAGCCTTTGTCCTGCTTCATTTTGTACACCAAGGCCATGCTTGCCTATTATCCCGGTGATTTCTTGACTTCCTACTTTGGCATTCCAATCCCCTATGATGAAGAGGACATCTTTTTTTGGTGTTAGGTCTAGAAGGTGTTGTAGGTCTTCATAGAACCCATCAACCTCAGCTTCTTCGGCCTCAGTGGTTTGGGCAGAGACTTGAATTACTGTGATGTTGAATGGTTTGCCTTGGATTCGTACTGAGATCATTCTATCGTTTTTGAGATTGTACCCCAGTACTGCTTTTCCCACCCTTTTGTTGACTATGAGTGCTACTCCATTTCTTCTAAGGGATTCTTGCCCACAGTAGTAGATATGATGGTCACCTGAATTAAATTCGCCCATGCTTGTCCATTTTACTTTGCTGATTCCCAAGATGTCGATGTTCAATCTTGCCATCTCATGTTTGACCACCTCCAGCTTACCCTGATTCATTGATCTGACATTCCAGGTTCCTAAACAATATTGTTCTTTACAGCATCGGACTTTCTTTTCACCACCAGACACATCCACAGCTGAGTGTCCTTTCAGCTTTGGCCCAGCCGCTTCACTCTTTCTGGCGCTACTTGGAAATTCCCTCTGCTCTTCCCCAGTAGTATATTGGACACCTTCCGACCTGAGGGGCTCATCTTCTGGCGTCATCTCTTTTAGCCTTGTGATACGTTCCATGGGGTTTTCTTGGCAGGAATACTGGAGTGGGTTGCCATTTCCTTCTCCAGTGGACCGCATTTTGTCAGAACTCTCTGCCATGACCTGTCCGTCTTGTGTGGCCTTGCACAGCATAGCTTATGGCTTCACTGAGTTACGCAAGCCCCCTCACCACAACAAGGCAGTGATCCATGAAGGGGAAGTGATCCATGAAGGGGATGGACTCTTATCTTCTTCCAAACCTGAAATATTCATGGTGGTCAGCGAGGGATGTACTTCCTCTGAGCCCATTCATTTTACTCCTGCCAGGTACTTCGATGGTAAAAGAAGACAGAGGCCTTCAAACCCCCTTTCCTTCCTGAAAAAGTTGGGAGGAATAAATGGCTTCTTCTTCCTTCCTTAGAGGTAGGTGTAATTCCTTTGAGCCAAATGTCCCCCCTTCTGCACTGTCCCCAGGAGGGGAATTCTTCAGTGACACAAAAGCAATCTTTTGTATACTTGTAGTTTGTCTAACATTGAAGATTTCCTAGGTAAAGCACATTAACAAAAAGAAACCTGAGTTGCACAGTGAAGTGTACTTATACTGACCTCTGCTGGAATGTTTGAGACCTGAATATCTTGCTTAGAAAACATGGATTTTTTCTCTGAATTGTGATGGAAAAAATAATTGCATTTTTGGACATAATCTTTTTCAGAATAAACATTACATTTAGCCATTTTTAAAAATTACACTACTCTCTTAACCATTTTGTAGCTTATACCAGATATTTTGATGTGTGAGCAGTGTGTGGCATTAACATTTAATTCAAAACCTTGTCCTCACTAATACTCATACTGCAATGGGTATGACTCTATCCAGGTTTAAATAATTCACCAAACTGTAAATAAGAGAAGGAGAATGTATGATTTAAATGAGGGAAATATTTTAATTTGGTAATGGAACGCTGTTGTGTTATGTGAAGTTAACTGATCATCATCTCTACACTTTCGTATAGCTTGCAAGCAAAAGGCGCACGTGGGTACTGATGGTAGGTTAATGTTCCTAGAGCTAAGGAACGTACAGTCGCATCTATCTGGGCAGTTGGGAACATGGCCAATAAAGAAAAGATCATATGTATTTACAACAGATTTGGAAGAAACAGGCTTGGGAAAAGTGATGCTCCATTGAACACTGGATTTAGTTCTCCTTCAGAAGAAAGAGGCACAAAATTATTGGCACACAAAGTTTTCACTTATGAATGCTAAACAGGAATATTATCCAGCTCAAACAAAAAAGGTTATTAAGCATTCAGCCTTTTTTTAATATGTGGAAAAGAAAATGCACTGGATTCTCTTAACCAGTGCTAAGAAAATGAATACATAAACAGTGAATAATATATCAAAGCAAATTCTTGGTGTGAATTAATTGTCCAAGGATAAAAATGCATTCTTCTTTGAACATCCTTTCTCTATCACATAAGTAAGATCAATCAAATCCAGTGTATTAAGTCTGTCCATTGCTAAATAGCAATTAGTATTTCGTTGTTTTGCTTCTATTATTGATATTACTACTACTACTACTACTACCTTTCTATACCACCTAATTGCCAAAGCTCTCTGGGTGGTTTACAAAGATTAAAACATTTAAAAATACAATATACCGATTTTAAAAGCCAATTAGGTTACAATGTCACAGATAAATTTTGCCAATCATACTTTATGATCAGCATTAGGAAACAGCACTGAAGCCAGGGTGGACTGATTTAAACCAAGGGACTTTAATAACTTTAAATCACTAAGAACAAAGACTGTGACATTCCTCCCCTGAGTTCTGCCTTCTCTAGCTTCCACCTGATGAAATTGTCCTCACTGACACACAAAACTTCCGCCCTTTTACTCTCTGGGTTAAAGAGTTATGCCTAATTGGTTCCCTCTGCCTAATACAAGAGAAGTAACAAGAAAATATGTTTTTTCCCCTAACTTCTCCTGGAGTAGCTCCAATAGGTATGGGTTATCCACAGGCTCCCTGTTGATAGGCACAACTTTCAAAATTTTCAAAAAGTACAAAGCCCCCACCTCCTTGACTCCTCCTCCTTTTTCCTAAACAGCGACTAGTGGGGAGGGGGGAGACCTCCCAACACACTCCAGGGCGAGTCTACCCAAGGCTGGAGCAACTTCTCCGCAATCAGTTCTTGGGAGAGCCCCCTCCCCCATCCATTGGGCCCATGCTCCCTTTCTTCTCTCTCCTAGAGAGAGAGAGAGAGAGAGAGAGAGAGAGATAGATCTAATAGAAGACTGAAAGGAGGGAGAGTATCTCTACCTACATGAGTATATATATGAAAGGAGTTTATATATATTTCACATTGGGGCTTAAGAGCTCTTCACAGTGGAAGTGCCCCCTCACAAGAGGAAGTCCTCCCCCCACCAGCTTGCGGGGGGGGGGGTGTCGCCGTGGGTGTTGAACTCTTAGGTTAGAAGTGCCAAGACAGTGATAAATCAGACTCAAAGGTTTACTTACAAGGAGTACTTTATTGGGTAACTTACAGCACACAGGCATACCCAATGGTTGGATCAGACAGCTTCTCTGAACCATGAGCCATTGGGTACAATGGGTCTTATAGTCTACATGTCAGCAATGAGGCAGCACGACACTAGCAAGCACCCCTAGCGTTCATTCCCAGCATAAGCTAGAAGTGTTTGGTTCTCAGGCACAGCACCTGTAAACAGACTTTCCTTCCCAGGCACATCAGAGATAAAGACTCTCCTCATTAGCAAGAAATGCACCAAGAACGCTGCTATTGGCCTTTTGACACATCTGCACATGCTCAGAGGCTTACTAGCATGGGAACTGTACCAGTAATGAACTTAAGCAAGCATTATGGATCCCTAGGCCCCTCTAACACTATAAATGACTTGGCTACGCTCCTGGGGCCAATACAGGGGGTTTCCCTATTTTCTTAGGAGGCACACCATCATTGGCCCACTGCGCTAAGGATTGGGGCCTCTCGGCTATAGAGCCAGGCACTGAACCACACTTTCATCCTTCTCTCTCCAACCCTCTCCAGAAGATGAACAGGCTCAGCTCAGAGAGGCAGACCATGCAGGAGTGGCTGCTGTCCCAATTGCAAGCATTCCAAGCACAGATTGCAGCTCAACCACCCACTCCCCAGGAGCCTAGTATCGACCAGGTGGGTGAAACTGCTGCCCCAAAGAAGGGCAAACTGCCCTCTAAGTCCAACCTTCTTGAGGTTCTGGCTAAACTACCAAGAACAGAAGCCCAAGAGGACAACTCCTCTTCGGCTGAGGAAGGAGAACTCTCTCTACAGAAATGTCCTCTGCATCCCAACATCTTCTCTTCCCATGGGCCTTTCTTCAATGTATAATTGCCAAGGTGTCACAGGGGATGGGTCTAGCCCAAGAGGGCACACTAGAGAAGGGCAGGGCACCCACTGCTAACAAATACTGCTTTTCGGCCCCCAGCACCTCTTCTACCTTTTCATGGGATCCCAAATTTGAGAAACTGATCTCACAGGAATGGCAGGATCCTTCAAAGATCTCCAAGCCTCCAAAATCATGGCTCTCACTTTACCACCTAACCACCTAACCCCTTCTTTCCACACCTCTGGTGGATGCAGCAGCTGTCACCATGGGCAAGAACGTAGCAGTTCCCTCTGCTGTGGAGGCCCCTCAGGGATGCTCAGGATCAAAAGCTAGAAGCCTTCATCAAATGCAGTTTTGAAGCTGTGACACTCTCTCTCCGGACAGATACTGCAGGTTCATACTTTGCTACGCCCACCCTCTCCTGGCTGGACAGCTTAAAGGAGGTCATCCCACCAGAACAGGTCCCTGAATCCACCTTTACCAAGATCCCCATGTCTCTGGCCTTCCTGGCCGACATGTCTTTACACTCCATCACCTTATCTGCCAAGTCCGTGGGTCCAAACGTGGCAGCTAGAAGGCACCTCTGGCTAAAGAACTGGCACTCAGATTATGCGTCTAAGGCCAAGCTTATGTGCTTGCCTGTTGAAAGGGGTTGGCTCTTTGGGTCATCACTGGATAAGATCCTGCAGTACCTATCAGAGAAAAACAAACTCTCCCTTCTTCAACTCCAAAGCAGTCCTTTTGCCACAACAGACCTTTGTCCCACGGCCACCATCACTTCAACTGGGTGCCAAGATAGTGAACCCAGTCTCACAGATCTCGTGGCGGCTTCAACCCCAAATTCAACAGGGGCTCCAGCAGGCCTGGTCATGCGACAAAAAAGCCATTCCCACCTAAGAAGGACTGACTACCACACCCTCCCCATTTGGGGAGGGCCAGTGGGAGGCCAGCTGACCCTGTTTGCCCAGGCCTGGGTGAACATGTCAAGGAACAGCTGGCTCCTGGATACAGTGGGGAGGGGTTATGCTCTGGAATTCTCCCTGAAACCTCAAGACCATTTCCTGTCCTCCCATCCTTCCAGAGGTTCAAGAAGGAGCCAACCGTATCTTGTCATGCTTAAGTAGCTTAAGAGACACCAGTGCAATAGAGCACATGCCAGACATAGAAAGGGATACAGGTTTCTACTCAACTGTGTTCCCTGTCCAAAAAAGGGACAGGGGGATGCACCTGGTTCTACATTTCAAGGAACTCAACCTCTTCCTGACAGTCAAAAGATTTCACATGGAGACGCTATCCACCATTGTCCAGGCCATCTCGCCAGGCTCCTTCCTTGCCTCAGTGGACCTACAAGATGCGTATCTCCACTTTGCCATTCACAGGCATCACAGATGATTCCTCAGATTCTGCATCCAGGCCCAGCACTGGCAGTACAGGGCACTTCCATTTGGTATCTCCTCCAGCTCCAGAGTCTTCACCAAAGTTCTGGCAGCGGTGGTAGCCATCCTCAAAGAACAGGAGGTGGCTACTTACGCATATCTCGATCTGCTAGTGATAGCCTCCCCCCCCCATCAGGAGGCAGCTTGGGCACTGGATCAGACAGTGGGGTGCTTGACGCGGATGGGCTTCCTAATCAACCACAAGAAAAGTCACCTATAACCCATTCGCTCCCTTCAACACCTTGGGGTGATCTTGAACACGGTGGAGTTCTCCATGTGTCTGGCCCCTCACAGGAAGTCGACACCGTTACAAGCCCTGAGAGAGGCACAGTCATCTCACCATCTACCTCTTCTCAAGCTTTCGCACCTACTGGTCTTCTGCCTAGGTATTGTTCCCTGGGCAATGTTCCACCTTTGACCACTGCACAACTTTCTGGCCCCCTGCCAGGATGGGATTGCAGCTTCTCTCCAAATTCACATCAACCTGTCACAGGGAGTTCACCAATCCCTGCAATGGTGGCTCTTGTCTCTACTCGGAAGAGAAGGGTGTCATCTTGTGGTTCCAGACAGGATTGTAATAACAACGGATGTCCCCCTGGAGGGGTGGGGTGCTATGTATGGCTCATTTTGCACTCAGGTTTTATGGAACCTACAGGAGAGGAACCTCCACATAAATATTTTAGAGCTACATGCCATTCACCTGGCCCACCAAGCAGCAGAACATCTGCTCAGGGGCCACCATCTCCTATCCAATCAGACAACACAGCTGCGGTGGCCTACATCAATCACCAGGGTGGTTCCAGATTGGTGTCCTTACAGAAGGGGGTGACCCCTCTTCTTCAATGGGCCAAAAATCATCTCCCCTGCATCCGCACCGTACACGTAAGAGGCGTTCAGTACATTCAGGCGGACTGGCTAAGCAGACAGAGACTGCATCCAAACGAATGGGCTCTCCATCCTAGAGTGTTCAAGTTAGTAAGACGACACTTTGGAAATCTGTGTCTTGACCTTCACCTTGGTCCTGAATGCAAAGGTCCCAGCATTCTTCAGCAGGCATTGGGCTCAGGGGATGAACGCTGTAGTCATAAAATGGCTGAAGGGTCTGCTGTATGCCTTCCCTCCTCAACTATCATATCTCAGGTCCTAGCACAGGTGGAATTTCAGGGGGCAAAGGTCATCCTCATTGCCCCTTACTTGCCCCAGAGACTGTGGTTCCCTCGCCTCCTCAGGCTAGCAGTGGGACCTCCGTTCCACCTTCCCAGGACCAGGGACCTCCTCTCTTATGGCCCATCCTGCATCCCAACCCGGGATTCCTAAGCCTGGCAGCCTGGAGGTTGAGCAGGACAAGTTAGATGCATTAGGCTATTCATGGAGGGTCATCAACACCCTATGTAGTTCTAGACCTCCCCCCGCTACAACCAGGATTTATTGGGCCGTGTGGAAGGTTTTCATCTCCTGGTGTTCAGAGAAATCCCTTGATCCCCCCTCCAGGTTTCTGTACTGGTGCTGTTAGATTTCCTACACTCCAGCTTGGACAAAGGCCTTAAACCTAGTACACTCAGACAGCAGGTGTTCGTCATCGCTAGTGTGCTGGACTGCAGTGCCCAACAGGGTATCACTTCTCACCTTCATGTCACCAGATTCCTTAGGGGCTGTCCCCTACTTGCCTCTCCCATGGTGCATAGGTTCTGTAGTTGGGAGTCTCACTCTTGTTCTCAAGGCTCTCATGCTACCTCTGTTTGAACCGCTCAGGAAAGTGGCACTTTATTTTCTTTTCTTAAAAACTGCCTTTTTGATTGCTATCACATTAGCCAGAAGAGTGTCTGAGTTGGGAGCACTGTCCGTGTTGTCCATGCTGTGCCATTTTTTTCCCAATAGGGTTTTCCTACAACTTGACCCGGGCTTCCACCCCAGGGTTAATTCACACTTTCATAGGGAACAGGAGATAGTCCTGCCTTTGTTCTTTCCTAACCTATAGCTTCCAGCCAAGAAATCTTGGCATTCCCTAGACCTACGTAGGGTTTTGAAAGTCTGCATTAACAGGACCAGACCCTTTAGAACAGACCAGGCTCTGTTTGTTATTTTGAGGTGCAATAAGAGAGGTAGATGAGCCTCAGCACCCACTATAGCCAAATGGATCAAGGCCTGCATAGCGGAAGCTTACAAGTCCTTGCAAATCTCTCAACCCACAAATGCGGTGGCTCACGCTACTAGAGGGACGGCCACTGCATGGGCCCTTCAGTCTCGGGCTTCCTGGGAGGAGGTGTGTAGAGCAGCCACCTGGGCTTCAGATCACTCCTTTATTTCCCAAAAAAATAAACAGTATCCAAGAGTGGGCTGGTGCAGAGGTGGCCTACGGCTGAACAGTTCTCCAGACTGTTACTTGCTAGGTCTTGTGACCATTGCACTACCTGCCTGGATTGGGTTATCTCTCTATCTCGTCCATATTTGCTGTAGCTTTGGTGTGTCCCGTACCTATTGGAGCTTGTAGGGAGAAGTCAGGGGAAAACACAGCTGTTACACTTGCTGTGAGCTGTTTTTCCCTGACTTCTCCTGGAATAGATCCAATCCTGCCCATCTGTTACTGTAGGGTGGCTGGTAGGGATGGTGAATACGGTTCCACTTTGGTGGATATGTTCCATTTCATGCATGTCTTATGCTCCATTTTTTTCTCTCGGTTGTCACCTTTGCTGCTATCTACGTTACTTATTTAAGGTTAAGCATTTTGTTACTGTGCCCTTCATTGTAGCCTCTGTCTCCTGGTGGGGTCTGGTTCCCTTGACTGTGAATAGGGAGCGGGGCATCATGCTCTGCTTTGGGTTGTTCTTTCATCTCCTGTTGGAGTGGGTTTCTTCTTGACTTGGCAAGTGGACTGAAGTGATCCAGCAGGAGGAGGAGTCAAGGAGGCAGGGCTTCTGTGCTTTTTGAAATTTTTGAAAGTTCTGCTTATCAACAGGGAGCCTGTGGCTAACCCATACCTATTGGAGTTACTCTGGGAGAAGTCAGGGAAAAACAGCTCACAGTAAATGTAACAGCTGTGTTTTCTAATGGTAGCACAATAAGACAAATATGTCAAATTTTGTAGTAAAAAACAAACAAATAAAAATTTATTTAAAACGAGGAGTTATATATTATATATCAATCTATGCTTGGTCCTAACCTAGCAACCTACTCTACCCCTTCTAAATCCTAATCCCCAAACCTCACTCACTAGATGTAGCTTCCTCAATCCCTAAGGTCTTATCTGACTAACTATCTGTCAGGTCTGTCCTTTTAAAACCTCAGAATCCTCTCTCATACACACACAAGCCCCTTTCACTCTCTAACACTCTATTAACCCTATCTTACCTGGGTCACATTTAACAATGCGAACACATACATTACTACAACAGGCATATGTCACAAGGGCCAATTGAAATAATAGATTTTAATTATTTTTTCCATTTCAGAATTCATGTATTTCTTAAGTATGCATTTTGATTGGTTGCTCAAACAAACATATGAACATATAGGGCTGCAACTAAACATAGCCTCAAAATCTTTGGTCATGCAGCCCTCATGCCTTTGATATTGTAGAATTATGTCTGCTTATAAACAAGGTACTGCACATGCAAGAATACTTGGAAGAGTGATAGAGCAATCAAGTTGTGGGGCCATTTCCATGGAGGAGGAAACATTCCTTCCTTTTTTCTTTCTTTTTTTAAATACTTGTTATTCTATTTTTTATCTTTATAAATAAAATAAACAGTACCAACAACCTAATCAGTAACTACAATTTCCCAACAATACAGTATTTTTAGGAGGACACAGCAATAACGAAAAAGAAAAAGAGAAAGAAAGAAGAAAACAGAAGAAGGAAGAAGGAAGCATGAAAAAATATAAAAAGTTATTTTAAAGGTTTAAATTTAAACTCCATTACACAGAAACTTCAAACCCCTTTCTACTTTAAAATTACCCCTGTAACATTGGCAATATTACAATTCAATACAGCATGAATAATCAACCTTACATTTCAATATCATATCATAACAAGGAAGCGGGCCTACAATTCATTTCCAGTAACCATATATCGCCCTTCAGCTAACATATAATAGTAAAGCTTAACAATTTTACCAGCCAAAAATCTTACTAACCAGTCTCTAGTAGTAGTAGTAGAAATAATAATAATAATAATAGAAATAAAAAGGAAGGAGATTAAAAAGGATAAATAATAATAACAAATCACTAATGAATTTTATAATGTTATATAATAATAAAACTTAAAAGCAACCTTACAACAATCACTAATGTATTTTGTACTAGATATATAAATGACTGTGCACATTTCTATACACCCTCAAACAGTAAATTTAAGTACAGTATATCATATCCATTTTAAAAAAGAAAGGATTTAAAGAAAAGAGAGAAAGAAAGAAAAATAAGAGAAGAAAAAAAAGGACAGATATATACAGTATATGAGCAATTATCTCTGGCCTAGCCTGAATCTTACAGACTAAACATAGCCAGGTAACAAAACATGTTTGTAGATTCCAGTTCATGGGGCTGGAACAGAAATCTCACGTGATTTTCCATTTAGCCACACCTCTGCCATTTCGTGATTTAGAAACTTCTTAATCTGGCCTTCAGAAAAAATGCAAAATGTAGCAGGATATTTTAAGTGATATTGTAAGTTCATTTGTTTTGCCAGATTTTTCACCTTGCTAAATTGCCCTCTTTTCTCAGCAACTTCTTTGGTGTAATCCGGAAATAGCATAACTTTATCTTGTTTCCAAAAAAGATTTCCGCCCTCTCTTGCCAAACACAGGATATAATTTTTGTGTGGAGATTCTTGCAAATTGGACTATAATCGTATAACCAGTCCCTTTGGCATTTGACACACGGAATGCTTGCTCGATATCAAATGAATAATCAGCTGGCACAGGGAGTATCTAATGCAAAAACTTATCTACAAAAGTAGACAAATTTACATCAGTAGGTAAATCATTAATACCAATGATACGTACATTTACCCTGTGTGCAAAAGCCTCCAGTAGAGAAATTCTGACAGAAAAATTGTTGAAAAAAGCTTGTGACATAGTCTCGTTCTCTGCCACCCGATCTTGCAGCTCGTTAACCTTCGCCTCCATTTTTTGCCAAGAAGTGTTGATAAATCCACAGCCCCTTGCAGGGTGGTGATGAAATTTTGGATTGTATCCAACCTCTTAGCCTGTTCAGCCAACTGCGAAGACAAAGTTTTTATCAGAGCAAGTAACTCCCCTGTATCTTCAGTTCTCGGAGTTGGGAAAACTGGTAAGAAAGATGAAACAGCAGTAAACCATAGTGATTCCATTCTTCTGACCCTGTCTCCACTAAGGCTGAACCAACAACTTGACTGGGCATAATTGAGACCATGTGAGAATCACTGTCTTGTCCAACCAGGTCTTAGTAATATTAGCCAAGCTGGCTGTGCATACGTTTGGCCAAACCACCACATCTCCAAGTCAAGATGTTCTGTGTTTTAATTTGCTGTCTCCTTCATCTCTCTAAATGACAGGTGGGCACAACTAGGGGGTCTTCAAACCGAACACAGCACACAAGCTAGGTATTGTGACTTGCGAGGTACTTGACAATATCCATTTTTGAAGTCTCAAACAGTAAAAATAAGTGATCCTCACTCATGGTTGATCAGTTGTGTTAGGCTTAGTGGGTCGTGAGTTCTGTTACCATAATGACTACCCTAGGAGAGTATACAAAGCTAGTTCTGATTTCACAAATAGATATATACACGATAATCCTCACTTAGGGTTAGATTACTCTTCATGTGGTCTGATCACTTAGTCCTTCCCCTTAAACACACAATCTCATCCTAAAATGTCCTGAAGTTTGCAATTGTGTCACAATGGCTGTATGAACAATGCTTCCCTGGGAAACCTTTCCTGCCTAGTTATGAGATGGTAGTTAGTGGTGAAAGAGGTTATTCAAGGTCAGAACTAAATTACCAGTGACAAAAGTATCTGAAAAGAAATAATTACAGCTCTTGTGTAAGGTACAGTTTATTCTTTTTATCAACAGTCACCTTATTCATTTTATTTATATACACCCTAAATAACCTTGCTTTGTTACATACTAATGAGCAATAAATGTTCAGTTGACTGCTGAAAGTAAAATGTGAATGGAATCAGAAAACAAGATAAATCATTGGTGTTGATTTACTGTATCCAGGGATGGCCTGTTTCTGTATTCTCAAGGGCCATCCTATTCACTAGGCAAATGTCTGGGAGCCAGAACTATCTAGGCCTGTCCTGGACTATCAGGTTTTATACATTTAGGTGGCATTACCTGGTGGTAAAGGATTGTTTGTCTACACATGTACCTGTCCTTATACTAAGATCTTCATCAAAGGCCCCTTTTCAGCTTCCATCTGAGGTATCTGAAATATGACAGAGGTTATCTGGAAAGGGCCATCTCAGTGGTGGTTTCTGATGGTGGAATTCTCTCCCTAGTTCTGGTGCCTACTTTGATGTCATTTCAATGCCAAGTGAAGCCCTTTTTATTTTCTCAGGCCTTTTAATCTAATCAGAACTGTGTTATCTTGATTGGTAGGTTTTATGTTTGTATGCTTGCAAGTTCTACTGATTTTAGTGTGTATTTTTATGCTTTTAAGTACTTTTATTATAGTTTGAAGTTTGTAAGCTGTCCTGGGAATATGGATGGGAGAACATAAAATGTTTGAGCTCTTTGAGGTTCTCCAAATTCCTCCTTGAAACTTGGTTCATCTCGGTCATGTTCCTGAAGGTGAGCATCTTTTTAATTGGGAAAAATGTGTATTTTCAATAGGGAGAAATGCACATTTTTAAAAGTGCACACCCAAAATGCACACTTTCCTCCCATAAGGTAAAGCCTGAAAATGCGGATTTTGGAGGTGTGGTGGGACAGAATGCACACTTGTGCAAGTGTGCACTTCTGAATTCAAACTCAGAAAATTGCTAAAAATTTCCCAAGAATTGCACTCATGTTTGCATTCGCAAACAGGACAGGTTCACATGATTTGCAAACAGGAACAAAACTCTTGTACATCCCTACCTGAGAATGATTGAAGGGTGGAACGTAAAGCCCAGTGCTGCTGCTGATATAACAACAGCTTCACAGATATGGAGCATGTGAACTCAGATGGTATGAGTTCTTTAGTGGTCATGGTAGGAAGTACTAAGGAACTAGTGAATGAATGTGCATTCTGAAAAAGCCCCTCAAAAGGCAGACTGGCTGTTTCAATAGAACTTTGTCTCTCCAGAATGTACCTGAAAGAGCAATACAAGTTTAAACAATTGTTAGGGCCAGCTGTGCCAGATAACATGTTCAGGAGCTGCATCTGCCCATGGGCTGCCAGTTTGTCTATTCATCTATCTACCTACCAGATTTCTATGTCTCCCTTCAACAATATTTCCAGGGTGCTATACAAAAATACTGCACAAAAGCCGGGAAATCACCAAACAATCAATGATCAGGGTTAAGGGGGCATGGCCATTTGAGGAACCCCAGAGGACCAGATTGGGACCTCAGGCCTGAAGTTGTGCACCCCTGATCTAGCTGGACAGAAGTTAACTTTTTCTACTACAAAGTCTAATGTTTTTAAACACGCTGATACACCCTCAGGAGTCGTGCCATTATTATGACTAGAGAATTGCTACAGGAGTTTTGACCTACACATCTTTCGAAAACAGACATGTTTTACCCAGTTCCAATCAAGGTTTTAAAGCCATTTCAAATTCTGTGCGGCCACACAAGCCACCCTCCTTCCCCACTGCAGGCTTCCTGGGGTTCATGCTATCTAGGACCACTGTGGTGAAGAAGGAATTGGAAGGCATTCAGCCACCCCTCAAGACATACGCATACTGCAGGGATTTCCACCTTAAGGAGAAGGGCTTGAATATCTGTGCCCACTTTTAACCTAGAAGTTTCCAAGATGCTGATCTGCACAGGCACAGATCTCATGTTTATGGCTGCACCTAAGACAACGAGAAGATCATCATTTATAGGTAAACAACCCCCCCCCCCGCCCTACAGTCTGAATTGGTACGGTCCATTCTACCATTTTCCTATGCAGCATGTGTAGACCACACCTAAAATATTATATTATATATTATAAGAATTATTATTCTTATTCTTACCACCGCCACTACTATAATTTTCTGTGTACTAGTTGAATATATATATATATATATATATATATACACACACACACACACACCAGCTGTCAGCCTGACTTCTCAGCTGTTTTTATTTTTAGTTTGTGATTTTTTCAGTCATAAATCACTTTGATCCTCTTTGGAGTACTTTAATGGCCTCTGTTCACTTAATCTCTTTGCTGTTTGGCAGATGTGTGCTGTTCAATGCTCTGTGGAACCCTTGATAATGCTTTCTAATGTGTTGAATGAGATTGTATTTGTATTGATGTGAGACTTTAAGAAAATGGGCAGTACAAAAATATTGCTTTACCTTAAAAGCAGTATCTCTTGACTGCTTCCTTATTAGAGTTAATTTCTTATTTTACATAGAAGTATTACTTTACATATTTCCAGTCTGGGTTCAGACCTGGTTTTGGGACCAAATCAGCCTTGGTTGCTCTGTTGGATGACTTTTCTCAAAAGAGCAATACAGGGAGTGCAACGTTGCTCCTTTTGCTTGATCTCTCTGCAGCTTTGATACCATTGACCATGGTATCCTCTTAGATCAGCTTTGTGAGATGGGGACTGTGGGCACAGTACTTCAGCGGTTCTATTCCAACCTGTGGGGTCGGTCTCAGAGAGTGATGTTGGGGGTGTGCACCGCGGCCCCTTGGCCCTTTGCTATGGAGTACCACAGGGCACTATTTTATCCTCGGTCCTATTCAACATCTATATGAAGCCACTGGGAGCAGTCATCCGGGGATTTGGAGCAAGGTGTCATCAATATGCAGATGACACTCAGTTCTGTTTCTCTATAATATCTGGATCAGGTGTGGCCGTGCAGGCTCTGGACCAATGCTTGGATGCAATGGTGGGCTGGATGAGGGCCAATAAACTTAGTTTAAATCCATGCAAGATGGAAGCACTGTGGGTGGGTCACAGGTAGGGATGGCGGAGAATTTCTCCCCGAAACTTCGGGGGGGCCGAGCGCCAACGTGTTCGGCCCCCCGAACAAGTTTCGGGGAGAAATCCTCAGCACCCCCCCCGCACCCCGCACCCCCCCTGGGACGGGACTTACCTTTACCGAATGTCCCTCCCGGTGGCTGGTCCGGCCGGCGGTTCGGCGGGTGTTCGAGCGAGGCGGGAGCGGCAGCCGGTCTTTCGACTGGCTGCCGCCGCCGCCATTGCAATGAAAGGAAAAAAAAAAACGCCCCCTGATAGGCTACGTGACGATTCACGTAGCCAATCACGGCTAGATTTGCAAAGTCAGCTATGATAGGCTACGTGAATCGTCACGTAGCCTATCACGGGTGACTTTAAAAAAAAAAAAAAAAGAGTGTATGGATAATGGCGGCCCCCATAGGGAGCCGCCATTCGCGTTCCTTATTTAGTCGCTGTAGTCTACGTAAATGTTTACGTAGACTACGGCGAAAATAAGGGCAACGCTATTTGCGTTGCCCTTATTTTCGCCGTAGTCTACGTAAACATTTACGTAGACTACAGCGACTAAATAAGGAACGCGAATGGCGGCTCCCTATGGGGGCTGCCATTCGCGTACGCGCTTTTTTTTTTTTTTTAAGTCACCCGTGATAGGCTACGTGACGATTCACGTAGCCTATCACGGCTGACTTTGCAGATCTAGCCGTGATAGGCTACGTGAATCGTCACGTAGCCTATCAGGGGGCGTTTTTTGTTTTTACTTTCGCGTTCGCGGCCGGGCGAGGCGAGGCGCCTCCTCACCGGCCTGAATTTCGGCCGGGCGAGGCGGGAAGCCTCCCCCCCCGGCCTGAACTTCGCGGGGGGGGGCAGCAAAGCGCCTCCCCCCCACCGCAAACGGCCTTCGACGCCTCCCCCCCACCGCGAACGGCCTTCGACGACAGGTAAGTGACTTTCGTCCACCGCTAGTCACAGGTCCAGGAAAAAGGTCAGTTCTTCGTGATCTGTGCATCACACGCCTGTGTGGAGCCTCAATTTGGGAAGCTTCTGTAGCTGAGGGAATTTGACAGGAAATCTCCCCCCCAATTGCCCCAGTGTGCATGTCCCTAGTGGGCTGTCACTTATTTTGACCACCATTGTATGCACGTCATAGGGAAAGCGCTCTTGTTCTTTTGCTGTTCAAAGCATTTTTTCATCTGAAAAGCTGAGGGTTTTTTACTTTCTTCTTGTATCAAAACTTCTCACTGTTTCCTTATTATTTAACTTATTTTAATTTCACAACTTTTGCAATCACCTTCACAGGCGTATGGCCCTCAAGACCCTCTTGCAAAAGAGCACCTGCATTGAGGCAAAACTGCTGTCCTCTGATGGGCCCACTGTCTCCCTGTTCTGCCTTGGTGAAGGGCATGTCATTGAGACTTGCCCTCATTATAAATCCTTCTTGAAGCAAACAAGAAGAAATACCTCAGATTGGCTAAAAGCCTCACTTTAGAAAAGGGCACTGGAATCAGTAGAGGATCCAAAAGATATGGCAAACCCTCCAGTTTTGCCCTCACACAACCCACCTGCTGCACAGGAGCCTGCTCCAGTGTTGGGGTCATCATCCCCTCAGCATCATACTCCACTGAGTACACAAGATCCACCCACTCTGGGCTGATCTTTAGCGCTTACACTGGTAAAAAAGACTAAAAATCAGCAAAGGTCTGTAAGTAGGCTAGTCTGCCTTCTTCCCACTCAAAGAAGAACGGAAAAAAAGACTTCTAAAGAGTCACATGATTCTCCTCAGGATCAAGCACCTGGACCCTCAAGTCTTTTTGACTCTGTGCGAGTGCCTGGGGACAGGGATCGGTCCATATAGGCAGTGTTGGATAGCACTCCGACTTGAGATGAAGAGCCAGCCGTTCCACTCGTTTCAGTACAGGTGTCTCAGGATTGACAGCAACTGTCGATATCGGCCACATCTCTCACTGCTCCACCAACACCTACCACTCGAATGCAGTTATTTTTACCCATTCCGAGGGTGAATCCTACGCAGCAAGGGAAACCCATCCCATTAACATCTACATCAGAAGGGGAGATCTGAGACCCATCTCCAACAGAGTGTCCCGACTGGTATCGAAGTTGCGTATGAGCCAGTTTTGGAGTTGTCTCATACACAACGGAGCATAGCAAACGACAGGCGTTATCACAGCAGTGAAACCCACAAGATGTTGGACCTTGAGCATCGTGTTAGACCTGCTCATTTGCAGTTCTGATGCCAGGGAAGTCAGTGCTTTTACCCTGGTGTCGGGTAAGAAGGCACAGCCCAGTTGAGAGTCCAACAACTCCCCGATGAATTGAATCCACTCTGTCAGTATAAGGTGTGATTCCAAGCTCCTGAAGGAGACTGCAGGCCATCTCTATGGACCGAAGAAGCTAATCTTTTCATTGACACTACCAACAGCCAATCATCTAGTACTAGTTCAGGTTACCAGCAACCTGTCTTTACCAGTTCTGGATGAGGTTACACTCCCCCTGAAGGAAAAGATGCATAGTTTGAGGGTTCTTCTGGATTCATCTTTGTCACTTGTGGCTCAGGTGGCCTCAGTGGTTAGGAGTGCCTTTTACCAGTTTCAGCTGTTATGCCAACTACATCCATTCCTGGACCATCATAGCTTAGCCACAGTGGTTCAGGCATTGGTAACCTCAAGACTGGATTATTGTAATGCACTCTATGTGGGGCTACCTTTGTGCTTAATCTGGAAACTGCAGATGGTGCAGAATGCAGTAGCAAGGCTGCTAACTGGAGCCTCTTCCAACAGCGAGCTACACCCTTGTTAAAAGAGCTGCACTGGCTGCCAATAAGCTGCAGGGCCACAGTTAAGGTGTTGTTAACATATAAAGCTCTAAACCACTTGGGACCAGGTTACCATATGGAGCACCTCATCCCTGCGTAGTCTCTGAGATTATCAGAGGGAGTATGTCTGTGCCATATGCTCATGTGGTTTGCCTCAGGAGTACTTGCAATAGAGCATTTCGTGTTGCGGCACCCACCCTCTGGAATGCTTTACCAATTGATATTGGATAGGCCCCTACAATTTTGATGTTCAGACATCATCTTAAAACTCATGTCTTCACACAGGCTTTCCCTGAAGTGCAACCCAGCCAGCTATGGTTTGTAGCACATAGTAGAGTGTGGTTTTACTGCTGATTAATTTTGTATTGCGTTATTGTATTGTTATATTTATTGTGGTTGCGATGCCACTGTATTTTATGTTCACCACTTTGATACCTCTGTAGAAAGCAGTATATACATTTGATAAATAAATAAATAATTCCGTTAGGGCTGTTCATTGCTTAAATATTTTAGTCTTTTAATTGTTTAATGAATATTCCATGTATTTCTTTAGAAGATTTACATCCTCCCTTTAAATCAAATTATCCTCAAGGCAGCTTACAATCGATTATAATCACACA
Source organism: Heloderma suspectum (assembly GCF_057233095.1). Lineage (NCBI taxonomy): Eukaryota > Metazoa > Chordata > Lepidosauria > Squamata > Helodermatidae > Heloderma > Heloderma suspectum. Next base: position 200,353,250 of record NC_139458.1, read on the forward strand.
CACACACACACACACAAAAACCAAAACAACCCAGCAGCCCTTAGTCCCCTAGTCTGAAGGGCAACAGACTCTTGGAGCAGAGTGTTCTTTCTCACAGGCAGGGGGTAAACAAGCTTCGTGCAGCTGCTCCTTCTTTGGCAAATGGATGGGCCAAACTGGTTTTCCCCTTGCCATTACGGTCTTCCTGGGATGCCGTGGATGCGACCTCCCAGTGGCCCTGGCTGCCCTGGCTGATGGCAGAGGCCAGAGACATTAGTGCAAGTGCACATTAGTGTTAATGCACATTAAAGTGTGCATGCGCACTTGCACAAGAGGAACAAAATTCTCATTCACCTGTTTAAAAAATCCAATTCAGTCAACAAGCAGATGACAGAATGAAAGATGCCTGCCAAAGGGCGAAACACAGACGGAATGGATTTAACAAAACCCCTACTTCCCTAGTGTCTGCCCTGTATAGAGCCCCCCATTTCAGCTTCCTGAAATGGGGGGCTCTATAGATCTACCTATAAGAAAGCACTGTAGACAGTGTTCGAAGCAGAAGGCTGGAATTTCTCCTTGTAAATAGATTACCCATGGCTGGGTAAGCCTGCCACTTCAAACATTTGGCTGAGGCACTTCTTCTACAAATAGATCTATTTCAGGAAGAAACTCCATCCTACCTTTTCAGAGCAAGTGGCATTGCAGAATACTGTATTGCAATTAGATCTACTTGCAGGAAATTGCTCCAGTTTGCCATATCACATAACAAGCTGAAGGGGACAATGTTCCTTGTGATATCAGGTCATCTTTAATGTAATACTGACTTGCTTGAAACAATACCTGGAAGTAAAGCACTATTAATGATGTCAATGGAAGCCAGATTGCTCCACCTGTTATTTTCTGGTATGTCCTGAGGGCTGGTATGTACTAGGTAAAACTGCTGCTGCATATATATTGCGCTTTATTTGTCAAGGTCTCTTGCTGCCTGAAGAACTGTGAGAGTAACTTTCCCCCTTAATGCTAGCATAGTGCTAGCCCCATTTCATAATTTGTAGCTTAATAACTGTACAAGCATAATGGAGTGGGGGAGGAGAGCCTTGCTAGGGAAAGAAGAAACCTATCAACTCCTTTGCTACTTCTTAATTGCGGCTTCTTCCCTAATTGCTTAAAAGTAAATGGAGTGGTGATTTTGAATACATTGCAAAGAGCTTCTGGTCTAGTCCATTTAGCTCCTAAAGGAAACATCAACAAAAATAAAAACAAAAACAAAAAAAGATTGCTGAGAGGGAGTGTTAGACTTTTTAATTTTAATCTTATTTCTTTATTATTACATTTATATCCTGCCTTTTTTCCTCCAAGGAACCCAAGTCAGCATAAATAATCCTTCTCCTCTCCATTTTATTGTCACAACTCTCTAAGGTAGGTTAGGCTGAGAGTCAGTGACTGGCCCAAAGTCACCCAGTGAGCTTCATGGCCAAGTGGAGACTTGAACCTGTATCCCCCAAGTCTCAGTCCAACACTTAAACCACTATACCATACTGGTTCTCACACTACACTGGCCTGAACTACTTGTGTGTATGTACTGCTTTGTTCTGGGCTTCTTATTTAAAAGCTTCCACTGTGAATGTGGCAGGTGTTCATTCTTTCAATATTTAAAATAATTAAGGGTGCAATCCTGTTGAGATAGTCAGCAGCCTCTGAAGTCAGAGGCTATCGAGTATCCAGTGCAGAGCAGCCAGAGCTTGGAGGCGATCCTCTATGCTCTGTTGGCTAGATGGGTGGTTTTCCCTCGGAGCAGGAGGGAACGAGGCCAGTACAAACATTGGAAGCTACATAACACAGCTTCTGTGGTCTCCTCCCCTCCCCTGGGACAGTGCCCTTTTCTCTGTCTCTGCGCTCTGTTTCTGACTGCAGACGCATAGCCGGTGCAGAGAGAACCGCACCAGCTATGAGGAGGAACAGAGTGCAGTTTCTGGGCTCCTAGGTCAGAGCCCTGGTTCCGACCTCGTATCCCCCAACCCAAAACATCCTATAGCCATCTAGACAGTGTCAAGTGGCCATAGGATTGCTCCCTCCAATAACTTTGAAAACAGTTCCAAATGAAATATTGGAAAAAGATTTAACATTATAATCAAAAATACTAGGTTATAGTATAAGATGATCCATTATTTCTTAATTAACATTTACAAAATAGTGTGTAAAAAACACATAGGATTGGTTAATTATATAATTGTAGCAACTTGGTATATGCTAAATATTGAACATTACCTAAAATTCCAGGAATGGAACAGTACAGATGTAGGATATTGTGGCAATGGTAAGGTAACAAAGGAAAATAGTCAAAAATGTAGCGTTAATGACTAATTGAGCAACGTTTACTGAATTTTGTAGACTCAATTTAATAACACCTAATCTACATCTTTGCATTCAGATGAACTGGTAAATAAGGGAATAGTATTGGCTAAATTCTCAATTACATTATAATCCACATTTGTGTGATTTCTTGTATGAATCTTCTGTTTCTGTTTTGTGCTGAATTTTGTAGTTTCCTTGATGGCTTAAATTAAAAAACTCTTTAAAAAGGAAAAGAAAAACAGAAACAGTTCCCAACTATGGGAGTGGGGAGATTGTGTTAGTTGTCCTCAGCATTAACGGGGAGCCATGACATTCATATTAAAATGTACACACATCTGTTGCCACAGTGCTAATTGCACTGTTAGGAACTAGCTTCAGCTTTCACTAAAGTAATCTGCAAAATCAGCTTGACCAAAACCTGTTAAACACATACACATAAATGTATGTACTATGAGCAATGAAAGCTCTACAATACCACCTCTCTGAAAAGCTGCCTATACACAGCTACTGTCTATTCTAAGCCATAATATCACAGATACATAAATTGCCGTTTTTAGGAGCGTAAAGAATTCAAATAACACTGGTGTCCAAGGAGATGGTGGATCAGATGACAAGCTAAAATTTCAAAATAATGTCATGCCTTCTTGGAGCATTCCACATGACAGGTGACTTAAAAGTGCTGAGAATAATAGTTCGACTTAGTTTAGAAGAACCCAAGATTCAGTAATGAACATGTGTCATACAGTCAGTAAGTAACGATCATGTGTGTAGGCTCTGAAGCTTGAACTAGTCTTTATACATGGCTGCTGTTAAAAGAAGCAGCCCCATGTTTTCTCCTCTTTTCTTGTAATATTTAGTTACTTATTTCTAAAATGTATTTGTTCTATAGCTAATACCACAATAAAAGCTCAAATAAAATCCCAAATCTATATAGGTCAAAAGCAGTAGAATAAAACAATCAGTTAAAAGCAATCCAAGCAGCAGTGCTAAAACAACAGACATCACAACAAGATCTAAAAATAATATTTAGTAATGCAAAATAGATAGCATGCTGTCATGGTCTTGTGGGTTTTCCTACACCTGCAAGTGGCAGTCAGTGAAATGGAAGCATGCTGGAGAAATTTGCAGTCATACTGTATGTTTGTGTTACTCAATATTATAGAGGAGGAGGAAATGTGGGGCTGCTACATTGGGCAGTGGCCACATCTGTACCATAACATCTAGTTCAAGCCTGAGATTATAACTGAATACTCCTTGGTGATATTACTACTTAATGCTCTCGGTCCTAATTAAAATAGCAACAAATAATCTGAAAATGTCTTCCAAAGTAAAACAAAGTTTTCGGCACCTGTCTAAAAACGGGAAAAGAGGGAGCTTATCAGATCTCCCTGGGGAGAAAGTTCCATAGCCATGGTTGTAATGATATGTATTTGTATTTGGTTGTGTTGTATGGGGGGGGACACATTTGAGTGTTACACTGCTTATTATAAAAAGACTCACCTGATTCTGTAAGAGGGGGAATGTAAGTTTGTATTGTGACTCACTCAGTAAAAGCTATCTTTGCAACCTTGTATTTGGAGAGTTCTGTTTATGCCTAAACACCAAACATTGCACGGTGTCAGAAGTGAAAGGAAATGGAGGCAAGGATTTCAATTATATTGTATAGCAAGTAGAGCTAACAAGAAAAGTGAGAAGCTTCAAGCTGCTTTATTCCTGCATGTGGCAGGAGAAGAAGCCAGAGAAATATATAATACCTTCCATTTTGATGATGAAGCAGATAAGCACAAGATACCAGTTTTGCTGAATAAATTTGAATTATATCGTGCTCCTAAAAGAAATGTTGCATATGAGAGACATGTTCTTTTCAAGAGCTCAGAATGTGGAAGAACCTATTTACTCTTACGTGACTGACTTAAAGTTATTGACACAGTCATGAGAGTTTAGCCAGCTGTGTGAGTCTTTGATTAAGGATAGAATTGTTTGTGGAATAAAATCAGATAATCTCTGGGCACAGCTGCTGAGAGAAGCAGATTTAATCTTGGAAAAATCTGTGGACATTTGTAGAGCAGAAGAAGTGACTGTAAAGCAATTAAAAGGACTGGGATCAGCTGAGAAACAAGTGGACAGTTTGAAAAGTAAAGACAGTGTTAAGAAGAAAACTCAGCTGCATAATGAGAAGACTGTGAAACCTGTTTCATGTTTTGCTTCAAGCTCAAAGTTTTGTTCTAGATGTGGTAATAACCATAAGTTAAGACAACGTCCTGCGTATGGAAAATATTGCCAAAAATGTGGAAGACCTAATCATTTTGCAAAGTTGTGTAAAGTCATAGATGCCAAGTTTGTTCACAAGAAGATGCGTATGCTGGAGGAAGAAGAGTTGCAAGATATGTTTATTGGGACTTTAACATCTAATAAGTTGGAAGAAGAGTTCAGTAAAAGCTATTTTTGCAACCTCAGATTTGGGAGTGTTCCGTTTATGCCTAAGAACACCAAACATTACAGTGGTGACACCACCAAGGTGGCCTTTAGCAAATATCCAATTGGTACCCACCAATCAGATATCAGCTAAAGATGGGCCAGAGAGCAGGGACTCTAATACTTATCTTAAGGCTTGGGCAGGTTCCTATGGGCTAATAAGGTCCTTCAGATAACCTGGTCCTAGGCCATTTAGTGCTTTAAAGATTAATGTCAGCCCTTTAAATTGAGCCCAGAAACAAACTGATAACCAATGTAGCAGGCATGGTGTAATATTCTCTGACCACCTTGCTCCTACCAGAATCGTGCAGCCGCAATTTTGTACCAATTGCACTTTCTGATATTTCTTTAAAGGTAGCTCCACACAAAGCATTGTAATAGTCCAGTTTGTATGTATCTAGAACATGGGAAACCAAGGCTAGTTCTGTTTTCTGCAGGTAGGGCCACAGCCAGCAAACCAGTCAAAGCTGGTAAAACGTACTCTTAGTCACAGGCATCACCAGAGCATCCAGTGCCAATGTCAGCTCAAGGAGCACCCCCAGATGATGTATTTGATCCTTCAGGGGCATCACAACCCCATCTAGGGCAGGGTTGCACACCAACACCAGCAGAAACTCCAACCAACAACACTTCCATCTTATCTGGATTAAGTTTCAGTTTGTTCACACTCATCCAGACCAGAACTTCTGCAAGACATTGGCTCACAATTTCTACCATCTCCCTAGGATCAGAAGACGGGAATGAGGAGTAATCCTGAGTGTCATCAGCTTCCTGGTGACATTTCAGATCAAACCTCCAGATGAGCTCTGCCAGTAATCATGTTATATGTTCAAGAGCATAGGGGGCAAGAGGGATCCCTGTGACACATCACTGACAAAGACTATAGGGTGAAACAGTAGCCCAGCTGCACCAGCTTCTGTGAACATCCTTCCAGGGAGGGCTAGAGCCACTATAAAACTGCTTTCCAGTTCCATCGTGGTAAGGAGCTCCAGAAAGTATTGAAAACCACTGCGAGGTCCAGGAGAATCAGCAAGATTGCATTCACTTTGTACATCTCCTGGCAAGAGTAATTCACCAAGAGGACCAAGACAGATTCAGTCCCCAAGCCAGGCTGGAAGAACCCAGACCACAATGGATTTTAATAGTGGTTTTATCCAGTAAATAGAATTCCTGCAAAACAAGCACAAAAGACTTCGAGATTGCAATATTATACACACTTACCTGGGAGTAAGCACCACTGAACCCAGTAACACTTACTTCTGCGTAGGCATGTATAGGATCCTGACTAGGATGTATAGGATAGTAGACATGTATAGAATATAACTATTCTAAGGAACAGATAACAGCAAGTTCGAAATTCAAGGCAACCATAAAGGCTTTACTAAATTCAATAGCTAATTCTGGTCAGCAGCAACTCTGTGGCATTTAACAATATTGGATATTAAGCATAAAACATTACTAAGGATAGTTGACTTTATAAGTACGTAATGTCTAAGCAAATCACATCAAATATAGGTTATGTTGTGTCGCTGAAGCCATTACAAAACAGGACACATCAAAGAACAAAGTAAAAACACGTCAGCTAGTTCAAATAATTAAATCTAACATACGAAGAAATAAAAGATCACTCATCAAGACTGTTCAACTTATCACAAACTTTTCTCCGTAAAATTGCTGCTCTAAAAGCAAAGCAGGCCAGCTTTTCAAAAACATGAGGGGACCTGTTCCCCAATTAAAAAAATAATCAAATACCCAACAGATCTGCTGGTTGGCAGGTCTGGATCTCTAAACAAGACTGTTCTTAAGTCGTCATAAATTGGGCAAACAAGTAGGTAGAGAGATAGGTCTTCAGGCACATTGGCCCCACGTGGACAAACTCTGTTTTATCTCTGTCTAAGCAAAATTACTGCAGCTTATCCTATGATTCCTAAACTCCACTCCCCAAACCTCCTGAAATACAAGAACCAAGAAAAGCAGTGCATGCTCTATGGCAGTGGTCTTCAAAGTGGGGTGCACGCACCCCAAGGGGTACACAAGACAATCCATTGGGGTGCATGAGCCGCCTAATAACTAAGCAGCCTCCTTGCTGCCCCAACGAGCTGCCATTGTCAACGATGGTGGCGGCAGAGGCAGTGGGTGGGATGGAGCTGAGAGGGAAGCTGCATGGCATTTCTCTCTCAGCTCCAGTCCTCTCCTGCTTCTGCCACGGCCACTGAGAGCAACTGCGCCAGTCTCTTCCAGGCACGGCAGAGGAAGGTGCAGTTGCTTGCTTGGCCATGGCACCAGAGCATCCTGCCAAAGGAGAACCAATTTGTTCCAAATTTGCTGACCTTCCTGTGATGACGTGGCTGTCAGTAATATGCCACTTATCAGATATTTTTGAAAAAAACTAAACACACTTAATCTGTTCCTTCAAGGTAAAGGTGACATTTTAACAATGAGTGAGAAAGTAACTGAATTTCTTTTCAAAATAAATTCATGCTATGGAAAGAGCATTTTGAAAATGGATGTTCGGAAATGTTTCCATCAGTATGTGGTTTTGTTGCCGAAAATGATGTATGTGTGTCACCTATAAAAAGTCTCATATCTGCACACTTTAAAAACTTGGAAACAGAATTTTCTAACCTGTTTAAAAATCTTACAAATAAAGAATTTCAGTGGTTTTTGAACCTATTTGTTAAAATATAAAAATGCAACACCTTCCAATAACTTTGCAAGAACAACTAATTGACATCAGGGAAGATAGAAGTTTAGTAGCTCAATTTCAAAAAAAAACTTTGCACAACTGGTGGATGGGATTGAAAAATAAGTATCATGATTTAGTGCATGCAGCCAATGATGCACTTCTTCCATTTGGATCTACGTATCTTTGTGAGATGTCTTTTTCAGCTATGAGTCTGACAGCCATTAAAACCAAGTATCGAAATAAACTGAACTTAGAACCAGACCTTTGAATCGCTGTATCACAAAGTGTTAAACCAAGATTTTCCAAAATAATGAAGCATATTCAATCACATTGCTTTCACTAAAAAAAAATTTTTTAGTGAGAGCAAAAAGGGGTTTTATACCGTTAATAAAGTAAATTATTTTTTAGAATATTGTTTATTTCACCTTTATCTCATCCTTTTTAAATTTCTGTTTTTGTGTATGTTTTGTAACATACATAATATATTAGTACAGTAGTACATGTATATCATGTATAAATAAATATGCATATATTGGGTGTGTGCTCAATTTTTTTTTTACTGATAGGGGTGCACGATCAAAAAGTTTGGAGACCACTGCTCTATGGTATCTCTAACTTTGGAGAAAAACAGTAAATACTGAATATCTGACTGACCACACTGTAAACCTATCTCAGGTTTATTCTTCACCTCAACTCATTTATTTCACGACAGCTTTGATATAGCGACATAACCTTGTGAGTTAAATAACCCTAAGATTACTTTGTATACTTAAATTCTGTTCCTTTTAAATAACTTAGTTGAGGTCTGCATCTTCTGTTTGTACTTACACGTTGTGTCAAATCATTTTCTAAGTGGGAAAGGTTGGCTGCTCCAAAATAACTGGGACTACAGATCAATGATGTGCCCCTAAGTTTGTAGCTAATACTCAAGAACCAATTACTGTCTTTAACTGTCATTAAAATGATTCTAAATTAGGGCAGCGCTGAATAACTTCAGTACAATATACTGACAGTGAGCCAAACTTATTTTGTAATAGCACAACAAAGTTAATATGAAATGGTGTTCTGAAAGAGAGAGAGATTAATGCCTTTTAGGGCCAGGGTAGAGTTGTCATCATTTGTATCGTTTATTCTTGTGTGGTTGTTTGTTGTATGTCTGTGTACAAGGGGGTGGATCAAGACCATGGTGTAGGCGACAGGGGCTTTAATCCTTTGTTCCTTCCTTGGTCCCATTTGGAATCAGGTTTCCTCATACCTGCTATTTGGAATGGGATAAGTGTTCCCACTTAGGTTCGTATAATCAAAGCTATGATTTTCCCAGTAGTAAAGTATGGCTGTGAGAGCTGGACTATAAGGAAGGCTGAGTGCCGAAGAATTGATGCTTTCGAACTGTGGTGCTGGAGAAGACTCTTACAAGTCCCCTGGACTGCAAGGAGGTCAAATCAGTCCATCCTAAAGGAAATCAACCCTGACTGCTCATTGGAAGGACAGATACTGAAGCTGAAGCTCCAATATTTTGGCCACCTAATGCGAAGAGAAAACTCCCTGGAAAAGACCCTGATGCTGGGAAAGATTGAAGGCAAAAGGAGAAGGGGGCGGCAGAGGATGAGATGGCTAGATAGCGTCACCGATGCAATCAATATGAACTTGAGCACACTCGGGGAGAGAGCGCAGGACAGGAAGGCCTGGCATGGTATGGTCCACGGGGTCACAAAGAGTCGGACACGACTTAACGACTGAACAACAACAAAGAGTTCCCACTGGAGCCAACTGGAGCTTTCCTCCCATTGAAAATAGCACGTGTGTGTAGGTCCCCCAGTTCAGATTGGGACTGCAACATGAGCAAAGGATTAGCTCCCCCACACCACAGTTTCAATTCAGTTTACCCCCCATCCATACCAGCTATATGGTCTTTGTCTTAACAAAGAGAACCACACAAGGCCAAACAACATGAATAACCTGTCTAGTTTGGCCCTAATTTACATATAACTGTGAGATATATACATCCTTTTATGTCCACAGAACAGCTCTTTCACTAGCTCAGTTATTTTGAATCTTTACACAACTTTTCATTTTATTCCTTTCAGTCTCGTTTTTATCCAGTAGTCTTTCCTGAAATGAGGGCGTCAGGTCTTCCCAGGTTCTAGAACCAATTTTAGTAATATAGCTCAGCTATGGAAGATATGTTTTAGTAACAACAAGAAGAGTGGCTACTTTACCTTCTGCACTGAGGCATCACAACCAGCAACTATTCAGTGAAGGAAGGTCTTGCAAGCCAGAGGTTATAATTTCCAGGTAGCCATTAGGCTTGAAACCTCAATTTAGCACTATCTGAAAGGAAGACAGCATGAGGAGATGGAGATAGCCCAGAATACACCAACAAGACAGAACCCTTTCTCATTGATGTTGCTCACATCTCCCTCCATCTTTTGATCTGGCTCCTAGTAAATTTTACTGGCTCTAAGTTTTGGAAACCATTTTGCACTTCTGACAGTACTTGACATTTAAAGTGCTTCCCATAATTATCTCAGTAATCTTTACAAGAAGGATCTATGCTTGTAGTTCTTTTAGGGCACAAGCCTATGCATGTTTAGATAGAAGAAAATATCCTACAACTCCCAGCATTCCCCAGCCCATATGGCTGGCTGGGGAATGCTGGGAGTTGTAGGCCATTTTTCTGTCTGAAGATGCATAGAATTGCACGCTTAAACGAACGTATTTAATATCTCTCAAAGCCTCCTTTGATGTGCCCCTTTGGAGGACAACTAGTTAACCTTTGTGCACAAAGTATTGTGAGATGGCTGATAATGCTGGATTCTGAGAGATAACTTCAGTTTAAACTAACACTCCTATGCACATTCTCTACAAATAAAATTAGGCTTCATACCAATACGTGAGCATCAGTAAATAAAATTGGAAAGGTAGTTAAAGTCAACACATAAACATTATACTCCACATGCACACAAGAGGGATGTTTGTTTAGATATCTTGAAGAGGTGACTAGTAGTTCATCCCTTATTTTATTTGCCTTTCTCTTCTAACAAATCTCCTGCTGGGGTCTTTTGCTAGGAACTTCATTGAATTCCGATTTTCGCTAGAATTAGCTTCACTCGTCCTCCAGGTGTCGCTGCAGCGCTATGTGCGTGGCTGGTGTTGGAGATTGGATGGTTAATCGTGCAGGTTAAGTGCAGTGAAGAGTAAATGAATTGCACGGAGGTGGTTGGAATTTTCTAAACAACCGGCAGTTTCAATTCCTGACCTGACTAGTCTATGGATGTATTAAACTCTGGTGCGTTTAAGTGATCCCGATCTTGGGCCCACTGTATTTTGTAAAAGATGCGTTCTCCTGTCTCCAGGCAAACAGGGGTTGGAGCTGCAGCAACAGCCTCGAGAAGAGTGAGTAGCCTACACAGAAGGACGCCCTGTCCTCCAAATCCCTTCTTTTTTTCATAAGCCATCCGCTACGGGAGGGGCGGCTGCCGGTGCTCTTTTGGGAATGTGGGTGATTGGCAAAGGAGACTCAGAGGGTTGGATGGGGTCCGAGTCCGACAAGCTCCGCAGCATGCATCTCCCTGGGAGGCAATCTCTCCTATCGAGCAACGTGAGTGAAACGGAGGAGAAAGGGAGTTGGGCGGGGAGGGCACTGCCCAAAAACAAAGCTATAAGACGTTCCCGGGCCGCCAAGGGGTAAAGAGCGATCTGTGCGACTTGGTCGGGGACGGCTCGTGTTTGTTTCTCTGCATAGATATTCTCCATTCTGATAAAAGTATCCGGAAAGCTGTTTGCGTTCACAGGGTTTTCCCAGCTCCACCCATAGTCCGTGCTTAATTTCTCATCCACCTCTTCCCCTCCCCCACCAAGTAGTTGGAAGGGAGCAAACCACCTACTTCGGTTAGCTTCACTGAAGCCCACAAAACTAAGGTGGGGCGGGTAAGTGGTTTTTTTAGTAGAATTGCAGGCACCCCTGGCTAAAGGTGGGCTCGGGAGTCGTCAGCAGGTTGAAAAGTATGGCTGGGTGGCTTGTGTAGCCGTGTGCTTTCGGGAGGAGCTAGCCTGGCTGGCCATCGAGTTCCTTCCATCTCTGCTAGATCCAAAACACCATACGTCAAAGGGCTCTGATGCATGCAAGCTGTCCCATCAGGCTTCTGTCTCCATCGTCTAGGAGAGCAGTTCCCAGCCCGCTTTTCCGTAAACCAGACATCTGGGCTTGGGCTGGCCGACACTTGCAGTCCGGAAGAGTGCGTTGCTGCCCATTTATTCATTGGGCTTTCTTTCTCAGACCCACCTGCCCACCCACCGTTCCCGGCTTGTAACTTAGCAGACAACATCTGAAATGGAGAAATTTATAGAGCAGGAGACGCCAGTAAAACGTGACGCTGGCGAAAGCTTAGATGAGGCTCTTGTTTTACATCCATCTTGGAGACCACTGTTCTGAAAAACCCTTATTTGATATACGCTGATTTAAGCGTTCTCTTACCTAGCCCAGGGGGCTGCCTATTCTTGGAAATCACTTTGCAAGATGGGGCTTGAATTGCAAAGCAAATATGGCTAAAGGCAGGCTTGAGGGTAGTAACGGTTTCTTCTAAGCCAGCAGGTGTTAGGTATCTCTCCACTGCTCAAGCTAGGCATGGCTAGTAACTTTTGTACTTTTCTAGAAGGCTGACTGAAATGCTTCAGTCAGAAATCATTTCTTAGTTCAAAATCTAGTGACAAGCTGCAGCCTTCTCTTTCCCCCCTCCCTTGCATATTTAAGTACATGGAATATTTAAGTACATGGAATATTGTCATAATGTATTTTATAGTTTAGTATTTCATATTTCATATGAAATAATATGAATAATATGAAATTTCATGAAGTATTTCATAGGGGCTGCGGTGGCTTAGTGGTTAAGACACTGAACTGTAGACTGGAAGGTCGGCAGGTCAGCAGTTCGAGACCTGAGTGCTGCATGACAGAGTGAGCTCCTGTCTTCAGTCCCAGCTTCTGCCAACCTAGCAGTTCAAAAGCAAGAAATTGCAAGTAGATAAATAGGTACCGCCTCAGCGGGAAAGGTAACAGCGTTCCGTGCACCTCGGTGTTCAGTCATGCCAGCCACATGACCACGGAAGCGTCTTCGGACAGCGCTGGCTCTTCGACTTAGAAACGGGGATGAGCACCGCACCCTAGAGTCGGACACGACTGGTTGGGGACACCTTTTTACCTTTATTTCATATTTAGTTATGTTAAATTCATTGATAGTCATGAATGACAATCAGCATTCATAATTATTAATTTATCTAGCCTACCTGAATGGACTGCAAAAGAAATTTCTTACAATCTCAAAAAATTCCAAATTATCATATTATGTATACACATGATTTATGACCACTAAAATTAATAACGTATTTTTCAAACATTTCAAGCTTAATTCACACAAAGTCCTTTATTAAAATAATAATCTAATACCATCATCAATCATATTAAAATATCAGTCATCTCATACTTGAGTGACTTCTTCCTTGGTTTCATTTTGGAAAACATATTAATTAAATTGTCAAAAGAGATTTGCGTAGCAGCCTACTTTCTGCTAATAGCATAATAAAGTGGTAAAACCTTTCCTACCCTATCATAGAACATATATGGTCCTATACCAGTTTCAATTTATTATAGGTACGCTTGCCTGATGCAACCGATATGGGGATGCAACTGTGCATTCTTTGAGTATGCGCATCTCTAGAAGTAGATTATCCAGACCTTGGGCATACATTTGGTTCAAGGCAAGCAAGGTTTTGCCATGGTTGTTGCACCATGAGTAAATGTTTTAATTATTTTAACAAAAAGCCAAAGCTCATTACATGTTACGCCGTTGTTCAGATCTGTTGGATATGTTCTACTGAGTTTCTTGCAGTGGGTGTTGGGGCCTAGTCCTCCTTCATATTTAGGGCTGCTGCAACTGCTTGTTGTCCCTTACAACATATAATCCTCGGACAAGGAATCACTCAAGTTTATCTGCAGGGAATAGGATGCAGGTTGGTAAAAAGTGGGTGTTAGGGCCTAGCCCTTGTCCTACTTCCTTGCACTCAGGACTGTTGCCTATCCCAGTGTAAAAGTTTTTGGCCAAGTTCCCAGTTCATCCACAGGGAATTCTGCAAATAGGATTCCTATTTGATATTGTAAACCACTACCCTGAAATTCAAAGTTGAAAGGCTGGATGGCTGCAGTGTTGCTTGTCCACTATCCTTAGGCAGTATGAACCAATATGTTGGGGGCACTCAGTCTTGGTCTCTGGGATAATTTGCTCCCTCCCTTGCATCTCCGACAAGCTGTAAGCATTGGGTAGTATCCAATGTTGCTTGTGCACCAGCGGACCCACTGCTGGCGCAACAGGAAGCTAGCACTTCCTAAGGCAACTGGAAATGAGCTGAAAGACTCATTTCTGGAACAGAACAGGTCAGTGGAGCTTGCAGATGGGAACTTGACTGACCTGTCCCATTCTGGAAACTAGTATTTCAGCTCATTTCCATGATTGCTCTAAAAAGCACTAGCTTCCTGTTGCATCAGTGGTGGGTCCCACTGGTACAACATAATCAATGGAGAGGTGCACAGGCAGTGTTGGATCCTGGCCATTGCTTGCTTCTAGATGCAGAAGGCCGCACACCTGTACATAGTTCTGTGGGAATGTCCTATTGAATTCAGTAGGATTTGCGTCCAAGTAAGTGTGCATAGGATTGGGCTGACTGGGAATCATGTTACAACTCACCCATTGCAGCTTCATATTGTTTTTGCGTATAGGACTGGTAGTTTACACCTGTGCAACTAAATATGCTATGCTGAGGGTTGCACATGTGTTGCTGAGACAGATGCAAGTCTGCAGAAAATACACAGATGAGGGCAGTCTTTCAACTGCTTAATTTGAATTTCCTTGGGAACCATACTCATGGAGTGCCTTATTTGTGTCTGTGTTTGGAACCCTTGTGAGAAACATGTTAAGCGTTTGGTTACTTATAAGCCTTCTTAAATGCTTAATATTTTCACAACAATTGGAAGTTGCTACTGACAAATCACAAGATTGCTGTTATATAAGTCTTCACCTAAATATTTTCCTAAATACAATTGCTTGTGGACTCATTTTGTAAACCAGCATTGATATGGAAATGGCGAGTTTGGTTAAAAGTTGGGGAGTCGATGATATAAGATAGTAGCAGCGAAGCTTGCTGTGTAAAGGCTGGATAGTGTTTAGTTCACTGTGGAGTATCTGTTCAGATTTCTTAGCTTTTAGTACCTCTGATTTCTGCGTAAGGTGAAGCTGGGGCTCATTTGACCACTGATCAGCTACAGAAAATATAAATGCCAGTGCTGTGCAGCATGGCAGGTACATGCTGTCCACAGGCTTCTCACTGTTGTCTCTAGAATCAATGGGATGAAAAACCTGCACACTTCGTTTTGTAAAGTCAGTAGGCCAAAAATCTTACATAGGCCTTTTCATCCCAGCAGCAGTCGACACACTTGGAGGATCTTGGAATTAGAGAAGTAGCAGATGGTGCTAGCTTTGTTTTTGTTTTTCTTGGGTATTGTTATGCAGAATTGATTGCAGAGAAAGCAGTGACCTGAGGACTCATTTTGGGTGTCATTGCCTTTGTAGGTAGACATTTCCTGAATCAATCCCTGAGACTGGATAAAGCGGAGTCTTGCACTGAAATATTCAGTTCATTCACTTCACTTCTCAGGAGTATCTCAGGTGCGAGGTGTAAGTGTTGAACTGATTGGGGGACAGTGAGTGACCACAGTACTGTCAAACTGAGTGGAAAGATAACAAGGAAGTCCAACATGTCATGTTTCATTTCCAAAGAGATAATTTATCCAAAATGATGGAATTCGTTAAAAGGAAATTGAAAGGGTCAAATATCTCCAACATGCTTGAAGGTTATTTTAAAATCCTGATAACAGAAGTTCAGATAGAATGTATACCCCAGTTTGCGGAAGGTATGAACAAGCCTAGGAGGATGCCAACATGGTTAACAAGCAGATTACAGGAAGCTATAAAAGGCAAGGATGTTTCCTTCACAAAAGGGAGTCTTGCCAAAATGAGAACAAAAAAGAGCACAAGTTCTGGCAAAATAAATGTAAGCTGACAAGGACAGACAAGCAAAAAAAAATTTAATGAGTATATTGCTAAAATTATTAATATGAACAATACAGATTTCTTTAAATACATCAAAACCAAGAAACCAGCCATGGAGGCAGTTTGACCATTAGATGATAAAGGAATATTGAAGGAAGATAGGGAGATAGCAGAGAAGCTGAATGAATTCTTCGTGCCTGGCTTTACTGTCAAAGAAGTCTTTGTTTATTTATTGTTTTATTTGTACCCCACCTTTCTACCAAAAAATGGAACTCAAGATGTAAGGCAGAAACCTATACTTGAATCTTTTTTTTCAGGGTGAGTGTCTAAAGAACAGAATATAGGTGACAAGAGAAGAAGTTTTAGAGCAAGGGTGCAGAACCCTTTTCAGCCCAACAGCTGAATTTATTTTGGAGATGCTTTGGGGGGCCACATTCAAGTGGTGAGCAAGGCCAAAAGCAAAAGGGCGGGAGGAAATGCCAGCATATTTTAGTTTATAGCTGTTACTGCCAGTAACTAAGCTTTAATTAGAGGCATTTCAGCCTTTTAGAATGGAGAAAAAAAACTGCACAAAAGCCAAAAAAAACACCAAAAGATTGGTGATTATGGAAAGGGGGTGTGAACAGGTAAAGGGGGCATGGCCATATGGGGACCTGAGGCGGGCCTGATTGGGCCCCCAGGCCTGAGGTTCTGCACCCTGTACTGATAAATTAAAAATTAACCAGTGTGGATGGCATCTACTGAAGAGGTGTTAAAGAATTCAAATGTGGAATTGTTGATCTTCTAACAAAAATATGCAGGTTGTCCCTAAAATGGGCCTCTGGAATTTGGAGAGTAGGAGTATAACTTCTTTTTTTTAAAGGGATCCAGGTGGTTTTACGGAAACTAGTTAGCTTAGAGAACAATCCTTTGACCCCTAAATGGTGTCTGAGGGGCTGTAGGATGCTGGGGATCTCCACGCTCCAAGGCAAAACTACATTCTCAGAGGTGGAAATCGGGGGGGGGGGGGCATCTAATGTTAAATCCAGTTTGGGAGGAATGGGAGGCAAAAAAGCCTCTGTTGTTCCTCCCTTCCTGCCTGGCTCTTGCCAGCAGGGCTTGATAGATGGAAGGCTCTGAAATTGGAGACCTCCAGCTAATAGACATCCTTAATCTTTGTCCCAGGTAAATTGATGTAAAGGTAAAATTATTAAAGCTGCAATCCTATGCATGTTTAGACAGAAGACAATTGTACAACTCCCAGCATTTCCAAGTCAACATGGCATGCTGGAATTCATAGGACCTTTTCTGTCTAAACATGAATAGGATTGTGCCCGAAGTGTATAATGTTAAAAGTCTTGATGAGGAGAAATTCCATTGCTTCTCAAAGGGAAACCCTGCCTCTCCAACCATTTAGAGTTATTTAGGTGTGTCAACTAGTGATCTGGTAGAATTGATATACTTCCATAATTCTTTTGACGTGGTCCCTCACTCGCAGGCTCCTGGGTAAACTTAGCAGTTTGTGTATAAGAGGATTGATTGCCTTATGGATGAGTAACTGGTTAGAGAACAGTTAGCAGAGACTTAGAATAAATAGACAGACAGACAGACAGACAGACATCACAATGCAGGGAAGTAAGATGTGGGATGCCTTAAGGTTTTCTGTTGAGATCAGTGCTTTTTAACTGGTTCATAAACGATCTGGAGTTTGGAGTGAAGTTTGTGAGATACCACATTATTCAGGGTGATGAAAACCAAAACACACTGCAAAGGCCACCAAAAGAATATCTCCAAACTGGGTGAATAGGCAACAAAATGGCAAATGTGGTTCAGTGCAATGTAAAGTGATGCACATTGGGGCAACCCCCCCCCCACTTCAAATATACACTGATGGTATTTGAACTGGCCTAATTAGTCAGGGAGATGATCTTGGGGTTGTGGCATATAACTCAATGAATAACCCAGTGTGTGCTTGCTGAAACAAAGGCCAGTTCCATGTTAGGAATTATTAGGTGCAGCCACACTTAAATAATGTGTGCAGTACTAGTCACCCTGTCTCAAAAAAGAAAAAAAAAAGAAACATTGTAGGGCTCGAAAAGGTACAGAAAAGGGCAGTCAAAATGATCACTTTTCCTATGAGAAAAGTTTGTAACATTTAAGGTGTTTTTCTCCTCATAATACCAGATCTCAAGGTCAACCAGTGAAACTGACTGGCAGGAAATTTAGGACATAACAAAAGGAAGTATATCTTATGGAATTCAGTGCTACAAGATGTGGTGATGGCCGGTAGCTTAGATAGTTTTTAAAAGGTATTATACAAATTCATCGAGGTTAAGGGCGCAATCCAAACTAGATAGGTGGCCGCCTCTGACCTCGGAGGTGACTGCCTATCCAAAGCAAGGCAGGAAAGGCAACGGGGGGTATCGTTCCCTCTGTGCCTCTCCTGCCTTGCTCTTTTTCAGTAGACAGCAGCAGGGGGGCCAACCGGAAGAGGAAGCTGCCATACAACACATAGGATGTGTCGTACATGCAGCTCCGCTCTCCCCGTCCCAGAACACCCCCCAGCCCTTTTCAGTTGCTCCACACTCCTCTTGCGAGTGTGGAGGATGGGGCTTCTCCACGCTGCCTCGGAGGCAGCACAGACATAGGGGCAGTCAGTTTTCCAGGAACTGACCTTAGAGCGCGGACTCCGAGGTTGGTTCCTGGAAATGAACATATGCTATGGCCCGCTAGACAGTGTCTAGTGGCCATAGGATTGCTCTCTAGGTCTATCAGTGGCTGTTAGTCATGATGTCTATATAGAACTTCCAGGTTCAGAAACAAGATGGCACACAATACCAGTTGCGGGCAGGGGGAAGCAACAGCATATGAGCTTCTCAGAAACATCTGGTTGGCCATTGTGGGAAGCAGAATGCTGGACTATATGGGCCCTTTGGTTTATCCAGCAGGGCTTCTCAAATATTCTTATGAGTATGCAGTACCTTGGGAATGTCTCCTACTTCACAGCAACAGATAGATTACAGAAAAGTTGTTTGCCCCATGTGGACTACAGATTAGAGACATGTAAATTGTGCAAGCCTGCAAAAAGCAAAGTTTGCTCAACAACCCTTTAGGTCCTGGAATTTGGTGTAAGAAACTGCTCTGGTGTTATATATAGAGCACCATTAATGTGCATGGCACATTTGAAGAGTACAAAAGGACAGGTCAATCAACAATAATTTGGCAAAATAACGAAGAAAAAACATTTTCAACTTACTCTTTTATAAAAGTATACTGAAAGGCTTAGATACTGTGACTACCTGTTGGTAGATGTACAGTTTGGGAAAGTAATTGCAATGTCTGTCAGTAATGAAATTAATACCTTCTCACACCAAGGTTCACTGCTTGAGCATCCCCTCCCATTATATTATTACTGAAGGCTCTTCTGCCTGCTATACATTATGTTCATTTCCTCTGTAACAGCCTCTTCTTCACTGGTTTCTGAAATGGAGCAAACTAGCTAGAGCAGTTGGGGCAAGCTGTTGTTGTTCAGTTGTTAAGTCATGTCCGACTCTTCGTGACCCCATGGACCATAGCACGCCAGGCCTTCCTGTCCTCCGCTCTCTCCTGGAGTGTGCTCAAGTTCATATTCATTGTATCGGTCATGCTGTCTAGCCATCTCATCCTCTGCCGTTCCCTTCTCCTTTTGCCTTCAATCTTTCCCAGCATCAGGGTCTTTTCCAGTGACTTTTCTCTTCGCATTAGGTGGCCAAAATATTGGAGCTTCAGCTTCAGTATCTGTCCTTCCAATGAGCAGTCAGGGTTGATTTCCTTTAGGATGGACTGATTTGACCTCCTTGCAGTCCAGGGGACTCGTAAGAGTCTTCTCCAGCACCACAGTTTGAAAGCATCAATTCTTCAGTGCTCAGCCTTACTTATAGTCCAGCTCTCACAGCCATACATTACTACTGGGAAAACCATAGCTTTGATTAGACAGACGGACCTTTGTCAGCAAGGTCATGTCTCTGCTTCTTACTCTGCTGTCTAGGTTTGCCATAGCTTTCCTCCCAAGGAGCAAGCGTCTTTTAATTTCATGGCTACAGTCACCGTCTGCGGAGATCTTGGAGCCCAAGAAAGTAAAATCTGTCACTGCTTCCATTTCTTCCCCTTCTATATGCCAGGAAGTGATGGGGCCAGATGCCATGATCTGAGTTTTTTTAATGTTGAGTTTCAAACCAGCTTTTGCACTCTCCACTTTCACCCTCAACAAGAGGCTCTTTAGATCCTCGTTCACTTTCTGCCATTAGGGTGGTATCGTCTGCGTATCTGAGGTTGTTGATAATTCTCCCGGCAATCTTAATTCCGACCTCTGATTCATTCAACCCGGCGTTTCTCATGATGTACTCTGCATATAAGTTAAATAAGCAGGGCGACAATATGCAGCCTTGTCGTACTCCTTTCCCAATTTTGAACCACTCGGTTGTTCCATGTCTGGTTCTTACTGTTGCTTCTTGACCCTCGTACAGGTTTCTCAGGAGACAGGTAAGGTGGTCTGGTACCCCCATCTCTTTAAGAATTTGCCAGAGTTTGTTGTGATCCACACAATCAAAGGCTTTAGCATAGTCAATGAAGCAGAAATAGACGTTTTTCTGGAATTCTCTTGCTTTTTCCATGATCCAGCGAACGTTGGCGATTTGATCTCTAGTTCCTCTGCCTCTTCGAAACCCAGCTTGTACTTCCGGTAGTTCTTGGTTTGCATACTGCTGAAACCTAGCTTGTAGGGTTTTGAGCATCACCTTGCTGGCATGTGAAATGAGCGCAATTGTACGGTAGTTTGAACACTCTCTGGCGTTGCCCTTCTTTGGAATTGGAATGTAAACTGACCTTTTCCAGTTTTGTGGCCACTGTTGAGTGTTCCAAATGTGTTGGCATATTGAGTGCAGCACTTTAACAGCATCATCTTTTAGGATTTTAAATAGCTCAGCTGGAAGACTGTCATCTCTGCTAGCTTTGTTGTTAGTAATGCTTCCTAAGGCCCACTTGACTTCACTCTCGAGGATGTGCGGCTCAAGTTCAGTGACCACACTATCATGGCTATCAGGGACATTCAGATCTTTCCTGTATAGTTCTTCTGTGTATTCTTGCCACCTCTTCTTAAATCTCATCTGCTTCTGTTAGGTCCCTGCCTTCTTTGTCCTTTACCATGCCTGTCTCTGCACAAAACGTTCCCTTGAGATCTCCGATTTTCTTGAAAAGATCTCTAGTCTTTCCCGTTCTATTGTTTTCCTCGATTTCTTCACATTGTTCATTTAGGAAGGCCTTCTCGTCTCGCACTGCTATTCTCTGGAACTCTGCATTCAGTTGGATATATGTTCCCCTTTCTCCCTTGCTTTTCGCTTCCCTTCTTTCCTCAGCTACTTGGAAAGCCTCATCAGACAGCCACTTTGCTTTCTTGCATTTCTTTTTCTTTGGGATGGATTGAGTTGCTGCTTCCTGAACAGTGTTACGGACCTCCGTCCATAGTTCCTCAGGCACTCTGTCTATCAGGTCTAATCCCTGAAATCTATTCCTCACCTCCACTGTACATTCATAAGGGATATGATTTCGGTCATACCTGAATGGTTTAGTGGTTTTCCCTACGTTCTTCAATTTAAGCCGAAATTTTGCAACAAGCAGCTCATGATCTGAGCCACAGTCAGCTCCAGGTCTTGTTTTTACTGACTGTATAGAGCTTCTCCATCTTTGGCTGCAGAGTACATAATCAATCTGATTTCGATATTGACCATCTGGTGATGTCCATGTGTAGAGTTGCCTCTTGTGCTGTTGGAAAAGAATGTTTGCTACGATCAGCGTGTTCTCTTGGCAAAACTCTATTAGCCTTTGTCCTGCTTCATTTTGTACACCAAGGCCATGCTTGCCTGTTATCCCGGTGATTTCTTGACTTCCTACTTTGGCATTCCAATCCCCTATGATGAAGAGGACATCTTTTTTTGGTGTTAGGTCTAGAAGATGTTGTAGGTCTTCACAGAACCCATCAACCTCAGCTTCTTCGGCCTCAGTGGTTGGGGCATAGACTTGAATTACTGTGATGTTGAATGGTTTTCCTTGGATTCGTACTGAGATCATTCTATCGTTTTTGAGATTGTACCCCAGTACTGCTTTTCCCACCGTTTTGTTGACTATGAGTGCTACTCCATTTCTTCTAAGGGATTCTTGCCCACAGTAGTAGATATGATGGTCACCTGAATTAAATTCGCCCATGCTTGTCCATTTTAGTTCGCTGATTCCCAAGATGTTGATGTTCAGTCTTGCCATCTCATGTTTGACCACCTCCAGCTTACCTTGATTCATTGATCTTATATTCCAGGTTCCTAAACAATATTGTTCTTTACAGCATCGGACTTTCTTTTCACCACCAGACACATCCACAGCTGAGTGTCCTTTCGGCTTTGGCCCAGCTGCTTCACTCTTTCTGGCGCTACTTGGAAATTCCCTCTGCTCTTCCCCAGTAGTATATTGGACACCTTCCGACCTGAGGGACTCATCTTCCGGCGTCATCTCTTTTAGCCTTGTGATACGTTCCATGGGGTTTTCTTGGCCAGAATCCTGGAGTGGGTTGCCATTTCCTTCTCCAGTGGACCACATTTTGTCAGAACTCTCTGCCATGACCTGTCCGTCTTGGGTGGCCCTGCGCGGCATAGCTTATGGCTTCACTGAGTTACGCAAGCCCCTTCGCCACAACAAGGCAGTGATCCATGAAGGAGCAGGGCAAGCTAGCCAAAGCTATATAAGGCAGGCTTGCAAGGGAGGCCAGCTCTCCAGGCAAGAAGAGCCCCAGTGACAAAGCGTCAGCACACGAGTGAGTTAAGTACTCATGCGAGTTTAGCATCAGGGTGAGGAGGCCAGGGCAGGCAACTCTTCCTTGCCAGTTATGAAGGTAGAAAGTGAACAGGGGTGTGGGGGCTATCCAGTGTATTGTACTGAGTGCCACATATATGACTATCTGCCCAGCTGGACAGAAGTCATGGCTGTGTGCTTAGTGTAATGAGTTCCTGATTCTCAGGTAATAACTACGTTCCCTTGAAACCAAAGTTGCTGATCTGGAGAAGCGGAGAGAGGCAGAAAGGTTGGTGGATGAGATCTTCAGGGACCTAATAGCGGTGTTGCAATTGCCTGGGTGATGAGAATGGGGGTCTTGGGGAAGGAGGGCATCATTCTGAGGAAGAGGGAAATGATTCCTTAGAAGGGACCTGTTCCTTGGAAGACAAACAAATATGCTTTCGCACTGAAGATATGCCTCCAGGGGGCTTGTGGTAGTGAGAGACATTTTTCCCCTTTCATAATACTAGAACCATCCCCTGAAGCTGGTTGGTGGGCGTTTCAAGACAGATAAAAGGAAGTACTTCACACAGCACAGTTAGACTATGGAATTCACATCCACAAGACATAGTGATGGCCACCAATTTGGATGGCTTTAAAAGCTATCCAAATTAAAGCGATGGCTTTAAAAGGGGACTGGACAAATTCATGGAGGATAAGGCTATTGATGGCTACTAGTCCTGATGGATATTGATGGCTACTAGTACTAGGTGGCACAAAAGTAGGTATACAGTTGTTTAGAATGTTGATGGGAGGGAGAGAGAATGTGTGAGTAGATGATGTGTGGGTGGAGTCAGAATGACAGTTGGAAAGAGTGAGTGACAGGGAGTGACAGTTAAATCAGTTAAGTGTAGAGAGTGGGGGGAGTGAGGCCCTTAAGTAGGCATACAGTTATTTAGTTATTTTTTTTACTGATATTGTGAATGATGGCAGCGAACTTGAGTCAAGAACAAAGAAAGTGGATTCTAAAGCAGTCCTGGAAGACTGAAAATGCTGAGCGGGTGCACACAGCGTGACAAGAAGCATCTGACACTCCTCCACCAACACGTCTGACAATTTATCATCTTAGAGATAAATTTGAAGCAACAGGTGCAGTGGCTAATGCACCGAAATCTGGACGTCCTAGGACGTCCATGACAGGAAAATGAGATGGGAGTCGCTCTGACATTTGTGAACAGTCCGAAAAAGTCCACACAACATGTGTCTAAGCAGCTATCCATACCTAGAATGTCCTTGCAACGCTTAATGCATAAATTGAAATGGAAGCCGTACTGTCCAAGACTGTTACATGGTTTTCTGGAGGACAACCCAGACTGTCGGTTGCAATTCTGTGAGATGATGTGTAACCAAATCTCTAATGAACCAGGCCTTCTTGATAAGATCATCTGGTCAGATGAGGCTTCTTTCAAGTTGTCAAGCCACGTGAACAGGCATAACTGTGTGTATTGGGCAGATGAAAATCCTTATTTGACTATCACATCTCAACTGAACCAGCCAGGCATAACAGTGGGGGGTGCACTGTCCAGCGAAGGTGTTGTCGGACTAGTTTTCTTCGATAAAACTGTGGATAGTAACAATTACCTAAACATGTTACGCGACGTGGTAGTGCCACAACTCAGAACCAGGGCTAACTTCACCGAACTGCTCTTCCAACAAGATGGGGCACCTCCTCATTATGCTTTTGCAGTAAGAAACTATCTTGACAACACCTTCCCACAGCATTGGATGGGATGACGTGGCAGCATTGAATGGCTGCCACATTCACCCGAGTTAAAACCAATGGACTTCCTTTGGGGGGGCGTAGTAAAGAATAAGGTTTTGAGAGGAATCCCCAGACAGTGGACGAATTAAAAGAGTTCATCTCGGAAGCATTTATGGACATCGATGCAGACCGGAATTTGTGTCGTACTGTGTGTCACAGTGTTCTGGACAGGTTCGAGGAATGTTGCAACGTTGATGGAATACATTTCGAGCACTTATGAGATTAAACAGTGTTAAACAAATGTAAATGTAATAAACAATGTAATAAAATGCAAATAAACTATACTGTATACCTACTTTTGGGCCACTCTGTATGCTACCTCAAGTATTGGAGACAATATGCCCATGTACACCAATTGTTGGGGAACATGAGCAGGAGGGTGCTGTTGCACTCATATCGTGCTTGTGTGTTTCATGTGGGCAGCTGGTTAGCCACTGTGTGAAGAGAATGCTAGACTAGATAGACCCTTGGTTTGATCTGGCATGGCTCATCGTATGTTCTTATGATGTGTTGATAAAGTGATTTAGACCAATTCTTAATAATGTTTCATCTCTGGTTGTACTTACTGTAGAATAGCTGCAGTACCAAAACATTCTGCAGTAGTTACTATCTGGATAGGTGGTCTTAGGTGGTGGAGTGGAAGTGATACACTGGCATTTTGTGTCCATTTTTGTGCATTGACATGAGTGTCAAAATGCATCCTTATCCCCCTTCAGATTTAACTTATAGAAATTTTGAGAAGGAGCTGAAACCTGAAGAATGACAACTAGCATTAAGGGGGGTGGGGACATTAAAAGCAACCTAAGTTCTCCCTCAAAACAGTGTTTTATGAGGGAAACATAGAAAAAAGTAGAGACTGGCTCTGGTAATTAGGGACAGTGAAAAGTGAAATACAGTCAGGGCCAGAAATATTGGAACAAGGATAACTGTTTTGGCAGTTGGCCTCTGTATACCACCACATTGAAGTTGAAAGGAAACACACCCAGATGGGAGCAAAGTCAGGACGTCCAGCTGTAATTCAAGGGGTTTGACAAAAGTGGGGCACTAACCATTCAGGAAGGACAGCCAGTGGCATACACATACCCCCGTCGTTGGTGGCTCATAAGTAATGGAACAAACCAACATCATTTCAAACTTAAGGATCACCTTTAATACCTGGATGAAAATCCTTTGCAGTCAGTGACTGCCTGAAGTCTGGATCCATGGACATGACCAAATGCTGAGTTTCCTCCCTCAAGGTGCTTTTCCAGGCCTTGACTGCAGCTGCCTTCAGCTGCTGCTTGTTTCTGAGTCTTTCTGCCTTCAGTCTTGTCTTCAGTAAGTGAAAAGGATGCTCTGTTGGGCTATCAGGTGACTGACTTGGCCATTGAAGAACATCCCACTTCTTTGCCTGGAGAAACTCTTGGGTAGCTTTTGCTGAATGTCTTGGGTCATTATCCATCTGCAATATAAAGCGACGTCCTATCAGTTTGGCAGCATTCGGCTGAATCTGAGCAGAACGTATAGCCCTATACACTTCAGAATTCATCCTGCTGCTTTTATCAGCAGTCAGGTCATCAATAAACACCAGTGACCCAGTTCCATTGACCCCATACATGCCCATGCCATAAGACTGCCTCCACCATGTTTGACAGATGATGTGGTATGCTTTGGATCATGAGCTGTTCCTTTCCTTCTCCATACTTTTCTCTTGCCATCACTCTGGTACAAGGTAATCTTGGTTTCATCAGTCCAAAGAATCTTATTCCAGAACTGGGCAGGCTTTTTTAGGTGTTTGCTGGCAAAGGCTAATCTGGCCTGTCTGTTCTTGAGCGTACCCAGTGGTTTGCACCTTGTTGTGAAGCCTCTGTATTTACATTCATAAAGCCATCTCTTGACTGTAGATGTTGACAATGACATGCCTACCTCCGCAAGAGCGTTCTTGACCT
This sequence comes from Heloderma suspectum, assembly GCF_057233095.1. Lineage (NCBI taxonomy): Eukaryota > Metazoa > Chordata > Lepidosauria > Squamata > Helodermatidae > Heloderma > Heloderma suspectum. Next base: position 200,379,374 of record NC_139458.1, read on the forward strand.
GGCTAGATGTTGTGAAAGGGTTCCTCTTCACCATGAGCAGAATTCTGCGGTCATCCACTTTAGTTGTCTTCCGTGGTCTGCCGGGCCTTTTGCTGTTGCTGAGCTTGCCAGTTAACTCCTTCTTTTTCAGGATGTTCCAAACTGTTGTGTTGGCCACTCCCAGTGTTTTTGCGATCTCTCTGATGGGTTTATTTTGTTTCCTCAGCCTAATGATAGCCTCCTTCACTCGCATTTTGTCCAACCCCTTGAATTACAGCTGAAAGTCCTGACTTCGCTCCCATCTGGGTGTGTTTCCTTTCAACTTCAATGTGGTGGTGTACAGAGGCCAACTGCCAAAACAGTTATCCTTGTTCCAATATTTGTGGCCCTGACCGTATCTTACTGTAGTGTTGGTGTTGGGCCACTCCATATGATGTTGTAAATACATAACCTACTAATTAAATACTGGAAGAAAAAAGTAATGAGGCCCTAACCTATGATAACGAGTGTTTATGTGTCACAGTCCAAGACTAGTTTTATAAATCCTCAGTCTGGAAATGTACTAAATGTGGTGTGTGTGTGTGTGTGTCTATTTTCGCCCTTGTTCAAACAATAACCACAGTGATGTGTTTGTAAAATGAAAGAGGAAGGGCAGGAGTACCATTCCACAACATGATGTGAGGATTGTAAGAGAGAATTATTGGCTTAGTAGTTGATATACTAATTTTGCTTTGGCTCTTCTGTCAGGGTATAGATCTTCTGCATTTAACCATTGACTCTGTATTCCTAAAATTGCCACTATACCTGTGGAAGGGGCATTATTGTATGTCTGCTCAGGATTTCGGCCTGTGACTCATATGCCATCTATACCAAGAGCTCTAAGGCAGCTTGTTGCCTTAGTTTTAACTTTTAAACATTATTTTTGACTACTGAAGACTTCATAAGTTTTCTGTGACACAAAGATTGTCTTTAATTGTCCTGCAGACTATTACATTCTTCGTAGTTTTAAAGCATCCAAGATTCAAATAGCTATTCTGAAAACCCATATTTACCCTCATAACAGAAGTACATTAGTACCCTATTACTCAAGGAGTTGTATGGCAAATTGAATGTGACAGGATGGCTCCACAGGGTTTGAATATAAATATTAAAATATATGTTGGCTTGGAGTGGACATTGCCAAGAGAAAAAATACCATCTAGGTGTGTTTATGTCGCTCTTAAAAAAAAACAACCCTCCAGACTCTGAGAAGGATATTTCATCAAGCAGGGGCTTTCACATCAAAATGCTGTGGCAATAGGAAAATCCACGTGGTTAACAGCCCAAGTCTATGTATGTTTACACAGAAGTAAGTTTCATTAAGCTCAATGGGTTTTACTCCCACGTAAGTGTGTATAATATTCTCATCTTGCAAACTGTTAAATGTACAGAAGCCTTCTCAGGTTTGGACTGTACTTAAAAAAAAACACCCCAAACTACTGACACTCTTGTCTCTGCTCTTATGTGCACGCTTTCTGATGAAAATTCTTACCAAATTATTTCCTGAAAAGTATATCTAGTATTGCAGTATTAAATTGCAATGAACTTTGTGGGACCTACTTCTGAGTAAACATGCATAGATTTTTGCTGTAAGAACAATTAATCCTAGGGCAAAGAGATGTAGAGGAGGATTTACTCATTTAAAGCTATTGGGCTTTAACAAGAATGCATTCTCTATTTGTTACACAGGGATCTAAACTTGGAGTTGTGTCTCATGTTCTGTGGATCATTAGGAGAAATACACTCAAAGCAAGATCCTAATTGGTAAGTGGCCTCCATAAACATTGAAGGAAAAGGTTGTGTCTAAAGTTACCATTTTCAAAAGGGGTATTGGGCATGGCTAGCTGTAGCAACAGGGAAGCATATTCTGGCAAAGACAAGGCCTTCTTGGAAGCTGTAAATCTTAATGAGAGAAATGTTGCATGCTTAGCTTGTCAATTAGGCTTGAGAATGCTTAATTTAGTAAAGTGAATAAGCAGTGGCTGAAAATCTGTACAGCACAGCATGCAGAACACAGCCGCTTCAGCAGAATGCTCAGATTCTTGTTCAGACCTGCACATGAATAGGGCTAAAGTAGTGAGAGGATGTAGGTGAATGCATATGCCCCATCCCCAATGTCCTTGTGCACCCAGTGCCCCTTTAGATCTTCATGCATTGTGCATGAAGATCTGTGAAGGGTTCTGTAAGCACATTCAGCTGAAAGCACTTACACTCTTGCCTTATCAGGGTTCCCAATTGTGGGAGCTCTATATGTTTATTAGCTGAATGTGCTTACAGCAGGGGTGGGCAGACTTTTGACTTGTGGGGTCAACTTCTTCTTTTTGCCAAAGTCTGAGATCCATCTCCTGGAGCCAGTCACAAAATGGTGGCTTGAGGGTGGAGCCAAACAAAAAATGATTGCTTGGGGAAGAGCCTGTCACAAGATTTGCATATGTTGATTTATGTGTATATGCAGATATAAAAATAATTACAAGAAGAGGCAAGCCAATTAGTTTCCTGTCCAAATATCTGCTTCAATAAATCACCCCTAAATAAACTAAATTCAACTTAAATTAATTTATTCCCCAAATACCCTACCTGGTAATCCAGCTCACCCACAAATACATTATTCATCCAGATTCTGCCTGAAGTAAAGGCTTATGGGCACAGTCCTGTTGATTGTGCCCCTGAACTTGGAGGCTTCTGATCATCCAGTGCAAGGCGGGAGGAGCAGCAGAGGCAATCTTCACCTCCTCGTCTCCCCACCTTGCATATTTCACTAGACACTTTTCAACCCATCTAGTGATGGCACTTCAGAGGAAGAGGGAAGGAGGCTGGCGGAGGCTCAGGATAACTCATATCTTGGTTTCTCCAGTCACCTTGCCTCCCTGCCTACCAGAATGCCCCCTTTCCCCCTCTCTGACAGTTTTCTAACCTCAGATAGCAGCCACCGTGGCTCTTTCTGTGCCAGTTGCGGGGGGGGGGGGGGCGGAATCTGATCTCCAACTCCCCTTTCCAAGGTTACAGTGCCTTGGAGGGGGTAATCTCCAGTATTCTGTGGTCCCTCAGACAATGTCTAGGGGCCATAGAATTGCTCCCTGGCTTTTAAAAAGGAAGTCATTGCAGTTCCCCACCCACCGTCTCCTGCCAGCAGTTCCTGCAGAGGACTCCTCCAGATTCTTAAGGCGTAAGTAACTTCCCTTTTGGGAAAGGCAACGGGAAGAAGTGTTAGAGGGTGCTTCGAGGTAGTGACTCACAACAGGGTGTACTTTCCTCACCTTTCCTTTGGAAATGATGGGGTGGGGAAACCATTGGAAGTTTCTGCTTCAAGGTGCCATGTCACCTCAACACAATGGTGTTGTGCTTTCCCCCTCTTGCCCTTCCTTCAGGAAAGGCGAGGAGGGGAAAATGTTGGAAGGTGCTGCTTCAAGGTGCCTGGGGCATGTCAAGGCAGGAGCTTGTGAGTTCCCTCCCTCTTCCTTCCTGGGGCTCCACGAGGAGGAGGCTCCTAATGAAATGCATTTTCCCACCTACACCCTTCCACCAGAAAGGCAAGGGTTGGAAACGGCCACTGGGGAAGCGGGGAGTAAGAGTGGTATGGCCTTTGAGAAGCTCAAGCCCACCTTTCACTCTATTCTGATGTTTTCCATTACTCTTCTGCCTCAGAACTTGCAGTGGCCACCTCACCCACAAACCCCACCCATCCTTGCTGCCACCAGGGAGGAGACCCAACTCAGGGCAATGGAGAGGGAAGGGAGGAAAGCTTCCTGTGAGATCAACCTAGAATGGCCCTGTGATAGACTGGTAAATTGTGATCAATGGTCTGCCCACCCCCAGCTTACAGAACCCTTTGCAGATCAGTTCTAAAAGGCAGCCAGGTGGATGGGAATGTTGGGGGGTGGCGTTTATATATACTTCCATTATATATACTTGGATTCCTGCATTGAGCAGGGGGTTGGACTCGATGGCCTTGTAGGCCCCTTCCAACCCTACCATTCTATGATTCTATGATTCCATGTCCCCTCCCCATTTAGTCTTATTCATGTGCAAGTACTATAGGTTGTTTTTTGGTGTACGTTTCCTGTCACATAGTTGTATAGAAATAATTTCTTGCAGTTGTTGCTCAAAACACAGGTTGTGATTCAGCTAAATATAAGCCTAAGTACCACTAACTTCAGTAGGAGATTCAGACATAGTGAGACTTCATTGCTTGGCACAACTATCAGCCATGGTCCCACCAGCTGGTTAGGCACTGTGTGAACAGAATGCTGGACTAGATGGACCCTTGGTCTGATCTAGCATGGCTCTTCTTATGTTCGTTTAAGTAGCCCTCCTCCTGCATACTTTCTGTCTTCCATTCACTGGTTTCCATAGGTCTTGCCAGTTTTTTCAGATTTCTCAAGTCTTGTAAAGAAAAATACAGTTGCATAAACTGGCCCACTTTTGATTTGTTGTTATGAGCATGAACTTCGGGCTTGCAAACTCCTCCCTTTCACCCATGAGGGGAAGCAATTTAAAGTTTCTATTACTGGTCTGTCCCAAACCACAGTTTCACATTTCTTTTGAAGTTGGAGATACTGTAGTGTATGCAAACTGCAGGTCATGTACAAACTGGGATCTTATCACAGTTAGCTTACAAGCCATGATAACTGGGTTGTACAAACCACAGTTTCCTGAGTTCAGACAAGATGGGAAACAGTGTTTAGAATAAACCAGTAATTACAGTTTTAAACATTCTTCCCTTAAGTACTAGCTTAGGGCTTGTAACAAATCATGGTTTGTTTGTTACATCTGAACGAAGCTATTTTGTGAAGCATTCTAATTAAGTGAAGTTGTGGGGAGCTGCTGTATTTGCATAATACCAGTCACAAGATTTTATCTGCTACATTTGGACTTCTTGGTCACAGAATATGGGAGTCTTCGTATAAAATCCCATACCCCTATTAAAGAAAGAGCATTCTTACTAAAATTGCCTTTATTATTTTATAGTAGAGATCCAATTGGATAGTGGACTTTATTTTTGCAGGGAGGGGGGCACCTGAAGTAGGATTCTCCAGAGGTTTTCTATATGGAGAAACTAAATAGTGGAATGAAAAGGGTTTTTTCCCCAACAGGAATAAAGGAAATACCTCATCATTTACATGTTCTAGATAGGATTGCAATAAACATTTTTGAAGCATTAAGAAACTGTAGGATAATTTGCTAGTCATGTTTTATTTGTCCTGTCAAACTAGTTAAAGACACTGAACATGTGTTTATAGCTGAAAGCCAATAAACCAAGGTCCACATTATTTTTCTAGCTGTGCTGCACCTTTCTTGTCAATGAAATGCTTTTAAAGACTGGCAACGAAAGCTAGTTTTTCAAATCTTAAGACTGGCCAATGTTACTTATTCCCCCACTAGTCCTAGAGTTGCTGTAGACTGACGTGTGATGAGCCTAAGGTGCATTGGTGCTGTGGAACTGAATAGCAATCAGTTTTATCAAAAGGATTTTGAGAACTGCAGATGTGTCAGAAAGTATTTATTGTGGGCTGACAGTATTATTGACTGTTCTTAGTGTTAGTCCTTTGTTATCTCTTTTGAGGTTCCTGGCCTTAGAAATGGCTTAGACCAGCCTTCCCCAACCTGTCCAATGGGTCAGAATCAAGACTAGCCAGAGTGGTGAGTTGTTAAGAGATCATCAGAAACACAGCTACTCTTCATAATTTATTGACTTGACAAAAAGGTTACAGAAATGAATGGCCCATAACTTTATGTTGACAGTCTTTGACCTTATCTATATATGCAACAGAATTAGGTGTGAATGAAGTCATTGACTTCCAAGGTGAAAAAGTGGACTGTACTAACTGTAAATATGGGAAACCATTGTTTGTTTCTTAAAATCACATATGGAGACGGGTGAACAGTTCCGGCAACAGAGCCCCTTGGGGTGTTGGCGGGGGTGAGGGACTTCTTCAATGTAACCTCTGACCGACACTGGAACTCCTTTTCCCTTTGGGAACTTTGGGGCTGCTGGTCTTAATCCAGTGTTTTCCTATGAACATTCAGAAGGACAGTCCATTCGAATTGAGAGGTCAGGGAGAGAGAAATGAGCTGTTAGCTATTATATGCTCCCAAAAAATTTGGGGAGCCCCATGTCTCTAGTCAATTTGGAGATTGTACCTAAATACTACTGTGTAAGCTTCCAGGCACCATCAGCTTAATGCATTCCAAGGTTTAACCATTTGGAGAATGTCACAAAAAAATGGTATTTAAGCAACCACTACGTAAGAGTTATTTTCTTCTGGAAATGATGGTCCTAAAGAAATCTAATGATATTCTATGTCATTCAGAAGGAATCAGTACACTGCAATGGCCATTTGGTGTGCTTTTTAGTACATCTTCTGATGGCAGCATTGAGGGACAAACAGTACATGCACATGATAACTGGTTCTTAAACATTACCTGCATATGTAGAATCAACATGACTATGTGCTTTCCTGCAGCCTGTAGAGTGAGTTATATCTAAACTAAACCTTACTCTAGTTCTGATTTTGCTTTGATTTTGCAAGGTATCTTCAGTCTTGAGATGCAGTTTTCTTCCAGCCTACCAGAAAAGACTTCTGAACTTGCAGGGTTCATTAACAATTAACTAAAGTAGATAACATGATAGTCCTTTATTGGATCATCATCGTTCCTCCATTTCTACTTTGATGCTTTCATTCTCTGGGACAAACATGGCAACAGCTGCTTCTACCCAATTAAATGTTACATCCTACTGTTGAGCTTTCATGGTCTGCGTACTGTGTGCTTAAAATCTGTTAGTTTTTTTAAAATTGTGGCCACGGTTGTAGATCAGGTGTGCATGCCAGATAATGCAGAAAAAAAAGAGAAGAAACCTGTAAGTGCACAGAAGTGTACTTTATTAGTTCCAGTGCATTTTAAATCAGGATCTTTTTCAGGGGCATTATATAATATATTACAAACCATTTACGATTTCTTTTATTGCATAGTGCCTTCAAAATGCATTGAGCCCAATACACTAGCATGTACTTTGTCTGGGGCCTGTGGAATTGTTGAAGCTATTTCCCCCTATTGAAAGTTTTGGCCTAGCATTGCCTGATACTTTCAAAATCCTCGCTGCGTGCTCAGAACATTTACATGAACCCCAATCGTGCTCAGTTGAGTACCTTAAATCTTCTGATGGAGGAATGACCAGGTAGCCTGTTCTCCCCTGCTGAGGGTTGTGCTAAATGAAATGATTCTTTTTTGCTTTAGAAAGCTAAAAGGTAGAGAGCTTACAAGCCATTTGGAAAGTGGCTGCAGCACACTTGAACTCTTGCAAATGCTGTTTTTAATGGTGAATATACTCGTGACCAAATGTATTAAGGAAAGGCTTTGCTCAAAATCTGAACTCTTCATAATTTGTGGGATCTCATAGTTGTTCTTGGTTTCCTAACGTTTCTGGAAGTACTTGAGATGATGAATGGTGTTTCCCCCCAATGGCTAGTTTCTCTGATTCTTGGCTCTCTTCTCTTTACACCCAGCTATGAGGCTTGGTTTATCAAGATACGTGTGAGAGCTGTTGCCCCACCATGTTATGTTTGGTCACTTTGGATTCACTTTAAGTATAAATGCCCTTGGAGTCACAGTATGACGTGACAAAAGTAATCTCTGGTTAGTAGGAAAAGTATGACAGTATGTGCAAAATTGCTAAACAGAAACACACAACAGCATAGCTGGCACAAGGTGACACACACTACATCTTTTGATGTGCGGTAATCATTTGCTCTGGACTTTCCTTCTAGAAAATGAACGAAGTGGTGGATATTAAGTCCAAACTAATCGCTGATATTGTTTAGAAAAGTGCTTCTCTAGTAACCATAGGTAAGGCAATCCTGAAAACAGGAGAGAATATTTTCAGGCCTGTCCCAGTGAGGCCCCTATCTTCCACATGCCCATTTTGCCCAATACTTGTTCCTGGCCATGGCACCCCAGAAATATCAGTTCTGTGTGCCATCCTCCTCCTCCATTTATTCCCTTACCTTTTACTGCTGCCAGTGCCTGCCCTTTAGTAGCTCACAACTCACTGGTGAACTGCATCTTAACTTGTAAATCTAAGTTCAAGTAACTGAAGTACTTCCTTAACTAATCTGGATGCCAGATAACAAGTGAACATGTCTTCTTATTCTAAAATGTGTCCTTCTAAATTCCTGGTATAAACCTGGAGACTGATAGTTGACAGACAATAAATTTGAACTTGCTTATTTTGTCTGTGAGTGATTTTAGCAAATATCTGGAGTGGGGGAAGGGAATATCCTTGATTATGGCCAATAGGTTGTACATGCTAGTAAAAGTGTTTGCCCAAAACTACAGGTTTTGTTCTTAAAGGTTTCTTGTCTGCTCCTGCTGTCTAAGAGCAGTGCAAGTTCTGAATAGTTTGGTTTGAAAAGCATAACATGACTGGGGCCTTGATCTGAAAGCAGTACAATGACTCCTCTGCAAATCATAAGGAAAGAATTTACATGGATTACCTATTTTGAAAGAGCCTTGATCCAAAGAGTCATATGTGCTCTGTCAATAGAACCTAGCTGCTTTTAAGGGGCAGGGAAGGTAAGAAACAGTATGAGCACCTTCTTCCCTTCTCCCAGTTTGCTCTGTTTTCAAATGTCTAAATTTTCACTCTCCCCTCTCCTAAATTAACTCCTGAAAATACTAGCCAAATATAAATCTATTTCCTTTCAGCATGCTTTCCTAACATGAAAGGCCCAGCACTTTCAACTTATCAGCAGGATGAACAGAAGTGGCCCCTTACAAAGTCCTTACTATTCATGAGGTGATCAAGAAAGTGTGCTTTTAGATTTCTCTTGTAGAGTATGAAGCAGGTGAATAGTTGAATTCAGCCTGGATAGAACTAGCCCTAGAGGCCATAAACTGTGGATACAGGAGGGTTCCTCTCAAAGGGGCAGAGGGACATTTATACTCTGGGGATGAACACCTTCTTCCTTCCCTTTTCAGGCACACATTGCTCAGCTGCAGGGTGTATATTATGAAGTGGGAAGGTGATAAGCAATTGGGAGTAGTCTTTTACTTCTTCCCATGTGATTAGTCATAACTGCTATTGTATTATGAGCTAGGAAGACACTACTTTTCAGTAAATGCCATAAAGTCAGCCTTTACATTTTTGCAGTATGTGTTAATATTTCTCAGTTGCTTAAGCCCCAGGTTCAGGATTGATTCAATTAATATGAACTTTATGCTTTCCCAGCCTTTCTGGATTATTGGTATAAATGTAAGCCTAGGATAGGCTTGGGGTTTTGAATACTGGTGTGTATATTGGCTACTAGAAAAATGCAGAACATGTTTACAAGGTGCTCTACACAGTCTCAGGGTGTACTTCGAACAATAGTGTGTCTTTGTGAGCATTTTAACATCTCCTATTATTCCCTTTGCAACATCTAGCTAACTCAGTGTTAGACTGTTTTAGATTTATGGTTTATTTCAAAAATGCAAATAATTTCTGCTGCTGTGAGGCTGCCGGTATTCAGTGAAAACTTTCTTACACCATCCCACTAAAAATCAACCTATGCTAGTATAAACCATTTAACTCAGGGGTAGGCAACCTGGTGCCCTCCAGATGTTTTGGACTACAATGCCCATCAGCCATATCCAGCATGGCTAATTGGCAGGAATTGTGGGAGTTGTAGTCCCTTGGACCTGAGGTTCTGCACCCATGCCGTAACAGGACATCATTGGTTGACAGGATGAGATGTATCACATCAACCAGAAACGTCTGAGATTTCTGAGTCCGAATGGTACATGGCCCATTAGTTTGGCTTAATATGTTTTGTGTTACTTTAACCATCTAGAAAAGGCAGTACAGGGTCACTTTATTTTTATTACATAGTATCATAATTTGATAGGTACAGGACATTATTTACAAGGAAAAAAATGATATTAACTAATGGTTACAGAAACTGCTCTGTCTTCTGCAGTCAACAAGCAAAAGCAATGGAGAGGTTTTAGGATAACGTTGACAATACAAAAACTAAAAGCTATTAATTGGTAGTAATCTTTTGTTTGAGTTATAAAATTCCATAATAGTATTCCACATACCTAGAGATGAAGCCATGGGGAAAAAAACCAGTTGGGGGGTGGGGGTCAAAAAAACCCATACATTTTGTGGGGAAAAGAAAAATAAGGAATACTTTTTTAAAGCGTACTTTAGAGATATAAAGTCACCATGTTTCTTTAGGACAGGCTTCCCCAGGTACCCTCCAGGTATTTTGGACTTCCGTTCCCATCAGCTTCAGGCAGCATGGCTTTAGGAACATAAAACAGCCTTCATTTTCCTAAAGTTATATTATGTATAGCTTGGTTTACTCATAAAATGATCATTACATTAAAAAAACCTCAATAAATTTGTAAGTATTGTCTGAATAAACCATACTATAATATACCAAACATTATAATTTTATAAGCAAACCAAGTTAAACATAACGTATTTTAGGTTCATATTTTATGTCTGAGCAGAGGGAACTTCAGCAAGTAATCCCTGAAACATCTGAATCATCCTAGAAGCCAGAAGCAGGAAGAACTGAAGGCAGAGGAAAAACGGTGTACAAGATCCATTTGTTTGTAAGGAAGTTTAGGGAAATTCCTAAACCTGTTCCTGTTTGTGTGATAGAGTTTAGGAAAATCTGATCTAGAGGACAAGCTATTGAGATTTTATTTAGCTCAGTTTAGGAATGGCAAGCAACCATATTTAATTTAAGAACCTTTAAGCAATCTGTTTATTAATTGAAGAGTAATGTTTTATTCACTTTTGTAAATAATTTTTGCTAATGCACATCTTATTTTTTGTTCATTTTGAAAGGTGGTCTTCAGCGGTAGTGTCAGTTGCATGCTTATGCCATAGGAACCAGGCTACAAACTTTTTTTAGGCAGAGAGAGTTTTGTGGCAGCAGTTAAAAGGTTTTATAGATGAGGCAGCATTTCAAGGTGGTGATGGCTGACTGAGAACTTTTATTTAAAAACTGTGGCAGTGAGTTCTATAGACCCAAGTCTCAAAGTTAATTTTTTAAAAAAGAAACATAGCGGGACAACCCACTTGCTGTTCCATCACATCTGGCAACAATGGTGGGATAACCTACAGTGTTTTTTTCCACATGTAGGTTTTAAATTAGAACTACATGAATTGATTGCTACAGCATCTAACCAGTATGAGCCCAGAAACACTGGACTCAGTAGAACAAACCCCAAACTGTCAAGAATACACATTGTCTTCCATATCATGTTTCACTTGTGGAGAAACTGAGCATGACTTGGAGCATCCCTAAACGTCTATCAGTAATACTATTAGATCAATAATTTTAATAAGGAATGGAAGAAATAACTATGATAGAAATCTTACAGAGAAAATTTTAAAAACTTTTTAGTCCACAGTTCCATTATTTCCAGACATGTTATGTCTCTTGTCTTCCTGTTAAAGTCTTATTATATCTCTTTTAGAAATCATTTGCGGGGAGTAAAGGCTGGGTAAAAAATATATTAACACCTTGTCTTAAATGCTAAAAAAATATTTCATAATCCAAAGCTGTTCAATTTTTCAGAAAAAAAACAAAAACAATCTTCCGGGGGGGGAGGGGGGACACACATTTTTTCTGACATTTTCCCTTTTTCCCCAAGCCTTCACATTTCTACATATACCTGGTATGTGTCTAGAGATAGAGGTAAATACCTTTTCACCCATTTTTTAAAAGATCTAGAGTAACTAGTGCCAGTAGTGTCTTGAGAGGTTCTATCCCAGATCCTTGAATCCTGCCCTTTATCTTGGCATGGGTTTGAAAATTCAACAAATAGGAAGTGTGAGTTAATGAGTATTCATATTATCTGATGGGGGAAGGCTTGCATGTCTCACTCCAACCCAAGAGTATATATGAACTCCTAATTACCTTCTCTCTCACACATACCTTTTGAACATCCAAAACTGTTCCTAAGTATGAGATGCTATTTCTAAGCCCGGTTCATTATAAATAGGTTAAAATTGTGACTTAGAATATCTAAAGCTGGCAGTTACTGTGGGTAACAGTTATGAAGCTAAAGTTTTCAGTTGTTTAAAGCCTAAATAGAAATCAAACTACAAGATTTTTTTTCTAATTAAACTTCTGTTACCAAATCCATCTATTATAAAACTGCTTGTTTATGTGCAGAACACAAAAGCAAACTGCAGAACTGCTAAACACAAGTATCTATCTAAAACCTACAATGTAAAATGTTTTCTTCACAGATATTGGGAGAGAAAAGTACTCTCGTCTCTGCTTGCAACAAAGTGCAGTCAGTACCCCTCTACAGGACAATACTTCAAGGTTGACTGTGCAGCTAAATCCAACTCATACTACAGTCGTACCATGGGATGCATTAAATCCAAAAGCCCCTTCCCGCACACTATTCTAGATGACGGAAGCAAGGAAGTCACCGGCCACAACAGTGGATGTAACATAGAAAAATCTTCCCTTCTTCAGGGAAAGCCTGGCGCATCTTCTTCAGTAAACGCTGTGGTGCTGGACTTTGCTCACCGTCTCTCCCTAGAAATTCTGGATCAAGCTGTGAAGCAATGGGCAGTAACTGAGAGCAAATACAGTGACATCCCCTTCATAGAAAGTGATGAGCCATGAATTGCAAGGCATGGCTCCTCACAACATGTCTCTGTCAGGCATCTCAAGTTTTGGTGCTAGTGCAAATAAAGCAATGTTCATACAACAGTAGTTGTGAATTTAAGACACCAGTTGTACAGAGGCAGATAGCCTTGGTTAAGGCATTGTAATACATTGCCTTTACATTAAATCTTAAGTAGAACCACAGTAGCATCCCGTGGTTCTAGGGCTAGCGTGTGGCTCAGTGCACCAGTAAATCCCATTTAGCATTCAGTATCGACAGCAGTACTAAAGATTTACAAGAACAAGCCATATGTGCTCATGTTCTTTTAAAATCCGGCACAATGGGCATAGTTGAAAAAACAAGATTGGGCCAGGATTTCAGAAATAAGGCGAATACTAAATTAGCTATGGTGCTGAAATGTTCCAGCTACTATTGAGCCATGAGAATTACTAATCTAAGGGTAATGTTAAATTTAAGCACAGAATACAATCTTGCCAAAGTTAAACACTTCAAAAGTCCTACAAATTTCAATAGGAGAAATTTAAGTAAGTGCTTAACTCTCCCATTGACATAAATGGGATTTAAGTGCTTAATGGGGGAAGTGGCCCATGCTAATTAATGGTTCATACTACCATTCCTGCTTCCTTTCATAGACATATCTGATAATCCTGATGTAGTGGGGCTAGTTTGCAACTTCATTCACTTGAACACACATATACTAACTTCAAACCAAAGATTTGCTGATGCAGGGAAGATAAAGAACATACAAATAACCTTGATTGTTGAATAGTTAAGAGAAAACAAATTGCAGTGAAAATACTCTACTGATATGCAAACTCTTGGGTGTTATTAGAAACCATTCCAGCATATCCTGTTAATGGCAAAGTAGTTAATCTGATAGCATAAGAAACAGTCATCTTTTTGCTCAAATTAAAGAACTTTTGTGTAGGCTACAAAGCAACATACATGCTCGTCCAGCATCAAGAGAAATTGGTAAGACCAGTCATAATTTAAAGCATTATTTGTGACAGGAAAATGCTGTAGACAAAATCAGAAAGCCGGCAGAGCTAGAAAAGTGATTTATGGATACAAACAGTTCCACTGAAACTGCTTAGGCTGTATCCTCAGTATTATTTTCACTGAAGAATAACTTCCAATACAAGACAAATGGAATAGAAGTTATGTCCAAGGCATCACAAGGGTCATGCTCTTAGCTGTTCAAGCAACATGAATAGCTGTTGAAAAGGAGATTAACTAGAACTGTCATTAACCCGTTCTTAGACCAACCATACGCTGCTCATGCAGTACCATTTCCAAACACCACAGTATATTTTCAGTATTGACTCAGAAAAAAAATGGCAGGGATGATCCCCAAGTAGGGCTGTCATTTTATTCTGGTGTGTCTCATTATGTCAAAAACATAAGTGATGGAAGCTCCCTTTCCCAGATGCTGTATAAGTTCCTCTTGGAGCAGAATCTCCAGCAGCAACCCCGTCTTCAGCACATAGTAAATTGGAAGGGGAATAGCAGGAAACCAGCATGATGTCTCCAGAGCTGAAATACCAGATGAAACTCCTAACATTTCTAAACATACATCTTTTCCACATAACAATGTTACTGAAGTGGCCCTAGGCCAAATGAAATGATGTGTTGAATGCAAGACTGGCTCCCTATTAAACTCTATCAAAACTATAGCATAGTCAGTGTTATACAAACGTATAATCACAAAACATTTAGCATCTGTTTGATTCCATGTAGTACAGGCATTAACAAGACATTCATAATGTTTTCTTTTAAAAATCAGGAAAATGACAGTAAGTAAATATGGCAGTGGCCATACTTTAAAGTACTATCTGCAGCACAACTTTGTAAATCTGGTATTTCAGCAGCATAAGGAAGGAAGCTGCACCCTTAACTGCAGCATATTACAATATATTTTTACAATATGTGTTAGGTTTTCTTTCTACCCAAACGATTAATCACTTGCAATTGTGTCTGAATAAAAAATATTTTGTAATTTTGTGTATTAATCAGGAACACATTATGTTGGAATATGCACTGAAAACATTGCCTGTGAGATTTTCTTTCTTTCGACTTAAATATGGGTACTGAGCCTGAAATCTAGTCAAAGGCATTTAAATTTGATCTCAGATCTAGATGGCTGCAATTGAGAAACAATGTAATTTTGCTTTCTAGCAAATAATGGTTACTTGGTAGAATCTCTATATTAATTGTTTAAAAATTAGAGCCAATAGGATGCTAGGTGTTGCAATGTATCTTCTAGGTCTTAAAACAGAGAGCCAGTTGAGGATAGGATGTTGGTTGGAATGTGGGAAACCCAGGTTAAATCCTACCCCCTACCATGAAAACTGTGAGTGGCCTTGGATAAAATGAGTACCCATATTCTGCTTTCAGCTCCTTGAAGAAAGAATGGGATACAAAATGAACAAAACGAGTCAGGGGCTGAAATTGTCAGCCTTTGGGCTGAATTCCGCCCCTCTCAAAAATGCTTAGAAGGCAAATAGGAGTAGATATACTTCTATTTTTCCAAAGCTGGGGAATGGCAGAGAACACCATGATGGAAGAGTACTATGCAAATAAAAGAATTTCTCATCCGCCCCTTTCCTTCTATCACCTCCAGATGGGAAATGGTTCAAGAGCTGGTTTCATGTGAAGAATGGAAACAAAAGGACTGCCTCTTGCATTCCACATAGAGCAGCATGCAATGCGATGGATAGACAGGTTGTGGGGAGCTCCCTATTTTTGTAATTGCATAGTATACAGTAGGTTTGGGTGAGGATTATCTGTATATATATTTTCTCCCCCTTCATTGAAGTTAAGAGAAATTAGCTTACATTTCTTAAACCTCTGACTTGGAAAACTACAGATTAATGCTGCTCTATTGTATTTCTACTTTGTCATTCTACCCTGTTTCTCATTCACTATTACTGAATGCTTCTTTTTTTCAAGTAAGCTTTATGACTTTCTTCCATTGCCTTTCACTATCTTGATTTTTCAGTGAAGGCTACATTCTGAAATTATATCTATTGCCATGGAAACAAGTGGAAGAACAGTGGTTTCACCTGCCCAACTATAAAAAGCATATGAAGTGTCAGCGTGCAACAAACAGAACAAAGATCCACAATTGGTTGTGACATGAATTTTCATTGATTAACCAGTGCTATAATGAAAATCAATAGAATCTAAATCAAGGCCATTGTTATGTCTGCAAGAGCCCAAGAAACAGAAGAACAAAAGTAAAATCAAAGTATCTGCCATTATGATGTGTAGGAATTGCAGAGGGAGTGTTGTGTGCTTCCACAATTTATATTTGTGCTTTACAGCTTCCCACAGAATGTAACAGAACTCATTATGTTTTCAATAGAATTAGGTTTTGATACAATCAACCATGATAGCCTTCTGGATTGCCTGACTGGGATGGGACTTGAAAATACTGGTTTTCGATAGCTCCAGCCCTCCTTGGAGGACAGGTGGCAGGCAGTGGTGCTGAGACTACTGTTTGACCCTTGGCTTATGGAGTCCACAGGGTTTCATCTCATCCCCTATACTATTTTACATCTGGACCATTTTAGTGCAGCGTCATTACCCTTAGCTCTGTCTTTTCTTTCCATCTTATTCCAGGGAAGCTATATAAGTTCCAAATGAGTAGAGAACTAGGGGGTTCCACCTTTAAAGGCGGCCTAGAAATTTTTTTAGATGGATAGAACCTTAAATCTAAACAAAATAGAAGTGCTACTGCTAGGAGGAAGGGCCAGTTTGAGAAGAGGTATCCAGTCTTTTTGAGATGCACTAGTATTTCCCCCTTAAAAGGAAGGATTGCATAGTTTTAGGGAGCATCTAGATCTGGCTTTGCTTCTGGGTAGAAAACTGGCAAGTGTAGACAGGAGTGTTTTGTTCAGCTTTGGCTGGTATACAAACTGATCTTTTCTGGAGAGCACATTTAAACAGCAGGTAAAAACTAACTACACTAGAAAGTGCTTTTTTTGATACTCTTCACTAAGGATTCTTTTTTGCAGCTGTTTTGCTTTTCTGTTGCTGCAGCTGTACTGTCATTTTATTGCTATTCACTATAAGCTGTTCTGAGGGCCCTATTTGGGTAGAAGATAGAATGAGCACAGACAAGGTAGTACTAAGAATTAGACCTGAAATGGAGTTGTTTAAATTGGTGAGATTAGGCAATTAAGAACCTTATGATCAACTAAAAAGGCTACCCTGATTAGTCAAGCAGCAGATTTTAAAAAATTTAATATAAGTACTTGTAGAACTGTGGACAACATTCCCTTCTTGCAAGACGGCATCTTCAGACCTTGTTTTTATGAAATAGGCCTATCTATGCGGAATGAATCAAGTCATACAATTAATCATATTAGCCATACACATGTTTTCATGGATACAGCCACTTGGCTACAAATCAGATCCTGATTTATTAGGACAACGTAATCTGGACTGCCTTTTGGACTGCCACTTACCAATCTGGCATGGTTAGCTTTCTATGAAGACAGCATTTATTCTCCTGAGCTTCACAGAGGTATTCCTCATCTCCTGGCACCTCCTCCTAGAACAAGTAGATCTTTCCCTATCCAGGAGGAGAAGCCATCCTACTTCCCAGGTCTGGCTGGAGCTCCTAAGGGTAGTATCCAGTATTAGTCCTACATAGAGAAGACCCATTGAAATGAATGAAACTTAAGTTCATCATGACTAAAGTCCCATTAATTTCAATGGGTCTACTCTATGTAAGACTAACATTGGATACTACTCTTAAGAGCCCAGCCTTAATAGGTCTAAAAATATAAATGTCTCTTTTGTAGCTTTTTCTTTCCCCTTTCCTTGTTTCTTTTTCCCTTTACCCTTCATCTTTCCCCACTCTTTTAGCTAAGTAGGTAGTGGTGGTAGACTACATTAAGGGAGGGGGGAGAAGTTGGCTTTTGCAGCCTGCATTCCCCATCCTCAGCAGTAAGGTGGGAAGTGCCTTGGAGCACCAGTCGTGGTGGTCTCAGCCTTCCTGACATAGGAAGGGCCGCCTAAGTCGCTAGGTCCAGTTCAGCCTTGCAGCACAGTAGGATCCAGAAGCCCAGCTACATTCTAGGCTGCCCATGAGCTATGGACGTGGTCTGTTCTGACTCCCCTATCACAGGGCTGGGAGGGGACTTGACTACCACCCAGCGCAGACACCACAGCAGGGCTGGAGAGCTCCAATTCCAGCACAGGGGAGTGGGAAAGTCCTGGAGGGTCTGCAAACCCAAGTAAAATTTTGGTGCTAATTCAGGAAGAATGCCAGAGCACTGCAAATGTGAGTAGCATGGCATCCCCCTACCTCAGACCTGGAACTACCAAGACAGGAAACCCTGCCACAATTTTTAGGTTGAGTGAAAGGGCTAGTAGTCCAGGAAATTAGAGGGACCTTGGCTAAGGGGGGGGTGAGAATACAAAGTCCCTTTCCCCAAGAAAAAAGCACAAAAAAGTCCAAGGCTAGAGGGAGGTCCAAATTGAAATGCAAAAGGACCACCCAGTCTCCCTCTAGGGATTCCCCCAGGGATTCATTCTCAGATTCCCAGTCTGCTAGCCCTGGCTCTTCTTCATCAAGTTCCACTATTTCTTGTTTGCTCCATTGCCATTCCAAGAAACAAGCATAAGGACAAGGGCAAGCCTTAGGATAAAGGAAGAGACAAAAAGTCTGGAGATTCATTATATTCAGATGGGGACCCTGGGGAACTGTCTGAGGAAGAGGTGGAAATCCTGCCACAGCAAGCTCACCTTTTCCCACATTGCTGGTAAAAGTACGCATGGCACTAAGCTTTAAAGATCAGGCTTGAGGGGCATTCTTGCTTTTTCAGTCTGGTCTGGGGAGGACAGTTCCTCTCCCTGGAGACGGAAAGATCTAGAAGTGGACCCTGCCTACTTGCTTCAGGAGAAGTCACCATCCCGAGGTGAGAAATGCCCTTTGTGATGCTCAGAGAACAGAAATTCATGGTAAGAAAATTTCTGGTTCTTTAGTTTAGGCCAAGAACTTAGGAACCTTTATATGAATTAATATTTATTTTACATGGAGAAGTAAAAATTCACAAACACAGGTGATAACCTAACTTCTGGCCTAGAGCTTTAACGCCTGCATGGCTCCGCCCCCAACAACTCCTTGTAGGTCTCCAAAAACTGTAAGTCCTTTTCATTAAATAACAACAATAAGCATTTCACTCAATGCCAATTATTCCCTTGTTTACCATAATTTACCATACCATAATTATTCATTTGCTGTGTTAAACAAAACTGGAATTAAAACAGACTTAGGCAGGTATTAGTCCAAATCTATTGTAACTTCAGATCATTGCTTCCAAGAGACTTAAAGCATAAGTCCAAAAATTCATCTGTTACTTCCTCTAGAGCAGCTGGCTTCCACTTTGGGGACTGGTCTTTGTCAATAAGTACTACCAGAAAAGAAAAAAGAAAAATGTTCTCAGTTAGGAGGCCTTCCTTAATATTTGCATCAGAAGCAGCAGATATTATTCCTCTACAGAGTGTATATCAAAGGTAAACTATTGTAATCCATCAACATATTGTATGTGGTCTGTGCATTCTCCACAGAAGATGGAGCAATTCACTAGATTTCTTGAAGTAGATGTTGTTTAATTCCCACCTTCTGAAACAGAGTGGCTAAGAATGCAACATTCAAGCAGTTATTTCAGCTGCCTGTGCTCTGTGCAATGTGACAGAGCTTGCACATAGGTTAATTGTTAGACTACTCATTGGCCCTAAGCTGCTATATTCATATATCAGCCAAGACAGAGCAGAAGAGTTGTGCTAGCGCAAAAGTCAAAAGTGTGACTATAAGTCTTGCATTTTAGCTCTTGCAATCTAGTTACCCAGTAATTGTAAGGATCGTGGAATGCAGCACTCTATATATAATGACCATGAGTGGTGCGTACTTTAATGAAGGTTTGGCCCTTTTACCTCCTGTTGGGTAGTGGATTCTCCACATCACCATGCCTATGGCACATCAGAATTTCTGCCTGTTGTAGCACTAGGATGTTAAAAATCTTTCCCCAGTAAGTCTTATGTGACGTTCTACAATTATGAGAAGGTTCTTCCCACTTCTCCTATGCCAAATCATAACTGAGACACTTCTGTAGTCAGGTTTGATTATTATTTTTTGGAAGATAAGTCTGCAAGGATACTTGGGTCTTTGGAGCAGGCATGGGCTACTGCACAGAACTGAAGGAAGGAAATTAATGCCCATAAAGCACAATAAGTTTTAAAGAGAAAATACTTAACAGGAAAAGAATTTGTGGATATTAAGGGTCAAAAAGAGGAGCATTTATGATCATCTGGTTGGAGACTTTTTATGACAAAAGTTCACAATTCAAACTAGGAACACGTGTAGCAGGAGACTTTACGCCCATAGTAACAAGGCTAAGTAGAGCGAAATAATATTGGGGGCGGGGGGATTACTAGTTGGATAACCTTCAGCATGAACAGGATGGGGACAATCAGGGTGGAAGCTGTATTGCCCTATTGACAATTGACACTTAGAGCTGACACATTCAACCTCAGGTTTGTAGTATTCCCTTTTTAGATAAAAAAGAATCAAGCTATTTAAAATAGGAAATAAGATTATTTACAGCTGCTCTGAATGTTTATTCCTCAGTCAGCACTTCACTTGGCTATGTAGCTCACTATGCCAAGTAATTCTGGTTCTGTCCTCTGTCTGACTCCTAGGTGGTTTTAATAACCTTGCACATCACCAGTTGAGAACCACTGTTATTGGTATTCCTCTCTGCTCTGAACAAGGGCTCTTGCTTCCTTGAAGAATCCTCTCAGCAGTGCTTGTCATTTTTTCAGCGAGATAATTCAACAATGAACACATCTCCCTATCATAATGGGTTATGCAATAAGTTATATACAGGTAGTTTGAAAAGCACAGCAGTTGTATTAGAAACACCTTTATTATTAATCCTTTAACATAATAATATTTGCGAATAAATTTCTGCTTTATCCACAGCTATTAAACTGATTGACCAACTTTCTCGATCTACAAGACCAAGAAAATAAACCCTCAAACAGCTGTTCTACCATTTGTCCGCCTCTGCTCGGCAATATCGCCATCAATGTATGTTATCTCTGCCCATCATTCATGTCTGTCCCACTGCAGAATGCACTGCCGCAAGTAGGGCACAGCTCTGTGGTGATGATGGTAAATGGTGGTCAAATAATGTAGTTCCAAAGGGCATGTCTATTCATTCACAGGTTAAAAAAAAAAAAGGACATCAAGTATTAAATGGGGATATAAAGCCACATTCCAAGCTAGGCCTTCAGCTGAATTTACAAGGAAAGTCTGCACCTTCAAAAAACATGTCATGTCATACAGCTCTCCTAGGATTTTACTACTTCGGAATACTGGTGATAAAATTGCATACTGCAGTGCTCTTCTATGTCAAAAAAGAAAAACAATTCCCACCTGTGGAAATACCAGATGGAAGGGTGTTAGTCTGGCTTTCCTCCTGCCTTGTTTGTTTTCAACATACAGGAGCATTCCCATATGTAATCACCAATCTACCTGGTGACTGGCATTTGGATTGCTGTAGAAGTCAAGAAGCAGGCTTATTCCTCTCTGGCTATTTGTTAGCCATTTGTAACCCTTGTTGCAAAGGTTTGTGCCCTGCAAATCAATGTCAAATGAGCTGCTGCTGTTTTACTAATAGCTACATAAAAGCATTATGTTGATTAAAGCAAACCCACTAAGTAATTTGAAATGGTCTCTCTTGTTTCAACTTTACCTGCTCGGACACCTTCGTAGAAGTCATGGCCTCGCTGAAAGATAAAAGAACTTATTATAATACAGCAACTTCCTAGCACATTTTTGAGATATAGTTCCTTTCCACCTATATTATGGTCCCAAAGCCAATTTTTACCCCCAGCAATTAAAATTAGGTCTAGTGTAGATGTTGCATTACCCACGTGAGTTAGCTTTCATTGTTGTGTTTATGTTTGTCACATCTATCCAAGTAGTTGGATCTTCTGTTATCCACCTCACGAATCCCTCTCCTGAATTCTCCATGGTGTCTGGAATGTTTGCATCGTGCTCTTACAATGCTGCTTCGGGTGTTGGTGTGGGTGTGACTATAGACTATCTAGCACTTGATAGTGCTGGTGGGAAGAAAAATGTCTCACTCTGTGAGGGTGTCTGAGCTTCATAAAGCTGATAGTGTGTCATCTGCTAGACTTTGCATTTGCATTTCTTGTTACCTCTTTCTTAAATTGATATTTATGCAAGATATATACTTTAAATTGCTATGACTTAAATCCTGAGAAGTTGTGTATCAAAATTCAAGCACAGACCTACTGAAGCATAAATCTACTGAAGCAATGCAGCACAGATGGACAGGATTGAGTACTTCTGCTGAGCATCTAATTTGCACCTACAGTTCCTGATCCAGTTTGTGCAAATGCTTCTTCATGTAGTGATAGAGCAGCACTGGACAACTTCAGGAGGTTTGGGAGCCATTTTTGCCCCCTCTCCCCCCCCCTCCATAGGCCACAGTCTGCAGGGCACCCCCCCAAAATGGGGGAGGGGTTTAAAAACTGCCATTTTGCCACTGAAATTTGGCAGCAACCCGCTCTGTACTGCTACAGAGCACTACAGTGGTTAAATTTAGCTTGTTTCCAAGCTAAATCTGGCCCTTTAAGCGCTTGCAGCTGCCATGTATGCCATTTTGGGAGCAGATAGATAGATAGAGGAGGGTGGCACAGGGGCTGCACCAGAGGGCAACGGGGGCCACCTGCAGCCTGCGTGTTGCCCACCCCTGTATTAGACACACTCTATCAAGTCAGGATAAACACTCTGTTTAGAATGGGTTAATGATTCATCTACACAGCTGGGGAGGAAAAACATCCACCAATGCTGCACCATTATCACAAAATGGTTAAGAATATCATCACAACACAACCAACTACACACGTGGCAACATTATTATGGCTATTGTCCCATTTCAAATGTGAGAAGTGTAATGTTTAGACTGGATCCAGGTCTGAGCTCACTTTTTTGCTTCATTGTTCCTCTTCCTCATTATGCATACCTGGCAACTTAGGGGAAGGATGGGCACTCACAACAGCCTCATTCTCTCAACCTTTCCCAAGCTACTCTGCCACAGTAATATGAAACTGGTTTAATTCAGCCCTGCATGCAGAATCACTCTCAACAAGAAGAGGGAGAAATCAAGGGGTACTGAAAAAAAGGACAGTGGACTTGCAGGTCGGTACAGAGACAGCTGGCCAAAAGAAAAAGCAACTGCTGCAGGAGATGGGAAATTGGTGGGGAAACGAGATAGGAACTACTTTAGTGGTCATAACCTATGTGCGCACATGTATATATGGAGGAAATGAGACTACCAGTTAACATGAAAAACTAATAGTTGTTAATGACATTTTATTAAATGTTTCCTACACCCCAAACTCACCTGTGGTAATCTACTGAATATTCTCTATTGAGCACTTTACACATGCTTTCAACTCAAATACTGACCACCTTCAGAGAGGAGGAGAAAGTATGCCATCTCCTACTATCCAAATCTCAGCCTCCCCTCTTTAAGATTATTTTATAAAATATTCCTTTGATCTTCAGCCAATATTTGTATGCCTTTAACTCTTCAGTGCCGTGGGGGCCAGAAGCACCTGGGATGCACACTCTGAGCTCTCTCTTCCCTGGAAACAAAGGACTAAGCTGCAGTCTGCCACTTGCCCATATAAGCTCTAAACAAATACTATTTGGCTCCGTTACACAGCAGCATTATATTGCTCAGACAACTGGACAACAGCACAAACAGGAAGTGCCTCAAATATTATGAACCAGGAAGCCTGATGGCTGGCCCTATGAACCATAGCTAGTGATAAAATTAATATATTGCACAGGGCTCAAAAGGCGCGAATATGCACAACTTCTTACCATGCATGCTTGGCTCAGTCTGTACTCCATGATGAGAACATCTTGCAGGGTTAAGGAAGTTCCTTCTCTAAGCTGCCTGAAGGTCATCTTTAGAGACGTTGGAGACATTTTAGTTATTGTCTGTGGAGAAAGATAAAACATTTCCTGCATGAATATTCTGTTTCCAAAGATGAGGAACTTTGTATCACAGGTTCCAAACAAGACTGCATTTCTATATCAACTCTCTGCAAATAACAGTAGACACACATCCTAGTAAGATTCAAGATCCTTCATTAGAATAAGAACTTTTTCATTCATGGAAAGGGTAATCATACTTGGACTTTCTCGACCTCACCCACCCCAGAAAACAGAATAGAGACAGCACTTCTGAAGATTGGTTTTGCCTTCAGAATACTTCTCAAAGACTTCTAAGATTTCTCCTATCCTCATCTAAAGCATTTTGGTCCATTCATACTCTTAGAGTCAGGATTTAAGTCCAATCCTGACTGCTGTGTATTGGGGGGGGGGGGGAGAATAGATTGGGGGCAGGCCATTTGGGGCCCTCCAGATTTCTGACCTACAAGTCTCATCAGCACTAGCTAGCATAGCCAATGGTGAGGACTAATGGGAACTGTAGGCCAAAACACCTAGAGAGCCCCAGTGTACCCATCCCTGAATTAGATTATTAGAAAGGCCATTTCAAAGTACCATAAGATACAGCACACCTGAACCTGATTCTTGAATAATCCTTTTTAAGTTAATGGAGAGATGATGCTGATTTATATACAAAAGAGCAGTATGGAGCATTTTCCCTAAGGGGAGTTTGCACGGTGTGCATTTTACAGCCTTTGCCTGCCATTTGAGTCACACAGCTGCAGTGCATCCTGAAATCAGATTCTAGAAAGAAATCTTGAGAATGTCTCATGTCTCCTTATATAGATTATACATAAAAACTGCAGGGCTGTTGAAAGAATTACTGAGATGTGTCACTTAGGAAGAAAAGCTTTCCAGAAGTATTAAGGCCTAGATCAAATCAAGTGTGGGCATCTTATTTCCCTCTAGATGCTGTTGGGCTACAAGTCCCATCATCCCTCACCACTGGCTATGCTAGCTAGAACTGATAGGAGTTGCAGTCCAACAACTTCTGGAGAGGCACATGCTTCACACCCCTGGCCTAGAGCCAAAGACTCATAAAACTAGTTCTGCAATTCAAAGGAAAATGTCAGAAGCCCCCCTGGGCACACCTAACGTAGCTCTTTGAATCTCAGCATATATTATCTACTTTCTACAGACATATGACATGGCCAGCACTTCTGACCACTTTTCAATGACAAAGCCTAATAAATCAAGTTGTCGCCCCCACTCCCCCCAACACCAGTACATCATCAATAAAAACTGCTAAAGGAAAATCACACCTTTTATTGGTCTAAGTTGTGAAAGGAGAAGGAACATGATGTTTGTTAAAACTGTGCAGAAAGGGAGATAAGGCTATACTCTTAAAGGTGGCCTAAAAATAATCTTAAATAAATAAATTTTAAAAATGACTTCAATTGGTGAACATCCTTTCTGGGGATGAGCAGAGGAACATTCTGGAAATGGGAAGTTCCTTTCCTCGGGGCCAGGAAGCAGGGAAGTTGAACTTAACCAAGGGCGGGGGGCTCCCTATCAATCTGGAATAGGAAAGACTTAGAACAGAGATCGGCAACCTGGCGCCCTCCAGCTGTTTTGGGCTACAACTCTCACAATCCCTGACCATTGGCCATGCTGGTTAAGCCTCATAGTTCAAACCATCTGGAATGAACTAAGTTGCCTGCCCCTAACTTAGAACATAGAACTTTAGCAGACCAAGATACCTATCCAGGAACCCTTTTTGCTCATACTAAAAAAGGAGGTTCTCCCATTTAAACATTGCCTCTTCTCTGGATATGGCCAAGGAACATTCTGGATGTATGACCTACATAAGAAAGGGCTAAGACTGAAGAGAGGGCTAAATTGACTCGCAGACCACCTGTGGACCTAACTGTCCAAAAAACCCTGGAGAACTCTACAACCACAGGCAGCTTTGGCCAACAACCAAAAGTCAATCTTGCATGTTTACTGAAGGAATTAACACTCTTCCAGGAAACAGCCGAACAGATCAGAAGAATGACCTCAAAAGGCTACTGAAGCACTACAACTTCTGACAGAACGGGCAGTAATTCTCATAGGACCTCCTTTCCCTGACACTTGATAAGCCAAACTAATACACTTCTTAATTTACCCAGCTAGTGTAGCTTTAGAAACCTTCACCTCTTTGGACCCAGGCTTGCAGGTAAGACAATGGATTTACTGCACTCTTCCCGCCTCCCCCCACCAGTTGACTACGACAGAAGGCAGGAGAGGTGTGTGGATGCGTCCTGAAGGCAGCCATGGCATAGAGCAACAACGGGTGGCCTCTCCTTAACATTCTCAGAGGAGAGGAGTTGGGAGTTGTGCCTTGGAGGTAAGCTCTGCTTCTTCCTCCCAGCCTTTGCCTCAGTTGATTGGAGCTGCTTTGAGGCATATTCTCCCTAACTCCCCTGCTTACATTAAGGAAGGAAGGGAATAAGGAAAACAGAGAAAATGAAGAGAGAGAAAGTTAATTTAAGTAAACTAACAAGGTATTTTGACTATGGTGAAAGCAAAGGAGTGACGTGCTGCTTACACTTGCTTCCTAGTTGAGGCAGGAATGAAGTGGGAGTAAGGAGTCTCCTTTCCCAGATATGGTAAACTTCAACTTCCTGCCTCTTGATCCCAAGGAAGGGGACTTCCAGAGAATATACATGCTAGTTTTAATAGAATGTAAAAAACAAAAAAGAGCTTGAAAGATACGGCTGGACTATGAATGATACTCAGCATTGCTAGGGATACTTCGCTGACACCATGGGAATCAGCAGATGGTGAGACTGCTGTTGTTTTCAGCAGGGATATTAGGATTGCTGTTGCTTTCAGTGGGAATATTACGAGAATCCTAACCCACAGGGGCAAATGGCAGATTTCCAACCATCAGCATAAGCAATGTTTCTGGCTCCTGATCACTCAGATCTCTTGCCCTCTCTCTCTCTCTTTCCAGATGTCAGCTGATAAAAACAGTGACCCATTTTGCCTGGGCTCTTACATCTGCTAACTCCCAGCTGCTGGACAGATCCTGTGAGTATACACAGCACAAACTCTTATGCCTCTGGTTTAGTATACATGAATCACTACCAGCTGGCTTAATAGCACAGACACGGAAAGAACAAACACTGCTCTGCAAAAAGAAAAAAACCTTGTTAATAGCATCTATCTTCAACCTCTCTTTAACGTCCCAGTTCCTTTATCTTTCTCTACAACCCGGGTCCACCAAAAGGGCTTAATTTGCGGCTCTATTCTATTTCCAACTAGGAATTTCCAGAAGTTGTACATGTTTGTCAGTTTTAGCATAATAATCCAAACTTTGGTCAATTACAAAGCATGAACATCTAGACATATTTATTTGATAAATATTAATATTTATATACCACCTTATCTGCAGAACAGGCATCAAAGCAATGTAAAACAATAAAACCTTAAAACAATAAAAATGAGAATGTTAAAACATAAAAACTACATATTTTAAAAGACTAAATTGAAAAGATACATCTTCACACCCTTTCTAAAAGCCTAGAGAGTGGGGGCAACACAGCAGAAAGCCCTTTCACACATACCCAACAAACAAGCCTCTGCAGTTAACAATGCTCTCAAAACAGCCTCTCCTGAAGATCTTAATATCCAGGCAGGTTCATAGCAAGACAGGTGGTCCCTTAGGTAGTCCAGCCCTAAGCTGCTTAGGACTCTTAAGACCAACACCTGGAATTGTGCACTGAAAGCAATTGGCAACCAGTGCAAGTCTTCCAGGACAGGTGTAGTATGGTCCCAATACCGTGCACCAGTTAGCAGCTAAGCTGCCACATTCTGAACCAACTGAATATATTGCATCTTGTCCCTTGCCTGTTGAACCAAGAGGTAAAGTGAGGTAGCTATTAAGCACTGGCCAGAGTGAAAGTGACTAGAGTTCAGCAGAACTCTAAAGCCTACACATAGCAAGGGATGAAGGAAACTGGCAAGAAATAGAATACTGCATATACGCACACACAAGCAATGCATATATGCAGTGTCCCCAAGAGTCTTAGAGACGCTGGTGACATTCACCAAACTTCAGCCTGGAAATGAGCTTCGAGGGCTCAGTGTTGGTTGCCTCAGGAGGAGAGGTAAGCATTAAAAGTTCCCAAATTCTCCGGGTCAGAGAATCCCTTGCCCCCCACCCACCGCATACATGTTCTGAAAAAAAAACTGCTCAAGGGCAAACAGCGACTCACCACTGAAGTTCCTGGGGGCAAGAAAGTCCTCAGCAGTGGGTTATTGTTTTCCCACCCAACCCCAGTTGCTTTGGAGGCTGCAGCCTCTGGAATTCTCCCTGTGGTAGCCACTAAGAAGGGTATTCCATGGACTGCCCTTGGGACAAGAGAATCCCCTGCAGGGGATGATTGACTCAGAAATTTAGCCAAGCTGTTTCCCACTTGGGGGGGCGGGGAGAAGAGAGCTTGCCTCACTTCTGAGCCAATCAAGTGTTAGCCAGGGGGGCTCACCCATCTCTAGTCTTTTCAGACTAAAAACTAAGCTAGAGGATCTATTCCTGTTTCAAACATACTGGCATGTAAAATCCATACTATTTACCAGGGCCAGATAACCCTGATAGATTAACAAGTTAGAAAACTTCCTGTATTGGTGATCTGTATGAGGAATCCCAATAAGGCTGAAAATGTAGGGGCTCTAATGGTTGCCATGTGGGAGACAAATGCTAAAAAGGAATGACAGAAGAGTATGGATAGTGGGTGCCGCATTCAGAAGTGAGTCACTGATTCTTTCTATTAATAATTATATTGTGCCAAAACGGAGGTGACAATCTGGACCAGTAAACTGAACAAAGAGTGGAGGAGGAATTGGCCAATTAGTAGTGTGAAAGAGATGAGATGCTAACAAGGGAGAACGTGTCTTTCAAGTGAGATTATGTCTTTCAAGTGAGATTAGCTTGCCCGCTGCAGCTCTCCTTCTAGATACATTCCGCTTAATGCAAGGTGGGCTTGAATTCTGGCAAGAGGCAGCATTCAAGAGGCATTCAAAAAGCTCAACACCAAGCAGACACTCTCAGAAAATGCTGTGTGCTAACAGCTCTCCAGAGAAACAAGAAGCATTGAATCACAACACTTAGTGCTTTGAGAAACTGTGTTTCCCACCTCCCTTCTCATGGAGGAAAGAGGCATCAGGCTTAATGACAGATGAACAGCTGTGCTTTCAAGGGAGGGCTGGAACTGAAGTTGCCCCAGATTAAGGGATCCTCCTGGAAATGGCAGCTTGACTAACCATCCATTTCTCCTGTTTACAGTGTTTTATTAACTGAAAGATGAAAGCTAGGAAAATCATTGTACAAAGCTACAGTGAATAACAGAGGGCTAGCTTGAAGTGACCACTATCACCCACTCATGGGTAAATGCTGCAGTGGGGAAATGTGACTCTTGGAAATATGAAAGCCTCCAAACTGGCAGATCTTTGCAAACGTATCCAGTAATGACACCATGCTGGCCTCTATCCACAAACATGTGTCCACACTTAAGGTCAAAAACTCAGCTTTGCATTTTCCAGTCCAAAATATCAACTATGACATTTTTTTTCTTATTGCCAAACAACCAAATTCAAGTCTGAACAGACTATAAACAGAATGTATTATGGGCTGCCAAGGAGCCTAAAATCAGAAGGCCTGGGTAATGACAATCTATATTCCATTTTATCCATGTGACATTCACTGCACAGCAACTTAAAACTACATGGGGGGGGGGGGAGAGATAATCATCTGTCATATCCAACCATGCAGTGGATAGGGTTGATCAAATCTGTTGTGGAGTATGGGGTAAAAGCCAACTCTCCATGTGGCTGGATGCTAGGAATGATCACATGGCTGCACTCATCCACAGCAGATTTTAAAATGGCCACTAAGAAGCAAATAGTGGCCTGTAACCCAACCTAAGGTGACATTTTGCAGAAACCAGGACAGAATGAGGTCATACACCCAGACAGCCTCATCCCTGCTATCTTACTGTGGTTCTTTAAGTTTTTTTTGTTTGTTTTTAAATTCACAGGGCCTTTGGAAATTTTGAGTGAAACCTCTTGATGGGTTACTCCTATCTCCTACTGTGTGGTGACTCATTAATTGTTTTTATTTTTCTTACTGGTGATTATATTAGCTGCTTTTAAATGGAATTCCCCAATAAAATATGTTCTCAGTTTTTTAATGGTTCAAAACAAAATGGGTTGAATCCAGGCTTAGTCATGCTTAGAATCCCTCCAATGAAATCAATGGGACAAGTTACTCATGACTAGCTTTAAGTCCCACAGGCTTCAAGGGTGTACTCTAAACATGATTAAGTCCAGATCCAATTCAATGTGATTCAAGTATAAATTCAAACAGTTAATTTTGTGACATTCTAGACAGCCAGCCAAAAAAACACCAAGTCCCCGACAGCTACGGAGATTTTAAAAAGCCCTCAACTATATGTTTAAAGTTAGCTCAGACTTTGAAAGCTGTTTGCTTATTGTTCGCCCAGATGCTAAAAGCCACATGAATGCTTGACGCTTCAAGCCTGTGGTCTTCAGCATAGTATCTGTGGACACTAGTTTGCTGCAGATATCTCTCGTGGTGCCCACCAAGTTTCCTGCCCCTTCTGATTTTAATTTTGAAGATACTTTAATTAAAGCTTTTTTTTTTTTTAACTGGGAGGTTGGCATGCTGCAAAATGAAGTGCTGGCCTCCAGCACCATCTTTATTCTTAGAAAATAAATCTGATTCGTGGCTGCAGCCCAGCATGCCCAGGGGGAAAAAAAAGGTAAGCTCGGGGTGGTAGGAAGTGTCCTGTCAGGCTGCAGGGAGGTGGGAGGTGAATGGGGGGAGTGTTTGCCTGTGCCATCTGTGTCTGTTTTGCTGGGGGGGGGGGAGGTGTTTTGCCTGTATGTTTCTCCAAGTATCTGCAATTTGCCTTCTATGAAATGTTTTTTTTGTTGTGCTTTGTGGGGGGCAAATATGTAATTTGGCATTTGGGGCTCAGTCCCACCTCTGCCTTGTACTCTGTTTCTTGGTGAAGTTACTTGTCTCTGAGCCTCATCAGTTCGCCCTCTGTGAAATGGGTGTTGGAACAGAAAACTATGGGTTCCAAAGAGTGGTTCTGTGTTTTGAAACTCAGAGCCCACCTCTGGCTTATACTTAGGTTTTGGCCAAGCTATTTTTCTTTTAGTCTCACCAGTTCTGGGAAATGGGTGTTTTATGACTGACGCTCCCGCCACAGCAGCCATTTTGTAAATTGGCAAACCTCCCAAGTCAGCCATTTTGTGAGAGCATCCATGGCACTCTCAAAATTCCAAATGTTCCCATTGAACCAAAAAGTTTGGAGACACCTGCTTTAAGCTTTTTCATTCCAAATATTTACAGGGTCTTGTATATAGGCCTCACCAGAGCTTTCCCCACAAATGTTCAACATAAAATGAGAGCTCTTATTTCATAATAATTTCAAGGAAGTTCAACTTTGCGTCTAGTTTTTAAATTAGTCACACACTATACCAACTCTGATCATTGTTTTAAAAAGATATTTACATAAGGAGGTCAAAGCAGTCAGTCCTAAAGGAAATCAACCCTGAGTGCTCATTGGAAGGACAGCTACTGAAGCTGAAGCTCCAATATTTTGGCTACCTAATGCAAAGAGAAAACTCCCTGGAAAAGACCCTGATGCTGGGAAAGACTGAAGGCAAAAGGAGAAGGGGACGGCAGAGGATGAGATGGCTAGATAGCATCACCGATGCCATGAATATGAACTTGAGCACACTCCGGGAGAGAGCGGAGGACTGGAAGGCCTGGCATGCTATGGTCCATGCGGTCACGAAGAGTCGGACATGACTTAATGACTGAACAACAACAAAGTTGGAACATGGGAATGCATATTCAAATACAGATAGATGGTCTCTACACATGAATGCACATTTCTACACACATCAGTTTTACACCCACGATTCCTGATCCAGCCAGTGATGCATGGGTGAATGTCCTCCACTAGACGTGAGGTCAAGTGCCTACCAATGATAAATGATACTGTACTTTTCATCTAAAACCTCTTTTTTGCCTGGTCGATATCCAACTGGCTTTTATTGCAAAGACATGGAGAAATGTATACATTCTGTTACCTATTATAGTTACTAGTGATAAAGGCCAGGGGAGGAATTGTGTTATTTCTGCAAGCCCCAACTATTGACATACTCTTGTTTGTGCAAAAGTGTGGTTGTTTAGATCAACAAAAGCAGGTGCATGTGCATGCGCACGAGAGAGAAAGAGAGAACGAGAACACACAAACATGAACATGCACTTATTCTACTGGCTTTTTTCTTTTCCTGGAGGGAAGTAGGGAGAGATGGTCCTTTGGGACCTCTGGTTCCAGAACCTATGTTTTAACAAAACCTAAAGTGTGTAAACCACCTCACTTCCTTTTCCTAAGAGGCAGAAAGGCACCGATTTAATTAAATGAGCAATAAATAAGACTTCAGCTTACAAGCTACATGGCTCTGTCTAGATGAGGATGTAAAGGTATAGTATTCTGAATTAATTAGCATCCGCTAAAGTCTGTCAAGTTTCTGTATTTGCCCTGATTACGCCAGATCAAACCCCAGGCTTTTCTAGAGTAAAGAGTTACTTTTAGAATCAAGTTGGACCAATATGTTAGTTAACTGAAGACCAAAATCTCCATAACCTAAATGGAACCCAGGATATGTTTGTCTTTTCAGTAGCAGAATGTACAATATGACACAGAACTCAAATCAGTTCCGTCCACTGTAAATACAACACAGAGACATACTGTAAGTCAAGGGAGGTGCACACCAATCCCATTCATCAGCCAGAGAACTAAGGGCCACTGGGAGGTTGCACCCCCCCTTCCCTCCCTCCCATGAAAAACATGATGGCAATGGAAAGACCACCCTGGGCTCATCCATCAGCCAGGGATGGAGGTGCTGCAAGGAGTTTGCAGTTCTACCTCCCTGCCAGAAAGAGCACTCTGCTCCAAGTGCCAATTGCCCTAAGATGGCAGAAGCGAGAGGAAGGACACTTAAGGCCAAATCCATTGGCCAGGGACTGCTGGGCTGTGCATGTACGTGTGGGAGTTTGTTTTGTTCTATCAATGAAATCTGTTGCAAGTTGCTTTCAGTATTTTCTTATCAGCCACTGCAGTGTGAAACTACTGAAGGCAGAGACAAAAGAACAAGAATAAGCAAGCAGCAGCAATATATTAATAATTGCTCAATTCATACTTGGATATAACCTGGGGCACATATACAGAACAACATTACTATTTCAGGCAGGTGTGTGCAGGGGACAACTGTTTAGCTGCTCAGTCTTCAATCATTGCATCCATTAAAAACACCATTTAGTTGTGCCCCTCTTCAAATGCTGTGAACAAAGCCAGTTCTGATAGTTAAGATAAGCCATAGTTAACAGGCCACTTTTTCTAACACAGCAAATCTTAATCCAAAGTGCTTTTGCCCCTGCTGCCATCGAGCTGCGTGATTCAAGACAAACGATTTCACACCTCTGAGGACCACACACATCTTACATTTTGAATATATATTGTCAATAAAAAGACATTTATTCAAATGATCATGGCAGTGCTTTAAGAAAGTACTCTTTTTTTCAGTTAAGGATGCACAAGTCCCTCTAAACAGGTCTCTCTCGTGTTCATATTTAGGTTTAAGCTCTTCAACTATATTGAAACACCCTTGATCCAGGAGCCAGACTGAAACAAATACATTTATTCAAATACATCTTTGACTCAATAAACATGAACAGTTCAACATCTCGTCAACATATTTTCAGCTAAATGTGCACTACTTCTGTTTGGTTTTATGTACAGCATACATTGGTCAAAGCTGATATAATACAAAACCTGACCATTATGATCTTAGCAACTGTAACTCTCACAATAGATCTTTTTTTAAAAAAAAACTTTATAATTGAAATATTAAAAATTAAGGGGTTATATCTGATGCCACCCTTCTGTTCACGGAACACTCTTTGATTCAGCTGAGGTTTCCATAAACGGAAGTGGGGGAAGGAGTTTTGTTTTTTTTAAGAATTCCCCCATCTTTCTACAGCTCCCTGAGCCCCCACGAAAATCTGCTCCAGAGGGTTGGGAGACCCTTCAGAATACTGTGGGAGATGGTGTAGGGGCTGTAGGAGAACTGCAAATTTAAGCCTTTGGCACACAGCACTAATTGCATGGTTTAACTGGATCCAAGCCAATGGATCTGGAATAAACTAGCATGCCCCAGAGAAAAGAAGTAGATATGGTCACAGGTTTAACTAAAGGAGAAACTCCTTGATTTCCTGTTGGATCTGTTGAACGTGTGTCCCCTCCCTGTCCCCATTTACTACACAGCTGTCAGGTAGGCTACCGTTATTCCCATTTTCCTATAAAGGGGGAAATAGCTAGAGACATGGTGATTTGTCTAATGCCACATTTACTGACCCTGTAGGTAGTGTGGCAGGCCTATAAATGGCATTTGAGGTGGTTTGAGATATGCTTCCCTAAAATAGCAAAAACAGCTAATACAACATCACCTTTAGTTGATGAAGTGCAAAAGGAGAGCCATCCTTGTTCAATTTTTGAACGATTTCTTCCATGCTGTTTGCTGAAAACAGACTAAAAACAGAAAATGTGTCGCATATCAGTCAAGAAGAGGCATAACTGAGAGAGAAAAGTGACTTGAAAATACTGTATTCCTAAGGTTGGGTAACTAAAGCTATCTCCATATGATATTTATTATATTGCAAGGTATGGATGTAGTGTGTATACTACATACACACGCCAAGGAAGTAGTATACATGTGTATATGTTAAACTGAAATTAACAGTAAAGTAACACCAGGCAAAATGTGAAACTTTTGACCCTATCATGAGTTGACCTGAGTAAAATTTTCAAGTTTGAAAGTCTCTAAAAGGATTAAACTACAGTCCTTAAATGTTTGTGCCAATATCTTTGCCAAAGAAGCCACCATATCACAACCATATTGCAACGTTCTCCACTTACACAGGAAATAGTGTTTTCTCATCTTAAAAAATAATTTGTTGGCACATCAGGTTTTAGTATTGACTACCACAGTATCAATGCTTAAAATGACCAAAGTGATTATCAGACATTTGTTTTTTAAAAAATTCTCACGGGCAGCGAAGTTTTTCTATAGGACAGTTATTATTTAGGCAAGCAATGGTTACTACTATAATAGATCACACCATTTCTGCCCATTAATCATTAAAAAGATTGCTAGAGCACCAGTAGTAAGCCAGCATTTTTCTGTAAGGTCCTGTTCAACTAACCACTACAATTTAAACAATTCAGCCAGCATACTATTCTATAGTCTTCTGCAAAATCCTGTTTCTAACAAAAAATTTCCTATCGTAGTGTATTGTAGAACATTTAGTGAAAAAGATATGAACAATGAGAAAATAAGGCCTACATATGAATGGCAGCAGAGCAGACCCAAGAAGTTCAATGTAAGCTTTGCTCAAAGTGGGGTGGGATGCCATTCCACATTGCTTCAGACACACCTGTAACTACCCCACTTCTTTTCAGGTGGACATAATTGGGTCTGGCTTAATCATCCCTCTTCCTTCTTCTCCCACTTTAAAACCATCCCACTTCCTTTTTCCTCTCACTTTGGACACTGAATGTTGTTCTAACTCAATCGTGTAAAATGTGTGTGTGTGTGGGGGGATACAGTTTAAAGTGCATGTAGGCAGGGGCACTGAATTCTCTCTCTCAGGGCCCCCACCCAAATTCACTTCCACATTGGAGCCCAGCTGGAGGAAAAACAACCTCAGGGAAAAAATTGCAGAGGAAAAGTAGTACACTGGGAAAGGGTTCACTACACACATCCAACGAACACAACCCTTTTGCTCTTTGAACAGCACCCACTCTACACATGATGCCAGCAGACCCATATCTAAAGAGATGAGCTGGTTGCCATCCGAAGGCATTCGGCTCTAATGAGGAACCACAGTAATTCAGATGCCATTGAATCAAACCAGGACAACCAGATAAATATTTTTTGCAAGCATCTTTCCCATAATCCATTTCTGCTTGCAAAACATGAACAGTTGACAAGTACCTGTTAATCTTGTCCATGTGTTCGCCAAGTATGAACTCTTTCTCTTGATCAGGTTTGCACTATTACAAAAAGTAAAGTAAACCAAAAACCTTTCATTTCCATACTCCAAATGGTAAAAAAGCAGTTACTATGCTTGTGTTTTATTTAAAAAACAAATGGAATTATTATTCTCAACTCAATCATCAAATTACTTTTCTAATCTTATTACGCCTGTCCTAACTGGGTTTAAACACACACACATTATACTTCAGTTTTGATTCTACAGGGGGCTCCCAGTGGTCTCCTATCCAAATTTCTGATCTTCTGAACTGCTTAAGTTCCTACAGTGCTGCATCATCAGATACTGCCTGGCCATTCAGTGGGCTCATTATTGTAACTGGTTTTTAAAAATAATTCAAGGGCTTCTTTGAAACGTACAGCTGCAATCAACACTGGACTCCTGTGTGTGCAACAGACCTCTCCCATCCTCTGCTCCGCCTGTGAGCCTCCAAAATCCGCTTCAGTGGGGTCCAAAACCCACCAGAGCGGATGGTGGGGGTAGGAAACCACTCCAGTGATAGATGACGTTCTGTTGGCTTTTACAATTCTATTTCATCCATAGGTTCCACTTCTGTTCCGTTTTTATAACAGATGGAACATAAGCAGAGTTCTTCATGCTTCTAAAAAAAACCTTTTTTTTTTTTTTACATACAGTGTGCAGTGTCAGAGCAGCACACGAATGAATAGGACAGCCAAATGTAAAAAGTGACCTGGCTGGGCCCAATACTGGGTCAGTGAGTATATGAGGCTGAAGCACTGCTGAAGGTAAGTGGGTATGGGGCTGGATCAGTGCCTTGGATGGGAGCCCTCTGGGAGCCCTATGTAACAGCAGAATAAGATATATATCTGTACTGGGGCTCCTTTCCCTTTAAACGTTCTGTAAGAGGAGGAATTTTGGCAAGAGGAGCTTGGCACACAGGGGTTAGAAAAGCCCCAAACAAAAGGACTGCACCTGTTTGCGATAAAAGCCGCACCCGCTGAAATGCCTTCTTCTAACTATTAAAGGGTCAGCTGCCAGTCCTCCCTTGCATCCAGCCACCCTACAAATGAACCTTCCTATCTGTTCGTAGTAACACATTGTGGGGCAGCAACTATATACACGTCTCCATCGAAAGGGATGTCAGTCAGATGACTAGTGTTGACTATTCCCTGCCTGCAGAGAGGCTTTGTGTTATGTGAAGCATTTGAATTGTAGCTCATGACAACTGCCTTGAACCTCCTGGCTCTGCAGGGGCCAAGGCTAAGCTACAAACATATGTTTCCGTTACAACAGCTTCAAGCTGCAAAACAGAAACTAAAGCCTGTTATTTGTATTCTGGCGGCTCCCCATGCACAGCTTCCACTCCATTTACTCTCAGCTTGAACATCACAATACCCTCCCTCCTGTCTTTTGCTGAAAATTTACTGCCATGGAGGTAAATTTGTTCTATTAATTACTGGTGCTGACTGCTTATCAGAGAACCTTAGTACAGAAAGCTGTGGCCATACTGGACAAAGAGTGAGAGAGACACACACCATTTCTGGGTTCCAATTTCTGCCAGCACGTAAGATTTCAAACAACACCGAGCTGAGAATTAGCCATCCTTCCTTTCCATTATGGAAAGTAATGAGCGGTATTATGTGAAACACAAAAGACTGCATACTTTTACATCGGTTAAACAAAAGACAGCATCTTACAGTACAGTGCTAGATATGTCTACTTAGATGTAGATGCTACCCCAGGAGCTTCAATGGGATTTGCTTCCAGGTATGTCTGTATAGGGCTGCAGCCTTACGTATTTTTCACGGACGATAGAAAAGCTAAAAATCCTATTAAGTGTCCCACGTGAAAACAACAACCAAGAAACAAAACAGCAAATAATATTTGGCATCAGTAATTTATTGATTTGCTTGGAAAGCACACTGGGATGGTGTTTGACACTACTGCCTAGATTAAGCAGAAAAATATCTCAAACTTTTAAACCCAAAGATACCAGAAATGCAATTCTGACGTATTTGCTCATAAAGCCTCAGTGAAACTTTAAGTGCTGCAAACAAAGCTTGCTGTATTGGCATAAATAAAGCACTGAATTCCCTATCAGACCCCTTACAATTAATTATTTGAACAGCCTCCTTATGACATACTTTATATGCTGTGTGCGCCGAAGAAGCACACAGCATATAAAATACAACAGAAAATGCTTGCTGGTATAGACTTTTCTAATCGATTATATCTGCTTTAACATACTCTTAATAATCTGTATGTCAGAAATAAATGTTATATATGGATTTTTAAAAATTAAGTTCGGATGGTGTTGTGTCTTAGATGTTTTGTCTCAAACTAATATATTCGTAGACAAGAAACTGAAATCGTATATATATACAACCCGGGGTTATTCTTACTGCATGCAGAGCAGGGCTGCCCAGCTTGTGACCCACAAAAAAAGAAGTTAACAATGTGGAGAAGACTTTTATTTATAGAGACTCAATTTGCTATATAAAAGTTCTTCATTACAAACTCTGCTATCACAATTAGCTAATCCATGTACCTTCTTATGATACGAGTCCAGGATATCTGCAACATTTTCCTTTGAGGGGGATTTTAATTCTGTCAAATCTTTTTCTAGGGCAGCCATCTGTAAATAAAAACACCGAGGAGCTGTAAAAACAATAGTCAACTGCATTATTTCACAGATTAGCGCTACAGTTTCAAACCTCATGAAGTCCAGTCAGGTGATACCTTTTTTAGGACCGACCAAAATGCCACAAAAGATTGTGCAAGCTTTCAAGTTCACCAAGCTAGGTGGTATAAGAGGCAGGGGATGATGGAAGAAACAGAAATGTTAAAAAAAATTAGGCCAGAGGAAGATGATTCGCTACCACCTGAAGGTTCCATAACTTCCAACCACTAGGTAATACTGCACAATTGGGTTTTTTTTTATCTAGTGCACCACCTGAGATTAATCTCCAGCTTTGCTAATATGAAGACTGTCATGTTTCTTTTTTATTTCTGCTCTCTGTCTGAGCAGGGTCCTGTGTGTCTCAGCCAGGGCAAGAGATGGATCTGAGTTGCAGCAGGACTTCGTTTTCAGAAACTGGAGGGCCGGGGGGGGGGGGGGGGTGTCAGTCATTGAATCTTTGATCCAGAATGCTAGGTGTTCTCCGATAGCTGCAATACCCAGATGACCATTCAGTCTGCAATCACCATTTTGAAACTGAGTCTATACTGCAGACCCCATGGCCATAAGAGTCAGGAGATGGGGAGAGAAACCAGACTTTTCTTTTTCTTGCCCCATCCCCATGCTGGATGAAGAGTTCTGGAGAACTCGAAACCTTGCACAAAATTTTGTGGCATTCTGGTTGGTCTTAATAAAGGGACTGCCCAACTGTGGGTTTTCTTCCTGGATTCTGGATTTTTTACTCACAGACTAGTGTGGCTATCTTGGTTTTTCATAAACCTTATGAAGAGGCCTTACATTCAGTTCCCAAACAACAACCAATGGGGGGAAAAACCCACACAGGTAATAGCAAAAAATCTGAAAAACCAGAATCTTCTCCCCCACCCCCTTCTATTTAATGCAAGGCTTTGATACTGCACTATTCCGCTTCCAGCAGCCCAAGTGAAGAGGGCCTTTTTCACACACTCATAAAATGAGGTCAAAAGACTCAACCACAGTGGGCCAGTTCACACCATATGACAACCCACTGTGGGTTAATTTACCCCCAAGGAGCTGCGGTGCATGCGGTGCATGCCATTATGAATGTTGTTGTGTCATGTGAGCCCAGCCAATGGGGTTATTTGAGGGTTAAACAACCCTTGCATTACCCTAAAACAGACTGTGGGTTATGCGAGAGCTGTTAAACCCTCAAATAACCCCCGCTGGCCAGGTTCACACGAAGGACAAGCTATGGCAATCCCCAGTCGGGACTTGCATATTCCTAATGGTGGTTGGTGCACACCACAGCTTCTCGAGGGTAAATTAACTCATGATGGGCTGTCAAACCAGGTCAGTGTTAAAGGAGGACACTTGAAACATTAAGTTCTCCCTCTTGGTCAATCTACCCTCTCTGCACCAGTGTTCAGAATTGCTGAGCTTATTCTACAACAAGCGATTTGGGAACTGCTAGAAATCTTGGGAAGACCGTCTTGTCATTAATCTTGTGAACTGTATTTTATAGAGAGAGAACAATGGGGACTGCATACTAAGTTATTCATCAGCTTCCCCCAATATTCCAGTGGTAAGCAGAACAAACAATTTTTTACTTAGGAAAAAAAAGAGAAAAAAAGAAGAGCTCAAAGAAGCCCACATAATTCTCAGCCCTCAATCCAACATTGAATAGGGCATGCCTAACTAGGCGATCCTAGCTAGGCTTCTGCAAACAGGACTTCTTCCATTCACAGATGGGAAAGATCCAGTGGAGGATCCCACTGGCAGAAAGGGGAAGGCAATTTTCACTGACCCCCTCTATTCCTGCAGGCCTCCACTGCCCTCCAGAGCAGATTTTCCAGGGGTGCAAGGGGCTGCAGGAGAGAGGGGGAGTTAATGAAAGTCACCTCCCCTGCTTCACCCAGGGGACACTCCCATCAGGAGGAAACGCAGGATCCCAGCCATTAAAAATGTGCTTAAGCGTCCCTAAAACTGTTGGACTATGTCCTGGAAATTTACTTTGAGTGCCAGAATAACTCTGGGAGGATTTGCAGGGGAAGAGAAAGTTGTTCTCCATATCAGAAAGTGCAAATGGATGCCTGAGAAGACCCGTCCCCAACATCCCAAAACCAGACCCTACAATCCTCTTGAGTATACAAGCATGGCCAGTTACCTGCTCAGACAGATTTACCTTCTCTGCTTCTACAAAGTGAGTTGCAATTCCTGCTTTGTGCACATCTCTTCCTTTCAACCTAAATCCCGTCAGGGCAAGAAAATACCCCAGCTTCCCAGAAAGCTTTGGCAAGAAGTAGCCTCCACCCACATCAGGAAAGAGTCCTACAATTAAAGGTGAAAAAATTATAAACGGAGGCAATAATTCCTTAAACAAAACAACTTGGCTTTTTTGTACTATCTCTAAGCATTCGAAGGTGGCCCTTTCCCCCTGAAATTAGGACCTCTGCTTGCTTGTCTCATCTTGGTTATCAACTCTGAAAAAAAAACCCTCCTTTTTGCAGAATCGAACATTGTGGTTGATTGATTCTAATGGCCACAAGGTTAGATTCTGTAAAAAGCAATACTTGATTTTGTTTTCTCCCTTATTATGAAGAGCTTGTGTGTGTTACTACAAATGCACAAGTATTAATAGAGGTGGCACAAAATGCTGTTTGCTGCAGATGAACTGAAAAACACTTTCCTCAAATTTTGCATTCGTTATTATGATCTTTTATAAGCTGTGCTCAGACATTTTCACAATATTATGGTTGAAATTAATGTTTATCTAGTACTGGCACATGGCACTTTTTTGTGGGGGTGGGGGAGTTCTCAGACACCAAAACCATGAGGAATATTTTTGCATCAGTTTCAAAAGATACATGATTAAACTACAAATGAGCATTTGATCTGTATATGAGGGTCTCAAGGCCTGGATCCAGACTTAGTCATACTTAGAGTAAACCTATTGAAATCAGTGGGACTTAAAACTAGACATGACTGACTTTTAAGTAGTAAAAAGTAGGGGGTGATCCTGATCAGGCTCCTACCACCGGTTATTGGCACTGGAAGAAAAGCTGCCATGTGTACCAGTGAAAGCTTTTCTTACAATGCAAATAGCAAGAGCAAGCCTTCTGATACGGGCTGAGACCACAGTGCTGGACAAAGGGTTAAAAAACCCTACGCACCACACAAGAGTCCCAATGCGGACCAGACCTATCCATCCACCACACCAGTAATGTGCATTCATGGAATTGCTAACTCCGTACATGGTGTCTAGTTTGGCCTTCACCAAGCAAATAACTGGGCCTGTGGAGAGCACAGCCGCGTCTTTCAGGATGCAGCGAATCAGCTGCAGCCATCTCCTTGCTCTTCCAAACTCCTGCAGTTGTTTCATCAGAGCTTGAGGCAAGATGTGCAACAGTGGTATAGATCATGGAACTGTAGCTTCACAGAAAATGTGTTAAGGCCGAAACTATATGTTTTATAAGTGCTACCATCCCTGAGGCTTGTGTGTTTTCTATCCCATACCTGTTCATCACACTGCCTACTCTTCTTCCAGATATATTGATTTGGATCCCATGTTTCCCTTCCTTGAATAGGAAAGAAACTTCACGGAAGGGACTCCAATCCAACAGAGCCTCTCACTAACAGAAATGGGCTGGGAGGAGGTGATTATTGCTGATTCCCCCTTCTCCCTGTATCCCCCACACCATGTCTCCAATGATGCTCCATAGGAGCCTCCAATGATGCTCCTTGGGGCCCCCAATCCTCCAGAGCAGATTTCCAGAGGGCACAGTAGGCTGCAGGGGAAATAGTCAAGAACTGCTTCCTTCCCTCCCGCCAGCGGGCATATCCCATGAGTAGAGTCCTACTCACAAGAAGCTAGGATCGAAGTCAATGTATCGTTATTCACATTATATCCCATCCTTACTCACAACTACCCTTTCAGGCAGGTTAGTGCCTGGACCAAGGTCACCCAGTAAGGTTCATGGCTGAACTCATCTCCCCAGTCAAATTCTAACCTCTAGCTGAAGTGTGGGGAACTGTA
Organism: Heloderma suspectum; assembly: GCF_057233095.1. Taxonomy (NCBI): domain Eukaryota; kingdom Metazoa; phylum Chordata; class Lepidosauria; order Squamata; family Helodermatidae; genus Heloderma; species Heloderma suspectum. The sequence continues at coordinate 200,421,882 of NC_139458.1, forward strand.
TGCGGGAGGGGGGAGCGGGATGACTCCCCACCGAGCCCTCTGCAGGCCAGATGGTATCAGGGGGCAGAGCCATCCCCACAACACCATGTGGGCCCCGGTGGAAGCCCAAACTGGGGCTCCTCCAGCCAGTGCTTAAGTGGGAGTGCTTCCGCCTGCCCTGAACTTTCTGCCATTGGGGAGGATGCAGGGCGGGCAAAGCACATAGTGCGCCACTCGCCCTCCCAGCAAGCGACATGTTCAGGGCAATCCCTGCTGTGCTCTGATCGCTGAGTGGAGGTAACAGTAGAGGAGTCCCCTCCCCGCTAGCCTTCAAGGGGTGGGGCTTCGGGAGCCTCCATGGGTTGGATGGGGAAGTTGCTTGGGCTGGAGGTTCCCCATCCCTGCTCTAGCCACTATACCACACCGCTTCTCTATGAAAAGTCTTAATATGGTGCAATAGAAAATGCAATGTTCAGTCTTTTACCTATTGCTGTCTCTGGCATTGCAAAAAGAGTCTTCTCTGTAGCAACTCTGAAATGCCCATGAACAGACAAACCAACACCCTACCAAAAAAAAAAAACACAAGAGAAGATAGAAGTTATCATAAAAGTTTACAATATACGTGCATGCAGACGCTTGAGTAATTTGTATCCTGCCTTCCCTCCAAGGAGCTCAAAGTGGCAAACATGGTTCTCTCCCCAACCATTTTATTCTCGTACCAATCATGGGAGACAGGCTAGGCTAAGAGAGAATGACTGGCCCAACATCACCCAGTGAGCTTCATGGCTAAGTGGAGATTTGAACCCAGGTCTTCCCAGTCCTAATCTGACACTCTAGTCTCGTGTGGCAACCTCTTTTGGTCTGGCACTGGATTATCCCCCAGACCAAGCTCAGAAGGCTGGATGATGCCACAAAGCCCCTCCTGAGACATCATTGGCACCGCACCCACACACCTACTTTTTTCTTCTGTGCAGAGAGAGAGGTGCAGAGCTCCCTGCCTCTCTCTTCATGGAAACTCCACCCAGAGGGAGGGCAGGAGGCCAGGCCAATGGAAAGTGTTCAACCCTCCGCGGGCCAGAGGTTGCCCCCCACGCTCTAGCCACTGCATCACAGTGGCATTCATAGGCATGAATATACACAGTTCTCAAGCTCACTGAAGAACTACTCAGCAACAGTCAATTAAGAGATATGGGCTGCAATTCAAAGAAGCCAGATTAAACATGCAGATGATATCAACACAGGCAAGCTGAACTATCTACATTTTCACACCAGTAGCTCTGAATGCCCACAAGGCAAGTAGCTTGGAAAACTTGATAGCACCTTTCTTTGGAAGTTGGAGCTGTTGCTGTTAATAATTCAAAAAAAATATCCAGATTTATATATGATTTTCCCAAGGCCAGACACAGAGCTTCTTTGAAATACATCACTAGCTTAACTTCTTAATTTACACATTGCTAATTAGCACCTCAAGGATGATAGAGGCAGCAGGATACAAAGTTATTAAAAATAAAATGCTTTGTGGCACACTGCTAACATCTATTATCTAAGGAATGAACCAGGCATTCAGTCATAGAAACCCAGGTCACCAGCAAACAGGTGAAAAACAGCGGCTGATGGGTGTGATGTGTGGACAGACATGTAGTGGGGGAACTTAACCCTGACTCTGACCATCACAACAAATATTAGTCTGGGAACTCCAACTGGGGGGGAGGTGCAGAAAAAAACTGTCAGGCAGGGTAGGACTAAGCAAACCCACCCACTGCATCTCCCTTCAAAGGCATGCCCTCCCCTTGCTGCTTTTCAGCTGTTCGGTGCTGGTCTAAGATTCCACACCATGTCCTCCTAACACCTGATTCAGTACTAAGGATCACAAAAACGAGAATTAGATATAACACCAGAGGCAACTGCATCAACATATGCTAACAGGGGGAAAGCTTAGAATGCATGCTTCTTGGATAATAGTTGGAATTGTCGGGGGGAAAACATGGAAAAGTGGGCCACTTCTAACATTATGATTCAAAGGAGGGACAGACAACTTCTGGTCCTCCTAATGTTTTGGCCTCCAGCTTCCAGCATTCCTCACTACTGGCTGTGCTGGGCTAAGGCTGATAGGAGCTGTAAGCCAAAACATCTGGAGGGCCATAAGTTGCCCATCCTGGGTATGCTCTCATGAGTAAGGCTCACACACAGTGCAATGTGAGAATTGCTGTGGGCAGTAAACAACTGAGTTGTGAGGCAGATATAGAACCCCCTCCCCTCCATCTTGTTTCATTTATAGTGATGGTCAATGGAACAATTCCCTTATACTTTACATTTATATATTCATATAATATTTCTATTTCCTTTTCTCCTCCTTGTTTCCCTAGGTCTTGTTTCCCTAGGAACCATTATGTGACTTAAAAATCACATAATGGTTCCCATGTGTGATCTTTCCCCTTTTCTGTCAAACCACCTGGGACAAGCTTTGCTAGTCAATTTACCTTTCTCTCTGCTGGGGGAGGGGGGGTTCAAATCATTTGCCTCTTGACTTCTAATGGCGCTTCCTTCAAATACACGTTGAAGGCTATATTTCCCAAAGAATGTGTTAGGCTTCCTAAGATGCTGTGAGAAGTTTCTAACAGTGGCCTCGACCTCTCTGTCCCCACACCCCTCAGTTCCTGTGGAACCGTTCACTGAGCCAGGACTCTGAGGCAAAACACTGGCCACACCCCGCCTGTTAACTGTCAGGCTCTCAGGCTATGTTGACAGTTAACCAAGAGTGATGGGAGCAAAAAAGGCATTGCCTATTGTCCTAGAGCCTTCTAAATTATGCACAGGCCCACCTGGTCCAATGTCTTCCCTTTGCATTTGATCCAACCGCCCCCCGGACCCAAAAGCGCCAGCATCTGAGTCAACATCCACTCCCTCTCCATTTCCCAGATCTAATGGATTGCATAATTTTTTATTAGTGTTGCAAGATTTATACCGATTCACTGGTTAATCCACTGAAAAACCTTTAAAAATAGACTACAATGTTGCCCCTGATTAAATCAGGCAGTAGCTTAAAACAACAAAAATTGTTGCTTATAAACACCACAGATGGGATACCTCTTCTAACATGCCTGCTACAACATGTGCACATCATCTAATGACAAAGAAGTTCTGCTTCTTGCTTCAGAAATGTTTTTATCCATATGGAAATTTATGCAAATCTAAATCAATAGATTTTTCCAACCAAACCTCATGATTACACCAACCTAGAACCTAGGTCTAGACCCTAGACCAGAGGCGGGCAATTTGTGGACCTCCAGATGTTTTGGCCTACAACTCCCATCAGCCCTCACTAGCATAGCCAATGGTGAGGGATGATGAGAGTTGTAGGTCAAAACAAATTGTCCACCCCTGACTTAGACTGTGTCTTTCTTTCTATCCATTTCCTGACATCTCTCAACAGGTATTTAAAACTGAGCTGGGTGAGCAGCCGATGCCAGATGGAAGAGTCAAGGCCCACGGAATGCTCCCTGCCACCCATTTGTTACTCGCCTGTTTTAAAATATCTTGCCTGTTCTCCATTCCAGATAGGAAATGGCGTAATGGAGGAGAAGCCAGCTGCCTTGTGCTTACAGTCATATCTCTGCACGGGGAATAAAAAGGCCCAGACTGGAAAGATACGCCTGCTTAGGCCACCCCTCCAAATGAGAGCTAGAAAAGTTCATTTGCCACCTAGTCTGATGTTCTCTTTCACACCAGGTAAGGCCTCCCCTCTCTGCAAAACACCCCTGAATCTGTCATCAGCCTTCGGTTCTCTCGAGGAACAGTCTCAAGAACTGAACATCTGGAGTGGCATAATAATCTTCCCTTGGCATCACCTCCAGTGGGCCGCCAGAGCCATGTCATTAGTGACCTTCAAAACACAATAAAAGGCTAATTAATTCACTTAGGCCGTTCCCTGGCAGTGCATCTCTGTGGGAAAACCAGATTATTTCAGGAGATGGGTTCCCTTATTTCAAGGCTGCTAAATAAATGAATCCTTAAGCAAGCACCTCTTCAATTTGCATGTTGTAAAAACAGAAAAACAATGTCTTCTTGTTCAATAAGGGCAATTCAGGTAAAAGGTAAGCCAACAGCCTTTAAAAAAAAACCAATTTATTTAAAGACCAGGAACAAGGAATGAACCACTAAATGCAAGATTCAAACAAAATCTTTGATGAAAGTTGCACATATTGCTAATTAAGAAGAGAGAAGAAAAAGAGCTCCCCTGTGACATTAAGAACACTGAAGCAAATATAATATTGGAGTACAAACGTTAGGAGATGTGAAAATGTACCTCTGTCTTGCCAACATGGGGCTGCCTGGGATTCTGTTATTTTTTTATTATGCAAACACCAAAAAATTAAGGCAATATATAAAACACAATTTATGAAATTATTATTACACAATAAAAATATATCCAATGATTAGGTTTGATATCTATATTTAGACTACATTTCCATGACTGATTCAAGCATTTGTTTCAACTCAGACTCAATTCAGCATTGAGACAAGAAAGAAATGTGCACTTTGTGCTCCATTTCTACTTGAGAAACATGCCAACCAATATGCCCCTTATCAACATCAAGTGTGAAATATACACTGCAAGAGACAGCAATAGCAACAAGTGAGAAAAATCTAAAATTGTTCCCAGTAATCCCTCACAGTCTGAATGGAACAGTCATTTGAAGGAACTTTTGTAAATGTCAGGGGTAACACGCAGGACACAATGATTCAGGCTGAAATGGTAACGTGCCAAGAAATGACAGATTTATGGGTTTAGTGTAACAAAACAGTCAGTGAGCTATAGCTATTGCTCTAATCCCCGCCCCCAAGTCAGTCATTTGATGTGCAACTGCTTTTCTCATCTGATAAATGATAGAGAGGGAACATAGTTCAGCAACACATGCTTTGCAACTGGGTCTAAAGGTCAAGGTTCTATCCCTGACACCACTGGTTAAAAGAGACTCATGTAAAGGGCCTGGTGCATGCTCTGGCAGCACCTGATATTGCACAGCACTGCCAAAGCTAAATATGTGTGGGACCTCATCAGTTCCTCATCGGACAGGAGAGCCCTGGGAATCATTTATCAGAACAGGGTGCAGATGTAATAAAAATGTTTATTAAAGATGTCAGGTAGCAGGGTGTAGCGGAAGGCAGAGGGCCATGTGATTCAACTGAGCCACTCCTGGCCTGCTGCCACCATCCTCCACTTGGCACCACACCCGAGAATGGAGGGAACTCCCGGGCACACCTGCCCCTGGGCACAAGCAGCAGAGACCAAACCGGTTCTCCCAATTCCTTGCATCCAGAACAAGCAAAGATTAGCAGCGCCAATCACAAAACAGCACGGGATTCAGCACTGACCCAGATGGCAACAGGAGCACTATTCTTGGATTTACAAGTCTGGGAGAGGGGTGTAAGAAGGATACAAAAACAAATGAATTACAAAGATCTGCAATACATCAAACAGTTGGAAACCCAAGTACAAACAAAATAAAAACACCCTAACTGGCCTTTGCTACTTACTTGTCATAGAGATCCTTAGTCATAAGCCGCACCAAGCCCGAAACCTCCCCCTTGAGACAGGATGAGGACAAAGGACATTGGGCAGAAAGTGCTCCCCAGATGTATCCCATATCCAGGCCCAGCTCTGATGCTCTCCTTGCTCCCTTCTTGAAAGGCAGGTCAAAGGGAGAGGTGGCGTGATTCACCCCATCCCAGCTGTAGGCTCCCCCCTCCCTTCCGCCCCAAGTGGTTTGTGACCTTGAGGCCGGAGACAGCAGAGCCATATACTTCCGAGATATCACAGACTCACGCTCCCCTCAGGTGTCACAAGGCCCTGTGCCAACATCCTCCTTCTTGGGCCCCTCACAGACTAGCCATCTCTAACCCACACAAAAATGAATATGGGAAGCAAACAAAAAAGAACATGGAGTCACTCTGGTTCTTTACACAGGGCTAGGAGAGATCTCTGGCTGAGCCACTGCTGTAGGCAGTGCTGGGCTGGTCTCTACAGAGACCAATCGCTCTGTACAATGCAGCTTTATATGTTCCCCCCAGAACAGAGGTCAACAGTAACAGCCATTATGCTACCAGGGTACATGCCCAGGCCTCAAAGGCTGCTGAAGAGAACTGCACAGGCCCCAGAACATGATTCCGTTTTTATCCCACTTCCTCCAAAATGTCCAGGGAATGTACACAGTTTGTTCCAAATACACACGCACACTGGCAACGTCCTTGCAACAGCTCTGTGAGCTGAGCTGGGCTGAGACACACACACACAGGCCCAATGGGAACCAGCAAGCTTCGTGGACAGTACAGGATGTGAACCCGCATCTCCCCTGTCTTGTCCGAGACTCTAACTACTACACCACACAGGCTCTCGAAATACTACAAGAACGTGAGATGCACACACTTCTCTACAACATCCTGTCTCTTCACAGGAGTACTAGAGTGTGCATGGTCAGGACAACTGCCATCAAGCCCGACGGTAATCCTTTAACTTAAATTGTGCCTTCTTCTACTTCAAAGTTCTCCTATCGAACTGACATACCACAACTCAGCCTTGCCCAGCCCTGGTGACCTCCAGACGTATTGGGAAAGGCTGCCACACCTTAGCTACCTATATCACTCGGGCAGGTAACTTCTGTCTAACTGCATGTGCCTTCCCCCCTGCCAAAGTAATTTTAACACATTGGGACAGTAATGGTGATTTTTCATAGAATCATGGAAAAGTAGGGTTGGAAGGGGCCTACAAGACCATCCAGTCCAACCCCCTGCTCAACGCAGGAATCCAAGTCAAAGCATCCCCAACAGGTGGCTGTCCAGCCTCATCTTGAATGCCTCCAGTGTGGGAGAGCCCACCACCTCCCTAGGTAATTGGTTCCATTATACTACTAAATAAAGCAAAATAAATCTACTAAATTAAGTAGCTTACACTGCTTTATTTTAAAGAACATTCCACCATCTACCATTTTTAAATAAACCTTATTTTCCAAAGAAAGAAAAGAATAAGTATTCAACATATTACAGAGCTGCCATTATTAAATGAAAAAACCTGTTTTTACACTAGTCTTGTATTTCACTATTCACCCAGTGGCCCTAGGCAACCAGGAATTCCATGCAGGCAAGTGAGCTGGCTGGAAAGCAAATGAGCTGGCTAGCTGGTGGAGGGGCAGATTACTCCAGCCCTCCTCTGCAGTGGAGGCTGGTGGCTCCTATGCCAATGGGGAAGTGCATCCACTCTGGAATTCAGCCAGAACCGTAAAGGAGTTGTCCAAGGTTCTGAACCCTGTCCCGCAAATGGGCTCAGCACCTTGGATAGCTCCTTTAGAGTTCTGGCTGATTCTGACCCAGAGTGGATCCACAGCCCCACCAAAATCAGAGCCATGAGTCTCAACTGCCCCTCTGACAGCCCACTTGGGTTTTGTGCTAGTTGCAGAGAACGGAATCTCTTCCTCCGCAACCAGAAGGGATGGATCCCTTTCCTTCCTCCCTCCTCCGCTGTCTGTCCACTTAGTAAAAAGCTTTCCTTTCTTTTTTAAATATCCTCTTAAGATGCCAGTGCCTGTGTTTCTATGCTAACTACAATGGAGCGGGTTTCTTCTTCTCTGCAGCTCACATCAAAACACAGATTAGTAGCTTCTTAGCATACTAGTAACTTTTCTGGGCTTATTTGCAAGGCTGCTTTAAACCTCCCACAGAATTTTTCAACATCTAACTGTAATCAACAGTGTTCATTTGATCAAACAGCAACTGCTAGTATTCCACAGGTCAATGTGTTAACACCTTTTTTTGTTGCTGTTCTATGCTTTCACTATCAGGGAGTTACTGTGAAAGCCAGAGATTAGCTACAGAATTAACGGCACCATTTGTCTCTAAGATAACATTCAGAAGCTTAACAGTCAAGCCAATATGCCAGATGGGAAATTTACTGCCACATCAGCAAAGATTCAATCCTTTTTCAGTCTTGATTCAATGCTGCTTTCAATATTCTCAGTCATTAGTGCTAAGTAGTATACAGGTCAATCTCATACAAACTCTATGATGGAATAGGAGATTAGTACCCTCAATACATACAATATATTATTGTATAATATAATACAATATATTATATTCAATACAATATATAGAATCCCTTAGAAGAAATGGAGTAGCACTCATAGTCAACAAAAGGGTGGGAAAAGCAGTACTGGGGTACAATCTTAAAAATGATAGAATGATCTCAGTACGAATCCAAGGCAAACCATTCAACATCACAGTAATTCAAGTCTATGCCCCAACCACTGAGGCCGAAGAAGCTGAGGTTGATCGGTTCTATGAAGACCTACAACACCTTCTAGAACTAACACCAAAAAAAGATGTCCTCTTCATCATAGGGGATTGGAATGCAAAGTAGGAAGTCAAGAAATCACCGGGATAACAGGCAGGCATGGCCTTGGTGTACAAAATGAAGCAGGACAAAAGCTAATAGAGTTTTGCCAAGAGAACATGCTGATCATAGCAAACACTCTTTTCCAACAGCACAAGAGGCGACTCTACACATGGACATCACCAGATGGTCAATATCGAAATCAGATTGATTATGTCCTTTGCAGCCAAAGATGGAGAAGCTCCATACAGTCAGTAAAAACAAGACCTGGAGCTGACTGTGGCTCAGATCATGAGCTGCTTCTTGCAAAATTTCGGCTTAAATTGAAGAACGTCGGGAAAACCACTAAACCGTTCAGGTATGACCTAAATCATATCCCTTATGAATATACAGTGGAGGTGAGGAATAGATTTCAGGGATTAGACCTGACAGAGTGCCTGAGGAACTATGGACGGAGGTCCGTAACATTGTTCAGGAGGCAGCAACTCAATCCATCCCAAAGAAAAAGAAATGTAAGAAAGCAAAGTGGCTGTCTGATGAGGCTTTACAAGTAGCTCACGAAAGAAGGGAAGCGAAAAGCAAGGGAGAAAGGGGAAGATATACCCAACTGAATGCAGAGTTCCAGAGAACAGCAAGGAGAGACAAGAAGGCCTTCTTAAATGAACAATGCAAAGAAATCGAGGAAAACAACAGAATGGGAAAGACTAGAGATCTCTTCAAGAAAATTGGAGATCTCAAGGGAACGTTTTGTGCAAAGACGGGCATGATAAAGGACAAAGAAGGCAGGGACCTCACAGAAGCAGATGAGATTAAGAAGAGGTGGCAAGAATACACAGAAGAACTATACAGGAAAGATCTGAATGTCCCTGATAGCCATGATAGTGCGGTCACTGAACTTGAGCCGGACATCCTCGAGAGTGAAGTCAAGTGGGCCTTAGGAAGCATTAGTAACAACAAAGCTAGCGGAGATGACAGTATTCCAGCCGAGCTATTTAAAATCCTAAAAGATGATGCTGTTAAAGTGCTGCATTCAATATGCCAACAAATCTGGAACACTCAACAGTGGCCGCAAGACTGGAAAAGGTCAGTTTACATTCCAATTCCAAAGAAGGGCAATGCCAAAGAGTGTTCAAACTACCGCACAATTGCGCTCATTTCACATGCCAGCAAGGTGATGCTCAAAATCCTACAAGCTAGGCTTCAGCAGTATGCGAACCGAGAACTACCGGAAGTACAAGCTGGGTTTAGAAGAGGCAGAGGAACTAGAGATCAAATCACCAACATTCGCTGCATCATGGAGAAAGCAAGAGAATTCCAGAAAAACGTCTATTTCTGCTTCATTGACTATGCTAAAGCCTTTGATTGTGTGGATCACAACAAACTGTGGCAAATTCTGAAAGTGATGGGAGTACCAGACCACCTTACCTGTCTCCTGAGAAACCTGTACGAGGGTCAAGAAGCAACAGTAAGAACCAGACATGGAACAACCGATTGGTTCAAAATTGGGAAAGGAGTACGACAAGGCTGCATATTGTCACCCTGCTTATTTAACTTATATGCAGAGTACATCATGAGAAATGCCGGGTTGGATGAATCAGAGGTTGGAATTAAGATTGCTGGGAGAATTATCAACAACCTCCGATATGCAGACGATACCACCCTAATGGCAGAAAGCGAAGAGGATCTCAAGAGCCTCTTGTTGAGGGTGAAAGAGGAGAGTGCAAAAGCTGGTTTGAAACTCAACATTAAAAAAACTAAGATCATGGCATCTGGCCCCATCACTTCCTGGCATATAGAAGGGGAAGAAATGGAAGCAGTGACAGATTTTACTTTCTTGGGCTCCAAGATCACCGCAGACGGTGACTGTAGCCATGAAATTAAAAGACGCTTGCTCCTTGGGAGGAAAGCTATGGCAAACCTAGACAGCATAGTAAGAAGCAGAGACATCACCTTGCCGACAAAGGTCCGTCTAATCAAAGCTATGGTTTTCCCAGTAGTAATGTATGGCTGTGAGAGCTGGACTATAAGGAAGGCTGAGCGCCAAAGAATTGATGCTTTCGAACTGTGGTGCTGGAGAAGACTCTTACGAGTCCCCTGGACTGCAAGGAGATCAAATCAGTCAATCCTAAAGGAAATCAACCCTGAGTGCTCATTGGAAGGACAGATACTGAAGCTGAAGCTCATATATTTTGGCCACCTAATGCGAAGAGAAAACTCTCTGGAAAAGACCCTGATGCTGGGAAAGACTGAAGGCAAAAGGAGAAGGGGACGGCAGAGGATGAGATGGCTAGATAGCATCACGGATGCAATGAATATGAACTTGAGCACGCTCCGGGAGAGAGCGCAGGACAGGAAGGCCTGGCGTGCTATGGTCCATGGGGTCACGAAGAGTCGGACACGACTGAACGACTGAACAACAACAACCTTCAATACATCCGGTGTATTTTCGGGTAAGAATTGCATACAATTCTCAAAACAAAGGCTCTGGAAAAAAGAGCTGGAAGTTTATACATCTGTATTCATGGCACATATGTCTAAACAGGGAAGGAATAAGAGAGGTCAGCAAGCAACGTATTTAGTTTTTGGATGGCAGTAACTTTGGTTTGATTAGAGATTTTCAATTAGATATTTCAAAGCATTTTATAGATCTGAGACATCAATTCCAACTGGAAGGGAGGTAATTCTAACTCTACCCTCACCCTCTTTCACCTGCTAAGGAGGTATAAAAAAATTAAAGTTTAGATTTAAATTTTTAATAAAAATTAAAGTTTAGTCTATCACTTTCAATAGTGATAAAGTACAAATAACTGTATATCACACATGCATGATGTAGCAAAGTTCTTTGTTAATTAGTAATGTACATATAAGAATTTGTGCACTTAGTCTGAAAATGGAATATAAATACCATTGTGATAGTTGGGTTACCAAATAGGTTTAGCAAAATCTATTTTAAATGGGATTTAAGTACCATAGATTGCATCTATAATCCACAATCCAGACAGATTAACACTGTACAGCAAATGGGTCAGTCCACACGATACTTTTATCTCAAAATCTGGCAACTATGGTTTGAATTTGCTCTCCAAACCAGTTTGAAGCTGGAAGCAACTTAAGCTGCCTGTTTGAATATAATAGCAAACAGCAGCTTGCCGCATAGCAAGTAGTAAGTACATAAGTAACGGGAGAGGAGAAGGAAGGGGAGAGGAGAACTTAAAAAGGGGAGAGGAGAAGGAAGCAGGCACGCCTAAAGCTCAGTCATGTAACACAGCAAGCCATGGTTTGGCATTATTAATTCATTTATTTAAATGTATACCCCACCCTTCAAATACATTACCAAGATGGCTTACAATAAAATATTAACAACTCAGTAAAAACCCAATTCAGTAAAATAAGCTAAAATCTATGAGGGTAGCATAAAAATATTCTGTGCAGAACATATGCATGAAAGTTTAAAAGCCAGGAAAAATAAAAAGGTCTCTGTCTAGTGCCAAAAAGACAGAGTGGGTGCCAGGCAAGCCGCTCTGAGTAGAACATTCCAAAGCCAGGGCACCACCCTGGCTCTTTCCCTGGCTACACGCGAACCAACCCACTGTGTCTAGGTAAGAATGGAACCTTCCCATCACTGAACCTCCTTTTCTAACAACAGAAATATATCAAGAAATTGTTCCCTTTCCTAAGAAATTGTTCCTAAGTTCATCAAACTTATTCAAGAATTTATCTGTTTCTGCTTTTCCTTAAGCTAACAAATGGAACCAAGTGGTAGATATACTAGATCCATTTTATGCAGATCATGAGTCAATTCAACTGAGTTTAAATATGAGAAGCTGACTACAACACTATTGGACTTTAAATACTATGGGTTAGATTCAAATGTCCACCTATCCAAAACAGGGCAGGAGAAGCACAAAGGGGATTGTTCCTCCTGTGCTTCTCCTGCCCTGCTTGTTCGGCTAGACAGCCAACTGCGGCTGTCTTGCCGCGGGAGGACGGAGGGGGGAAGGAGACTGCTGTACGACACATAGGATGTGTCATACAGGCAGTTACAATCTCCTTGCCCTGGAATGCCCCCAGCCACGCCCCTTTCCGGTCGCTCCGCACTCTTCTTGTGAGCACGGAGGATGGGGCTGTTCCGCGCTGCCTCCAAGGCACCATGGAAGTGGTAGGAGGTCAGTTCTCCAGGAACCAACCTCGGCGTATGGGTTCCGAGGTCAGTTTCCAGGAAACAACATATCCTATGGCTGTCTAGCAGCCATAGGACTGCTCCCTAAATTGGTTAAAATAGTAATGAGACTGGATTACTAAAGGAGGAAGAAAGGAGGAACAGGTATGTAGCAAGGTATTTTTGCAATGCTCTCTTATGATTAAAACCTCAGGAAAGGCAGAAACGTGTAGAGTACTCTGGGCGGAATCCAACTAGTTTCCCTCTGCCAAAAGAAGGCTTCTATCAGCAGAATGGGGAGGGGTGCGATTTTCAACAATTCCTTGTCCTCCCTGCACCTCCTATGCCCCTCATCTTCTCCAGAAGTTTGGCGGACTCTGTTGTTTTGACTGTTATAAACATTGTAAACATTAAAAAAGAAAGGTGCACCATGTGTTTTATAATTAACAGGTTTAGCTGGGTTAATAAGAGTGTGTGTGTTTTAAATCAAGGATTATTAACTGTTGTGCCAAAGCTTTTGCAACATACCTGTGCCTGGCAGCATGTAGCATTTCTGAAAAGGATCTTAGTAGGATAATAAAAGCGGGATCAATATTTTTATCCTGCAATAAATTAACTTTTGCATAGCAAAATTTTATTAGTTGAACGCCCATTGCTTTCATATAGCCATTGTCAACTTTTTGTTGTTGAATTCTTTCCATTTAGAGCCAATCTAAACATTAAGGTAATACAGCTGAAAAAGGCAGCCATGTGTCCAACTCTCCCCTCCTTAACATTTAGTATAACTTAGCAGTGCCTTGATGTCACTGTGTGGTGTATTTCCCCAGCCCCCTCAAGCAGGAGCCAATGATATGGATCAGGCTCAAGGAAATGCAGAGGCTGTGATGTCAAGATAAGTGTAAGTTATACTAGACACTGGTGATGGGAGAGCCTGTGTACCTGGCTGTTGTCTTCAGCAGCAGCCAACCATTCATCACAACATCTAGTTTGGACCTTGCCCGTCAGCTGAGAACACCTTGTTTTCTACCCAAAGGCCTTCTTCCATCTCTGTGCTGCCACTGTATGTCGCATTCATAGGCTCAGTTTGCACATAATGCTAAATGACAGTTTACTGTTACAAGCACAAGCCTCCAACTAATGTGATCTCCCCTCAGTTTCTCTGGCACAGCCCTGAGAAGGAGATCAAAAGCACTTATTTCTATTTTCAACAAAGCATGATTTATTATGTCTGAAGCAGAACTGTGGTTTGTCATAACTATAGTTATTGAAACTAACCAAGATCATAAACCATGGTTTGAAGTTGGTTTATTTCAATAAACTACAGTTCACATGAATCAGTTTGTCCAAGTTCAAACATAACAACAAATCATGGCTGCTTGAAAATGGAACTACATGCTCTTGAACTCCTCCTTGTAGCTGCGCCAGAGGAAGGGAGGGGCGTGCACAAGTACAAGACTCGTGCATTTTACACTAAGCTATTGTTTATCATTACTTTCAAACACAGCCATAGATGATTCTCCTAGCATTTTCAAGAAGTTAAGGATTTGTAATTTCTGTCAGCTTTAGCTCCTGGAAGTCTTGTAGCATCCTTGAAAGGAATAGTACACCTTATTTTGGGAAAGCGTGCATTAGCAGCTTTAGTAATAAGTGCAAAGGTTTGATATTATCACTGCTCAGTAGTGCAATCATATTGTAACATTAGCCTATAAGGCTTTTATGAAACACAGGATGACCATCTCCTAATAATTATGATTTGTGACTTCTGTATGTTACCCTTCTTGTTAGCTAGCCTGTGTCATCAACCATTTGTTCAAAGCAACTAAATGTTTAAGCATGTATTCATAGGCTTACTTATCTTTAAACTGCATTCTTTCAATTATTACATTAACTGATGATAGTTCCCACACACTACGTGTTTCTAAATTTACACAGCACGTTCCATTATTCTGGCACTAAGCAGAATGAAGTGGCTGAAGGTTATATTTAGCATAGAACCAAGTGTTCAAAGTGATGGAAGGGCAAAATAATTAGTAAATGCTCTATAAGAACATACAGCTTGAAGGCAGATATATGGACAAAGACACTTTTCTTAAATGGCCAGAGACCATAGAAGAGCCTTCCCCAACCTGTTGCCTTCCAGACGTGTTGGACTACAACTCCATTGAAAAGATGAAGCATGGCTAAAATGTCAAACTGTTACAATCTATTCATCCACCAATGAATAAAAATCTCGTTCTGTGAGCTGGGATCCCAATTTCCCCATGCATGGGCATAAGCAGCAGCCCTTGTGTCTCATGGAGTGCTGCCCCAACTTTGAAGGGGAGGAGTTGCAACTGGAATCAGAGTGCTAAAAACTCCTGTGCACAAACAGAATACTGCCTGCAGCTTACTGGATCCCACCCGTTCTTAACAGCAGGAAAGTGGATCCAATGGTGTCATTCCATTGATGGAACTGCTTCTGTCAAGAGAACCAGGAGTGGGGTGACTCTCCCTCCCCTCATGTGCCTTCAAAATTTGCTCCAGAAGGCTGGGAAACCCTCCAAAGCAGCACAAAGCTCTATAGCGGGGAGGAGAGAGGAATGACATCCCTCTGCACTAGCAGACATCTGCTAGCATGACGTTGGATTTAACTCATAACATTTCAAAACATTCCCATCCCTAAAACATGTAATTACTGATTTTAGTAAGCGTCATGCTAAATGCTAAACAGTAAATGTTGACACTATAGGTAAAATTTGAGAAGCCAGGAACAAATTCTGACATTTTCCTTCAAACAGCAAAGTCAATTGAGTATCTTTGGTAAACAGCCAAATTTAATCATCACTTCCATCATTTACCTGCAAAGGACACTTAACATGGCATGGGGATGTCAAAAACAAGCTTCATTTCTGACATTCGTCAATTCATTTCAAGAAACACCAAGAGAAAAAAAAGGCTGAGCTAGTAAGAGATTGTGTGCTTATGCCACCCACCAACTTTAAATATTATTTACTTAGTCAGGGAGCATTGCCACCTGCCTAGTCTGGAAATGCCTACTCTGTCCTGATAAATGCTGACATCCACCTTACATGGGATAATTTGTAATGAAACTGGAACTTCTAAAAAATGTAGTCAGTTGTTCACAAAATATACCTTAAAATTAATTTAATGTTCATAGGTTCTTGAAACATACCAGTGAATGTCAGAAACGACTGTATAAAGACATCTATACCTATGCCATGGCAAATTTCATCCTTTACCAGTCAATAATGGAAATGAGGATGGAATTTGCTACTTTACTCAAAATACAGAAGTGGCCTTACCAAAAAAAATGGTTTGGTGTGTGTGGGGTCTTTTTTACATTTTCCAATAGCCTCCTAATTTTTTAGAACACCAAGTTCATCAAGTTTCACATGCACTGCAACTTGATTAAATATGCAATAGATAAAGCATTCTTCATTCTTTTCTCTCTCACACAGATAGTAAATCTTGAGTGCCAAATTCCAGCTGAAATGGAAGAAAAAGCATCTCCAATACCTCAACAGAGAAAAAAAATCCTGCTTAAGCTTGAAAAGTCACATTTTTATTAATTTATTTGCAATTGTTGTCCTTAGAATGAGTTTGAAATTCACCTTCCTCCAATTATTCAGAATATATTGCCCACCTTTCAAAAAGTGATGTGAATAATGTGACACTGTTTTGGACTCCACATTGTTCCATTCCTTGAGCAAAGCACCATTTACGTACTTTCCTTTGCTAGTACGTAAGTCATTTTGATAACCCAGTTGTCAGTTGTTTCTCAGGAATTGAAATTTCTGGAGCATACCCTTAACAATAAAAATATGTCTTCAGACTTGTTTTAAAAGAGTAACGCCACAGACAAAATCATGATAAACAGGAATTTTCTGCTTCAAAACACATTATAAACATGTCCTCAGACATGCTAGAATGAGAGCAAATGGGACCTCAGAGCATTCAAGAATGTGTTTTCTTAGAAATGTATTATCAATATTTTGTGAAGTATTTATTGCTTATAGCAGCATGGAAATATAAGCATGACAGGTTATTATTTTGCATATTTAACCAGCCTATTCTAAACATTTTACAATTCATGGTGAACTTCAGAGGATCCCCAAATGACCTCATCCCTATGAAAAGTGAGTCTTGCGAACTTGCGTCCCAGATAATAGCTGGATAAACTAGACATTCGTATGCTATCTTATTTAGAACAAACTAGAGAGGAACCCATACCATTGCCCTAAATTAGGTCCAGAGATTTGTTCTGAAATACAGTGAAAAAGCTCATTATTAGGAAATAACTATGTTTAGTTTTCCTATTACATCGGACAGTATCCACTGTGCCTCTGCTTTGTGTGTTGTGCTAGAGGGACCTGCTTCTAGTGCAACAGGAACCTACCTCCACTGATCTATCCCATTCTGGAAATAAGCACTTTAGCTTGTCTCCGGTTGCTTTAGGAAGCACCAGCTTCCGGTTGCACCACTGGTGGGTCCCACTGGTGCACAGGCAGCACTGGATACTGCCCATTATATGCATTTTTAAAAAATAAACAAATCTCATAACCACATAGTACAGTGAAGTAGTCACAAACGATGGGAGCGATAACTCCGTGTAGCAAATAGTTCACCCACATAGGAAGAAACCTGAATGTGCAAAACATCACGTTACGCTGGTGCTTAGCTACTAGTATGTTTTTGGACCCAATACAGTGTGCTGGACTTGAGCTATAAAGCCCTAATTAGGCTAGCTCCTGAGTAACTCAGGAACCATCTGGTCCTATGTGGATTTTCCTGTAGCTTAAAACCAGCTCAGGAGACCCTGCTGGTAATTGCTTTACAAAAGCAACAGTCATTGTAGCAAGAAAATGAAAATACTCCTGCAAAAGAAGGCTAGTCTTTAAAATTCAGTTCATGGACTATTTGTACAGGAAAACCACAATCAATACCAGAGACTAGAGTGCAGCTATTGTAACAAAACTCCTTCAACAGAAAGAACGGACAGCAGTTCAGTTGTATTTTCCAAATAAGCAGTCACATATAGAGCAATATGCAAAACAGAAAGATGTACCCCATCAGATAAACAACAAACATCAGCGTTGGAGTCTTGAAACAGGTATAAAATACTCCAAGACATAACTATTCTGAGGCTCCAATTTTGTTTTTTAAAGTGCACAAAATTAACCTCCCTCCATACAAGCTGACAAACAAAGAAATCTTCCATTAACTACCATTTCCCATTTTGTCTGAACTAGGAAACTATGGTTAGCAACTATGAAACATCCAGGATATTAAACCATGATTTGTTGTTGTTTTAATACCCTGGCTTGTTCTGACGCTGTTAACCATAGCTCCCCAGTTCAGAGGAAAGAGGAACCCATGGTTAATGGAGGTCTTCCTGGTTTGTTTGCCACCTTGCATGAAGGGGCCGCACACAGATGAAAGGCCCATTCACATCTCAGCTTATTAAGCCAAGGTATGATCGATCACCTGAACTCTGGGTTAGGGTGACTAGCATCCTTTTTTGCGAACCACAGCATCCCAAACTAAGATGTTTTTCCTTCAATAAATCTTATGTATGATGTTTTTCCTTCAAAGAAATCTTGATGCTTTGGCTAATAAATACCTTCCAGTAATAAACTTTTCAGGAGTGATCTTGCATTTTATATTATGCAAAGAAGGGTAAAGATTTTAAAGAAAGGTTTTATAGCTCCTGATGTTTCCCATTGCAAACTTGCCAAGAGTCAAAGAGCTACAAACAGGGTTTGGTTTTTTTGCTTCTTTGAAATCTTCCATTGTTTCAGTATAGAGAACTTATAATAAGAAGCACCCTGCATTACACTCAGGTTTATAGACCAATAAAAAGGGATCTGTTTATCTGATTTGCTCACCACACCCAGGGACCAGTACAGCAACCACCTTTGAGACAAGAATTCATTTGACTGTGGAAAAACAGCTACCTTAAATATGTACATGTAGAAGGCATTTTGGGTTTCCCAGTAGATGTCAATACTGGCTCTAATTTACTCATTTTACTATAGTGACTATGAAGTTATGAATGAGAAGAACGGAAAAGTTTCACAGAACTGCAGTTTCACATTTCCTTCAAGCCTTGAATCCCAGCAGTGCAGCAAAATGTAGCAGATTGATCTCGTGGATTTTAAAGCCCAAGTCTCCCTGGGTTGGGCGAGAAGACACCACACTTCCCAGCCCAAGGCGACACCTTGAAAGCAGCCATCTCAGAGGAGCAGGCTACTTCTCTAGCCGTAATCATCTACAAATCCCCTGTGCCTTGTCGAAAGAATAGAAGATGGCCACGTTGCTACTCATTTGTAGTGCAAGGCCCAGACATCTTTCCTCCTGTGAAGGGGATATCGCATTTTTCCAGCAACATTTTGTACCTAAGGAATTAGCATTTCCCCTCTTGCTTCTATAGCAATTGCTGCGCAGAATATTGGCCACGCAAGTGTCACAGACATAGACTAGATACCGCGCACAACATGAACAGCGAGAGATAGCGGAACAGTACCCACGCTGTTAATGTTTATTTGCATTTTACAGCTTTGCGATTCCAGCACAGGGACATGCCTCCAGCTTTAAAAGCAAAAAGTGACACATGATCAAGGCTATTATTTCCCCTCATCGTTCTTCGAACCTCTGGTTTCATTTTTTTCATTGCTTTTTTTCAGCATGGGCTTCCCCCTTTCCTGCACCATACTGATGTAGCAAGATTTTTTAAAAGGGAAGCAGCCATCCTGCTGTCTCCCCACTACGTTCACCCCTTTCATCCAAGCAAGGCTATTGACTTCTTCATTGTATGTGCATAAGGTTCTGCTGTGTTCCAGAACAGAGGCATGGACTTTCACGCTAAGGCAAAATGAGATTGGGCATGCTTTGCAGTCATGTAGGGAAGGCCTTACCACCACTGACTCACCCACAGCTGGATGGCTAGTGAAATGTTTGCTATTTTTATGATACGCCATAACCTGCAGAAGTAACACCCACTGCTCCACAAATAAAAGAAGTTCCTGCTCTATTAAGTCAAGTTCAGCTGAAACTTTTCCATTTCTGAAAATGCTAATTTGCATCTTCCATTTAGCCTAGTATATCTGGGCTACAAACAGAACTCCACTCTGTTAAGCATAATGAAATACTAACAGGGGTGCTGACAATGTCAACTTGAGACTTGCTTTCTTGCCAACTTTTGAGGGACCAAGACATTTGTAACATGCATGAACTCCATGTGTTACTTCCCCCTGCCCCCTAAAAGAGCATAACATTGGATATATCTAATCAGCAAAAAAATGTATTTTAAAATTTTCTATTTCGAGTTTTTATTAAAATGGGCATGTATTCTAATCTTTGTAAATTATATAAATGCAGCTTAATTGTGGCAGCTTGCTCTACTACTACAAGTCAAATAAAGCCTTCTCTAAAGCTGCTTTAAAACACACCTTGTATTGTAAAACACACGCCATTAAAGCCAAGTCAGCAACTCAGCTCTAGATTAAGAGCCACTTTCTGACAGTATTCCTATACAGTTTTCTCGGAGCTAAATGGGGTGGGGTGAGGAACCCAGATGGCTAATGCCAACAATTTTCTATTACAACAAGCCATTGTAAGATTGGATTAGAGGCAGAATGGTTTTGCAAAAGGGAAAAAGCTTTGGCTAATCACTTCTATTCAGTTTCAATGTGTAGATCAAACGTGTTCCAGACATGTCTGCATTACAGTTTCTCAGTCCAAAAACATCCTGCTTTCAGTGCCAACACCATTACATCCTGTGTGTACTTTAACTCTAGAACAGGTCACCATAATTTGCACTATTTATTTCTAGGTTAAAATGTACTGTGAACTTCTTCTTGTTCTTCTTCCTCTTCATGAACTGAGCAAATTGTTCTGAAGTCATTACACAAGCCTAATGGTATTCAAATGAGTAACTGCATGCCACTGAAAGAACCCTGCTTCCAAATCCATTCCTCCAAAGTCCAAGTATATACAAAAGAAGCTCTACAACCCCACCTATTGGATATTTTAAAATGTAATTAGACAGCAAACCAGGGCCATACATGGCATCTATTAAAGCAGGGATGGGCAACCTGTGGCCCTCCAGATGTTTTGGCCTACAACTCCTATGACCCTTCACCATTGACTATGCTGACTAGAGTTGATGGGAGTTGCAGGCCAAACAACTGGAGGGTCACAAGTTTCCCACCCCTGCATGAAAGGGATGATAAACTGAACAATTATATAGCCGAGTAGCAAGTTTGGGAGAAGTTCCTTTTCAACCCATTTTAAGTACCATATCCCACCAATGTTGGACTAATCCCTCTCGCTCTTCAAGCTTTATATGCAAAATTGAAATGCATAATCGCCAACCCCATGGACACAATTTAAAATGCCATCAGACTGTCTTACTAGGGATGCCATCCTAAGCACACTTAATTAAAAACACAAGTTGATATCAATGGAAGGGCCATAGCTCGGTGGTAGAGCACATGCTTTGCATGCAGAAGGTCCCAGGTTCAATCCCCAGCTTCTCCAGGTAGGGCTGGGGAAGTCTCCCAACTGAAAACCTAGAGAGCCACTGCCAGCCAATGCAGACAATACTGAGCTAAATGGATCAATGGTCTAACTCGGTATATGACCATATACTGAGCCTCCTATGACCATACTTCCACTAACAGGGCAATAGAATCTGGAACATGTTCCAGTGTTATTAAAGATGTCAGATTTCCACAGGATATAGTACAATAACTATCAACCTCTTTTGAGAACTGCAGGAGAATTCCAGAGGGCTAAAATGTATGCTCCATATTGACCCCTAAATTCTCACCTTTGCCAACCACAGTATTAGAATATCCACTGCACATAGGCTGAGTGTTTCGCCAAGTCTACAGAGAGCCAGAAGTCATGGCTAATGACTGTGAAAATGTGTAATTTGTGTCGGTAGAGGTGATAATTGAATTGTTAGCATTACAACTTTTCACTGCTGATCAATGATACCAGCAGGAACATTCAAGCTAAGTGCTCATCAAAAGATGCTAAATTACATTTGCCTCCGTGCCATTATTATAACAATTGCTTACTACATTTACCTCATAGCTGTAGATGTAGGCAAGTGTGAAATGAATTCACTTAGAACAAGTACACCAAGCAGAACTTTGCTAACTGGATGTCACCCAGCTCTGAATGCATTCATAGCTGGCTTTACTGTAATATTTATCAAGCACTTTCTGCGTGCAAAGTGCTTTAAAGCTGCTCTTCAGAACCATCACAACCATTTTTCTATTATTCTATTATCACAATCTATTTTTTCACATTTTAAAGATATGGAAAAGAGAGCTGAGGAAATTGCCCATGACAACTGCGGGGGAGAGGGGAGGAAAAGGGAAAGAGAGAAAAAGGTCATGACTAAAGCTGGAATTTTAAACACGAGGTATAAGCTCAACCACACTGGCAACTAATGGCCCACAACTGTGTCTCAAATATAGACCTACAAAATCTACAGTGCCCAGAACCTGCTATTTTGATCCACTACACTGATGATACAATGATATGTAGCTATGGCAAGGGCTGGAGCTCAGTGGTAAAGGACATACTTTGAATCTGGGACATTTTGCATGCAATCCCAGACACCTTCAGTGTATTTATTTAATATAAATACACATTAATGTATCTGGTCCTTCCTCTCTGGCAGGTACCAGAGGGTAGCACTGGGAGAGAAGGTTTCGGACCCATGGCCGCTCACTTGTGGGGTGCCACAAGGTTCCATCCTCTCTCCGATGCTATTTAACATCTATGTGAAGCTGCTGGGGGCTATCATCAGGAGGTTTGGGGTGCGGTGTCATCAGTATGTGGATGACACGCAGCTCTACCTCTCGTTCAAATCTTCACCAAGGTTGGCCGTAGAATCCCTGTCCAAATGTCTGGAGACGGTGAGTGGATGAATGGGGAGGAACAAGCTGAAGCTGAACCCTGACAAGACCAAGGTACTTTTGGTGGGAGACAAGAGGAGGTTGGGGGATGTTGACCTGGTATTGAATGGGGTACGGTTACCCTTGAAAGACCAGGTCTGCAGCTTGGGAGTCATCTTAGACTCTCAGCTGTCCATGGAGGCTCAGGTGTCAGCTGTGAGCCGGACAGCGCTGTACCAACTCCATCTGATACGGCGGCTGCACCCCTACCTTCCCGACCATCTGCTCCCATCGGTAGTACATGCACTGGTCTCCTCTCGTTTAGACTACTGTAATGCGATCTACGTGGGATTACCCTTGAAGACGGTTTGGAAGCTGCAGCTGTTACAGAACGCAGCGGCTCGCCTGATTAAAAGCAGCCGCCGGCGAGATCACATCACTCCAGTGCTGAAGGAGCTGCACTAGCTACCAGTTGTTTTCCAGGCCATATTCAAGGTGTTGGTTTTGACCTTTAAAACCCTATATGGTTCTGGCCCAGCCTATCTCAAGGAGCGCCTCCAGCAACACCAGATAGGCTGCTCAACAACATCAGCCTCGGATGGCCTTCTCTCTGTCCCATCAGCCAGGACAGCTAGGCTGGTGAGGATGACGGAGAGGGCCTTCTCTGTGGTGGCCCCCACTCTGTGGAACTCCCTCCCTAGGGAACTCCGCCATGCCCCTCTTTAATGAGCTTCTGCCATGCATTAAAAACATGGTTGTTCAGGCAGGCATTTGGGGTGGGCTAGGGTAATTTTTAGAAATGTGATGTTTAAAATGTTGAATTTTATGGTATAAACTGTTTTTATTGTTGTACATCGCCCAGAGTGGCTGGGTGACCGGCCAGATGGGCGATTAATAAATTTAATAAATAAATGAATAAATAAAATTAAGACATTTATTTACAAGCCTTCATCCTGTTATCATCCTGTTCAGGATGGTGTACAGCCAATAATACTGATAATAAAAACAACAAGACACAGATAAAATCCTTAAAAACTCAAATTCACAAGAGTGTTTAATGCCTTGGTGGCATGCAAAAAAACATTTTTGCATGCCACCTGCAATGTGGGCACAGGTGGGAATCTCTTGGGAGGACATTCCACCACTAAGGCAGCACTGCTGAGGCGGCCCTCTCCTTTCTTGTTAAGTAGCAGACTTCCGGTAAAGGAGGTACCTGGAGCAGGACCTCGGCAGAAGATCTTAATGCATGGGCAGGCTGATACTGAGCAGAGGCATTCCCTCAGGTATCTGGGTACCAACCTGTTTAGGGCTTCAAAGGTAAGGATAAGCACCTTGAATTGGGCCTGTAAGTAAACAGGTAGCCAATGCAGTTCTTTTAAGACTGGCGTAATACGTATACACCTGGCCATATCAATCAAAAGTCTGGTAGACAAATCCTGCAACAGTTGAAGCTTCTGTGTCATCTTCAAGGGCAGCCTCACATATAACCCACTGTAGTAATCCAACCAGGAGGTTACTAGAGCACAGATGACCATGGCTAGACCACCCCTGCACAGAAACAGCCACAGCTGGCAAACCAAGCAAAGTGGATGGAAGGCACTCTGTGCCACCAGGGCCTCCAGGGACCAAGAGTACTTCCAACTTTCCAACCTTGGAGTGGGGTGCCACCCCATCCAAAACAGATTACGCACCAATCCCCCAGACCCAAGAGCCACCTAGCCACAGTTCCTTTGTCTTGCCAAGATTCAGGATCAGTTTATTGGTCATCATCCAGCCCATTGTTCAGCGCCTTCACAGTCTCACCCGACACAGAGATGCCAAGGAGAAAGCATGGGGCGTTATCAGCATACTGATGGCACCCTCACGCCCAGGATGACCTCACCCAGCAGCTTCACAGAGATCAGGAATGGGCAATTTCTGGGCACTGGGAGTCTGAATTGCCCCACCCCCAGAACCCAATGGGGGCTGCACCAAAACCACTGCCAAATTTGCCTCCTGGAGACTTCCAGGAGCACAATTCTGCTTGCAAACAAGGCACATGCTCCTTGTGCACCTCATTTCCTTGCAAAATCATTTGCTGCAGCCGCAAATGCAGAGGCAGCAGGGGGCCGCAAAAGCAGCCAGGGGGGCCACACGCTGCCCACCATGATATAGATATTAAAGACCATGGGGTATAAGATGGAACCTTAAGGGACCCATAACACAAATACCATGGGGTTCAATAACCCTACCACCACCACCAAATATGCTGCTTTCTGGAACCGACCCTGCAGGTAAACTGTCAGGTAGCAGGTGATGGGAAAGACATCTGTCAGAGACCTTGAAGAACTGCTGCCAGTCAGCATCAACAGTTCTGAGCTGGATGGCCACAGTGGTCTAAAATGAATTCTTATGTCCATATTCAAGGGATTTGACTGAGATAAAGGGATTCATAACTACTTTAATTCAAGCTGATGTATCCCAATATGAACTGTACTGAAATGTCCTTGTCCGCTATTACTTTTCCTACAGAAGTGACTTTCTTCCATTTAGCTGCATAGCCATTAGAACAGTAACTCCCAAACTGTGTGCTAGGGCACACTAACTGTGCCATGGGAGAGAACTGCTAGCGTGCCAATAATTAAAGGCTCCCATGAGCCCAAAATACCCACTAATAGAGGAGGCTTTCTCTACATCTCTTTTAGCCTTCACTCTTTTCACTCAGCCTCCTCAGAGGCAGGTAATTTAGCCGAGTCTGCAATAGGACAGATCACGTAATTCGAATCCTATGCAAAGTTGCATAGGATATGACTTCTCTGAATGAGTCTCTGCTCTGAGCTTTACCTTTCTAGTCAGGAGACACAGGAGGTGTCATGGGCCCAATCTTTCAAGCACACACTCTGGCATTCTGACACAGGTCACCTCAAACGAGTAGGAGTCTTTTATTGTGGCAAATCCCACAGTGAAAGCTTAATGGTTACACCCTTCAGAAATCATATAACTGGTGACAGTTAGCTATAGGCTCCATAAGTAATTCCAAAACAATCCAAAGCTAATAACTATAACCGTGTCAGAGGTCCCTACAACTTGGTTTCCCCATTGCAATCACTACGGCTCGGAATACAGGGCAAAGGGCTTGAAAGATTCCTGAAGTAATCCATCCCAGGCAATCCAAGACAAGGGTTCTAGAAAATGACCTAAACAAATCCACACAAGCAGAGATTTAGTCCAACCTTGAAATCCTCATTGGAACCTCTGGTGCTGCATGGGTCAAGGCCTATCAAATCCACGAGTCAAAAGATACATATAAGAGTAAGTCCAGAATAACCCTACACGTCCAGAGATTTCAACGACCACAGCTTCCACTTCAGTATCTCCAGGCTACATGGGTCCAAATCCATAGCAAACAAGAATTCAAGGTCTATGAAAAGTATAGCAGTACTTTTCATGGCAGGTTCTTAACACAAAGTTCAAAAAGACAAGGGTCCAAATTGGATGAGGAGTTCAGTGAAGAGTGCCTCAAGAGGCTCAGACAGCAGTAAGTCCAAACAGAGAGGATTTGGGGCAGTAAAGAGGAGAATGTTCCTAGCAACAGCTTCCAATCTGGGCATCTGCTTAAAAGCAAAGGTGTGGCTGCAATAGCCCTCCTCCTGAACAACGAACAAGGGATTTTAGTCCATTAACGAGGCCCCTGTCCAAACAGGGCACCTCCATTCTGTCCTTCAGGACTGACAGTTCAACCTGTGTGACACCTTCAACCCCCCACCCCCACCCACTTCCTTCCCTGTCAAGGCAAAAGCTAGTAGCTGAATGGGAGTAAATTAACTCCCGCCTGCTTTCCTCAGAGAACAATGACAGAGAGACGCTCATGCTGATTCTGACAATCCACAGGCTGAACAGGCCCAAACCCTTCTGGACCACTTCTGATCAGATTCTGGCTATAAACTATAAGGCCCACTGCAACACTGGAGCTGGGCCACAACAGGAGGTGAGTAATTCTGACACTTTCAAGTCGTAGAAGTCTTTGGGAGTGTTCAAATGAAGTGTACCTCCAATTTTAATTAAGCGGGGGGAAGTGTGCCTCAACTCACTGCCAGCTCCAGGTTTTTGAGGAACTCTGGGCATGACACTCTCAATGGGCCCCCTCCCCTCCCTTCTCACTGCCATTGTCACCAGCTGCAATTGCTCATCTTCTTTCTCATCATTGCTCCCACTTACCAGCTTGACAAGCAGAGAGCCGTGAGCAAGTAGGCAGGGGCATCTACTGCTCCTCCTCCTCTTCACCACCATTGTCTGGGCCAGGGCGAGAGGCAGGTTGCAATGGTGAAGGGGAAGAGTAACTCCAGACCCACCCTTGATGCTGGCCCTGCCTCAGCTGATAAGACATTTGGAAAAACAACACGTTCGAGGAAGGTGTAGGACAGAAATGAAATTAAAAGGGATAGAAAAGCACCTATACAGAGAGGGACCACTAACCCATCTTGCTCAGTGTTATCTACATTGTCCGGAAGCAGTTCCCCAAGGTTTCAAACAAAACTCTTTCCCAGCCCTACCTGTCAGGGATTGAATCTGGGATGTCAGGGAGTGTACCGGGGACCTTTTGCATGCAAAAGCATGTGCTCTTTAAGGGGCCAGAGCCCAGTGGTAGAGCACATGCTTTAAATGCAGAAGTTCTCAGGTTCAATCCTGCTGCCCAGGTTTTCCAGGCATCTCCAGGTAGAGTCAAAGAAGTCACTGGTCTCAAATCCCGGAGAGCCACTGGCAGTCATTGTAGCAGGGGTGGGCAATTTCTGGCTCTCCAGATGATTTGGCTTACAACTCCTATTATGCCTTACCATTGGCTATGCTGGCTAGGGCTTATGGGAGTTGTAGGCCAAAACATCTGGAGGGCCACAAGTTGCCCACCCCCGGTGTAGACAATACTGGCCAAAAGGAAACCTGAGCTCTGAAGGAGAATGGTTGTGTACAGCAAAGAAACCAGAAGCTTGCTGCAGCGTCACAGAGGGAGCATGATATCACCATGGAACCCAGACAACATCACAGAACTGAGCAGGACTCTATCGAGAATTACAGTGTCAGCATATTGTATGGGGAGTGATATGGGATTCTAAACTCATCATATATTGAGGGGAAGTTACTTATTTTTTATGAAGTTGCTTAAACCTAGAGGGTTTGGCTTTCAAATCCTCATCTCAGATCACTACACAATCAAACCATGGCTACCGCTTAGCCCACCACCATGGAATCTGGCTTGAAAAAGTACTGGTTATACTCTCGCCTTTTTCTCCTATCAGCAGAAGGAGCATGGATCTATCACCCAGCAACTACCAGCTCCTAGCCTGGTCTCCTTCAAGGGCTGTACTAATTCCAGCAGCTCAGCCTCATTCCCTTCCCCTGGGGCTCCTTAGTGGGAGTGGAGGCCAAACAGCTATGCCAAAGGGTATCAACCGGGGGGAAAACAAGAGAAGGGCAGGAAACTCCACCTACATGATCCTGGCCCGCACAGAAGCCACATCGTTTTTGTCCCTCAAACTGATTTTTAAATGCAATTTTATTGGAAGAGTTTTTGTAAGCTGCTTATAAAATGAATGAATAACGCTAGCAACCTCCAGCAAAGGAGATAGTTACCTTGTCGTTGTGCTGGAACTTGAGCACCTCAATGATGCCATGAGCTAAACCGTGAAGGGACACCCAAGACGGGAAGGTCATGGCAGAGAGGCCAGACTAAATACGATCCCTGGGGAAGGAAATGCCAACCCACCCCAGTATTCTTGCCATGAAAACTAAATGGATCAGTACAACCAGAGATATGTCGGTATACCATCAGACGATGGGGCTCCCAGGTCAGAAGGTGGTCAAAATGCTACTTGGGAGGAACAGAGGATAAGTTCAACTAGCCCCAGATGTGATGACGCAGCTAGCTCAAAGCTGAAAGGACGGCTAGTGGCCAACGGTGCTGGTGGTGAACGACGAATCCGATGTTCTAAAGATCAACACACCATAGGAACCTGGAATGTAAGATCTATGAGCCACGGCAAATTGGATGTGGTTATTGGGGAGATGTCAAGATTAAATATAGACATTTTGGGTGTCAGTGAACTGAAATGGACTGGAATGGGCCATTTCACATCAGATGACCACCAGATCTACTACTGTGGACAAGAGGACCACAGAAGAAATGGAGTAGCCTTCAAAATTAATAATAAAGTGGCTAAAGCAGTGCTTGGATACAATCCAAAAAATGATAGAATGATCTCAATTCGAATTCAGGGTAAGCCATTTAACATCACAGTGATCCAAATATACGCCCCAACCACAGATGCTGAAGAAGCAGAAGTAGATCAGTTCTATGAGGATCTGCAGCACCTACTGGATAGTATGCCAAAAAAAGATGTTATTTTCATCACAGGAGACTGGAATGCTAAGGTGGGTAGTCAAACGACACCTGGAATTACAAGCATGGTCTGGGAGAACAAAATGAAGCGGGACATAGGCTGATAGAATTTTGCCAAAAAAACTCACTGTGCGTAACAAACACTCTCTTCCAACAACTTAAGAGATGACTTTATACATGGACTTCACCAGATGGTCGACACCGAAATCAGATGGACTACATCCTTTGTAGCCAAAGGTGGCGGACATCTATGCAGTCGGTAAAAACAAGACCTGGAGCTGACTGTCGTTCAGATCACGAACTTCTTATTGCACAATTTAGAATCAGACTAAAGAGAATAAGGAAGGCCCACAGATCAGTTCGATATCAGCTCACGAATATTCCTCATGAATATGCAGTGGAGGTGAAGAATAGATTTAAGGGACTAGATTTAGTAGATAGGGTCCCGGAAGAACTATGGACAGAAGTTCACAACATCGTTCAGGAGGCGGCAACAAAAAACGTCCCAAAGAAAAAGAAAACCAAGAAGGCAAGATGGCTGTCTGCTGAGACAATGGAAGTAGCCCAAGAAAGAAGGAAAGCAAAAGGCAACAGTGATAGGGGGAGATAAGCCCAATTAAATGCAAAATTCCAGAGGTTAGCCAGAAGAGATAAGGAATTATTTTTAAACAAGCAATGCGCGGAAGTGGAAGAAGATAATAGAATAGGAAGGACAAGAGACCTCTTCCAGAAAATTAGAAACATCGGAGGTAAATTCCAGGCAAAAATGGGTATGATCAAAAACAAAGATGGCAATGACCTAACAGAAGCAGAAGAGATCAAGAAAAGGTGGCAAGAATATATGGAAGATCTGTAAAGGAAGGATAATAATATCGGGGTTAGATTTGACGGTGTGGTCAGTGAGCTAGAGCCAGACATCCTGAAGAGTGAGGTTGAATGGGCCTTAAGAAGCATTGCTAATAACAAGGCGGCAGGAGATGACGGTATCCCAGCTGAACTGTTTAAAATCTTGCAAGATGATGCTGTCAAGGTGATGCATGCCATATGCCAGCAAATTTGGAAAACGCAAGAATGGCCAACAGATTGGAAAAGATCAACCTATATCCCCATACCAAAAAAGGGAAGCACCAAAGAATGTTCAAACTATCGAACAGTGGCACTTATTTCACATTCCAGTAAGGTAATGCTCAAGATCTTACAAGGTAGACTCCAGCAATTCATGGAACGAGAATTGCCAGATGTACAAGCTGGGTTTAGAAAAGGCAGAGGAACTAGAGACCAAATTGCCAATATCTGCTGGATAATGGAGAAAGCCAGGGAGTTTCAGAAAAACATCTATTTCTGTTTTATTGACTATTCTAAAGCCTTTGACTGTGTGGATCATAACAAATTGTGGCAAGTTCTCAGTGGTATAGGAATACCAAATAATCTTGTCTGCCTCCTGAGGAATCTGTATAACGACCAAGTAGCAACGGTAAGAACAGACCACGGAACAACGGACTGGTTTAAGATTGGGAAAGGAGTACGGCAGGGTTATATACTCTCACCCTACCTATTCAACCTGTACGCAGAACACATCATGCGACGTGCTGGGCTTGATGAAGCCAGGGCTGGAGTTAAAATCGCTGGAAGAAACATTAACAATCTCAGATATGCAGAAGATACCACTTTGATGGCTGAAAGCGAGGAGGAGCTGAGGAACCTTATGACGAAGATGAAAGAAGAAATGGAAAAAGCTGGATTGCAGTTAAACCTCAAAAAAACCAAGATTATGGCAAACAGCTTGATTGATAACTGGCAAATAGAGGGAGAAAACGTGGAGGCAGTGACAGACTTCGTATTTCTAAGCGCAAAGATTACTGCAGACGCTGACTGCAGCCAGGAAATCAGAAGACAGTTACTTCTTGGGAGGACAGCAATGACAAATCTTGATAAAATGGTGAAGAGCAGAGACATCACACTGACAACAAAGGTCCGCATAGTTAAAGCAATGGTATTCCCCGTAGTAACCTATGGCTGTGACAGCTGGACCATAAGGAAGGCTGAGCGAAGGAAGATAGATGCTTTTGAACTGTGGTGCTGGAGGAAAATTCTGAGAGTGCCTTGGACTGCAAGAAGATCAAACCAGTCCATACTCCAGGAATAAAGCCAGACTGCTCACTTGAGGGAATATTAAAGGCAAAACTGAAGTACTTTGGCCACATCATGAGAAGACAGGATACCCTGGAGAAGATGCTGATGCTAGGGCAAGTGGAAGGCAAAAGGAAGAGGGGCCGACCAAGGGCAAGATGGATGGATGATATTCTGGAGGTGACAGACTCAACCTTGGGGGAGCTGGGGGTGGCGACGGCCGACAGGAAGCTCTAGCGTGAGCTGCTCCATGAAGTCACGAAGAGTCAGAAGCGAATGAACGAATAAACAACAAATGCTAGCAGTGGCTACTAGTCATGACGACTATATATTAGGTCCAGTATTGGAGGCAGTGTGCTTCTCAATACTGGTTGCTGGGGAACACAATCAGGAGGGTGTTATTGCACCCATGTCCTACTTGTGGGCTGCAATAACAAAGGCATCTGGCTGACTACTGTAAGTCTAGATAGGCCTTTGGTCTGATCCAGCACAGCTCTTATATTTTTATGCTTTGAGAGATTCCTGGGGCTATAAAGCAGGATATACATTTGGACTTCAATGAACATGGAAATGCACATGCACACACGCACAGCCTTACCTCTTCACCCACCTACACTATTGCTTTCTACACAAACACAACTTTCCAGTCAAAACCACATCATTATGTCCTGGTCTTTAAGCTGGTCTTGCACACTTTGAAGTATCTGATACAAGAACAGGTAGAAGACGGATATTCAACAAAGGCATCCTGTGCAGAAAACCACACAGATGATGTATCGGAATGATTTTAGCCAGGAGATGAGTACTTTATTACTGTGGTAGTGAACTGTTACACTGTGCTTCTTTTGCATAGATTTCAGTTTTCACTGAATTGCCACGGACTGTGCTTTTTGCATTCAATTACTATTGAACCTGGTTACAGTTTCCCTCCGCTTCCACTCCCATGTTTATAGACACCTCCCAACTGAAGATAATATTGCATGCATGTGATGAAAGGGACTTGAGCCCATAATAGCTGCTTGCCAAGGTGGCTATGGGAATCTTTGTTGTTCTTTAGTGCTGCACACTAACACAGCTACCTCTCTGGAAACCTTAAGCATATTCACTTGAAACCAGTCTCATTGACGCCAGTGAGACTTACTCCCAAGAAACGCCTCCCTCTCTAGAGGGGGGGGGGATTTGTGTATAAAAATATGTTTCACAAGCTCTCTCGAAAAATCCTGAAGAAGGCATTTTGAGAAGTCACTGCAAAATGGCTGCCCATGCTATATATCAAAATAGCCAGTCTCTGAAATGCCTTGGTACATTTTACAATGGAATGATACACCTCCTTAATTGTCCTCAAGACAGGCAAGTGCAGTTGCTGGCTTTTAAGACCACACATTCTTTCCACTGGTAGCTAGCCACAAATGTAGAAACCACAACCGCATTACACTTTTATTCAGTCAGCAGTGTTCCTTAGGTGCTCCTCTTTAAGACAGCTTTTACTGCATAGCACTAAAAATACTATGCATACTGTTAACATATTTATGCTGCTTTGCATGCCTGATAAGGTTCCTCTGCTATTTATGCCAAGCTTCATTCTGCTCTTTCAAGTGGATTTACAAACTAATGGAAGAGAAAAAGAGATTAACATTTAATACAATCCTCTGCAATATTAGGAACATACATCATTCAGCTGAATGGAACCATTTTAATTTCTGAATAGCCAGCACAGGCATACTTTGAAGAAAAGGTTCTCGAAGATCACCAAACCACACTCACTCCCCTAGACCACCTGTTCTTTGCTTACAAAACTGTAGCATAAAGCAACATCGCTAATGACTCTGTGGAAGACCAGCTGCAAAAAGAACTCTAAATAACTTTGCAAACATTTATTGGGTTTCCATGCAAAAGGTCATATCAAGCCACCTCAGTTTATTCCATGTATGTGAATTGTTAAAACTATGGCCTGGAAGGTCCCTAAAAGCTGCTCCTGCCTGACTTCACTTGAAGCGGTCTATTTTCCACCCTGGCCTACCTCACAGTATTTTATCTTGACAGATGTTTGCCTCTTTCTGCCTCAGTTCCATTCTGGCACAACTCACTTGAAGACAGATGGTTTAAACAAGGAAACATCTGCAGAACTGATAATCAAGGAAAAAAGATTCAGTCACCTGATATTCCACGATGCACTTTATACATACAAGACCTTTAAACACTAGCTGTTCAGCACCTACTGCAAACAACTACATGTAAAGGTCCATCCTAATTTTGGGTCAAGGAACGTAAACACACATACTTTGGGGGAAGACATTCATGTTACAGAAACAATGAAGTGTAGGCTCATAGTTCTGAAGCAAATATGTAGCATAACTTGTACAAGCATGCTCATTTTGCCTTGTTCAAAAGTTATGAAACTTATATTTCTTGGGCACACAAACGTCTCTGAAAACCAGGATGAGTTCATACATTGTTTGAAAACTTAACACTTGATGGCTCGCAAATCCACTTGAAAGCCTTGTGTGTGGAAGGATATGAAAGTGCTCTCAGTGCACTTGGATCCGTAATGGTGTATTCACACAACGAAGTCACCAGGTGATGCTCCAAGCATCAGGTAATGAACATGCATGGATAGGCCAGCCCTAAAAAAAGCTTTTCAACCAGTACTAACAATGGAACATTCCCCAAACCCAACGAAAGATGTACAACTTGATCCTGAAATGCTACAAGAGCCAGAAATAGAAGAGACCTGAGCAATGTCTTGCCACAGCAACACCTCTGCCTCACAAAAGAACAGAGCGGCTGCCACATACGGGGGTGGCGGGGGAGAGAGATAAGCGTGGTGCCTCTGGCCACCATGCCAGTCTTCCATGGCCCACAGAGTGAGCCTGTGGCTAAAACAAACCAGGTCTAGATTTTGCCTTGCCTTCCTCCCTCTGTATTAGATTTGGCCAGTTGCTTCCAATCAGTCTATGAAATTCAGCTACTCATCTCACTGCCTC
Organism: Heloderma suspectum; assembly: GCF_057233095.1. Classification (NCBI taxonomy): domain Eukaryota; kingdom Metazoa; phylum Chordata; class Lepidosauria; order Squamata; family Helodermatidae; genus Heloderma; species Heloderma suspectum. Next base: position 200,455,801 of record NC_139458.1, read on the forward strand.
TTGAGCCACACTGCCTTCTAAGGGCTTCTAAGCCCAAACACAGAGAGGCCTGTAACGGATCAAGACCAGCACTGATCCGCAGGGCAGTCCCGGGCTCGCCCTGTGCCAGCGAATGGGTAGGTGCCATCACTACCCTTGAGGACAATTTGAGAGCTTGGAGTATCATGAGAAAATTGACCCACCCTTCCCAGTCACTGCTGGATGGAGGCACATACCTGAGTTCCCCCAACTCTGGCTCTTTCTTTCTCACAGCATAAACCAAGTGACTAAGACACACAGGCAAAGCAATACAATGGCTTTTCCTCACTGTGGGAATGTAGGATCCTTGGGATGTGCTGAAGACAGGGGTGTCTGTGTGTGTGTACACACAAAGGATAGCAGGAGGAAACAACGGAGTTCTTAAAACAGGCCTTTTTCTCCACAAAGACAGCTATACTTATATTTCCATAGAAGCAAGAATTGTACTGGGTGTGATTCTCTCATCAGAAGCAGCAGTTAGACAGGCTGTATGTGGTGATTTTTTCCCCTTCTATCCATCTCTCAAAAGGTATAGGAGACTCGCCATGTTTACACCTGGCTCACAGGCCTATGGTCCTTCATTTTCAAAGCTTCCTTGCTCTACGGCTGCCCTGCCCCTATGCTTTTCCTACCCACCTTTCTCTCAGATTTCAGTTTTTCAATACACTGTCTGCCCTACCTACCCTCTCTAGGTACCCTCTCCTCTAGCACAGGGGTAGGCAACTTCAAGAAGTCCATGAGGGGGGATAGCACCCCCTCAACAAAAAGCCCCAAATAACCAATTTTCTGCCAAAATTTGATGGCAAGCCACTTAATAGCACTACAGCGGGTAAATATTACACTACAAAGGGTAAATATTGGTAGTCTGCAATCTAAATTTAACTCTTTGGGCACCCTGTAGTGGCTATGGAGCGCCAAAAGGACAAATTTAACCTGCAAACAAGCCAAAGTTGGCCATTTGGGAACTCTGTAACAGCTACATCTGCCTTTGGGGGGGATTTTTCTTTTTTATTTGGAAGGGCACTGGGGAATTGCAGGTTGCGCGTTACCCACCCCTGCTCTAGCCATTCAGCCTCTGGGTCTTCACTTATCTACTGTACCTCCTGGAATCTCTTCCCACCAAGCATTCCCATCCTTCTTTACCCAAACACCTCCTCCACTCCCTAAATCTGTATAGTGGAGGTTCATCCCAGCCAAAGAGTGCTTTCACTTCAACCCAGAGGTGTAGAATACTGTAGACATTCTCAGATCGAAAACATCCCCCAGAAGACAGAACATCTGTGAACATTTCACAAGTACTGAAAGTATCAATTTTATTCACACAAGCCTTATAAAAATCACTCTCTTCAAAAATGCTACAAGTTGATTCACTAACAGTTCTAAAATGGGCTTGATTAGTTTGTCTAAGAAACATTTCTACTTACGCCTCCCATTGTAATGCCATCAATAAGTGCCACATATGGTATCTGGCAGGTACCTGTCACAAATGATACAACACATTTCCATGTTTAAAATAGTGTAGTGCACACTTCTGTAAGGAAAGAACAAGGAAATCCTTGTGATAGAGCTTAAATGCTCAAAGTGACAGCTATTCTATTCTGAATCCCAGATCGTGTAGTCATGCTACTGTGCTGCAAAGACAACTATGAGACTTACAGCACCTTCAAGACTGACAGAAGTGTATCCCAAAATAAATTTCAGTCTCTAAGGTGCCACAGAACTGTATTATTTTTCCATTCTGAACAGAAGATTTATTTATGTTTTAAATGTTATGCCACCCTTAATTTTAATGAACTTCCTATGACAGGCATGGTATCAAGTAAAACACAGCAGAACAGTAACACCAGAGTAGCATGGTAACTAGCAGTACCACGAACAATCAGATTAAAACCAGCTTAAATTATATACTGGAGAGCCTGAGTAAATAAAAAGATATTTGCCTGGTGCCGAAAGAACATGAAATTAGGTGCCAGGCAAGCCTCTCTGTGAAAGACACTCTCTATGCAGAGTGCCACAGCATATTAGATCAACTTTCACCATGCTGGCTGGGAATGATGAGAGTTGCAGTCCAACACATCTGGAGGGCACCAGGCTGGGGAAGGCTGCATTAGAGCATCATGATGTTGTGGAAACCAGTGAAATTAAAATTTAAGAAAGGAAACCCAACTGTGAAATCAAGCAGTATTTACTATCACTTATCATATTTGTCACCCCTTCTAATTTAGCTGGTTCTCTCCTTATGTGGCTATACTGTACAACTACAAAAGACCATGTCACACACCACAAGGAAGCAAGCCCAGGTTTGCCACCGGGAACACCCTTGACAGGGACTGCAGCCAATTGTAGCTCCCTGACAAGCACAGCTGTATGATAGACTTCTTTGCAAACAGGTGTTTGTAGCATTCACAACTTTACATTTTTAGGTGCACCCTTAAAACATCCTAAGTGTATGCCCTAAAACACAATGTGCGAACCAGCCCTAACAAGAAAGCTCCTTCTTTTATACATTTTACCTGGTCTCTCCTCTGACAGTGCTTCTTTAAATAAACTAAGGGCACAATCCTATGCATGTTTAGACAGATAAAAGTCTTACAACTCCCAGCATGCCCCAGCCAAGGCAGGGTAGGGCATGCTAGGAGTTGTACGACATTTTTCTGTCTAAATGTGCATAGGATTGTGCCTTAAGTTGTCTTCACACACTGACATAGCAATGACTTCTCCCAAAGAAGTTGTTTCATGTCTAGATATGGCATACGCTAGATGTGGAATGCTTCATGAGTATCTGAATTACTAAATCGAATTTTTCACTGCTGAGCTGAAGCTATGGTAAAAACATAACGGTGTGGCATTTTAGTTTCTCTCCTTTATGACCAATTTTGAAACTGCTACCAGGATTAAATAAGGTGAGTTGGTATTTATTTATTTTGAATATTTTTATCACACTCCTCAGCCAAAAAGGCTTTTGAGTGGCTTACATATAAGCAGTAAAAAAGGAAAGTCTCTGCCTGCAGGCCTACAATCTAAAAAGACATGACACACAAGAAAAAAGACGGGGGAGGAAGGAGGGGGGAGAATTCAGCCTTTCAGCAGCACTGGTGGAATGGCCCTGCTTCCTCTCTCATCTCCCTGAGTTCAGTCTGCTGGAACAGCTGCTGGTGATGACAGTTGAGGGAGGAGGAGCCTTCATGGGGGAGGCCTTTCAGCAGGGCTGGTGGAATGGCCCTGCTCTCCTCTCATCTCCCTCAGTACATTATCAGCCCATATGTACTAGTATGAAAATCCAGGTTCTCACACACACTTTTTAAGCAGGTCTACTATGTACTGTACTTAAACTTATTGGTATACACACCAATGGCATTGTTCAAGATGTATTCTTCTCTGAAGAAATCTTGTGGTAATCTGTCTCCACTTTTTCCTGCTTCCGTGATAGCTAGAAAACAAAACAAGGGTCAAACTTCGCTACCAGGACATTTAACACCCTGAAATACAAAGAAATTTGATTCTGCAATAAGCTTTCATGAGAAAGATTATGTACAATGCAGCAAACTATACTTCAGCTCTGCACCAACCGCCATGTTTATGAGCAGCTATTTTGTGGAACTAACTGAATTTACTGAAGAACAACAGAGCAAGGGGAAGCCAACAAGAGCCACTGTGGTGTAGTGTTTTGAACAGGGGTAAGTAGTATGGTGCCCACGGGCACAAATTTGTCCCTGGACACCTTTCTTGGCACCTGCCAAGGTGCCCTACACCTCCCACTTAAAAAAAAAATCAACACATTTCCTTACCAGCAGCTGGGATTGCTGTAAAATAGGTTTCTCCTAGTAATGAAAACTGTGGGTTCAAAGAAGTTGCTTAATGTGGTGGGGCACAGCCCCCACCTCTGCCTTGTACTCCATTTTTTGGGCAGATTACTTGTCCTTTGCTACACCTCCCATGGCAGCCATTTTGTGGTGGTGCCTAGGACAGTTTCTCAAATTGCTAAATGTGCCCACGGCCCAAAATAGCTTCCTACCCCTGGGTTAAAATGTTTAACTAGGACTGGGGAGACCCAGATTCAAATCCCCCCCTGCCATGAAGCTCACTGAGTGACCATGGGCCAGTCACACTGTCTCAGCTTACTCAACCCCACAGGGATGTTGTGAGAGTGAAATAGGGAAGGGTGATCCTTGAATGCTGAGTCAGCTTCATGGACGAAAGGCAGAAGATAAACGTAGAAAGTAAAATGCAAGGGGCTGTATCCAGAAAAGAGCCCATGGAAGGGGGTGAACAGAAGAGGGCTCTCTCATTCTCTCCTCCCCTCTGGCAACCCACCCCTGAAAAGCCTCTGCCAAGGTTGGGGGGTCCTGCTGAACGGGACAGGCTGCGGCACAGAGGACTGAAGGAGAAGGAAGGGGGATCTCCAAACATCAGGTGGAGACACTCCAGAGGGGAAAGCCCATTTCCACCTACCCCCTTCTGTGGGCTTTTCTCTGGATCCAACCCCAAGGTGTACAGGTCAATGGGTTGTGTTTGCTCAATTGCTACAGTTGGATGAAGCATGGCACCTCTTTCCTTCGAACACCAAGAAGAAACTCTTGAACTATTAACTCTATGAACACTGCCAAATCCTCACCTCTGATATCACCTCCTGCACAGAAAGCTTTGTCTCCAGCTCCCTTTATAATGATTAGTGAAGTGTCAGGGTCCTGCTCCCATTTCTAAAAGACGCAAGGGAAAAGCATACGTCAGAAGTTCAATAACTTTAAAATATGCTGCCACTTCTCTTTCAAGTTATGCAAGGCACATGACAGAAAATCAACTGGAGCAGAGTTGGATCACTTGGGAAAAATAAGAAGCCAGACCATTGTAAGCACAATACTATATATGTCTATTTAGAAGCAAGTCCAACTGAGTCCAAAGGGGCTTACTCCTAGGTAAGTGTGTACCAGACTACAGCCTTGTAGACTAACTGGTTTTGTGGCTAGAACTTTCATAGAGCAGAATCTCTGTCATCACACTTGCATGAAGTGGGCTTGAAAGGTTGTGGGTAGATATTTTACCACAGGAAGAACAAAAAGGAACACATTTAATTATATTGCTTTGTCCCTGGAGGGTCTTTATACAAGTCAAACCCTTATCAATGCAACCCATATAGTCAACAATTACATTTGCTTCTATTCACTCTCATGTTCTTGACATTCAACTTCTTGACATGGCTGGTAACTGGTGAACCACAAGTACGACAGGCCTAATTTTAAGTAATTGCACGCAAACAAAGTTGTACATGGATTAAGAATACCTTGCTGATGACAGTCTTACGTATTACTAAGACTCCGCACATAAAAGTGCAGAATGACTGAAAGGGGCAGGGGGAGAAACAGAGTCAACAATTCTGTATCTATTTTAGATACACGCAAATACAGTTCTTGTAAGTGGCTAAGGGCAAAACTAGACAAGATGGGCATAGCCCCATGTTTTCAAGACAAATCAGCAAACAGCTATAAAGAAAAGAGGGGCACAGAAGAAGCAGGTGGGAGGGCTACTGAACCTTTCCTACTGCTTTTACACTTGTAACACAAAGCAGGGAGTAGGAATAAATGGCCAGTTCTCACAATGGAGGGATGTGAGCAGTGCGGTCCCACAAGGATTTGTATTATGACGGGTGCTTTTTAACTTGTTTATAAATGGTCTGGAATTAGGAGCGAGCAGTGAAGTGGCCAAGTTTGCTGGTGATGACAAAAAATTATTTAGGCTAGTTAAAACAAAAAGGGACTGTACAGAGCTCCAGAAGGATCTCTCTAAATTTGGGGTGGGGGGGGGAGCGATAGAGAGAATAGGCATAACAATGGCAAATGCAATTCAATGTAACCAAATGTTAAGTGATGCACGTTGGGGCAAAAAATCCCAACTTCACATATATGCTGATGGGATCTGAACTGGTGGTAACTGATCAAGAAAGTGATCTTAGAATTCTGATGGACAGCTTGATGAAAATGTCGACCCAGTGTGCAGCTACTGTGAAAAAGGCAAATTCCATGTTGGGCATGGAATTCAAAAAGAAATGCAAATAAAACTGCCAATATCATATTGCCATTATACAAATCTATGGTGTGATCACACTTGGAACACAGTGTACAGCTCTGATCACCACACCTGAAAAAGGATATTGCAGAGCTAGAAAACATGCAGAAAAGGGCAACTAAAATGATCAAGGGGCTGGAGCAACTCCCTCATGAGGAAAAGTTACAACAGCTGGGACTGGTTAGCTTTGAATAAAGGCAAGTAAGATGAAAGAGGTGTACAAAATTATGCAATGGTATGGAGAAAGTGGATAGAACCCGGGGTCATCCCATGAAGCTGAATAATGGGAGATTCAGGAGAGATAATAGTAAATGCTTCTTCACACCCCACAGAGTTAAACTATAGAATTTGCTACCACAAGATATAGTGAGGGCCACAACTTGGATGATTTTAAAGGGTATGAGATAAATTCAAGGAGGATAAGATTATCCGTGGCTACTAGTCCTGATGTCTACGTATATGCTCCCTCCAGGATCAGAGGCAATGAGCCTCCGTACACCAGTTGCTGGGGAACATGGGTGGGAGGGTGCGACTGCACTCATGTCCTGCTTGTGGGTTTCCCATGGGCAGCTGATTGGCCACTGTGTGAAGAAAATGCTGGACTCAATGGACCTTTGGTCTGATCCAGCAGGGCTCTTAAGTTATTTCCATGCACACCCCACCACCCAACAGCTTTCTTCCCAGCTGGGCTCTGACAGCAGGAGGGTGGCCAGATCCAAAAGAGGACAGAGGCTCCTGCACTTTTCATTACTGTGTAGAAGATGGAATTTCAACAGGTTGAAGAAAAGCTCATCACCCTTCTCTCACTTGCTGCTTCTACACTGGAAGCACTTTGTACCTGGATGGTAGCAACCCACATTTGAAAACACAAGGCTGCTGTCTAGTTCTAACTTGTCCCCTGAGCCCAAAGCTACCTGCTTCATGAAGCTCCACACCATGTTCTCTTCCCTGAACAAGGACACGGAGCAGAACAAAACCCCTCATACCCTTGATCACGTATCTCAGGGCACAGTAAGCACTAAAGGGAGAGGGGAAGAATCCCAAGGGCTCTAGCGTTTCCCCTGCCTCTTCCAACTCTCCATAAAGATGCAGCGATGTCATGTCTGCGGGAGAAGAGCCAGAGATGAATTAGGATTCTCTCCATGCTCCTCCAGTAATCAGCTGAAGCCCAGAAGTCATCAGTGCTGCAGCTCCACCTAATGAGACACGACTAAACAAGGGGATAACTGAGAAACCAAGGAGAGTAATGAAAGCCTCAGGTTTCCTAGGGCCCTAGCAAAACAGACTGTGAAGCTTAACCACACCTCGCCTCCACCTTTCTCTCTCTGGTTAAACCAGCCAGCTGAAAAGAGATTCTATCGCCATCGTGATGGCTACACGGCTCCCTCAAGGAAAGCTGCAAAGAAAGGTAATCCATTATGAAGGCCCCAGCCAGACAAAGCCCTTTCCTTTAAAGCTGCATCTTTACAGACAAGTGGGAATGTATACTACTACCACTCCCCACCTCATGCAGCAATCCTGAGACACTCCCTTCTTCCAAAAGGGGTGAGGAAACGTATGGAGAGTGCCAGAAATGTTATGACCAGTGGATTTTATCTAGGCTATGGGTAGACAACGTGGTGTCCATGGGCACCAATGCTCCCCCAGACATCTTTCTGGGTGCCCTATCTGTTCCACTTTTTTTTTTAATTAACAAATTACATCAATTCAGATGGTGCTGAAAAGCGTGGATTCAAAGACGTTGCTTAGTGTGTTGGGGCTCAGACCCCACCTCGGCCTTATATTCAGTCTTTTGGGCAAGTTACTTGTCCTTTGGGATTAGCCACACACCCCATGGCAGCTGTTTTGTGGTGGTGCCAAAACAGCTTCTCAAATTACCAAATGTGTCCACAAGCCCAAAAGTTTGCCTATCCCTGATCTAGGCTCACATATGTATGTTAATCACTTGATAACTCCAATGTCAAGCCATGACTTGCACGCCATCACAGATCAAATCTCATCTATAGAGCTTCCATCCCACCTCAACACTTCCTTCTTCCTTCTGATGAAGCAGACTAGGTGCGTTCATCTCTAAGGGCGACCACCTGCTTACTTGATCCTTGCCCATCTTGGCTCATTATGAGCTGCAGAGAGAGGCTGGGTGAGGGGAACAAGGCGGTGGTGAACGCCTCCCTTGAGGAGGGAGTGATGCCATCAGACCTCAAGGAGACAGTGATAAGACCACTCTTAAAGAAGCCCTCCTTGGATCCCCAAGTTCCAAACAACTTTCGCCCAGTCTCAAATCTGCCTTTTTTGGGCAAGGTGATGGAGCGGGTGGTGGCGATGCAGTTGAAGGCACACTTGGAAGAAGCCGATTATCTAGATCCATTTCAGTCGGCCTTCAGGCCTGGGCATGGGACAGAAACGGTCTTGGTCACCTTGGTGGATGATATGAGGAGGGCTCTAGATAGGGGCAAATGCTCCTTCCTTGTTCTCCTCGACCTCTCAGCAGCTTTTGATACTGTTGACCACAGTATCCTCCTGGACCGCCTGGAGGGGTTGGGCATTAGAGACACCATATTACGGTGATTCCGGTCCTTCCCCTCTGGCAGGTACCAGAGGGTAGCACTGGGAGAGGAGGTTTCGGACCCGTGGCCACTCATTTGTGGGGTGCCACAGGGTTCCATCCTCTTCCCGATGCTATTTAACATCTATGTGAAGCCGCTGGGGGCTACCATCAAGAGGTTTGGGGTGCGGTGTCATCAGTATGTGGATGACATGCAGCTCTACCTCTCGTTTAAATCTTCACCCAGGTTGGCTGTAGAATCCCTGTCCAAATGTCTGGAGACGGTGAGTGGCTGGATGGGGAAGAACAAGCTGAAGCTGAACCCTGACAAGACCAAGGTACTTTTGGTGGGAGACAAGAGGAGGTTGGGGGATGTTGACCTGGTATTGAATGGGGTACAGTTACCCTTGACAGACCAGGTCCGCAGCTTGGGGGTCATCTTAGACTCCCAGCTGTCCATGGAGGCTCAGGTGTCGGCTGTGAGCCGGACAGCGCTGTATCAACTCCATCTGATACGGCAGCTGCACCCCTACCTTCCCGACCATCTGCTCCCATCGGTAGTACATGCACTGGTCTCCTCTTGTTTAGACTACTGTAATGCGCTCTACGTGGGGTTACCCTTGAAGACGGTTTGGAAGCTGCAGCTGTTACAGAACGCGGCAGCTCGCCTGATTAAAGGCAGCCGCCGGCGAGATCACATCACTCCGGTGCTGAAGGAGGTGCACTAGCTACCAGTTGCTTTCCGGGCCAAATTCAAGGTGTTGGTTTTGACCTTTAAAACCCTATACGGTTCTGGCCCAGCCTATCTCAAGGAGCGCCTCCAGCAACACCAGATAGGCTGCTCAACAACATCAGCCTCGGATGGCCTTCTCTCTGTCCCATCAGCCAGGACAGCTAGGCTGGTGAGAATGATGGAGAGGGCCTTCTCTGTGGTGGCCCCCACTCTGTGGAACTCCCTCCCTAGGGAACTCCGCCATGCCCCCTCTTTAATGAGCTTCCGCCGTGCATTAAAAACATGATTGTTCAGGCAGGCATTTGGGGTGGGCTAGAGTAATTTTAGAAATGTGATGTTTTTAATGTTGAATTTTATTGTGTAAACTATTTTATTGTTGTACATCACCCAGAGTGGCTGGGTGACCGGCCAGATGGGCGATTAATAAATTTAATTAATTAATAAATAAATAAATAAATAAATAAATGATCGTCAACAAGAGAATCCTCATTTTTTGGCCAAAGGCCATCACTGATCATTGAGTGATACAATGGAAAAGGGAACACACCGTTCGTTATATAATTAAAACTCATATTCATTGCAATGGCAAATTTATATCTACCAGAACTATTACACCCCAATACTCGAGCTTCGGCTACTGGGCGATATAGAAATGAAATAAATAAATAAATAAAATACTCCTTTATTTTTCTTAAATGTACTGGCAGTCAGTCATATGAGATTCAACCCATCTCTCTTAATAGACTGAACTAATGCTTTTAAAGGGAGTCAGCTCACACATTCCACTGCCAGTGATCAAGTAGAGAGAAAAATCAAGTGACGTAGCCTTTGCTAGAGGCGCCACCATTGTTCACTCCATGCCACAGATCTACTACGCTCCTGTCTCCTCTGCCAACCCACTTATTGTACCATTGGTATAGTGACAACATTGGTTTAAAATAAAGCCACCTACCTTTAGCTGTAGATATATCTGCCGAATCATGGGAAGATTTAACGCATTCAGAGCCTTTGGTCTGTTCATGGTTATAACACCAGCACACCCTCTTTTTTCCAAAAGAACGTCAGCTGAAGTATCTGTGGTCTTGGACATACTCTGCATGCAACAACAAAAACCAAGGTTTTAACAAGCTAAAGCTGCTAAAGTTGGTTCATGATTATAGTATGCAGTTCTCTAGAAGCTCTCAAAAGCCACAGTTATTTGGTAAAGGCTATCAGTCACTATTTTTAAGACAAAGGGCACAATCGTACACATGTTTAGACAGAAAACGTCCTACAACTTCCAGCATGCCCCAGCCAGCAGGGTTGGCTGGGGCATGCTGGGAGTTGTAGACTTTTTTCTGTCTGAATATGTGTAGGGTCGCACCCTGAAGGACTTTGAGACAGAAGAGTCTGCAAGTTTCAATCAGTGCACTAGACGCCCTCAATCCAAACCAGGCCTATGCCAATGTCTGTGCTGAGTGCTGCTAGTCTACAACTCCCTCCTGCTGGTGCCACTTCGCCACCACCCCACTTCAAATATCTCCTCAAACTCCCAGATTGTCCATGATGGCTTTGATTTAACTCCTTATGCCTTCCTCCCTTGGGAATTTTGTAATTTCTCCTCCTTTCTAGTACACTGCCCTCCACATTTTCAAATATATTTGAACAAGCAACAGATTTTTTAAAAGAGAGTCAGCATTCTAACAGAAGTTCACAAGCCACAGAGAAGTACCCTAAAGGCCACATTCCACCTGCCCACTTCAAGCTCTGCACTCCTGCTCTACTGACAGTAGTGTCTTAACAAGGATCAGGCCTTACCCATTCTGTATTGCCATTTTATGCAAGCAAACCAGCTACATCCCTCAATACTGGCTGGGAACTAACAAGACATTTTATGCTCACCTAGAAGTTTACACCTACCCACAGGGATTTGTCTCCCTATTCCCTTTGAACAACAGGCCAGTGTATCACAAATTGCTTTTGAAACTCCTCTCAGCTTCAAGGGTGGTTTGGCTTCTGGCATGAGAAGCTGCTGTTTAAGGACACAATCCTAAAGCGCCCCCAGGCTTGCAAAACAAGCTGCACAGTCCTTTGTAGCTGGCTGTTATATTAATTTCAAACCTACATTAGCCCATCCAACAAGAAGGAGACCCCAACCCCATACTTACTAAGTGTTGTACTATGACCTGTAATCTGCTGAATGGCTTCAGCCTGAAACAAGAAAAATCAAGGTCAACCATATCTCTGCCACAGTAATGTAAACACATCAAGCAAGTCATACATAGGCTTTTGTCAAATTTGTTTCTAGAGACACACACATTTCACTCCATAGCCTATTTCTCAATATGTCTGAAATTCTGAATATGAATATGAAATTACATCCAATCTTACACTGTTGCAGAACCCAGAGTCAGAGAGACCACGGAGTGAAGGAAAAAGAGATTCTTTATTTAACGCGCGGGCTTAAGGCTGGAATCATTTCCAAAGAGCCAGAAGCCCCGATTTACATTAGCACATTGGTTTTATAGACATTGTGACACATATGAAACAGCTCCTCCTCCCCCTCCCGCGTGGGGTTGCAGTCCTCAACATTTCTTCTCCTAGCACCATTGTTTATAATACAAGAACTGGGTTATAGGGTAGCCATGATAAGGAGAGAACAGAAGAGAACAGCAGAGAACAAGATATACAATTGTATGACCTTTGACAAGATAAGGAATTCCTGTGTCTCGTCAGCTTACAACAATATATTCAAGGGAGAAAGAGCTCAGCAAGAACATGAAGCATGAGACTGCATGAGGCTACTTAGTCTGACCCCCGATATGGCTGCTACATTCCCCCCTTAAATGCATAATTTCATTACAATTATAGAATTTCTGATAACTATACAAAGCTTTTTGTGACATACATATTACTTAGCCTCTTGTTGGGCTATTAGAGCGTAGAGGGCAGCAGTTTTACTAGCTGAGACATAAAACAGATTGGTTAAACAGCGCATAAGACAAGGAACACAGAGACATAACAGAACTTTTATGAACAACACTGGTAGAATTAGGATGAACAATGCTTCAAGCCAGCTAAGATCTGGAAGCCAAGGGGTTAACTAATTGAGCTAATTGTTTTTTGTCTTATTGCTTTGTTAGCTACTATATTGTGCAGCTTGTTGATCTGTTCATCTACAGCATTGCCATTATCAGTTAAGTTAAAACAACAGAGCTTTTGGTGTGTCTCACAACTTAAATGATGAAGAGGTAATCTATACCAGCTCTATTTTCTAGAACTGCACCTCTTAGATCACGCAACTCTTTATTTAACAATGACAATGCTCGTGAGGTTGATCTTTAGACCATTAGCCAAGGCTAAACCTGGAACCCCAACCAGTGACATTGCTAAGGCCAATTTTTTTGAGTCAGAATATAACTGCACATGACTATTACAATTTTTAGTTAGTTGGAGTGCTCAAGGCTGCCGTCGACGGATTTTCTCGGGCCACAGGGGAAGAACTGGCACCAGTTCAATTGGCGGCTGAGGCAACATGGGTGGTTATTAGACAAGTTGGCAGGAATGAATGACCAAGTGCGGGAACTACATGTCTAAAACCATCTATGAGGCAAAAGCATGTGGGCATCATTAAAAGATATGTTTTGAATTTTATTACAGTGGAAGGGGGCCAGGGATAGCTTTATATTTTCTGGAAAAATTTTTGACAATTAAGCATTTGTGCACACGTAGCATTTGTTTCAGCAATGATGGGGGTGCGTAGAGTGAACTCTGTAGGGGGTAGGATCTTTGCAACCACGCCCCAATTAGCATTTTGGGAATAAGTTAAACTTACACCATAAACTCTTAACATGGTATCTTTTTGAATTTTCCTAGGATGTCTACAGACAGGTATTAGGCAAGAGCTAATAAGCCTGTTTACAGGTATATCTCTTGGCAAACAAAAATGTTTTACTCTCGTGATGTTAGCCAGGTGAAGCCAGTAATTATTAGCAAATCACTGGGACAAACTTTTCTTTCCAGGGGCAGACCCCCCTTTCTGCACCTCATTAAGGAAACACAATGCAACACTACTAACACTACAACACGCATGTTTGATCTTCTTTGGGATCTGACCGTACGCTGGGCAGCTATTCACCTGGCAAGCTGCAGTAGGGTCTAGTCCCCTTCTTCAATTCTCCAGTTGCAGGTCTGACCGTACGCAGGGGGACAGTCTCCTGGGGTGTCCACAGTAAGGTCTAGCCTGAGTCTTCTTACTGCTTTTTCAGAATGATTTTTAAAGGATTTTCAGGATTTCTGTTTACAGTCTACTTTCCCCCTCTCGCTCTCTTGACTCGTGTCTAATGTATCCAGGGTTTAATTCTAGCTGCTTTCATAGCTGCGGGGGTGGAAAGTATGACAGTTTTCAGTCTTCTCCATCTGGGAGTCAAAGGGTTATTTTTCCCTCTTTAACTCATACTTTAACTCTTGGTTGGAAAGGATGAACTTCTGTGATGGAAATGGCTTATTTTCTAAGACAAAGCCACGCTGGGCTTGAGGAACTTTGTTCAGTGTTTGGACTTCTTGTTTAAGGCTAACGTTTGCTTGCTTTTGATGCTGCTCCAGTGTCAATTATGAAGTCAATGTCACGGCCCCTCACAGTCAATATTACGGCCCCTCTCAAGCTGTCTCCCTCTTCACCCATTCTGGCCCCTTTGGTTTTCTTCTTTGTGTATTTGATTTATTTTATTTGGGCATTCATGCCACTAATGTCCATCTTGTCCACACTGGGCACACTGGTTCTTTTTTAAAAATCTTCTGCCTCTGCCGGGTCTTCTTCTTTTCTTCTTTCATCCATGTCTTCTTGGGCCTCTGGGTCGAGGGGGGTGTACTGGCGATAGGCATTTGAAAGACGCTCCAAGTACGCTCTGGGGCCTCGGTGGCACCTTGCAGCACTTTAGACACTTTGGTCATATTAATTGACTTCTTCATACCTGCTTTCATGGCTTCTAACAGCAGGGTTTGATACTGGGTGAGGCGCTCTAGCCCCACTTGTGTTTTGGGATTTCAGCGGGGGGGGGGGGGGTTACTTACAAGGAGACTTTATTGGGTAACTTACAGCACACAGGCGTACTTAATGGTTGGATCAGACAGCTTCTCTGAACCACGAGCTATGGGGCTAAATGGGTTTTTATACCATACATGTTACCCATGAGGCAGCACAACACTAGCAAGCATTTTCAGCATAGGCTAGAAGTGTTTGGTTCTCAGGCACAGCTTCCTGTAAACAACTTCGCTTCCCAAAGTGCTTGATAACACTTTTATTTATTAGTATGGGAAGGCAAATTTTTTCTCTTTCTTTTGCTTTTTTTTTCTTTGCTGATCTGCCTGTATTGCAGATCATGTTTCAAACTTTTTATATAAAACTTTCTGCTCCATGCACCAGCCTTGTCTCTTTGTCTTTTTCAAGTTAAACTCACTTACTTAAACCTTTCTGCCTTACACTAGTCCCAATGACACACATTTGGGATAGGCTCTTCTTCACCTTCTAGTTACATTTTCTTCATCTTAAAGAACTATTACATTATTGTGGCTACTTTACCCCAGGTAATAAGCTCCAGGCACAATCAGCTGCTTTTAATTTACCCTGGGGGCAACTATGGCCACGCTTCCTTTTTATAAATGTTTTTTCTTTGCCTCTTGCCTTTTCTTTCTTTTTTTTCCCTTCTCTATCTGTCTTCTACTTTCTCTATTTCCTTCTTTTTTACTTGCTTTTGTCTTTCTTTCCTTGTCATCCATTGGGAACCACACTTAGTATCATTTGGAGTTGCAACTAACACTAATCTGCAAATATCACATATATTTTATGATATCTAAGAAATCATAAAATATACACAACAAACTTTTTCTGCAATTTAACACAATGAATGGAAAACACTTTTTGCATGGTAAGGCATGATGGAGCAGATCCAGC
Organism: Heloderma suspectum; assembly: GCF_057233095.1. Taxonomy (NCBI): domain Eukaryota; kingdom Metazoa; phylum Chordata; class Lepidosauria; order Squamata; family Helodermatidae; genus Heloderma; species Heloderma suspectum. The sequence goes on from NC_139458.1 coordinate 200,471,092, forward strand.
AATTATACTGGTCTTCTGGCTGAAAGCTCAGGGCTCATCAAAATCAAGGGACGGGCATACCCACACACGCAAAGAGTTCTAGGTCACCATTTTTGCACTGGCAACTCTATGCTGCATGAGTTCTGGCAGAAGGAAATCTAAAAGTTATAGATCAAACTCAGCCTGCTGTACACTGAGCTGACTACAAACACAGACACACGGTCCACAGCGATGAGAGTTCAAGTTTATCAAAAGCTTCACAGCACTGTCCATGGCAAGTCTTTGACAATTTAAAATTTTAGTTCATGCGCAGAGTGTCTCTAAAAAGCCCGGATGATGATGGAGGCAAACAGAGAAGGCTCTGGGCAATGAAGATGAGATGTTTCCAGCAAAGGCTCTCCACTTTTGCATCAGTTTAAAAAGGGAAAGTGTGGCCCTACACCCCTTCTGACAGACAAGGGCCTTTAACTTTTTAGCAAGGCCTCTGTCTAAACAGAGTGGCACAGCTCAGCTCTTTAGCCGTGACGCTTTAACCTGGGCAACTCTTCTGTAAATTTTATTTTACTTTTGTCAGGTTCTCACAGACATTTTAAAAACTTACTCTTTTTTTTTTCTTCTAACCTGGTACACGAAAGCACTGAAACACTGAGTGCTGAAACTCAGGACGCTGGGGGGTGATGGGCATCGCCTTATACTTGCATTTTTCAAGCAGCCATTAATCTTCGGGGAGGCGGTGGGGTGATTTGCAGGACTTCAAAGGCAAGCTTCTCAGTTTGTTTGTATTTGTAAATCCCAAGCTTAAAACAGGACACGATGAGGTACAGGGCAGCCAAATTCTTGCTTTGGCACGGGCAACAAATAACTCGGGTCAGCTTTCTTCGCTGGGGTCTCAAACAGGAAAACAGTCTTAATTTAAAGTTGTAACATCACTGACAGCGTCAGCCAGCCAGCTACACAGATCTCATTGTTTTTTAAGACAGTTGCTCCAATATCTTCTTTTCTTCTCAATCAGGTTGGGTCTCCCAGCTTACACAGTTTATTGCAGCTTTCAGGAGCATGGTAGTAGCGTGATTTTGGCTTGGCCAGGAACATGCTGTCTGGTTTCTCGGTCTCTTCAGCACACACACTTAGGCAGTGTAACACTGGACACTCAAATCAGTGAGATTTCTTCATTGCAGGGAATCCCACGGCAAAAGCGTAATGGTTACGCTCTTCAGAAATCATATAGCCGACGGTCAGTAGCTACAGGCTCTATGCAATTCTAACACAGTTCAAAGCTAAACACGGTTACCTTGACAGAGATCTTTAACGTGGTCTTTCCGCTTCATTCTGCTTTGGGACAGTCTTATGGCACACTTTTCACTCGAAGAGGGGTCTAGCCTGTGCTCTGGGGGCTGATTCTTCACCTTTATTTTCTATTTTGCCTTCATCTTCTGGGTCTTCATTTTTAGTTTCCATTTCTTAGGGATTTCATCTCAATTAGGCAAGGTGATGATGTTGCACAACTCAGAACGTTGTGGGCAATTTTCCTGCCCCCCCCCCTCGGCGCGCTAGGCTAACAGCTACTTCTTCGGCCTTACACTCTCACGCTCCCACGCTTTGTTAAAAGCCAGACTGTCCTGCAACATTTTTCTAATTAACAGCCTCAGATCTTGTTCTTTTTTTCCTCTCAGCTCGACCTTGAGCTTTTTGCTGTTTTCTCTTTCTATTCTGAATCTTTTTAAAAAAAACCTTTTTCCTTCTTTGTTTGACATACATCTCAAGGGGGTGCAAGGTTTGCTTCCCCCACCACCCACAGCCTCCCTCCTAAATTGAAGACAGACACAATTAGGGAATGGGAATTGGTCAGTGAGTAAGGGGTCTCACTGGCCAACACAAGAGGATTTTACACACCACGCACTTTGCTACTGGCCTGGGCACCCGGACAGTCAACGGTATGCTTCAGAAACCGCAGTAGCCACTCACACAATCATCATTCTCTCCACTGCATCCATATGTCCCTGCCACCCACTTTTCCCACTTTTTACCAGAGCGGAAAGCAGCTTCCCCAGCCTCCTACTGAGTACTGGCGTGCTGAGTACTGGCGTGCTGGGTACTGGCGCCCACTCGGGGGTGTGATCAGGCCCCCCTTCTACCCGCAAGGAGTAGGTTCTTTTTGTATACGTATACCACCAACACTGACCTTCTTCATAAGGCGGGGCCCTCTTTTTTTCTGCCCTGCGGCCTTTTTCCCTAACGGCGGGGCCCTCTTTTTCCCATATACTTGCCTTTCTCCTGAAGGCTTCCAATGTGGGTTTCAACTCAATTGCAGCTGCGATACAGGCAGGGCTCAAGTTCCTTCCTCCGCTTCCCAAGGTTCTCTTGCTGCTCGCTGCCGTTTGGGTGATCCCAGCGCAGGCTTTCTCCCATTCACTCGACAAAAAGGTCGGTGGCGCCAAGAAAGGGAGGCATGCGCCGAGCTCGTCTTCCCGGTGCGGCAATCAAGAGCAGGCAACTGCCACCTGTCTGGCTCAGAGCCTGCCACATCCGAGTCACGGCACCATTTATGTTGCAGAACCCAGAGTCAGAGAGACCACGGAGTGAAGGAAAAAGAGATTCTTTATTTAACGTGCGGGCTTAAGGCTGGAATCATTTCCAAAGAGCCAGAAGCCCCGATTTACATTAGCACATTGGTTTTATAGACATTGTGACACATATGAAACGGCTCCTCCTCCCCCTCCCACATGGGGTTGCAGTCCTCAACATTTCTTCTCCTAGCACCATTGTTTATAATACAAGAACTGGGTTATAGGGTAGCCATGATAAGGAGAAAACAGAAGAGAACAGCAGAGAACAAGATATACAATTGTATGACCTTTGACAAGATAAGGAATTCCTGTGTCTCGTCAGCTTACAACAATATATTCAAGGGAGAAAGAGCTCAGCAAGAACATGAAGCATGAGACTGCATGAGGCTACTTAGTCTGACCCCCGATATGGCTGCTACAACACTATTACATTTTTTCCCTACTTCATGTTTGTCTACTTCAGTTATAGGTACCATTAAGAGCATATAGTAGCCTTCCCCAACATTGGCTGGGGCTGCTAGGAGTTGTCATCCTAAACAACTGAAGGACACCAGGTTGGAGAAGGCTGGCATATAAGCAACTACTTTTCAAGAACACTGGCAGAGTGTTGCCTGTGACCTTCAGTGTATGCTTTCCCCCTCTGCAGCCCTTCTTCCACCCATCTATCTCAAAAACACACTCTGACTGGCACTGAAGATAGGATATGAGGCCATAGTGCCAAGAAAATACTGGTAGACTCTTGTATATGCATGGAAGCATTTCAGGTGCAGGCAGAGGTAACTTTGGATGCAAGCCATTCACCACACATCAAAAGGACAGAGCAGACTATCTCCCTGGTAAGCAGATAACACTGTTGCAAGAGAGATCTAAAATGTTTGTTGTCAGATTTAGAGAAATGCTTTCAGAAATTACAAAACCGAGTCAAATTAAAATTACCTTGTTACACACAAAGTCACTATGGGCAACATTACAATATTTTAAAACAATCGTCCAGAGCTAATTGAGTAGCCACTCCAAGTTTATTGAGATGCAGGTTTTGCAACACAGAGACTTTATACGAGACCCAGGCAAATACAGCTTACGCGCAAATCTTAGGAGGAATACATGTTATCTGAGACAGCTTTCTGCAAACATGCATCTTCTCTAGAAAACAAATGTACATTACCCATCCTATATTCTATTCTGTGTACACCTTAACACAAATGCATGTGCTTACATGTCCTAAAATGAACTTTGAAATTATTTTCAGCTGAGCAGAAAGAATACCATGAAGCAAGCTAAGGTTTCCACCTGGCTACTTTTCTAGTTGAAAAGACTGCCTACTTGAGCCTCACCCATCCTTAAAATGTAGACAGTAGGCTACTATCTAAGTTGACACAGTTCACCTTCATATGACTTTATGTAAGTCAGCTTGTGTCATGAAAGAGGCAGTGGGCGAACACTACAGCAGCCTTCCCCAAGCTGGTGCCCTCCAGATGCTTTGGACCACAACTCCCAACATTCCTGACCACTGACCATGATGGTTCGGGCTGATGGGAATTGATGTCCAAAGCATCTGGAGGGCACCAGCTTGGTGAAGGGTGTCCTACAGGGAGAACAAGTACCTGTCACTGAACACACCACTAATGCTTGCTGAAAGTGGTGCATAAATCATTAGAGTAATCTTTATGTTAGATCTACTTAATCCTGAATCTCAAAAATCAGAACAGGCAGTTCAGGTGTCTGCCTCTCCCATTCAGGTCAATTAGGAACTAATAAGCTGTTAACCCCCCTTCATGGATCACTGCCTTGTTGTGGCGAAGGGGCTTGCATGACTCAGTGAAGCCATACGCTATGCCGTGCAGGGCCACCCAAGATGGACAGGTCATGGCAGAGAGTTCTGACAAAATGTGGTCCACTGGAGAAGGAAATGGCAACCCACTCCAGGATTCTTGCCAAGAAAACCCCATGGAACGTATCACAACGCTAAAAGATATGACGCCAGAAGATGAGCCCCTCCGGTCGGAAGATGTCCAATATACTACTGGGGAAGAGCAGAGGGTATTTCCAAGTAGCGCCAGAAAGAGTGAAGCGGCTGGGCCAAAGCCAAAAAGACACTCAGCTGTAGATGTGTCTGGTGGTGAAAAGAAAATCCGATGCTGTAAAGAACAATATTGTTTAGGAACCTGGAATGTCAGATCAATGGATCAAGGTAAGCTGGAGGTGGTCAAACATGAGATGGCAAGGTTGAACATCGACATCTTGGGAATCAGCGAACTAAAATGGACAGGCATGGGCGAATTTAATTCAGGTGACCATCATATCTACTACTGTGGGCAAGAATCCCTGAGAAGAAATGGAGTAGCACTCATAGTCAACAACAGGGTGGGAAACGCAGTACTGGGGTACAATCTTAAAAACGATAGAATGATCTCAGTACGAATCCAAGGCAAACCATTGAACATCACAGTAATTCGAGTCTATGCCCCAACCACTGAGGCCGAAGAAGCTGAGGTTGATCGGTTCTGTGAAGACCTACAACACCTTCTAGAACTAACACCAAAAAAAGATGTCCTCTTCATCATAGGGGATTGGAATGCCAAAGTAGGAAGTCAAGAAATCACTGGGATAACAGGCAAGCATGGCCTTGGTGTACAAAATGAAGCAGGACAAAGGCTAATAGAGTTTTGCCAAGAGAACACGCTGATCATAGCAAACACTCTTTTCCAACAGCACAAGAGGCAACTCTACACATGGACATCACCAGATGGTCAGTATCGAAATCAGATTATGTACTTTGTAGCCAAAGATGGAGAAGCTCTATACAGTCAGTAAAAACAAGACGTGGAGCTGACTGTGGCTCAGATCATGAGCTGCTTCTTCCAAAATTTCGGCTTAAATTGAAGAACGTAGGGAAAACCACTAAACCATTCAGGGATGACCTAAATCATATCCCTTATGAATATACAGTGGAGGTGAGGAATAGATTTCAGGGATTAGACCTGATAGACAGAGTGCCTGAGGAACTATGGATGAAGGTATGTAACATTGTTCAGGAAGCAGCAACTCAATCCATCCCAAAGAAAAAGAAATGCAAGAACGCCGTGGCTGTCTGATGAGGCTTTACAAGTAGCTGAGGAAAGAAGGGAAGCAAAAAGCAAGGGAGAAAGGGGAAGATATATCCAACTGAATGCAGAGTTCCAGAGAACAGCAAGGAGAGACAAGAAGGCCTTCTTAAATGAACAATGCAAAGAAATCGAGGAAAACAACAGAATGGGAAAGACTAGAGATCTTTTCAAGAAAATCGGAGATATCAAGGGAATGTTTTGTGCAAAGATGGGCATGATAAAGGACAAAGAAGGCAGGGACCTAACAGAAGCAGATGAGATTAAGAAGAGGTGGAAAGAATACACAGAAGAACTATACAGGAAAGATCTTATTGTCCCTGATAGCCATGATAGTGTGGTCACTGATCTTGAGCCGGACATCCTAGAGAGTGAAGTCAAGTGGGCCTTTGGAAGCATTACTAACAACAAAGCATATTGTCGCCCTGTTTATTTAAATTATATGCAGAGTACGCCATGAGAAACACCGGGTTGGATGAATCACAAGTCGGAATTAAGATTGCTGGGAGAATTATCAACAACCTCCGATATGCAGACGATACCACCCTAATGGCAGAAAGCGAAGAGGATCTCAAGAGCCTCTTGTTGAGGGTGAAAGAGGAGAGTGCAAAAGCTGGTTTGAAACTCAACATTAAAAAACCGAAGATCATGGCATCTGGCCCCATCACTTCCTGGCATATAGAAGGGGAAGAAATGGAAGCAGTGACAGATTTTACTTTCTTGGGCTCCAAGATCACCGCAGACGGTGACTGTAGCCATGAAATTAAAAGACGCTTGCTCCTTGGGAGGAAAGCTATGGCACACCTAGACAGCATAGTAAGAAGCAGAGACATCACCTTGCCGACAAAGGTCCGTCTAATCAAAGCTATGGTTTTCCCAGTAGCAACGTATGGCTGTGAGAGCTGGACTATAAGGAAGGCTGAGCGCCGAAGAATCGATGCTTTCGAACTGTGGTGCTGGAGAAGACTCTTACGAGTCCCCTGGACTGCAAGGAGATCAAATCAGTCAATCCTAAAGGAAATCAACCCTGAGAGCTCATTGGAAGGACAGATACTGAAGCTGAAGCTCAAATATTTTGGCCACCTAATGCGAAGAGAACAGTCACTGGAAAAGACCCTGATGCTGGGAAAGATTGAAGGCAAAAGGAGAAGGGGACGGCAGAGGATGAGATGGCTGAATAGCATCACCGATGCAATGAATATGAACTTGAGCACACTCCGGGAGAGAACGGAGGACAGGAAGACCTGGCGTGCTATGGTCCATGGGGTCACGAAGAGTCGGACACGACTGAACGACTGAACAACAACAAGCTGTTAATATCACATGCAGTGCAATCCTATGCAAGTCTCAGTAGGGCACTCCCAGGTAAGTGTGCATAGGATTGCAGCCTAAGCCACCCTTTTGGCGCTCACAATCAGGATGATTAAACAGTAGTAAAAGGTGGACTTTTCACACTCTTGGAGTACATGTTTATAGAAGAGGGGAGCACTGTAATCTACATTAGGACAGTCAGCTGGCACCATCTACCCCACCTTTCTAAATATGATCTCACCCAGCATGGCAAAACATTTTCAATAAAAGCTATACAAAAGAAAGGCATCCAAGTTGGCCATAAGGGAAAAATCCAAAATCCATATAGTGCAATAATACCTGTGAGCTTTCAGCTGGTCCAATAAAGGTATACAGTATAAGGCAGGAGTAGGCGACCCGATGCCCTCCAGATGTTTTGGACCATGGCTCCCACCATCCCTGACCATTGGCCATGCTGCCTGGGGCTGATAGGGCTTGTAGTCCAAAACCTCTGGAGGGCACCGGGTTGCCTACTCCTGCCTTATACTGTATACCTTTACGCCCTTGCTATGAGGAATAAAAGCTGTGCAGCCCAATCCCGGGCAAGCTACTCAGAAGGAAGCCCAGTGGCAGAGCCCAGCCCCGCCACCCTCCCGCCAGGAGCTACCTCGGAAGCCGCTGCCGCAGCACCGGAGCCGCTGCCAGCCCCATCACGCCCCCGTCACGCTCACGCCCACGCCCACGAACAGAAGCGGTGTGGGCCGGCCGACGCGGCGTGGGCTGATGACATCACCCGCCTGCGTCGCAACGCAGAGCGGACGTAGCCGTCAAAACTTTGAAGGCGAGAGCACAGAGTCGGCGGCCTAGAGCGGAAAGGGAAGAAAAACAAAGAGATAAGAAAAAGTGAAGGGACGCATCTAACTGTCTGGATTAGGAATTTGCGGGTTCATATTGGTGAAGCCGTGCTTCAAATCTTCCCGGGGTGGAAGTGAGAGAGGCCAACAGTAACCAATGGAGAAATTCGGCATTTTGCTGTAGCTGTGACAGGGCAGCGGCGTGTCTCTGCAGAAGCGAACGGTAGCTGCAAAGAGCGAAGTTCATGGTCTACCTCCAGTCTTGTTTCCTGTGGGAAATAAACTTTTATTTAGCCTTTAATCTAAACGTTGCAAAATAAGAAGAAAAATATAGCCATGCCATTGCAAACTGCAGTTGGAATGGGGGGCTGTGGTTAAGAGAGTGGTTTGAGACAGTCCTGCAATGTAGCCCACTCTTAATATTACAGGTTGGGGGGTCAGGCTGAGATTTCTACAACAACCACGCAGTGTAGTCCAGTGCTACTATCTCCAGGTTGATCGCTGGGAAGAGTGTTGTTGAGACTCTTGACATACGACAGCCCTGCAGTGTGGCCCGCTGCACTTTAGAGATGCGGCGCTGAAGTTGATGTGGACTGCCAGCTAAACATCTCTACAAACTTCTCCTGTTGCAGTAAAGGTTGATCTTATCATATTGCCCGCTCAGACGCCCACCGCTTTCCTCCGAAATCCGTCGCTCAGCAGAAACCCTGCGCTCCTCTGCCTGCATGCAGACGCGTCGTGCTTGCAAATGCTTCCCCCCCCCCGCCGCCCCCATCCTTCTAAACACGCGAAAGAAGTTCCACGTGAGGAAAAGCGGGAGGTCCTGCCTTTCCCTGCCATTGTTTGCTTGGCGAAGAGGGGCAGATGCCATGCCCAGTGGTCACAGTCATTCCCGTTGAAATCCTGAATCCCTCCGCCTTCCCCCAACCAGGTGCCCTCCAGATATTTTGGACTACAACTCCCAGCATGCCTGGCCTTTGGCCATGCTAGCTGGGGCTGATGGGAGCTGAAGTCCAAAACAGCTGGAGGGCAACAGGTTGGGGAAAAGCTGCTCCATTGTTTTGCATGGGCTACTCTATCCAAAGGGAAAACATTTATCCTAAAACCGGAAATGGAAACTATGTATCACTTCGAGCTTCTATCTGGATGGAGGAAATGACTTGAAAACTCTTCTCCTTTGCCTGGTTTTCCCTTTCTGTTTGGTATGGGAGGCCGCCTAGGTCCTTGCGTTGGCGCCACCTGGAGGCGACTGTGGTAACTGCGCTCTGCTACTCGCCGCTCTCCAGAACTTTTCTTCCGCCTTCCGTAACTTAGGCTGCCCTCTGCGGCCATGGGCAAACCGAAGGCTTATGCGATGCTACCGACGCCTCTTTAAGAAATGCATCACAGAAGGTGCCCTTAAGATGGACTAACAGGGCTGTCACTTCTCCCAGCCCGATCAAGCTATACGTTTAATCGTGACATAGCAACAGAAATGCAACACTTGGTCATTTCCATCCTGCAGTGATGCACCTGTTTAATGTCTGCTTTATTAAATTTATTTATTTAAATTTATTTATTAAATTTATTCTTAGGCCGCCTTTAAGGCTAAAACAACTTTAACGCAACATTAAATGCAAAGTTACCCACCCGTGGGGAGTTGGGAGAGAAAGCTGGAAATATTATGAATTAGATAGGCATTGTAAAACATGTACTAGTGATGCGTTTCTTATTATTATATTTATTACGTGCCTAAGAACACAATCCTATGCGTATTTAGACAGAAAAAGTCCTATAACTACCAGCATTTCCCAACTGATGTAGGACTTTTTCTGTCTAAACATGCATAGGATTGCACTCTAAAATGGTTTTTTCTGCAACAGACTAACATGGCTACTCTAAAATGCTCTAGCTGCTGTTCAGTAGGGGTGGGGAACCTGGAGCTCTCCAGATGTTGGACCAGCCAGCATGGCCAATTGTCTGGTAAGGTGGGAGTTTTAGTCAAACAACATCTGGAGGGCTTGAGGTTCCCCACCCCTGCTGCACAGGAATTTTAAAAAAGCCAATTGTGCATTATTAATACATATAACTAATGGCTGACATAACTTGTAGGATACGTATGAACAGGATTTTAAGGGATTTGCAAACATTAGCCTATTTATAGTGATGATGGGGTGAAGCACCAGGAGGGACGAACCTCCCATATGCACTTTGTTCAGGAAAAAGTATTTAGAGTCTTGCACATCTTCCTTTTCCCGTGATGAATTTGCAGACAGAAGCAACGGCAAAACATTACAGCAAAAAATTGCATTGGACAAGAGGAAAAATATATGGAGAAAGGGAACTGAGCACATATTTTTACTTAACAAATGTGGGTGAGAAAATAGCTGAAGACAGTAGAGTCTTGAATCTGACAACATCACCATGCATGTTTACTCCAAAGTAAGCCCCACTGTGTTCAATGGGGCTTGCAACATAGTGGCCCAGTTCACACGATCACAGGATGGTTAGCAAGGTGACAGGGCATGTGCCAGCTGCTTTGCATAATTACCCTTGCCAGGCGCAGCTTCTCCTGTCGTCCAAACCTGGGGAGGATGGCTTGTCAGAGTGGTTAACAAACCGCCCAGAACCCATGGCCTGTTGTCGGGTGATTTGTTAATCACCCCAACAAGCCACCCTCGCTGGGTTTGGATAATACAAGAAGCCGCAGCAGTGGGTGCTTGTGAGCCCGCAACCCGCCATAGCTAACATGCCATGGTGGGCTGCGGTGATTATGCAAACCTGGGCATGTCATGTGCCTGTAGGTTGGGGTATGCTGAGAGTTACAGTCCAACACATCTGGAGGGTGCCAGTTTGGGGAAGGCTGATCTGGACAATCTCACCCAGAGGCTTCATCTAAACGTTAATTAGCATAAGAAACAAGATTGCACCTTGCAGTACCTCACTGGTTAATTCCCAGAGAGTGTACTGGTAAGGTCTTAATGACCCTACCCTCAGAGGCACCTTGTGAGGTAGCACCAGAAACACTGCAAAACAACATCCTGTTGTTTCCCATCCCCACTGCTGCAGAGGTGGTCCTCTGTAGATATATATCTGGCTCCAAGCTTTTCCTTCAGCATCCAGAGCACCAGGTAAGTACTTCCAGATTGCATCTTCATGCTGGGAGGGAGTATAGAAGACACAGATACTACTTCTCTTTGACGAAAATCTTGAGTGGCTCTTGCATCGCATATACATGCTCAGAGAAGGCCCTAGGTGGCAACCTTGCTCTCCTCTTAAAAAGGCAGTTCCTCTGGCTCACCACAATCCCCGCAATAGAATCCAACACAGCAGTTAACTCTCCATTATCATTCCCACATAGTTGTGTTATTCTAGAACAGCCTTCCGCAACCTGGTGGCCTCCAGATGTGTTGGGCTACAGGTCCCATAATCTCCAACCAGCATGGCAGATCACAGTCTTCTCCACTATTGTGAGATGTATTGTATTTCTATTTAAATGACAGTAATTATTTCCAAATGTACATATGAATGAGCATATGCACTTCTTTTCCTTTTTGCAAATCTGTTTCCTTTTTTGGTCCTCTTATGTGTTTTCTTTTTGGAGGCAATACATTAAGTGGTCATGCTAAGATGCTTGCCTAGCTGCCCGACAACCACAATATTTCCCCCTAATTCCCCTGTCCCCATGAGCCCAGCCGCTATGAAACCTCCTCAAAAGTTATTTGGCAGCTGCGGTGGTTGTGCTTTAATTTAAACCAGCAAAAATATGGCCAGCAAATTCTGCAACCACCTCCAAGGGTCAGTTGACAGCCTTCCTCTGGCCAAATTCTGTCCATGGACTGGCACTTACTGACCTCACATTTGGCATTTCAGGGTGCTGGGCTCTTGTTGTTCTGGATCTAGCACCATCGGCCTGTATGTTTCTCTTAGTTGCTGCTCAAACTATTCATTTATAAACATGATCGGAAAAACACCCTCAGTCTTCTAGTGTTCTTTCCTCTAAAAGGTACTTATCCTGAAATGGCTGCCCTGAATTTCCCACTGCTCAGAGAGGAGGGAGTACAAAACAACCACACTTACATCACAATTCTACAAGTTGCCATATGGTGTGAGTACAGATTATATGGGTCAAAATCACATCCTCGCTACTTCCTACAAACATACACCTTAAACACAAGACACTCCCCAAAACCCTAGCAAACAAGCCATCACTACTAACATGCTTTTCTCTCTAAACCCTGTAGTCACAAATTGGGCCAGTTCGCACAATTTAACAGCCCACCATGTCTTATTTAAGCCATGGTGGGTTGCGGTGCATGTGGGCAGCCATTTTGAATATTCCGCTCCAGGCCACAACTTGTGTCGCACAAACCCAGGGGGTGGGGGTTGTGCAAGGGTTAAGTAACCCTTGCATAACCCAATAACAGGTAACCCAATAAACAATAAGGGTTGTTTAACCCTCATACAACTCCCGCTGCCTGGGTTCTCATGACACGACAAGCCGTGGCTGGGCATTGAACTCCCACACCATGGCCCACTGTGACTTAGGCTATTTTGATCGTACAAACTCGGTCAACAGAATGTTGAAGAGTGTGGGGAAATTAACTTTGCTTACAACATGGACAGGGAATGTGTAGCCATCCAGATGTTTTCCGGTCTGTAACTCCCATAATCTCTCACCATTGGCTATGCTGACTAGGGCTGTTGGGAGTTGCAGTCCAGCAACATCTGGAGGGGCACACGTTCCCCACCCCTGCCTTACAATAAGATCCTATTCATATTTATTTAGAAGTGATTGACTCCTAAGTAAATATACATAAGATTGCAGCCTGTGCAGAGCTACCCATATTTATCCAGAAGTATGTCCTACTATTACATTCAAATGGAGCTTACTTCTAGGTAAGTTTGCATAGGCTTGCAGCCTTGGTCACTAAGGAAGCTTATTATTGAGGGCCATAAAGGGATCTATTTACTGTCATGTTAACAGGCATATCATTTCAATGATATGCCTGTTAACATTTTCCAGCTGTAGATAGAAATAGCCTTCTCGGATGGCCTTCTCTCTGTCCCATCAGCCAGGACAGCTAGGCTAGTGAGGATGAGGGAGAGGGCCTTCTCTGTGGTGGCCCCCACTCTGTGGAACTCCCTCCCTAGGGAACTCTGCCATGCCCCCTCTTTAATGAGCTTCCACCATGCATTAAAAACATGGTTGTTCAGGCAGGCATTTGGGGTGGGCTAGGGTAATTTAGGAATGTGATGTTTTTAATTTTGAATTTTATTGTGTAAACTGTTTTTAGTGTTGTACATCACCCAGAGTGGCTGGATGACCAGCCAGATGGGCGATTAATAAATTTAAAAAATAAATTAAAAAATAAAAATAGGATAGGATGGGATGGGATGAGATGAGATGAGATGAGATACTCAAAGCACAATCTTATGCATGTCTGCTCAGAAATAAGTACCACAGGCAAGTATGTATAAGATTGTAGCTTTAATGTTAACTCTTAAAGGGAAGACTTAAGAACATAAGAGTGTAAGAACAGCCATGCTGAATCAGACCAAGGGTCCATCTAGTCCAGCATTCTGTTCACACAGTGGCCAACCAGCCATCGACCTGGGACCCACAAGCAGGGCATGAGCGCAACAGCACCCCCCCTTCCATGTTCCCCAGCAACTGGTGTACATAGGTTCATTGCCTCTGATATTGGAGGTAGCACATAGCCATCGGGACTAGTAGCCATTGATAGCCTTTTGCTCCAGGTATTTGTCCAACCCCCTTTTAAAGCCAACCAAACTGGTGGCCATCACTACATCCCGTGGTAGCGAGTTCCATAGTTTAACTATGCGCTGTGTGAAGAAGTGCTTCCTTTTATCTGTCCTGAATCTCCCACCAATCAGCTTCATCGGATGACCCCAGGTTCTAGTATTTTGAGAGAGGGAGAAAAATGTCTCCCTCTCCACATTCTCCACACCATGCATAATTTTGTAGACTTCTATCATGTCTCCCCTTACCCTCCTTTTTTTCAAAGCTAAACAATCCCAGCTGTTGTAACCTTCCCTCATAGGGGAGATGCTCCAGTCACCAGCCCCTTAATCATTTTAGTTGCCCTTTGCTGCACTTTTTCCAGCTCTACAATATCTTTTTTTAGGTGTGGTGACCAGAACTGTACACAGTATTCCAAGTGTGGTCGCACCAAAGATTTGTATAGGGGCAGTATGATGTTGGCAGTTGTATTCTCAATAGCTTTTCTAATTATCTCTAACATGGAGTTTGCCTTTTTTACAGTGGCTGCACACTGGACTGACATCTTCACTGAGCGGTCCACCACAACCCCAAGATCTCTTCCTTGGTTGGTCAGCTTGTTCCCATCAGGCTATACTTGAAGTTGGGATTTTTTGTCCCAACATGCATCACTTTACGCTTGCTTACATTGAACTGCATTTGCCATTTGGATGCCCTTTCTCCCAGTTTGGAGAGATCCTTTTGGAGCTCTTCACAATCCCTTGTTTTAACCACCCTAAGCTCGCCCTGATGCAAGAAATTAAGAAACAGAAGCAGGAAATTAAGTATGATGCAATTTCATTTGATTTTGGAGCCATGAATGGAGAGATGCATCATACATCATTTTCTAAAGTAATTGACTGAGATTGACGTGTGTTTGGGGAACAGAAAATACAGGACTGGCCCTTGGGGCAGAAATTTTGGGTAATCACCCTGAGTGTCTGCCTCATTAACATATTAAGAAAAAAGAACAGTAGATCAATTTACATTGCTGAGATCTAACTTTCATATTAACCTTACTAAATAAATTCTGCACTCATATATATGGGGGTAATGTGTTTCACCCCTTGATCAGAAATTACTTTAGTTCTACACCGAGGAACTTGGAAATGTTTCCCTTTTTCGGGATGGTTTGTATTGCAAGTTCAATGCAGGTCTGACCAGGCAATCCCATGCTGAGAGACCAGTTCTGCAGAAGTTAATTTGATGTTATGCCAGCTTATCTCCACCTGCAGAGACGTATCTTGAGATACCAAGGTGTAGTGGCGCTTCTCCCATAGGCTAAAGTGCTCCCCTTCCACCGACAGCAGAGGATTGTGTCTTGAAAGCCTGAAGTGAATTCAGTTGTGCTAAGACATCACAGGGAGATTCTTAAATAATATCAGCACCAAGAACTGGGCAGAATTGCACTGGACACGGTGCAAGTAACATGGTTTTTCCCCAGGGGGAAAAAAAACACTGTCGCACAGCACACAGCTCCCAAAACTGCATTAGTTCTGGATTGTGTGGGCGGAGTTCCATGAGTTGGAGGGCGCGTAATCAACTACAGTGCCACTGTGTCATGTTACACACAGTTCAATGTCGGTGTAAATGTTACACTGCATTCATTAATCTCTTATTTATTTACAGGAATTACACAGAGGCAACTAATGAAGCTGTTAAACATAAACATTTTTTATTTAGAAAATTATGACCCATTCAGACACAGGCACACACAGACATACCTCTTGTGGGTTTCTTTTAGTTGTTTTTTTTTATCACAGAACAGAGATATCTCCCACATACGAAGCTACCTTGTTCTTTGATATTATTGTCTGAGGCCCTACTCCAGGTGTCCCCAGCTCGAGGGGTGGCAACTGGGTATAGAGCCTTTTCTGTAATGGCACCCATTTGTATATACCCTTCCAAATACATTTGCATAGCACCAAACTGACTATTGCTTAGAGGCCAAATGCAAATAGTTTTATTCTGCCAAGCATTTGTGATGTTTTCTGCTATTCTGTGTTCATATTATTGTAATTGGGAATGCTGGGCGTTGTAGGACTTTTTTCAGTATAAACATGCATAGGATTGTACCCTTAAACAAATAAACAAATGTGCTCCTGAGGAATAGCCCAGTCTGTATTCTGAGATGCAGAGCACCCCTGATTTAATTATGTTATTGTGGTCTTAGGCATTGTCAACTTTTCCAACCCAGGAGCAACCAAGAAGAAAAATCTGGTTATGCAAACTAAACTTACCTATATTCTGTCCATTCCAGAAATGAATGTGAGTGCAGCGACTGTGTTTATATAAATGATCTTCCAACACACTATCAAAGCAAGTTAGTTAATGCTGCAATTTGCTTCTTTTCCTGGCAGAAATGTTCTCACAAGCTCTGAACCACAAGCAGCATAGCCAGCCACTCATGCGTTTGACAAAATTGGTTTGAACCGAAAAGCCACATAGCAAGTCAGCCATGTATTTGTTCAGCAATAACCTTTAATCCCTTTGCTGGTTTAATTAGCAAGTCCTTGATCTGCAAGTAACCTATGTGTTGCCAGTAAATATTGCTTTTGTTGTCTAAAAATACTTCTAAATGGCCTTTATTTGCAGCAGGAATTAGATGGCATTATGCAGACAGTTAATCAATAAACCCTTGGCCTCTTTGGCGGCGGCCTTCATCTTGCAAGAAAAATTAATATCAGTGAATGTTGAGCAAATGCATTTCACATGAAAAATTACAATACCTGGATTTTATTTATTTATTTGTTTATTTATTAAATTTATATCCCACCTTTTTTCCTCTTTGAGGAACCCCAGGCGGTGTACATAATCCTCCTCCTCCTCCTCCATTTTAGCCTTGCAGCAACAACCCTGTGAGGTGGGTTGGGCTGAGAGCCTGTGACTGGCCCAAAGTCACCCAGTGAGCTTCCATGGCCGAGTGGGGACTAGGACCCGGATCTCCCGGCTCCCAGCCCAACACTCTCGCCACTACACCATGCTGGCTCTCACTACTAAGCATTTAGCATTGCCTCAGCTCTGTTCTACAGAAAGCAAGACAGAATGAAGCACATGGAGTGGGCAACTTGAGGCCCTCCAGGTATTTTGGCCTACAACTCCCATCATCCCTGACCATTGGTTATGCTGGCTAGGCCTGATGGGAGTTGTAAGCCAAAAAAATTCTGGAGAGCCACAAGTGGCCCATCCCTGACATCTTGCCAGTAATCCTTTTTTACAGACACTCCTCCTTGGGCCCAATGAGTGGCCTTGGAGCGCCTGAGGGGACTGCTGAGGCCGAGCAGGTGACATTTTATTGATTTGGGTCTTCCTTGTTATCAATCTATCATTCCAATATTTAGGAAGCTGCCAGTTAACTACCCAAAGCTGATCAATACACCACAGCCAAAGTGTACACCAAAAATGATTTTAGGTGGATTGAGTTTTGTTTTTGTACTAACAAGAATTAGTAAAGGAATTTTTCATCTATTTATCATTATTATTAGAAATATACTTGTAACATCACATTAAAATATATTGTGCATATAATGACATAAAAACATTCATCTTGTTAAACAGAGCTTTGTTAAAGATTCTTAGATCTCAATAGCTTAACAAGAAATAGAATTTCTTAAATATGTCTTGTTCTTAGACTTCTAGTCGTAATAACTTAAAAAGGAGAGATCTTGTTCTAAGTACCAAGTTCTCCATTCGTTACTGAAGAGGCTACTCATCTGACAAGTACACAGGCCTGGTGAGCTTCTAAAAAGAAGCTCCCGCATCCTAAAATCAGCACATATTTATATTTTTTGTGTAGAAATTGTTGTTGTTGTTCAGTCATTAAGTCGTGTCCGACTCTTCATGACTCCATGGACCATAGCACTCCAGGCCTTCCTGTCCTCCGCTCTCTCCCGGAGTGTGCTCAAGTTCATGTGTAGAAATTACTTCATAGCTAATATTATCTACTGTCCCATAAATTAGGACTCACAGTCTTAATTATCTAATTGTTATTAAACATTCATTTAAAAACAGAACATACAAAAAAGGCTTACACGTATACCTTTCAGGCTAGATGAGATCAATTTTGAATTATACCTTTCAGAAGAAAACTTCTTACTCAAAATGTGCCAATTAAACCTAAATCAATAAATGTTCTATACGTCTATATATTAAGCTTTTTGATTTATATACCTTACACAATATTTTTTGTTCATTTATTGATAAGCAAAAATTTTAAGTACACTTTTGACCTGGAATAACACAGTCTCACAGCCATTCATTACTCAAATACCTTTTTGGCCCAAGTGATAGGACTAACTCAATATTTTCTCTTTGGATACCATCCAGGTCAACTTGACCATTATTTTTTATACCAGTTGCCCAGAATTCATTGTGAACTTGTATTTTCTCTTGAATACAAATACCACTGCTTACTTCTTTCCATTTCAAATTCTGCATTATTCATCATTAATATTTAGTATTTACATTTCATAATAAGACATCTTATATTGTTTTCAGACAGGTGGATTAGCTTTTTTCCCCCCAATAGTCTTCCCAGCAAGTTCAATAAAGCAAAATCAGCAATTCCCTAAAATCCAGGCCAGAAGACATGATCAGTCCCTTGGACGGAAGACCACTAGGAGCAAGGATGACCAAAGACATTTTACTGCCTGGGGCAGAACTGCAGATGCCCCCCACCCCACCCAGTCAAGATAAATATACCCAAGGCCAGGAATGTTATTTTGGCACTGAGGCAGCATATCCTACAAACACCTCTCCCCATCTGCTGCTTGAGGCAGCTGCCTTAATGGTAGGGCCCTGACTAGGAGCACCATGTAAGTGCAGGTTATTATCAAATCAAAACAAAAGCAAAGAACAGTGGTCTTCCTTAATGGGTTGCCACCTCCTCTCCCAAATGGCACTTGTGCCTTTGATAGCAGCATGATGCTTAGAAATTCAGCAGGTACAGCATTTCTCATCACAGAGCAGCAGTGATGGGGAAACCTGTTCAAGTTTTTCTGCCTCATATGGTTGTTGAAAACATTAGGGCAGAAAAGTTAACTTTAAGGTACATGCCACACAGAGCCATCTTTGAAGCTAGGAAGCCAATGGAGAAGAAAAATCTACTGCAGCTCTTCCAAGCCTCACCTTTTTTCACTGTTGCTGTTTTGTCTTGTCTTGAGGTGGACTGCTCAAAATGCCTATTTTATAGTTGACATTGCAAGTGGAAATGCTCACTCTTTGGGTCCCCAGGCAAATGTGTATATGTATGGTGCCTTTGTTATCATATTAAAGGTAGAAACAGCTACTATCCCCAATGTTAGTGTCTAACTGAGATAAAATTGATGAGGCTTCATTTAGGCTCAATCTACATCGAATCAGAATGAGAAGCGTGTTCTGGTTTTATCCAGTTTTTCATGAAATCGGCTTTGGTCTCTCAGCAGCACATAAAGCAAGAAAAGCAGAGTATAAACCACCTAAAAATCCGCTTTCACAAGTCACACAAGAATACTTTAAACTGCCTTACTTTGAGGTTGGGTGGAGTTCTGCCAGTTGAAGTGAATGTCATCAACTGCAGAGATGCTGCTCAGTGAATGAGAGAGGCTTGTTCCCCGCCCTGTCCATGTTCCCACTACTGGCTGCCCCCTCTCCTTCACCTCTGTGTATTCTTTAGTTTTCAGTGTATCAGAGAAACAATACTGCAAAATACCGCTGCTGCAGGCTCCCTCTACTGGCTGCCCCCTCTCCTCCTCCTCTGAGCATGAAACCGCTCAGTCAAGTGTCATGGATGAGCATGGCTTATTTCTGAGTAGGCACGTTTAGCAAACACCTCCCCTACTGTGCTCCCTCCCTTGGGAGAAGTTGGGGTAAATTAAAGTACTTGAATTAAATTACTGTGGACATGTGGACAAACAGGCCTGCCCCCACCACTACTCTCCCCACTCCCGTGCTTTGTTAAAACAATAGGAGACACCGAGTTACTTCTGCCCCCTTTCTCTTTTCCATGCTCAGTCAAGGGAAATGGACAAGAATGAGGGAGGGTTGGGGACAATCACTTTTTGAACTCGTAGAAATGCGCAGTTCTGCATTCCTGTATATGCGCACATTCAAACCATCAGCTCTTAAAATCAATAAAGCTCTGTGTACCTGCCCATCTCCATTTTTTAGCCCTCTGCTACCCCGCCCACTCCCACACAGCTTTGAATCAACAGGCTTCCCCCACCCCACTCACATGCAATGGAGGAGTTACTTCCAAGTAGACATGCATACATCCACTCTCCTGCCCCTCAGTGGTGGTGCTACCCCTAAGCCCAGGTGAAGTAATGCAAAGGTGCCCAACAATGCTTCTCTGGAAAAGGGATATTGTAAGTAACCGAGGAGAAGCAGCAGTGCGAATAATAATAATAATAATGATCCTGGTGGGATTAGAGGTCATGGGGGGGGGGCATCAGCTCTTAAAATCAATAAAGCTCTGCCTACCTGAGAATCAGGAAGGTGGAGAGGGGAAGGGCATTGCAGGAATGAGTGTAAAACTATGGTACTGCATGGAGATTTTTTATTTTTATTTACAAAGGGAACCCAAAGCCACCTGCTGACTTTCTCAGGAGTCATCCTCACTGAAAAAAATGTGATTTACTTCTGAGTAGACATGGTTATCCACATCAGCTGTTCCTTGAGGCAAAGAAATTAAAAAGGAGAAGGGAGAGAAGGGGGGACATTCATATTTGAAGGTATGCAGATACAAAGGTAATGCATTTCCAATGCCCCCAACAGGGAGAAGCCAAAGGTTAACTCCTTTCATTCCTTCCCTCTCCCACCATTTGAGGCTTGCTCTCTGCCACTCCCCCCACCCCCCGCGCCTTGCGAGCAGCAAACTGCAAAAGAGGATTAATTGCTTCCAAGTAGCGATGGCTAGTTTTAAAATGTCAGGCTTGAGGCCTCCACCATTCCCCCTCCCCACTCCTGCACTCAATTAATATAACAACAGGCAGAGGAATTCTCCTGACCCCTCTGCTCCTGTACTCGGCAAAGTGCAATTTGAAGTTACTTCCAGGTAGACATGACTCTGCTCTCCCTGTGCCCAGCCCCCGCCACTTTCCCTTCTGCCAGTTAGCGCTGCTCCAGCAGTCCGCAGCGAGGGCAATTCAGCTCCCATAGTTCTCGAAAGCACTGTAATGGGATAATCCATCTGAACAGCAGTTTCAGAAACATCAGATTTTAGAGCTAGAAATGGCATGCTGGCTACAGAGAAGGGCGTACGTCATCTGACACTATCAACTTTGGGGCACAGTAGAACCAGCGTGAAAGTCCCGTGTAGATCTAGCCCTGGTGTCAAATTCTGAAGGAAGTGACATTCTTGGTGAAGAAATATGGGCGTGTCTCCCACTCTCACTGGATCAGGAATTTGTCCCTCCAGCCCATTTAAACATAGCAGCCCTGCACTAGAGCCTCTTTAAGAAAAGGAGGACGCAATCCTTGTTGTGTGTACCTATTTTTCTTCATCAAATCTTACAGTACCTAGATGTAAGCAGATCTGTGCATTTGAAAACCTTCACAGCCTTATAGGCTTGGCTGCAGCGATGATGCATGCACACATTAATAAGCACAACAAGTTATATGTTATCATTATGTGTTTCCAATTACCCACAAACAACATCTTGGAGGGAAAGAAGTGGGGCTGAAGATTTCTGGCAGGAAACCAGCATGAGCCTATGATCCGGACTGAGAGCACAGTGCTGGATCAGGGCCGGGCTTGCTGCTTTTCCTTCAAAATAAAAGTGGCAGCATTAAATAAGCTTTAAAAACATTATGTTTAATGGACCTGCTCAGGTAAGCTAAAAATCCCCTTCCCATGAATCACATTGTTACACTCACCCAACTTCTCTGAGCAGTGAGAAATTCCAGGGGTTCAGTACTTACCCAGGCTTGGTTTCCTTTCACAGGTGGTCACTGGCATTTTGTAATATTTGCATTTATTTACAAATAAACAAGCTGAGCGTAAGTGGAAGCACAGCTTATTGAAACACTCCAACAGACAGCTCAAAGTCCACTGCTCTGACATCAGGGGACAGCCAGCACCCCTAAATTACAGTTAGTTTACTGAGTCCAAAATCTCAGCTCTCTTTTTCTCTCAGGGTGCTTCCAGATGATGGACTCCTAGTGCTACCTGTTAGAAGGCATTGTGCAGCAATTCCACTTTTTGTCCTTTACAGATTTTCTGCAGGAAGGCAAAAGACAGAAGAAGCGATGGGAAAACACGGGAGGATTATGAGTGGAAGACAGTGGGCTTCATCACACAGAGCTTTTATCCTGTGATTGAGATTGCTCCTTCAGGGAAGTTTGCAGGCTCTTTATGCCATGACCCTGCCGTGACCCTCCTGCACTAAATGCCCTTTGTTCCATTTTTAAATAGATGGCAGATAATGAGCTATCAAATTACCCCGTTGTGTTCAGCTTCAGTTTCCTCCGTGAAAAGACTTAAAGCAGCAAGAAGAGGAGCAAGATCAATGAAAGATAATGGAAGACTCAGATACGGGGAGAAGGGGGGGAAGGCAGCACGTGTAAATGGAGTCAGTGGTGATCCTGCATTTAAAACGGACGCAGAAAGCACTGTTTTAAATGCAGGATTTTAGGCTGGTGTAGAAATGCCCAGTAGCTGGGTCTCCCATAGAATTCCATGAATGCAGCAGGATGATGGTGCAATAAAAGCCTCTTCTTGAAGACCCTCACTGTCAAATTGTTTGGAGTGTCAGGGGGACAGAATCCAAAGGAGTCATCTCTTCTGATCATCACCTAGCTCTTTTGGAGAATCTTAGCTCCCATGGAGACGCTTCTTCTGAATATTATAGCTATAACAGTTTTGCCAACACTGGCCAGGAATTGCCTCAAGGCAAATATGTACTGATATGAACTTGAGCACACTCGGGGAGAGAGCGGAGGACAGGAAGGCCTGGCATGCTATGGTCCATGGGGTCACAAAGAGTCGGACACGACTTAATGACTGAACAACAACAACGAATACGTACTGATAGCCCTTCTCACAGAAATCTTAAAGGGTGTGATATTGTGAATAAGTGCTTTCAAATTATAGCCGTGTCTAATGTTGACTGATGTTTATAACCATTGGGTTCCTTGCCAACCTTACACTGGCCTTATTCCTATGATTCATATTTTTATCTCCAGGCCAGGAAAAGCTGCATCTG
Organism: Heloderma suspectum; assembly: GCF_057233095.1. Classification (NCBI taxonomy): domain Eukaryota; kingdom Metazoa; phylum Chordata; class Lepidosauria; order Squamata; family Helodermatidae; genus Heloderma; species Heloderma suspectum. The sequence continues at coordinate 200,493,829 of NC_139458.1, forward strand.
CTACCTTTCTGCACGTCAGGGTACTGTTAAAGGTACAGAAGCAGGGGCAGTTGGGTTTGTTTGTTTTTTAATTGGTAAGCCTGACTGTAATGTTCTACAGCATGTTCCAGTGTTTGAAATAAACTTCTGTCTGTATGGAAATTTCTAGCATCAATAGGCTGTGCAATTGATCTGCATTTTCATTAAGCAGATTTTTGCTTTGTCTCTCCAGTACAAGTGGTAGTTTAAAGCCAATAACGGACTAGGCTTCCAGTACTGTCGACCACATTGTGATCTTTCTCTCTTTCTAGTACCGTTTCACATATAGAAACGAAACTACAAAGGCAGGTAATTTGTGCAGGCTTATGGAGAAATGCTGGTGTTTCTAGCTCCTGACCTTGTATTTTTTAAGCTAAATTGTAGTATTGATGCATTCCCTAAGGAAGAAGTTGGTAATAATATGCAGTGCAGTGCTGTGCTCTCTGCTGCATATAGCAAGACTGCCACCTTGTTTGTGCATGAGAAGCAGAGAAATGCTTAATACTGTCAGGAGCACCATTACATTTACAAGTAAGTGGACAAAACCTGTGCAAATTGTGACAGATGTGTTCCTTGCCCAGCAATTCTATGAGATGGGATTTCTGTATTTAGCATGATCATGGATCCTATGCTATTTCCCCAGAAAAAAGTGCCACCAAGATTGCAGGTTCATTTCTGACTTCTGGTATGGGCTTACAGAATTTTTAGATAGAGGACTCCGAGATCAGGCATGGCTTTTTATCTTTTACTTCAAAATGTTAAGCAGTTTTTACAGTTCTTAAAATATGATATAAGAGCACAGACCAAATACAAAATACATAATTGCCAAAAATGAAACACATTACAAAAAGCTTTCTAGGTTGAGTTTTAGGAGAGTTGCAAGCAAAACACGATTTAAAACATTCTAAGAATGGTTTTAGAAGTATTCCTTTCTTAACAGAATGACATTTCTGAAATAGAAGCAAAAAGGAGCAGAGAAGTCAATGAGGGATGGTGCCATTGTCCTCCTGAGGACAGATGATGCATCCTTCAATGAGGGCTGATGTTTGCTCCTGACATTTTTGTGTTTTGCCTCTCATATTTATGTAATTGATTATGAACTGCTTATATGTTTCCCACAAAGACTGGAATTCTCTCATAACAATGAGTAATTATTTCTTTCAAGGTTCCCAGCTATAACTTTTGGAGAGTAATATATTTACTTCATATCTTGGGCTAATCTATACCTGTATCAATAATGGAAAGGACTTATAATGAAACTGCATTTGCCCACTTGCACATTCCCTATCCACAGGGCTCACGTAAATACCCTTTGCGCATTTTCGCAGGGTTTCATTTCGGTAGCCCATGTCACACCAACACCTCGTTCCATCCTTGTTACAGTAGAAATGGCTGGAGTTACCCTGAAGATGTGTGCGACTGCTACTTCAAATACACCTCTTTGACATGTCACACTTGTCCGTGCAGTGTGTATTGCCCCAGGCCTGTAACTAGGTCACCTCTAGTTCTAGAGGGGCCTAGAGATCCATAATGCCTTGCTTAAGTTCATCATTAGTGCAATTTTCTTGCTAGTGGGCCTCTGAGTATGTGGGATGAGTCAAAGGCCGATAATAGCTGCCTCAAGCACATTCCATACTAACAAGCTAGAGGGTCTTATCAAGATGGGCCAAGGAAGTGAAGTTTGTTTGTCTTAAAGCTGCAGGTGGCTGTGCTGAGACCAAGCACTGCTAGTCTATGCTGGGAATGAACACTAGTTGGCGCTTGCTGCTGTCATGCTGCCTCACTGCTAACATATATGGTATAAAACCCATTTTACCCCATGGCTCTGGGTTCAGAGAAGCTATCTGATCCAACCATTGGGTACGCCTGTGTGCTGATTGTACTCAATAAAGTATCTCCTTGTAAGTAAACCTGGATCTGATTTATCACTATCTTGGCAACTCTAAATTAAGAGTTCAAAGCCTACTGCAGGGGCAATATACAGTGTGATAATACCGGGGTTTGTTTGTTCACGAGAGTTGCACATGCATAGAAGTGCGGGAACAAGTGGGGGTGAATCTCTGTAGTATGTAGGAGCAGAGCAATGAACAGTCATGTTTTTTCTGGTCTTGATAAGCAATGGAGTCTACTGTCAGTGGAAATGAGATATTTCTGTACATCCACGTTGTCATTGTGGCTGTCAATCTATTTCTTTCTGCTGTCGAGGCATATTTCAACTTTGAGGCAATAGCTACAGCTAGGTGGAGGCACCACATATGTGTTCTTCAATCGTTTCACTGTAGGCAGCTGGTTATTCACTGTTGGGAAAGCCACGGAAACACCCTCTACAATCCTTCAGCATACCTATAGCTTCCCAAGGTTTCCTGGTGCTACTGGATGCGTCCCAGTAGCAAGGACTGATGAGAGAACGTTGTGCTCCAGATTTGGGGCAACGAGCACTGGATCAAACATCTCAGAATAATAAGGAATACCCTTTTTGAAATCATGGAGCAGCTGTGCCTGTGCCTGGAAAGAAATGTTACCATAATGCGCTACCCAGTAGTGGAGAAGTGAGTCGCCATCTGCAGCTGGGAGCTGGTGAGCACCACCTTCTATAGAACAGCAGCATGCAGTTTGGTGTTGGCAGATCTACGGTTGCAGAAATCTTTATAGAAGTTTGCCTTGCTATGAAGCATCTCTTTCTTGGTTGTCCCGTCAGGATCGGCAACATGCAGGGGGTTAGTATTCCCCCAGCCCCCAATGTCATGTCTGTGCACCTGTGCTCTAGCGAATACACAGGCTGGTTCAGATGAAGGTGTAGTAATGTCATGTCAATTTCATTTCTTATTGACAGTTCATGTATGGCTTTGGAAAGCTTGGATTCTCTCATTGTGTGGGGGCTTGTGATGGTACACATTTGGCCATCCTTTCTCTGGTACATTAAGGCAATGACAATTAACAGGAAACATTTTTACTCAATGGTGCTGCAAGGATTTATTAATGTGAAGATCGGATGGAGTGGCAAGAACCATGATGCATACGTCTTCCAGAAATCCGCACTGTGTGAAGCCATGGACCTTGGAGCTTTTGTGCCAGGGAACCCCACTGTGACATTGTGGGTGGGGTGCAAATTCTATCACTCATAGTGGCGGATGGGGAGTACCCCATCTGTGCCTGGCTAATGAAGCCACATAGAGGGACACTGGATCCCCAGCAAGCCAATTTTAACTTCTGTTTGAGCAGAGCCTGTACTGCAGGCACTGACAGAGGATCTGACAGAGGACAGCAATAGAATTGTTCTTGCAACCCGAGGTCTTCCATTCCGCAATGTGGACAACAAACACTCTGAACGAGGCAATGCTGTCAAAAATGCTCTGACTGCTTTTCTATGGGCAGACCGCAGGAGGGGCCATTATATAATAATGTTTGACCGTTCATTCTGTTATTCTTTGTTATAACTCTGTTTAATGTTTTTTTCTGCTTGACTGTAATAAAAGGTTGTTGTTTGGGAATCTGGTCTCTGTCTTATCCGATCTGTGTATGCACAAATGAGCGCACCTCTGAAGAAACAACAGCAGATGGTGCTACGACAAAGCCATTACTATGTGACTCTATGGTTCAACTTTTCCTGCCTTTCAGCTCAAAATGGCTGCCAGACGAGTGGCCTACTGGCAGGGTGCCGAGGTCAAGATGCTCCTGGAACTCCTGCTACAAACCGGCAAGGCGGAGAAGCTGATGTGAAGCTCCAGCCTCCCCACCATTCAAATATTCCGCAGACTTGCCAGGAGCCTCTCATTCTTGGGGTACCAGAGGACAGCCCTTCAAGCCAGAACCAAGTTCAGGGCCATAAAGACCTTGTTCCATGCGGCCCTAGAGACCTACCGTGGGAGCCCACCCCGAAGAGCACATCCCCCCTACTACCAGCAGCTGCACGAGCTCTGGGTACGTGCTGGTCGCCCCAGCTAGCAGAAAAGGCACCCAGCAAGTGAGTTGACAATTACTCTTTTCAGCAATCCTCTTCCCCTGCAGCCAACTGTAAATCACTTGTTGAGTAATATCAGAATGTGTTTCTCTACACTTAGGAATAAATGTAGGGTGGAATCCAGCTGAAGTACAACTTAGAGCAGAACCAATGCAATGCACGGACTTATGTTTTTTCAGTACATAAATTAACAATAATTTCTACGGGTCTACTCTTATTAGTTATGCAGATGGATTCTACTCATGTGTCACAGTCACGTAGCACTGCAAACCCTGCTATGTATGTTCCACTGCACTTCCCAAACTTTGCTAATCCTAACTCTGAAAATTACCTTAAGTCTGATGTTATTTAAGTATGCAATATACTGTATCCAATTCTTTACTCTTTCCACTTCACAAATCAGTACTATGCATTGTTCTCATCTAAAACAAAATCAGTACTTCAGAGTGGAGTAATATCTCCTTCTGCACTGTGGTTTTAATAACAGCACAATGATGTCATAAATACTGCTCATAATCATCTCCATGGCTCATTTTGATCAGGTTTAGAACTTGAAGGGAATTAAATTTCACTGTCACTAATGTGAATGTGAAAAATTCAGTTCATAATGGAATTCCTCTAACTGTATCAGATTAGCTCTTTTCTAAGATTCTGCTTGTATTGCTGCTGAAATGTCATCATTTTTGCAATAAACAGCACAACATGCAGCACAGAACATATTTCTCTCCTATTCAACACTTCAGGTCTCCAGACACCTCGTCCACATGCCGGCCAGGGAGAGGAAGAAGGGGGACTTTCAGCAGAGGAAGTAGGGCTGGAAGTAGCGATGGGGCCAGATATGAGGCCACCCCAAGCTGCAGCCCCGCACCAAGAAGAATCTGCTTAGGGTAAGAACATGCAATCAAGTTGTACACGGTACTTATCTTGATCCTATAGTGTAGGATTCTCTGTTAGTTGTGAGAAGTGACCTTTTTTGGCAAGTGTACTTGCAGTCTGTAAGTACTTGATTTTTAAAAAATAGATTAACTGCATGTTAACACTTCATTTACCCTTAATCATGTTTAAGAGGTGCACATATTACCTGCTACTGAATATTAGGAACAACACACCATAACTACTATCAAAGTGAAATTATCATCATTACAGTGCTTCTAGGCCACTTTCCAATTGAAGGTAATGTTACTACCTCCCTCTGAAGTGCATACATAGAAATAAAATATTCCTCATTATAGAAGTATCAGAAGAAGGCAGAGGGAGCCAAATGGTCAGTGATGAGCTGCTAGTGGCCTTCTCAGACCTGCAGACCAGTGTCACGAAGACCAGGACGTTTGTATTATCTTCGGTACCTGTTTGGACATATTAGTGGATGCCGGTAACTTAGACCTTGTCTTTTTAAATTCTGCAGTGCTTACTCTGGAAAAAAGGGTCTGCAGACTGGAGCACCGGGTCTTCCAGGGAAAGACAACCTGCCGGGAGGAAGAATGTGCCTCTAAGAAAAAGCAGATTTTAGTTTTGCTGTATGTTAATTTAAAAAAAATACAAGGCACTTTTTTTGTACATGTACTGCTGAAAGACATATATTTATTATTTGTAAATCATGAGCAGCCAGACAAGCTTTTTTTTCTGATTTGTAAGCAGTTGTTTTGCTGTGCTTTACTTTTTTTCTTAAAAAAAAATTGTAAGGCACTTATTTTTTTTTTAATTGCTGAAAGCTATATACTTATTTTTATTTGTAAATCATGAACAACCAGATACACATTTTTTTTCAGATCTGTAAGAAGTTGTACATAGTTCTTAAACCTAAAAGTAAAATAGGTTTTCTGAATATTGTTTTCTCCATTTTTCTGTTATTGAGGATTCCGTAACCATAGCAGAACCGCCAAATCAACAGCAAACATACTGATAGGACTGCCTTACAGGAAAGTGTAGGAATTAAAGTTAAACTTACACATCTCCAAATAACAGAAAAATCCCTTCTTGAAAGCCTACTAGCTAATTAGCCAATACCTAATAGTAGCAATTATGGGGAATATTGCCTAGGCTGCTTTTGAGGCCTGTTCCCTTTTCCACCTTCTCTGGGCTTACTGTGGCAGTACTGCACCTTGGTGGTAAGGGCTGAGGGTTCAAAACTTTATTTCCCCCATGGGAACAGAGAGGTGAAGCCTCAACTTGAACCCCTAGTCTCCTAGCCACATGTGTTTCTCTGAGGGGCACTATTGTCAAGGATCTTGTTAACTAGTCTCTGCAGTATTGCAGCATGGGTTTCAATGGACCATATTAAGGCCCTTCGCTCCTGGCTCACTGCCTCCTTCCATTCAGGCAATTCATCATATCTTTTGAAGACCTGAGAATCATGCTGTAGTACTGACAGCAGTCTATCATTTTCTGCGGCACTGTGCCCCATGAGGCGCTGCGCCATATCATTGCCAGCCTTCCACTTTTTCCTATTTCTGAGCAGTGCCATCCCGGTTGCAGGAGAGAGTGTGGCTTGGTGGTTTGGAATTCCTGGATCAGTAAAAATGAAAGGATAAAAGAGAGGTAGTTATCGCTCCAGGAATTTCAGCATGTAAGCAACACGAGGATGATTTAACAAATACTTCCCAGGTCTGAACAAGCCTAGTTCAGAAGCAGCAGCCACAGTACAATAACATGTAGAGGAACACACTAAGGGCGCAATCCTATGCGTGTTTAGACAGAGAAAAGGCCTACAACTCCCAATAAGCCCCAGCCAGCCATGCTGGGAGTTGTAGGCCTTTTTTCTGTCTAAACATGCATAGGATTGCACCTTAAGAGAGCAATCCTGTGGTCACGAGACACTGTCTAGAGGGCCATAGGATTTGTTGATTTCCCCCGGTAGTTGGTGCGGTTCACTCCGGGCCATCTGCTTCTCCGTGCTTGCAAATGGAGTGCAGAGAGGGAGAAAAGGGGGCAGTCCTGGGAGAGGAGAGGGGAGGGGGGAAGACTGTGGAAGCCTCTTTAAGAGACTTCCTATGCACCACGCAGCCTCCCCCCTGCTATCCCAGGAAATTGCACAACAAACCAAAAATGCAGGGCGGCTGGAGCACAGAGAAGATTCCCTCCATGCTCCAGCTGCCCTGCATTGGATAGGCGTCAGCCTCCAAGTTCAGAGGCTGATGTCTTTCTCCATAGGATTGTGCCCTAACTAAATCAATTGCTGTGCTCGGTGTGTTCCTTGTCCAACTGGACCCCATAGGGCCATACATCAGAGACTACACTAATAACTCACAGTGTGGTTTCAAATAAGAACATGAAGTATCAGAATAAGTCCCCTGTAACGTACCTGGTTTGCCACATTCATCCATGCCTTGCTGTTCTTGGGCAACTGAAGGGCTTGCTTGTGGATCTGGAAAAGGAGAGAAGGATTTACTCAGACAGCGAAACCATGTATTAAAAAAAAACCCTATCTGGCTTTGAGGACAGCACTTTGAAACGGTTTCTGAAGAATTGCCCCCATGGAACACACGGAAAGATATGACCATCTCACAAGTATGCTGAGCATATTCCTAAAAAGCAAATTAGAAGGAATTGTTATTTCCAGTGCAGACATGAAGCTGTGAAAGGAAGGAAGTAATTCTGCTTTAAACTATCTGTCTGAATATGAGCAGAAACATCCGAAAATAAGGCTTCAGTCAGGGGTTAGCTTGTAACGATAGTAAGAGCAGTTTATCCTGAGGTAGAAATGCCAACCCACCATTCTGCTCTGGATCAATGTCGCTCACATCTGGGTCTTCATTGCCTGTACCTCCGCCTGGACTACCAGGATTGCCATGATCTTAGTAAAGGAGTAAAGCAAGTGCAGTCTAAGAATGAGCAGCACACAAGTTACTATTACATATACTTCTGTAATACACAGGAGATCATAAAGAAAGTGACAGAAGAGAGCAGTAAAAGAAAGGTAATGAAGAATAAATTATGAGTTGCTGAGGGACTGTAACTTAGCACTTGTAGCTATCACCCATGGGAAGGGTGGGGGGAGAACTTTGATGAAAAAATGAACCTCACCTGAAAGTAATTCGTCTGCACCAAGGTACTGTGAAAGACTGAGGGTCTGAAGGTCATCTCCAAATAGGTCTTCAGAACCCTCGCAACATTCTGCAAGGAACACTCTAAGGAGCTGAGGCACCTTGTGCATCAGTGTGAATGATTTTAATACTGCTAGATAGTCGTTTAGGACAAATAGTGGCATCTCCCCAAAGAATACTCTTCAACTGAGCAAAGTAAGGACATGTGGCTCTATTGATCCCCGACTTCACATTGTGGCTGACGACCCTCCAATACTCAAGCCGCATGCACTTTGTTTTGGAGGGGCACTCAACCACTAAATGGTTCTGACCACAGCAGTCCATTTCATAGGCAATTAGCTCAAACAAGTCAATGTTTCTGTGACTTCTACGGCGCTGTTCCTGGATTTTCTGTTTCCCCCAAATACCTAGGAGATCCAGAATGTGCTGGTATCTCCATTCATGGTGTCTCCATTCCATTAAAGAAAGGAACACCTCACCAGTCCTAATCTGTAGCAATGAAGTGTGGCATCAACAGCCATTGCTGCCCTTGGCAAAAAAAACCAACACAACGGCCACAACGTGGTGGTTATTTTTACAAGGGAAGGTATACCTGAAGTTGAAATGGAGCATGTCAAAATGGAAATCCATTACAGGATAATCTTACACAAACAAAATCACATATCTCAGGTAATACATGGTCCCTTAAAGCAAGTCATATATGCACTACTGCGAAGACAATTAATTTGGTGGGGCGGAACCATAGTAGAAATACCAGCCACTCAGCTGAGCCCAAACACAAGGTAGAAATGGTGGACACCTCTCCACTCCCTAATGCCAAAAACATGCCCCTGCAAAGTGATAGGCTACTCAACAAGCAGTCCTCTTCTCAGGAACGATAACAAGATCACAACGTTGGAACACATGGGACCCCATACTACACAGTAGAATTGCAATGGAATCACTAGAACAAGGTATTTTGTTACAAAACTTGTCAAGGAAATCTGGAATAAAGCACCACAGAAAATGGTATCGCAACGGGATTGGCAGTACGGTGATATGATACTAACAACAAAAGTCTGGTGTAGATTCCCTCCTTGTTAGCTTTGCTGAGACAGACATTTTCTTCAAAATATGATACCACCTGCTTCTCTTCCAGAGGTCTACTGCCTAGCTATTTTAAATTTGAAGTGTCTTTCAAATCTGTTCACTTCTCACAATATTTCATGGCTTCTTTCACTCCTTTGCATCATACGCAAAACATGTTGACAATACCATACACACGCAATACCATATCCTTTTCCCCGGCTTCTTATCTAATGCACATGTTGCTTTTCCTGAGTGTACATGGGGAAATGGTTCTAACTTGCTTTTCTCATGTCAGCAAACTTAGAAGTCACTGAGAAGTTATAGCATGTCAACACAAATGGTTCCGCTAGAATCAAACCGATTCAAACTTCATATGATAATATATTTTGATATATCATTCGTTTATTTATAAAAGTTATAAACTTATGAAAGAGGTAGAGACCAAAATCTTCTAGGATAAATATTTGCAAGGTAGCTTATTATGCAGGTTGGTGCAAGAGTCTTGCAAAGACTTTTGGGGCAAATATTTCCCACAAAAGTGAAGGGGATAGAATCAGTATAATACAACTGCAATATTACACAGTTGTAAATGGTAGCAAGCGCAACACATATAACAATAGAGCCTTTCGGCACCTGAAAGGACTAACACAATATTGTTGTTTGTGCAGCAACAGACTAACATGGCTACTCCTCTGGAACAATGCCAGTTTATAACCAAATTCCATGATCTTTGAAACAGGAACTGTAAGAGCTGACGTTATTAGCCTTTGTCAAAGGAAATATTTATATACCTTTACTATGAACAAGTTAATTTTTAAAATAACATTCACTTGGATGAAAATTAAAATAGCAGAATTTGATTACCATGTATGATGGAATGGCATTATTAGTATTTTTATGTAACCAGTGCAGCATATGATAGTGACCCACATAGAGCACTCCTTTGTCCCATGGTTAATTTCTACCCCACTATTTGTAAATCACTGCTGTAGACTTATAAGTATACCAGGGGAGATTCAGAATTATGTTAAGAGCCATGAACATGTAAGTAATTATGGATGCACAGCATTTCTCGACTGTTCTGTGAGATGTTAAATATGCTGAGCTTTAGCATCAGAAGAATGGCTTCACACAGCTTCTTGCAGGATTATAGGTTAAAGAAAAGTATTTGCAGAACTAACATATGTTGTTTTCTTCACGCACAATAAATAAGCTTCCAGATTTGAAGAAGAAATCCTTTGCTGAGAAGGAATGCACTGACTTTACCAATGAGCTGAGAAACTATTAATAATCTTCTTATAAAGTTATATCTGTTTTTATCCATATATTCCAAAACTGATCTTCTGAAGCTTTCTAGGCTAGATATGAGGGACATAGCAAGAGGAAACACAAGCGGCCGATCTACATTGCGCCCACCATCGCAATGAATTCGGTGTCCCGTCGGGTTAAACGTTCTCGCATTAAAACGTGATTATTCACACTCACCCATTTTCCCCGTTGCAGTGCTTCATCGAATGCGCAAGCTCGGTTCACACTCGAGCGCTGTGCTGTTTTCCTGCGTGTGCTTGTCTGATCTCGGATGCTAAGCGGGGTCGGCCCCAGTCAGTAGTTGGATGGGCAACCGCCTGGGAATCAGGCTTCCTGCACTGAGCAGGGGGCTGTTGTATCCCTTCTTAGCTTTCGAGATCAGACAAGTGCGTGCACATCTAGCCCTTTGCTTGTTGCTGAGGAAACGGGGGCTGCTGAGGAAGCTATGCGATCGGTAGCGGGAAGAAGACATGGGGCTGTCAACAGCTGTGATTGGACAGGAGGTAAATACAAACACCGCCGCATATGGACAGGCGGGGGAGGGGACTACAACCGGATATGGTAGCGAAGGCGGAAAATCAGAGTACATTACGGGGAAATACCGGGATATTAGGGTATTGAAAGCTGGAGCACGGAAGTGGGAAATTCTGGTTCCAATTTGAGGCAGCTACTGCGTAGTGTGAAAGGCAGGCGGTGAAACCTCATTGGAAGCGAAAAGAGGCGGTAAGTGTAGATCCAGCCAAAGTCCAGTGAAAATGTAACCTCCCCATCTTCTTCCCCATCATAAGAACTCCCTTCCCGTTAGTTCAACAGTATGTCCCCATTGGTTTGAACTATGGTCAGGACTAACCAGGGTTGCCCCAAACCCATGATTTGAAGGCATGGTATGAAGTAGATTTGCAAACCACCATTTTACATAATCCTGGTTAACCTTAACCATATTTAGTGCTGCTGCAGACAAAACACTAAACTATGGTTAAAGCAAACCATGGGAGGAAGGGGAGAATTCTCATGTGAGGAAAATGCTTGTGGCACATCTCCAGTCTTTTCTAAATTACGGTTTGGAAATTGGGAACATCATATCTCTACCAGATCTTCATGGGAATAGGCAGAAGACCCCATCTTGTCATAAGTGTTGTAGGAATTTTACAAACTACAACCTCTTTACATATTCCTTGGCTGCAGCATCCTCTATTCCTGCTCCTGCTCCATCTCTGCTAGGGGGTTATTTATTTATTTATTTATTTATTATTGCATTTATACCCCGCCTTTTTTCCTCTTGCAAGGAACCCAAGGCGGCTTACATTATCCTCCTCCTCTCCATTTTATCCTCACAACAACAACCCTGTGAGGTGGGTTGGGCTGAGAGTGTGTGACTGGCCCAAAGTCACCCAGTGAGCTTCCATGGCCGAGTGGGGACTAGAACCCGGATCTCCCAGCTCCTAGTCCAACACTCTTGCCACTACACCACACTGGCTCATGTGGCCACAACCACTGGGTTGTGGCTGCCTGTAGTGCAGCAATGGGTGCTGCAAATGAGAGAGCGAAACTCAAAAGTAAACAACTGCTAAAATTGGCACTAGCCTACAGTAAATTATTTAATATGCCCTAGCAGTGTTTTTAACATTTTAAACCAACATTTCTTCTTTTATAAGTGAAGTGCTTTAGGGTCAGCAATTTGGTGCCCTCCAGATGTTTTGGACAGTTTCCATAATCCCTGACCATTGGCCATGCTGGCTGGGGCTTATGGGAGTTGCAGTACAAAATATCTGGACGGCACCAGGTTGTTTATACTTCAAAACAGTTACTAGAGTGTTTCTTAAATTCATGCTAAAATCCAGCTCTGCTTTATACAATGAATTCTAGACCAGTCATTATACTGGTAGATATTCAATTATATGCTGAAATTATGCCTACAGAGCTAGTCCTGTTTCTATCCCATTTATGGAAAAATGTGCCTTTGCAGGAACCGGAGCCACTCTCTAGTTGTAATTCAGCAACCATACATCCCAAGTGATCTTGTCAAAAGAAGTTAGGGCAAAAAAGATGCCAGCTATCAAAAAGGGCTCCATCTTGCATTCTGTCCATAGTATCCTCATCTCATTAAGTAGCTAGGCAGGTTCTGGAGTTGCTTTGTACTCTGGAAACCAGATCCTGCCTGATTCTATCTAAGATTAGCCAGAAAGTGTTGGGGGGGAAAAGGCCATAGAATGAACAACAGCCTTAAAAACAGGATTACAAAGTTTTTCTCTGGGGAGCTCCTGTGCCTTTAACAACTTTCCAGCATTCACCTGTTTTTAATTCTCCATGAAATCAAACACCATATTGATATATTTTATAGTGAAACAATAGTTTCCTGCCAATGTTGTTCTTCAGGATCTCCTATTTCCTTACCCATGGCATACTTCACAAATGTATCATTTTTTAAAATTTATAGCCGCCTATATATTTGTTTTAAATATACACTTCCTTAAGCCAGGTTTCAATACATTTAAAAAAAAATGTTTCTTGCAGAGTTGAGTTTCTCAAATCTTCTCCCTGGCAAAATGCCTTAACTGAAAATATTTGAAAGGGAGGTATGTACCCTCTTCTACTGATAATTTAATAGTATGAGCTCATAATTTATACATTTTTCACTTTCCAAAGTTCCATCCATCTCACTAATTTGAAATTAAGCCGCTTAACCCAATACCATTACCCAAAATCTGACTGGAATAAATACGACAGGTGAATAATTTCCCATCATGACATCTCTTTGTCGAGGAAAAAAAAGTCCCCACAATGGCTGAATCCCTGCAGCTTTTAAAGGCACCGGGGCCTTGCCAGGAAATTAAAGATTTAAAAATCAGGTTTTGATTACTGAGACCGTGAGTTGTTCTACCAAAATATGCATCTTCTGCTATGCAACTTAAATTACAGAGAGAGAGAGAGAGAGAGAGAGAAGTTGAGCAACAGAAGACAGCCAGTTAGCTAAGAAGGTTGACTACGGCAGAGAAGTGAGCTGTCCCATTTCTTCTGAACCGTTGCCTAGTTCTGTAAGTGTTTCCTTTTCCACTGGACTGGCAAAATATACCATTTGCACAAGGCTCACCTAACTCTTTAATTACTTGCAGTTAGCATAATGTGCCAACAAAACTTTCAGAATGGGCTTGAAGCAGCAGTTTCCATTTCAGGTATGAGAAATCTCATTGCATTATCCAGAAGTGATTTCTGAATCACAGCCTTGGTTTCTCAGGTGGGACTAAGCCATAAACTAGACCTGCACAACTGGCAGCCCACCAGCAGTGTATGGGAAGGGAGAATAAAGTGAAGGGAAACATTGCAAAAAACAGTTCTACAACTTTAAAGCCATTCCCACCGGTAACAGTTACATTACCGGTGGATTGGAACACATGCCTTTGTAGTGTACAGCAAAACAGTGTGGCCAGGTGTCCTACTTTACAGAGGACAGTCCTCTATTTGAAGGTCTGTCAGAGGTCAGTCCTCTGAAGGCATCCTCTGTTTGAAAGGCTGTCCAGTCTTGGCAAATGTGTAACTGGCAGCCACTGGAAAAGTTACCAGAAAGGTAGTTTGAGAAAATACAGAATACTGAGGGAGAAATAACATCGATACAGTGCGTGTGTGTGTGTTGTGAGTCCCGTGGGTGAACCAGACGTTAGCATACCAGGATACAATGGTACTGTAGATCGGCCTAGTTATGCTGCTGTTAAGTCTGTAACGAAGACAAGACAGTTGCCAAGTACTTGGGAGGCCACAACATGAGGCAAGTAAAGTGGGCTGTATTCGGTCTGGTAGACCACAGGTTACGCAGGCCTGTCATAAACATCATAAGAACATAAGAGGAGCCCAGCTGAATCAGAATAAGGTTCAATTTAGTAAAGCAGTGGTGTAATGGTTAGTGTGCCAGACCAAGACTGGAGAAGACCCTGGTTCAAATCGCTACCCAGGTCACTCACTCTGTTTGTTAGCTTAACCTACCTCACAGGGTTGTTGTGAGAATAAATTTTAGGGTGGTGGAACCAAGTATGTCACCAATCACAATACTTCCCGCTCATGACTGAGCTAATGACATTCTATCCCTGGCAAACCCCCAGAACATATCAGTGTCTTGTCCTCATTTCTCAGACTCCTGAGACAGTTTATTGAAATCACACTCAATATTGTAAAGCAAAAGCAACATCTTGTGAACGTTGTCCCAGTAGATTGGGAATCTCATGAATCTTCTGTCTCACCACTACTCTGCTTGTTCTCTCAGCTCCTTCCCTGCCCACCCACCCCCCACACTATACCATTCTGCCACTGTTTGTGCCCCAGTAGTACCTGCCAATTGGAGCAGGTTTTCCTTCTCTGTGCCTTGTTGGTTCACTTCCTGCTATCAGATCTAAGCTGGATAAAACAAATGTTTGCTTTTTCCCCAATGTAAAACTTCTTTTAATCCACAGCAATTGGAACAGGAGGTAATATATTTCCAGAGCCTTGGATCCTGAACCTATGTCTGAATAATCTGGGCAGGAATGGTGGACTCATGGATAGAGCTCATATTCCAAGCAGAGCTGTCCCTAGACAGTTTGGTGTCTAAGGCAGAAAATCCAAACGGTGTCTCAATTTCCCTAGCCATAGTGATAAGTCACGATTAATCGGCCATTTATTGCCCTTTATAGGTACACCAAAATTTGTCACCCGAAGCTGGCCACTTCCCCCTGTGTAATGGTAGGCCCGCTCCAGATCCCAAGTATCCTCAGACAAGGGTGTCACTGTGACATCCCAGGGGTCCTGCATAGGTCTCTGGCCCCTAGAGGTCAATCAGTAAGTCTTTCAATCTGTCCCTTTTCCCCATAACATTATCTAAAATAAACTTCCGCTATCACCTACCAAAGTACAAAGAGCAATACATCATAAATATGTTTATGGTTGTGTAAATCAAGGCTGCGCGTGGGGAGAGATATTTTATTCTCAAATCCACCCAGGCCAGAACAGCTCAGGAATGTCAGTAAGTAAATATATTTACTTATGGAACATGAGAACTGGAACAAACCATCCAAGCTTCTCTGGAGCGGAATTTGGCCCTCAGGCTGAAAGAGGTTCAGCATCCCCAATCTATGGCTTCTCCACCCCCCCGCTGGGCTCGCCCCCATCCCAACTGCTCACAACAGGGCCGGCCTTCTCATGAAGAAGGCTGAAGCCCCACCTTAGGTGGCGGAGCTGGGCGAGTGGCGAATTGCATGCTCCCCCTGCCAGCAGGATGTGCTCTCTCCCTTTGGCACTGCTGCCACCGCCACGGCCCTGTCTCCCACCCTCTCCTACCTACCTACCCTGTTGCCTCCTCTGCAGATTCTCTCAGAGCAAGTCAGCAGGTGACCGAGCTCTCTGAAGTACGGGCAATCTCCAGGGACGGCCCCCCTCCCACACTGCCTGACTCTAAGGAAGGACCCTCAGAGCCAGACATTTGGTCCTGGCCGCCTCTCTAAAGAGCCACGCCAGCCGCTTTTCCAGATGACGTGGCTCTTTAGAGAACACGCCATGTGGCAGCAGCAATGTGGGAGGGAGGGAGACGCAGGTGAGTGGGGAGAGGAGGGGACCAGAGCGAGCGGGCAAGCAGGTGACCGAGCGAGCAGGAGGAGGATGAAGACAGAGCAGGCAGGCAGGGGGAGGGGGAGGGAGACAGAGGGCATCTCTACACCAGCCTAAAATCCTGCACTTAAAATGGGGCTTTCTGCTTCCGTTTTAAATGCAGGATCACAATGACTCAATTTTTCACTGCTTCCTTTTCCCCATCCCCTTTCCCCCCGTTCTCCCTGTATCCGAGGGTGATTCTACATTAAGCGAAAACCCCGCAAAAATCCACATACTTTCCGGAACTTCCTGCTTTCGGTTTCTTTGCGGGATTAGGAAGGGCTCCTTTATACAGCAGACACATGTTTGAACTGAGGGAATGCCTCCCTCCCTCCCTGGCATGTATGCAAAGGAGCGGGGGTGGGGGTGGGTTATTGTTTCCATAGCTTAACTTCTGCTGTACTCTTTTCTCGCAGCCCCCAGGAAACCTCTGACTTGACATAAAATGTAAGATTGTGCCATAAGTCTGCAACCCTTGGCACACTTATGTGGGAGTAAACCCCACTGAACTCAATGGGGCTTACTTCTGAGTAGACATAAGATCGCCCTGTAAGTCTGCAACCCTCAGCGCACTTACTTGGGAGTAAGCCCTATTGAACTTAATGGGGTGCTCTGAATCAACAGAGGACATTGCTTCTGAGCTTGGTGGGGTGGGGGATCAAATGTGTCTCCTTTCGTTGCAGGGAGGCATTTTACCTTCTTCTCTCTTCAACTGAGAAATGCGCTCAAGCATTCACATGGCAGACACCTGGGAATTGAGGAAAGTCCTTCCTCAGCAAGACTTGAGCAGAGGCAGGAGTTGCAGTCAACAGGCGATTCTTGCCCTCGCTCCAGTCAAATCTACTCCTGCATGCCCAGCTCCCGTGGTTAAGGCTAACCAGGATTATGTAAAATGGTGGTCTGCAAATCTACTTCATACCATGCCTTCAAATCATGGGTTTGGGGCAACCCTGGTTAGCCCTGACCAAAGTTCAAACCAATGGGGACATACTGTTGAACTAACGGGAAGGGAGTTCTTATGATGGGGAAGAAGATGGGGAGGTTACATTTTCACTGGACTTTGGCTGGATCTACACTTACCTCCTCTTTTCGCTTCCAATGAGGTTTCACCGCCCGCCTTTCACACTATGCAGTAGCCGCCTTGAATTCGAACCAGAATTTCCCACTTCCATGCTCCCGCTTTCAATACCCTAATATCCCAGTATTTCCCTTTAATGTGCTTTGACTTTCCGCCTTTGCTACCATATCCGGTTGTAGTCCCCTCTCCTGCCTGTCCATATGCAGCGGTGTTTGTATTTCCCTCCTGCCCAATCACAGCTCTTGATGGCCCCATATCTTCTTCTGGCTACTGATCACATAGCTTCCTCAGCAGCCCCCATTTCCTCAGCAACATGCAAAGAGCTGGATGTGCGCATGCTTGTCTGACCTCAGAAGCTAAGCGGGGTTGGCTTTGGTCAGTAGTTGGATGGGTGACTGCCTAGGAATCAGCCTTCCTGCACTGAGCAGGGGGTTATTTTATCCCTTCAAATGAGATTAAGTTTTACCCCTTCCTATCCCCCTCTCCGGATGTTTTATTTTTAATTAAGGCATTATCCTCGCAGAATCGAGGATAATTTAATTTAAAAAAACATCCGGAGCAGGGGATTTTTTGTTGTTGTTGTTCAGTCGTTCAGTCGTGTCCGACTCTTCGTGACCCCATGGACCATAGAACGCCAGGCCTTCCTGTCCTGCGCTGTCTCCCGGAGCGTGCTCAAGTTCATATTAATTGCATCAGTGATGCTATCTAGCCATCTCATCCTCTGCCGTCCCCTTCTCCTTTTGCCTTCAGTCTTTCCCAGCATCAGGGTCTTTTCCAGGGAGTTTTCTCTTCGCATTAGGTGGCCAAAATATTGAAGCTTCAGCTTCAGTATCTGTCCTTCCAATGAGCAGTCAAGGTTGATTTCCTTTAGGATGGACTGATTTGACCTCCTTGCAGTCCAGGGGACTCGTAAGAGTCTTCTCCAGCACCACAGTTCGAAAGCATCAATTCTTCGGCGCTCAGCCTTCCTTATAGTCCAGCTCTCACAGCTATACATTACTACTGGGAAAACCATAGCTTTGATTAGATGGACCTTTGTTGGCAAGGTGATGTCTCTGCTTCTTACTATGCTGTCTAGGTTTGCCATAGCTTTCCTCCCAAGGAGCAAGCGTCTTTTAATTTCATGGCTACAGTCACCGTCTGCGGTGATCTTGGAGCCCAAGAAAGTAAAATCTGTCACTGCTTCCATTTCTTCCCCTTCTATATGCCAGGAAGTGATAGGGCCAGATGCCATGATTGTCGTTTTTTTAATGTTGAGTTTCAAACCAGCTTTTGCACTCTCCTCTTTCACCCTCAACAAGAGGCTCTTTAGATCCTCTTCACTTTCTGCCATTAGGATGGTATCGTCTGGAGCAGGGGATAGGAGAGGGTAAAACTTAGTCTCGGTTGAAGGGATAGAACAACCCCCTGCTCAATGCAGGAAGCCTGATTC
Source organism: Heloderma suspectum (assembly GCF_057233095.1). NCBI lineage: Eukaryota > Metazoa > Chordata > Lepidosauria > Squamata > Helodermatidae > Heloderma > Heloderma suspectum. The sequence continues at coordinate 200,512,350 of NC_139458.1, forward strand.
CCAGGCGGTCGCCCATCCAAATACTGACTGGAGCCGACCCCGCTTAGTATTCGAGATCAGACAAGCACGCGCAGGAATACAGCAGGAAAACAGCACAGCGCTCGAGTGTGAACCAAGCTTGGGCATTCGATGAAGCACTGCAACGGGGAAAATGGGTGAGTGTGAATGATCACGTTTTAATGTGAGAGCGTTTAACCCGATGGGACATCGAATTCATTGCGAAGGCGGCTGCAGTGTAGATCAGCCCTTTGTCATCCTGACCACACTCACCCCCACAACTGAAAACAATCACCCACAGAAGACAGATAGAGTGATTTATTCTGCTACAGGAAAATTTCACAGGGAGGTCATGCCACTCCTGTTCCATGGGGTAGAACAAATACCATATTTATTGCATTTGGGGAAAACACAGGATAGTTTGGGGAAAATTGTGGGAGACACCATGGAGGGTAACGGTGTCATCTAAAGAACCCGCAAACTTCCGTGACAGAGCCATCTCAATAGCAGGATAAAACCTCCATGTGATGAACCCAAGTCTTCCATTATCTGTCATTGATCTCGCTCCTCTTCTTGCCGCTTTTCCTCTTTTCAAAAATACAACAGGGTAATTTGATAGCTCATTATCTGCAAACTATTTAAAAATGGAACAAAGGGCATTTAGAGCAGGAGATGCCCTGGAGATTCACGGCGTCATATAAAGAGCTCCCAAACATCCGTGAAGGAGCAAGCTCAATTGCAGGATAAAAGCTCGATGTGAAGAAAGCCAGAGTGGCTGACAGGCAAGTGGGGAGAGGAAGAAGGGAGACAGCCACAGGCGGATGGGTGGAGGAGGGTGACAGATGTGGTAGAGGGGGAGGAGAGCAGTGGCAATGGAGGCCAGTGCATGTGCTTTCCTGCCTTAGGTGGTGGGAGAGTTCGTGCTGACGCTGGCTCACAACAGACTCTTCTAACTGTCCTTCTCAATGGACATACTCCACACCTACCACTCACTCTGACTTCCCCCACCATTCCATCTCACTCTCCTGCTGACAGCCAAGGAGCAGACTTGTTCTCTGTTGCTCTAGAGGGTAGGACTAAAACCAATGGCTGGAAGTTGCGGGAAACAGATTTTGGCTAAACATTAGAAGAAACTTACAATCAGTGAGGGTTATTCAGCAGTGGAATAGACTGCCTCAGGATGTGGTGGGTTCTCTTTCACTAAAAGTATTTAACCAGAGGCTGGGTAGCCCATCTGACAGAGATGTTGTAGCTTCATTCTGCATTGCAGAGCCTGCACTCAGCAGGAGGTTGGACTAGTCCAGATGATTTGGCCTATAACTCCCAACATCCCTCACCATAGGCCAAGCTGGCTAGGGCTGATGGGAGTTGTAGGCCAAAACATCTGGAGGACTACAAGTTGCTCACACCTGGACTAGATGATCTCCAAAGTCCCTTCCAACTCTATGATTCTATGATAATCCCTATTTGTGCATTCAATCGTGTACCTTAACACATGAGCAAGGAGTGGGACCATGCTGCATAGCCTCCCCCTCCCAACAACACATGCATTACATAGCCCCACCACCACCATTCACATGTACAGCATAAACGACTGCAGGAAGGGGGACCCTATACATGTACACATGTATGCATCCATATGATCCAGAACCCTACATGGAGCCTAGAGGTATTCTGGGGAAATGAAGAAAATGGATGCTACCACAGCTTCCCTCCGCAAAGAGCTGTTCCGAAGTTTTTAAAAAGAAGTTGTGGTGACTGCGTTCAGGGTCCCTCTGGGCCGTTGTCCTGGATTTTAGGGAATAGCTGATTTTGCTTTATTGAACTTGCTGAGAAGACTATTGAAAAAAAAGGCTAATCCACCTCTCTGAAAACAATGTACGATATCTTATTATGAAATGTAAATGATAAATAGTAATGATGAAGAATTACGAATTTGAAAATGGAAAAAAGTAAAAAGTCCTAATTGTATTAAAGAGAAAATACAGGTTCACAAGCAGGTTCACAATGAATTTTGGGCAACTGGCATAAAAAAATAATGGTCAAATTGACCTGGATGGTATCCAAAGAGAAAATATTGAGTTAAAGCCCGATTACTTAGGCCAAAAAGTTATTTGAGTAATGAACAGCTGTGAGACTGTATTATTCCAGGTCAAAAGTGTACTTAAAGTGGTTGCTTACCAATTAATCAGCAAAATATTTTGCGTAAGTATACATATCAAAAAACGTGTTATACAGATATCCAGAGAAAAATGTAGACTTAAGTTTAATTGGCAAATTTTGAGTAAGGAGTTATCTTTTCAAAGGTATAATTCAAAATGTATCTGATCTAGCCTGAAAGGTGTATGGGTAAGCCTTTTATATATGTTCTAATTTTTAAAAAGTTTAATAACAATGTGATTATTAAGACTGTGATCCCTAATTTATGGGACAGTAGATAATATTAGTTAGGAGGTTATTTCTACACAAAAAAGATATAAATATATGCTGATTTTAGAATGTGGGAGGTTTTTATTAGAAGCTCACCAGGCCTGTGTACCTGTCAGCTGAATAGCCTATTCAGTATTAAATGTGGAAGTTGGTATTTAGAATGAGATTTCTCCTTTTTAAGGTATTAGGACTAAAAGTCTAAAGAAATGTTTAAGAAATGCTATTTCCTTTTTAAGCTATTATGATCTAAAGATCTTTAGCAATGCTCTGTTTAATAACAAAAAAATTTTAGATGTTCAATATATTTTAATGTGATGTTACAAATATATTTCGAATAATAATGATAAATAGATTAATTTTTCTTTTTACAATTCTTGCTGGTACAAAACCAAACTGAATCCACCCAAAACAATTTTTGCTGTACACTTTGTTTGAAGCGTATTGGTTAGCCATGGGTAGTTAACTGGCAGCCAAAGGCTTCCTAAATACTGACACTATAGATTGCTAACACTCGGCAAAGGCCAAATCTGTAACACCGTGAGGCTCCAGACCTATGTTTGGTGACCTGGTCCTAGTGATGCCACTGCATAGCCATGGTCTTGAACCATCTCTGGCATTCCCCCCGCCAGCAAAGACAGGGTAAGAGAGAAAGAAGCACAGGATACAGGGGGTCAATCATGTTGGGGCAAAATAAAGGCTGAGCTAGATGTGATATGGGAGATCTATGACTGGATTTCCTAATGTCTTTTTCTTTGCCCAAAAAGAGCTCCTCCCCACTCCACCCTGCATTGGATCAGGGAATCTCCACCCAGGCGAGAGCTCTTGGTCTGCTCCCTCCTTCCCTCCCTCCTTTCCCCCTACACTGGCTGCCACCTTCTCATGCAAGCTTTGAGGAGCATGCCGGCCCCTTCAGTCAACTTTGCAGCTCCCCACATTTCTCTCTCTGGCATAAAGAGGATCCACCAAGATTGCCCCCACTGGGAGAGATCCTGCTGCCTTATACAAGGAGAGATCATGATGAGACCTCCCTCTCTCACACACCCCCAGCCCTGAGATGAGGGAGAAAGCAAGCACAGGATAGGGTTCCCAGGATGAGAGAAGTGGCTCATGTGCCTGCCCTACAAGGCTAAGAGAGACTGGCTGGTGCAGTTGAAATGGCCTTCCCAAACTTGCTATTAACTGCAGGGGCAGGGGGAGGAAGGGCAGGTGTCCTTATTGAATGGGAGAATATGGCAGTGAGTGTGAGTACACAGATAAGAACTTAAGAAGAGCCATGCTGGATCAGACCAAGGGTCCATCTAGTCCAGCATTCTGTCCACACCAACTAGTTGCCCACGGGAAACCCACAAGCAGGACACAAGTGCAACAGCACCCTCTCACCCATGTTCCCCAGTAACTGGTGTACACAGGCATACTGCCTCTGATACTAGAGGTAGCATGGGCCATTAGTCCAGGTGGAGGTGTGAGGTAGGCCTGCATGCAGGACCCGCTGTCAGCTGCATAGGCCTCAGCACCCTAACAGGGTCCACTGCTGTTCTGACACCTAGCTTGGGGCCCCTGCACCAGGTGTCTGGGTCTAAACCACTACTGTAATTTCCCACGATCCCCCTGAGGTAATGTTGCTCTGGGGCATTGTGGAAAATTAAAACAGCAGATTGGACCCGGCCACCTGGCACTGAGAATATCACTGCTGCCCACCACAGCTGCGCCAGCCTGACACCAGCTAAGCCAGCCAGGTAAACCCGGTTTAGGTGGGGACCCACAAGAGGGGACTCTGTCAAGGACCCCCCACAACTGGAAGCCAGCCCTGAGGTGAGGAGTAGGTGGAGATGCCTGAAGCAATAAAGGAGCATGGATGGAGCCCATTCCCATTTATTTATTTCATTTCTATACCACCCAATAGCCGAAGCTCTCTGGGCAGTTCACAAAAATTAAAACCAAAGAACACACAATAAAACAATACAAAATATATAAAACATTAAAATCACAGTAAACAATACAACCAGAATAAAACCTAGCAGTAGTGCAGGGATTTAAAATACAGATTTAAAACAGCAAAGCTAAAAGTCTAAAGAACTAAAATGCTAAATAAAATAAAAAATAAATAATAAAAATAAAATAGGGAAAATAAAATAGTCTTCACCTGGCGCTGGAAAGAATACAATGTAGGTGCCAGGCGAACCTCACGAGGGAGCTCATTCCACAGCTGGGGTGCCACAGCAGAAAAGGCCTCCTCCAGTAGCTACCCGCCTCACTTCCTTTGGCAGGGGCTCATGGAGAAGGGCCTCTGAAGATGATCTTAAGGTCTAGGCAGGCATATATGGGAGGAGGCGATCCTTCAGATAACCTGGCCCTAAGCTGTTAACGGCTTTGAATGTTAATACCAGCACTTTGAATCGGGCCTGGAAATGGACTGGCAGCCAGTGCAGCTGGAAAAGTACTGGCATAATATGAGCTCATTAGCCAGTTCCTGTTAACAGTCTTGCTGCCCTATTGTGGACCAGCTGAGGTTTCCGGACCGTTTTCAAAGGCAGCCCCACGTATAACGCATTGCAGTAATCCAGACGAGAAGTTATCAGAGCATGGATAACTGTAGCTAGGCTATCTCTGTCCAAATATGGGTGTAGTTGGTTTTATCAGCCTAAGCTGATAAAAAAGGCTCCATGCCACTGTGTTCACCTGTGCCTCAAGTGACAGTTCTGGATCCAAGAGCATCCCCAAACTATGAACGTGATCCTTTAGGGGGATTGCAACCCCCTCCAGAACAGGTTGATATCACCTAGCCAGGCAGACGAACCACCCACTAACAGTACCTCCGTCTTGTCTGGATTGAGTTTCAGTTTATTGGCCCTCATCCAGTCCATTACCGTGCCCAGGCCCTGATTCAGAACAGCCACTGCCTCCCCTTGGTTTGATGAGAAAGAGAGGTAGAGCTGGGTGTCATCCACATATTGACGGCACCTCAGCCCACACCTCTGGATAATCTCCCCGAGCGGTTTCATGTAGATGTTAAACAGCATGGGGGATAAAATAGAGCCCTGTGGAACCCCATGGCATAATTGCCATGGCACAGAGCAATAATCCCCCAGCACCACCTTCTGGAGTTGGCCATCCAAGTAGGTGCGGAACCACTGCAGTGCAGTGCCTCCAACTCCCAACCCAGACAACCTATCCAGAAGGATACCATGGTCGATGGTATCAAAAGCCGCTGAGAGATCCAGGAGAATCAACAGGGTCACACTCCCCCTGTCCCTCTCCTGGCAGAGGTCATCCCACAGGGCGACCAAGGGAGTTTCCATTCCAAAACCAGGCGTGAAGCCTGATTGAAATGGATCTAGATAATCCGTTTAATTCAAGAGTGCCTGGAGCTGTCCTGCAACCACCCATTCAAGCACCTTGCCCAGGAAGGGGATGTTGGCCACTGGCCTATAATTGTTAACATCTTCTGGATCCAGGTTGGGCTTTTTCAGGAGTGGTCTGATTACCGCCTCTTTTAAAGCAGCCGGCACCATGCCCTCTCTCAAGGAGGAATTTACAACCTCCTGGACCCAGCTGAACATCCCCTCCTTAATTGATTTAATAAGCCATGAAGGGCAAGGGTCAAGCACACAAGTGGTCAATCGGACTTGGCCAAGCACCTTGTCCGCATCCTCAGGCCTCAATAACTGAAACTCATCCAATAGAACTGGACCAGACGGTGCTCTGAATGCCTCTACCAACGGAACTGCATTAATCGTGGTGTCCAATTCATGGCGAATCTGACCAACTTTATCTTCAAAGTGCCGCGCAAACTAGTCATAGCGCGCAACTGAGGGTTCCACAGTCTCTCTCCCTGGCCCAGAATGTAACAAGCCGTGAACCACTCGGAAAAGCTCCACTGGATGACACTGAGAAGATGCAATGCTGGTGGGAAAGAACTGTCTCTTTGCCACCCTCACCGCCACAGAGTAGGCTCGATAGTGAACTCTTACCTGTGTTCGTTCAGACTCAGCACGAGTTTTCCTCCACCTGCGTTCTAGCCATCTCCCCTCTTGCTTCATTGCCCTCAGCTCAGGTGTATACCAAGGAGCTGGCCGGGCTCTGCTCAGAGGGAGAGGGTGCTTGGGCACAATCGTGTCAACCGCCCGAGTCATCTTTGCATTCCACAGAGCGACCTGGGCTTCGACAGGAGCACCAGCCATACCAGCAGGAAAATCCCCCAGAGCCCTCTGGAATCCATCGGAATCCATTAGCCTCTGGGGGCGGACCATTTTAATAGGCCCCCCACCCTTGCAGAGGGGGAAGGCTGCCGAGAGTCTAAACCTCAACAGGAAGTGGTCTGACCATGACAAAGGGACGGATGTTAATTCCTCCACTTTCAGATCACCATCCTCCTGCCCAGTCGAGAAAACCAGATCAAGCGTGTGTCCTTTTACATGGGTTGGGCTGATGACATATTGGGACAGCCCCATGGCTGTCATGGCGGCCATGAGGTCCTTAGCTGCCCCAGATACAGTGGCCTTGGCATGGAAGTTGAGATCCCCCAGGACCATCAGCCTAGAGGTCTTCATATTAAAATGTTAAGATGTAAAATATAAAACAGTATAAAAATATATAAAAGAGAGCAGCAGCTACAAAGGAGCAGGTAGAATCTGTGTTTGCCCCTTTCATTCTGGTCTTTAATGCTGCTGCCCTCTGCTGCTGCTATTTGCTGCTGGTATTTCTGGCTGCTGATGTCTCTGGAGAGGCGGTGGGTAGATCTTCATATGCTCCTCCATGCGTCTCCAAGTGCGACGCTATCCTATCCAGCATATATTCCTGACAAAGAGCTTTTCTACACAAGGCATTTATTGTCACTCGTGATTCCTTACTGATGGTTGTTTGTGGGTTCTTTAGATGACGTCATAATCCTTCAGTTTTGCTTCTGTTTTTTCAGAGTACTTTCCCAGGTTTTTTTTAGTATGGGGAAAATGGGGTATTATTTCTGAAAGCGCTGTTTCTACTTGTGTATTTGTGCTATTCCACTACAGCACAGCTCCATCTAGAGAACATGTAGCAGAAAAGCAGGAAAGGAAAAGCTCTTTGGGCAGAGCTCAGATCTCAATTCTGCGATGAACCCAAAAGTAGATACAGCATTTAACAGCCTCATGTAAAAAAGCTCAAAAGCACCACTTGGGTCACAATTTGTACAGAAGCAATTCCACTGGAGTAAAATTACTTTGAGGACAATTAGACCATAGACTTTTGAAATTATTACTTACATCTGAAGTCTCTTTCTTTTGAGTACTCTGGCAATTAACTCAAAACAGGATTGTTCTGGGTAATAAAATGAAGCACATTTTCCTTCCAGCAGGAACATTTAACCTAAACTAACTGGTTCTATGCTTCTTACGTGAGTAAACTTCGTAATAACTTCAATGCCTTTTTAAAACTGTTGTTAAGCTGGGCTGCTTATCATTCTGAAGACAATCCATAGGTAAACAATTACGACTTTATATGATAAGAATCGATTAGGTTTTTGCTGAAGTGGTGGCAAATTCTTATTTCACTCACTCACACACACACATTCTCGAATGCTTCTGTCCATTAACTACCAACCCAAAGTCATTCTTTGATGTCATAATCCAGAGTTTGTGGCAACCTGGTTGCTCCTATAATTATAAAGTGGGACATCCCTGGACAACCTAACCAGTAAGATGGGACTGAGTGAACCTTTCAAAATGGCTCTTCTGCTTTTAACAATGAAAAGCTTGCATTCTGAGGACATGTCTACACTACCAGTTCATGCCAGTTTTAGACCACTAAAGGTGTAATCATATCAGGATAGTCAGCCACCTCCAAACTCGGAGGCAGCTGACTATCCAATGCAGGGTGGGCGGAACACAGGGGGAAACTTATCTCCAACCTTTAAAAAAAATGAATAAAGGTCATGTAGCGCGGGAAACACCTTGGGATGACATCATCTAAAAGGCCTGCAAAGTTCCCCAAGTAACCTGTCTCAATAGCAGGATAAAAGCTCCATGTGAAGAAGCCCTATAAGTTACATAGATGATTTGTGGGATGGGGAACAAATTGGATCAGGGCAGTAGGACTGAGGGAGGAGCTGCTTAACACTTTCTCCTGAACTATTTTTTCTGTTGAAATTGGTAGCCCACAATCTCCATCACAGTTGCCTTTGCAATCCTGAGAAATTGTCAGGGGAGGGAGCAAATTGGCTCAGGGCAGCAACAGTGGGAAAGGGTTTTTTGTTTTTAGGAATGCGGGAAGCTGCCTTATACCAGGTGAGACCCCTGGTTCATCTAGCCCAGTATGGCCAGCACTGGCTGGTAGCAGCTCTCCAGGGTTTCAGGTGGGAATCTTTCCTAGCTCTACCTGGAGATGCCAGAGACTTGAACCTGCAATCTTTGCATGCAAAGGAATGTACTCTATCACTGAGCTATGGCCCTTTCCCTTTTAGCTCCTTAAGGCTTCTTCTGGCCAGACTGTTCCAAAAAGTTTCACCATTCATAACAAAGAGCCATATAATACCATTCATGTCAACATGTTTATGCTACCCCTTTATTGCCTTCTTCTGTTTCCATATGAACTTTCCCCTCCATGCTAAGTAGGGGGCAATTATCCCAAGAGAGATCTTGGAGGAAGAGGAAGCTATCTAAGGGCTTGCCTCTCCCAGTTCCACAAATAGCTCTAGTCTGGTTTAGGCAAGACTAGAAGACAGAAATAGAGCTTTCCCACTTCTTTTTCTTATATTTTTCTGCCCTTTCCATGCATAATATTAGGCCATATTCATTAACAGATCTGAGTTCATTTATAGAAACTCTGTTCTTGTAATGACAGGGTTTGATAACTGGAATTATTTTGAAGTGCGAATGTACTAATTTAAGCTTGTTAGCAAATAGTTCAGGAAGCTATAAAGGCAGTGAATGGACCACAGGCTAAATTGCAGTCTGGGCTAATTGGAAATGAAAGCATCCCACTTGCTCCTCCCTCCCGCACCCCTTTGACTGGTGCATTGCACCCTCCCTCAATTGTGACAGTTAAGGCTGCAGTCCTATGAACATTAAACTCAATGGGAGTTTGAAATGCAGAGGATCCGGTTGCACAAAGCATACCTTTGCAAACAAAGGTGAAAAGAAATAAATGGTTCCAGTGTCTGTGGAGGAAAAACACACACACTATTGTATCATTGGCCCCACCTGGCTGTAAGTAGCACTGCTACTTGCCAGAAACTGGTGTTTTGTGAATACAGTCCCCAGCTGCATATTACTACAGGGGACAGGGCTGGGCAGACTTCAGGCTTGCAAGATCTACTTTTTTTTTATTAGAACCCAGAGATCCACCCACCAGCGCCTGGTGCAAAAACCATCCATTTAGAATTAAGGAATTATGAGTCCAAGAATTTGGGGGGGGGTTTGAACCAGAACTAAACAGAGGTCACAGCCCTTCTGCACAAAAAGCATCCCCTGGGTACCCCAAGCTTTCTTCAGTTCAACAGTATAATTGAAGGGGTATATGTGTGAGAGAGTCATTTTATTGCTGCTATTGTAACCCATTAGGAGTCACAAATCCTTCTGCACACTGCTGCATTATTTGATGTAATCAATATTGCAAAGTCAGTCACTTCCTCTTGCTCTCTGGGAGGACAAAGTCTGCTTTCTACTTTTTGTAGCACTCTGTAAGCTCTCACCAAGAAAAAAGTAGCCACCCTTCCTCTGCAGTTAGGACACTCCCAAAGTTTATTTAGTAAGGGTGTCTGGTCACTCTTCCCCTCCCTCCTTATGCACATAGAGAGAACTCTGCCCTTTCACAGAGACAAAATTCCAGAACAGCAATCATCCTAGTCTCTGGCAGCAAAAAATCAGAAGCTTTGCATGTAATGAGAAGCTACTGTGGAGGAATTTCCCAGTGGTGCTTTCTGTTGTGGCAGTGGCCACTATTTTGAATATTCAAGGCCAGGGCGGCACCGGAACTTGTCGTTATGTGTGAACCCAGTGAGGGTGGATTATTGGGGTGCTTGATAAGCCACCTGCAACCCTAAAACAGCCCATGGGTTCTGAGTGGCTTTTCAAGCACCCCAACTACCCACCCTCGCCAGGTTTGTATGTAACAAGAAGATATGACACACCCCTGCTGTGTCTTCAATATCTACATTGGAGGAACAACTGAGAGTTCTGAGCCTGACAACAAACCATGGATTCTCTTCCTGGGTTGTTTGTGGTTAACAACCCATAGTTAAACCATAGTGGAGGGTTCACACATAACAACAACCCACAATTCCACAACCCACAAATCAATGACAACCCATACTCAACCCATACTCTGGGTTGTCATTACATGCGAATCAGGTTGCTTGATTACTACCCATCAAAAGGCACTGTGCAGCTATTCCGTCGTTTCCTTCTTAATGGATTTTTTTGTGGAAAGAAAAAAGATGGAAGAAGCAGGGGGAAACACAGGGTGGGTTACCAGTGGACCATGATGATGTCTGTACTCCCCATGAATAAGACATGGTTGATTGTAGGATTAAAGCCTCATCTGGAACACTAAGTTAATAAAGTGGGTTAGCTTACAGTATACCTCAAATGCAAGGCACCTTGATTCATTTTCATGAAAACTAGAATGAAACCAGTTATCCAGTTTAAGGGCATAACCCTATGCTTTCTAATGGAGGACTCTGATGTAGGAGTGCTCCGAATATCCAATGCTTTGCCATCACACACCTGGCAGAGCAGAAGGAGTGGTGGAGGCAAACTTCGCCTCTCGGTCCTCCTTTCTGTTGCCTTTCTCACTGGACACACTTTTGAGTGCATCTAGTGGAGTTGCAGGGATGGGAGCTGTGATGCTTTAGGATCCTGCATATCTTCAGTGCCTCCCCTCCCCACCCTCTCACTTGCATCGTCACTTGAGGTAAGAACTTAGAACTTAGGTGAGGAAGCCACTGCAGTGCTTTGTGCAACAGCTGTAAGGGATGGGGTGGGGAAACAATCTGTATTTCCATTCCTGAGATCATACCAGTGTCTATAGCCTTGGAGGGAGAACTCCAAAACATCGTATGGTCCCTGGGACGAAATATCCTATGGCCTCTGCCCAGTTTTCAGCATTAGGCCCAGCCAATGTCTTTGTAATTTCTCTTGACTAAAGGTCACTAAAAAGAGCTAAGAAACCATGTGTAGAAGGGCATGCAACACCCCTGATAATATTATCTTTAGAGGAATGTCTCAAAAGTGGCAGCGTGCCTGTTTTGCCTACCTTATCCTTGTCTCTCTCCCATGCTCTTTTGCCCCCTTCCCACTGATGGTATCATCTATAGACACTTCTGTGGAAGGCCCCTAGAAGTGTGGGGCAAATGGAAAACAACCTATCTACATACAATACAACACTTGTGTCATCCATAGAAGGGATGCTCAGATGGAGAACCAACCTGGGTAACTGAATAACCTTGCAAGGCTTTAGTGAGAGCAGATAAGATAAAGATTGCAAAGCACTTTATATTAATGTAGCATGAGGCATATAGAAGGGCAGCACCTCAGGTTTGGAGAGACTTGCCTGTCTACTTTACTGAATTTTTGGAGCCAGCAAAGAGCTTTTTATTTTCCTACAGCTTTTAGAGACAATTTTAATCTTGCCAATTGTTCCAATGTGCTTTTGTAACCTTTTAGGAGGTCTGGTACTGGTAGGCAGATGGAGGCAACCACCTCAAGTGGCAGATGTTGGGGGCGCAGCAGTGGTGCCCCCTCTCCACCCCAGCCATTCCTCCTCTGTTGGAGGATAGAGCTGGGTCTGCCACACATTCTGCATGCCCTACAGTAGCCTGCTGCCCTGGGGTGCGATGGGGGGCACTTTCCCCTTGCCAGTGTTGAAATAACATTCAACTGCCAGTCCAGTTCACGTCTGTATTTTTTAAAAAATTTCTATTTATTTACTTATATTTCTATACTGCCCAATAGCCAAAGCTCCCTTCAAAAACAACATAAAAACTATTTACACGCAAAAACAATTTAAAAATAATCAGCAACAAAAATCCCAGGACCCGTTAAAACCTTATCATATGCTGTCAAATGCCTAGGAGTAGAGGAAAGTCTTAACTTGGTGCCAAAAGGATGGCAATGTTGACATCAGGGAGACCAATATTGGAAAGAGTGTTCTATAATTGGGGGAGGGGGCACCAAAAAGGCCCTTTCTTTTGTTGCCATCCTCTGAACCTCCCTCAGAGGTTCTGTATGTGGAATGTGGCAGCAGGCATCTTTATCCTTTGCCTCAGGCAACAGAATGTCTTGGGCCAATTCTGCCTTTTAGGTTATTATGGCTGAATCCAGTGAGATGTATCGGAAGTTAGTCTAACTTAAGTCCCATTAATTTCAGTGGGTCCATTCTAAGTAGGACTAACCTGGAATATGACCCTATGTTTTGTTTGTATTCACATTTTAAGAGCACACTCCTATGAAGGTGTACTCAGCCCTACTGCGTTCAGTGGTACTTATTCCCACGTATATGGGATTGCAGCCTAATTGTTTTATTCTTTCTCGCAAACCACCCTGGGAACATGACTGAAAGGCACCATAACCCTCCCAATCTAACAAATAATGCTGATGAGGCGGGGAAAGGCACTTTGCACACGCTCTCGGGCACGCTTGGTTCCGTCAAACGCGGGCCGGTGCTGCTTAGCCTTGCAACTGTAAACAGGTTGCGGCGCTCAGGCTCTGAGGGCGAGGAATAGGTTCATAGAATCATAGAATCATCATAGAATCATAGAATAGTAGGGTTGGAAGGGGCCTACAAGGCCATCGAGTCCAACCCCCTGCTCAATGCAGGAATCCAAGTCAGAGCATCCCCGACAAATGGCTGTCCAGCCTCGTTTTGAAGGCCTCCAGTGTGGGAGAGCCCACCACCTCCCCAGGTAATCTCTGACACTCAAGAGGTTGTTCCTGATGTTCAGCCGGAATCTGGCTTCCTGTAACTTGAGCCCATTATTCCGTGTCCTGCACTCTGGGATGATCGAGAAGAGATCCCGGCCTTCCTCTCTGTGACAACCTTTCAAGTACTTGAAGAGCGCTATCAGATCTCCCCTCAGTCTTCTCTTCTCAAGGCTAAACAGGCCCAGTTCTTTCAGTTCCTGCAAGGGGAGGGTGGGGCAGCGAGGGAAGCAGCAGGAGCCGCTGCCTGGGGAGGGAGGAGAGAGGCGCGGCGCCGGCAGAGCCGGGGAGGCGGAGCGCTGCCGGGCTGCACCTGGCGGCTGCCGGGTCCTGCCTCCTTCGGAAGTGTTCAGCTGCCCAGAGTCGCCCCGGGAGGGCGAACCGAGCGCTGCCGGTGGGAGAAGCGTCCTCCGGCGTGCAACCCGGGGAGGCGGGCCCTGCACGGCTGTGTGCGCGCTTGTGCACGCCAAAGCGGCGTCGGCCAGACGCGGCGTGGGGCGGCGGGAGATGGTGCGCGGCGCTTGTCCGCCGGCCAGCAGCAGCAGCAGCGCCCGGACCGCGGCCGGCAGGGCCGCCCCCTGCAGTAGCTGCGTCCACCGCCTTGGAAAAGCGGCTGCTGTCATCTCCCGGCGCAAACAGCGCCCCTCGCCGAACCGAGGTAAGCCGCCGCCTGCGAAGGGAGTGAAAACCCCTGAGCAGAAGCCCGGACTCCCCCGGCCCCTCCCACCCTGCGGAGAACAAAAGGCTCGGGGAAGGTGGGGCGGGCTGGGGCGCCCGGCCGCTTGTTGTTATTCCGAGCGGCTGACAGCGCTCGTGGCAGGCAGTCGACCGCGAGCTGCGGGAAACGACACGGCCATGGCGCCTGGAAGGAGAGGCGGCCACGGGAGGCATCCGGTGGGTCGTGTGTGAGGGAGCGGAGTGGGCTAGGCTTGGCTAGTCTCCTGGAATAAAGGGGCAAACTCTAGGAAGGGCAGCGGGGGCCTGCGCTTGTGTGGCTCCCGTGGGCTCCTCAGCTCGCGCGGCGTAGGTTTTTCCGCTCGCCACCTCCTGGGAATGCGTTAGAAAGGTAGGTCGGAGGAGGGATTTTCGCCCCGTTTGGAACCGTGTTTAAGCGTTCAACTTGCGGGCAAGGCAGAGTGGCTAAATAGGTAAACGTCGCGGGGGGGGGGGGGATCAGTAAACTTGTCAAGTGGTCCCCACGGCTTGGATCTCTCCATGTTTACTTGGAAGTAAATCTCACTGGGATCTGGGGGACTTGCCCTCAGATAAGAGGATAGCAGCCCTTGATGATGATGGTGATTTGATTACTAAGGCACTTTATTAGTATCTGGGGTTACCTGCCTGGCTTGTTGCGTTGAACTCGCTTTGCAATCCGTTGCCTCCCCTTTCTGTTTGAGCTTCGTTCAACGTACCTTTTAAATCTACATTTTGAAAGAGGAATTAACATTTTATAAGATGAGCATCGGATAAGGTGGCGGCCTTGGCTTTCTTATTTCGATGCCTAGGGGATAGTGGGATCACGTTAATAAATCCGCCTCTTGTTTGTTTTCGTGATGTGCCAAGGAGCCGGCATCAGCCAGGCGGGGACTTCCGCAAATGTAATTGCCGGTGGAAAGAGAAACGTTGCAAAGCAAAAGCAACTGGGCGGTTGTTAGTAAGGCAAGAGGACTAGCTAGCTAGATGCAACCAATCGCGTGCATGCTCGCTCCTCTGCGTGCACTCGCCCTTTGGTAAAAGGCAACACCGTATATATTTCTCATCGCTGTCGCCACCATCACTATATATTATTTGTAAAAGTCGCTAACAGTAAATCCCGCTGATTTCAAGGGCATGATCCCAGGTAAACGAGTGTAGGATTGCAGCCTAAAATACATGAGGTGCTTTAGGTACATAAAATGCAGAGATCTCTGTGCGCACTCGTCATGCATATGCATTTTGTTTTTATTTTAGTGGCATAATAATGAGTATAGTGCCCTTACAGACACAACATTCAAATAGGTCAGCCCTAATGAGTTTTTTAAAGACTGAAGGCAAAAGGAGAAGGGGACGGCAGAGGATGAGATGGCTAGATAGCATCACCGATGCAATGAATATGAACTTGAGCACGCTCCAGGAGAGAGCGCAGGACAGGAAGGCCTGGCGTGCTATGGTCCACGGGGTCAGGAAGAGTCGGACACGACTCAACGATGAACAACAACAACAACAACAACCTAAATGGCTTCCCCCTCCCTACAGTAAGACAATTGGAAACCAGTAGATTAGAATGTATCATGAGTGTATTAGAAAGCAGAATACAAGGCTGAAATGATGGATCTCTTTTCAAGATTTAATAATTGTTTCAATATTATTAAAATAAGCTCTCTTCTGGGAAGACTGACAAAACATCTGACAAAACTGACCACCTTAGTTTCATACTGTGTTGCACCTCTTACTTCACTGAACAGTATTTCAGGCCAGCTTTTTACAAGGTCCATTTCTTTATGAACAGAGAGATGAGGTTGATTTTTCTTGAAATAATCTGTTTAATTGCAACTATCCATTGTGAGCAGGGGTGGAGAGCAAGCACACACCCAGAGGGACAACACTAGTATTTAAAGCAGCTTAAATCCCCCAAAACAACAGCAAACCCCTAGAAACATAGGAAACTTCCTTATGCCGAATCAGTCCATTTTTCACTGCCTGTCAACTACTCTCTAGGAGATTTTCTCAGCCCTACCTGAAGATGCCAAGGATTGAACCTGGGATCTTTTGCATGCAATGCATGTGCTCTACCACTGAGCTATAGCCCTTTTCCCTTTTAGCCCCTCTAGCCCGCTGCTTGCCAGACTACCCCAAAACTTTTAACTGCATTAAAACTGTGAAGTTATTTCCTTCAGCTTCCAGCCAGGCAGGTAGGGTTGGAGTAACCACCAATTATCGAAGCTGCTGAGCAAGAACCTCCATCTTTCAACTTATACAAAAACAGTGCCCATAACCAAAGGACATCCTTAAACCAGTATATTCTCATAACCACCATATAAGGTACAGAAGTATTGCTTGCTCCAGATTGTTCTAATTTAGGGAATTTGGGAGCACTTTTTTTAGTATTTGCTATTGTCATAGTCCTAATATGGACTGTTGGCCAGTGTAGGGTTCCTGTCAATCCACACAGTTGAGAGGAGCTGGCAGTCGACCAGAACAGCCATACGATCCATACTACTGGCTTCTTGGTCTCACTGGGGGGAGGGGAAGGAGAAATAATATTTGCTTTTTCCAAAGGTATATGTAGAACTTCTAGTTGAGTGTTGCAGTGCTGAACAAGGAGTGTGGAAAAGCTGCTGTCTGGATGAGTCCTCAGACTCGAGGGTTCACACATAACACTAAATCATGGTAGTGTTACAAGAATGAGCTGCAGTGAGCCTCAGGCTCATGGCCTTCCCCCTTCCCTCTCCTCTTCTGGTATGGCCACAATGTGGAGAACAGGACCCTCTGCTTCCATTTTAGATTAGCCACAGTTTAGCATTGTTTCTCAACATTAGCCATGGTTAATCCCAACTATGCAATGTTGGAACACAAGACAGCTTCTTAAATTATGGGCTGAAGTTGGCTTGTGTCAACAAGCCATAGTTAAGTTTAACAACAGTTTGTTCGGTTGAAACAACGTAGCAAGCTATGGTTGTTCTAAAATGGAAGCAAAAGCTTCCAAACTCCTCGCAGCCATGCTGGGAGAAGAGAGGGGAACGTGCAAGCCTGAGGCCTGCCTAGGCTTAGGAACCTAGGAAGCTACCTTAATAGTGAGTCAGACCATTGGCCTATCTAGACCCCTATTGTCGACACTGACCGGCAGCAGCTGTCCAGGGGTTTAGGCAGGTGATTTTCCTGCTTTACCTGGAGATCAAACCTTGGACCTTCTGAATGAATGGCCCACTCTTCTCGTAATGTTAAACTGTGGTTTAGTGTTTTGCCTGAACCAGCCCAGAAAGAATTTAGTTAACTTGTGAGTTCCATACTTGGAGTCTCTGGCAAAGTTTGAAATAAAGGCTCTTATTTCTTCAAGTGTGTGTGGTTCACTGAATTCCGGGCCCCTGCTTGGAAGAAAACAGTTGTAAATTGATAGGAACAGGATATTTATACAACTTTGTGAAAGAGCCCTTGCTGTTTTACCATGTCAGTAGCTGCTGAGTGACCTAAGAACTTGAAATCAAGTAAGTGGGATAACTGTTAAATGGCAAAAAAATTATTTAAAAGAGTGAGAAGTAAGGAGCTTTACAAATGTGGCAGATTGGCTATGCATAGTAGTGCATACAAGGTCTGCCAGGGAGGATGTGGTTTACACTGTTTATTAATTCACATGGGAGTTCCCACAGTGTTTATTAGATTTCTCTTCTAAAGAGTTGGGCCTCTCAAAATCTCTTTTATTCTGCGAGGAGAGGTAGTCCAATAGTTCTGGAAGGCTGCAGGTGCCTACAACAGCCATAATCCTTGATGATTGGCCAGACTGGTTGGGGCAGATGGGAGTTGGAGTCTACCACCCAGAGAGCTTCAGCTACTGGGCTGTATAGAAATTAAAGAAATAAATAATACCAACATCTGGAGGGCCATAGGGTCCCCATCCTTGGCCTAAAGAATCTCGCCCCCAACTGCAGTTAACTCTAGCCACCCAGCTAAGATGCCTTCCATATCTCAATAGTCACTGCCTTCCCTATAGTATTGTGATGCTGCAATTTCCTCTAACTAGAAATGTCTACACTTCTTGTCTCCGCCCACCAAGTCTCCAGCACTTTGTGTTGAATGCATTGCCTTGAAAAACCCTACTTAGAAAAATTTAGAAGACATTCTAGTTTTGTAGTAGTGGAAGCCTATCTTTCAGCCGGCCTTTTTGTCCCAGATTCTCAGCTTCTGTCTTCGTATTTGGTTGCATTGCCTTACATTTACAATGTCTTAAAAAACTCCAGTATCTACTTCCTACTTTTTGTAGTCTGGTGCTTCCTGGCCACATTAATGTGTTGCTAGTGTTCTGTTATTTGAGTGTATATTTTTACATTTCATTCATATCTATCTACACATCTATGGTATGATTGCATTTGGGATATGGTGTACATTTCCAGTGGCTTCATCTCAAAAGGGATATTGTATTGCTAGAGGGAAGGAAACAGAATTCTAAGTGTTGTGTTTTTTGCACCAGACTTCAGTTGGTGGATTTCAGTGTTCTAGTAAAAAAACCAAAGTAGATCCCACAAATCTGCAGCCTGCCCACCCTGATGTAAACCACCGTGAATTCCATCATGGAAGAAAGGTGTGACATAAATATAATGGGCGGGGGAATAAGTAATGGTAGCTAAGTGGGCCCTCTAATGCGAAGAGGCAGTATACGTTTGAATACTAGAGGGATGCTGGGGATAAACAGGGAAAAGCAATTAGCTTCATCTCATACTTGTGAGCTTGCAGGCTGAGGACCCTTGCTGGAAGTAGAATGCTAGTTTAGATGGAACCTGTCAACAAGGCACTTATGTTCTATCTCTTGTATATCTTAGAAGTTGAGTATTCTCTTAATCTTATCTATGCTTCCTGTGCTCAGGGCCTTAGATCTGATTTTCAGATGCTTCTATTTCTGGTTTATCTCTTTCACAGCCTCTTCATAATATCAGCCCTTCAGTGGGATGTAAGTCTTATGTTGTTGTTTGGAGCCTGATGGGACATTTTCCTCAGTCTGCTTTCACAGCTGACATCTTTGCCCATTTGTGCATGCCTAACCATTCCATCAAGTCATGCTAGAGCCAAAACATGACTTGTGTTGTAACATCTAGATATGTCCTAATGTGGAGGAGAGAGCTCTTCTTACCTTGATTTTGCTTATGGCACTTCTTTAAAATGAAAATGGATGGTTAAGGAAATAATGCAGTTCCACTTGAGAGTCCCCATCAGTATGTATCTCACTTTAATTTCACACCAGTGCTGCAATATGCAATGCGTAGCCTGTGGAGGCAGTTGTTGCAGATTGCCATCTTATGTAGCAGTGATATAGTAAACTATTTTACAGATGTCGCCAAAGACAGTCTGTATTTTTGGCCACCTGTCTGTGGAATGGTTACTTTATCCTTATTACAAGCCCTTCGTTTATATTTTGGATAAAATAGAGAGTTTATTTTGGGAGATATTTGGGGAATGCCTTTAAAAAATTCTTCTTAGTAGGACTCCATCCTTTAATTGGTTGGATGAATTGATTAAATCCCCTTTTAATCTACTAAAAAGGATGATTTTTTAAAAAGTTAACGAAAGTTAATAAAAACTACAGATGGCAGGAACTATTTTGGAAAAGGCATTCCCCCTTTAACCTCACACCGGAGAGGATGCCTCTTGTAAGATGGCATCTGCTTCAACATTTTCTGATGATGCAAGAAAGACAGTCACCATCACTGTACACTGTTTTGGCCTGTTTTTAGAATTTGGATGTGTAGGATTGCCCTCAAAGGAGCCTACTCTTCTGAAACACTATGGGCTGCAATTAATGTTCATTGTTAGCACTCTTGAGAATTAGTTTTTCTTTTCTCCTTCTTTCTGGATTTGATGCCTCACTTTAGTTTTTTGCTTGCTTCAGTGTATACGTGTATCATCTTAAAAACAAAGCCAGCATATCTTTTTCCTTTCCCAAGTATTATATGACATATCCAAGGCTTAATCAGGAAATTAATTAAACCTTATGCAGGTTTAATCAGTTATTTACTTTAAGGTTCACTTGATGAATCAACAAAGATTGTGGAGCTGGATAACTAAGAAAGCGACTTTGCCACAGTACAAACAAATGAAGGAACATAGAGAGCTGCCTTATACTGAGTCAGATCATTGGTCCATTTTTTTATTTTTTTATTTTTATTTATTTATTTAATTCCTTAATAGCCCATCTGGCCGGTCACCCAGCCACTCTGGGCGATGTACAATAATACAAACAGTTTAAAAACAATAAAATTACACATTAAAACATCATTTCCTAAAATTTCCCTAGCCCACCCCAAATGCCTGCCTGAACAACCAAGTTTTCAACGCGTGGTGGAAGCTCATCTAACTCTATATTTTCTATACTAGTAGAGCAGAACTTCAGGCTTGGTTTGTTGTTACGTGTGAACCAGGTCATAGTATTGAAGACTAAGGATGAGTAAGGTTACATCATGAAATACAAACGTGACTGCTGCTAGAGTTGTGACTCTATCCGTAGCGTATCCCTGAGACAGCCCAGCATAAGCTGAGCCTGCTCCTTCAAGATCTCAGACCTTTTGATGTCCATCCCCTTTCAGATGGAATATGCAAATATTAGACATCAATCATTGGTTGCATGCTCTTACAGGAGATCTCCTATTTCACTTCTCACCTGTTATCAAAGCTGGCTGCAGAGAATTTTTTCACTCCTTTTTAAGGAGAGGTTTTAATACCTCCATTTTTAGCTCTTTAAAAAAAAAAGTGATGAACTGGCCATGTGACTGTTTCAAAACATTTCCACATCGCAAATATACTGCTATTCCAAAGCTAAATGAAAGGCTGCCTACGGGTGCTTCCAATGGAAAAGCCCTAGCACTTCTTATCAGAAGGCATTGTGCAGCAGTTTCATCTTTCTTTCCTTAACAGATTTTCTCCATTAAGGAAGAAGATGGAGGAAGCAGTGGAATTCGGAAAACATGGGAGGGTTACAAGTGGAAGACATTGTCATCTGGACCCCCGTAAAATTATGTAAATGAGGCAGGGCAGTGGCACCATAAAAGCCTCATCTGGAAGCACCTAGGTCACAAGACCTAGTTTGTTTTATGTTTATAATTTATAACCCGGCCATGCCAACAACCTAACAGCCCACCCACAAGCCTCCTATTCCACTGACCAGAGGCAGATGGGGAGAGATGGTGTGCTGTGAGGTAATAATAGAGGAAGGGCTACATAGATGTCACAGTAGAGGATTGGCAAATCACTAATTTCAGACAGTGGTGGCTTGAAAAAGTCAAAGCTAAGGTAGGCTTTCGTGAAGCACTTAATGTGGATTAATATATATTGCTAGAGAGGCCTGCATTACCGTGGTAATTAATAGAAGGGCTTTGGAAATGCAAACCATTGATATAGCAGTTCACTGGAAATTCATTTTGTCAACAGATAAAAGCAAAAGCCTATAAACATGTCTTATAGGCTGTGATCCTATACACACTTACTAGGGAGTAAGTCCCATTGAACTCAGTAGGGTTTACTTCTGAGTAGACATGTCTAGGATTGCACTCTTAAACCCTTTATTTGTAAAACGTTGAATGATTGTTTGCACCAATGTAATCCCAGTGACTTTTGTGAGACTACACCAATGTGCTAAGCAGCTTGCATGTAATTATTTCCAATGAGTAAGGCTGCATTCTGAAGCACACATATTAGAAAGCAAGCCCCATTGAACTCAGCAGGACTTTTATCTGAGTAAACAAGCTTAGGATTATGTTTCAAGTCCCTTGAGGCATCCTCTGAAATCAGTAGGCCTAGTAATGTGAATAATAGGACACATTCTGCTGTTGTAAGTATCAACGGTGCAGGTCCCATTTGCTCTCTTAAAAGGACATTTACAAACAGTGTATACTGCCTTTTTTATTAATCATGGCTTATTGAGCAGATAACAACGCTAGGTTGATAGTAGCAATGTACACTGATTTCACTTGGTTGAGGTAGTACTTTCTTCGTTGCTTACTATTGCAGAAAGAAGCTAGTGTGGATTGTAGCCAGGTGTGCTGGTATAATGGTACCATTTGTGTGAATGGGTGCTTTCGTGTGGCTGCTGCACATAAGACTGCCTTAGTTTCTGTGATGACACAACAGCTCCAAAAAGCACATGGGGCAGAATAGCATGTTGCTGGGGTAGAGTTTGTGTAGTTCAAGAGTATAGCATAAGTTGCTACCGATGTCCCTGGAATGCTCTGTGCTCATATAACACCTTATTGTAAAAAAAGAAAGAAAAAAAGTGCTTCTTTTGTCTGCAGTATAAGTTGGTGGGTCCTTCTGCCACTCCACATATCAATTCCAGTGGGTCATTTGTCCATAGGGGTGTTGCCCCTAACCTGGTGCCCTCCAGATGTTTTGGACCTCATCTCCCATCAGCCCCAGCCATCATGGCCAGTGGTCAGGAATTCTGGGAGATGTAGGGTAAGAACCCTCTTAATTATGTATAACACTGTACTGCCATCTCCAAAACATCTGGAGGGCACCATGTTGGAGAAGGCTGCTATAGGTTATATAGTAAGGGAGATCAGTTATGAGAGTTGGCAAGAAAGGGCTTTATGGGTGAGCAAAAAACCAAATAGCTAGAAATGAGCAGGAATGCTGGTGAACAGGTTGAAAAGTGTTCTCACAGCCATATTGTTTAGCATTGTTACTATAACATGTGGCTTTGGATTTGCTTTGAAAGTTTCAGTATAGAACTGGCTGCTTGAAGACTAGATTTCTACTATTCCCCTGCCCTCCAGTCTTCCTTAGCAAAACAAAACAAAAACCTAGCTGTTTTTGTCAGCAAAATGCAGATGGGTAGTTGGTCTCTCTTCTGGGACAAATAAAGGGATTGATCAATGCCTCCTTTAAGGTGCTTTAATTAACAACTGCTACTACACACGGTGGTACAGAATCATAATTTTTGCTCAGACCATTCTTTAAGCCTCTCTCAAAAGTATTTACTTCATGTTTATTAACCACTCTTTCTGCACTTGATATGCTTAATTTTCATTATGAGATTATCTTTCTCCTTGGTACTTACCCACTTTTCTCTAGATCTGACTCCTTAAAAGATATTATGTGATACTTCACGATGGAATTAATAATGGTGGCATCAACTTTTTAAGCCTTAAATTACCTCCAGTCTACTTATCTGAGAGTAAAGAACTTTTCCCCAAGCTGTACTATCACCTGTGATCAGAGACGTAGTTTACGCTGGAGATTTGTCTGCCTGAGGTATGAGCCTCTGTCAGCTTTTTGCTTTCAGTAATCCTCTTTGCTGGAACCCATCTGCACACATCATTTTGTCTGAAATAGATGAGACTTTTATTTAAAATTTGGGGATTGATAGGTGAAATCTGATTGTGAATTATTCTGACAACCATAGATCTTACGTTGCAAGGCGTTAATGTTCTTTATATTTCAGGGGATTGGGATAGAGACATTGGTGTTTTAGGACAGGATGATAAAGTGTAGAAAAACAGTCCTTTTTCTTTCAGCTGGTGTGAGTGATGAAAGCAGCTACAAGGTTGGGGTTTTCCTGTATATAAGGAAAGGCTCCTTCTGATGGCTATAAAATCAGAAGTTTAAGTATCTCCATGTTGTTCAGTCATTCAGTCGTGTCCGACTCTTCGTGACCCCATGGACCATAGCATGCCAGGTCTTCCTGTCCTCCGCTCTCTCCCGGAGCGTGCTCAAGTCCATATTCATTGCATCAGTGATGCTATCTAGCCATCTCATCCTCTGCCGTCCCCTTCTCCTTTTGCCTTCAGTCTTTCCCAGCATCAGGGCCTTTTCCAGAGAGTTTTCTCTTTGCATTAGGTGGCCAAAATATTTGAGCTTCATCTTCAGTATCTGTAGATATGATGGTCACCTGAATTAAATTCACCCATGCTTGTCCATTTTAGTTCGCTGATTCCCAAGATGTCGATGTTCAATCTTGCCATCTCATGTTTGACCACCTCCAGCTTGTCTTGATTCACTGATCTGACATTCCAGGTTCCTAAACAATATTGTTCTTTACAGCATCAGACTTTCTTTTCACCACCAGACACATCCACAGCTGAGTGTCCTTTCGGCTTTGGCCCAGCCGCTTCACTCTTTCTGGCGCTACTTGGAAATACCCTCTGCTCTTCCCCAGTAGTATATTGGACACCTTCCGACCTGAGGGGCTCATCTTCTGGCGTCGTATCTTTTAGCGTTGTGATACGTTCCATGGGGTTTTCTTGGCAAGAATCCTGGAGTGGGTTGCCATTTCCTTCTCCAGTGGACCACATTTTGTCAGAACTCTCCACCATGACCTGTCCGTCTTGGGTGGCCCTAGGATGAGTCACTGCATCTCATTTCACAATTCTAGCATCTCATAGAATCATAGAATAGTAGGGTTGGAAGGGGCCTACAAGGCCATCGAGTCTAACCTACATCTAAACTTGCTTGGATCTTCAGAATCCTAAGCTTTTATTAAAAACAAAAACATTTTGATATATACAGGCAAGTTCACATGGCCTATATTAAGACAACTCCATGCCCCAATAGGAAGGTATTGAACCCTCTTAATTCTGATTAACTCTGTGCCTTTAAATTGGATGGGTAAACTGATGCCTTCCAGATGGTTTGGCCGGCAACTCCCATCAGCCCTAGCCAAAATAGTCAATGGTGAGGGATGATGGGAGTTGTAGGCCAAAACTTGTGGAGGGTCACAAGTTACCCAGCCCTGTTTTAAATGGTAGTACAGTGTTATACATAATAAAGAGGGTTCAACATCTGCAGTATTCCTCTCTCTCTGTTCACATATTCCTTTTCAATCCTAATTTTCTTCTTCCACTATACTAGATTAGTTCCAAAATGTACCTTAAATTAGATAAGTGAAATTAAGTATGGTGGTGGGACGTATGCCTTTACATAATTGTTTTTTTTCTGGTGACTGAAGTAGAAGTGGAGGGTGCTTCCAGACAGAGGGCTCCTAGTGCCATTAACGAGAAGCCATTGTGCAGCTGTTCCATCTTTTTTTCTTTAATGGATTTTCTGTGTTAAAGCAAAAGATGGAAGAAGTGGTGGGAAAACACGGGAGGGTTGCAAGTAGAAGATGACATTGGCTGGACCCTGTGAACATCCATGAATAAGGCAGGATAATGGCATGATAAACACCTTGTCTGGAAGCACCTGGAGTGGTGGTAGGGTAGCATGCTAGACCCTTTGCCTTGCTACATACATTCAGCCGAATGGCACTGTAATTGGATGGCGGAGGAGTCTGCCCCTCCTCTCCCCGTGCAGATGAACCAGGTCTTATACACAAACAGTCTTTGGTGCAGAGGCCCAGTTCCCAGGATTCTCTCCCTGAGGAGGAATCGTGAACCAGGCCTCCATGCAGTTAGCTGTTAGTGTGGAGAGCCTAGTTCACCCTGAACAAAGAGGCTCTTTTCATTCCTCTCCCATGTTATTACAGCACCCCTCTGGCTGAATATATATCTCAGAGCTCTTAGGGCATCTCTACACCTACAGTTTCTCACACATTCATGATTGGCCACTCACGGAAGCTTGCAGGCCCATTGCATGACGTTATAATTCTCCAGTGATTCTCCTGCCATTTCCCACAGCCTATCCCATGTTATCCCCAAACGGAAGAAAATGCGGTATTTTTTCAGCCCACGCAACAGAAGCACCATGGCCTGCCTGTGTACTTCTCCTGTAGTGCGAAAAACTCATTTTGTTTGGGATTGTTGGGGTTGCGGTCATGATGACAATGGCAGTGCTGTCGGGGTGGTGGGTGTGTTATACTGACCTGCCAGCTTGCTGCCATGCCATGGCTAAATGCAGTGCACTGACTTTTGCTTCCGACTTCGGCTGCTCACTCCACTACACAGAATAGCCAGCGTGCCAGCAGTTTGTTGGGAAAACCATGCCTGTGGGGGCAGGATTCGGGCAGTTCAGTGGAGGTTGCTTTCCACCCGCATTGTGTATCAATCACAACAAAACCACCAGTCATCTGCAAGGAGAGGGAAAGGGGCAAGAACCAGGGAGGAAATTGCTCGATGTCCCCTGTGCCTGTAATGGCTTTTTGTGGAAAAGTAGCCACCCCGTGAAAAGGTAAGGGACGGAATGTAATGAGATAGAAACAACTGTGTAAAGGAGCCTGACTTAATACCGCAATGAAACCAGATGGAGAAAGCCCCAGTATTGATGTGGATTTCTGCCCCTGTGTGATGAACCCGTTTGGATGAATGTATTTCCTCGAGCATCTTTTTTTGTTGTATTCACTTCAGCAAAGTGGTTGTCTTGATTTCAAGTCCTTATCTCACTCGGCAGCTATTTACGTGGTTTAACAGCAAGGGCTCTTTCACAAAAGTATAATGGCTCTGAAGAATAAGTTGGAGTCTCTACTCAAGCCTTTGAATGCGTTTTAGCTAAATGCTGTTTCGTTCTTTAACAACCGAGCAGCATCCATCTAGTCTAGTTTTATATCTTTACAAAAGGCTTCTGAGAAATGATAATCTCCTCCAGAGGCTTGCAGAGTATCACAGCGCATGTAGAAAACCACACTGCCATCAGTAACCAGGGTGAATGTAGAAAAATAGAAACAGTGTGATTTCCTGGAATAATGAATATCTAAGAAAAATAACCACTTTAGTGGTGGTGTTTTTAAATCTTCCTAACAGTTTCTTTAGCTTGTAGGGTTGGCCTCCTGTTCAAACCACCAATCAACCATTTTCAGTTGAACAGTTGAGCACTTATTTATTTGCAGTCAAATATTGTAAAAAACAACCACCATGAAGTCAAGGAAGATTGAGGTGGGTAACTTGTAGACCAAAACTTCTGGAGGGCCATCATCCCTCACCTTTGGCTACACTGGCTAGGACTGATGGGAGTTTTAGGCCAAAACTTCTGGAGAGCCAAAAGTCGCCCACCCCTGGTGTAGATGGCAGATTACCTTTTTGAAACTCCCCTTTTATGTCACTACATGAAATAGTTTATTTTGTCTGGGCCTCTACATTTTAACATCTGTGTGTTTAATTTTGGGGTGCTGTGAGTTTTGTTCTGTTCTTTTTAATGTTGCATTTGATTCGATGATTTTGTGTTTTATTTTCTGTTTGAATTGTTTTTGTTTGTTTATTGTAACCCACCCGGAGAACTTCATCTTATAGATGAATAATATGTCATCTTATAGGGTGACATATAAATGTCATAAATAAAATAAAGAGTGCCACTTTTTGATGTTGATGAGACTTTGTTTCACGTCACTTTTGTGGGGTTTTACCAATAATAATGTTTTCTTTCTGCATCAATCTGCAATTTAAAAAAAAATCACTCAAAATACGTTTAAACATGTGTGATAATAACATTTAAATGTATCTTTTCCCCTCAAAGTACATATATAAATGGGTGTTTTGACAGAACTGCTGAGAATGTTCAGAAAAGTGCGGTAGATAGCGAAGTTCAGGGGGCTGTCTTCACGAGCAATTTGGTGTGAAGTTAGAGCAGTCTGAATTCCTTCGCGACAGATGACGTTGTCACCAATCTGCTGCCAACCATCCACTTCCCTCTTGAAAAGCCATTTTCTGAAACTCCTTTTACTCTGATTTTTTTTTTATTTAAAGTGGCTCCCAGGTGGTTTTGCCAAAGTGTGCCCCCCCCCCCGCATTAAATCCTGGCTATGCCTCTGTGACCTGGCAGTGACATGCCACATTCCCTCTTGTTTTCCCAATCTAAGTAGTTTTCCCATGGAGAAAATCCCCAGGAATGCAGCAGCGACTCCTCACATTACAACAGTAGTGAGGACACTCATTCACCTTAGGTAGCCTGCTTTTAACCTTTAACATATTCCCCCCTTCTGTGCATGTTTACTCATAAGTAAGAAATAAATCTTGCTCCCCTGCAGTGAATCTTTAACATATCTCTGTGCATTCGGAGCCATGGTATTTTGCTAAGGCACTAAAGCATTAAAGGGTCAAAGGCTCATTTAGTAACTTGCCTGCCTTTCCAACACCTGCCCTAAAGTGCTCTTTTGCTTCTCCGATGCTCTCTTAAATCACTATTTCGATGCGATGCTTCTTTTATGTTCTGAAGTTTCTGTAAGTCATTTCTCTGTTATGTAAACTCCCTTCTCCGAAGCGAAGAGCTTTATTGCAGTACCAATCTTTCGGGTTTATGGGAGCTTCTCATTGTGAGCAGGGAGAAGGGGAAAGGGGGGGACATAGAAGCAATAACTCTGAAATTGGGGGGTTGGGAGGCTTTCAGGGAGAGCCTTCAGATGCTCCACTCGAGAATCAGGGATTTTGGCTTTTTCAGGGAAATCTGCACACCTGGGGAAAAATTAGTTGCCCTTCATTTATAATAATGTAGTAGTGGGAGGGAGCCCAGACAGGGGCAAGAAACAAGCCTCTCTCATTGGGTGAGCAACCCCTGCCAGTTTGATGATGTTCATTTCTACTCTCCCCCTCCCCCCCACCTGGAAGTATGTTTCCTTTCAAGCACTGTGTGACCCATGAAAACTGGATTTCAAAGGTGTGGTACACTCGGCTTATCTTGCTTTGTATGTCCCTGACGGACCAAAGCCGATTCCATGAAAATCCAGGTAATACTCCAATGTGCTTCTCATTACGTTGTTGTGAAGATTCCACCCAGATCTGTACATTTATCCAAGAGTTGTGGATCAAGTCATTTTGTATGGGAATTTGCAAAGATCAAATTCCTCAACCATCCCTAACTTTTGACACTGTTGAAAATGTTTGTGAGACATTTGTACGTTTTGGCTCACCCCTTTACCCTTTCCCTGAGTTGAAGACCCCCCAATCATCCAGGAACTGTTCCTTCCCTTGTAACATGTTGCAGCTTCAGATTTCCCCCCTTGACAGTATGAATTATGTGGACTGTGCATATACTCTTTCCAAGCACGTATGTTTCTTGTAGTAGCAGAATCAGTGGTGTTAACCGTTACTGAAAAAATCATGCCCCAGTCTGAGACTTGCTGTTGTTCATATGACTTTTTCCTCTTCTCAGTCATTGGTTTTTTGTCACTTGTGGTGTGAAATGGATTTGATTCTTTGGATTTGATATAGGCCAGGATCCAAAGGGCTATGTGTGATATTCAGCATCAACACTAGGGCTTTTCAGTTCCCTCTTTCCTACTGCAGCCCCTTGTACCTCATAAAGGCCCCTACTGAATATCAGAAGATCCTGCAGTGTGGCTTTCTGTATGGTGCCAAGCATCCAAAGAATGTAAGTGCTTTGCGTATGTGCATGAGCATCTTTGGAGTCCAGCCATAATATTCTTTCTGACTAATAAAGAATATTCCATCTTTGATAGTAATTTCTAGTAGATATACTTCAGATACCTATATTTTATTTATTTATTTATTATTTAATTTATTAATCGCCCATCTGGCTGGTCACCCAGCCACTCTGGGCGATGTACAACATACAATAAAACAATAACATTCTACAATAAAAACATTTTCTAAAATACCCTAACCCACCCCAAATGCCTGCCTAAATTTACTCCCTAAATATTTCTTTTCCTTATTGGAATACTGTAATTACTGCAATAAGAATCCTAGGAAAGCTGATTTTTTGACAATCACATGTAAAAGATTCATAATTCTGCATTTACATATAGTGCAGGTGCCTAAGTTACTGTAGTAGAGGGATAATGTCGGTAATAAAGCTGAGTTCTTTACTGCTGCCATATCTTTTGAAGGAAGCAGATGGGTTAATTAATACATTTGTGTTTAGTGCTAAAGTACCACTTAAGATCTTGAGCTCCATGTCTGATAAAATAAATATTTCTTCTACAGTACTTGAAATGTACTATATGTTTCAGTGTGGTCTTTAACTGTGGTGGCTCTTGTGTGTCTCTACAGGCTACGTGAATTAAAGACTGGAGAGCCAGATGCGTATCTTATACCTGCAGTAAGCCATGGCAACCGATGATAAAGTAGCCATTTTAACTGATGACGAAGAGGAGCAAAAGAGGAAATATGTGCTTGCTGATCCCTTCAATGGAATTTCCAAGGAGCAAGACCTCCAAGCCCAAAGTGACACACCTTCAACAGAGACCACCACTACCATTCCAGATGAGGAGCTAGATTGGCTTGAAAGGCACTGTGTCAAAGTGAACAATGATCTTCTGGTCTCAAAAGTCTTTTATTTTTTCTTTTATGCTGCTTATGGTTCCCTCTACCCACTGTTGCCTGTGTATTACAAACAGCTGGGCATGACCCCTAGCCAAAGTGGACTTCTGGTGGGAATAAGGTACTTCATTGAGTTCTGCAGCGCTCCCTTCTGGGGAGTAGTGGCGGATCGCTTTAAAAAGGGAAAGGTTGTCCTCCTCTTCTCACTCCTATGTTGGGTGTTGTTTAATTTGGGAATCGGGTTTGTTAAACCAGCTACCTTAAGGTGCGTACCAAAGTTCCCAGTGCCAGTACATCCTACCAATGCCAGCCACCTTTCTGCAACAACCCCACAAAATGTTTCCATTTCTTCTGCACTGCCCACTGTTGGAACTACGTTACCAAAGGGCCGAGGGAAAAGAGACCTGCCTACTTACAGCTTGCCAACTTCGAACGCAGTTCTGCCTGTGAATCCTGAAACCATATTTCCTCTGCCTACTCAAAATGGAGATGGGAAGCATGCTTTAAAGGAAGAAGAGAGCACTGTTACCATGAGACTATTGGGAAATGTAACAGTGTCGCCTGCTGTCACCACAAAGGCAGCATTTCCTGATCAGGTCACTCTTGCCTATGATCATCAGGAGGTAGAAGCCATCTTCCTGCTCATCCTTCTGGTTGTAATTATTGGAGAGTTTTTCAGTGCCTCATCAGTGACTATTGTGGACACTGTGACCCTGCAATATCTTGGCAAGCACCGGGATCGTTATGGGCTGCAACGAATGTGGGGCTCTCTGGGCTGGGGACTGGCCATGCTCTCAGTGGGGATTGGCATTGACTCTACCCGTATAGAAGTGTTTATTGAAGGCCAAGGCTGCAAAGCTCCGGAGTACAAGAACTACAGGATTGTTTTCATAGTCTTTGGTGTGTTGATGACTCTTTCTTTGATTGTG
The DNA here is from genome assembly GCF_057233095.1 of Heloderma suspectum. Lineage (NCBI taxonomy): Eukaryota > Metazoa > Chordata > Lepidosauria > Squamata > Helodermatidae > Heloderma > Heloderma suspectum. The sequence goes on from NC_139458.1 coordinate 200,543,421, forward strand.
GCAACCCAGTTCCGATTCCATTACAGCCACTACAAACAAGAGGAAAACCAGAACAAAGAAGTAGAAGTCTCTCAAGTGGATAGAAATTCCTCCACAGACTCCTCTAATGAGACCCGTAGCGACACAAGCCAGTTGCAGTCCTTTAATTTTTGGGACTTGATAAAGTTACTGTGCAGTATCCAGTACGGCTCTGTACTGTTCGTAGCTTGGTTTATGGGCTTTGGATATGGCTTTGTGTTCACCTTTCTTTATTGGCACCTGGAGGATTTGAATGGCACCACCACTCTTTTTGGGGTCTGCTCTGTCCTGAGTCATGTGTCTGAACTGACAGCGTATTTCTTCAGCCACAAGTTGATTGAGCTGATTGGTCACATCAGGTAAGCAAGTGGTCCATAACAGTGTTTGAATAGCCTTAGTCAACATGGCACCAAGAACACGTATAATAGTGTATACAAGTAAGATGAGAACTCTGAACAGAATAGTATATTGAACAAATACAAAACAGGACATTGTAAGAGACTGAGTTATAAATTAAGAAGTCCCTGGTTCAAATTTCACCTTTTCCATGAACTCACTTGATGGCCTTAGGCAAACCACTCTTTCTAAGGCTCAGGCTCCTCATGTGAAATATGGGGGATACTACTGACTAACCTTCTAGTGGTGTTGCAAGGAGTACAGCTAGGAAATGCACATCAAGAGCTTTGAACACTTCGAAGTGCTATAGAAATTGTGTGTGTGTGTGTATATAAATATTTGAGGAGGCCTGTACTGTTTCATTATCTTTCAGTTTTTTAAAATAAAATGATTTAACGGTTGATACTTTCCTCCCCCCCCCCCCACAATACCCATAAAATTTGGCACCAGTCACTGTTAAGCGGCAATTTATTAATCTGTTATTTTATGGTAACTTTCTTGGAAAATGTTTGTCTGAGGCTAGTTCAAGAAAAGATAAGTCTTTGCGGACAGTTGCTAGCTGGCATAAATGGGGCAAATGAATCCGATTTACTAAAGCATTGACCAATAGTACTCTCAGAACATATACCAGCTTCCACGAATCTGGTGCCCTCCAGATGTTTTGGATGACAACTCCCAGAATTCCTGACCATTGGCCATGCCATTGGGAGTTCAAGTCCAAAACGTCTGAAGGGCACCAGTTTGGGGAAAGCTGACATAGATGTGCATGATGCAACTACCGTTGAGAGTAAGGCTTGGAGTGGATCAACTAGGCTATCTAAAGTGGTGACCCTATACCTACTTACCTGAGAGTAAGCCCCACTGAACTCAGTGCGACTTACTTCCGAGTAGGCATATTTAGGATTGTGCTGTAAAACTAGATCTTGCTGGCACAAATTTATCGTGCTTCAGTGCTTGGATAATAACTGTCACTAGGGTTAAATTGAGTTGCCAGTGACTGACCTTGGAAGACGATTTTTTAATAGCTGCCATGGGGAAAATATTTGGTAGCTGTGACTTTGCCTGATAAAATTTGTAACACTGGGTGATACCACATCTGCTCGATATCTTCCTGCCATGTAGTTGTAAAAGAAATAAGAATACCTTTCGAGGGAGGGTGCTGGCAACACTGGTGGCTGAACCATAAAAAAAAAAAAGGTAAAGGTGTCCCCAACCAGTCATGTCCAACTCTAGGGTGCGGTGCTCATCTCCATTTCTAAGCTGAAGAGCCAGCGCTGTCCGAAGACGCTTCCGTGGTCATGTGGCCAGCATGACTGAACACAGAGGTGCACGGAACGCTGTTACCTTTCCCGCCGAAGCGGTGCCTATTTATCTACTTGCAATTTCTTGCTTTCAAACTGCTAGGTTGGGAGGAGGCGGAACCATAATTTCTTACAAATATTGCTTGAACAAATGACTGTGTTTGATAAAGTTGCACCTTGCCACATGGTATGTGTGAAAAGAATTCCAGAAGGTATGTAGAGTACATGCTTTGCATGCAAAAGGTCCCAGGTTCAATCCTAAGCATGTCCTGGTAGGGTTAGGAAAATCCCCTGACTAAAGCCCTGGAGAGTCTCTCTCTGCCAGTCAGTATAGATAGTACTGAGGTAGATGGACCAATGGTCAAATTTGATATACAACAGCTTCCTTTAGGAACCTCAAGCGTACTAGCCAGACCAGCATGCTTGAGGTGGAGCAGCAAATCTCACATCCTCTCACCCCCCGACCCTCTGGCAAGTCAAGGGGCATGGTATGGAAGGCCAGTCAAGTTATTTTGGCACCAGAGGCAGAAAATCTCACAAGCTCTTGTTGGCCATCCTGGCAGTAAAAATACAACAATAAATTAAGTTGCTAATACGTTTTTACCCATTTATGACATCCAAAATCACTTGTGTGAAGCAGAACCTCACTTTACATAATGGTAGGGCTGGGCCCGTTCCTAAATGGTAAACTGTGATCTTTTTCACTTAGCCTTAGAGCTTTTCCACATAGGGCTTTTATCCTGCACTTGAGATTGGTCACTCACAGCAGTTTGTGTGTCCTTTACATGACGTTGTCGACCTCCATTGCCTCTCGTACTTTCCAAGCATTTCTGCTGCTTAATTTGAAACAGAAATAATATAGTAACAAACAGATCCGTTTTCCATTTCTCTGTAAAAAGAGGAAATCCCACCATAAGAGGACCTAGGCCACAGTACTTTCTAGCGGCTGTATATATGAAACATAGAACTCACGGATAAAGGGGGAGAAGGTGGGGGGGAAGCGCATGTAAAGGGCGATCTTAATCCCGGAAAGAATCTGGAAACCAAAGCCCTCATAAAATTGTGGGACAAAAACTCTCTGCGTGGAGAAGCCCTAAAACAATATCTGAATTGGGTTCTTTGCTTTTTAGTTTCCTGAAAAAGGAAATTAATGAAGTTAATGAAGTACTAGCAGAATGTTCAAATGATGCAAATTATTCAAATCTTTAACTCTGATGCAAGCTTAGAGGAATCCCCCCAAAATAGCTCAACACTGGGAGGATGGTCGGTGAAGTGCACTGTTAATAAATACAAAGTGATGTATATGGGGGTGGTGGTGTCAATTTTTTGCCAACATAAAAAACAAATAAAATAATTATTTGGAAGGGGATAGATAAAATTATACCATAAATGTCATAATTTCCTCATAGAAGTCAGTAGTGTGTGTCACTACTGAGTATTTCTGTACAGTTCAGCTACTGTAATAAAAAAGGAATGTAGGAGAACCAGAAAAAGAGCAAAGAAAAGTAATAAAAGTACCAGTTGTATATAATACTGTTTATACTATGACCTGGTTAGCACACAGCAAGAACCGAGAATATGGGTTGAACCGTGGCTTGTTGTTACATGCAGACCCTGCCCTATGGTTTAACTATGGAGTGATAACCACAAAAAACCCAGCAAGAGAATCCATGGTTTGTTAGGTTGTGAAATCTGGGCTGTTCATAGGTGACAACCCATAGTTAAACCGTAGTGCAGGGTTCGCATGTAATGACAATCCACGATTCAACAACAACCCACGATTCAACAACAATTCAGTGACAACCCATACTCAACTCATACTCTGGTTTGTCATTATGTGTGAACCAGGCCAAAGACTTCTTAAATAGCTTTTGGATTAGATCTAAGCAAATCATTTACACTAGGGGTGGCAACTTGCATCCCTCCAAATGATTTGGCCTACAACTCCCATGATTCCTCACCATTGGCTGTGCTGACTTGAGCTGATGGGAGTCGTAGGCCAAAACATCTTGAGAGTTGCCCATAACTAATTTAGACATATGTAAGACTTGGTGACAGACAGGCAGAGTTGGTATGAAATGTAAATATACAACCTCATGTGGCTTCCCATTATTCATATTATGGCATAGACGTAGAACACACAGAAGGCAGCCGTGTCCTATGGCTAATGAATTAAGGCCACAGGAACTGAATGTTCAACCAGATATAGATCTTTGAAACCGTCTTTGCAACAGCTCAGATTCCCAAAGAGACAAGGAGCTTGAAATTAAATAGCTGCTTTCTTCTTTGGGAATAGGAGCAGCTGCAAATAAAAATGTAAAGTAATATTGGACTGACTGCTTGGTTCTCTTGTGTGTAAATTATTTTTTGGAAGGGCTGTCCTTGGACTTCTGCAGTCAGAAAGGCACTGAGCAAGTGGAGGCATGATGGGATGTATATAAATCAGGAATGATTTGGGGGGGAGTAATAGTTTTTCTTTATTTCTCACAATATTGGAACTACAGGGCACGAGAGAGAATTATACACGAGTGTAAAACTAATGAAAGAAATAAAGCATATAGTTGATCAGTTTCATGGTGACTGGTAGCATGCTTGCGTCGACGAAGGACTAGACCAGGGGTACAGAACCTCTTTCAGCCTGAGGGCCAAATTCCATTTCGTAGAAGCTCTCAGGGGGACCAAAGGCAAAAAAGGTGGGGCCAAAGTACCAAATATACCTACATATTGAGGCTGAAAGCTCTTACTCCCAGTAACTAAGCCTTAGGGGAGGCATTTCAACCTTTTAGAATGGGAGGGGGGGGGGAAACTGCACAAAACCTGGGAAACTACCAAATGATTGGCGGTTGGGGGGAAGGGGGTAGGGCCAAGAAGCATGGCCATTTGGCAAACCCTGGAAGGCCGGATTTAGCCCACAGGCAGGCTAGATTTGGCTCCTGAGCCTGAGGTTCTGCACTCCTGGACTGGATAAATTCATGGAAGAGACAAATATCAATGGCTGTTATCTAAGGATACCATTCAGATCCAGTCATATAAATGAAGGCCTCACTTTTCTTCAGTGGGATGTGGCTATGGGTATAGGTTGTCTTCAATAATATTCCAAAAGCTAGATCACTTGAAGTGGGAGAGGACTAATAGGGACTTTATGCACTGTGCTGTTCTATTCTGTGCTAGCTAAAGTATCTGGAACGGACTACAGGGAAAAAATGGATATGGAGTTTGTTGGACTGATGCAAAAAGCCTGCTATTACAAATTTAGATTACTTACTGCATTGTTTCCCTAGCATATGAAAGAATGTTCTTACATTAATACAAAGCAGTTCCTTAAATATTCTGGTGGTTACTTGGATAAAAAGTCATGTAATTAGTATTTGAATGAGCAAACTTTTAAATGCTCAAATCTGAGAGCCAAAAGAATATGAAAGTAAATGAAAAGTTGAAGATTTGCAGCTCCCGTTAACATTAATGAAAACAATATACTTGGAATTTTAGAAAACAAAGCAGTTTTAATGTTAGTGATTGTCTTAGTAGTTTGGGCATTGATAAAAGTCAAGGCAATTTATTGAGAAACATTATTTTGTCTAATGAGATGTGAAATAAATGCCAGTGCTGTTTTCTCTGTGGAGTAATAAAAATTTATCATTTGAGAACGGAATCTAGTTCAGAATTTGGGTAATTAGATGGTCATAAAATAGTATATAATCATCCATCTGGGATTTGTTTATTAAGTTGGTGATATAGAGGAGGATATTTTCTGGTTCCTAGTATCTCTGGTGACTTTTGTTCAGTGGGAAGCCCCTTATTTTTTGTTGTTGTTTATTGGATTTATATGGCCGCCCATCAATCCATGTTCCCTGGATAGCTTACAAGGAAAAAATAAAAATGCAATATTGAAATACAAAATAATTAAAACATTTATAAAAATAGTAAAAACATTTACTTGGGAGTAAGCATAATGGACATACTGATGTGGTTCAAACAATCGCAGGGTTATTAATAAGCCACTGTAGCTTGTTAACCACCCTGCACATGCCAGTTCTGCGTGGGTGGATCAGCATAATTACCCTCAGCAGCACAGCTTCCCATGCTGAGCGAACCCTTTCAGGATGGCTTGTTGCCATGGTTAACAAGCCACCCCAGAACTCAGGGTTCTTGGGTGGCTTGTGTTAACCATGGTAGCAAGCCAGCCTGGCCAGGTTCACATGACACCGGAAGCCATGCTGCCAAGGGTAATTATGCTAATCCCCCTCTCCTTGGCATGCAGTGGGCATGTGTGGGGAGGGGAAATAAGCCACTGTGGCTTATTTCCCCCCACCATAAATGTGAAAACAGTAGATCTTATTTCAGCTAACATGGGTAGGATCTGGCTAGTGTATTGCGTATAATGCTTCATTTCAGAAGTTATTATCTTTCCATAAAAATACCTGACATTTTAAAAAAGAATAAAAAAATTAAAATCAGTTGTTTTTTAAAATACATCTTCTTTGGCCAGGAATTTTGACAGATGTTTTTATTAACTTCAGAGGGTTTCGTATTGAGAGCAAGCAAACAGAGTCTATATTTTGGTTAATTGGTTGAGTATGCTTCCTCAGAGATTTATATGAGTCACTTGAGATTCTATACATTTAGCCTATCAGTCAGACCAAATGCTATAAGAGAAAATTTTAAATAGAACATGAGTATCATAAATAGCATCTTTAAAGACTGTAAATAGATTGAACAAAGAGGACTGTGAAACAAAGTGTTGTGTGGAGTGCTTCTCTTCTTTCCATTCCCCCTCCCATTTTCCATTTTTTTCCCTTCAATAGTTAGTCAGCATTCTGTGCCTACTGAGCATGCTCAGTCCTCGTTGGATTGTTTTTTGGATTTTTTCCCCATTTTTTTTTTTTTACAGGTGTGTGTGGATATGCCACTGACCAATTCCAGCTAATTTAACATCTTGGATTTTAAAGCCATAACTTCTGTCCTTGGGCCGCTTAAAAATAGCTTCTTGGTGTGAACCAGGAAATATCCAGTGAATGAGATTATTCTTTCTACGCTTTTTATATCTTGTGTGTCTCTTCTGCTGTCCTCCATTTCCAGCCACTTCATTCCATGCCCCTTCCCCCACCAAGTTTTCCATTTTTTCCTCTCAGTCAGCATTCTGTGGGCTTAGTCCTCGTTGGTTCCCCTTACCCCCACCCCTTAGGGCTTTTTTTCCTTGCTTTCTTTGTACTTCTGCAAACCTCAGGGTTAACCTGACTCTGGTGGTACCTCTCTCTTTTGTGAGGGTGCTGCCATTTTGGCTACATAAGTGGAAGTACTCAGAGACTTAAATCAGAAACAGAGGGAATGATTATCTTTATCGGCTACTTCCCCAAACGCATCATTTTATAAAAGTATATGCTACCAAAATTTTAAGAACCGCCTGTGTATCTAGTTTAGTTTAATCATATTTTTTCACCTTCTTAGAGACAGGTTGGTATTATCTTTGTAGAATCAGTTGCTCCGTGCCTGGCAGCTCTTAGCACATAATGCCAAAACATTAATGACTTGAAATAAATTTGCAGTTGTTGCTCTGTCGCAGGGGATCCCTGTCTTTTCTCAAGGCAACACTTCTGTGGATGAGGCAACAAGTAATACAACTCCCACTTCAGTGCCAATACAACTTTTTGAAAGTTATATTCTGGTTTTTGTTCCTTTGTTCATCACTACAGTGTTGAAAGAGGCCTCTGAAAACAAAAAGAGTTGAAGTTTGGGAAAGGCATGCTTTCCTCCTTCAACAATTCCTGTCCATTTCATCATTGCTGTCTTTCATGTTACTTTTTGTCCTTTCCAGATTGTACATTGTGCCCTCTCTGGTACAGAAGTACAACTCTGCCCTTGCTTAACAAAAAATGAAGCGGTGACAATTCTCTTCAAATCCCTTCTGCGGTCTATGTGTTGGACTAGAACTCACATCATCCCATAGCTGGCCATGCTGGTATAAGGATGATGGGAGTTCTAGTCGATACATCTGGAGGTCACTGGGTTGGGGAAGGCTGACATATAACAGCTGCCTCTTTTAAGTGTCTTGGAGGTGTGTTGTAAAGGTGGGCAAAGATCCCATGCTAATGCTAAAATGGTGGTGTTGTCTTTCTTTCATCATGTGGAAAAGTGCTATACTGCTGACTATACAATGTAAATATTTAGAAATCAGTTTTGTAGCAGTGAGAGCTGACGTCAAATGTTGCCTGGGATCAAGACACTTGGAAAGCATTCTGAATAGAACACATCAATGCTGGGAACTATCTTTTAAAAAAGAAAAATATTCAGTAAAATTTTCTTTGATAATCCTGACTCATGGCTGCTCTTATTTCTTTTAAATATTTGAATTACATTGACAATATTATTATTGAACACTATCCCTTTTATTGGATAAAATGTACTACTGACTGATCTTCACAATAGCCATGTGAAGCAGATTTTTCATTAAAAACAAAACCAAGTGGGAAATTGAGATTTGATTATTAATGATGTTCTATTGAGAACCTATACAGTTCTTCCGTATATTCTTGCCACCTTTTCTTGATCTCTTCTGCTTCTGTTAGGTCCTTGCCATCTTTGTTTTTGATCACACCCATTTTTGCCTGGAATTTACCTCCCATGTTTCTAATTTTCTGGAAGAAGTCTCTTGTCCTTCCTATTCTATTATCTTCTTCCACTTCCGTGCATTGCTTGTTTAAAAATAATTCCTTATCTCTTCTGGCTAACCTCTGGAATTTTGCATTTAATTGGGCTTATCTCCCCCTATCACTGTTGCCTTTTGCTTTCCTTCTTTCTTGGGCTGCTTCCAGTGTCTCAGCAGACAGCCATCTTGCCTTCTTGTTTTTCTTTTTCTTTGGGACGTTTTTTGTTGCCGCCTCCTGAACAACGTTGCGAACTTCTGTCCATAGTTCTTCCGGGACCCTATCTACTAAATCTAGTCCCTTAAATCTATTCTTCACCTCCACTGCATATTCATGAGGAATATTCGTGAGCTGATATCGAACTGATCTGTGGGCCTTCCCTATTCTCTTTAGTCTGATTCTAAATTGTGCAATAAGAAGTTTGTGATCTGAACGACAGTCAGCTCCAGGTCTTGTTTTTACCGACTGCATAGATGTCCACCACCTTTGGCTACAAAGGATGTAGTCCATCTGATTTCGGTGTCGACCATCTGGTGAAGTCCATGTATAAAGTAGTCTCTTAGGTTGTTGGAAGAGAGTGTTTGTTATGCACAGTGAGTTTTCTTGGCAAAATTCTATCAGCCTATGTCCTGCTTCATTTTGTTCTCCCAGACCATGCTTGCCTGTAATTCCAGGTGTCGTTTGACTACCCACCTTAGCATTCCAGTCTCCTGTAATGAAAATAACATCTTTTTTTGGCGTACTATCCAGTAGGTGCCGCAGATCCTCATAGAACTGATCTACTTCTGCTTCTTCAGCATCTGTGGTTGGGGCGTATATTTGGATCACTGTGATGTTTAATGGCTTACCCTGAATTTGAACTTTTTGGATTGTATCCAAGCACTGCTTTAGCCACTTTATTATTAATTATGAAGGCTACTCCATTTCTTCTGTGGTTCTTTTGTCCACAGTAGTAGATCTGGTGGTCATCTGATGCGAAGTGGCCCATTCCAGTCCATTTCAGTTCACTGACACCCAAAATGTCTATATTTAATCTTGACATCTCCCCAATAACCACATCCAATTTGCCGTGGCTCATAGATCTTACATTCCAGGTTCCTCTGGTGTGTTGATCTTTAGAACATCGGATTCGTCATTCACCACCAGCACTGTTGGCCGCTAGCCGTCCTTTCAGCTTTGAGCTAGCTGCGTCATCACATCTGGGGCTAGTTGAACTTATCCTCTGTTCCTCCCAAGTAGCATTTTGACCACCTTCCGACCTGGGAGTCCCATCTTCCGATGGTATACCGACATATCTCTGGTTGAACTGATCCATTTAGTTTTCATGGCAAGAATACTGGGGTGGGTTGGCATTTCCTTCCCCAGGGATCGTATTTAGTCTGGCCTCTCTGCCATGACCTTCCCGTCTTGGGTGTCCCTTCATGGTTTAGCTCATGGCATCATTGAGGTGCTCAAGCTCCAGCACCACGACAAAGTAATGATCCAGACATTCTGAAGAGTGAAGTTGAATGGGCCTTAAGAAGCATTGCTAATAACAAGGCAGCAGGAGACAACGGTATCCCAGCTGAACTGTTTAAAATCTTGCAAGATGATGCTGTCAAGGTGATGCATGCCATATGCCAGCAAATTTGGAAAACACAAGAATGGCCACCAGACTGGAAAAAATCAGCTTATATCCCCATACCAAAAAAGGGAAACACCAAAGAATGTTCAAACTATCGAACAGTGGCACTTATTTCACATTCCAGTAAGGTAATGCTCAAGATCTTGCAAGGTAGACTCTAGCAATTCATGGAATGAGAATTGCCAGATGTACAAGCTGGATTTAGAAAAAGCAGAGGAACTAGAGACCAAATTGCCAATATCTGCTGAATAATGGAGAAAGCCAGGGAGTTTCAGAAAAACATCTATTTCTGTTTTATTGTCTATTCTAAAGCCTTTGACTGTGTGGATCATAACAAATTGTGGCAAGTTCTTGGTGGTATGGGGATACCAAGTCATCTTGTCTGCTTCCTGAGGAATCTGTATAACGACCAAGTAGCAACGGTAAGAACAGACCACGGAACAATGGACTGGTTTAAGATTGGGAAGGAGTACAGCAGGGTTGTATACTCTCACCCTACCTATTCAACCTGTACGCAGAACACATCATGCGATGTGCTGGGCTTGATGAAGCCAGGGCTGGAGTTAAAATCGCTGGAAGAAACATTAACAATCTCCGATATGCAGATGATACCACTTTGATGGCTGAAAGTGAGGAGGAGCTGAGGAGCCTTATGACAGAGGTGAAAGAAGAAAGTACAAAAGCTGGGTTGCAGTTAAACCACAAAAAAACCAAGATTATGGCAACCAGCTTGATTGATAACTGGCAAATAGAGGGAGAAAACGTGGAGGCAGTGACAGACTTTGTCTTTCTAGGCACAAAGATTACTGCAGACGCTGACTGCAGCCAGGAAATCAGAAGACGGTTACTTCTTGGGAGGACAGCAATGACAAATCTTGATAAAATGGTGAAGAGCGGAGACATCACACTGACAACAAAGGTCCGCATAGTTAAAGCAATGGTCTTCCCTGTAGTAACGTATGGCTGCAGAGCTGGACCATAAGGAAGGCTGAGCGAAGGCAGATAGATGCTTTTGAACTGTGGTGCTGGAGGAAAATTCTGAGAGTGCCTTGGACTGCAAGAAGATCAAACCGTCCATACTCCAGGAAATCAAACCAGACTGCTCACTTGAGAGAATGATATTAAAGGCAAAACTGAAGTACTTTGGCCACATCATGAGAAGACAGGATACCCTGGAGAAGATGCTGATGCTAGCCTGCTAGGGCAAGTGGAAGGCAAAAGGAAGAGGGGCCGACCAAAGGCAAGACGGATGGATGATATTCTGGAGGTGACGGACTCGACCTTGGGGGAGCTGGGGCTGGGGGTGGCGACAGCCGACAGGAAGCTCTGGCGCGGGCTGCTCCATGAAGTCACGAAGAGTCGGAAGCGACTGAGCGAATAAACAACAACATTGAGAACCAGTGAATGTATGGCTGAGGACATTGTTGATACAATGCCCTGTCCATTGGATCAAACCAGTTCTCCCAGTCACACATTGCTCATGGGAAATAGGCAAGAATTAAGGTGTCTTTAGTTGTGTACATTATCACATCAGAAACTGGGGTGGAGGTTCTATGCGTGGTGCTCAGTGTATTTGCATGTTGCCGGGTGTGACACACTCACACAATGTAGTCCTGATAAGTGCTCATCTGAAGCTGTTGTTGGAGTTAGACTCAATTTAAATGCGTAAGGCCAATCAAGTAGATTAAATTGCTGGCAGAGTAGGTAGCATCATATGTCCATTTCTGGACTTGTTTTTCTCCCCTCTCCTTGTACTTCCAAACAGAGGGTCATGTGCTTACAGTGAGATGTCATGGCTGTTTCTACCAGCATGTTTCTGTTTACAGTACTAGTACAAAGCAGCTACAATATGGTCTGTTTGGCCAAAGAAGAACAAAGTTCACAGGCAAAACTGCCTTGATCCATAAATTTTAAAACTTGTTCCCCGTCTTACACTCCCATGTCTCAGCCTCCAAATAATGCTCCCTCCTTCAAATTTCTCTCCAGTTGCTAAATAACTGGTATACAGACTGGTTTTCAGTCTTTTTTTCTTCAAAATCCCCAACCCCCAACCCTGCCCCAGTATTTCTGACTTTGCAGGTCACATTTTAAACTTTTAGTCAATGCCATGTAAAAGTAGACCTGGCTGAAAGTAGAAAAACAGGATTTTTTTCCCTTTTTTTGCAAAACCCCACCTGCAATTGGGTTGCTAGAAACAGCAGGTGATGTCTTTGCCCTTCTGCAGGCTGTAATCATCAGAGAACAAATGAAGGCTTGTGATCATTATGTGGTCGGGTAAGCTGTCCATTTTCTTTAACATGGCCCAGCTTTACTTCAGGTGGTTTTTATTTTTCTGACCTCTGCATATCCTAAAACTGGTAGGAAAAAAGGAGAAAAAGCTATCCAAGGTTAGCCCGCCTCTCTTCCCTGCTACAAAAGAATTTAACACTATCAGTCATTTTTTTTTTCTCCCCAGAAAAACAGCAAGAAAGTTGCTTTCAAATGGCATAGGAAATTATGATGTGCCATTAAGGCTGTGTCTACTTAGTGCCAAATACATTATCCCCATCCTCAAATGTAATCCAGCTAAAGTACCTGTAATTGCATTTACAGCCCCCCTCTTCCTCTGGTGTCTTTCCCTCTGTTGATTTTAGTTTGTAATCTCTTTGGGGGCAGAGACCTATACTTTTTTTCTCTTCCATTTCTGAAACTCTGCAGTGATGGCACTGAATTAATAATAATAATAATAATAATAATTTAATTTAATAATAATTAGGGTGATTTTGCATAGGATGCAAAGAAAGAAAGAGAATCTTAATAAGAAAAGGAGCACCTGATTGGCCAGAATGATACCTCCACTGAAAACTGGAAGAACTGGATGTTTTCATGCATTGGCAGGATGATGGCACCCAACTCACTGTGAATGGAATGCTAGTCTTACTACCCACAACTTACTTGGCATATTGGAGGTCTTGTAATGGTTGGGATAATAATACCTGTACCATTTTTTAAAAGGCACTGACGATAGCTGAATATTTACTTGGTAAGCAGTAATTTTCAGAGTTTCTTGGGGGAGGCCTACTTCTCCAACATGTAAAGGTCTAAGATTGCGGAAGGATAGAACATAAATGCCAAAAGTGGGCATTATTGCTCTGGCAGTCCAGAATCCCTTCCTCAACAGGACCTTGATTGTGTATTTCATTTTCTGGATTAAACAAGGGCCTTCATCATTGGATTGGAACTAGTACTTACTGAGATTGGTGTGATGTAAAGGTTTATGTTGGTTTTAGGATTTTATGTTTGCTTTAGTTGCTTGTTAGACATTGGAACAAGGAAGGATCGAAGGTTTGGGGACAACAACATGCCTCTGAGAAACGGAACTATTCAGAAGGCCACTGTGTTCTATTGAAGACAGTTCTATTGAATTAATTATTGTTACCAACCTTATCATAGAATAGTGGGGTTGGAAGGGGCCTATAAGACCATGGAGTCCAACCCCTGTATAATGCAATATGTTTGTATTGCATTATACAGGGTTACCGATAGCTTATGTTTCTTTTCTTTTGCTTTGGGGTTTCCTTTTGGTTTGGGGGCCAGTTGCTAAAAAAAAAGCTAGGGGTAAAGTGGTTTCCTGCCCTCTCCCAACAGTTCTTTATCTGTATACTTTAGGTCAGGTGTTTGCAAACTCTGTGGGCTATATTGCTCCCCTTTGGAACCCTGTAGGGGCCACATCCCACACTTGCTGACACCAAATTTGCTGCAGCATCAGAGGGAAAGATTGGGCTGATGTTGGAGGGAAACAAGGCATGGAGGGAGTGCGCGCCTTGCTTGCAAGCAAAACTGTGCTTCTGGGGGCACAATTCTGCTTTCAAATAAGGTGTTCCCTCCCTGTGTGCTTGCTTCCCTCCAAAATCGCCATGATTTTTGCTGCCATGGTAAATATGGCAATGACATTGGGAACACAGTGGGATCTGCAGAAAAGGCCCCGGGGGCCGCATATGGCCTACGGGCTGTGTGTTGCCCACCTGTGCGTGGGTGAATGTGCAAATTTTGTGCTGAGCTCATAACTGGACCCACTGGCCTCCTCTGCTTTTTCTGCATCAGGCCCACTCTGAGTTCTGCCTTCTGACCAGATAGCCCTGCCCAGGTACTATATTTTTTTAAAGATATATTTCAAGAGGCAGAGACCCTTCCTTTAAATAGCATTTGTAAAATAGATGTTCATGTGAAATAGGCGTATATGTTGTAATGTTGGCAGTGGGTTGAAAGTGACCTAATAACTGGCCTTTACTTGAAGGCTTGAATTATTTATAATCTGGAAGATAACCTATGAAAATCAGTCTAGTTTATTAATCTCTCGACCCCATGCCTTTTGCCACAGTGTTCTCAACTCACAGATTCCACAGTAGGATCCATCTTGTCTATTGTAAGAAAGAAAGAAAGAAAGAAAGAAAGAAAGAAAGAAAGAATCAATCCTGTGCCACCTTAAAAGTCTTAACAAATGTTGGGCCCACTTCCTCAAAAACATGCTAACTTGATACGTGGGGTATTGAGGAGGAAGCGTATGATGGCTGTAGACAATGGCTTTCTTCACATGGAGCTTTTATCCTGCGACTGAGATTGCTCCTTAATGGAAGTTTGCAGGCTCTTTACATGACGCTGTGATCCTCCAAGGTGTCTCCTGCACTAAATGTTCCGTTTTTAAATAGATCACAGATAACAAGCTATCAAATTACCCAACTGTGTTTTGTTTGAGTTCCCTCCATGAAAAGAGGAAAAGCAGCAAGAAGAGGAGATCAGTGGAAGATAATGGAAGACTCAGACACAGGGAGAAGGAGGGGGAAAGGAAGCACGTGAAAAAGGGAGTCGTTGTGATCCTGCATTTAAAATGGAAGCAGAAAGCCCTGTTTTAAATGCAGGGTTTTAGGCTGGTGTAGAGATCCCCAGTGTCTGTGACTGGGGGGCAATGAAAGCTGAGATTATCAGAAAATTACACTTCCATGGAGTTTTCAGCTTTTGCTAAAACAAAACCAGCAGAATCTACAATCAAAACATGTACCCCAAACTGTAAAGGATTGGGTGCATACTAAACATTGAAATACACAATTAACAAATACTCCACATAAGTAAGATTGGGTTAAGAGCTGTCAGTTCTCTCAGTGCAAAAGCTGGAAATTAGAACTCAGATCATTCAGTACTATTTAATATTCCATCCCAAATAAAACTGAGGATAGATAGCTAGCATAATAAAGTTTGTTACTGTGTGCAAAGCATGTCAAATGTTAAAGTAGTTAAATACCTTCTTTTCTGCCTACAGAGTACTGTATATCGGCCTTGCCTGTAACACAGCTCGTTATATTTACATCTCCTATCTGGAAAATGCTTGGACAGTTTTGCCAATGGAAGTACTACAAGGTAAGAAGGCAAAGTACATCTGATTTGGTAGCATAATAACCAGGGATTTAAATTATTAATATTTCCAGCTATGCTTTTGTACCTATAAGTGAAAAACCCAAGGGTTCCTTTTCTTTTCATACAATTATATAACAAATGCATCTATGGCTGCAGGCAATTTCTGCATTTGACCTAAGATTCTATGCAAACAACGCAATGATAAAACACACCCCATAACTAAACAAGGGGCTGAGAAGTTTGTGCCTACTCCAAATAAGGCTTGGCTGCTAGTAGACTTCAGTGTACTTCTGTAAGGCATTAATCTCTTAAACCTGTTGATTCCTTACGTTACACAACTGAAAGGAGGCCATTGCTTATTAACATTGGATCTCAAAACATAAACCTGTAGCTAAACATTCAGGAATAACTGGTTCTCTTCTGTGTTCCTTAATTATCAGTGGCATTATGTGTTTTAGAATGAAGGTCAAGTACTGAAAAGTCAGTCTGAAAAAAACAACTCTGAGATGTGGGCATGCCTTGTCAGTGAACCTTGTTGGGACGTGCCCTATAGCCTACTGATTCATGTTAATTAATTAGTGGCACGAAAGTGGAAATGGAAGCCCTGCGAAGTGTGAGTGGGAATTACTATGAACAGGAAATGCAGGCCTGCAAAGGGAAAATGAAATGACAGACTGGACTGAACGGGGAGCCAACATAGCTGTGCTTTTAAGATCTTGGGGGCATTTTCACACATGCAGAATAAATTGCATTTCAGCTTCTCCCACAATTTCTGTTAACAAAGTCATTCGGGAGAGAAAAGGTAAAGACAAACATTTGTAATGCCAGTGAGCAGTTTGGCTAATGTAGGTTTTTGCATGTGTGTTACAAATCTCATTGAAGCAAGAGCTATAGTCTTTGTTTGCTGAAAGATGGTAAATCTGTAGGCTTAAGTCACCTTTGAGCCCATTTTTAGCCTTTAGAGATAGCAACACTTTCTCTGTTGCACTGCTTTATCGTTCTTGTATTTCTTGCTGCTGCTTCTCCCTTTTGTTTTGCTTTCCTATATTTCTTGTTCCTCCGTATCCTTGAGTGGAATCCAAAACCAGAGCTATGAACATCAACAGATGTTTACAGAGGAGTAGCTGTGCCAATCTGTCACAGCCAAAGCAACAAATAATTTTGTGTCACCTCAAAGACCAGCAGAAATATTGTTGCATAAGCTTTTAATGTGGACTTTAGCCATGAATGGTTTTGCCATTGAATTCCATTCGGTTGTGGATAACACTATATAGCACTGAAGTAATACATGAATAGATTTGGTTCTTAGCTTCCAGACAGTACTGACTTTCCAACTCACCTCTACCACCATGTGACCTTGCAGCATGCTATTGACAAATGAGAACTGAGAGTCTTATCCTAATTTTGCCAGAGAGCCCCAAATCTTGCTCACTTGTGCATGGTCACATTTAATATGCACAACTATGCATATCATGGCATTGCAAACTGGGTAACACTTTTTAATTAGCCCAGGAATAATTCGACATATGGAAGGCAATGGATGTGTGGGTGTGTGTGGAACCAACTCTTACTTGGAAGGGTATGCGTATTCACATCCATCTTAAGTCTAAACAGCCGTGCAGAAGACGTAATTTGGTCAATATTTTGATTATGTGTTGGTTGGAATACTGACAAGGCAGGGAAAAGCTAGAGACAGGAAAGCAGGGAGGAGTAAGTACAGTTTAGGACAGGGGAAGGCAGAAAGTGGAGCTCCAGATGTTTTCGACTTCAACTCCCAGAAGCCCCTGCCAGCAAGGCGAATAGACAGGAATGCTGGGAGGTGAAGTCCAAACCATCTGGAGATCTACTTTCTGCCCGCCTGGGTTAGGAGATTTTTCCAGTCCCTCCTTTCCCAAATCTGAATGGCAGTAGACAAGGTGAGGAAAAGGAGAGTGCTGGGCCAAACTACACATTCTGTTAAATTTGTAGCATGCAGCTGCTCCTCTCCTTTTTACTTACAAGTAAGTGTGTGGCCCCCTGATCTAAACCAGGACCACCATGCATGGGGAAGTGAGGTTTAAAGTTCCCCCAGCTGCTTCCTTCCTGATATCCTCCTCACCCCTACCCCAGTTTGAAAGGAAAAAAGTCTCCATTGGGGCCAGTGAAGGTGGAACTATGGGAGCGGGCAGGGAACACCGCCAATTTATTTTTCTAGGGTAAACTGCACTGACTATAGGTAATCTGTGTATGTATTCCAGTGGATATTTGCTTAGATTTATATCCCACTTTTCAACTGAGCTCCTCAAAGCAGCTCACAGCATTTATAAATGGGAATTGATACTTCACATACCATACTTTGAAACAAAATCAGCCAGCTGGAGCTCGAGCAGGTGCTGTTCGCTGCCCTTGCCTCTCTCCTGGCATCCTTTCCACAGGCGAGTTGCTGGTAGATGGCCCCGTGGAGTGGGGATGGGCAGTCCAGTTGGAAAAAGAGGACCAACCAAAGCCAAACTGTGCCAATCAAGCCAATTGACTGTTTCTGTAGCTATAGGGCAGCGATGGGCTACTTGTAGCCCTCCAGATGTTTCGGCCTACAACTCCCTCACCATTGATGTTGTCTTTGCCTGCCTCTGTACCCCCATTCAGAAACTTGCTCCCCACACAATGAGAATCACATGAGAGGGAGAGTGGGGATAGTCCCACAGCCTTGTCGCACAACTCCACAGCCCTCCATGTGATGGAGGGGGTAAATTCTGCGGCAGGGAGCCTTCTCTGCTTGTGTAGGCTCCCTGCACCATTTACACAAATAGAGCTAGCTCACCGCTGCAGAGACTCAGCCCCCAACATGTGGAGGGCTGTGGAGATGGGTGACAAGGCCAGGGGTGGGGAGAAGTGCTTGCAGGATTTGCTGCATTGTGTGCCAAAAATGTTTCTCTGGTATTGGGTACTCTGCACCTTGTCTTCAGTGGGAAGGTGGGGTGCCATTTGAAATTCCATCATAGGCAGCAAAATGTCTTGGGCTGGTCCTATGGAACCCTTATGAAAAATAATGGGGTGGAAGTGGGGGTGCTGGAGGAGAGAGTGCTTTGACTAAAATCCAAGGATGGGGAGGGGAGGGGATGCTCCTATGGTAAACAAAATCCCAAATGATATTGCTAGGGGGGGAAATAGGCCTTGTACACCAGGGGTAGGCAACATGGTGCCCCTGGACACCTTTCTTGGTGCCTTCCAAGGTGCCCTACGCCTCCCATTATTTTTAAAATTAACAAAGAATTTTATTTCTAGCAGCTGAGATCAATTCTAAGCAAAGGGAGGACCTCCAGCTCTCCAGCTGCATCTTCATTTCCCGTGAATGCCTCTGGGCTACATGATGGGGCTCAGAGACATTCTTAGGAAACAAGGACAATTGGGAGCTGCAGACTGCAGCATGCCCAGTTAGCAAGGAAAGGGAAATAAAGAAAAAGGCACTGACAACAACTGGGGGCTCATAGGAGTTTAGTGTGTTGTGGCTCAGACCCCAGCTCTCCCTCCTACACAGTAGTTTAGGCAGGTTCCGTGTTCTTTGTCACTAGCCACATCTCCATGATAGCCATTTTGTGGTGGTGCCCAGAACAGTTTATCAAATTCCAAAATGTGCTCACAGGCTCAACAAGGTTGCCTGCCCCATCACATCCCACAATTCGAAAGCATTTACCATCACATGTCGTGAAATGCCCCAGTAAATGAGAGCAGAAATCAGACAAGAGCCATGCTAGATCAGACCAAAGACCTATCTCATCCAGCATAGTG
The DNA here is from genome assembly GCF_057233095.1 of Heloderma suspectum. Lineage (NCBI taxonomy): Eukaryota > Metazoa > Chordata > Lepidosauria > Squamata > Helodermatidae > Heloderma > Heloderma suspectum. Next base: position 200,562,563 of record NC_139458.1, read on the forward strand.
GCCAACCAGATGCCTATGGGAAACCCACAAGCAGGATGTGAGGACACTAGCACCCTTGCACTGTTGCTCTTCAGTGACCGGTATTCAGAAGCTTCCCTCTCTGATACTGAGGGTGATACGTAGCCATCATGACTTGTTGGGATGATGTTTTCTGATGACCAACTATGCACATCTATACATATCTACTGAAATGTAAGCCTCATTGAGTTCAATAGGACTTACTGGATAAGAGTGTGATTGGAGCTTAAATGTGGCCTCAGTAGATTAATTTGAGAAACTGCATAAGCGCACAATACACTCTCACTATAATAATTAGAACTGGCACTTTAAAAAAGAAGAGGAAATGAGACAGCCAGAGCAGATGAAGTTTTTGCAAGGTTCCTCTTCGTGGTCTCTATGCATCATACATATGGGCTCTGTGCTTGCGCTTGATTTGGGAAGCTTCTATAGCTGAGGAATTTTGGTGGTAATCCCTCCCGCACCATCCTAGTGCACACATCCTTAGTGTGTTCCCTCTTATTCCCTCAGTTCTCTTTCAACTGCCATTGCCTGCACCTTGGGAAGAGTTTCTCTCATCGTTTGCTGTTTAAAAGAGATCTGTTTTGACATAAGCTTTCTTTTCTTTCTTCTATCAAGTAACTCTTATCTGTGTGGTCGTCTATGCATTCAAACAACCCACCCGCCATCCACTCTTTGGAGTCATACTCAAATTCGATGTTGAGTACCAAAGGTATTTTTTATGTAAATTTCTCTCAGTTATGAGGCCACAATGTCAGTCTCAAGGAATTGAGGGAATAAGTGGGCAACCTGCTAGGGACATGCGCATGAGGACGGTGGGGGAGGGGTTCCTGCCCAATTTCCTCAGTTATAGAAGCTTTCCACATCGAGGCTCCACACAGGCGCAGAGCCCATATGTGGCCCATATGTGTGAATGCATAGATGACCACTCAATCTACAGTTACAGGTAAGCAACCTGTCTTTGTGCTGTGGGTCACATAAGAGCCCAGGTGTCTGACATACCTGTAGATCCAACTTGGGAGTTTATGCAAGCCTGTGCCGGAAAATGCTGACAAACTGTAGTCCTTGTAGGGTCTAGGGTCAATGTTTCAAGGGTTTTTTGAAGTTAGAAACAGAAGGTTTTCAGATGATACTTCTTGTTTATCTTATTTAATATGGTGTGAATGGGGAGACTTCTGGAAGAAAGAAGTCCAGAGCTGGTGAGGGGGAGGGATGGGTTTTAGTGATTTCATTTTTTCATCTTTATGGGGGATGGGAGGGTTGCTTCAAACTGAAATAAAGGTATGTTTTTTGTTCAGACAGCTCAGTAGCTTTTCCGGGGAATTAATGAAGAGTCCCGTAACCTGGCTAATGGAAATAAGTAATAAGAAAATGAACCAAAGGTCCAAAACAATCAACTTCAATTTGACTGAGCTTTGTATAAACACAGCATTGGTTTCTTTGAAAGGCAGTATAATAGGGCCATTGGAGAAGTAATGCTGTATGTCCTTTATCCATGGTTAAGGGAGTAGGTATGGGACTGTACAGTTCCTCTCCTCTAGTATGCAAATTCTCCCTGTCCTCCCCTCCCCCTCGCCACCTTAATGGTGGTGAACCATTGGTCCTTATGTCTGCACCAACATTAACCAGGGTTCGCTTTTAAAAGGGATTTGAAACCAGGATTTGATTTTCAGTCCAGTTAGGCGCAAACCTCGGTGAGCATTCATAGTTAACATCAACGCAGGCATAACAACTAACACTGATTAAGACCAGCATGGGGAATTTATGCACAAGGGAAGAAGGGCTAGGGGCAGGCAATGTGTGTTCCCTTAAGGTCAAGGAGTGGGCAGTCTTAAAACTGCACTAAGAGTATGTGCAAATTAACATTCTAAGGGGTCAATCCTATACATGTTTAGACTGAAAAAAGTGCTACAACTCCTAGCATGCCCCAGCCAGCCATGTTGGCTGGGGTATGCTGGGAATTATAGGACTTTTTACTGTCTAAACATGTATAGGATTGCACCCTAAATGAGATAGTGTTATCTAGAATTTGTAATGATGGAGCATCAGAAGCAAGTACTTAAGTTGCATTTTATTTAGCGTTCATTAACTCATTATTTGTTCCGCCCACCAGCTGTGTCTTGTCTTGACTGAAAACATAAACTGTTAGGACAGAACTAAATATTTCAGTAAACACAAAACTGCTGCTGAAAATGGCAACCCCGTATCAAATTTTCCCCTTCCCATAGTATCTGGTGTAACATATCTGTGTCCTGATCTCACCACATTGTGTATATTCCCCATTGGCAGCCGGTGATGTGAAGCAGGAGTGGGGAAATGTGCAGTATAATGACATCCAGATGTTGCACTAGAAGTTTCAAAGGGAACTTGACCTGGGACTACCATTTTCTGTAGCAGCCCTGTACTCCTTGTAATGTGTCATTTCTCCCTAAATTTACAGGGGTGCTGCCTTTGTATTGTATGTGTACATCCAGCAGTTAGAGCTTGTCATTAAGGATATTAGTCTTGTAATAGGAATAATTATTCTCTCCTGAATTTATTATATACAAATTTTCTAGATTTAGGACATTTTTGTTAAGTGGAAGCTCTAAAAGTATCCAAAATAAGCATCTGGATCCAGCTTTGTTTTATAACCCTTACATTATCAGTTTGAGTTGATGCTGCTTATATTTATGTGTCCACATAGTATGCTGTTCACCTCCTTTTAAAAGTAGTGGGAGTTTTCCTGGCTTGTGTTCATGGAATGAGATCAGTTGTTGTCTAAGAGCCAGCAGTTTCCTTTCATCACTTCCTCCCTTCATTTCTAGGTACATTCTGTTCAGTCAGATAATGAAACATAATTTAATACACACAAAATCCAAATGATGCCATCTCTACAATTTCCAGGTGCCCTTCAGAAGGCGTCGTTTGAGGTGCTTTACTTAGGTCCTAGCTGAATTATGGCTATAGCTTAGTGGTGGAGCACATTGTTTGCATACATAGGGTCCCAAGTTCAGTTCCCCTTGCTCCATGTCCGTCAACTTGGAATCTGTGGGATTATTATTATACCACTGTAATGGCAGGAGTGGGCAATATGGCCCTCAAGCCACAGGCACCCCCACTGCCCCCAAATTCAGATATATATGAGGGTGGGGAATGGCATCCGTAGTGACTGTGGAGTGCTGCAAGGATCAAAGTTAGCTTACCCTGTAGTGCCATGGATGCCATTAGAAAAAGTGTTTGTTTAATTTTTTCAGCTCCCGTACAGGGGGGTGCAGCCCGTTGGGGTTGAGGGTGTGTGGCAATGGTCCCTGGACCTCCTGCAATTGCTAACCCCTGGCCTTAAGCTTCTGGCTGCATCAGGTGGGGAACTAGCACCCTTGCACTTGAGCGCAGCCAAATTCATACATTAGCACAGGATGTTTGCTTCCTCCCTGTGGCTGAACTTACTTTCAGGCCACTCCAGCAGGTGTGGGATCAGGTGGGCTCGCTGGAATCACATGGCTACTGTCCACACTGATGTCTGATCAGCGGACTGATGTCGTTCCTTTTGCTCTGCTCGCATCCTCATCATCTAGCTTGAGAAAAATTGGAACGCAGAAAGCCGCCTTACACTGAGCCTGACCACTGGTCCACTAGCCCAGTATTGTTGACACTGACTGGCAGCAGCGGCTCTCCAGGGTTTCAGGCGGGAGTTTTTCCAGCTTTACCTGGAGATGCCGGGGATTGAACTTTGGACCTTCTGCATGCCAAGCAGGGGCTCTGCCACTGAAGTACAGAAAATCAAAATTTTCAGACAGTTGGTTCCGTATTAGAAATAGCAGTAGCAGAAATTATATCATGGCTTGATTAGTCACGTTCATTTATGGGACGGGGTTGTTATTTACTTTGGACCTTTGCCAGCAATAAGGGGTGGGGAAGCTGGTGCCAACTGACAGGTGCGTTAATCCACTTTGTAAAGGCAAAATTAGCAAGAACAGGATTCATTCAGTGAATAATGCTCCTTCTGTGTCCAATTCAAAACAGCAGCAACAAAGCATTTCCCCGCCTTGCTTGCTTATGCTACACCCATTTTCACTAAAAAGCATCTTGGATGAATGTGTCATCCTTCTGTGTCTTTTTTTTTTGCCTCATACATTCCATTGATGCAGAAGAGAAAATATATATTCTTGCTAAAATGGGTTTTATATTAGCAGTATATATCACATTAAGCACAAGGGTTAAGCCTGATTTGTAAGGCTTAAATGTGTGTGTGATGCATATTGGTAACAACACTCTTAAAGTGAAGTTTAAAACAGGGCAGCAAGCTTTAATGGTGGATGAATCAACTTTAATTCCACATTCATGCAGTGTGCGTGTGTGTGTGTGTGTGTGTGTGTAATTCTAATTGTTATAGTTGAGACGGAAGGGCAGCTCATCTTGCTGGTGGCAGCGTAGCTATACTGGCACCCTTCGCCTTAACCCAAAGTTGCTGAATAAAAAACTTAAATAACTATTCCTTCTAGTTTGGGTCCGGCCGCAACACTCATGAAAGAAGATCATCTTTAAGACACCGCACCTCATAACATGTTCTTTCTCTGTAGGTGTGACTCACGCAGCCATCTGGGCAGCTTGCATTTCCTACCTAAGTGCTGCTGTACCTCCAGAGTTAAGAACTTCGGCTCAAGGTATCCTGCAGGGTCTTCACCTTGGCCTGGGCAGAGGATGTGGAGCAATGATTGGAGGAGTGCTGGTCAATTATTTTGGTAAGAGAAATGTATCAGGGTATATGCCTTTTCATCCTTTTAGATGTACTTTAAATGCCCCCCACATTTCTCCAGTTCAGTTTTGTCAAGCACATGTTGCTAACACTCTTCTGATTTTTTTTTTGGTACGTATACAATCTGTGTGAGGCTTTGGCACATAAATGTAGGAAAGCCTGTATCTTTAAAGGATCTCCTTGTGCATCATCTCCAGGACACCCTACATTTGAGCAGCTGCTGCAGCGTGCACACTTATAAAAATCACATACCATTTCCATTTTGAGAGGTGGCAGCTAGGGATGGGCGAAATCGCCAGTGTTTGCACCACTCACTGGACCCCCGACCCTGTTTGCTATGTGCAGCAAGCCACCGGATGGTCCGCAGGCACTTGGTGAGCGGCATGAGGTGTCCCACTGGTCCAGTGGCCACCATTTTGCACAAAATGGCACCTAGGTTTTCCCACAAATCCCCCATTTTGTGCAAATGGCAGCTGTAAATAGGGCCATTTACAAAAACTTACAGGCATAAATTAGACCATTTACACCTGTAGTTTTGTGTAAATTGCCTTATTTATGGCCACAATTTGCACAAAATGGGGGATTTGCAGGAGAAGCCCAGCCAGGTGCCATGTTGTACAAAATGTCGGCAGCTGGAGTCCTCACCACCACATGCCAACCCCTCATTCCTTCCTTGCTGCCTGTCAACCCCTCGCGGTCTCCTTGCGAGGAAGGAGACTGTAAGGGGTTGATAGGCGGCGCAGACAGGAGTCCCGTCACTGCACGCCAATCCCTTGTTCTCTCCCTGGAAGGAGACTGCAGGGCTTGGCAATGGCGGAAAACCATGAGCTTGCCTGATTTACTGTGCACCAAATCGGGTAGGCTCAGAGGTCTGTGAACTGGCATCTGGGGGGCCAAGCTGGTGTTAATCTGCCAAGGTTCGAGCCCCACCCAGATGCCCACGCCATCTCTAGTGCCAGCCTATATGGTTAAATATTGTATGTTGATAGAATCAGATCACAGAATTTATGCAAAGTGAGTGAGCACAGTTTTATTATGGGTCTAGTCCCATTGAATTCAATTATACAAGTTAATTGTCACTAATTTAAGTCCTGTTGGCTTCAGTGGGGCTAAAGTGTCAGTAACTTTCTCTAGAAACGTCCCATTCTTTAAACACTGATACAACTTTTATCATGATATGTAAGCCAAAGCACCTTTTCAGTGGCTCAAAACAAAACAGTGAAATCTTCGGGCTGCCTACTCAGACGTGAGTCTTACTCTTAAGTAAGTGAGTATAGGTTTACACCCTCAAAAAATATATATGCCAACATTTTACAAAAAACGTAAGCCTCTGAACATGTGAAAATGCCTTACGTTGAGTGAGCCCATTCGTTTGTCTCTAATCCATTAGTTATCTACTACTGTGGATAGAAATGGTTCTCGAATGTCTGAGGTTTAAGTCTTTGCTATCCCTCTGAGATCCTTGTGACCCTATAACAATGAAGCAAGTACATTTCCTGTATGTGGTTTTGTTTTTTAATGTTCCTTGCTAAAACTATAATACATAAAGAGAGGAACACAACGCAGCAATCCAACTAAATCAAGAGGCTTTACTTAGGGTTTTTTTTTAAAGTTTTAAAACAATGCTAACCTTGGGGCATCCTGTGGCTGCATGAATTATTAGTGAGATGGAAGATTATTACAGGTTGGTCAGGCTGCAGACTTGTGGGATCTCCTTTGTTTTTTACTAGAACCCTGAGATCCACCAACTGGAGCCTCTTGCAAAAGACATACACTTAGAGTTAAAGAATTCTGAGCTAAGAATTTTTTTCTGAGTATTAGAACTGCATGGAACTCGCAGCCCTTCCACACAAAAACCAACTCCTGATTACCCCAAGCTTTTTTTCATGTTAGCAGTATAATTGAGCAGGGCCAGAGGGGACAGTCATTTTGTTGCTGCCATTGTTTAAACAACTGGGAGTTGGAAATCCTTGACAATCTACTGCAAATCACCCAGAGATCTACGGGTAGATCCAGATCTATGGGTAGATCCAGATCTACCTTCTGCTCAACCCAATAGTATGCATTTGCTAGGGGATGTCATAGAACGTTTGCAGATTCAGAGATCTTGAAGCTAATTTTATAATTCTCCTCCTCCTGAGTCTACATAAGATAATATGTGGTTTTGTTAGAAGGAAAAGGGAAAGCTGTTCTAGCCAAGGGGACACTGAACACTTGGTATTAAATTGATTCATCCATACAGTGTTCTGCTGGGAGCATTTTCCCCTCTTATACTTTTCATTATAGTTCCATTTATAAACAAGAATAGACACAGTGTGCAAATTACATTACAGCTGTCCTTAAGGATGTATCAAGAACTATTAAAAAACCACACCTGTATTAACCCAATTACAATACAATGTATAAACATATCGTGTTCCACTTTGGGCAAAGATTGAGAGATGGCAGTTAATAAGGGCATAGCTATTTAGTATTTATATTTGAAAACATTCTTTAAAAAGGGAAACCGGATTGGTTTAAATGGTTACAGCATTCTCGGCTTTTTAAAACACCACCCTTTCATGACCAGGTCTGATGGTGCGGGCTTGAAATGCAACTCCATGTGGTTCTGGCAGTTTTCATCATGCAATGCAGCTCTTCTACTTGGGTGAAAATCACCAGAACTTCATGGAGAGCCATTTCATGTCAATGACTCATCAGGTGGAGCTGTTTCCCTGCAGCCATGTCTCATATGTCCACTCAGGCTGCAATCCTGTGTATACTTACCTGAGAGTAAATCCCATTGATGTCTATTCAGAAAGTAACCCCATTGACATGTATAGGATTGCACTATAAATCACTCTTTGCACAATTGAATTGGATCTCACTCTTCATCCTTCTCTTTACAGGAGCTGCTTCAACATTCAGAGGGATAGGAATGGCCTGTCTTGTGATCCTCTTGCTTTTTGCTTTAATCCAGTGGTTGGCAGTTCCCGATGAGAAGGAGGGTAAATAGATTATTACCATGAGTTCAGACTTGTCCAACAACATTTTTCTCCTTGTTTGCTTTATTACCAGTGGTGCAGCCACTGGGGACGGACCACAGCTCAGTGGCAGAGCACCTGCTTTGCATGCAAAAGGTCTCTGGTTCAATCTCTGACAACTCCAGGTAGACTGCGAAAACTGCCTGAAACCATGGAGAGCCGCCGCCAGTCAGTGTCGACCATACTGGGCTAGATGGACCAGTGGTCTGAGTATAAGGCAGCATCCTATGTTCCTAGGTAACTTTAGACCCTGGATGTAATGGTCTTACCGGTGACCAGGTGTATTACTTTGGTTGCAAACCATATACTAACATTTCTCTTCTTCCCCTGCCCCCAGTCACCATTCTACACTTTACAAAACTGTTGCCAATCCTGGTTTTTAAAACGAAATCCTCTGGGCACGTGCAGCTTTTCATTTTAAACTCACTCAAATCATAGCACCATCCTGACTACAGGAATAGAATGGCATTGGCTTCTGTTGCCCTGATGGCAATAAGCACCATTTTGTTGTAGAAAAGGATAATATATTTTTAAAGTAAAAATAACAGTAGCATCTGTAACTATGTGCACGCCCAGCTGGCCACCCCCTGACTATACAATGTTTTTCAAAAATGAGAAGAAAATATGCTACGGCAAGTAGCATTGGCTCTGGAAGGTCCATGACACCCAGGTGCTGATGCTGGGCCTGTTCGCTACGACCCCACCACCTGCTGTTCTGTGGGTGGTCATTGGGGGTTGGACTGGGGAGCCCTGAGGTCTGGTCCTAGCTGCACCACCGTTTATTACCAAGGCGTAAAGTCCTACCCCACTCTCTCTTGCTCATTTGTATTCCATTGGTTTCAGCAATCATTTGCCTGAATTGTAATTTTAATGCTTTTAAGGACTCAACTCATTCTTTTACACTGCTTAAAGCAGAACTTTGCATGCTCAGCATACAGGGAGTTCTTTAACATTCTCGAAATAAGACATTCTTACTAGCAAACATATTTTGTCCTCTGTCTGAGATAAACGGATCCAAGGACAAGGAAAGAACATTGGCCACTTGGAGCTGCGGCATTTTTTTTTTATGTCAAGGGACCCTCAGACCTTGCTTAAAATAAGTGTTGCCCCATAATTAAATTTGTCTTGTCTTATGTATAATTCAAAGATAATTTTAAAAAGACAATTAAGTTCCTGATAGCAGCAGAAAGAAAAGAACTTTCTCTGTTTGGTGAATTCTTCTGAACCGTTGGGCTTTGTGATCTCTTGTCTCCTGTCTTGTGGGGTATTTGGAGTTTTTGTTTTATTTTGCTTTTTTGTCATCTGTTGACATTCTCATCTTTGAGGATGGGATTGGGCATTGTTTTGTTATTTGTATTTGTTTTATAGGTTTTGAGACACTTTTGGCTTCCTTTTGGAAGGAAAAGTAGGGTACAGACATGGAAATGAGGTGAAATCGATTGATAGCAGATGGCAGAAATAGCTGTCTGTCTTCCTGCCTGAAGCCTACCATTGCTATAACTGGCTGCTGGAATTGCAGAGATGAGATTGCCCTTTATTTTTTTAGATTGGGTGCGAGGTGCTACTGCCACTCCCTCCTCCATAAACACCACAGGGGGTTTTCCCCAGTGCTAGCGCAGCAGCAGCCGTGGATGAGTGCTGACACCTTAGATCAGGGGGTGAGGCTTGCTTCCAGCATCCATTGCTGCTCTGCTACTGCTGTGCAAGAGGGCGTATAGAATCACAGGGTTGGAAGGGGCCTACAAGACCATCAAGTCCAACCCCCTGCTCAGTGCAGGAAGCCTGATTCCCAGGCAGTCTCCCATCTAAGTACTAACCAGGGCTGACCCTGCTTAGCTTCCAGGATCAGACAAGATCAGGCACATCCAGCCCTCTTCCGGGATCAGAGTCCTCAATTCTGAAAAGTCCCTGCACTTAGTTCCCTGGCAGTAAATTTTGTTGAAATGACCTTCACTGTTGTTTGAAACTTCAGAAAAGACGATGCTGGCAGAAAGGATCCCAGTGCCTTCCAGCCCCGTGCCCATAGCCACAATTGATCTTGTACAGCAACAGGCAGAAGACATCATGCCTCGACCTGAGCCCAGGCTTCCTCCCAAGAAAACAAAGCACCAAGAAGAACAAGAAGATGTGCACAAACCTGCCTGGGGAGTCAGTTCTTCTCCGTGGGTTACTCTAGCCTACGCACTCTATCAAATAAAGGAGATGGTTCAGCTCTCCAAAAGCAATCAGGCCCTCGAGAACCAGCCTTTGCAGGTAACCCAACCTTTGGTGCCTAAAAAAGGATTTCTAGGAGGGAAGCGTATATGCACCTGTTACTGAAAGCTTTAGGATTCAATTTCTACAACATAAACTCTAGTCCCGTAGAATAATTTTAGTACCTAGCATCCCTTTTTTCCATCTAAGCATTAAATATGAGTGCTGTTAAACCAACAGCAAAGACCAAAGCTGTAACAAATCTAGTTTTTGCATAAACGTTATGCAGTTGGAGATGGGCAAGACACCTGTGGCTTGCATTTGATTAGCTCAGTAGGTAGCCAGACCACTTCTCCAAAAAGTGTGAAATGGCCTAGCCCAGATTTGACACATGCACAGTAGGAATTGTTTTCAAACTGAGATTTTAATCTGAGCCAGTGAAGACTTCAGGAGATTGCAATGCTCCTCTGTTTTTTGAGGGTGAGCATTACGAGCCACAGATGTTTGCATCTGGGCTCCAGCTCACAAACATCATGGACCTCTCTATATACAATGAGAAGGTTTTCCTGATGTGGTCATTCATGTGAAACTTATTTATTGGTGAGTTGGTTGAGGACTGGCAAAAGAGCACTCCGCTTCACACAGCCATATATTTAACCTATGAAATGCATTGCCACAAGAAGAGGTGGTAGGATTTACTTTTGAAGATTTTCTGGAAGTATTAGGCAAATTCATGAACAGTCAGTGAAAGTTAGCTGTGACAGCTATATGCAGCCCCTGTACTCAGGGACAGTATACCTCTGATCACCAGATGTTGGGGATGAGCAACAGGCGGTGGCCATGTCCATCTTGTTCTGTTCTGCAGCTTTCCAGGGATCTCTGGCTGGCCAGTGTTAGAATGCTAGATTAGATGGATCCTTGGCCTGGTCTGCCACAGGCATTTCCTTATATTTCATATGTGGTCCTTACATAGTCTTCTTTAAAAACTCTTCTTAGTAGGCACCTCAAGGCAGCCTGATAATTCTGTACATGCTTACTAAAGAGAACTACTTACAGATGAATGGGTAAAAAACAGTAACCATTATTACCCCCACTTGTGATTTATGTCATCTACCTCATGAACTAGTTCTAGTGAATTTGCATCAACTTTGATGTGTTCGGTATGTACTGAACTGTGTTCAGATGTGAAGTCACTGACATGTTTTAACACAGGCTGATGTCCAGTTAACCCCTCCTACCAATGGGAACAGCTTCAGTCAGTGGAATGGAGGGTGTGTATTTGTGATTCTCTTTCCTCCTGCAGCCCCCCACACATTCTCCAACTCTGCTCTGGGAGGGTTGGGGTGGGCAGGGCTGCAGTGAGGAGGAGAGGAGGGAAAGGTCCTGTTGTGCAAGTGAAAGGCCAGTTGTGCACTGTTGGATTTTGCCCATAGTTTGAGCTCAAGTAATTAATTGTATCTTGAGACTTAGGAGTAAGATATGTTTCGCTAATTAGTGTGGCTTAAGCTATTTTTCTGTCTCTCTGTCTGTCTGTCTGTCTGTCTATCTATCTATCTATCTATCTATCTATCTATCTATCTATCTATCTAACTGACTCCTTAAGAGACAGACATATGACCAGATTACCATGGCTTAAGTGGGTGTTTTGAAGAATCCAAAACGGATTTCTATTAATCTGCTGTTGACTTAGGAGCCTCTTCACAAATTGCATTCTTTATGCAGAGTGTAAGAAGAAATACACTCTACATATGCATGTATTACCACATGAAAAATGTTGCTCCTCTGGCCATGTATCCAGGATTGGCCTTGGCGCCAACTACATGTACAGTGGCAGGCACATATTTGCTGTGCATGCTTGAAGCAGCCCTAAGACCTGTATGGACGGCTCTTCAACAACTCCTTATAGGCTTTAATCTCTATTAGGTTCTCAATTTCCTACGCGAAGCCAGCTGGGAATTAAAGCCCCATTGAAAGTCAACAGAACTCAGGCTGCTTTTGGTGGGGAAGTCCAAGCAGTTAAAAATTAGGGGTGCCCTTTAGATTAGGGCTGTCACTGACTTGATGATATCGTAGTTGACTGATCATATGAGGTTTAATCAACTGATGATTTAAATTGCATAAATTTGCATGAGATTAAAAGTAGATCGGAAGAAAACCGCATTCTTTGTTTTTCAATGACCTATATGTGTGTCACGGCAGTCACCATCTTAGATGAGGCATTGCCCCATCTCAAACAAGAGTCTCCTTCTAAGATAGGACCCACCACCTGCAATTTTGTAAAAAAATGTGCATTAAAAAATAGTTCTGGGTGGTGGTGTTTTTGTGTGAGTTTTTAAAATCTCCTTCCATATTATCAGGGACATGGTTCTAATCAGTTCATCTAACTGGATTGTTGACAGTGTTGTGGCCCTGCTTTGGACACATATGTAGCCAGACTCCTATGTGATTTTAGGTGGTGTTTCAACAGCAACAACAAAAGGGATGGTTCATATTTTGGTAAGACAGTGGTAGGCTGTTAACATTACTGCTCCTGGGAAATGTGTGTGATTGAGGTTTTGACAGTCCTGGTCGACATATGACCGGAAATGTTTGTTCTGCTAATTGCAGTTCTTTAATGTGATCGTTTTTAATGTAGCATTAAAGTTAAGCAGCATTTGCTTGACCAACTTTTTATCAGCTACACCCACTCACCCCAATTCCCCACCTCTTTTGTTTTCATCCTGTTGTTACTGCTGTTCAGTTGCATCGGAATGTACCAAGAGGAATCAGTGTGCCTTGGTACACTGATCAGTCAACCAGTGAAACATATAAGGCATCCCCTGAACAGTTACATTAAAAATAATTAAATGTATCCCTTCAAGTCTGACAATACTCACAGTGCGATAATAATTTTGCACAAGTAACTGATCCACTCATATCTACATCCTCCAGGAATTAAAATGTCATCCAGTTCTTTACTTTTGCTTTGATAGAGGCATCACCACTGTAAAAGCCAGGGAGGAACATGGACCTTTTTCAGCCATGGGACCCAATCTAACAAGGAGATCTGCACACACACAAGCCCTGTGTCCTTGTGCAGATTGCCAGATGCACAGCGTATGTCCAAATTAGGCTGTAATGAAGTTGTCATGGTCTGTGGGGTTCGTTTAGTGTTTGAGTTTTAGAAATACAGTTAACCTTGTTCTTTAAACTTATATTTGCATAGCCTGGAGATGAGCTTTTTTTTTTTTTTTAAACTCCCTTGGTTATTCCAAGTGTGCCTGCTGCGCCCTCTTTATGGTTATTAAGAAAGGCCTACTGCTTAGTCAGTCTGCTGAAATAGTCATAGCTCTGCTCCAGAAATGGCAAACTGCTGATACTCCATGGGTCTGATGCAAAGTATTACGTGGAAAATATGTCAAGGAAAATATGGGCAGCTCTATTAAAAAGGAACGTGAAATGAGTTAACAAACCGTAGGAATATTTTGTTCCTTGCACACGTACGTTCAATGTTTTTTGTCTTTCAAATACAATAAGCTTTTTTCCTACATGCTTCTTGGGGAAGAGCAGTTAGGAAAAGTTAAGGAAGGTAAGTTTTGCCGTCTTGTTGTCCGACGTGCTACCTGAATATGACAGCTTCCCTTATGGCTTCTCTGCTTGTGCGCTGTGCTGTGTATATTTTTGTTGTTGTTATTAATGAGGAAGCTGCCTGGCTTACCTGGAATGACAGTATGCCTGTGTTTTTCTGGGCAGTAAATCCATAAGCGCCCATTTTTACATGTGATATTTTTCTCTTTCCTAGAAAGCCGACAGTAGCCATGGCTCTGCACCAGGCAGCCCTCAGGAACAAAGAACGGGTGATGCGTCTGGGGAACCATCACTACCCACATCAGCCCTTGAAACCCACCCCACCCCAGATGGCCCAGTTCCTTCGGATAGCAGCACTCAGCCTCCTGAGGCAGGGCGTGAATAGGACTTTGCTAAATTCACCCCGCTGCATTGAATCCTGCTCTTGCGGTCACAGAAATGCAGGAATGGAAGCTGGAAACTGCAGCTCCTTTTGCCTTGGGTGACGGTAATCTGATGCAACACATGCTTTTAAAATATTTAAGGCTGTTTCTGTGGTGAGACCCACCTAAGAGGCCTGTTGCAGGAAGGACTCTAAAGCCTAGGAAGGCTAGGCAGAAGAGGCTGGGTTAATAGTAACTAGCAAAGGAGCTCAGTATTCCACTTGAACAATTTTTCAACCTGTGCGGAAAGGAGGGTTGGGGCCCATTTCTGCGTAAACAAACAAACCCTACCTTGGTGGTCTTGATGAATTTAATTTGTTCTCACAAAAAAAAACCCACATTCACTTCAGTTTCTGAAGAGGAATGTTGCATTCCATTTCCTTTTACCTGACATAGTTAATATTTTTAATTAATTATTGGGGGAAGAGAAGAGGAGGAGAACTCAGCTATTTTTCTCCATCTATGTTTAATTTATTGGGGGGCACATCGGCTTCCCAAGTTGCATAACTACTGAAACATCTGAGAAAACACACTAGTTAAATACTTAGAATGAAGGAGCAGCATAGAATTCTGTCTTTTGTAAAGACTTTTCAGAAACTTTGAATAGCTTTTGGCTGGTAGGATTCTAAGTTAAACACCTGTTAGAATATTTTCAACCAGCCAAGTTGCTATCTGCGTCTGTGGTCAGGCCAGGGAGCATCGATAAGGGCATTTTAGAAAGAACCAAACAAATTCAGCTGCCTATAGCCCTTCATTTATGACGGTGTTGGTTGGGGGTGGGGTGGTTAGTTTGGTGCTGTGCTAAAAGACCTTGACTGTGATGGTTTAGTTTGAGAGTACTGTGGTTTTATACAGGACACAGTTGCCCTAACCCAACCAATAGGATTCACCCACAGAAACAGGACATATATGTGGATCTTCCCTTTTTGGCTGTGGGGTATGTGCAGGGGGAAGAGCCCTCACCCCACATCTGGGACCTGGGGCTCCTACTCTAGCTGATATACCATCAAGCATAAGGTCAGCGTGGTTAGCTGTATTTTCTGGGCAGGGAGATTACTAGGATACAGAGAGTCTAGACTATCCTCCCCATATGCATGCAGGCTGCACCAACCAGCACTGACCTTTTTGGTGGGAGTGGATCTTTGTGCTGCTCAATGGCAGGTGCAATCCCAGCTGCTGCTCAAGAACCTCTTATCAGGGCCAATATATTTCACTGCACGATAATATGAAACTGTTTTTTTTAATGGGGGTGGGCTGTGATCTGTATTTATAGAGTGCATTTGAAGTGCCTATGGGCTGGAGAGGGATATAAATCCCAATGACTCTAGGTTAGGAAAGGAGAATATTGCTGACGTAAAAGCCGTTGGAATGAGAGAGAACCGTCATATGTAATGAAAAATTGATATAGTATGTTTGGGGTCTTCTTTTACACTTGTTTGTTGAAACACTGGCAATTCCGATTTTCTTGTCTTTTTGTGTTTTCCCAATGTTAGTTGAACCTAACTCTCTTGCATGCCTGTTATTTATAGCTGAGAGAGAAGATGTTAAACTCGAGGCTTAAGTCCTTAGGCTCAGAGGGTGTCTAAAACTTTGTCTCTCATTAGGAGCTTCTTATTAAAGGGCAGATTTGCACATTGCCCTTTTAATGGGAGCTGGTGTGGAACTAAACTGCGCTTGACATCTAGCAGCCAAGTGGCCGGGTTTGGCTTTAGCACTTGTGTCCATCAGGAAGGCTAATGTGTGTACTGGGTCCTGTCTGTGCCCAACATCACCTGAACTGGTTGTTAGGAAAAAGGCAACCTATGGTTGTTCCATGGAATCAAGACAAGTGGTGGCTGCAGGTAATTTGGTCCTTTGGAATGACCGCTGGAAATACATTAACTGCACTTCATAGAATAAGACATCAGACAAACAGATTTCTTTTTAGCAAAGCTGCATGCAGCCTTACTTGATTTTGAATGCAGAGCATGCGACAGGACGCCCCAAGGCAGGCTGTGAGGAAGGAAAAAAGGGAAACTGCTGGAAACTTAGAAGTCTGTTTCTTGAAATGCCACATGAATACGGAGGGGTGTTTTCACTGCATAAGCCTTAAGGGACTGTAATGGAATCAATACATGGATACCTGGGACCAAACACCAGAGAGTAGTCACTAGCTATTTTTTTGCACTTCAACTTAAATGTACTGTACTGTAAACTTCTCATGACTTGTTTAAGTGTCCTTTTAAAAACCAATCAGAAATGTATTTATTATAGGTTTATATCTGGGTGGGAGGGTAGGAAATAAAAGAACTAAGCAGGTGGCAGGCTCAAAATGGTTATTTAAAAATTAAATAATGCATTAAAATTCTGTTCAGGCTAATAATATGTAGAGACTTCATGTGGTAATACCTTTTAGTGTTCAGCACCTGAATTGTGAGGGATCGAACTTACATGTTATGTTTACACTTCTAACTTGTCTGTTGAACCTGCTCCATCATTATACATGGGCAATGGAACTGTAACACCGGCTTTCATAGTTGTGAAATTGTTAAAATGTAGTGAGAGAAATAAAATGTCCCTGTATATGTAAACATGTCTGGCATCACTTAGATATGTTCTGGTTTAGGCTGCTTGTTTTTAAAACAAGTGAAAACCTGTTAAATGGGAGTTGTATCATCAGATGCAGCTGCTCCTTGCAAGTTTGCCCTCCTAACTACAGCTTTTTGGTCATGATCTGTGTCTTCCAAGCTCATGTGTCTACTTCTCTCAGCAGGAGCAGGGCCTATGAGCTGCCCAGGGCCAGCCTTCTCCCCAAGGCTAGAAACAGAGTGCTGAGCAACAGGGACCTATGGTGTCAGCTTGGGGTGGGCAACCTTTTTGGGCTTGTGAGCACATCTGGCAATCTGATAATCTCTCCTGGGCACAACCACAAAATGGCTGCCACAAGAGGTGTGGCTAGTCACAAAGGGCAAGTAACCTGTCCAAAAGACTGAGTACAAGGGAAAGGTAGGGTTTGAGCCCCAACACACTTAACTCCTTTGACCCCACAGTATTTCCCTTCTATATTTGGGTATGCTGCAGAGGAAAGCACTGGCTTGCAGCCACCCACCATCATTTCCTAAGAATGTCTCAGCTCCAGGTGTGGCCCAGAGGCATTCATGGGAAATTATGGTAGCAATTTGCTCTGGCCTGGTTCATATGACATGACAGGCTCACCATAGGTTCTTTAACCCATCATGAGCCATGGCACATTCTGGGCACCATTTTGAATATGCAGCCCCCAATGGGGTTGCAGTATGTCCTCCAAACGTGGCCATCGGGTTAAACAACCCTCGCATAATCCTACATAAACCGAGGGTTATGCAAGGATTATTTAACCCTCGCATAACCCCCAGTGGCTGGGTTCAGATGACATACTGCAACCCCATTGTGGGTTGCATAGTCAAAATGGAGCCTGGCACATGCTGTAGCTCATTGTGGATTAAACAAGCTATAGTGAGCCTGGTGTGTTATTCTCCTAGAACAGCTTACAAGATAAATTGCATGACAGCCCCTGCCCTCAGCCATACAATCTAAATATAATAAAAAGGCACGAGAAACAAGTAAGAGGATATATATAACTAAAAATGGTTTTTTAAAAAAGCTTATTTGAAGTGGTGATGGAGGGCAGAATCCAACATAAGTCTTAGAGCAAACCCATTGAAATTAATTGGATTTAAGTTAGTCATGACTAACAAGTCCCATTCATTTCAGTGTGCCTACTCTAAGTAGGCCTTATGTTGAATTTTGTCCGGTGAATGTATTTCCTCTTTCTTTCCTGCTCACAGGTAGTTGGATGGCATGGCCTCTGTGAGGGAGGAAGGGGCTCAGGCTCCCCCCCCCCTTTCTCTGATTCTCTCTCTCCTTCCCTCTGCTGCCGAATTAGTCACCTCAGGCAGCTGGTTTTGGGAAACATGAAAGGGTAGCAAATTGTTATGTAATATTTATTCTTTCATATACATTCCCAGGGAGAGGCACTTGTGGGGATTTTCTGCCTCAGGTGGCAAAATAATTTGGCCGTTGTTGGGTACCAAGCACCTTGGCTTGGAGGAAGGGGTGCCATTTGCTGTTTCACCTTAAGCAGAAAAATCGTCTGCCCTGTCTAGAGGTTCCCTACACCTGAGTTCGAGTATCCTGGTGTAAACCTCATAGAGTTCAGGCTTCATGGAAACAGCTATACAAAGGAGAGTAGAAATTCCAGGCAAGGATGCTGCAGGTGAGCTCTTAAGAATAAGGCATTTGAGTGATGTTATCACAAGGAAAGTAGAAATGCATAGCTTGTTTCAAAACTGACCGTATTTACACTCTGCAGACAGGCTTTTTATACGGAATTACAGCTTTGTTCCCTGCAGCACATCAGAAAGCAGTACAGCCTCAAGTACTTCTTTCTGCTTAGACAGACTTCACATGCCTCATCCCTCTAAGAACAGTGTCTGATAAAGGGAACCATCTGCCTAAGAGGCGCATTTCACAAAATGTGTGTGCAGTTCATGGTTCAACCCCACCTTTGCATGTTTTGTCTTGTGACACATCACTACCAACGAAGTGTCATCACTGAAAATGGCTCAAAGCGACTTTGCTGGAACAGACAATTTTACTCATTTATTGGGGCCTGTTTTGCTTACAGTCCATTATGTCATCCTTGGTATTTTAACAGTGCAAAAAGATATCCATCCTGGCCTACTTTTCAACCCAACATTTGTCCATCCCAGTTCTAGCAATAAAGACACTGGAGAAACTATCAGGTTTTCTTTCTTTCATGGATGTATACCCCTGGTTATATCACATAGGGAGCAGGCACTAAACCACTTAGATCTGGGGTCTCCAATCTGGTGCTTGTGGACACCAGTGCACCTACAAACACCTACCTTGGTGTCCACCAAGTGCCCCGCCCCGTTTATTTTATCTTCTTTAATTGGGTTGCAAAAAAATTTGGGGTTTGAGGCAGCTGCAAAGTGAAGCACCTGACTTGCAGCCACCCGCTGCCTTCACTGTGTTTCACTAGAATGCTTTTGGGCCCCACGTGAGCCCAAAAGCTGTGAAATTAGTGTTTTGTGACTTGCTACACTACCATGGCAGCCATTTTGTGAATGGATACTCACACCCCAGCCATTTTATGATAGTGCCTATGACATCTGCTCAAAATACAAAATATGCCCATCCGCCCAAAAAGGTTTGGGGGTGGGGACTGATTCAAAACACAATTCTATGCTCACTTACCTGGGAGTAAGTCCCACTGAACTCAATGGGGCTTACTTCTGACAATCTATGTGGGGTTCCACTGTAAATGCGGTTTAACTGTACTCCAAGCAATATAATTCAATGCAAGTGAAGAACAGGTGGAACCATTTAAACTTGGCATTTCCTGTGAAGTGGAACGTAGACTGCATTGTTTTCAATGCCTCATTTCCCAGCACATTTCCCAGCCGTCTGCGCTGCAAAAGCGACTTTGGGGCTATGTGACGTCACATGAGGCAGGAAAGGCTATAAGCTCCTGAGAGAAGGGTTAAAATTACTCTGAAGTGGCAGAGACAGTCCCAAGATGTTTAAGCCTATGGGGCTGCTGTCAAAGTTTGTATGCAGTTCCCACTAAAAGCAGGGCTGTGTTTATGATTCTTTAAAACAAAATCTGTGCCAAGATTTGCTCAGTTTTGCAACCTGTAAAATGTACAATGTGCTTATGTTTACATAAGTAATACTGCTGCTAATAAAGGGGAAAGGAGCTATGGCGGGCACTGAAGGCCTAGCTCCCAAATACAGGAGTCCTTCCAGTCCCCTCTCCCCACTTCTAAGATGTTGCTAAGCATTGCTCACAAACTTTCAAGCTTATCTTTTCAGACTTGAGGGGAAAAAAGCTTAAGATTAAGACACAGAATGCTGTGCTCAATACCTTGCCTGCACTGCCATGGAAATCACAGGACGTAAACCTATTCAGAAAGAGTCAGGATATGATACAGGGAAAATGGTAATCACAGCAGTCTGCAGAGCTCCCTCTTGAACCTTCTAACTCCATGCAAGATGTTAAAGCAAAGGCAACAACTTTGTTTTAACCCGTTAGGGCAGTAGAATTAGTTTAAAATGGTGAATTGCAAATGGCTTTAACCTTTATCAAAGTCCATCTAAAGTGGTCGTTGTACAGTCTGGAGGCGTGTTTTTCCCTGCAAGCCTCCTATTCAGTATAAAAATAAAAACCTTCACTTTGTAGAACAGTTGGCTAGACCCAGTTCTTTTTGGGAACACATGCAGTCTCTCATAAATCTCCGTAACCAGTATGGAACTAGAAATGAATGAAACAGCACTAAGTAGGGATGTACCGATTTCACTGAACCTGTGTTTCGCAGTTGGTCAGGCAGCTTTCATTCTGTCGTCCACTCAATTTTTTTATGGATGGACAAAAAATTTCTTCCACTTGTGCAAGTGTGCTTTACCGCTACTGCATATTAGCGCTAGTGCACATTAGCATGACTGCACATTAGTGCTAATGTGCATTAGAGCAGTGCAAATTTGCACGCGCACACACACCTGTAAAAAAAAAGATCTGCATGTCTGTGGAATCTGTACGACTTGGAAAAGGCTGGTCCGCTGTAGAATCCGCAAGTTAGTTTCATACAAATCGAACTCACTTAATCCATTGTGGATTTCTTTGACATCCCTAGCACTAAGGATGTACGAAAGTCACTTACCTTTTCGCAGCTTGGCTTCGCGGTGGAGGGGAGGCGCTTCGCTTCTCCCCCCAAAGTTCAGGAGAGGGGGGGGAGGCGTCCCGCCTCGCCCGGCCGAAATTCAGGCCAGGGAGAAGCGCCCCGTCTCCCCGGCCGCGAAACAAAAAGTGAAGGGGAAAAAAAACCCCTGTGATAGCCTACGTAACGATTAACGTAGCCTATCACGGGTGACTTGGGGGGGGGGGGGGGAAGCGCGTACGCAAATGGCGGCGGCCGATGGGCGCCGCCATTTGCGTTCTTTATTTTGGCACGTCTAGTCTACGTAAAGATTTACGTAGACTACGGCGAAAATAAGGGCAACGCAAATAGCGTTGCCCTTATTTTCGCCATAGTCTACGTAAATCTTTACGTAGACTACAGCGACCAAATAAGGAAGGGGAATGGCGGCTCCCTATGGGGGCCGCCCTTTGCATACGCGCTTTTTTTCCCCCCCCCAAAGTCACCCGTGATAGGCTACGTGACAATTAACGTAGCCTATCATGGCTGACTTTGCAGATCTAGCCGTGATAGGCTACGTTAATCGTTACGTAGCCTATCACGGGGTGTTTTTTTTTTTTTACTTTGAAGTTTGCGGCCAGCAAGACGGGGCGCTTCTCCCCGGTCTGAATTTCGGCCGGGTGAGGCGGGAAGCCTCCCCCCAGCCTGAATTTCGGCCGGGCGAGGCGGGAAGACACCCCCCCTCGCATGAACTTCGGGGGGAGAAGCGAAGCGCCTCCCCCCCACCGCAAAAAAAGCTGCGGGACAAGGTAAGTCCCTTTCGTACATCCCTACCTAGCACTAAATCCTTCAGAAAGTCTAGGCTGCCACCTACAGTTCAAAGAGCAGAATATTCCAACTGTGTTCTACATCACCTTTGCATGCAACTGCCATGTATTTTCCCTGCCTACCCTTGGCAGGGTGGGTCAAAGAAACTCTCTTCTGTGAAAGTGCAAACTGTTTTGTCCTCGCTGCCTTTGAACCTCCTCTTCATCATTCCCCTCCTCCTCCTGAATTGCACCAGTTTGTTGGTCTGGTTCTGCCTCAGCATCTGTATTAAAAAGCTGTTGCTCTAGGAGGGCTCCTCCAATGCCATACTGTTTGTCATGATTGGTCATTTCTTCAGGCGACACGTGAGGAAGTCCTAGAACAAAGTTTGCAAACCTGAGGAAAAAAACAGAGGGAATTAGCAGGCAGAAAGCAATATAAAGCAATATAAACATTACTTGGAAATGAGAGCAGGAAACATCCGCCAAATCCACTGTGTTCTTCGTACTGACAACATTCATTGCAGCTCTCAGCTATTTCAGTCTACAGAACATGTCCAGATGACAATTATGCCAATCAATCATAAACAGCCAGCCCCAATCAACAATTCTTAATATTGGCCACTTGTATTACTGTCGCTCTTTCCCATTAATGTCCGTGCCATTTTGTCAGCTTTTGAGTGTTCAAGGTGGTTTGGAAACATTTCTGTTATCAACAAAAGTGGTCGGTTAGCGTTACTATCATCCTGTTGCATATGGGAGTTGAAGCTGAGAAACAGTCAGCTTTCCCAGGGCCGCTAAGTGAGTTCATATGGGAGGTGAAAATTCATTTGGGCTCACAGCTCATTCTCTTAACCACCATTTTATTTATTTATTTATTCATTTAATTTCTATACCGGCCAATAGCCGAAGCTCTCTGGGCGGTTCACAAAAATTAAAACCAAACAGCACACAATAAAACAATTTAAAATACACAGAACATTAAAACCACAATATAACAATACAACCACAATAAAACGTAGCAGCAGTGCAGGAGTTTAAAATACAAATTTAAAACAGTGAAGCTAAAAGTTTAGAAAGCTAAAATGCCTGGGAAAATAAAAAGGTCTTCACCTGGCGCTGAAAGGAATACAATGTAGGTGCCAGGCAAACCTCACCAGGGAGCTCATTCCAGAGCCGGGGTGCCACAGCAGAAAAAACCCTCCTCCTAGTAGCCACCCGCCTCACTTCCTAGTAGCCACCCCGCCCTGAAAAATAAAATCTTTTTGAAAACTATCATCGCACGGTAACAGATGCCTAGCAATAAAGATTTTGCCTAAACCAACGGAATGTTTTCCTACTCTTGTACAGACTTACTTTGGAGAGAAGTGGCCATCGACCATGATATTCTTCTGGGTCGCCTCGCTGGGATGGGACCTGGGGGGACTGTTTTACAGTGGCTCCATTCCTTCCTAGCAAGGCGAACTCAGGAGACAGCGTATTACGGTGGTTCCGGTCCTTCCTCTCCAGCAGGTACCAGAGGGTAGCACTCGGAGAGGAGGTTTCGGATCTGTGGCTACTCACTTGTGGGGTACCACAGGGTTCTATCCTCTCCCCGATGCTAATTAACACCTATATGAAGCTGCTGGGAGCTATCATCAGGAAGTTTGGTGTGCAGTGTTATCAATATGCGGATGACACGCAACTCTACCTCTCGTTCAGATCTCTGGAGTCCCTGTCCAAATGTCTGGAGACGGTGAGTGGCTGGATGGGGAGGAATAAGCTGAACCCTGACAAGACTGAAGTACTTTTGGTGGGAGACAGGAGGAGGTTGGGGGATGTTGACCTGGTGCTGAATGGGGTACGGCTACCCTTGAAAGACCAGGTCCACCTCCTGGAGGTCATTTTAGACTCCCAGCTGTCCATGGAGGCTCAGGTGTCAGCTGTGAGCCGGACAGCACTGTACCAACTCTATCTGATCTGGAGGCTGCGCCCCTTCCTTCCCGACCATCTGCTCCCATCGGTAGTACATGCCCTGATCTCCTCTCATTTAGACTACTGTAATGTGCTCTACGTGGGGTTACCCTTGAAGACGGTTCGGAAGCTGCAGCTGGTACAGAACATGGCGGCTCGCCTGATTAAAGGCAGCCGCCGGCATGATCACATCACTCTGGTGCTGAAGGAGTTGCACTGGTTACCAGTTGTTTTCCAGGCCAAATTCAAGGTATTGGTTTTGACCTTTAAAACACTATATGGTTCCAGCTCAGCTTATCTTAAGGAACGCCTCCAGCAACACCAGATAGGCCGCTCAACAAGATCAGCCTCAGATGGCCTTCTCTGTCCCATCAGCCAGGACAGCTAGGCTGGTGAGGACGAGGGAGAGGGCCTTTTGTGTGGTGGCCCCCACTCTGTGGAACTCCCTCCCTAGGGAACTCCGCCATGCCCCTCTTTAATGAGCTTCCGCCACACATTAAAAACATGGTTGTTCAGGCAGGCACTTGGGGTGGGTTAGGGTATTTTTAGAAATACGATGTTTTAATGTGGAATTTTATTGTTTTAAAACTGTTTGTATTGCTGTACATCGCCCCGAATGGCTGGGTGACCAGCCAGATGGGCAATTAAGAAATGTAATAAATAAACAAACAAACAAATAAGGTGGTGTTGGGGGATGCCTGTTCGACTCCATGGCTGTTAGCTTGCGGGCTCCCTCAGGGTTCTGTTCTACCCCTCATGTTATTTAATATCTACATGAAACCGCTGAGAGAGGTTGTCCGGAGATTTGGAGTTCGGTGCCACCAATATGCCAATGATGCCCAGCTCTACTACTCCTTTCCACCAGATTCCAAAGAAGCTGTTTCTGTCCTTAACCAGTGTTTGGCATCAGTCCAGTAATGGACTGGATGAGGGAGAACAAATTGAAACTTAATCCAGACAAGACTGGTCAATCAAAAGGCAGATCAGGGAATAGGGATTCAGCCTGTGTTGGATGGGGTTACACTCCCCCTGAAGACTGAGCAGTGTGGGGGTGCTCCTAGATTCAGCCCTAAGCCTGGATGCTCAGGTTTCAGCGGTGGCCAGGAGTGCTTTTGCACAGTTAAAACTAGTGCGCCAACTGCGCCCGTTCCTGGAGATGTCCGATATGGCCACGGTGACACATGCCTTAGTTACATCCCGTTTGGATTACTGCAACGTGCTCTACATGGGGCTGTCTATGAAGAGTGTTCGGAAACTGCAGTTGGTTCAAAGAGCTGCTGCCAGACTGGTGACTGGGGCTGGTTACAGGGAGCATACAACTCCCTTGTTAAAACAGCTTCACTGGCTTCCAGTCTGTTTCCGTGAATAATTCAAAGTGGTGGCTATGACCTATGAAGCCATATGGCTCCGATCCAGGTTATCTGAAAGACTGTATCTTCGCTTATGAACCTGCCCGTTCCCTGAGATCTTCTGGGGAGGCCCTTCTGTCAGTCCCACCGCTGTCACTGGCACATTTGGTGGGAACCCAGGAGAAGGCCTTCTCGGTGGCTGCCTCACGGCTGTGGAACACCCTTCCCAGGGAGGCTAGGATGGCTCCCTCCTTGATGTGTTTCCGGAGGCAGGCTAAAACATTCTTGTTCCAGCAGGCCTTTGGGACATAGCTGGAACCTGGGGGTAAGCTGCTAAAATGCTGTTTTAAAATGCTGTTTTAATATAATTTTAATTGTATTGTTTTTTAATTTATATTTTAACTTTTGTATATTTTCATAGGTTTTAATTGTATATGTTTTAATTTTTGTAAGCCGCCTTGTGTCCCAGTATTGGGAAAAAGGTGGGGTATAAGTAAATAATGATGATGATGTGACCCTTTCCCTTGAGAAAGTGATGCATTAAATCAGGGGTGGGCAACATGTGTTTATCCCCACCCCACCCCCAGTGCTGCCCCTGCCCCACCACTGATTTTGGTACCAGTGGTAGGAAATTGTGTGTGTGTGGGGGCGGGGTAGAAAAAAAAGGTGCCTGTAGCACTATGAATCACTACAAGGATCACATTTAGCTTGTTTGCAAGCTAAATTTGACTCTTGAAGCAGTTGGAGCATTAAAATGGTCAAATTTAGCTTGCAAACAAGTTAAATGTGACCCTTGTAGAACTACAGACACCATTTTTCCCTTAGAATTTTTTTTTTTTTGCCACAGCCAAAGTTGGTATGCAGCAATTGGAAACCAATGGGTGGGTGGGAAATTCAGGGGTGTGTCTGCAGGAGGGTTCGGGGGCCAAAATGGCCCCCTGACTTCCTGCAGTTGCCTACACCTGATTTAAATGCATAACAATAGTTCTGAGATGTCAAAAATGCAAAACAAAATATGTTCCTACTTTTGTGGGGATTGCAGCTTGACTACTGCTACCCATGAGGGGAACCTGGGACTCCTACAGAACGCACGCAGCTCCTCCAAGGCTTCAATGGTCTCTGTTTCACCTTGCTCCCGATATTCCTCTTCAGTCAGATAACGAAGCTCTAACTTTTCTGATTTGAACAAGCGAGTGGCTTTTCTAAAAGAAAAGAAAAGAAAAAAACAACATTGGCATTTTGAAAGTTGTACCATGGATTTGAAATACAGAATATATTGGCAGATAAAACATTGCCTCTGGAACAGAGCACATTAAGGGGAAAAAAACCCATGCCAAGAAAAGCTGAATAATGTGACTTGTTCAAATTATGTAATGTATGATACTTTCTACATATTGGCTTATTTTGCATGATTTAGGCAACAATCCTAAATTATACTGAATGCAATGGGACTTTTTTCCAAGTAGGCATGCATAGTATTGTGTTGTAATTCTATTTGTTCTAGCCATGGAGAACTGTGAACGGCTCTCTAATAATGACTTCTGGAAATCCTGCTCAGCGTCACTCTTGCGGTTTCTCCAGGTATTGCCAGTCTATATTCAGGCCCCTTTTGCAGTCATACGGACTAGAAACTTGAAATCCAGACATTCTCAGGATGCCAAATTTGTGTATGAACAATACAATTGCAGAATACATATAACCTTTAATGAGATTTCAAATGTTATAAAAGAACATATTCATTTCCGTTTCTATCTTTCTTCGTATTTGAAAAGCTTAAAAGAAAGTGCATTTGATTCTCTTTCCCCCCGGTTACCAAGTTTGCTGTTAACAGCCGTGGCTTACAAACACCATCCCTAACAGTATAACCTAACATGTGAAAAGTTGTACCTCTTGAAGGCACTTGTATGCAGATACATTGAATTACCCTACAAAATATAGCAGAGGCACATAGCACAGGCCTTCACTGGACTTTGAGAGACCACACCTATATTGTAAAAAGCCAACCCCCCCAAAGTCCAATTAAATTCATAAGTCAAAAGGTTACTGTTTTTCCTTGCATGTCATCCAACTACCTTCTATCCCAACCTGGTGTCCTCCAGATGTTTTGAACTTCAACTCCCATCAGCCCCAGCCAGCATGGTCAAGTGGTCAGGAAGGCTGGGAGCTGTGATCCAAAACATCTGGAGGGCACCAGGTTGGGGAAGGCTGCTTTACACTATCCTCATTGCTCACAGGTTATAGACCTTACTCTCACCCCTGTCTTGTCAGCCTCCAGATAAAGGGACCAAATTAATTCTATATTCTGTACAATGTCTAGCATAGCATTGGTGCTAAATTGTCCTAGCACTCAAATACTGGAACACTAGCATATATTTGAAAATATCTTTAATACATGTAACTACCTCTGAAACACACACATGGGATGGAGTATCCAAAATATATAGTCAGGGCACAGTGATGTACACTCCACATGAATTCTCTCTCTCTCTCTCTCTCTCACACTCACACACACACACACACACTGTACCAAGGTAAGCCTGCATTCTGTGCAAAGAACAGTCCAGTTTTGCAACCTGTATGCAAATTAAACACATTTATATTTCAGAACTGATTCTGTAAGGAAGGTTAGGATTATCATTCCCAGAATACATGATGCAGTGATTAGTTTGTATGCATTCTTGCTTTTGGAAAACAAAACAAAACTTGGAAGTCTTAAGACAACCAATACAGATTTCTGTGCAGGCAGCAAGATCATAGCTTTTTCTTTCTCTCCCTCTAAGCGAGATACATATATTAACCATTTTGCCCAGACATTTTCAGGCATGGCCGAGACTCACTAGAATACTCCAACGTGAGATGAAAAATGACCGTCAGTGGATGCAGCTCCAATTGGCTTTTAATATGAGCTGGAACTTGTTTATATCAATATTCATATCAATCCTGAACAAGGCTGTATAAACCCCATACATAATGGGCATGGGGGCAGGGAAAGGAAAAAATAGGGGTACATGGGAGGGGGGAGAATAAATGCTTTCAAATAACAAATGCTATAAGGCAAAATCTTTCAAAGCCTTGCTGCTTTTTTGCCCTGCAAGAAGTATCATTTACAAATTAACTAGTATGAAAACATTTTTTAAGATTTCATGTTTTCTCTTTAATGTGTGTTCTAAAAAACAGTGTCTGCCTTTGAACCGCCCACACCATCCTTGGCTGACATGCGCCTTCTTAAAAAGGCAGAGTAGAAAACAAACAGCCCCTTCTTGCAAGTTGCGAAAGCAGCTGTACTTAGATTTAACAGGGACACTGTCACAGTGAAGGCGTACTGAAAGACACACTTGGGATTATTTTGGAATTCGCCATTTGTGTAACTGTGCTTATTGTCGAGGGAAGCATCCTGCCAAAGGACTACAGAGAATGTACCAGACGGAAGCCTCTGCTGAAGAGCCAACAACAAATTCGGAGCAGCACACATTCTTCAACCATGCTTTCTCCAGACCCAATAGAGAGAAAGATACTTTAATGGTATGATCCAAGCCAACAGTTCCATGTGGACAAATCCTGTGTCCCATAGACAAACTCACTTATATAAAATTCCACATGTGGGCAGTGGTGGGAGCATATACATTAACTGGAAGTTGTTGTAGCAAACCAAAGGTGGGCAACTTTTGAGCAATACGACAATGGAACCCATTCCCTAGGGCGGTGGTGGGCTCTCCCATACTGGAGGCCTTCAAGATGAGGCTGGACAGCCATCTGTCGGGGATGCTCTGACTTGGATTCCTGCATTGAGCAGGGGGTTGGACTCGATGGCCTTGTAGGCCCCTTCCAACCCTACTATTCTGTGATTCTGTGAACTTGTGGACCTCTAGAGGTTG
Organism: Heloderma suspectum; assembly: GCF_057233095.1. Classification (NCBI taxonomy): domain Eukaryota; kingdom Metazoa; phylum Chordata; class Lepidosauria; order Squamata; family Helodermatidae; genus Heloderma; species Heloderma suspectum. Next base: position 200,591,184 of record NC_139458.1, read on the forward strand.
TTGGATTGCAACTTCCATCAGCCCTAGCCAGCATAGCCAATTGTGGGGGCTGACTAGGGCAGATGGGAGTTGCAGTCCGACAACATCTGCAGGGCCACAGGTTGCCCACCCCATCATGAGCTCGAGGGCGGATTTAACATTTGTGAAATGGCCATTTCCCATTGTTCAAAAGCACAATAAGGTGTTGACACCTCTCTGAGCTACTGATCAGAAATCAGAGGCTCACCCCAGAGGTAACTATGCACCAAAAGGTATTTGGAGGATGAAATAGATTCTCACCTACCTTCAGAATTTGACAGCCAATCTGGGAAGACAAGGTGGCTGATATCCACAATGCACTGCACCTTTTTCCTACATGTGCCACCCTTTGAAACTGATCTGCAGTTCCACCCCGCCAATCTACGGGGAATGCCTTTTATTACCCATGTGCATCCCTACATACAGGACCATGCAAAGAAACTTACGGTGCAAGCAGCTGATGAGGCCAAGTAACTAAGGATGCAATCCTATGCATGTTTAGAAGGAAAAAAGTCCTACAACTCCCAGCATTCCCTAGCCAGCCATGCTGGCTGGGGAATGCTGGGAGTCATAGGACTATTTCCTGTCTAAACATACATAGGATTGCATCCTAGAGACCCAGCTGCAAACCAGGAAGGCACTGGTTCAAATCTCAACTCTGTAACGACGTCAAGCTGGCCTTATATGAGGCATGCCTCTGATTTTCAGCATCAGCTGCTACCACCTGTGGTATGGGGATGATAATCCTAACCTGCATTACAGGGACGTTGCACTCTAAGGCATTACGCATCATTATCATCACACACAGAGGTTTCTTTACAGGCAGTAGCAGTCACTACGCTTGCAGGAAGTCACCAGCATGAACAACTGCTGGGGTGTTTCCATGTGATCCTTTATAATGGACCTAGGAACACAGGATGCTGCCTTAAACGAGATCAGCCTGTTTGTCCATCTCATTCAGTACTGTCAACTCTAACTGGCAGCTGCTCCCCAGGGTTACAGGCAGAGAAGTCTTCCTCATCTCCTACTCTCTGATCCTTTTAACTGGGTGGTATCAGAGGTTGAACCTGAGGCCTTTGGCATGCAAAGGAACCACAGAGCTGGATCGTAGGAAGGAACATGCTGCTTCCTGACTGCATGAGTCTGGCCTCAATTAATTGAGAAGCATCCCAACGACTCCTCTTCCTGAGGTAGGGGTGGACTGAGAGTAGATGTACTGGTAGATCTCGGTATGATTTGCAGAAGATTCGCAAGGGTATTCTGACCCCCAACTGCATAATAAAAGCAAAAGGTACAAAGCCTTTCCCCCCTAAATTAGGCCTAGGCTGCTTGCGGGGAAAAATGCTTGTGGGGAAAATGAGGAGTGGATTTGTGTATAAAAGGGCTTAAGAGTTTGATTCTGCAAACACCAGAAATTCCTGGGCTGAGCATGCGCTGAGAAGTACCTTCTTCTTTAAAATTTAACATATCTGTCTGCCTTCCTGAGCCACTCTTTTGCACCTGGCTCTGGTTGGTGGATTTTAGGGTTCTATTAAAAAAATAATAGATCACCCAAGCTTTGATGTCTGCCCACCTCTTTTTCTAAGACAGTACTAAGAATTGCACAATAGTATTGTTGAAGCGATGCAAGCTATTTCTCACCAAATGTCACAATCACCTGCTTTTATGAACAAAATGTGTAAGTACTTATTACAGAAAAGTGAGGCTGCCATCAAGAACTGCATCCCCATGCCAAGTTTTCCTCCATAAGATGAAGTATCGCTTAGTTCAAGCATATGATGTTTCACCATCCCTGCTCTGTATGATTGGCTGCTGTTGGTTGAGGACAGAAACACACAAATTTGTGACTTCATGGCATTGTCCACTTTAGATTACATGTTTTGGAGGAGGAAAACTCAAAACAGGGATGCTGCTTTCAGTGGCAGTACTGTGTTTCCTGTAACATGTAGCTACACGATAAAATGAGCAAATGTGCTTGATTACCTAACTAATTTGGGAGTGTGGGGAGGGGGGACTTCATTATACATTAGCTTAACGCTAAAAAAACATACCAACCTGCCAACATAGTAGAATACTCTAAGAGGATAATGCAGGAATTTTGAACAGATCATGGCAGCTATTACTGCATATGCAACCTGTGGGATGGCAATACCAAAATAAATTAAGACTAAGCCTAGAAGCTGTAGCATCCACATCAAGAGGTTCATACTTCTCTCACTGTTGAGTGGGCCGTGGTTGCAACAAATAGCAAAACTGACAAATCCAAGTGTCAGGATATACCCTGGAAAAAAAGACAAAGCCATGTAAAGATCCATAGAGAGGAACTGTAGGAAATTAGCTTATTTCAGGCTTGTTAGCAGACCCCTATCTTGTTACCTGTGGTAAGAATCAGCTACAAGGGACTAGGCAAGGGCACTTTAACTAACTGGGAGTTCTTTCTTTCTCCCGCCCCCCCCCTTTGTGATTTCTAGTGATTTCTGTAAACTTATCTGCAAAGCCAGATTCTTTTAAAAATGTGTTATGGAATGGGAAATTCCAAGAGCAAGATCACATATTAATTACCCAGTGGCACCACTGATGTTAATGAGCAAATGTGGATACACATTTATTTTAAAAACCAAAGGGAACTTTCTGAGAAAAAATACATAACATGTAAACTTGCTCCTGAAGCCGATCCCATTTGCATTTACTCAGAAGAAAGTCCCACTATGTTTGTTGGAGCTTATTCCAAAGCAAGTGCGCACAGGATTGGAGCCTAAGGGCAAGGTCCCACAAGTAGGCCCGCATCTTTATGACTGCAACCCTGAGCGATAACTTGCCACGTGTAAATAGTCACCACAGACCAGTGGAGGCTGGTGGCTTCAATGTTAGTGGGGTAAAGAATCCGCTCCAGAAACACCTTGGAGAGCTCCTTTAGAATTCTGACGGAAACCTGGAGCGGATTCACCACCCCACTGACATCGGAGCCACCAGCCTCCACTGCCCCAGGCGGAGTGTTCATATCACCTCACATTATTGCAAATGTAATACCCTTCAGTAGATGTGGCCTTCAGGTGGCGTGTTCTGCAAAAGGTGGTCTCTAGCTGTCCTTCCTGCCTGGTGGGAACAGACTATTTTTCTGCATCCCAAAATCGACTTTCCCACACTCGAACCTCCAGAAAAAAGAAAATTTAGACTTACCGTAAATTTACATGCTAAGAGGTTCCAGGATTGGGCAGTCTTCCCACCCTTCAAAGACAGTAGTTTGAGGATTATCAGGGGCAGACCCAGGACTTCTTATAGGTATATGATATATAGGGGTGTGTGTGTGTGTGTGTATATATATACACTATGTATATAGGACTTCTTATAGAGCCAGTGTGGTGTAGTGGCAAGAGTGTTGGACTAGGAGCTGGGAGATCCGGGTTCTAGTCCCCACTCGGCCACGGAAGCTCACTGGGTGACTCTGGGCCAGTCACACACTCTCAGCCCAACCCACCTCACAGAGTTGTTGTTGTGAGGATAAAATGGAGAGGAGGAGGATAATGTAAGCCGCCTTGGGTTCCTTGCAAGAGGAAAAAAGGTGGGGTATAAATGCAATAAATAAAATAAATAAATACCAACACCTAGTGTGCATGTAGTTAGAGTCCGGTGGCATATCATTCCTTTTCCTCCATTCTTTCTTGCTCTGGTTGCTATCATGTACAGTACGTGTCTATTTTCTCTCTCTCCCTCTGTGTGTGTGTGTGTGTGTGTGTGTATGTTCAGCACAACTACTGACGAGGGTGGAAGCTGAAACGTTTAGCTCAAAATACATATTTTAAAATACTCTGTTGTTAGTCTACAGTACACACAGACACACACACATATATGAACAAATGAAATGTTATGCATTCTAGGATAAGAGTCTGTTGCTTTATGGTGATTTTCACACTACTCTTTCTCCATTAGCAAAAGGTGGGGTTTGGTTCTCTTTACATGTTTTAGGGTAGAGGGTATGCTTGCATAGTCCAAGCTTAGCCTAGGAATTGAGAGGAAGTCCCTCCCCTAGTAGTGCCATTTCCTGCTGATAGCATTGCCTAGTTACCAGAGGAAGTACTTCCCAAAGGTGAAAGACTGCCCCACCCTAGAACCTCTGGAGAAAAATGCCATTTATTTGCGAAACTGAGATACCCAATTTGAAATTTGAAATTACTGTTTCTCCAATAATATTATTTGAATAAAAGAAATTATTTGAAATTTGAGATACCCAACAACTGGGCAAGAACAAAGTACACTCTGAACAAAACATGCCACTCCACTGTAAATTTGGCAATATTTATTACATTTGTATACTGCCCCATAGCCGAAGCTCTCTGGGCAGTTTACAAAAGTTAAAACATTTAAATACAATATAAAAAGTTAAAAAAACATTTACATAAAAGCATATGGACATTATATACAAACAACATATAACTAAAAACAACTTTGAACTAAAAATAATTTTAAAAACCCAACAATTAAACAACCCATCTTAAAACAACCCTGCTTTAAAACAGCATACAGAAGTCAGCAAAAGGAGCAAGTGTTCTAAAAAGGGAAGGCCTGCTGGAATAATAGTCTTTAACGCCTGCTTAAAAACCTTCAAAGAGGTCAGCAGGCGTATTTCAACTGGCAGATCATTCCACAACTGAGGGGCAGAAAAGGAAAAGGTCCTCTTGCATGTGACTCCCAATCTCACATTAGGCAGCTGCAGCAGATTGCCCTCAGAGGACCTTAGGTGGCGGACTGGGATGTTAAATTAAAATAAATGTATTTATTTACAACATTTGTATAGCGCTCCACATCTAGACTGATTTCAGAGTGGTGAATAATAAAAATACAAAACAGGATAAAAGAATAAAACATCATGTTGAAATAATTACTATCTTTAGAAGAAACAGAATTCTGATAAAACTGTGGCCAGTCAATCATGGAAGGCTTCCTGAAATAAAGAGCTTTTCAGGAGGCACCGAAAACAACACAATGTTGGCACCTGCCTGACCTCCAAAGGCAGGGAGTTCCATTGGAGGGGGGCTTTATGAATGAAGATAGGCTACATTGCCAAAAAGCTAATATTCCCTTTTAGAATTATACACACTTTTGACAGAATGGTCTGCTATATTTCTATGCATTCTCTTACCTAGTACGTAGCGTGTAGAATTATACCACAGCCATTTCAAATCCTCTTTCAAAGTGTAAAAAATATATAGACAAGAGAACCAACATCCACTCATTAAAATCCAGAAGGTGCTTAGCTTGAGGGGGGAGATAAAAGAAAAAAAAATGTGGGTGAGCAATACTTGAGTTTGAGTTTGATCATATATATATATATAGGTTCACATACGTGGGAGCCACAATTTACTAGATATATCTCCCAAAACAAGGTGACACAAAGCCCAACTTGAAGAGGTCAGAATCCGAAAGACTTAATGACAACCATTTCATAGCTGGAAATCAGAAGTCGAGATAAGTCAAATCAGCAAGGATGCCTTATCACATTTGCTAAAGGCTGTACAAATGTGATAGCATTCTTACTATCATGTTAGCAATCACTTCAGCACATCAGGTACATGTGATCCTGCCATGTATTGAAAAAACACACAGAGGGGGCCACAGGGGCCAGCCCCACCCAGCACTGCCTCCCGTGTCTCTGATGATAACCCGGTGGGCATTCGTTAGAAGGAGTTCACCACATGTACACTTGAGGAGGAACCCTGACTGAGCATCGTCCCTCCTCAAAGGTAGGAGCTCTCTGCAGGTACATCTATGTGCAGGGAGAACTCCTTCTCATGGACATTCGCCAAGGGAGCAGGGAGTTGGTGCATGGTTCTAGCCTGTGCAGGCCTCTCAGTGCATTTCTTCAACACATGGAGGGGGCATGGGTACCCCCCTATAATGAGGGAGTTGGGGGTCAAGCTGGCCTGGAAAGAAGATTGAGCAGAAGACTGAGCACTGCCTAAGCGAGGTAAGTAAACTGCATTCTGTAGAAGATTATGTTTGTGTCTCATGTCCTGCTGAAGCTCCAGTTTTAATTTTACTCACGTATCTATTTCAGACAATGCCATGCTAAGCCTATCAAATAGGAAAGTGCAGTACCCCTTGGTTAACAAATCTTCTTAACCCCCCTATCACTTCTCACGCACAACTGTCATTTCCCTTTAAGTCATGCATGCAGCTAATCTATCACTAATTATAGCATAAGATGGTGCAGGGACCACCACCTTCTGTGGGTTAGATCCAGACTAAGTCAATTGCATTTAGGTCCCATTCAAATCAGTGGGAACTCAGTCATGACTAACTTTTCACACAGATTTCAATGGGACTGAAGTGCAACTAACTTGCCTTGCTCTATTCTTTAGACTGGAGTCCTGGAGCCAAAATTATATTTGGCTAAGCAGGGGTGTTGAACTGCTTTCCGCCTGAGAGCCGAATTCAGTTTCAGAGAAGCTCTGGCGGGTGCTTCTCCAAAATTCTCCAGTAGTGGGTGGGGCAAAAAGCAGAATGGGGCGGGATCAAGGAGAAAGGATGTGGGGCCAAAACACCAGTTTAAAGCTCTTACTGCCACTAACTAAGCCTTAGGAGGGGAATTTCAACCCTTCTGAATGAGAAAACACGCATCTAAAAGACGGATGGGGAAAGCAATTGGAGCTATCCGGGGAAGTAGCCATCTGGGGAATCCCAGAAAAGCTCGATTTGGCCATGGACCTGAGGTTCTGCACCCTTGGTCTATACAAACTGAACATTCCTGGATCATCAGATTATCATAAAGTTGGTGCCATCTAGCAGTAGGAGGCGAATGTCACAGCTATGGAGGACATCCACCCAGGCAAAGCTTGGATGTGATACTCAAGACGCAAGGAGAGAATGAGCACTCAGTTGTGAAATGTCTTCATCTCTTATAACTCTTGAAAACAGGTTTATTTCACGTATCAGCAAAACATTTGACCACAACTTGATTCAAACTTGGTAGGGCCACCAGAGGCCAGAAGGAAAATTGATGCAGGGGTCAAATTTGAGCCACCAGTTGGCGATACCCAACAACTGGGCAAGAGCAAGGTACACTCTGAACAAAACATGCCACTCCACTGTAAATTTGGCAAGGTCTGGTACATTCTGCTATTCCATAAGGTACTTGTGATTTGTACTCTCCAGTGCTTCACTGGCACAGAGAGCAAGGCCATCCCTAACTTCTTGTTTACAGTTGGAGATACTAAAGTTATCGGGTTCGATCCAGCAAAAGCCCTCCACAGACGGAAGGGCTTCCATTTTAATGTAGCGGAGCTTTCCCGCTGGATGAGTAGGTGAGGAGACGATATTCGCTGATTTCCATCTCCTTCTGCAGTCCCCTATATCCCCTCCAAATCTGCTCCAGAGGGTTGTTGGGACAGCGAGGAAGGAGACCCTCAGGAATAGGGGGTTTCAGAGGGTGGGTGAAAATCACCTCCTCCTCCTTTTTGCAGTCAGGTGTGTTCTGAGAGGAACTCCACTCAGGGAATGCTCCCACTAGTGGAATAGGAACCAGATACAATCCATTCATTCAGAGGTGTTATAGAGGAAAGGAATCCCAGAATGTTTTGCCAGCCTACCTAGGTTACTATTCTGGGTGACAGTCAAATATAGGAACACACTTGAATATGGGCACTAGAATCCATAGCCAACAAATCTCTCCACAGAAAACATTTGTAATTAGTGTCTGCAAATGTTTTCTTTTTCTCCAGCCAGGTTTTAATCTTTTTAATCCTTTCCAGAACTATTAACCTCAGAAGTCAAGTGCTTACTGTGAATTTGAGTTTCAATTTCATTTTTTCAGAAAATAGTGACCAAAGTATTGTTGCAGAATCACTTATCCCAAGATAAAACAAAGATATGTATGTCAAGAGCCCCTAATTATACAGGGGCTCTGTTAACAACTTGATCCTGCTTCAGATTCACGCAATAAACATTTAAACAAAAAAGAGATTAGAATGAAGTAAGAAATGTATTTCAGAGGAACATTTCTCTGAAGAAGAATGAATTACATAAACAAACAAGCCCTCAGAAATCATCTATGACACCTTAAAGGGATTTTATTTCAGCATCATTGTTTGTTTTTAAGTCCAAGGACTAACTAAAAGCTCAATTAACATTTGAAGACAGAGTTACGTGTCAAACTCAACGATCTAATTTTATGTTAGCAATGGTACACCTACCTTGGGAATAAATCTTCTAAGCATCAAAAGGAGAAAGGGTAGCGTGGCAAGAATACCAAATGCTACTCCAGCAGAATAATAGAATACAATACTTCTATTTGGGAAGAACAGAGGGATGCTGTTAAATCTTTTGCATATAGAAAAGTGGTTTCAAGCGCATGGCTGTGCAAAAAATACAACCGTACTTTAATTCTAGAGGCCTATAGGAAAGTTTATCTAGACACACACACACACCATCCCCCTGCTGCCCCAATTAACACATTTGTTATTTATGATTAATAATTATATACCCCCTTATTTGCTAAAAAGCCATCAAGGCGATGTACAACCATTTAAAACAATAAAATCTTGCTCTGGAAAAACCTGACCAGGCAATTCCTTAACAGAACAATCCCATAAGGTTTTATTTTGGGGTTTCTTGGGGAGAAATCTAGTGTAGCTTCCTACGATTTTCTGAAGAAGACCAGAACCCCTATAGCCTCCATCTAAGTACAGATTTGTATATTGTTATTAGAGAGTTATTACCTTGAGAGGGACTATTTGCCTTCTATACAGGAACACAGGAAGCTGCCTTATCCTGAATCAGACCCTGGGTCCATCTAGCCCAGTACTGCCGACACGGACAGGCAGCAGCGGCTCTCCAGGGCTTCAGGCAGGATTCTTTCCTGGAGGTGCTGGGGATCGAACTTGGGACTTTCTGCATGCAAGGTATGTGCTATACCACTGAGCTACAGCCTCTCCTCAACTTTTCTCAACAGCTTTTCCCAACAATAAGGATGCTGTTGGACTTACTTTGCCGCTGCCTGTTGAGATGAATGCCAATCCAACACAGTGTAGAAGGCGCAGCTGGGGCAGTGAGCAATATCACTCAAAAAGCCCACAAGCCAGTTCTTTGGCAAGGGAGGGAACTTAATCCAGCCTCCAGCTCCCTTCCCAAGCAGCCAAGCAGCAGGATTTTAACTTTCATTTTTTTTAAAGGAAGGGAGACCCCAGCTATCGCAATGGGAAAGGGAGACCATGGACATAGCATCTATTTGCATGTACAGTACCTCAGTTATTAGCAGGGCAACACAGGTCTACTCAGAAATAAGCCTCAAACAAGCAAGTATAGGGTTACAGCCTTAGGAATATTATTATTAATTGCACTCAAAGCAGAATACATTGTTCTCCCTCCCGCTATTTTATCCTCACAATGAAGCTGTGCAATAGGTTAGCGACCAGCCCAGTGAACTTCACAGCTGATTAGGGTTTTAAGAACTGGTACCTGAGTTTCTCCCCCCCCCCTCCTCCCTCTCCAATCCTTTTTCCTTGTGTGTCATGTATTTTAGATTGTATACATCTTATCTTTGTAAGCTGTGCTCTGGAAGCCTTTTTGGCAAATGAGATGGGTAAAAATGCTTTAACTCAGAATTGGGCTACTTCCAAAATTCCTGTTGAAATAAGTATGATTTTCATATCTACGCAGAACTGCAGTCCAGTTTTCTCAAGAACCACATGTTAAAACAGATACCCAGTTAGGGATGGCAGAGAATTCCGTCACGGATTCCAGTGAGGCTGGATTCTTTAGAATCCGGCCCCCCAGAATCCGTGGCAGAACGGCCTCCTGCCCCCCCCCCGCAGAATCCCCCAGGGACGGTACTTACCTGGGGCAGATGCGGCGGTGGTTCCGGCAGCGGTGGCTGGTCTCCTGGCTGGCCACGGCCGAGCTGCCGCTGCCGCCATTGCCATCCTGGCTTGCAGCCGTGATAGGCTACATAAGAATTTACATAGCCTATCACGGCTGGGTAAAAAAAAAAAACACCCAGTGTACGCAAATGGCAGCGGCTATGGCGGCTGCCATTTGCGTTCCCTATTTTTCGCCGATTTATCTTACATAAATATTTACGTAAATAAATATTTACGTAGGCTAGAACGGCGAAAAATAAAGGAATGCAAATAGTGCCCACTACGCTATTTTTTCGCCCTTTTATATTATGTAAATATTTATGTAAGATAAATCGGCGAAAAATAGAGAATGCAAATGGCAGCCGCTGTAGCCGCCGCCATTTGTGTATGCTGGTTTTTGGTTTTTTTTACCCAGCTGTGATAGGCTATGTAAATTCTTACGTAGCCTATCACGGCTGCAAGCCAGGACAGCAATGGCGGCAGCGGCAGCCCGGCCACGGCCAGCCAGGAGACCAGCCACCGGAGACGCTGCCGGAACCACCGGCTGTCGAGGATTCCGGGGGGGAGGACCGGATCGCCTCCCCCGTCAAGGATTCCGGGGGGGGGGATGGAGCACCTCCCTCCCCACCGCGAAAGATTCCACGAAAAAGTAAGTGAGTTTTGTACATCCCTATACCCAGTAAAATAAAATCAGCACTTACCTACTCAAGTTATGTGCAAAATGAAAGAGAAGTCCACCAGCAACAAACAACAGAAAGAGTTTCTGATCCAATGCTGGAACAAAACAAAACAAAAGCACAGGAAAAGTTCAAGTCGTTCCGTTTTTGCAGCTTGCTACTTAGAACGCATCCTTTCAGTAACACAAGCATTCCTTATTAATGGTGGAGTGTTTTTGTTTTGTTTTTTAAATACTCACTATTTTGTTGTGCATTCACAGTGTAGGGTACTTTATTTTGGGGTTGAACCCTGAAACAGGTTTTGTCTCCATAATGGTCCACTGATACGGTGATTTCGTTAGACACACCTGATTGCCAAATATTGTTAAGCAGGCACTTTAAAAAGGCAATCAGATTTTCTGAATTTTGACAATTATGTTCCTCTGTGATAGGCACCACCTCGAACATTGCAGTGCTATTTATTTTCACCTGAAAAAAAGAGACCCTTAATAGTAATCCTGGCTCATAAACACCACCTTCATTCACAAGACAGGAGGCAATTACAGAGCAGCTGACAGCTAAGCTGCAATCGCACAACTTACACCATTTAACTTTGGCAGTGACCACACAATTTAAGCGAGGAATCCTGGCACATGTAGCCCATCTGTGTCAGCGGGCAAACAAACCAGAAATGGATAGCTTTGTTTACGGTCAAATCTGGGATTGTGGTTTGTTGCTCCTAAACAAGCCAGGATTTGTAAGCCAACAACAATCCCTGGCCTGTTGCTGGCTTGCAACCCAGACTTGATTGGGAGCAACAAACCAGAATCATTGGTTTGGACCGTAACACAAAGCTATCCATTTCTGGTTTGTTTACCTGTTTGTGTGTAGCAGGAGCAATAAGCAGCATGCAGCTTCTTCACGGTAAGCGAGGAAGTGGGGCAACTAGGGATCCTTGAGAGATCATTTTCGGCACCCTCCCCAAAGAATTTCCAGGATTCTTTGGGGGAAGCTATGACAGTAAGGGCACAATCCTATGGGAGTAGGTGGCCGCCTCCGAACTCGGAGGCGACCACCTATCCAATGCATGGCAGAAGCACGGAGGGCATCGTTCCCTCCACGCTTCTCCTGCCCTGCATTTGCGGCTAGACAGCTGATTTCAGCTCTCTAGCTGTGGCAAGGTGGAGCTGGGGAGAAGGCTGCTGGACGACACATAGGATGTGTCGTACCAGCATTTCCGCCTTCCCCGCCCTGGAACGCTCCATTTTGGCCACTCCATGGTCCTCTTCTGAGCACAGGGCTGTTCCACGCTGTTCCTTTTGCCTACTGTAACCATTTTTGGCAAGCAGTTTTCCCTTATATAATGCTTTTTTGTAGGTGTTTTTCATTAATGTATGCTTTCTTGTGAGCACTTTTTCCTAATAAAACCATTTTTGTGAGCACTTTCTCCTAATATATGCATTTTTGTACACACTTTTTATTCAGACAGCAGCATCACAAAATCCATGGAAGACCAAATACTGAAGGATAACTACATTCTGGTTCACATATTGATTCATATCAAAATGCCAACTGAACAACATTTTCTCCCATCCCTAGTCCTTGTCCATGGGGCTTGCTTCTGAGTAAACATGTACTAGACTGTATTGCTAGTGTCCTACATTTCCACTGGAATTTGCTCATTGTACTGCAGCTCAGACTTGTACATGTATCTGTCCGTCCTCCAAAGATGTTTGAACTTAAGAGACGTTCTTGGTTTTTCCGCTGAAATATAATGCAGTGGGCGTAATACGTTGAGGGGATCATTGTGTTTTGGGGGTTTGTTTTGCAAAGGGGCCAACACAAAAGAGAGGTGTTAAAATGCCATTAAGTAAGTTAAGTTAGTAGTTAGTTAGTTATTTGTGACACTTATATACCACTGAATATAATAAAATCCCTCAGTGGTTCACAATAGATATTAAAATCTCATTTAAAGTACAATATTAAAAAACACAAAATTAAAAACAGTACAGTACTACAATAAAAACAATTTGAGGAGCAGTAAAATGGAGTGGCATGATTAATTTAATTACAGCCCAGGGAAAGCCTGGGTGAACAAGTATGTTTTCAGGAGTCGTTGAAAAGATGCCACATTTTCTGCCTCCTGAATTGCACAGGGGAGGGCTTTCCAGAGGGTGGGTGCCACTACAGAGAAGGCCCGCTGTTGGGGTTCTTCATGGTGACATTTTGTTCATTTTGGAATGACCAGCAAGGCCTCCACTGCTGATCTTAAGGGTCGCCTGGGTATGTAGAAGGGAAGGTGGTCTGCTAGGTATCCTGGTCCCACTCTGTATGGCAATAACATAACCTTGTACATGTCTCGGTAGCTAATAGGCAGCCAATGCAGTTCTTTTAATACAGGTGTTATGTGAACATAGCTTGGTGTCTCAGTGAGCACCCTAGCTGCCGCATTCTGCACTAGCTGCAGCTTCTGAACCACACACAAGGGCAGACCCATGTAGAGCACACTGCAGTAGTCTAATCATGAAGTTACCAATGCATGGATCACTATGGCTAGGCTATCCCTATCCAGGAATGGGCATAGTTGGCACACCAATCGAAGTTGGTAATGGGTGCTCTAGGCCACCAAGGCCACCTGGGCCTCCAGTGACGAGGATAGATCTAAGCTCCAAGCCATACTACATTATGGAAGCATGTCACATAATGAAAGCATGTCACAGAAGATCTTGATCTTCAGACTCCTCAAACCCATAACTCAGTCTGACATTTTCTAACACTGAAATGTGGCTGTGGGCTTCCAATGCATTAATTTTCCACCTTGATTATTTTAACTTGTGCTGAAAAAAAAAGCCCCAAACCTGCCCCATGTTACCTTTGTATAACTCAATGTTGTGATTGTACCTGAATAGCTGACCAAATATTTTTTAACTGTATTGCTCCATTTGGAATGTAGCAGAAACAGGTTGACTCTGAACTATGCATTATGTCCGTTGCCTTCAAGTGGCTACAGTTATTATCTAGATAGACAGAGAAAGAAAAGATTAATCCATATCAAGGTTTGGAGATGTTTGCAAGTTGAGACCTTTTTCTGCTGCATTAGATCTATATTTTATGCTATTAACACTGATCTTTCCAGTTACAAATCAAACCAAGCCAAATTGCCAGACAAAGATTGTGCCTGCTATGCCTTTATCTATGGCATATTTTGATAGGTTTGCTATGTCAGTGTTTGCAATCCACTGCTAATCCCTGAAATTTTTACTGTTGAGGCCGTTCCTATGCAGAAGCCATAGCACAAATTCATGGTGACTACTGCTGTTTAATCTGCAGCAATTTACCCTCTCCAGTTTTCTCCCCACAGCAGTATTTAAAACTAAATGCACTCTACTAGCTTAGGCTGTGGGCAGGGGGCCAAAGATAAGCTACACTGGGGTCACTCTCTAGCTGGCAGACCAAACAAATATGAGCAAACTAATATCTGGCTTTTCATCTACTTTCTTGAAAAGCTGTTGAATTACTCAGTTCTGTAAACAAAGCATTCCCTCAATTGAACATTTATTTTAATAAATACTAATATACATGTTTTTGGGGTGGCCTACGGCTTTAAAACAATAAATGTTCACACAAGCTGTTCACAAATACACAAAAGCTGTTCACAAATACACATTCATTGGGGCACATTTGGGGGCTCTAACACCCAACTCTTCTTGAGCACAACCTCCAGATATTTTGGACTACAACTCCCAGCATGCCAGACTATTGGCTATGCTGTCTTGGCCTGACAGGAGTTGAAGTCTAAAACATCTGAAAAGCACAAGATTGCTGACTTATCTTATTAGGTCTGAAAGATTTAGGAAAGGGAACTGGGTCAATTTGATTATGTTCAGTGAATGATCTTGGGAATACCTGATGCTGCAGACCAGGTCAGTAACACAGATGGGGGATCACTGAAAGATCAATGCAAGTGTGTGCATGTAATGTAATATTATATTATTACATTATATGAATATAACTATATGCACTTAATTATCAATGGAAGAGCACATGCTCTGCATGCGGAAGGTCCCAGGTTCTATCCCTGGCATCTGAAGACAGGGCTGGAAGAACTCCTGCCTGAAACTCTGGAGAGCCGCTGCCAGCTAATGTCAACAACACTGGGCTAGCTGGACCGATGGACTGACTCAGTATAAGGAAGTTTCCTATATTTCTTGTGGCCAGTTCAAACACTTCCCTAAAAACAGACAAAAAAACAGGAAAGAAAGGGAAAATAACATTTCAAACCAAAGCCCAGAGTGACATGTATGTTGATCTCGTCCATGCAATGAACCCCCTCTTTCCTGGGAGGCAATTGGGTTTCTGCTCTACTAGAACTCATTTTCAACAACAAGAGCCAGTGTACTGTAGTGCTTAGAGTGTAGGGCTGGGACCTGGGAGTAGGGATGGGGGAGAATTTCTCCCCAAAACTTCGGGGGGCCGAGCGCCAATGTGCTCGGCCCCCCGAAATCGGCGGTGAAATTCTCCGCCACCCCCCCAGAGATGGGACTTACCTTTCACGAATGTCCCTCCTGGCGGCGGGTCCCGGCGGCAGTTCGTCGAGTCTTCATCAGGGGCGGGGGCGGCAGCCGGTCTTTTGACCGGCCGCCGCCATTACAAGGAAAGTTAAAAACAAAAACAAAAACCACCCCCGTGATAGGCTACGTAACGATTAACATGGCCTATCACGGCTAGATTTGCAAAGTCAGTGTCAAGGGCTCCTTGGAGGGCTCTCAGTCTAATCCAGTAGCCAAGTCCAGACACAGACAAAGGGATTCTTTTCAAAGCTTTATTCTTCTTTTACAACTTAACAGCTCTACAGGTAGCAACTAGATCTGAGCAGCCGCATCCCTATGCCCTAAGTTGGAACAGGTGGTCCCCGTTTGAAGGGCAATTACTGGCAGACCCCTGAATATAAGGACTAGGGAGAATCCTTCCCCTTTTCCCTTGGATCCTCTGGGCGCAACCACTCTTTGAGCGCCAACCGGGCGCTACGCCTCCTTTCCGCGCTCTCCATTTGGCGCCGCTCTCTGCGTCTGCGCCGCGCATCCAACCAGTCTGCTATCAGTGCTGGGTCACTCCCTGGACTGCTTTCTAATCTAGGAATGTGGGTGGGAGGAAACTCTGTCAGCTGCGGGCCCTGGGAAAAAGGGGCGCGCTCCTCTCCCAGGAGCGACTGCTCTTCCTCCAAATGAGAACTACTCTGGGATTCTATGGGCTCAGTGTCCACCCTGACAGTCAGCCGTGATAGGCTACGTTAATCGTCATGTAGCCTATCACGGGTGACTTTGGGGGAAAAAAAAAAAAAAGCGCATACGCAAATGGCAGCCCCCATAGGGAGCCGCCATTTGCGTTCCTTATTTGGTCCCTGTAGTCTACGTAAAGATTTACGCAGACTACGGCGAAAATAAGGGCAACGCAAATAGCGTTGCCCTTATTTTCGCCGTAGTCTACGTAAATCTTTACGTTGACTAGACGTGCCAAAATAAGGAACGCAAATGGCAGCTCCCTATGGGGGCCGCCATTTGCATACGCGCTTCCCCCCCCCAAAGTCACTCGTGATAGGCTATGTGACGATTAACGTAGCCTATCACGGCTGACTTTGCAAATCTAGCCGTGATAGGCTACGTTAATCGTTACGTAGCCTATCACGGGGGTGGTTTTGTTTTTTGTTTTTCGCAGCCGGGTAGACGGGGCGCTCCTACCCGGCCTGACTTTCGCCAGCGAGGGATGGGGCGCCTCCCGCCCGGCCTGAATTTCGGCCGGGTGAGGCGGGAAGCCTCCCCCCCCTTGCATGAACTTCGGGAGGAGAAGCGAAGCGCCTCCCCCCCACCGCGAAAAAAGCGGCTGGACAAGGTAAGTCCCTTTCGTACATCCCTACCTGGAAGACCCAGCTTCTAGTTCTCACTCAGCCATGAAGCTTACTGGGTGACTTTGGGCCAGTCACTGACTCTCATAAAAGCATGAGAAGAGCCATGCTGGCTCAGACCAAGGGTCCGTCTAGGCCAGCATTCTGTTCACACAGTGGCCAACCAGCTACCCAAGGGAAACCCACAAGCAAGACATGAGTGCAGTAGCACTCTCCTACCCATGTTCCCCAGCAACTGGTGTACACAGGCATACTGCCTCTGATACTGCAGATAGCATATAGCCATCAGGACTAGTAGCCACTGATATCCTTATCCTCCATGAATTTGTCTGATCCGCTTTTAAAGCCATCCAAATTGGTGGCCATCACTACATCTTGTGGAAGCGAATGCCATAGTTTAACTACGCACCCTGTGAAGAAGCACTGCCGTTTATCTGTCCTGACTTTCTAACCACTTAGCTTTCTCTTTTTCTCAGCCTAGCATGCCTCACAGGGTTGTTCTGAGGATAAAATATAGAGCAGGAGGGCCATATAGGCCGCCTTGGGATCCTTGCAAGAAGGGAAAAGGCGGGCTATAACTCTCATAATAGAACAAATAAAACAAGCACTACTAAGATCAAGAACGGGAACAAAGTAACACAGTAACCTTAGGCATGTTTACTCGGAAGACAGCCCCGCTGTCTTCAATGGAATTTCGACTCTCTAGACTTGCGCGTGGGTAGGCTGCGCGGATGGCAGCCTGACGCCGTTACCTGCTAATAATGCCAGCTCTCCAGCACCCGTGAGCGCCTGGGCCAACGCTAGGACGAAGAGCTGCTGCAGCAGCCGGGCCAGATGCGGCCGCCCCAAACGCCGCTGGGGCGGGCTGGAGCCCAGGAGCGCCTGCATTGCGCGCAGCCCGCCGTCTGCGGCTGTTGGAACAAAACGGCGCCTTGGAGAGGGAAGTGCGGGTAGCCGAGGCTGGAGACATCATCCCCAAGCCCGGGCGGCGGGAGCCGACAGGCCCGGCGCTCCCCACTGCGTGGGTCCGGCGCGAAGAGGGATGGGCGGTTCCAGAAAGCCGCGCCGATGCGGGATCGGCTGGCTGGGGCTGGCGGAGGAGGATTGACGTCCTCACCGGCTCCTCCCTCCAAAGGGGAAGGACGCC
Organism: Heloderma suspectum; assembly: GCF_057233095.1. Lineage (NCBI taxonomy): Eukaryota > Metazoa > Chordata > Lepidosauria > Squamata > Helodermatidae > Heloderma > Heloderma suspectum. The sequence continues at coordinate 200,608,761 of NC_139458.1, forward strand.
AGGTCGGGGAGATGTGGAGGAGACCCCGCGTTTTGCTATGGGAGGTTTTGGAATGCAAGCTTATTTATTATTATGTATTATTTAATTTATTAATCGCCCTTCTGGCTGCTCACCCAGCCACTCTGGGCGATGTACAACATACAATAAAACAATAAAATTCTACAATAAAAACATTTTCTAAAATACCCTAACCGGCCGCAAATGCCTGCCTGAACAGCCACGTTTTTAGTGCACGACGGACGCTCATTAAAGCTTCCCCGCTGCTTGAACGCGGCCGCTCGTTTTGAACCGGGCGCTTGGGGAAGAGCGGTGGTTTTGCTTAGTGTAAATGTATGTATGTATTTGTGGTATTTATATACCGCTACTTAGTGGTTAAGACGCTGAACTGCAGACCGGAAGGTCGGCAGGACAGCAGTTCGAGACCCGAGTGCCGCGTGACGGAGTGAGCTCCCGTCTTCAGTCCCAGCTCCTGCCAACCTAGCAGTTCGAAAGCAAGAAATTGCAAGTAGATAAATAGGCACCGCCCCGGCGGGAAAGGTAACAGCGTTCCGTGCACCTCGCTGTTCAGTCATGGCGGCCACATGACCACGGAAGCGTCTTCGGACAGCGCTGGCTCTTCGGCTTAGAAACGGGGATGAGCACCGCACCCTAGAGTCGGACATGACTGGTTGGGGACACCTTTACCTTTACCTTTTTAAATACAATAAAATCCCTAAGCGGTTCACACATAAATGTTACAATCTCATTTAAAATACAATATTAAGAACACAACGTTGAAAACAATTCCAGTTCCATTCCTGTCTGCAAGTGTGCAGACTGCCCGCATAGGTGCCCCCCTCCCCCACTAATCAGCAGCTCCCGGGTAATTCTGTTTTCTTGCTTTATGGCAGCCTCTCCCAGCCAGGTGCCCTCCAGGTGTTTTGGACTACAACTCCCAAGATTCCTGATCATGAGCCATGCTGGCTGGAGGCCAATGGGAGTTGACGTCCAAAACTGGAGGGCACCAGGTTGAGAAATTCCAAAATCTCTTTTAGTGTAATACCTCAATTAGGTCAATCAAAAGATCACAGAAATTGCGCAAGCTTTCGAGATCTCCAGATCTCTTCAACAGGCAAAATGCTATAAAAAGGGGGGGGGGTTGGAAAAAATGTGCATGGTGAAGTCAAGAGTGCCTGCATGTTCAGAGTCCCAAGATGAAGTGGGATGGGAGAGGAAGACGAATGTCTGCAGAAGATCACGAAACCTTGCACAATTTTTGTGCTCTTTTGGTTGGCCTAATAAAGGTATTACACTAATATGGATTTTGGAATTTTTCTTACCCTCAGCATGGCTGCCTTTATTTTGTTTTTCAGGTTCAGGAAGGCTACTTTATGGAAATGCCTTAGCTTTAGAAAGGCTGGCTGAATGAAGCTGTGCAGCAGTATGCCTCTGTACACTAGTTGCTGGGGAACATGGGCGGGAGGGTGCTGTTGTACTTGTATCCTGTTTGTGGGTTTCCTGTCCACAGCTGGTCAGCTGCTGTGTGAACAGAATGCTGGACTAGATGGACCCCTGGTCTGATACAGCACGGCTCTTCTTATGTTCTTATGCTGTTGCTCAAGAGACTGCACTGGAGAGGATAATTTGCCCTCAGCTTAAAGAAAGTGTGTGTGTAAGGTGACTGGTGACTAGACAGGAAAGAAATAACACTACTGTACTTTTAATATGTGTATAGAAGCATGAATGCCAGCAAATGCATCTGACAAAGCGGCCCCATGAAAACTTGTGCCTCAATAAGTTTGTTAGTTTTCAGATATTGAGTGTTTATGCTGCCACAGACCAACGCAGCTACTCCTCAGGAATTGAAGTAACAAGAGTCCTGTCATCCTGTGCATCAGATCATCCTAATTTCACTTACCCCAGGCCACAAATGGCAATTTCTCTCCTTTCCTCACTAACACGACAGCTCTATGCAACTTACCTGGGTATAAGCACCATGGCACACAGCGGGATGTGCTTCTGAGTACACAAGCATAGGATTACTGTGCAATAAAGCACCCCAAAAGCTGGAAGGCCAACCTCCAGAGACAGTCAGTTCAGAGGTGGAGAATGAACACTGTAAATGTTTCTCCCCTTTAACTGGGATATTACTCATATGCGACGCATGGAGGTTGCAATTAATATACAGCTTTCTGTGTTCTACTTTTTGTCCACATCTAAAGACCCCAGACAGGAGCAAATGTGTATATGCATACAGCTGAGTGCCAAGAGACTACATTTTGTCCTTTTGGGAAGGTGTAGAGACTTTTAGGGGCAGTAGAGTCCTACATAAATGAACTTTGGCTGGTTTGAGAACACAAAAAGGCATACTCAGAAAGGGAAAAAGCCCAGGTAATTTAGCAATCTGTCTCCCCAAAGCAGCCATCCAAATACCTCTGGGAAACTCACAAGCAAGGTACAATGGAGACAGACCATCCGCTGCTACCTCCAGAATCCAGAAATTAGAGACATCCCAGCCTCTGAACAATGGAACTGAGATTCTATGTAGCTGTCATGATTAATACCTACCACGAAGCCTCAATGAATTGGTGTTGGATCCAGAATCCGCTTTCCGCCAGAGGAAGGGCTCCATTTGTGGAAGGTTCCCCCGTGCAATATTTGGGGATTCCCACCCCTTCCACCACACATAACAGCCCATCCCATTCAGCAGGTCTCTTGACTCTCTCTAGTATTTTCAGGGGGCTGGAGCGGCTGCTCTGGGAAGGAGGGGGTGGAGAAGTCCACTTCTGGAAGTGCAGTTGATCCAGCATAAATCTAAAAGATCTAAAATCCTTTTTAAAAAGGCCTCTATGCAGGTGCCTAATCCATCATCTCATCTTCTTGTAAGGATTTGTAAATTCCTTTAAAAAGACAAACTCATTTGGACATGTCTCCCTCCAAAGCAAACCTGACCCACTCGTGGTGACTTTTCATATTTGTAGATCATCCCTCCTCTATCACCCCAACATCTCCTGTGCATCTAATTGCACACTATAAAGCTTCATGGTGTGAGTCAGACCCTGACTCATTCCCCAAAATGTTCAAGCTGTTTTTCTCTTTCCTTTGGCAGCCACAAAACTGATGGTGAATATGGTTCCCCCACCCTACCCACCCTTTTGCCTTTCTATCTGTCTGTAACACTCATGGCTGGTAATATCCCCTTTCTCTTTTTACTCTCAAAACAACCTCATGTGACAGCAGATGACATTACTGTTGCTTGGGATGTGTGCAATTGAGACTGAGAGTAGCTGTGTGGTTTTGTTTAAGACACTTGTTCACCCCTGTGGAGGAACCTGAAGTTTTATCTCCGTGCCACACAAAAACGCTTGTTTTTTCCATTAATTTACTGCATTTTTATCTCACTTTTCAGACAATTATTGTCTCCCAAAGTGGGTCACATCAGGAAGGAAGGAAGAGAGAGAGAGAGGCCCTGCCCTCAGGCTTTGTCTAAAATGACAAAGACACACAAGGAAAGGGAAGCAGAGGGGAAAGGAAGAGGAGGCAGATCAGTTTTTCAAGGCCCAAAACAAGGTGGGGAGCTATTTAAATGCACTTTGGGCCAGGCTGATTTTCCCTTGCTAGAATGAGGCCCTTGTTCTTTAGCGCATTGGATGGACCAAGGTGTTCTTTCTCCTTCCTTCTGCAGTCCCATGGGACAACTGTCTGATGGAGCTGAGTGTCCTTTCTGGCAGGAAGGGGGACTCAAGCCCCCTGCAACTGCTCCTTCTCTGGCTGATGGATGGACCAGGTTGGTCTCCCCCTTAGCTTGATGTCATTCCTGGGAAGCAGGAATAGACCTCACTGCCTCTAAACCAGTGGTCCTCAAACTTTCCAACTTCACCAGTGATGCAGGGCGAAAAAGTTTCCATTGCTTTATTTTTCCACAGAAAATGTTCCGTTTCACAAGTTCATTAATAACAATGAATGGATGCCAATTGCAAATACAATATTAGGGAAGCTTGGCAGTTTCAGAGTTGTAATTAATGTTTTTCAGGTGATTAGCAAATATGTGAGGGACACGTATATGTCACTGAAAGACAGATATGTCTCAGTGTGAAATGAAACTAATAGGTAGTAACAGAATACTGAAAATGCCCCAACAACCTCAGTGGAAGAGAGCTGAACTCTTAAAATAGATGGGTGGTTGTCAGCATATCATGCATAGTTCTTTGGGTTGCTAAAATTAATTAGTGCAGCCTTCCCCAAACTGGCACCCTCCAGATGTGTTAGACTACAACTCCCAGCATCCGCAGCCAGCTATGCTGATTGAAGGATGCTGGGAGTTGTAGTCCAATACATCTGGAGGCTACTAGGATGGAAAAGGCTGAATTAGCAGGTCCACCATTTTCGGTATCTTTATTTCTTTCTTACATTTAAACAATGTAAGTACATGCTATTGTCTTTAATTTTCTACAAATATTCCAATAAGAATGTCTACATAATACAACATGTAAGGGTGAGTCCTACGCATCTTTAGACAGAAAAAGGCCTACAATTCCCAGCATGGCTGGTTGGGGCAAGCTGGGATTTGTAGGCCTTTTTTAATGTCTAAAGATGCATAGGATTATGCCTTAAATCACATTAACTGTGGTTTAATTTTTCCCCTCAAACATTTCAGGTCAAATACTTCTTGGGACAAAAAATTAACATAGGATGCTTTTTAGCTTTGTTGTTTATTTCACTTGGATTTAGTAAACATGCTAAATTAAATTTGTCTCTAGTGATTTTCTGATGCAAACTGAACATTTTCCAGGGCAAATGACCCTATGCAAATTAACCTAATTTGCATGGGGAAATTTTCCAGAAGCCTTTTCTCCATCATCAACAACAAAGAGGGTCGGTTCGCATGATCGAACACTGCAGTGTTCACCATGGTGTGTGCAGGCAGCCATTTTGAATATTCAACACCTAGCTGCCACTTGTCGTGTCATGTAAACCCAGGGACCAGGTTAAATAACCCTTGCATAACTTATGGTCTGTTTAACCCTTGCATGACCCATGGCCCCCGGGTCCACACAAATCCCACCAGGTGTTGAATACACAAATCCCGCCTGGCACGCTCCAGAGCCCATCATGGTTTAAATAAGTCACAGTGGGCTTTTTTGATGATGTGACCTAGGTCTATGTCTTGTGGCACCTTAAAGACTAACAGTTTGATTATTTTTCATGGACTGCTGGGGACTAGACCATGAAAGCTTCTGCCTTAATAAATCTGTTCATCTTTATGGTGCCATGAGACACTTTGTTTTTATTTTTTGTTGCCACAGGCTAATAGGGCTGCCTCTCTGGAAATCATTTCTCCAACAGAAAAATACCCTCTCGGCCTGCTCTTCTGCTTTCAACAGCAGTCTGATCTTCAGAAATCAACAGGACAGTATTTTCACTCCATGAAAATAAATATTGCCTGCTAAAGTTTGCATATCAAGCCATGGCTAAAGGCATAGCTGCAATGGTTGGCTGAAAAGCTGGCAACCCTAACTGCCCATCAGTGTTGGGGGAAATCAATATTGATTTCATACATCAGTATTGGAGGAAATCAGGGTTTATTATTTACATGGATATAATTTGAGCACTGTCTGTTTTTGCTGTCTGAGTTGTTTATTGTTAGAAGAAAGGCCATGGTTGTTACATACTGAAAGGCAAATTTCCTGCCACCATTGGATACAAATGGGAAGAAAAAGTCTGACAGAAACCCCCTTCCTTGATCTCTTGTTCCCCCTGATACCAAATCCCTATAAAACCAAACTGTCTCCATAGAGGCAGAACATAAGTGGACTCTAGTCTATAAAAGCCTGTGCCATAATACCTTTGTCAGTATTTAAGGTGCCACAAGACTCTCGTTTTCATAGGAAAAGGGCATTCCAAAACCAAAAACATTTATTATTGCATAAGCTTTTCATTTCATTAGATACATGAAGTGTTATTCTAAATTAGCAGGTATATATGCACACAGTTGCATGGGGGTGGGATTGTAACCGGTAAGAACAATTCCCCCCCCCCATCACCATGTGCATATATAACTGCCAACTAAGGATAACATTCCATGTGTCTGATGGAGTGGGCTGTAGTCCACAAAAGCATATCCCATAACAAATGTGTTCATTTTTAAGATAGCACAAGACTCTTTGTTGTTTTTGCTACACCAGGGCTCCATAGAGACAGTATGCAAGTCCATAAAAGCTAGCACCATAATACCTTTGTAATACCACTCTGGAAAAAAGTATATTCCAAAGTGATTCCCAAATGTCATTTGGTCTGGCAATCACTTTCATCAAGTGCTTGTCAAATGAATGTCTCTTGCCCAATTACCATTCTGCTATCTTAAGAACATAAGAATATAAGAGCCATGCTGGATCAGACCAAGGGTCCATCTAGTCCAGCATTCTGTTCACGCAGTGGCCAACCAGCTGTCAACCAGGAACCCACAAGCAGGGCACAAGCGCAACAGCACCCTCCCACCCATGTTCCCCAGCAACTGGTGTACATAGGAGGTAGCACATAGGTACTGGAGGTACCTCTGGTACTGGAGGTAGCACATAGCCATCAGGACTAGTAGCCATTGATAGCCTTTTCCTCCAGGTATTTGTCCAACCCCCTTTTAAAGTCATCCAATTTGGTGGCCATCACTGCATCCTGTGGTAGCAAATTCCATAGTTTAACTATGTGCTGTGTGAAGAAATACTTCCTTTTATCTGTCCTGAATCTCCCACCAATCAGCTTCATAGGATGACCCCAGGTTCTAGTATTTTGAGAGAGGAAGGTCTCCCTATCCACATTCTCCACACCATGCATAATTTTGTAGACCTCTATCATGTCTCTCCTTACCCTCCCTTTTTCCAAGCTAAACAATCCCAGCTGTTGTAACCTTCCCTCATAGGGGAGATGCTCCAGCCCCTTGATCATTTTAGTTGCCCTTTTCTGCACTTTTTCCAGCTCTACAATATCTTTTTTTAGGTGTGGTGACCAGAACTGAACACAGTATTCCAAGTGTGGCTGCACCATAGATTAGTATAGGGGCAGTATCGTATTGGCAGTTTTATTCTCAATTCCTTTTCTAATTATGCCTGACATAGAGTTTGCCTTTTTTACAGCGGCTGCATACTGGGTTGACATCTTCATTGAGCTATCCACCACAACCCCGAGATCTCTTTCCTGTTCAATCACCGCTAGCTCAGGTTATACTTGAAGCTGGGATTTTTTGCCCCAACGTGAAGTTACATTGAACCTCATTTGCCATTTAGATGCCCATTCTTTCAGTTTGGAGAGATCCTTTTGGAGCTCTTCACAATCCCTTTTTGTTTTAACCACCCTAAATAATTTGGTGTCATCTGCAAACTTGGCCACTTCACTGCTCTCTCCTAATTCCAAATCATTTATGAACAGGTTGAAAAGCATTGGTTCTAATACCGATCCCTGTGGGACCCCACTTTTACTTCCCTCAATTGGGAGAATTTGCCATTTATTCCTACTCTCTGCTTTCTGTACTTTAACCATTTACTGATCCATAAAGGGACCTGTCCTCTTATTCCAGGACTGCTAAATTTGCTCAGGAGTCTTTGGTGAGGGACTTTGTCAAAAGCCTTTTGGAAGTCCAAGTAAACATTATCTACCGGATCACCCCTGTCTACATGGTTATTGACACTCTCAAAGAACTCTAAAAGGTTAGTGAGACAGGACTTACCTTTGCGGAAGCCGTGTTGATTCTTTTTCTTTCTTAATGTTCCAGGTATCCCTTTGAAGTAATGAGCTCTGCAAGTTGAGACTCTTCCAATCTTGTAAGGAACCACAGTTGAGGTATCTTTTTAGCATAGTAAGTAAAATCTGATTTCAAAGGAAATACTGTCGCATCACCCCACCATAGCAGGCTCATTGGCCAGAGCCAAAATAAGCATCTTGCATTGGGTCAGGGCCTAGATGTTGATTGGACCAGTATCGGAGAAGGATTCTGCCTATAAAAATGGGTCAGCTTTTATACATTGCCCTGGGGAAATGTTGTCTGTTATGGTAGTGATAGGGAGTAAATAAGGCAGCAATCCTGTATCCACATATTTTAGAGAAAGCCCCACTGAACTCTCTTGGATATACTTATAAAGGAATATCCATAGGATTGTACTGTATGTTACCTACAGTGGGCAGATGCAAAAGAGGTGCTCTTGCACCTTGAATAGTTAGGTAGAAGAGGGAATTACAGCAGGTGGAGCTTCACACCTACAGAATTTCCCTCTTCTTCTACTCAACTATAAAAGGTGCAGGAACCCAGTCCTCTTTTGCATCTGACTGCCCTCAGGTTGGATCCATTGCTGGCTGTCAGTCAGTGGGACAAAAACTGCTGGCAGAATGGATTCTCCCTACAGACCCCCCCCCCCCGAAATCTGGGGGACCCTTCGGGGACCCTCTAGAGCAGATCTGGGGGAGTGCTGGGACCTACAAGGGGGAGGAGAGCAAGTAGAAGTCCCATTGTGTGAGTGGAAGTCCTCTTACGCAATGTTGGATTTACCCCCAATAATTACACCAGTGTGAGCTAGCCAAAAATCATTTTTTAAATTATTATTTGTTGTTTCTGAATAACCACTGACGAAAGCTGGGCAAGTCCCATTGACTTCTATGTGGCATATGCATGAATAACTGGGCATGGGCTTGCATTTTAAAGAAGGCCTTGATTCAGTTATAGTAAACATTCACAGTGAACTAAATTGCACCATGGGCAGAAATGACATTTGTTAATATTGGCCAGCAGCTGGAGACAGAGATAGAGACTGTATAAGGGTGGCTTTGGACATTGTGAACACTATAAGCAGGCAGCAAAAGCAGATGTGATTTGCACATCTTTTTGAGATAACATCATGAATTTTATAAAAACATGAATTTTATTCAAGGAGAGATGCAAGACTGTCACCCATCTCTGGAGCATATGCATCTGAACCCTTCCTCCTTTGGACATTACTCCACTTCCTCATCATATCCAAAGCCACTTTAAAAGATGTAATCTTTATTGCTCTTGCAGCCTTTCTAATCATTATGATTAATATAACTCATCAGCCGAGTAAATACCATTTCCACAAGTCTACACAGGTTGTCCTGCAGGTCGTGGGTGTTTATGAGTGCTAGCTGAGAAACATTATTTCTTCCCATGTGGATCACAGAGGGTGGGAAACATGCACAGACAGCAGAGGGCGTATGAGTGACTTAGAGTGCAATCCTATGCATGTTTAGACAGAAAAAAGTCCTACAGCAGATCTGGCTGGGGAATGCTGGGGGCTGTAGGGCTTTTTTCTGTCTAAACATGCATGGGATTGTACCCTTGTGCTTTCTCTTTTTGCATTTGCTGTGCAATGTATGAACCTGAGCGTCTCTCCTCTTCTTGACCAGTTGAGGGCATTAAAGAGCTTTTTGCTACCTGTGCAAAATACACAGAATAATTCCACTTGATAAAAAAGTGACCTAATACATGTGTAACCCCCCCCCATATTCTATTTTAAAATTGTACAACATTACAACAAGCAACCCAGTGTTTAAGATATCAGAAGATTTAATGTCTCTCTTTCCTTTTTGGTTTGTATCAAAAAGCTCTAACAAAGTGAGTCATGTAGTCCATGGTGAAATATAGGTATAATTGATATAAGTAATATATATATAAAAAGGTTCCAGACAAGTCATTCTTGTTTATTTCTATTTATTTAAAATATGTCTAGAACACATTTAAAAGCAAAAGCCCTCCCAAGGAAGTTTACACAATAAAATCCCATACAAGAATAAAACAACCAAAATGAATAAAAGTAATAATAACTAGCATCCATACATCCCACTTGAACCTAAGACACAACTGCAACTAGAAACCAAGAACAATGCAATGGCTGAGAAGCTCTCGATTTTACACTTACATGCAAAAATGACTACACTCTTTTGAAGACATGGTGAATGAAAATGGTACTTTTCTGGACAGTATAAATATGTGCTTTTGGCACAGCCAATCCAGGAACCCACAAGAAGAGGCACACTTTGTTTTTGTATTTTTTAAACTACATGTTAAAAAAAACTATGTGGAAATGAGTGGATTGGTGCTTCAATTGACAATTTTTGTTTTTTAAAAAGCAACTTTGGTAGGTTTCAGTTTTGAAGCTGCAGTGGGCAAGGGGGCTTGACCATGTCACCATCCATCAGTTTTGTGCTCCAATTTCACAACCTGCTATTCCCCTTGTGCTTCCAGATATGCTTACAAATCTAGAGTCCGGAGGGAGTGGGGAAGAGATGACTGGGTCATAAAATGGCAGCAGGAATAGAGTTAATTAAACCATACAGTCCTGTATTTGAAGAGCTGCCAAAGGACTGGCCTCTGTTTTGAAGGCATCCTCTATCTGGCAGGCTGCCCAGTCCAAATCCAGTTTAAAGATGAAGAACCATCAGAAGGAAGAGCTTGGCCTTGAAGTTGCCCATCAACAGCACCTGTGCAGCACCTCTCCACCTGTCTTCCACACTATGTACTGTATTTTTCTTTAAATTATAATAATGATTTCTAAATTTGCATTGATACATATAAATTAGGCTATGCAAATTTTATGCAAATTTGTGCCCACTTTTTGATGATGTGTTAGCTGCCACCCTAACCAGGAAAAACATTAGCCCTGGTGGGTCCTGGCAAATGCTCTGGGAAGCCAGGTGCTCATGCCATGCCTGAGTATTATTCTTGTATTAAGCCGGTTGGTTTCCAGGCTCTGTTAAAGATATAGTGATGGGCGATGGCTTTCACAGGGGATTAGAGAAAATCGTAGAGGATAAGGCCAACAATAGCCATGAATCATGGTAGATATATATGGCATCCAGTACCAGAGGCAAGATGTCTTGCAACACCAGTTGCTGGGGAACACTGGCAGGATGGTGCTATTGCATTCATGCCCTGCTTGTGGGTTTCTTACAGGCAGCTGGTTGGCCACTGTGGGAGCAGGATGATGGAACAGATAGACCCTTCATCTGGGACCAGGTTACCCTATGCCTTCCTCCCATATTTAGGCACCCATTGACATTGGAAGCCCTGCTCCCTGGTCCTCGCCTGGAGGCTCTGTCAGTGGACACAAGGGGCAGTGCCCTTTCTTCATGCAGTCAAGGCTGTGGGATACCCTCCCAAAGAAGGTCAGCCTGACTCTTTTTCGATATGGAGTGATGACGATTTTATTTCAGTGGGCCTTAAGTTCTTATTTATGTCTTTGAATTGTTTGGCTGCACTGCTTCTGTTTTATCAGTAATTTGTTGTTTTATTTTAAATTGTATTTCTTCTGTAATTTAAATGTTGTAAGCCGCAGACCTAACACAGCAGCCCTAAATAGATTTTCCACATTAGCAGAAGCCTCCATATGACGGTTGCAGTAATTGGTTGTCCAGGCCCCTTTAAAAAAAAATCAGCAAAGGGGGTTGGGGGGGGATACACCATTCCAGTTATACAATTTACAGCATAAAGTGGCTTACAAAAATGAAACATCTCCCTGAATAGTTTATAACTTGTCTTAAAATAACATATAAGAGAGATGGTCTTTCTCCAAAAATCCCTATTATTTCTTAAAAATAAATAACTTCCTGACTTTGTACAGTCACCTAGGCTACAGTCCTTTACTTGCTTACCTGCAAGTATGCCCCATTGAACTCAATGAGACTTATTTCTGAATAGGTGTGTATAGTATTGCACTGCTAATCTTATTCCCTAATAATCTAGTCTTATTTCAAAGGTTAAAGTCTGTCTCTTTCCTTACATAGTTAAATTGGGGATGATATAATCTTGAAGTAAAAGAAGATACCTTGGGAACTAATTCTTCTCTTAAATTTGCCCCATATTCCGAATAATACTAAAAAAAAAAACACCTATGAATACCTTTTGGTAGAAGACTGGGGTAAAAATATTTAGAAATAAATAGATTTCTCTGTGCCAATAGCTACTTCTGTCAAATGGAGGCTTCTGATCATGTGGAGGGTCTGTTTAGGTCTCCTGCATTAAACGGAGACCTAAACAGAAATGTCTTACCCTTTACGTCCACCTCTTCAAAGAAGATTTATCACAATTTCCCCATTATCATTTACCAACATTACATGGTAGCTATTTCCAAGAAAGAAGCATTATTTTCTGACATCCGTACAACTACTGCAGGGCATAATGCCACAACTTTAACATGAGGACATAATTTTTTTAAACGTCTCAGTGCAATATGTGAAAAAGGCATAATTTTCATTCATGCAACTCTGCTCCCACTTAAGGACTTTCAGTAGCATTGAAAGCATTTTGTGTTTAATTTAATGTGACCTTTTAAAAAAAGAGTTTGTGACTTATAACATAAAAACGGTTTCATTGCTAAGTAGACTTGGAAGAGGAGCACTGAATTTTCTGCTTGTCCATTTTCATGCCTAAATGTTTGCACTTTTGTGTCAATTAATTTGCAGTAACTGTCATAGGGTTGAAGTCTATTTCTCTGAATTACATGGAGAATGTAGCTCTAGGGGATTGTGGTGTATCAAGAACTATCAGAAGCCTTTGCTTGAATTCCAAGGAAGACTTTCCATCAAACAGTATAAAATTTCTGTTAGATACTGTGTTGCCCCAGGAAGTTATTGCAGCCTTCCCCAACCTGGTGTCTAGTGAAGATGATGGGAGTTGTAATCCAACACTCTGGGAAGGTGCCAGGTTGGGGAAAGCAAACTAGCTACAAGACCTTATTTTTGGTAAAAAAGTCTGTGCTGTAATTCGCACATGGGCCACTTATGCACACAGGCTGCCATGTTTGTTTAAATGGAGGCAGCAGACCTGTTATAAACATCATTCTGTTATATACACGTACATATATTTTGAAGGAAAACCTATTAATCTTCTTGCAAGTAGGAAGGTTTTCCTTAGGATAGCAATTTTCAGTTTTGTTCCATTCATGGAATATATTTATTGTATTTACATGACATATATCCTACACCTTCAACGTAAATGTATGCTCCCAGTATTGTGGCCAGATACAAAAGAGGACAGGGCTCCTGCCCCTTTAATTAGTGGTTAAGATGCTGAACTGCAGACTGGAAGGTCGGCAGGTCAGCAGTTCGAGACCGGAGTGCTGCGTGACGGAGTGAGCTCCCGTCTTCAGTCCCAGCTTCTGCCAACCTAGCAGTTCGAAAGCAAGAAATTGCAAGTAGATAAATAGGTACCGCCTCGGCGGGAAAGGTAACAGCGTTCCGTGCACCTCGGTGTTCAGTCATGCCGGCCACATGACCACGGAAGCATCTTTGGACAGCGCTGGCTCTTCGGCTTAGAAACGGGGATGAGCACCGCACCCTAGAGTCGGACACGACTGGTTGGGGACACCTTTACCTTTACTTAGAAGAGGGACCCCCAAAAAGAATGCATTTGACAGCATGCATGCATTTGAAAAAGGTGTACTTTTGAAAAATGCACACACACACTTTCATTAATGGAAGAAGAATGTATATGTTTCAAAGATGCACACAATTGATGCATACATTTAGAAAAATATGCATAAAAATGCACACACATTTTCGTACAATACACACACCCCAGCTCGCAATCTATATGGATACAAGATGGAATGATCTTCAAGGTGGAATCTGGAGAACTTCAATGAGCTCGGGTTTTTCTGATTTGTACATTCCAAGGTAGGATGGCCTCTGATGGACTGGGATTACTGCTTCTGCAGGAAAGCAGCAGCAAAAACTGTTTACAGCTGTAATGCTAAACGCACTTTCTTGGGAGTAAGTCCCATTGTACTCCGTGGGGTTTACTTCTAAGTAGACATGTATAGGATTCCACTATAAAGTAAGCAAGAGAAAGGGAAATATTAAAAGGAGAAGCCTCTGATTATTCTACTGCCTCTGGCTATTAAAGATCTAAGTCCCACCACCACCACCACCACACACACACACACACACACACACACAGAGTCATCTGAAAGGGTGGAAGATTTCTGCTGCCACAGGAATACAACATCAACAATTACTGAAAGAAAAAATGAAAGAAAAGAAAGTTTTGAAAGGAGAAGCCTTGGACTGCGCTACTGTATCTGACTGCTTGAAATGTAAACCCCCACCTGAGAAAGTAATTTAATTTCTCCAGCCCACCCTTGAATGTGCAGAAAGTGCCTCCCCAGCTTTATAGCCCAAGAATGGAGTTAAGAAGGTGGGGAGGCAACGTTCTGACTAGTCTATTATTGATACAGGTATAAATAATCTTGTGCAATATATATAAAGGCAGCTACCATAAGCCTCACACACACATACACACAACTGAATGGTGGGAAATTCAGGACAGACAAAAGGAAGAACTTCTTCACACAGTGCATAGTTAAACTATGGAATTTGCTGCTACCAAATGTAACTATGACCACCAACTTGGACAGCTTTAAAAGAGAATTAGACAAATTCATAAGCTATCCATGGCTGCTAGCCATGATGGCTATCTGAGACCTCCAGGTAAGCCTCTGAATGTCAGTTTTGATACAAGAGTGGGAGAGGGCTGTTACACACATGACCTGCTTGTGGGCTTCCCAAGAGGCACCTGGTTGACTGCTGTGGGAACTTACAGGCCGGTGCTCAGCTAAAAAGCCTTTGGTTTAATCTGGCAGGGCTCTTCGTATGTTCTTAATGGGGGCCATTGACAACCTGCCAAGCTATCCCATCTCCACATTGCCCAACCCATGCTCCACTTCTTGGTACTCTGGAGTGTGATGTTAAAATGGGATGAAACAAAGTGACTGGCTTTTTCACAGAAAAAAGAATGGCATTTTTCCTCATTCTTTATGAACCAATAGCCCAAACAGTCTGTTCTTGAACATTTTAAGACGTACACATAGGTAAATATAGGAAGCTGCTTTATGAATAGTCAGACCATTGGCCCATCTAGACCAGTATTGTTAATTCTGACCAGCACTGGTTCTCCAGGGTTTCAGGCAGGAATCTTTCCAGCCCTACCTGAAGATAGCTGGAATTGAACTGGGGACCTTCTGCATGCAAAGCAGAGGCTCTGCCACTGAGCTACAGGGCATCTCTGCACCAGCCTACAATCCTGCATTTAAAACGGGGCTTTCTGCTTCCATTTTAAATGCAAGATCACGACGACTCCCTTTTTTACGTGCTTCCTTTCCCCCCTCCCCCTTCCCCCTCCTTCTCCCCGTATCTGAGTCTTCCATTCTCTTTCATTGATCTCACTCCTCTTCTTGCCGCTTGTCCTCTTTTCACGGAGGGAACTGAAGTGGAACATAATGGGGTAATTTGATAGCTTGTGATCTGCGATCTATTTAAAAATGGAACAAAGGGCATTTAGTGCAGTAGATGCCCTGGAGGATCACAGCGTCATGTAAAGAGCCTGCAAACGTCCGTGAAAGAGCAATCTCAATCGCAGGATAAAGGCTCCATGTGAAGAAAGCCACAGCCCCTCACAGCTATGAGTGAAGTACTCTGGGTTAAAGTGAAGTGATTTACTTTAAGGATGAATTTAGTACAGTTCCCCCTCCCCCATTTCAAATAAATGTGTTCCAATTATAATTTGTTTGTTTTTTACTCCCCCCTCCCTTTTGTCTATTGTTTAGTTTTTGAAAGCTAGTAATAAGAGATAATAAAAGCAGTTTAAATCACGGCATAGCCTCCAAATGACTAAGGACTTTCTCCCTGGTCTTTTCCTTTCCTTTTTACATCAGTACACGTTATATTTGTTTTGTAAGCTATAGGGTGTTTTATCTTTGGCTGGAATGAAAGTGGATGTAGGTTTGATAGATCTACAGCAGTTCTCTTTCTCTGGGTTGGCAGGTGGGCGTTGGATTGTGTGTGTCATTCGTAGGAGGTGAACGTCAAAGGAAGTGGGCTTGACTTTTAGAGGAGTTTTGTAATCTGGGTAGTTAATGTTTAGTTCCCTGAAAAAGAAAGAGGAAAGGACAACTACAGAAGGCCTGTTTTTAGCTTGCCCCATGCAATGAAAATGGCATGGTTTCAGCATGCACTTAATCAAGCTTCATTGTATTTTTGTTTGTAATTTACCTGCAGCTAAGAGCTGCTATGTATCTCCTCAAACAATCATCCAGAATTTGGAGGGAGGGCTGGATTCTGTTGTAAACTGATTCTAACAATACCTCTCTCAAAATATGTGTGTTATATATACTCATTCATATTCAGTATAAAAGAATGGCATGGGATTTCTGTGTGTACATGCACATCCATATATATACCATGGGATCCTTTTATACTGAATGTTAAATGTTTTATATTGAACATCAGACTTAAAATTAGGTAAAGCTGTTTCTCTTGCTGAGGAACACATTAGTGGGAAATATTTTGCCGATAAAATAATGAGGGCTTTTCTTTTTTTTCTAGAAAAAAGGGTGATTTACAAGTAAATATCAGCAGTGCTTACTGTTATAGTACTTTTTATGCTATACTTTATGCTTTGCTTGACATTAATAGATAGTAGATATAACCTCTTCTGTTGTTAGAAATACTTACTGTAAACTACTATAATACCTAAGATGGGCTTGTACTTGACTTTCGTTGTGAAAGCCTGGAGCAGAATAATAAGAGGGTATTTGAAAGCTTCCCCTTCATGGCTCACTGCCTTGTTGTGGCAAAGGGGCTTGCGTAACTCAGTGAAACCATAAGCTATGCCGTGTAGGGCCACCCAAGACGGACAGGTCATGGCAGAGGATTCTGACAAAATGTGGTCCACTGGAGAAGGAAATGGCAACCCACTCCAGGATTCTGGCCAAGAAAACCCCATGGAACGTATCACAACGCTAAAAGATACGACGCCAGAAGATGAGCCCCTCAGGTCGGAAGGTGTCCAATATACTACTGGGAAAGAGCAGAGGGTATTTCCAAGTAGCGCCAGAAAGAGTGTAGTGGCTGAGCCAAAGCCGAAAGGACACTCAGCTGTGGATGTGTCTGGTGGTGAAAAGAAAATCTGATGCTGTAAAGAACAATATTGTTTAGGAACCTGGAATGTAAGATCAATGAACCCAGGTAAGCTGGAGGTGGTCAAACATGAGATGGCAAGACTGAACATCGACATCTTGGGAATCAGCGAACTAAAATGGACAAGCATGGGTGAATTTAATTCAGGTGACCATCATATCTACTACTGTGGGCAAGAATCCCTGAGAAGAAATGGAGTAGCACTCATAGTCAACAAAAGGGTGGGAAAAGCAGTACTGGGTACAATCTTAAAAATGATAGAATGATCTCAGTATGAATCCAAGGAAAATCATTCAACATCACAGCAATTCAAGTCTATGCCCCAACCACTGATGCTGAAGAAGCTGAGGTTGATCGGTTCTATGAAGACCTACAACACCTTCTAGAACTAACACCAAAAAAAAGATGTCCTCTTCATCATAGGGGATTGGAATGCTAAAGTAGGAAGTCAAGAAATCACCGGGATAACAGGCAGGCATGGCCTTGGTGTACAAAATGAAGCAGGACAAAGGCTAATAGAGTTTTGCCAAGAGAACACGCTGTTCATAGCAAACACTCTTTTCCAACAGCACAAGAGGCGACTCTACACATGGACATCACCAGATGGTCAATATCGAAATCAGATTGATTATGTACTTTGCAGCCAAAGATGGAGAAGCTCCATACAGTCAGTCAAAACAAGACCTGGAGCTGACTGTGGCTCAGATCATGAGCTGCTTCTTGCAAAATTTCGGCTTAAATTGAAGAACGTCGGGAAAACCACTAAACCATTCAGGTATGACCTAAATCATATCCCTGATGAATATACAGTGGAGGTGAGGAATAGGTTTCAGGGATTAGACCTGATAGACAGAGTGCCTGAGGAACTATGGACAGAGGTCCGTAACATTGTTCAGGAGGCAGCAACTCAATCCATCCCAAAGAAAAAGAAATGCAAGAAAGCAAAGTGGCTGTCTGATGAGGCTTTACAAGTAGCTGAGGAAAGAAGGGAAGCAAAAAGCAAGGGAGAAAGGGGAAGATATATCCAACTGAATGCAGAGTTCCAGAGAATAGCAAGGAGAGACAAGAAGGCCTTCTTAAATGAACAATGCAGAGAAATCGAGGAAAACAACAGAATGGGAAAGAATAGAGATCTCTTCAAGAAAATCGGAGATCTCAAGGGAACGTTTTGTGCAAAGACAGGCATGATAAAGGACAAAGAAGGCAGGGACCTAACAGAAGCAGATGAGATTAAGAAGAGGTGGAAAGAATACACAGAAGAACTATACAGGAAAGATCTGAATGTCCCTGATAGCCATGATAGTGTGGTCACTGAACTTGAGCCGGACATCCTAGAGGGTGAAGTCAAGTGGGCCTTTGGAAGCATTACTAACAACAAAGCTAGCAGAGATGACAGTCTTCCAGCTGAGCTATTTAAAATCCTAAAAGATGATGCCGTTAAAGTGCTGCACTCAATATGCCAACAAATTTGGAACACTCAACAGTGGCCACAAGACTGGAAAAGGTCAGTTTACATTCCAATTCCAAAGAAGGGCAACGCCAAAAAGTGTTCAAACTACCGTACAATTGCGCTCATTTCACATGTCAGCAAGGTTATGCTCAAAACCCTACAAGCTAGGCTTCAGCAGTATGCGAACCGAGAACTACCGGAAGTACAAGCTGGGTTTCGAAGAGGCAGAGGAACTAGAGATCAAATCACCAACTTTCGCTGGATCATGGAGAAAGCAAGAGAATTCCAGAAAAATGTCTATTTCTGCTTCATTGACTATGCTAAAGCCTTTGATTGTGTGGATCACAACAAACTCTGGCAAATTCTGAAAGAGATGGGGGTACCAGACCATCTTACCTGTCTCCTGAGAAACCTGTACGAGGGTCAAGAAGCAACAGTAAGAACCGGACATGGAACAACCGATTGGTTCAAAATTGGGAAAGGAGTACGACAAGGCTGCATACTGTCACCCTGCTTATTTAACTTATATGCAGAGTACATCATGAGAAACACCGGGTTGAATGAATCACAGGTCGGAATTAAGATTGCCAGGAGAATTATCAACAACCTCAGATACGCAGACGATACCACCCTAATGGCAGAAAGCGAAGAGGATCTCAAGAGCCTCTTGTTGAAGGTGGAAGAGGAGAGTGCAAAAGCTGGTTTGAAACTCAACATTAAAAAAACGAAGATCATGGCATCTGGCCCCATTACTTCCTGGCATATGGAAGGGGAAGAAATGGAAGCAGTGACAGATTTTATTTTCTTGGGCTCCAAGATCACCGCAGACGGTGACTGTAGCCATGAAATTAAAAGACGCTTGCTCCTTGGGAGGAAAGCTATGGCAAACCTAGACAGCATAGTAAGAAGCAGAGGCATCACCTTGCCGACAAAGGTCCATATAATCAAAGCTATGGTTTTCCCAGTAGTAATGTATGGCTGTGAGAGCTGGGCTATAAGGAAGGCTGAGCGCTGAAGAATTGATGCTTTCGAACTGTGGTACTGGAGAAGACTCTTACGAGTCCCCTGGACTGTAAGGAGGTCAAATCAGTCCATCCTAAAGGAAATCAACCCTGAGTGCTCATTGGAAGGACAGATACTGAAGCTGAAGCTCAAATATTTTGGCCACCTAATGCGAAGAGAAAACTCTCTGGAAAAGACCCTGATGCTGGGAAAGACTGAAGGCAAAAGGAGAAGGGGACGGCAGAGGATGAGATGGCTAGATAGCATCACTGATGCAATGAATATGAACTTGAGCACGCTCCGGGTGAGAGCGGAGGACAGGAAGGCCTGGCGTGCTATGGTCCATGGGGTCACGAAGAGTCGGACACGACTGAACGGCTGAACAACAAATTTGAAAGCTTAGTAATATGATTTTTAAGGGTTAGGCAAACAGTCTGTGAGTGCAGTCCATGAAGCACTGTGCCTATGTAGCTTCTGTTCATTCCAATGGGATTTATCTAGGAATGTAGTTTGGTGGATTGCACCAAGCACTCTTTTCAGATTGATTGATTGATTGATTGACATTCCACCAAAAAATGGCACTCGAAGTGATCCTTTTTTTCCTTTTTTTTTTGCTAGCTCTTGATGGTATATTCTATTTGGTTGCTTGATACTTGGGCCAGCCCTGCATTTAAAAACTCTCACAGAAGAATTCATCATTTTAACCATGACCCCATCTACATGGCACCACTTTCACCCTTCACTCCATCGCAACTGCACAGCATTTCAGCTCCGAATTAGCTTCTGCTGCGATACACTCGTGATTTACTGTGGGCTTCCCTAACAGACTCTACCGTGCCCTTTTTTTGCCATTATATTTTAATGCACAGCTGTGCAGGCCCGTGAGCATGGGGGTGCAACACTTCAGTGGCTGTTTTGTATTTTAGGGGTTCTGTTGTGTCTGTCTGTCTCTTGTTAGGTAAAACGTGGGTGATCTGTGCTCCTTCATTTCCACGCCAACTGTTTGGCAGTTCCCCAGCCTGAGCCTCTCACGATGGTTCACGCTTATTCCAAGGCGTGAGAGGTACGTGCCTACCCACCGCTCCAAAATGGTGGCCAGAGCGAAGTTGGCCCTCCCCCAAGACCCCCCGGCCCTTGGGCACTGAGTCCAAAAGCAACCATTGCGAAGATACAAAGCTGCAAAAATGTGTGAAAGTGTGATTAAATAAATGAAAATGCCTCTCTGTACTTCTGTAACTGCACAGCTGGGATGGGGGGAGTAAAGGGGCATCACAGAGTGACGCAAGAACTACGCACGCCTACAACACACCCTCCACAAAATGCAAAGTAGGTCTGGGGAGGGGACAGACGGCTCGCAACCATGGGAAACCCGCAACAAACCAAAAACATCGCAGCAAAAATCTCCTTGGAAATCTGCATTTTCCGGGAGAAAACCATGGATGGCTGCGAAGTGGTGACTGAATCATATGTCCCAAAGGACCTCAACTTGCAGCTGCCCTGGAGTAAAAGATGGGGCCCATATGAAAGTTAGACTTTGGGAGCTGCTTCACACAACCGCTGTGCTCACTTTCCCCCCTTTTTCAGCCTGTGGCAGCTCCCTGCTCATGCAAAGTGGCCCAGTGCCCTACCTGCCAAAAGCTGCCTGTTGCACACGACGTCACTTCTGCTTCTGGTAAATGTGTCAGAGGTCCGTTCACATGTGATAGTGGACTCACGTGAACACTTTCTGGAAGGTGTGCGACAGCTGCATTTGCGGCTGAGTTGTGCTTGCATGGAGTTGGTGTGAACTATTGGCTCCATGTGAACAGGATGAAATCCAGGCACTGAGTTTTCCACAGTACTGGCAGCTCTAAAGAGTGCTACCATCATCAATCTGTGTGGCCTAATATACACCGTTCACATGGATGTGCTGCTGTTTCATCCATGCAAGGAAGCAAGCCCAGGACAGGACCAGTGTCATCAGCACCCAACATCCTCAGGTAGCTGCCAGGGCCCAAACATCACCAGCATTGTTGCTTTGGCCTTCCTGCTTACCCTCGCTCCATCTAGGGTGGCCACTTATGCAATGTCAACCAAAGAGGAAACGCATCACCACAAAAGCGGGCAGAAAGTGCATAACATGTCATATGCAAATATATTTCCATCTATGTATCTATATCTATATATGTACAAATTTAGAAATAATAACAATAATTTAAACAGATACAATACATCTCCCCGTAGTGGAGAAGACTGACCAGTACTTTAGAATGCCATTGTAGAATCCCTACATTGATGCTGCACAGGGGAAAATGAACATGCAGGTGGCTTCTCAAATGCAGCCTCTGCCACCAGGAAGCTTATGGCTAGGAGAGGGCTTGCATTAGGGGGCCACCAACAAGGGGGCCATGGTTGGGAGAGCTGCTGACAGAGCGGCCCAC
Source organism: Heloderma suspectum (assembly GCF_057233095.1). NCBI lineage: Eukaryota > Metazoa > Chordata > Lepidosauria > Squamata > Helodermatidae > Heloderma > Heloderma suspectum. The sequence goes on from NC_139458.1 coordinate 200,630,586, forward strand.
TGGTGGGCACCTTCCTGCCCCCCTACAAGCTAGAACAGGTCCTGCTGAAGGGGATTATGTGAGGCCACCATCATCCATGGACAGACTCTCAGACCACCTCATCTTGACAAGCAGGAATTCATTGCAGGCTGTAGAAAGGAGTGGCCACTGCAAATTTAGTGGTTACATAATTCAGCCCACAGACCTACCAGTTCAGCAGGAAACAAAGGAAGCCACTTTTCCTAACTCAGACCATTGGTCCACTGAGCTGAGTTTTGTCTGCACTGATTGGCAGCAGTTCTCCAGGGGTTCAGTCTTTCCCAGCCCTACCTGAAGATTGAACCTGGGACCTTTTGCATGCAAAGCATCTGTTCTTATCCCTAAGCTTCATTCTTTCCTTAGCTGCTGATACCTCAGGTTTTTCAAAGCTCTTCTCACTCTGAAAGGTCTCCAGTTAAGCCCCAGCCATGCTGATATGTAGCAGTTTCCAAAGATGAGTTGCCATGACTGAAAAATTAATTCTTTTTGAACTGGAATTTGGTCAAAAGACCAATTAAAGCTCTTGGCTTATTAGCAAGCCACTATGTGCACTGGTGAGGGCAAATTAACTCTCTGCTAGGCGGATATTTGGGATTGTTCATAATGGCAAAAACAGAATCCTTCAGTATACATTACAGGTCTTCTATACCCCCCCCCCCCCATATTCAGGAATGTCTTTCTGGAATGCAGCTATCTAAAACTATGGCTACAGGAGTACTGATTAGGAACATAGGAAGATGCCTCATACTAAGTCAGACCATGGGTCCATGTAGCCCAGTCTTGTTGACACTGTCAGCGGCTTTCCAGGGTTTCAGACAGATTATTTCCTAGCACTAGCTGGAGATGAGAGGGATTGAACACGGGTCCTTGTCCTTCTGCATGCAAAGCAGATGCTCTATCACAGAGCTACAGCTCCTCCTTGAAATTATGACCTCTCCAAAGGAGAGCATATAAGCTCATAAGAGCCCTGCTGGATCAGACCAAAGGCCTATCCAGTCTAGGATTCTGTTTGCACAGTGGCCAATCAGATGCCTGTGCGAAGCCCACAAGCAGGACATGAGTGCAATAGCACCTTCCTGCTCACGTTTCCCAGCAACTGGTATTCAGAGGCATACTGCCTCTGATACTGGAAGTAATATATAGCCTTCATGACTAGTAGCCATTGATAGCCATATCCTTCACGAATTTGTCTAATCCCGTTTTAAAGCCATCCAAGTAGGTGGTCATCACTACATCTTGTGGTAGCAAATTTCATCGTTTAGCTATGTGCTGTGTGAAGAAGTACTTCCTTTTATTTGTCCTGACTCTCTAACCACTTAGCTTCACTGGATGACCCTGGGTTCTAGTATGAGAGAGGGAGAAAAATGTCTCCCTGTCTACTTTCTTTACACTGTACATAATTGTATGCACTTCTGCCATGTCTCCCCTTATTTGCCTTTATTCTAAGCTGAAAAAAAAGTCCCAAATGTTGCTAGTTTTCCTCACAGAGGGCTGCTCCAGCCCCTTGATCATTTTGATTGCCCTTTTCTGTACCTTTTCTAGCTATACAATATCCTTTTTAAGTGTGGTGACCAGAACTGTACACAGTATTCCAAGTGTGGTTGCACCATAGATTTGTATAAGGGCAGTATAATATTGGCAGTTTTATTTCCAATTCCTTTTCTAATTCTGTCTAACATGGAATTTCCCTTTTTCACAGTAGCTGCACACTGGGTCAACATTTTCATCGAGCTATCTACCACAAACCCAAGATCTCTTTTTTGGTCAGTCACCATCAGCTTGGATTCCATCAGCGTATATATGGATTCCCCCCCTCCCCAACATACATCACTTTAACTTGCTTAGATTGAGCCACATTTGCTATTTTAATGCCCATTACTCCAGTTTGGAAAGATCCTTTTGGAGTTCTTCATTATCCCTTTTTTGTTTTGCCACTCTAATTAATTTGGTGTCATCATCAAATTTAGTCCCTTTACCCCTAACTCCATATCATTTATGAAAAAGTTTAAAAGTACAAGTCCCAATACAGATCCTGAGGGTGGGGTGGGGGGCATTGCGTGAACTGTCCATTTATTCCTACTCTCCATTTCCTATTCTTTAACCACTTAGCGATCCATAAAGGAACCTCTCCTGTTATCCAATGACTGCTAAGTTGCTCAAGCGTCTTTAGTGAAGGGCTCTGCCAAAAGCCTTTTGAAGTCCAAGTAAACAATGTCTACCAGATCACCCCTGTCCACATGTTTACTGACACTCTCAAAGAACTTTAAAAGGTTAGTGACCATGGACATACCCTTTGCAGAAACCATGTTGATTTTTCTTCAGCAGAACAGCTGCAGCCAATCATGCTCTATAATAATAAAAAAGGATGTCTGTCTATCCATGCCATAGCTCCTAGACCATGAACCCCAGATGCCTGAAACTTGGCGTGCACACTAAGGGGACACTGGGTGAGTGATTTGGTTCTAAAATGCTTTAATTAATTTCAATTAATTTAAATATGTCTGTGTGTTTGAAGCTTGCAACACCATCTTCAGTCACTATGTGGCAGACGTCCCTAACCAGTTGCTTTGCAGTTGAATGAGTTGATACAGTTTGAAGCCAGGGGGGAGTAGTCCAGTAGATGGAGTTATATCCCCCACTCAGGGGAATGGAGTGGACAGACCCGTCCCTCAAGGGGCTATAGGAGTACACCATAGCAGGGGCTGTGCCTAGGGGTGCCATGGCTTCATTCAGATGTGGGAGCACAATATGTTCAATTCTGACAGTTGTGTAACTTTGCCTGAAGGCTTTGCTGTATCAAATGAAGGGCTATTCCAATCTGTGCAGAGCCAGGTCCATTCGCTAGTTAGTCAAAATAACTCTTTCACCAATGCTTGGCAGGGGAAGGGCTATAGTTCAGTGGTGGAGCACATGCTTTGCATGGGGAACATCCCAAGTTTAATCCCCAGTATCTCTAGGTAGGGCTGGGAAAGACCCCTGTCTGAAACTGTGGGCAGCCACTGCTCATCAGTGCAGACAGTGCTGAGCTTCTATATGCACCAGTGGTCTGACTTGCTATAATGTAATCTAAGGTAGTGGGCAGGGCAGGGCAGGGCAGGCCATCTGAAGCATCTCAGTTGGTACCTGAACAACAACTAACTGGAATCAGTAGTTTTATAGGGCCAGGTGGAACCCTACTAGCTCCTTGTATCTCCTGATTCTTGCAAAGCTGGTAGTTGCAATACCATAATTTGCAGGGCTGGCATCAAGGGTAGACATGGTTGGGCACCTGCTGAGGGCCCACACCCCTGCAGGGGCCCACTGTCAACCCTGCCCCCTAGAGTTGCTCCTCCCCTTCACCATTGCAAACTGCTTCTTCACCTCCCTCTTGTTCTGGCTGAGACAACAATAGGGGTGAGAAGGAAGAGCAGTAGATGCTACTGGCTACTTGCTCACAGGATCTCTGCTTATCAAGCAAGCAAGGGATGAGAAAGAGTAGGAGGAATAATAGCAGCTGATGACAATGGTGGTGAGAAGGTAGACTCACTGAGGGAGGAGTGCCCACTGAGGGCTCAAGCGTCTTTAGTCTTCAGCCAAGCGTCTTTAGCCAAGGGCTCTGAAAAACCTGGAGCTGGCACTGTGTCCAAGTCCAAGGGCAGTTGATGAACTGGTGTAGAGAGAAGGTCAGCAGCTCATTCCTATAGCAATCTGCTATAGTTTTGCTGGATCCTGTGGCTGGAGTCCCTGATATCATGGTTTTGGTGCTTTATAATGTCTTCCACTTCCTATTGTAAATATAGAGGTTACAGAGCAGCACTACTGTAACAGAGGTCAGGATCTTGAATCCACTTTAATTATAAGAGGGTGAATTCCTCATTCAGCACAAGCATTGCATAGCCTTGGGATGCCAGGCAGCTATGACAGATTGTCAGTGACTTGGTGTGAAAGCCTCCAGGGCAGCTCCAGATCTGTCAGAAACAATTCCCTGGGAACTTGTTTATTGCATCCCAAAATAATATGCAGATCTATCACAGATTCATATCTGCTTCCAATAGGAGAGGAAGGCACAAAAAAGGCAAGGGTTTCTTAATTAGCAATTTGGGCAGTATCAACTATCAGTTCATGTTGAACTGCAAACAAGTCCTTTGAGGACAATGGCTGAAAACTGTTTAAAGGAGTATTCTAATGAATCCAGTAACCTGATCTGTGGCATAGTGGAGCCAGGGCTTGCAGGGATGCGGTGCATTTTCATTAGCAGGAACACTCACATCATCTGCCACTCCCTTCAGTATTCCTTGTTCCCTCTGAGCTTAGCTGCAATCCTCACGGTAGCTGGGGAGAAATGAATTTTCCCAGCAACTGTATATTGTTCCTTGTTGTAATGTAAAGTATTTGGGGGTGGCTTGGTCTCCCATGGGCACTGGGCAATTAAGACCCAATAGTTTTACAAAAGACCTGCTCCTAGCAGATGAAACCCCCCAGAATTGGTTTGTTGATATGGATCAACACAGCTGCCTGCCATTTTGGACTCTCCTTGGGGGCGTTGTGATGTGGGCTGTCATGATCAGCATTTCAAAATGGACCACTACACCACTGCTGTTGTTGACTCTAAATTCTGTAATCTATCATTGTTCATGGTTGGAATGGGGCACTTAAAAGCTTGCCTTAGCAGAGAGGGAGTCAAGATGCACTCAAGACATTTCACTCGGTTTTTAGCATGGTGCTTCTGGATGAGACTCTTGAGTGTGCAATCTCGCTGCCTCATTTGCAGAATTTAATGGTGTATCCATATGATGTTGTCTTCCATTTGTAACCCTCCCATACTTTCCTTCTGCTTCTTCCATCTTTTTTTCTTACTGCACGAAATCCATGAAGGGGGGAAAAAAGACAGAATTGCTGCCCCATCCCTTCTGATTGGTAGCGTTAGGAGCACTCCATCAGTGCCCCATCTATATGAGCCATTTGCCCTGGTGCCACTTGGAAGGGAAGATCTTTGCAACAGATGACGTACTCCCCTCTTCGCAGCCCAATCGTGGTTTTCACGGAGAAATCCGGGTTTTCTCAGAGTCCATTTGCTGCAAAGTTTTCACTTGCTTCGGGTTCGCTGCGCGGGGCTGAGCTGTCTGTCCCTTCCTCGGATTGAAATCATAGCGTAGTTAGTGGTGCCCCTCCTCCTTTGCAGCTCCGCAGTTACAGAGGCATGAAGAAGCGGGGTGGTGGAAGCTGTGCTGATTGGTGGAAGGGAAAGTAGCCTGGGGCAGGGGCGGGGGGAGAACAGAGAGGTAAAGATGTTCACCGGGACGTAACTCATTGCCTTCAGTTCCACGTCGCTGCCTCTCTCACTTTAAGTATCACGCTTGAGAGTGAAGACGTTCAGCTACACAGCTGAGAACGCTGGATGCCTATGGATTCGCATCTGCGAATTTGAGAAAGGGTGGGTGCCAGGGCGGATGAGTTCCATAAACATGCACTCAGAAGCACTTTGTTGAGCCTGTGTTTGTGCAGGGGAGGGGGAAGCCTGTGATTGGGCAGTTACGAGACTATGTGCTACTCGCTCTCTCCTCCTCCCCAGCTCCGCACTCTCTGCTCTCAGCGTGGGCTCAGTCTCCAGAGGCAGTGGCTGCCTGCCTGCCTGCCCACCTCAGAAATATGTATGCAGGGTTTGTTATGAACGTCTACTCACAAGCAAGTCCTACGTGCTACCCGCGCACCCTCCTCCCAGGCTCTGCGCTCTCTGCTCTTCCCAGCTTGGGAAGCCCGTTTTAACCCTCCCATCTACCGCCCCAGTTGTTAATTCGCAGCACTAATACTGCGCAGCTCCGACGGAACAAACAGTGAAATCAGCGCCACGTAGATGCAGCCCAGGAAGCACCCACAGGCACAGGCAAAGTGAAAACACCTTGTCATGGCCATTCATCTATGTAGAAAGGTTTGCACCCAAGCAGAGCTGGAGAACCTCAGGCCCAGTGGCCAAATCTGCTTCTCCTGGGGTCCCAATCCAACTCTCTGGGGTTCCCCAGATGGCCACATCCCCTAGCCCTACCTCCTTTCCCCCAACAACCAATCATTGGGTGGTTTCCCAGCTTTTTTGCAGTTTTCCCCCCATTCTAAAAGAATGAAACGCCTCCCCTAAGGCTTAGTTTCTGGCAGTAAGAACTTTAAGCTACAATAGGCTGGTATATTTTGTATTCTTGGCCCCACCCACCATTGGAATGCAGCCCTGAGGGCTTCCCCAAAACTGAATTTGGCCCTCAGGCTGAAAGTGTTTCCTCGCACCTGCACTAAAGGGCTCCAATTAATATATCACAGGCATGACTCCGGAATCAAATAATTCTTGCTTCCGGAGAGGGAAATAAAAGTAGCAATGTCTGTTGGATGGTTGTCACTGGGCAATTGGTCCCGAGGGTATCCAATATGAATTTCCTCCACCTTGGGCAAACCACAGCAGAGATTAAATCCATTCCTGTGTGGCATAAGAACACTCCTTACTCTATAAAAGGTTTGCTCATTTCTAATATAGTTCTGGACAGAGAGTATGTTACATCCTCTGGGGCTAAGGATGTCATGACTGCACGCTCCCCCACATAAAAACATCTTGTACATTGAAAACCAGGGCATGAGGGTGAAGCAACCATTTCCACCTGGCTGCGTCAGAAGGAGAGGATAAACAGCAAAGATCTCTCTATCAGGTCAGCTGGAACCACTTGCCATTTGGCTCCTCCTGTCCCAGAACCAGGCCGCAAGACATTTTTCTGCCTGAGGTGAAGGACAAGATGGCACTCCATGCCCCCTGCCTCCATTCCATCTATAGCAGCTGACTGGACTGGAAGTTGAATCTTACGCTGGTGATAGGAAAGCATCCTCCACCTCGCTGGAGGGACAGCAGGCTAGCCTAGGGGGTGCCAGGCAGGCTGTGGGGAGCACACAGCTCTGTCCCCCATCACAGGGCCATAGCAAGGAGGCTGCCACTACTGACCTCTCCATACCACCCATCATCTGCCGCTTGAGGCAACTGCCTCACACTGCCAAAGGGTAGGACTAAAACTGTCTCTGTAATGGCCATTCCATCTGCCACTATATGATCAAATTATGTGACTCCATTTAGCTTTGAGAATTGGTACCTGAATTGGCTTGCTTTCCTCTTTCTTCCCAATTACTTTTGCCTTTTGTATCATGTCTATCAGATTATAAGCCATGCCACCAGGGAACGTCTTGTTTTTTTAAATCGCTGTAGGGCACTTTAACATGTTATAGAAATGATAACTTATAATAATAATAAAGGCCAGTTTTCAGCCCCTCTCCCTGACTCATTCACTTTCCACAGGCAGAGAGGTGCATTGTTGTTATTTTTAATTGTGGGAAGCTATCAATCGTGCAATGTTTGACTGAATTCTGTATCTCCATTCTGAAGTAAGGGAATCCCAGGATGGCTGTACACACTGTATTAATTGCCTAATGTACAACTATCCTTGTTGTTTTCATTTATTTGAAACTAAGTGTGTGTGTGTGTGGGGGGAGTTTAAACCTTTCCCCGCACCTACTTGCTTCCCCAAATTCACCCCTCCCTTATGCGCAAGGGTTGAAAACAGCCTCGAATGGCACCATTTTGTGTGAATGACCCAGCTTATATGATCACCATTGCCCACAGTGGCTTGTTTAAGCCATAGTGAGCCATGCGATGTACCAGGCAGTTTTTGAACATTCAAGCCTCAGCCGTAATTTTGTCATGCTGTTTGATTGTGCAAGCCAGCCCTGCGTGTGCTTCTTCAACTTGTAGGTTGGTCCTTAGATAATTATTATAGCAGGGTGTCTTTGCCGATCATCCTTTCAAAGGAGCTTTGATGAAATGAAATCTAGAATCTGCAAAAATATTCAGAGAATCCAGGAAGTATGTTTGATTTTTATCATCTGTATCATTTCTTCCCTTCCCGCTCCCCCAAGCTTTTAAGGAAGCATCTGACAGACAAATCTAAATCTACATTGCCTGCTGGTGGGATTCACCTTGTTTGTGAAAAATATTTGTCTTCCTTCAACATGCCTGCTTTTATCTCTGTATCACACTTCCAGATGTGCGTCTGCATAAGCCATAAATACTTATTATTGTCATTCCTCTGTCTGTAGTGTCTGTACATAATTTAGGGAGTAGAAAGTATGCACTTGGAAATTCAGTTACTAACACTGTTAAAAATGGGGAAAGATCACTGCATTTCAAAATGTCCTTTATTTATTAGAATTCTGGTTTAGCCCTAACATGTTCAGGCACCTTAACGATTAAGCTCTGTGTGATCAAAGGAGGTTGTCAGGCTTCCTGAGATGAAAGGAGGCTTTTTTTTTTTAGCTTATGAGGTACCAATAATGACTTTCTATTATTTTGATACAATCATTTATAATTATTGCTGGGGTTGTTGGTTCATCAAGATGCATTTTGGTGGGGAAGCCACAAGGGAGTCATGGTAACGATGTCACAAACTGTAGAAACGCATGGCAGGAATAATGAAAAGCCATGGACATGTTGGTAGGCAGCAAGGAATTGTTTTGCTACCTATATTTGTGATTTTTCCAGAACGTTAAGGCAGAACATTCCTTTTGGTCTCCAATTTAATTGGATTAATGGGCAGCTTTTCTTAGTTTCTTTTCGTATCCTTTAAGCCAAACCCTAGGGTATTGTTTAGCTTCTCCTTTTAACCACTTGACTTGGCCTTGCTGCTTGAGCCATCTGGGTTGTTTTATTAAGCATAAAAGGGCTGTAGCTCAGGGACTGAGCACCTGCTTGGTTTAATCCCTGGCATATCTCGGTCAGGTTGCGAAAGACTCTTGTTTGAAACCCTGGAGAACCGCTGCCAATCCATGTAGATCAGGGGTGCGGAACTTCTTTCAGCCAAATGGCCAAATTCAATTTCAGAGAAGTTCTTAGGGGCTGCATTTCTGTGGTGAGCGGAGCTGAAGGCAAAAGGGGCAGGGCCAAAGATACCAGCATATTTTAGCTTAAAGCTCCTATTGCCAGTAACCAAGCCTTAGGAGAGGCACTGCAACCTTTTAGAATGGGGCAAAACTGCACACGCACATACAAAGCACCAGGAAACCAACAAATGATCAGTGGTTTGAGGAAAGGGGGTGGGGCCAGGGGAAGGAGGCATGGTCGTCTGGGGACCCCCAGAGGGCTGGATTGCCACCTCAGGTGGGCCAGATTTGCCCCCCAGGTCTGAGGTTCTGCACCCCTGATGTATATAATATGGAGATGAACTGAGTTATCAGAGGAGGAGTGGCTACAGCCAATGTCCTTTTAACCCTTCACAGTTCATACACCGCACCAACGGTCTGACTTGGTATAAGACAGCTATGTTCAAGTGTAAGCAGACATTCCTAGTGTAAGGCACTCCGTTTGCTTTTGCTCTTTGGTTGTAGCACACTATATAGCTTTGCCCTTAAAAGAGGAAATTAAATCCTATGTTAGGATTCTACCTTAGGTGGTAGATTTTCTTCCTGTCCTTTCTGAGGCTTTGATTCTGTAACAAGGAAGAATGCAAGGATTGAGTCGCTTTTAAAAAGAAGGGTACCAGCCTGCACGCCTATGGTTAGACAGGCTTCTAATGCTGATTTTTTAAAATTATTTGATGCACTGTCTCTTTTTGTTTTAATTTTTTTTAATATTGTGTTTTTGGATGTTGTTAGCCACTTTAGGCCCTATTTTATCATGGAAAGATGGGATATAAGCCTTCTTAATCAATCAAACAAATAAATCAATAATAGTGTATGAATCAGAAGCAGAGATAAAGTAGGTTAAAATCTTCACAGTATCTCTTTGTATGATCATGTTTCTTGTGTACACTATAGGTACAATCCAACAACAGTTAGACTAAGCCCTCTGCAAGCGATCAGCTCAGTCCTCTGGGAAGATTGATCTTTCCCTTCCCAGGCAGCCCACTGGGTGGGGAGGGGGAGAGAGAAGTGGGTCAGAGAGAGAGAAGTGAATAGCAGAAAGAAAAAATGGGCCCACCTTTACCTTCAAGGGAATGTGACCCCCAGCAGAAAAAAGGTTCTCCATTACCAGACTAAGGCCTATCCCTCACAAACAGCAGAGGAGTGGGTTTCTCCACTGAACCACTTCAGACCACCGTTTGAGGCTCACATGACTGAATGTTCCTTCATACATAAAATTCCTGCCACAAAGAAAACTATGGAGCCTAGCCCTGACATGCCAGCTTCTGATATGGAAGGTTGTGTTGTGCTTTTGCCTTTATTTAGTTTATTTATTTAGTTTATTTAGATTACATAAATCCAACCGGCAATCTGAACTGCGAAATTGCAGCTGCAAAATAAGTGGACTACCTTGTTTGCTACTATATAAATATATATATATACACACACACACACTCACAGTATAACAACGACAATGACACCCGCTATTTTTTTTCAAAGTCCTCAGAATTAGAGAATTCAGCCTTGCGTTAGGCATGTCTAGGTTTCATTCTACTGCTTTCAATGAAATGTTTATTCCCTCCCATCCTGCACATGGTTATATGGAAGAACATCCCTTTAGCCTTCAATAGGATAACAGCTGTAACAATGACTAATATTTTATGGACTGTGCTCTCTGCTTTTAGCATAGGGAACCCTTCAAAGAGGTAAGTAGTGCTGCATCTGACCAGCAGAGGGAGAAAGAGAAACAGGTGTTTCAAGGGGCAGCAGCAGCCAGCAGGACACAGGAGGGACGTGTGGATGTTTTAAAAAATGCCTTCAAGTCAACTAATTTCTATAGTGTAGATCAGCCTTTCCCAACCTGGTGCCTTCCAGAAGTTTTGGACTATAATTCCCAGGATCCCTGACCATTGCCCATGCAGGCTGGGGCTGATGGGAGTTGAAGTTGGAAACATCTGGAGAGCAACACTTGGGTAGATGCTCTGTATTTTGGGGCAGCGCGCAGAATGTTTGCTTGTCTTGAATGGCAGGCCTGTAACTTTATTATTTGAAATGCAGGGCTGGCTGTACCATTACCAAAGTGAGGCAGCAACCTGAGGCTGCAGATGCTAGGAGACAAGGAGTGAAAGCAAGATGTTCGAGGACAGCCCTGTAAGCTAGCCTGCTTCCCTCAGGTGTGGTGATGAACACTGTTGTCAGCTGTTGAAGTAAAATTCAACTGCCAGTCTGATTGGCTTCTGTACCAGGGGAGGTGTGGGGCAGCCATCTTATCCTTTGCCTCAGGCAGCAAAATGTCTTGGGCCCGCCCTGAATGTTTGGCTTCAGGCAGGGTTCCACCCTCCCCAGTTATGAGTCACAGAATCACAACTTGAGATAACTCACTACCACATCCAGAAAACAGAAAGAAGGCTGGGGATGTGACACTGGCATGTCTCAGTACAGCAGGCATCTGCAAAGGGAAGAATAAATCAAACCCATCATCAGTGTACAAAAATATTTTGTATTTCTAGCTTCCACACCAGGAAATCTGTGTGGGAATCAACTTTTGATGCTCTCCTCACCCCCTTCCTGGTACAAAAATAGGAAGATGCAGAACTGACTCTGGAAATAAGATGCTTATTAACATGGAAATTTATTTGAGAAGAAGCATAGAGGAAGATCATAGATCTTGTACGTGTGATGTATTTAGATCTTAAGTGTCTTGCATTTTTAAAAGCCTCAGCCAGAAGTCTGCTGTTAAGAGAACCGAAAGAGGTAATTGTCCATGATATTTCACTCATAAGTGACTTTATTTCTATTAAATTTTAAGTAGCAATCAAATAAGGGAGAGCAGGAGAGAACGCGCACATACCAGACAAGAGAGCAAATTAGCAAAGAAAAGGGTTTGGTAGTAAACCAAAGTCTGTGTTGTTGATTAGACAAGCTAATTATTTCAGTTTAGTCTGTAAATGAATACAGAATACACCAGTTGAGATGCAAGCTGTCAAAAACAAATTTGAATCATTGTCAAGTCTAAGATAAACAAACTAGGGCTGCATTTTAATAACTATCCCTTTTTCTTAGAACTAAATACATCACATCTTGTGCCCATTACCTTTCTATCATTTCTGTGGTAATTCATATGTATGTATGTATGTATGTATGTATATGAGAGACTTCCAAGTCTGCTTTGAATGGAATACCAAAAATCTGTGCTCAGAGACCATTACCTAGAATGTGATCATAGTGGTCTGCTAGTCAAAGTTGGGCCTACATTGACTGCCTTTAAAGGTATGTAGTGATATTGTTGCTTAATACAGATTACATGTTTCCAGTGTGTGCGTGTGCGTGTGTGTTTGTGTACACACACACACACACACACAGTAGTAATTTTTATTTAATATATTTTGGGTGAAGGTGATTAATGTTGCCATTTGTCATTGAAAATTTTAATTTTTGCTATTTACCTTGTTTAATTGTTTCCCCACTACCGTAGGTGTGGTTATGTTCAACCCACTAAGGCTTTTCAACTAGCTTCATATTGCCTTTGTATGGCAGCACATCCAAAGGCTAGTAATTTCTACAGAAATATAAGAAATGCTCCCCCTTAAGGAGAAAAGCATTGGGATGGCAGGGTGGATTACCTAGCCCTGCTCTAGAGAAACTTGAGGTGATCATCATCGTGGTAATGGAAGGGAAAGTACGTCACCATTTTCTTAGTCCAAAGAAAGACCTCCAAAAATACAATTCCAGAAGACTGGCTGTATTAAGGAGTCTCTCCATGTAACCCCCCCCCCCCCAGCCAAGGGGAAACCATTTAAAAGGGTCTCTGCAAGATAGTTCCCCACATGGCATTTGGAAGATGTACAATGGCTTACCCAGGGCTGGCTCAAGATATTTTTCTGCCTGAGGCAAAAAAACAAGATAGCAGCTCCTCCCATTCCATGTACAAAAGTTAAGTGGACTGGCAGCTGATTCTTTCTTCAGTACTGATGATGGTATGGTATTCTCCACGGTACCTAAAAACTTGACGGTGTGGTCAGTGAGCTAGAGCCAGACATCCTGAAGAGTGAGGTTGAATGGGCCTTAAGAAGCATTGCTAATAACAAGGCAGCAGGAGATGACGGTATCCCAGCTGAATTGTTTAAAATCTTGCAAGATGATGCTGTCAAGGTGATACATGCCATATGCCAGCAAATTTGGAAAATGCAAGAATGGCCAACAGATTGGAAAAGATCAACTTCTATCCCCATACCAAAAAAGGGAAGCACCAAAGAATGTTCGAACTATCGAACAGTGGCACTTATTTCACATGCCAGTAAGGTAATGCTCAAGATCTTGCAAGGTAGATTCCAGCAATTCATGGAACGAAAATTGCCAGATGTACAAGCTGGGTTTAGAAAAGGCAGAGGAACTAGAGACCAAATTGCCAATATCCGCTGGATAATGGAGAAAGCCAGGGAGTTTCAGAAAAACATCTATTTCTGTTTTATTGACTATTCTAAAGCCTTTGACTGTGTGGATCATAACAAATTGTGGCAAGTTCTTGGTGGTATGGGGATACCAAGTCATCTTGTCTGCCTCCTGAGGAATCTGTATAACGACCAAGTAGCAACGGTAAGAACAGACCACGGAACAACGGACTGGTTTAAGATTGGGAAAGGAGTACAGCAGGGTTGTATACTCTCACCCTACCTATTCAACCTGTATGCAGAACACATCATGCGACATGCTGGGCTTGATGAAGCCAAGGCTGGAGTTAAAATTGCTGGAAGAAACATTAACAATCTCCGATATGCAGATGATACCATTTTGATGGCTGAAAGCGAGGAGGAGCTGAGGAAGCTCATGACGAAGGTGAAAGAAGAAAGTGCAAAAGCTGGGTTGCAGTTAAACCTCAAAAAAACCAAGATTATGGCAACCAGCTTGAGTGATAACTGGCAAATAGAGGGAGAAAACATGGAAGCAGTGACAGACTTTGTCTTTCTAGGTGCAAAGATTACTGCAGATGCTGACTGCAGCCAGGAAATCAGAAGACGTTTACTTCTTGGGAGGACAGCAATGACAAATCTTGATAAAGTAGTTAAACAGCAGAGACATCACAATGACAACAAAGGTCCGCATAGTTAAAGCAATGGTATTCCCCATAGTAACCTATGGCTGCGAGAGCTGGACCATAAGGAAGGCTGAGCAAAGGAGGATAGATGCTTTTGAACTGTGGTGCTGGAGGAAAATTCTGATTATTGGACTGCAAGAAGATAAAACCAGTCCATACTCCAGGAAATCAAGCCAGACTGCTCACTTGAGGGAATGATATTAAAGGCAAAACTGAAGTACTTTGGCCACATCATGAGAAGACAGGATACCCTGGAGAAGTTGCTGATGCTAGGAAAAGTGGAAGGCAAAAGGAAGAGGGGCCGACCAAGGGCAAGATGGATGGATGATATTCTGGAGGTGACGGACTCAACCTTGGGGGAGCTGGGGTGGTGACGGCCGACAGGAAGCTCTGGTGCAGGCTGCTCCATGAAGTCACGAAGAGTCGGAGGTGACTGAACGAATAAACAACAACAACAACAACCTAAAAACTGCAAACTAGCTTAGGAAGTGCAGGTCAGGCCATGTGACACACAGTTCTTTCCTCCAACATCTTGCTGCTCCCAGCATCTGCCACCTGGGGCTAATGCCATGCTTTGACCAATGGTAGGGCTGGCCCTGGGCTTACCTTATGGATTGCCACCATGACATGGAGCCTTTATACCACCATCAAAGGTTCTGTGTGGGTGCTGATAATGTGAAAATCTTCATGGGATAGTGCCAGTGTTCTATGAGGTAAGCAGCTGGCAATCATTGCCAGGTGGAGGCTTCTTCAAACCGTTTCAACGTGGGAATTATAAGATGTAGATTAGCCATTGCTTGGAGATAAAATGGCTTCTTCATTATCAAATGAACTGAGAAGGAGGTAACAGATATATTGAAGAATCAACCAATATCGTAAGGGAAGAAATAATTATGTGGACCCATAACATACTCTCTGGTAGAGATTCTGTTTCTCTGGTTCTCATATGAAACTTTCCTGTTCTCTTCTAGAACATCCCACTTTTGCAAGAGGGACATCCATGAAATATTTACCTTCTTTTCACTGGTGAGAACAAGAATTCTCTATCAATGTGGAGATCTGGCTCATGCACATGACAAATATACAGCCAGTGTGAAATGTCTGCTTTTTGTAATGAGCAGCCCACCCATCCCAATAATATTTGTTATTATGTTAGCTTCTAGAAATGTTATTGCAGTTCTGAAACAGGAATAGAGAATATTCTCTATTTCAATAAAATCAGGACCAAGATTGCTTAAAAATAAACATGTTCAAAAGCTTATTTGTACTGTGCAGGAGTTAGCTGCCCTCTTCAATTGCCAGTGGTTCTTATTATGAAAAGGGAAACTCTAGTTTCTACCTGAGAGGCAAGAAAGGTGTCTATTGTTTATTATTGGCAGGTGATGTAGCATATATATGAGAAAATATGCGAATGAATGCTCTGTTGATAATATGGTAGATGTTATTATGCCTAATAGAGGCACTGGGGTTTGTTGCAAGGTGTGGTACATTGTTGTAGGCCTCTGTTTGGTGAAAGATGAGTGGCTGTGTAAGGACACACAATAAGCAAAAGTAGCCCTGTCGGCCATAAGAAACATTCCGAAATCCATATTCAGGCATTACCTTTATTAGGGCAACCCAAAGGTCACCAAAAATCAGGCTTATGTTGAAGCCCTGGAGTCTTCATGTAATCACAGTCTTAAGATGGCATTTGGGAGGAGGTGGTTGACTTTCACATTAGGCTGTGCTAAGATGCTGCGATAGTTAACACCTAAGACTATCCCTGGCACTGCTGGGATGGAACAAACAAAGGTTGATCCCCCAATTTTAAATATAAAATCCAGCTGAGGGTTAACCGGAAGCAGCATACGTTGCCTCAAGCCCCAGCTATGGTCCACCAGACCTGGAGAGTGATGCTGAAAAAGTGCTGGTTCCAGGTTTTGGAGGGCCCTTGGACAAGACACCCTGAATGGGGCCCCTCCCTCAGTGATTCTACCTTCTCACCGCCTTTGTCATGAGCTGCTCTGGTTTCTCATCTTCTTCCTTATCGTTGCTACCACTTGCTTGCTTGACAGGCAGAGGGAAGTGGGCAGTGGCACCCACTGCGCCTCCTTCTCCCACCACCATTGTCTGGGTCAGAGTGAGAGGCAGGTGAACAAGCAGGTTACAATAGTGAAGAGGAAGAGCAACTCCAGGTGTTTGGGCGTTTTTTGTCAGTGGGCCCCTGCTGGGGTGTGGGCATTGGCAGGTGCCCGAGCATGCCTACCCTTGACACCAGCATTGAGTTGAAGAATAGCCTTGTATCATGTATCTTACTTCATTATGTATGTGTTTCTTAATTTATCTTTTGTGCAGATGCTTATTAAAGAGCAGGATGCAGATTTGTGTGGCTTTGATACAATCACATATTTAGCATTGCTCCTAGGTGTTCCCCTATCCTCCTCTGAAGGAAGCTGTAGTGTAAACAAGGAACAATACTTGGTGGACCTTAATGAGCAGGATCCCTGGAAAGTAACCCTGTCCCCTGTCAGATGCCTGACAAAAAAGGAAACAGAACGCAATCATGGCAACTTATTCAGATGGACTGAGGGCCAAGACAGACATTACTTTAAATCTGTGTCTAAAAGCTACGTCTGTTGTCCCATTTTTAATCTAGAGTAAGTGCAGGGCCCCCGATTCAGATTGGGACCCTAGTGTGAGGGGTAGGGGGGCTTTTAAGATCCAGATTGGATCTTACTGTACCTACTGTAGAGTAAAAATTAATAAAAATGAAGCTGCTAGACACAGATTTAAAGTAATGTCTATTTTGGCCCTGACTAATGGAGCAGTAAGGGCAAGCGTGGGACTTGCTCTTTAGTTCAGGTGGACTGAGCAGAATTTATTTGGGCAAGTGTTCACTGGGACTCATCAACCATTGAAACTGTATTCATTGTCAGGACTCAGCTATGATTCATGTGAAATACATGCCCTTTGAGCAGATACAGTTCTGTCAGTACTGGGTAACCATACAACCAGCCTAACCTTCCCTTATCTGAGGTTATCAGGAAAGGCTTCCAGATCAAAGGGCAGGTTTGAACTCTGGCATATCTCTTTTCAAAATTAAAACCTAGCCTTGAGATCCAATAGCTATATCCGTTCCTTCTTTCCTACAAATCCAGTGTGGCTGTCTTGTCTTCTTCTGGACTGTTTTGTATTTGTTAATGTAGCTAAATTGTTCAAGTAGTCTTCCTTAGGGCAAGATCATTGTGTGGCTGTTGTACAGTGGAAAGGGATGTTTTAGACGAAGACTGCAATAATATCTAATCTAATATCTAAACTTTCCCAACAGTTCAGACTGCACATGTAGTTTGGCTTTCTGATGATGCAATACACTCTCATGTGGTTTCCGCAGCATACCAGGCCATCACCAAACACAAACCATGTACATACTTTAAACAAAGATTTCACTGCTGCTGTCTGTGTATTAGGGTTGCCACTTATGAACTGCCAAAAAAAGAGGAGAGCAATTTTCATGAACTTTGCATAGGCTAATTTATATGTATAGATGCAAATTTATAAATATTATAATTTAAATAGAAATACAGTACATCTTACCATAGTGTGGAAGACTGTGGCCTGTAAGCTGGACTGTTCAGTCTGCTGTCCAGGTGTGAACTATTGATGGGCCACAGTTCTGATGGACTTTTATTTTTAAAATGGAATTGGACAGGACAGCCTTTAAATAGAGAACACCTTAAAATAGAGGGCTGTCCGCTGTAAAAGAGGACACATAGCCATTGTTTGCGCGTGCACGCACGTGCACACACACACACACACACACACAAGCTCCAAACAAATACAAACTCAGTTTTATTTTCATGATCTTCCCTTGGTTGTTTCTGTGACTTCTGCGGGGTTTCTCTCAGTGTGTGCTTGGAGGCTTTCTGTAAATACTATTGCCATAGTCAAGAACTCCAAACTGGGAACATAATTTACACATCATGCAAATGAAATGCAAACTTTATGGAAATTAGATTCATGGCATTACCATACTTCATCTGTAAAACTGCAAACAGAGTCTTCATTTCTGCTCATGCAGTTCATTGGAGGTTGCAAACGAAAGGGAAATGTAATCTTACAGTTTTTACCCTAAAGCAGGGGTGGACAACTTGGGGCCCTCCAGATGTTTTGCCTTACAACTCCCCACACCTCTCACCCTTGACTGTGCTGTCTAGGGCTGATGGGAGTTACAGGCCAAGACACCTGAGGGCCACAGGCTGGTTACCCCTGCTAAAGGCATACCTATACCATAGGGTTTAACTGGTTTACTCATCATTCCCTCT
Organism: Heloderma suspectum; assembly: GCF_057233095.1. Taxonomy (NCBI): domain Eukaryota; kingdom Metazoa; phylum Chordata; class Lepidosauria; order Squamata; family Helodermatidae; genus Heloderma; species Heloderma suspectum. The sequence goes on from NC_139458.1 coordinate 200,648,898, forward strand.
TCCCAAGGAACATTGGAAACTGTAGTTTTCTGAGAATGGGACTAGGAATCCCTAACGGAATTCTGAACACCTCATCAAACAACACATCCTGGTATTCTTTAGGTGAAGCCAAAACTTACATCACTCAGCTGTCATTGCTTCCTCCCAAATAACAATGGGGAACTGAAACAAAACTGCTATACGTTTGTAGTGCAGTATATCTTCCCTGGGGCTTCCCACATCAGTCCTACTTTTGTCTCCGAAACATAGTCCCTGCAGTCCCTGAGGAACTGATGGCTACATGTATATATTGAGCATGATCAACATGCCCTGAAAAATGTGGAACATGGATTTCCCCAACCCCAATTTGGATTTTGGATGGAGACCACTGGCAGACAGAGTGATTGTCTATCTATAATCTATCTATCTAAATTAAAATGTGTAATTGATGCAATTGTGTTAAAACAAAGCTAAATAGTCCCTGATTAATATGTTACTTTCTGAGCAGCCCTTTACCACATACAGGAATTTGCATCTGTTCATACTGGCTTCATTTATGCATCAGACAAGATTGCATGGAACAAGATAATAACTCAGTGCAGGCTGCCATTTTCCTGGTTCGCATGATCAAAGCCATGGCAGGCTGCATTGAGTTGTTTAAGCTTTGGTGGGCTGCAGCATGTGCCAGTGGGGTTTGCATATTGAACGCCTGGCCGCAGCTTGTTCTGTCGTGTGAACCCAGGGACCATGGGTTATGCAAGGGTTGTCCCCAGGTTCACATGACAAGCCATGGCCGGGTGTTGAATATTGAAAATGATTGCTTGCATGCACCAGCACACCCCACACCCCACTGCAGCTTAAATAAGGGCTGTTTGATCCTGTTGGGTCTGGGGAACCTAGTTTTTAAATCCTGACTTAGCCTTGGACTACTTGGGTAGCCTTCATGGATCCCCTTCATGGATCACTGCCTTGTTGTGGCAAAGGGGCTTGCGTAACTCAGTGAAGCCATAAGCTATGCCGTGCAGGGCCACCCAAGACAGAAAGTTCATGGCAGAGAGTTCTGACAAAATGTGGTCCACTGGAGAAGGAAATGGCAACCCACTCCAGTATTCTTGCCAAGAAAACCCCATGGAACGTATCACAAGGCTAAAAGAGATGACGCCGGAAGATGAGCCCCTCAGGTCGGAAGGTGTCCAATATGCTACTGGGGAAGAGCAGAGGGTATTTCCAAGTAGCGCCAGAAAGAGTGAAGCGGCTGGGCCAAACCCGAAAGGACACTCAGCTGTGGATGTGTCTGGTGGTGGAAAGAAAATCCGATGCTGTAAAGAACAATATTGTTTAGGAACCTGGAATGTCAGATCAATGAATCAAGGTAAGCTGGAGGTGGTCAAACATGAGATGGCAAGATTGAACATCGACATCTTGGGAATCAGCGAACTAAAATGGACAGGCATGGGCGAATTTAATTCAGGTGACCATCATATCTACTATTGTGGGCAAGAATCCCTGAGAAGAAATGGAGTAGCACTCATAGTCAACAAAAGGGTGGGAAAAGCAGTACTGGGGTACAATCTTAAAAATGATAGAATGATCTCAGTACGAATCCAAGGCAAACCATTCAACATCACAGTAATTCAAGTCTATGCCCCAACCACTGAGGCCGAAGAAGCTGAGGTTGATGGGTTCTATGAAGACCTACAACACCTTCTAGAACTAACACCAAAAAAAGATGTCCTCTTCATCATAGGGGATTGGAATGCTAAAGTAGGAAGTCAAGAAATCACCGGGATAACAGGCAGGCATGGCCTTGGTGTACAAAATGAAGCAGGACAAAAGCTAATAGAGTTTTGCCAAGAGAACATGCTGATCATAGCAAACACTCTTTTCCAACAGCACAAGAGGCGACTCTACACATGGATGTCACCAGATGGTCAATATCGAAATCAGATTGATTATGTCCTTTGCAACCAAAGATGGAGAAGCTCCATACAGTCAGTCAAAACAAGACCTGGAGCTGACTGTGGCTCAGATCATGAGCTGCTTCTTGCAAAATTTCGGCTTAAATTGAAGAACGTCGGGAAAACCACTAAACCATTCAGGTATGACCTAAATCATATCCCTGATGAATATACAGTGGAGGTGAGGAATAGATTTCAGGGATTAGACCTGATAGACAGAGTGCCTGAGGAACTATGGACGGAGGTCTGTAACATTGTTCAGGAGGCAGCAACGAAATCCATCCCAAAGAAAAAGAAATGCAAGAAAGCAAAGTGGCTGTCTGATGAGGCTTTACAAGTAGCTGAGGAAAGAAGGGAAGCGAAAAGCAAGGGAGAAAGGGGAAGATATACCCAACTGAATGCAGAGTTCCAGAGAATAGCAAGGAGAGACAAGAAGGCCTTCTTAAATCAACAATGCAAAGAAATCGAGGAAAACAACAGAATGGGAAAGACTAGAGATCTCTTCAAGAAAATTGGAGATCTCAAGGGAACGTTTTGTGCAAAGACAGGCATGATAAAGGACAAAGAAGCCAGGGACCTAGCAAAAGCAGATGAGATTAAGAAGAGGTGGCAAGAATACACAGAAGAACTATACAGGAAAGATCTGAATGTCCCTGATAGCCATGATAGTGCGGTCACTGAACTTGAGCCGGACATCCTAGAGAGTGAAGTCAAGTGGGCCTTAGGAAGCATTAGTAACAACAAAGCTAGCAGAGATGACAGTATTCCAGCCGAGCTATTTAAAATCCTAAAAGATGATGCTGTTAAAGTGCTGCATTCAATATGCCAACAAATCTGGAACACTCAACAGTGGCCACAAGACTGGAAAAGGTCAGTTTACATTCCAATTCCAAAGAAGGGCAATGCCAAAGAGTGTTCAAACTACCGTACAATTGCGCTCATTTCACATGCCAGCAAGGTGATGCTCAAAATCCTACAAGCTAGGCTTCAGCAGTATGCGAACCGAGAACTACCGGAAGTACAAGCTGGGTTTAGAAGAGGCAGAGGAACTAGAGATCAAATCGCCAACATTCGCTGCATCATGGAGAAAGCAAGAGAATTCCAGAAAAACATCTATTTCTGCTTCATTGACTACGCTAAAGCCTTTGACTGTGTGGATCACAACAAACTGTGGCAAATTCTGAAAGTGATGGGAGTACCAGACCACCTTACCTGTGTCCTGAGAAACCTGTGCGAGGGTCAAGAAGCAACAGTAAGAACCAGACATGGAACAACCGATTGGTTCAAAATTGGGAAAGGAGTACGACAAGGCTGCATATTGTCACCCTGCTTATTTAACTTATATGCAGAGTACATCATGAGAAATGCCGGGTTGGATGAATCAGAGGTCGGAATTAAGATTGCTGGGAGAATTATCAACAACCTCCGATATGCAGACGATACCACCCTAATGGCAGAAAGTGAAGAGGATCTAAAGAGCCTCTTGTTGAGGGTGAAAGAGGAGAGTGCAAAAGCTGGTTTGAAACTCAACATTAAAAAAACTAAGATCATGGCATCTGGCCCCATCACTTCCTGGCATATAGAAGGGGAAAAAATGGAAGCAGTGACAGATTTTACTTTCTTGGGCTCCAAGATCACCGCAGACGGTGACTGTAGCCATGAAATTAAAAGACGCTTGCTCCTTGGGAGGAAAGCTATGGCCAACCTAGACAGCATAGTAAGAAGCAGAGACATCACCTTGCCGACAAAGGTCCGTCTAATCAAAGCTATGGTTTTCCCAGTAGTAATGTATGGCTGTGAGAGCTGGACTATAAGGAAGGCTGAGCGCCGAAGAATTGATGCTTTCGAACTGTGGTGCTGGAGAAGACTCTTACGAGTCCCCTGGACTGCAAGGAGGTCAAATCAGTCCATCCTAAAGGAAATCAACCCTGAGTGCTCATTGGAAGGACAGATAATGAAGCTGAAGCTCCAATATTTTGGCCACCTAATGCGAAGAGAAAACTCCCTGGAAAAGACCCTGATGCTGGGAAAGACTGAAGGCAAAAGGAGAAGGGGACGGCAGAGGATGAGATGGCTAGATAGCATCACGGATGCAATGAATATGAACTTGAGCACGCTCCGGGAGAGAGCGCAGGACAGGAAGGCCTGGCGTGCTATGGTCCATGGGGTCACGAAGAGTCGGACACGACTGAACGACTGAACAACAACAACACTTGGGTAGCCCTTCCCAAGAGATGCCATTTGGTTCTTCCTTGGATGGCACCCTGTGGATGGCCCTTTGTGGCCCTGAGGCCCATTCACACCTCCTTTTGACTTGCTGGGAAACTAGGTACACAACATGGAACACTTTTGCAAATGGCTATTGAGGATTTTGTTTATTTAAACTACTTATATACAGCTTGATATCATATGATATCTATGCTGTTTACATAAGAGATACATGAAAGACAATATAAAGATCAATATAGAAACAAAATAAAATAATGAATATTGTGGAATGATTCTGTTCTGCTTCTGTCTCTTGCTCTAAGCTGGGTAGTAGTCGGAATGTGAGCTTGCTGGAGCAGCATCAGCCATTGTACCCACCCCCGCAGGAGTGATGCTGCTTGATCTTTGTTCCTTCTTCATTCTGTCTGTAATTATCAGAGCATCATCTTTTATAAACGGAATAAAACAAGATTTATTGCAAAGTCGCTGCAAAGCTGGATTTCTTCTCAAGTAAGGAGTAGGAGTAATGTTGGTGCTTGTAAGGTTCCCATCATCGTTCGTTTGGCTGTCTTCCAATCAAAGCTGGAAGAAATGCTGAATTTAATTTTCTGCTATGGTACTTCTTTGGATGTCCTTTGGCATTTGATTGTTTGAAACATACAAAGTCTTCATTTACCCCTTCTGTAGTTCAGATGCAATGTGTATACTTGGTACTATTACCTTGGCCAGAAGATAGATCTCTAGATATTTAGGACTTCCCAGAAGCCTCTGCCAGCATGGCCAAAGTTCAGGAATGCTGGGAGTTGAAGTCCAAAACATCTGGAGATCTACTTTCTGCCCCCCTGTCCTTGGGTATACTTAGAATGGAGTACCACTACTTCTTAGCATTTGTCTCAACGGTAGGCAAAAAGTTCACAAAGTGGTAGTACCCCACTGTGAAGGATTGCTGCTATTCACTCCAACAACCCTGGAAGGTGGACCAGGCCAAACTTGGCCTCAATTTCCCCCAAATTAACCCAGTAGCTCCTCCCAGGCCAACAGGCACCATATTTAGCACTGAAGTTATTCAGGACACACCACACCAACTGGAAGTTGGGTAAAAGTTTATTAGGGGAATGGAACAAAGAGGAAGGAATAGGGAGAGTTGCTAGGTTGTACAGGAAATTACAAATTACAAATTGGTTTTGGTTTAGAGTCTTGTAAAAGGTACAAGACTCTAAACCAAAACCAGAAATTCCAAACCCCAAGGCACACACTCCCAAGAGCAAAACAATAAAGCTAGCTAGTCTATCCTATACATACCAAAGTATGGGCCTCCTAGGATAGCCATCGACTAGCAGCACACCCCAGCCCCTAGTATTAATGGGCTGCATTAATAGAAGCATAGCTTCCAAATCCTGGGAAGTACTAGTTCCCCTCTACTCAGCACTGGTTAGGCCTCATCTGGAGTACTGTGTCCAGTTCTAGGCACCACACTTTAAGAAGGATGCAGACAAACTGGAGAGGGTTCAGAGGAGGGCAACAAAGATCAGGGGACTGGAAACAAAGCCCTAAGAAGAGAGACTGAAAGAACTGGGCATGTTTAGCCTTGAGAAGAGAAGACTGAGGGGAGATACGATAGCGCTCTTCAAGTACTTGAAAGGTTGTCACAGAGAAGAAGGCCAGGATCTCTTCTCGATCATGCCAGAGTGCAGGACATGGAATAATGGGCTCAAGTTACAGGAAGCCAGATTCCAGCTGAACATCAGGAAAAACCTCTTGAGTGTCAGAGCAATACGACAATGGAACCAATTACCTGGGGAGGTGGTGGTGGGCTCTCCCACACTGGAGGCCTTCAAGACGAGGCTGGACAGCCATCTGTCAGGGATGCTCTGACTTGGATTCCTGCAATGAGCAGGGGGTTGGACTCGATGGCCTTGTAGGCCCCTTCCAACCCTACTATTCTATGATTCTATGATTCTATACCATCAGGGCCAAGAAGAGACACCCACCCCTTCTCTAGCCCTCCATTTATTGCCCAGCCCTAGCAACTCAACCCCCCTCCCCCCTCCAATGAGGTTGCATCTTCCCACCAAGCATGGCTGTTATCATTTTCCCAATTAGCCAGGCAAATCATGATCTTGAGCTGCAGGCTGAGAACCAGCTAAAAACAATCAACCTCCAGGTGGCTGCTGCATATGTGACTGCCCCAGAGGCCCTTATGGCTCCTACTCTATTCACCCATTCTTGACATCACCCCCTTTAAAAGATGAGAACTCGGGGGACAATTTCCCGATTCTCTATCTCCCCACCCCCTTATCTAAAATTCTAAGCAAAATTCATATTACAGAAAAAAAAGCTAAAACCAGATCTGAAAACTCTCCCACAGGTTCCTACAGCCAAGCTGAACAGCTTAGACTTGTTAGCCAGAGGCTCCTTCTCCCACTATTTGACTCAAATCATGAACATGGGAGAGGCTGTCAGCCAAAATGTTCTTCTTGCCCTGGATATGAGAAACAGCAAAATCATAAGTCTTGTAGGGGTAGGCTCCATCGTAATACCTTCTGGTTGGACCCCTTCACTCTATCCAACCAGCACAAGGGAAAATGTGTCAGGGTGGACACTGAGCCCATAGAATCCCAGAGTAGTTCTGATTCTGAGGTAGAGCAGCCGCTCCTGGGAGAGGAGCATGCTCATCCTTCCCAGGGCCAACAGCTGGCAGAGATTCCTCCCACTGGCATTCCTAGCATAGATAGCAGTCCCGGGAGTGAGAGAGCGCAGGAAGAAGACTTGCTGGATGTGCGATGCTGACGCAGTGAGCGGCGCCAAATGGAGGGCGCGGAAAGGAGTGCCCGGTTGGCACGCAAACAACAGTTGCACCCAGAGGATCCAAGGGAAAAGGGGAGGGACTCTCCCTAGCCCCTAAGTTCAGGGTCTGCCAGTGATTCTCCTTCAAACAGGGACCAACTGTTCCAACTTAGGGCATAGGTACTCTGCTGCTCATAGCTAGTTGCTAACAGTAGAGTTGTTAAGTTGTAAAAGAGGAATAAAGCTTTGAAAAGAATCCCTTTGTCTGTGTCTGGACTTGGCTACTGGATTAGACTGAAAGAGGCCGCCAAGGAGCCCTTGACAGCTCCCTGCATCGGCGTCGCGCATCCAGCAAGTCTTCTTCCCACGCTCTCTCACTCCCGGGACTGCTATCTATGCCAGGAATGCCGGTGGGAGGAATCTCTGCCAGCTGTTGGCCCTGGGAAGGATGAGTGCGCTCCTCTCCCAGGAGCAGCTGCTCTACCTCAGAATCAGAACTACTCTGGGATTCTATGGGCTCAGTGTCCACCCTGACAAAATTGTCGGTCTGTAGCTGAAACTTTCAACCCCACAGATAAGGGTGGAGCTTGCCTAAGGCCCACACAATGGCCAGATACTCCTTCTCCACAGTAGCCAGATTTCGTTCACGAGGCAGTAATTTTTTACTCAAATAGACTACTGGGTGGAGTTCTTGGTCTGGCCCTTCCTGCAAAAGGACTGCCCCCTTCCCCGCCTCAGAGGCATCCGTCTGAAGGATGAAGGGGGCCTCGAAATCCGGGGCTTATAGAATTGGCTAATCCACTAACTTGTCTTTCAGCCAATCAAAAGCCTGTTGACACAGTGCAGTCCACCTTACTTAAATAGGTTGTTTCTTCTTACAAAGATCCATCATGGGGCAGCCAGGTCACTGAAGTGCGGCACAAAACGCCTACAATATCCAGCCAGACCCAAGAAGGACTGGACCTGCTTCTTTGTCTTGGACACTGGCCAATCTCAAATGGATGCTATTTTGGCATCAAGGGGTTTAATGGTGCCTCCTCCCACCTGGTGGCCTAAGTAGGTGACCTCTCCTAGGCTAAACTGACATTTTGAGGCCTTCACAGTCAGGCCAGCCTCCTGAATATGCCCAAACACTTGGCAGACATGGTCCAGGTGGGATTCCCAGGTCTGGCTGAAAATAGCCACATTGTCTAGATACACACAGGCCAAAGCCCCCAGCCCATTCAGCAGCCCGTTAATTAGCCTTTGAAATGTAGCTGGAGCCCCCTTCAGGCTGAAGGGAAGAAGTACAAATCCCTACAAGCCGATGTGAGTCACGAAAGCCGACTTTCAGGCTGCCTCCTCATCCAGGGGCATTTGCCAGTACCCCTTGGTCAAGTCAATAGTTGTGATGTACCAGGCCTTCCCTAGGTCCTCTAAAAAGGTCCTCAATCCGGGGCATCAGATATGGATCCGGCTGGGTCAATAAATTCAATTTTCTGTAATCAACACAGAATCTGATGCCCCCATTGTCCTTTTTATCCACCGAAACCACAGGAGACAACCAAGGGCTCTGGGAGGGCCGAATGATCCCCAACTCTAGCATAGCTTGAATTTCTCGGGCAATATCAGCAGTGTGCTTGCCCGTAGCTCATTAGGGGGAAGACTGAATAGGAGGGTGGTTCCCAGTCAGTATGGAGTGTTGTGCTAGGGCTGTCCACCCAGGCACTGCTGAAAACATGGCCTTAAAATCCTGAAGAAGGGTCTCCAGTTGTTGCCGTTGAGTAGCAGTCAAAGTTGGGGGAAGAACCACCTCTTCCACCCCCCCCCCAGCACCTTGACACTCCTCCAGCATGTTCACCACCTCCCCAACATCCTCCTTTTCGGCCAAAACTCGGAACATGATATGATCTCAACTCACATAGGGTTTTAACATGTTGAGATGAAACACTTTCAGCCTACTTGAGGAGTCTGGGAAGGACACCAAATAGTTAACCTCCCCCAGTTATTGTTTGACCACCAGGGGGCCATCCCACTTCACAGACAACTTCTCTGGCTTGAGGGGTTTGAGCACCATCACCTGGTCTCCAGGTTGGATCACCCATAATTTGGCGCTCCGATCATACCAAGTTTTCTGCCCCTCTTGCGCTTGAGCCAAATTGGTTTGGGCCACCTCTTGAACATCCTTCAAGGTGTTTTGCAAATTTTGCATGAAAGTCACAACCAACTGGGGGGAAGAGGCCACTGCTCCCTCCCATTCTGCCCGCAGTAAAGCCAAGGGGCCCTGAATTTCCCAGCCAAATATCAGTTCATTGGGCGAAAATCCCAGACTCTCCTGGGGAGCATCACGGTAAACAAATAACAAAAATGATAAGGCTTGGTCCCAGTCAGCAGGATGCTGGAGAACATAGGCCCAGATCATCTGGCCCAGGGTCTGATTAAACCTCTCCACCAGCCCATTTGTTTGATGATGACAGGGGACACTAAAAGCAATTTCTACATCCCCGATCTCCCACATCTTCAGCAATCCCGAAACAAACCCGGTGCCCCAATCGAACAGAGTGGTCTTAGGCATTCCTAGACGAGAACAAATGGAAAGCAAGGCTTTAGCCAGAGTGGCAGCTGTAATGTTGGATAAAGGCACAGCTTCAGCATATCGAGTGGCAAAGTCTATAACAGTCAAAATGATTCTCTTTCCTGTGTTAGTAGGAGAGGTGAAAGATGCCATGATATCAATACCAATGTGCTCAAAAGGGGCCTCAACCAAGGGAAGGGGTTGTAGTGGTGCCTTTGGATGATCTCTATTAAACCCCACTCTCTGGCAAGTAGGGATGTCAGAGTATTCCACCATGGATCTTGGTGAGGCTGAGTGCCAGTGCATTCGGCCCCCCAAAATCCGTGGCGGAACGAAGCCCCCCCACCCCACGAAATGGGCCTGGAACAGGGCACCTACTTGCTGCCGTCCGCGCTGACTTGCGAATGGTGGCCGCGTCCGCCATTTGCGTTCCCTTTTATTTGCCGTTTTAGCCTACGTAAATATTTATGTAGGCTATTACAGCAGGAAAAAATGGGAATGCAAATGGCGGCCGCTACGCCATTTGCATTCCCTTTTTTCCCCCTTTTTAGCCTACGTAAATCTTTACGTAGGCTATTACGGCGGGAAAAAAGGGAACGCAAATGGCGTAGCGGCCGCCATTTGTGTTCCCTTTTTTTCCTACTGTAATAGCCTACATAAATATTTACGTAGCCTACAACAGCAAAAAAAGGGAACACAAATGGCGGCCGCTGTAGCCGCCACCATTTGCGTCCACTGTTGTTGGGTTTTTTGCCGTGAAAGGCTACGTAAATATTTACATAGCCTATCACGGCAAAATACAGGGATGCAAATGGTGGCTATGGCAGCCGCCATTTGCATCCCTGCAGGCTGCCCAGTGGCCAGACGCGCAGCTGCAGGTGGCCCCGGCCGGCGGCTCTGCGGAATCTCTGCGGAGCGGAGCCAACCGGAGAGAATTTCGGGGGGAGGGACAGAGCGCCTCCCCCCTACCACAAATGTCACCCTTCGAAAAGGTAAGTGACTTTTGTACATCCCTACTGGCAAGTATCACAAGAGGAGCAGTGTCCTTTACCGCCTTGGCCACCAGGGGCCAGTAGAACCCCTTTGTTACTTGGCTCCGGGTCCGTCTGACACCAAGATGGCCCCCCCACGCCACCTCATGGGCCAGGCGGAGAACTTGCTCTTGGAAGGCTTGGGGTACAACCAGCTGACACTGGTGGGCCCACTTTGCCCCACATCCCTTGGGGGCAAACTCTCTATACAAAGCCCCATTGGCCCAAAAGAAGCGCACTGGGTAAACTGACAACACATCTGCAATACCCCAGGCAGCCTCTTCCCGGCATGACTGTAGGGTAGGATCTGAGAGCTGGGCCGCAATAAAAGCTGGGCTAGGGCTACCACCCTCCCCCAGTCCATCTCCATCCTCCCCCTCTGGGCCCCCGACGTCTGACTCTGCCTCCAGGTTGGAATGAGCCTCCTCAGCCTCGGCCAGCGGAGGGCTCTCTAGTGACTCCGCCATCTGGTCAGGAGTTGCTTCCCGTGTTTTAGCAGCCTGGCTACGGGTAATGGCTGTCATGTGCGCCTGTCGATACACAAGGTCATTTCTGATCAATACCCCCCATGGGGAAGAAGACTCCTCCTGATGGACGATCACATCCAATTCTCCCTTCCAGCCCCGATACTTGACCCGAACTCTGGCAATAGGGACTTCAATACTTGGGGAGTTGTAAGGGGTCACAGAGTAAGTCTGTCCTTCCCAGAGTTGCCCCTCCTCCAAGTATCTCTTATCCACAGCAGTAACATCTGCCCCGTGTCCTGGTAAGCCATGACTTGAGTCCCATCAAGAACAATGCACTCACAAAACTGCATCTGGCTCCATTTAATCTGTCCCGGCTACAGAAGTCGCATCGCTGCCAAGGATCCAGAGACTGAGGCTCCTGGGATAGCAAAACTGCATTAGTCACTCCTGGCTGATTTTAAAACATCTGGGCTCTCTGCCTCTGTCCAGGTTCGGGGGGTGGCCGGCAGGGGGGTTCCTGACTGTAAGCTGTTTCCCACACCAGCCGAGCCAGTATTCAGCTGCAGCAAACCATCGGCTTCCTGCCCACTCCAGCATTCCCCTCCCTCAGTCCATTCCGAAGCAGCCAGACTAACAGCTAGCATCGGGGGGCGGGCAATCATAGCCACCTTTGGCTGAGCCTCCATCGCCTTCTTCTTAGCCAGCTTTGGACAGTCTCACTTCAGGTAGCCCACCTCCTTACAATAATAGCAGCCCCCAGCTTGGGGAGTGGACGTAGCTCTGGGCAGGAGCTCTTGCTGTCCCCCTTCAGCTACTCTCAGGTGGCCACTAATCCCTTTGGCCTCATCCCCCTTCTCGTTCCGCCCTGCTCCAGCTCCTCCCAAGGGTCTGGAGCAAGCAGATCGGGAAAATTCTCTCTGGCAATGAATACTCATCTGGTCAGCCATAAGCCCTGCCTCTTTCACAGTTCTAGGGCTTTGATCACTGACCAGGGCCACCAGTTCCAAGGGAAGCAGAGAAAGAAATTGCTCCAGCCCCACCAGTTCACACAGTTCTTCTAAGGAGCTCACCTCAGCCACCTCTAACCAAATGTCTAATGCCTTCACCAATCTCCCCGCCAAGGCAACATAGCTTTCTTTCGTTACAGGTCATAAATTCCGGAACAGTTGCCCACAGTGATCAGCCGATAAGCCATAATGACGTTTTACAAGGACCTTAAACATCTCGTAATCATGGGCATCGGGATGAGTCACAGACCCCAATAAATCAGCCAATTCTCCCGTAACCTGAGCCCTCAAAAGGGCCATGCGTTGGTGAGGCAGCACATTTTGGTCTTCACAAGCCAGCTCCAACAGAGAGAAAAAACTTAAAACGTCTTGGCCTGGCTGGTAAACAGGGAAGAGCTTGCGATCCAGTGCGGCAAACACATTCCTCGCTCCCGAGGGACCCAACTGGGCTTTTAGCGCCTCCAGCTGTAATTCCATCAGCCTCATCTGCCTGGCATGAGTCTCTTGAGAAGCACATCTCCACTCCCCCATGCTTTCTGGAAGACTATCAGGCTCGGAAGCCGGCACTGGGTTCCCTCACCTTCCACTAGCTGGAGGAGCAGCATCCAAATCCATAGGCCAATTCTCCACCTCTGCAGCTGCAGCTGGCACTCCACTTCCCCCCAGCCTGGAGGCAGAAGCACCTACAACCCATTCGATAACAGCTGAACTCCTGGCCTCTGCTCCAGGCAGTTGGGAGGAAACCGCCTCCTCTTGGGTGGAGCCGCTCCTAACTTGGGCCTGCATGGCCCCTAACTAACCAAAACAATAAACCTTGGGAGCATACAACCCCGGCATCAGCGTCTCCCTCTCCCTGGTTCCTCAGTGCCCTCAAGCACCCTGGACAACTTCAGTGTCTTATCCCACGTCTACCACCATGTGAAGGATTGCTGGTATTCACCCCAACAACCCTGGAAGGTGGAGCAGGCCAAACTTGGCCTCAATTTCCCCCAAATTAACCCAGTATCTCCCTCCCAGGCCAACAGGCACCGTATTTAGCACCGAAGTTATTCAGAACACACCACACCAACTGGAAGTTGGGTAAAAGTTTATTAGGAGAATGGAAAAAAGAGGAAAGAATAGGAAGAGGTAGTGAGTTGTACAGGAAATTACAAGCAAGGTACAAGACTCCAAACCAAAACCAGAAATGCCAAACACCCAGGCACATGATCCCAAGAGCAAAACAATAAAGCTAGCTAGTCTATCCTATACATACCAAAGTATGGGCCTCCCAGGATAGCCATTGACCAGCAGCACACCCTAATACCATCAGGGCCAAAAAGAGACACCCATCCCTTCTCTAGCTCTCCTTTTATTGCCCAGCCCTAGTAACTCAAGGCAGATTCTAGGCACCCAATCCAAACCCAGGCCTGGGACACCCCCGTCCCCCCCTCCAACGAGGTTGCATCTTCCCACCACTATCATTTTCCCAATTGGCCGGGCAAATCATGACCTTGAGCTGCAGGCTGAGAACCAGCTGAAAACAATCAACCTCCAGGTGGCTACCCCAGAGGCCCTTATGGCTCCTACTCTCTTAACCCATTCTTGACACCCATTTTCCCAATTATCCTGCAGATTCATATTCTCTCCCTCCCTCCTACTTGTTGGCAATACCACTGAATTCTCTGCCTGCCTTATTTAGAATCTCCTCTTCCTACAAAGCACTATTCTTGTGGTTAGTCTAGTCTTGAATTTGGTTAGTCTAGTCTTGAATTTAAGAGCTCATTGAATTGCCATAGAAAACAAGGAATTCTGTGCAGGTAAGTGAGCTGTTGGCAGAGCCCAACATGGAAATGCAGCAGGCTGGCAGAGGAGGGATAGATCACCCCCCCACACACCATCCTGCTTGGTTTCTGTGCTGCCTGGTCCTGGGGAAGGGGTTTCTACTCCTCCATGGCCACCAAGGAAACACAGACTACTAGCCTATTCGCCAGCTGTTTTTTTTTCCAGGCAACTAACTTTTGTGGGCTTATTTAAAAGGCTGGGCTATTCTTGTAAATATGCTACAGCTGCCTACTTTAATCACTATATTTTATTGTTGTTGTCTAGCCAAGAGTTAATTGAATTTTCACAAATGAGGCTTACACCGTTTTGCATTTGAGAACTGAATGGAAAACCTGCATTGACTAGAACATGTATTTGATTTTCAAATGCTTCTAATTAAAATGAAGTCTAAGAGAGCAATCCTATGGCCCCTAGACAACAGGGGGGGGGTCGCATAGGATACTTTGGATTCCTGGATCTGACCTCAGACCCAGGAGTCCGAGCTCCCCACCCCCTCCCCCAGTCAGCATGGAGAGAATTGGGCCAGCTGCCTCTATGAGCTTGCAAATGCGAGCTCGGAGAGGAGGGAAAGGGGGCGTCCCAGTGGGCAGGGAGGGGAGGAGACTGCTGAAGCTGGGATATGAGCTATCCCCAGCTTCCCCCAGGCTCTGTCCCTCCCCCTCCCTGATGCCTCAGTTAGAGGGGCAAAAATGCTTGTCTAGTTCCCCCTGCTCTGCTTTGGATACTCGTAAGCCTCTGAGTTTGAAGGCTTACCAGTATCAAGGGTGAATCCAATAGGATTGTGCCCTAAATATATGTACCTGTATCCACAGATACTTATTCTTATTCTCCCCCTCCCTCTATTAGGAACATAGGAAGCTGCCTAATACTGAGTCAAGCCGTTGGTCCCTCTAGCTTAGTATTATCAACACTGACCGGCAGTGGCTCTCCGGGGTTTCAGGTAGGAGCTTTTCCAGCTCTATCTGGAGATGTCGGGATTGAATTTGGGACTTTCTGTATGCAAAGTATGTGCTTCATCACTGAGCCTCAGCCCCTGTTGTTAAAATTTAGGTTGTATACTCCTTGAGAGGAGGATGGTTTTTCATGTTTCTTTGATTCTTTGTTTGCTACCCTGTAAATCACCATGGACATGATGCCTCTACAACGTCTACATCATCATAATCTTCACAACTTACATTAACATAATTTGCAAGTGGTGGCTTTGCCTGGAGAAACCTTCTTAGTGTCATTTGTGAAATGCCCATCATTAATTACAGTAGGTCGCTTTCTGTATGCTACCTTCTGTGTTGAATGATTCTACTAATGTCATGAATGTGGCTATTAAGTTAACACTGTTTAGGCAATGTGCTCAATGCTATTTAAATGCTAACAGTACAATCCTATGAATGTTCATTCAGAAGTTAATCTCGCTGGGTTCAATTGGGCTTACTCCCAGGTAAGTGTGCTTAGGTAGCAGTCTACTCCCATTTACCAGAGACTATGTCCCACTGAACTCAGTTAGACTTATTTCTGAGTAGACATATATACGGTTGCACTCTTGGTGTTCCGAGCATATAGGGCCTCAGTTGGTATAACTATATTGCTGGTTTGTTGTTGTTCAGTTGTTCAGTCGTGTCTGATTTTTTGTGACCCCATGGACAATAGCACTCCAGACCTTCCTGTCCTGCGCTCCCTCCCGGAGTGTGCTCAAGTCCATATTCATTGCAACGGTGATACTATCTAGCCATCTCATCCTCTGCCATCCCCTTCTCCTTTTGCCTTCAATCTTTCCCAGCATCAGGGCCTTTTCCAGTGAGTTTTCTCTTCGCATTAGGTGGCCAAAATATTTGAGCTTCAGCTTCAGTATCTGTCCTTCCAATGAGCACTCAGGGTTGATTTCCTTTAGGATGGACTGATTTGACCTCCTTGCAGTCCAGGGGATTTGTAAGAGTCTTCTCCAGCACCACAGTTCGAAAGCATCGATTCTTCGGCGCTCAGCCTTCCTTATAGTCCAGCTCTCACAGCCATATGTTACTACTGGGAAAACCATAGCTTTGATTATATGAACCTTTGTCGGCAAGGTGATGTCTCTGCTTCTTACTATGCTGTCTAGGTTTGCCATAGCTTTCCTCCCAAGGAGTAAGCATCTTTTAATTTCATGGCTACAGTCACCGTCTGCGGTGATCTTGGAGCCCAAGAAAATAAAATCTGTCACTGCTTCCATTTCTTCCCCTTCTATATGCCAGGAAGTGATGGGGCCAGATGCCATGATCTTGGTTTTTTTTAATGTTGAGTTTCAAACCAGCTTTTGCACTCTCCACTTTCACCCTCAACAAGAGGCTCTTGAGATCCTCTTCGCTTTCTGCCATTAGGGTGGTATCGTCTGCGTATCTGAGGTTGTTGATAATTCTCCTGGCAATCTTAATTCCGACCTGTGATTCATCCAACCTGGCGTTTCTCATGATGTACTCTGCATATAAATTAAATAAGCAGGGCGACAGTATACAGCCTTGTCGTACTCCTTTCCCAATTTTGAACCAAACAGTTGTTCCATGTCCAGTTCTTACTGTTGCTTGTTGACCCTCGTACAGGTTTCTCAGGAGACAGGTAAGGTGGTCTGGTACTCCCATCTCTGTCAGGATTTGCCACAGTTTGTTGTGATCCACACAATTGAAGGCTTTAGCGTAGTCAATGAAGCAGAAATAGACGTTTTTCTGGAATTCTCTTGCTTTCTCCATGATCCAGTGGATGTTGGCGGTTTGATCTCTAGTTCCTCTGCCTCTTCGAAACCCAGCTTGTAGTTCCGGTAGTTCTCGGTTCACATACTGCTGAAGCCTAGCTTGTAGGATTTTGAGTATAACCTTGCTGGCATGTGAAATGAGTGCAATTGTGCAGTAGTTTGAACACTCTTTGGCATTGCTCTTCTTTGGAATTGGAATGTAAACTGACGTTTTCCAGTCTTGTGGCCATTGTTGAGTGTTCCAAATTTGTATATTGCTGGTTACAGGAGGGAAAGATGGCACTGAGAAATAGTGGCTTGTCTTAGACTGGCCTTCCCCAACCTGGCACCCTCCAGATATTTTGGACTACAACTCCCAGCATTCCTGACCATTGGCCATGATGGCTGGGCTGATAGGTGTTGATGTCCACAACATTTGGAGAGCACCAGCTTGGGAAAGGCTGAGTTCATAGCAGAGATCCCATTTGAACCAGGCAATTTTCAATTGACAGCTCATTTGCTTATTCACAACATCATACTTGTACTTTCATATTACTTGAGAAAACACAATGCTGATTGTCCACCCCTGCTTCCACCCACTCTCAGCTTCTTGGCAGTGAAATCATGTTAAGAAAATTCACAATCCTGTCATGCCAATGTTTTATAAACCATTTTATTTAATACCTACTGCTTGAATCCAGAAGAAGGGAGTAGTAGTGCTTTTCTATGAGTGCTTAACTATGGATGCATCCTGCTCTGAACTGTTCTCCAGTTTATGTGTTGGATCTGGATTTGGGGAACCTAACTTCCAGGTTTGCTGATATGCAGAGGTTAACTGGGCCTGTGGATCTTTGCTGGATGAAAAAGCTGACAGGTAGAAAAGAGAGATACTGTCTCAGGACCCAGGGGGTGGGGGTTGTGATTTTTCATTGGGTGTAGCCGTTGGTTCAGGACATGGTCCATCTGCAGATGAAATGACTATTAGCAAGGAAAAATAGTCAACAGCCGCTGTTCTGCTGTTGAATAGGCCTGCTCAGCCAGGTATAGTCATGGTTTATAAATCCAGTGGAGAGTTTCCCTCTCTTTATTTCTTGGAATGGTATGCCCCACAGAGTAGGCCAGTGCCAGCTTTATCTGTCTGCAAAATAATATGTCTGGACATGGTAATAATCTGGATGGGGGGGCAAAAAACCTGAAGGGCAGTCCAGACAAAAGGTGCTGCTGGTGGATGGTCCATCTGTGGTGTTCAACCTGTTCTAGATGGGTTGCCCTCCCCTTGAAAGATCAGGTTTGCAGCTGGGAGTGCTCAACAATTCAGCTTTTGTCACTGGAGGCCTAAGTGGACTCCTTGGCATGGAGGTGATGGGGCAATGGTAATCACGCCTGACATTACCACCAGAGTGGACACTGGTCCACAGCGTCCTTATTTTTAAAACATTTCTTGGTCACAGTGGCAGGCAGCCAGGCTGATTTTGCATATGCTAATTTTGTTATGGTTACTTTTATCCCTTTCTACAACAAAATGGTGCTCATTTCTAAGTAAATGTGTTTAGCATCAGGGCAACAGAAGCAAACTCCATGTTATTCCTGTTTTCATTATAGAACCATGATTTAAGTGAGTTCAAAGTGCAAAACTGCACATGCTCAGAGTATTTCCCTTTTTTTTTATCGTTGGTCATCAGGGGTTGGTTTGGCTTTTGCTCTAACATCAGCAGTGTAGAAGCAGCTGTAAAGCACAGAATGGCAGTGGTGAGGGAGAGAAGATAAGTGTTGGCTGTGTGCTTCATAACTGTAGTAATACACATGGCCATCTAAAGAGGGAGGTACTGTAAGACCATTGGGCAATATCCTATTGTGCTCATGTGCCTGTGGGAACAACTGCTATCATAATAGGGTTTTTCCAGTTCTAAAAATAACTTGAAACGAGCGGAAACACTAGTTTCTGGGATGGGGCAGATCTGCAGAGCTCACAGATGGAGTTGGCCTGGCCTGATCTGGAGTTGAGTGTTTCCACTCATTTCTGGGGTTATTTTTAGAACTGCAAAAGCCCCGTTAGGCAAGCGGTCGCTCCCGCTGGCATAAGAGAAACAGTGAGAGCACAGTTGCATAATAGGATACTGCTCATTAAGTCTGGGGTCTAAAATTACCTAGCTGTTCCCCTGCTGCGACTCCAACCTCAGCTTTGTTGCTGGGCAACGGGGACACTGTTGGATCTCTTGGCTGTGGGCATGGCTTCCTGAACTGGTCTGGGCTGAGACTCTCAACTGGCATTTTGGAGATTAAGTCAGAGGATTTACCACCATAACACACTGCTTATTTTTCAAGGCAGAAAACTTGACTTTCACCCTGCGCTCTTACACTTACTAGGGATTAAGCCCCATTGAACTCAGCAGGACTTGCTTTGGGATAAACCACCCAGAGATGTGGTAAGTTGTTGTGACTGCTAGAGTCATACCCAAAAAGTTATTGGGGAACGTGAGGAGAAACCAGAAAGGAAGCTATGGTAGAAGGTCTTGTATTGGGTGTCATGTCATAGTAACTTTTTCATCAGCTTTGACAAGCTGCATTTCCAGCATCCATCTTTTCTGGACACAGAAGAATTTATGAGAGTCCATCTTGGTGAGTGGAAATGGATCAGACATAAACTATGTTGTCTAGTAATGGCTGATATTTCTATAATGTTTCCAAAGTATGACTGATTGTGTAATATGCAGTATGAGTCATCTGGAATCTATCTAAAGCTAGATAAAGAGATAAGTATGATCTTTAGCATGGGAAAGTCGGGATTTTTCAAATGGCCCAATCTGTTCGGTATAATAGGTTTGCACAAATTATTTTATGAGCTATTTGCATGCGCTGTCACATTCAGTAATCTGTTGTTTCTGGAATGAAGCCTGCTTGAAGTGTAGTTCTTCTTAGTCCGTTATTATATATATTTTTAAAGTGATGCTCAAGAACATTTTCCAATGGGCATTCTGTGGGTGGAGGACGTGAAGATCATAAGCAAAGAGGAAGCTGTTGAATCCCTGTGCGGAGCTAGCTGTGTGGTAAACAGCAGTCATTTTAGTCACAAAAGAGCGAATGATGATCAACTGGAGTTAGAACAAACACATATAGAAATTTAATGTAGGTTTCATCAGGCTCTATTTTTTAGCCGGAATCCAAAACCTTTTAGAGATGGCAGCAGTGCATCAGTATTACAAAAATGACCTTCATCAGCAAAAGCTGCTGGAGTTTTAAACTTTGCCAAAGGGCTTCACCACATCAAGCTTTTTATCCCGCAACTTAATGTGGCTTCTGCTTCCGGATTCTTTGTGGGATTTATATTAATTCTTTACAGCCAGTTTTTCTTTTACTGCACAACACTACCTGCCAATTTACATGGGTGGGTGGAGCCCGGTGGGATGTTATTGGATGTCAGCAGCGTTGTATGCCCTCTGCCCACCCCCTCTGGGGTAGCCCCTCCCCCTCTCTGCATGAAATTTTGCATTTCAGCTTCCTTGCCTCCCCTTTTCATTTCCTCTGCCCCCAATCCCTACCTCAGCAACTTTTGTAGACAATCCACAGTATGTTCGCAACTTCAGAAGTCTGCTTCCCCCTTCCACGTGCTCAAGTCAGTATTGTACACTGGAAGAGGGAATTGAGTGGAAAGGGGTTGTAACATTGCGGGCATTTGGAGCAGCAGCGGTCTCTGCCATGCTGTACTAGTGAAATGCCAGTATACTGCACTTCTGAAGTCAGTGCCCCCTGCAGCCAAGTCAGTATTGTCCTTGTAAAAGCAAGCAGTTTGGAGCAGCAGCCGTGGTCTGCCATGCTGTACTAGTGAAAAGCTGGTATACTGCACTTCTGAAGTTGTCCCTTCACCCCCCACATACGCAAGTCAATATTGGCCTTGAAAAAGCAAGCACTAACACTTTTGTCATTTGAGTATACACTGGGAGAGGGGATTGAGTGGAAAGGGGTTGCATGTGCTCTCATTTGCCTGTATCATGTAAGGGGCACTGTACCCCCCCCCCCGCAATTCCCATTGCTGCCCATCTGCTTAGGCATCCCTGAGATGGGGAGCTGAGAACAGCCTGGCTTCATTTCACTCCTGTCCCTCACACACTGCCAATTTGTTCGCTTGCTCCCACCTGCCTGCCTTGCTGATTCACCTGCAAGTAGCAACTGCAGAGTGGAGCAGAGCAAAGCACCACCTCCAATACCATTGTAAAGCTCTGCTGGCCCCCCCAGGGAAATTGGTGGTGGAGGTGGGAGTGGGCAAGAAGGAGAAATGGAGGAGGACAAGGCGGTGGTGGAGGCAGCCAAAGTGCCAGATGGGGGAGGAAGAGGCAATGCCGCTCTACACCTGCGGACTGCCTGTCAGGGGTGTTTCTGAGTGCAGGGAGTGGGATAGCAGTTCAGATTCTGAAGGAGAACCATCAGACATGGGGGAGGTGTTTTCCCAGGCTAGTCCAAATATGAGTAGGCCTGCTTCTCAAGTTACAAATGTACAGATGGCTGAGCTTGAGGGTCCCTCCTCACCCCCCCCCCCATGAGAGGCAGCAAACAGGAGGTTGACCTAATAGATGCCAGGCACAGACTCAGAGCAAAGAGAGAGAAGGCAAGTGTGGAATTTAGATGGTCTGCCCAATTGGCCTTGTGTGAGAAGCTGCACTTAGAAATCTCAGGAGAAGAGAGGGACCTCCACCCCTTAAGTTAGGCTAGCGAGACCGCCTCCCTCTTCAAAGGGCGGGCAATTCTCTTAAATTCCATTTGGATCCCCTGAAAGCATTCCTTGGAGATGGAAAGTTTCTCTGAGAATTTGCATCTGTATGACCCTGTAAAGTAATAGATTAAAAGCTGTAAACTGAAGCCTCTCATCTGTGTATGTTTGGGCACTGAAGTGAAGTGGGGGCTAAGGGAATCGTGACACTGCCACTGTATTGTGCTCTGCAGGCAACCAATAGTGGAATGGCAAAGAGGCAGGGTGACACTCCCACCCCGTCATTGTCACTAGTGTCATCATAACCATACTGCCAGCAACCGCCTACACAAAGCAGTTTGTTGTGCCATGGCAGAAGTACACAGGCAGGCGGTGGTGGTTTGATGGCGTGACCTGAAAAAATACTGCATTTTCCTGGTACATAAATATCACAGAATTTCATGGGGGAAACGGGGAAGGCACAGGACAGCTGCTGGAGGGCAATGACACTGTGTATTGCACACGGGAAATACTGTGAACGGAGGATGACAATGACATGAAAAAACGTCTGTGTGGAGAAGCCCTAAGTCTTTCTATGCACAATCTATATTATGTATAGGAATCTATACTGCTAGCATATAGGAATCACCATGTCCTCACTGGAGGAATGCTCCTCAGAGGAATAGCTCCCAGAAACTGAGGGCACCCCAGAGCAGTCACTGTCACCAGACCAGGAGGAGCCTGGGCCCTTGGGGGAGATGGCCACAGGTCCATCCCTGTCAGGGGGAGAGGAAGAAACAGAGGCTGAGCAACCTCCTGGCTCCCAGGAGTGTCATCACCTCAAATGACAGGCCAGTAGGGCTCCTGTGAGAAGGAGAAAATGACTCCTCATGAGTAGGGCTCTGACCAGAGAGCTCTAATGTACTGCAGCTGAGTCCTGGGTCAGGTGGAACTCTACAGGCTTTAGTGTTAAAAGCCTTCACCATCTGTCTAGCCAGTGCTGAAAACAATGTCTTTACCAACTCCTATTGCCTCATTTCCCCCACCTTGCCTTGAAATTGAATCTCCCTGCTACTGACCTTGGACTCCTTCTTGACCCTGCTTCTGGACTGTGTAATGTATCTGAATCTCCCTGCTACTGACCTTGGACTCCTTCTTGACCCTGCTTCTGGACTGTGTAATGTATCTGACTGCCTAACTGCATTTTGACCTGTGCCTGCTCTCTGGACCACTCTTGCCTTAGCCTCAGCCCGCTTATCTGACTGCTTGCCTGTGCTTTGACTTTTACCTGCTATCTTGACCACTCCTGCCTAGCCTGAACCCCATTGGACTGAAACCTGTGTGCTTGTTCATTTGCTGGCTTCATTGCCTTGAATCTGCATAGACTGCATAGACTCAGAGTCTGCTGCAGTTAAGGCAGGACAGTAATCTATCTTGCAATGCACGTAGCAACTCTGTTGTTATCATCAGTCACAATGGTGGTGAAGACTGGTTTCTGTTGCCTGAGCCGATCAGGGCTGGCGGTAGCACTCGACATCTTTGGGCAGATGCTGGGCCCCAGCACTCAGGGGGATGGCATTAGTGATGCCTGCTTTCCAGCTCCTGACTGCCAAAAAGAAAAGTGGCAGTCCACTTGAAAAAGCTGGAAGGTTTGTTTGTGAAGGCTAGTTAAAAGGCGGACATACTATCACTAAAAATTATTGCTCCTGAAGAAGGAAAGATTCATTCTCCAAAACGCGTTGAGCTGTAAATAACAATAAAGAGAATTGTTTCACCAGCACTGGGGACATGTTCCTTTCTTTTTCCTTGCCAGATTGGTTTTCCCACAATGCACCATGTCCCTTAGGAATTGTGGAGAAACCAATACAGTAGCTAGATGCCACTGGAATGAAAGTTATGCTTCTGCTGCTGCCTGTACTGCAGGAGTGGCAAAACATTGAATTGTATGTGTGTTTTAAAACTGCGTAGAGTCCATGGAGTACAAAAAGTGGCACAAGTTGTTGTTGCTTTTAAGCTAAGAAAAAGAGGTGGAGGGAGCCAAGCTGGGGGGGGGGAGCAAGGAGCCTATATAGGAGGGGGCCAGACCATCAGGCAGTCTACCAAGATCTCCTTCAAACCTGCAGCTGGTGCAAATGTTTCCATCTGCTGAGTTTGGAATGTTTGTGAGCATTCTATCCGTTGAGGGAAATTGTCAGTCATGGTTCACATCACTCCAACTTTGTCCATTTTTATCAATATTTTAATTTATTTTTTTAACATATTCAAAACCATAACACTGAACATGAAAATAAATTAAGAAAACCAAAGTTCTATGGAGCAGAGAATATACATTGGTCTAAAAGTTCACAGAATAGGCACTGGCAATGTTAAAAAAAGGCTAAAAGGCTAAAATTGTTCCCCTGTTATCATAACCCACAAGGCACGATCCTGTGAAGATGCCATGGAAAATGAGTTTGCCCTTCAATCCACGTAGGTGCATGGAACAGAATTTTAAAATGGGCATGGGTTTAGCTTACTTTAGGGATGGGGAGCTTCTGGCTTTCCAGATGTTTTAGCCTACAACTCCCAACAGCGCTAGCCAGCATAGCCGATAGTGAGAGCTTATGGGAGCTGTAGACCAAAACACCTGGAGGGCCACATGTTGCCCACTGCTGATGTATGGTGTAACCCTAGACATGTCTGCTCAGGAGTACATCCCACTGAGTTCAATGGGATCTACTTCCAGACAAGTATGTATACCAGAGGTCACCAAACTGTGGCGCTCAGACTAATTTCATGTAACTCTTGGCCTAATTTCAAAAGCCTCTGCAAGCAATCAGTTCAGATCTCTGGCAACAGTGATCTGTCCCTCTCCAAGTGGTCCACTGGGAGGAGGAGGGGTGGAGAGAAGGTGTGTGCACGTGTGTGCCCACAGGCACGTATGGGGAGGGAGGGAGGGAGGGTGTGTGTGTGTGTGTGTGTGTGAGAAAGAGAAAAGGGGTAGCCTTGCCCACTTTTGGTTCTGCCAGCATGCATCCCCCAACAGATTATCCTTGAAGAAATGCAACCCTAAAAAAAAAATCCCCCTATGTATAGGACTGCAGCTTCAATCACCTACATAGTTGACTGAATGTAAGGAGTTTGTGCAAGCTGGTCACACCCAGAATTTATTTTTGGGTCAGCATATAGATTACCACTATTATAATTATAATTGATTTTAATTTTAATTGTATTTATTTAATAGACTATAATAATCTAGAGCAGTGATAGGCAGCCTGTTTTTGACCCGTGGGCACTTCTAGCAATTTGAAGAACTGTCATGGGCACCACCACAAAATGTGCGTGCTGCAGGTGAAAGCATTGGCCTGCAGCCACCTTCATTCCTAAGAATGTCTCTGAACCCCACATGTGGCCCAGAGCCATTCATGCGAAAAGAAGATGGGTGCAGCTAGAGGCCTTCACTTTGCCTTGGAGTGATCCCAGCCAGCTAAGGATGGGAGAATCAGCACTTTTCGAGCTCATCTAAATTCGTTAAAAGTCACTTTGAAACTCACTTCAGCTCACTCCTGTTTTCATTTTCAACTTGTTTTTCTGCTCATTCAGATGGAAAAAGTACACAATTGTGTACATATTTTCAAAATGTGCACTTCTCCCCATTGATTAAAGCATGAAAATGCATACTTTTTGAAAAATGTGCACTTCGGACTGCATTTTTAAAAAATATGAATTTTTTGAAAGCGATCACACATTCAGACATTGGTAAACATTTATTTCCTCCCCCCACCCCAAGTTCCTGTTCAAGTTTGCATTCAGCATTTCATCCAGAACACGATGTGTTCACATGATTTGGGAACAGAACTGAAACA
The DNA here is from genome assembly GCF_057233095.1 of Heloderma suspectum. NCBI lineage: Eukaryota > Metazoa > Chordata > Lepidosauria > Squamata > Helodermatidae > Heloderma > Heloderma suspectum. The sequence goes on from NC_139458.1 coordinate 200,673,940, forward strand.
TGGATCCCTAATCCTAGCTGCCAGTAAGAAATGTTGTTGCTGTTGTTTTTAAGGAGGAGGCATAGAAGTTCCTAAAGTAAAATAAACAAAACAGCCAGCCCCATTTCCCACCTGAAAACGAGGTGGAGGCAGCTTTGGCCCACCTTTACCTCACAGTAAGCCCCACTGAACTCAGCGAGACTTACTTCTGAGTAGACATGCATGAACCTGCACTGTTAAGAGGGAAAATTCTGCCAAGTGTGACTGTTCCTGCCAGTGGAAGCTGGTGGCTCCTATTTCAGTGAGGCGATGAAACTACTCTGAGTTTCAGCCAGAACCAGCCAGAACTCTAAAGGAGCTTTCCAAAGTGCTGAACCCTATCCCCAAAATGGGTTCAGCACCTTAGATCGCTCCGAGTTCTGACTGAAACCCAGAGTGGATTCACTGCCCCACTGACATAGGAGCCACCAGCCCCAAGTGGTTCCTGCCTTTGTGAGCACCACAATGAGATGTATCACACCTGGTAAAATTCTCCTTCTATGAGAAGTAAAGGGGCACTCGGCCATGTAATTCCTAGGGACCAGATTACCCAACAGGTGGAGGCAAGGGGACAGTTGAATATTACAAGCTAATTTGAACTAATAAACCACTGCCTAGGGTGGGAAGGAAGACAATAGCCTAGATAGGCTCATCCTACTCATGCCCTCTTAAGTAAAGTATTTTTAAATTTGTTTTAAATTTATTTAAAGCTTTTTTTTACTCCACTCTTCAGCCAAAAAGGCTCCCAGAGTGGCTTATACAAAGATCGGAAATCCAACAGTCCTTGCCTACAGGCTTACAATCTAAAGACATGACATGAAAAGAAAAGAAAAGGGATTGGGAGGGGGGAGGGGAAAAAAGCAGACTCAGACTCTAGTTTTTTAGTACAATAAATTCAAATGGAACAAAAGAAGGAAGGGAAACAACCAATAAGCAGGGTGGCTGAAGTGATGTTGCCACTATTTTTAAAAACACTAAACCTGCTGCTCTGCCTTTAGTAGTAGTAAGATACATAGACATTTAGTAGGTGAGCTGTTGCTTGGTTACCTCCATGTCAGAAAGAGTATTGCCTGTAACTTGTCTATGGCTGGCTGCTGAGCAAGGCTAATAAAAGGGGAAGCAACCATAGGTGGAAGCAAGGGGCACTGGATTGCTGTCCATGCCTACAATAAGCTGATGGAAGGCTGGAGGAGACAGAAGAAATGGTGAATTGAGAAAAGGCATTCTAATGAATGGGGGTGGCTGCAGAGCAGGGCTGTACAACTTGTGTCCCTCAAGATGTGTTGGCCTCCAACTCCCATTGGTCCTAGCCAGCATAGCTGATGCTGAGGGCTCATGGGAGTTGTAGGCCAAAAATCTGGACGGCCACAGGTTGCCCACCACTGCTGTAGACCCTCACAGGATCTAGGAATTGTTAACGAGTGCCCTCTCCAAATGTATGTATAAGCATACCCACATTCTGAGATGCACACCTGGGGTGTATTCACATGCCTGACTCCTAATCAGTGTGCCTTGAGGTACTCCATTTTACTGTGCCTTGTTTATTTTATTTATTGATTACATTTATATCCCACCTTTTTTCCCTCTTGGAAGGAACCCAAGGCGGCGGATAGAGTCCTCCTCCCCATTTTTATCCTCACAACAACTCTGTGCGGTAGATTAGGCTGAGAGTCAGTGACTGGCCCAAAAAGTGAGCTTCATGCCAGAGTGGGGACTAGAACCTGGATTTCCTGTGTCCCAGTAGAACACTCTAACCACTACACCATACTGGCTCTCCTATTGTTGAGTTGTTGTCATACTGTTGAATTTTACCTGAGTATGTGACCATAAATTAATGACCTCATGATAGAATCCTTGCTTGGGCCTTTTCACTCATCCCAGCCAGAAATGCAAGCCCTCCAGGCCTCTCTCTTACACAGGCTGCCAGGCTGAACCTCTTAATAGCACATAATATATACTGGGCCAAAGTATCTCTCAGGCTCTTATGCCAGCAGCCTGCCAACAGTGTGTATGCTGTCGGCAGAAAGGGGCACAGAGAGGAATGAGGGCTCAGTAGGCAGAGAGACTGGTTGAGAGGCAAGATGGCTAAAGCAAGTAAAGCACAATTAGTAGAGGCAATGACAACACAGAATGGAAAGCAGTGGCCTGAGGAACCTGGGTGGTAGCATGTTGGAGCTGAAGAAATGGGGAAGGGCAAAGAGAAACCTAGGCAGGTACAAAACTCACATAGGTGTATTCCACTCTAGTGCTGCTGTAGCACTGCTTAGGGATTCCCCCCCCCCATAATTAATTAAAACAGAGTTGCCACACAGCACTTAACATAGCATGTTTTATCCAGCAGTGCCTTTTCCCATGGCAAAACCTTTCTATAATATTTATTCACACGTTGGTTCGTGTTTAGAGAAAATAGCTATTGTGGAAGCAACGGCAAGTAAGCCCTTTCCAATATTAATTCAGTTTTCTATTGGCAGAAACTTACCATTTATTGTTCCCTGTTGATCACAGTTGAAGGGTTAGCCTCTTATTTGTCCCTTGAATATCCTCTCTGAATTGCACCAGTGTGCATTTCTGTTTCCACAAGGTATGGGAGGCTTTAATTGCTGATTTCCTCTTATGTTTTTCTTTTCACCTTTTATAGCAAAATAAAGGAAGCAATAAAATGGGTAAACAGGAAACATGTAATTAAAGGGACAGTAGCCTGTGGTTAAGATGCTGAACTGCAGACTGGAAGGTCAGCAGGACAGCAGTTCGAGACCCGAGCGCTGTGTGACGGAGTGAGCTCCTGTCTTCAGTCCCAGCTCCTGCCAACCTAGCAGTTTGAAAGCAAGAAATTGCAAGTAGATAAATAGGTACCGCCTCGGCGGGAAAGGTAACAGCGTTCCGTGCACCTCGGTGTTCAGTCATGCCGGCCACATGACCACGGAAGCGTCTTCGGACAGCGCTGGCTCTTCGGCTTAGAAACGGGGATGAGCACCGCACCCGAGAGTCGGACACGACTGGTTGGGGACACCTTTACCTTTTTTAGCCTGGGAAAGTCTAAATAGCACCTTTCCTGGACAGGCTATTCTGTTCCTCTGGGTTAGGGGGCTTACATGGGAAGTGGAAGCCATCAAACAGAGTCTATTCTGGGCAGGTCTCTTTAATCAGGCATCAGGACCATGGACAGTTCCCAGTGAGCCTTGCTGTTTGAGTTACAGAGAGATGCTGTCTCAACAAATTGCTGAGGTCATCTGAAGCCTTTTGTAAGCTTGCAAGGGATGTATTGCAGTTGGCCCTGCCTCCTTGAAGGAGCTGGCTGTACTGTTTTTAAAGGGCCCTTGTCTGATTCTGCAACCACTGGCTTCTATGAGGCAGAGGGGATGAAGATGTTACTGGGGACACATCCTTTGAGAAAGGCAGAAGGGCCATGTCCTCCGGCTGGGAGGGCACAGGAGGTGGTGCTGAAGGTTCACCTCTGAGCAGCCTGTATCCCTCTGAGCAGCCTGTATCCCTCCCTCATCTATATATTTCTCAGGGCAGCAGGGGAGGGGGCAGGTTTAAGGGTCATGACAAAGGTTAGTATTACAATTGCATGTTAAAAAATTTAAAGGCTACCAATCAGGTCTGGGGGGGAGCAGAGGTCAACACAAAAAGCACTGGATTGCAATGAATGGATAAATATGGAAGCAACCATGAACTGTTAGGTATCAGGGCACTGATGGTTGGCATTGGCTGAGCTGCTCAGGTCCTAGAGAAAGACTAAGCAAGCAGATGGATCTAGGAAGGAGAAAGATAGAAAAGATGGTGTAAAGATCTTGGAAAGCACTGGATTTAGGCCAGGGCTGGAAGATAATGTGGTCAAAGGAATGAGAGGATGAGAAACTGCCTCAGGGAAAAGTATGAGAGGAAACTGGGAGAAAGTCCAGAAAGCAAAAAGGTATATAAAAGTAGGAGCCACAGAGGTGACAAAGGCTGTAATTCACCTGTTTATTTCAAATAACTAGCCACATATTTGGGTTCAGGCCTCTAGTTACCAAGTGCTAAAAAGTCAAAATGAACAAGAAATGCTCCCAGACATGTATATGGGGTGACTGAAAAGCTGTCAAACAAAATAGCAGTAGAGCTCCACAAATTTGCCAATGACTCAGCCCTGGGCAATTCAGAGGCTAGATCATATCAAACAGGCCATTCTGACCCTGACACCTCTCTCATATATTTCCTTTGCCTGTCATCAAAAGGGTTACCATACAAAGAAAGAAACAGACAGTCTCACCAACCTCATGTCATGGTACCCAGGTGCAGCCATTTTGGTGCTCACATTAAAATGAGTTCAACATAGGGAGCTAGATAGATCAATTCATCTCACAGACATTCAAATTACTCTTTTTCCCTACACGCTTTTCTTTTTACAGTGTTAATAGCTATACAGCATTAGATACAGTATAAGAGCTGTATGCTATACAGTATGTTACAGTACACTTTTCAGTAGGGCCAAACTGAGGCCTTACTCTGGAGCATCCTTAACCTAACAGTTAATCCAGTCCTGATAAAAATGGCCACTGTTTAGAAATATGGTCTGTTGATTTTTAAATCCCCTAGCAGCCATCCTGTTGATTTTTTAAATGGTCTTTGTATGATTGAGACAGTTTTGTTTATCACTGAAATGCTTTGTGTGATATTTTCCTCATGACATTTTTAACAGTGTCCATTTGGGCCTTTCTCTTCCTCTCCAGTCACCAGTGTAAATCTAACAATTAACTATTGGTAAATATAGTAGCATGACACACAGCGTTCTCTGTAACACCCCCTCAAGGGTTAGATTGTGGTGTTTGGGTATGAGCTGAAGCTATTTGGAGACAGTCCCACCAAAGCAGGGGAAATACTGAAAGTATCTAGTTGATATGCCATGTCAAACAGACCCACATTCTACAACCTCACACTCTAAGCACTGGAATGACAGGTCCATTCTGACTGGTTGAGTGTAAAATTAGGTGGCATTTCTCTTCATATTTAGGTAAGCAAATAGGAAAAAGCACATTAATAACACTGACTTGGGTCATGCTGATCTGTTTATTCTACTCATCTTGTATAAATACAATTACATGTGTAACTTATGCTTCGTTCAAACAGGAATTTAGGTGAACAGATGAAAAGCAGGGCCAAATACAAATTCTTTGGGCCCTCTACAAACTTGCAACAGACATCCCCCCCCCCCGCATGAAAGGCCTCATACCAGCCCCAGAGATACTGCAGCCTCAGAGGGGGCTTTCTGCTCCCTCCCTCCCATGAATTGCCCTGTGGGAGGGACTCCAGGAGAGAGGTAGATGAGGATAACATCAGACACCTGCTCCTGTTCCAGCTGGACTCTCCCAGCCTGAGGGCCATCTTCCCATAACTCCCCTGAGGGAAGGATCCTGATTAATGATAATGGTAATGATGTTTATTGTGATTTTATTGTTTGTTATGTTATTTGTAAGTCACCTTGGTAGGATTTGTATCCTGAAAAGCGGCATATAAATAAATAAATAAATAAATAAGGCAGTTAGGTACTGAACTCATAAGAACATAAGAAGGGCCATGCTGGATCAGACCAAGGGTCTATCCAGTCCAGCATTCTGTTCACACAGTGGGCAACCAGCTGCCCATAGGAAACAAGCAGGACATGAGCGCAGCAGCACCCTCCGTGCCCATGTTCCCCAACAACTGGTGTATACAGGCATACTTCCTCTGATACTGGAGGTAGCATATAGCCATCAGGACCAGTAGCCATCGATAGCAGTATCCTCCAGGAATTTGTCCAATTCCCTTTTAAAACCATCCAAAGTGGTGGCCTTCACGACATCTTGCGGAAGTGAATTCCATAGTTCAACCATGTGTTGTGTGAAGAAATATTTCCTTTTAACTGTCCTGAAACTCCCACCTGGGTGTCTAATATTATGAGAGAGGGAAGAAATAGAGGAGGAAATTGAATATAGCCTGTGAGAAATCAGTCCATAAAGGTATAGCTTGGATTCCGTCCGGAACATTCCAGAATCATGTTAAATATAAGGTGAGTTCCAATCCACAAGTGTAACACCTCTACTATTTGTTACATTTGAACCCCATTTTACCTTCAAAGAGCTCAAGACAGTGAAAATGGGAACGGTCTCATTTTATCTTCACAACAAGCCTGTGACGTTGGCTGAGTTGAGGGAGGATGACTGACCCAAGGTCACCTAGGGAGCTTCATGGCTGAGGGGGCATTCATACCCAGGGACAACCCTGTCTCTCTCAGCTGCTGGCAAGCCTCCCAGGATTACAAAACAAGCTGATCTATGGAAAATTCCTTTCTGGTCTAAAATTTGGAGATCACTGGATAATAAGGATGAACACAAACCTCGCCCACTTATCTTTTCCAAATTAGCAACCACAAAGCCCCTTTTACCTCCGTGGCAAAAATCCATCCTGCCTGCTACCTCCCCTCCAGTTGTGGCTATTTCTGATGCTTCAGAGGGGGTGGAAGATTCCTTTATCCAGTTTCATCCTTAAGAAATGTCATTGGCTGATAGAATAATAGCCTAACTCCTCTGCAGTTTAAATTAACATAACAAATATATGTCAAATGAACATAAGATAGATAAGTTTTACAAACCTATTAAAACATGCAAAAGAGAATAACAAACAAAAGACTTCAGCCTTAAAAACAGTCAACATAAAGTGCCGTAATATTGTCATTTTATTGTATCTTAAGGAATGCAGTAGGAATGAGTCCATGCATATTAGAATGTTTATTGATTGCGGGGGGGGGGGGGGGCTTGGCAGAATCTAAAGACACACGTCAATTCACCACCAAAATTTTATTGTTGTTGAAAAAAGAACTCAAAGGCTTATTGATTCAAATTCCAATCTTACACAAACTCAGAATATTCATTCACATAATTACAGTCGCAATTTCCAGTCGTCTTCACAATGCCATGGGAAAGACACAGTAAGAACTGACATGCAGCTAGAATAGAGCTACTCAAACAATAACCCTGCTTGAAAGTATTTGACTAGTTATTTTCATTTTCTCAAAAAAACAAATGGGGAAGAACAAAACAAAAGGACCAGCATAATTAAAAAATAATACAATGATACTTTGTAAGACTGAGTAAAGCAGTCTTGTTTAGTCAATGCCTCTCCCTTTCCAGTGTCTCTTGGCTATATCATTTCGTCCACCCGGTAAAACCTCAAAGCTGTTTCTTGGGTAACCTTTGTTCTTTTTGCCATGAATTTGTTGAATATGCCCATTTGGCCACTGCAAGCCTTTGCTGTTATATATCTGGGGGGGGGGGGATGCATTCCTGTTACCCTCTAATTATTGGTGTATGAATTTTCACTGTGTAGCCTCTCATCCTTCAGTGTGGATTTCTTTAAACAGTCTGTGAATATGAAAAAGCAATTCCTCTCACGGGTCTGGGGAATGTTTGATTTTGCATGATAATAATAGCGTTTTTTCTTGAATATAGCACTGATAAACACATGAATCCATGACAGACAAGCTAGAATAAAAAGACACATTCAAATCTGAATAGCCACAAAACAAAACAAAAACCAACTTGGCATGTCTCCTTTCCTGGATTCCCAGTTTAACATTTATGCTCATTTTTTTATTATAACCAAAAGTTTTCAGAAGCCAGATTCACTTCATTTTAATTCTTCTGTAAGTACAATTTTTAGTTGACAAAAAGTGAGCTCTAGCACCCACTTTGCTGCCAAATGTCTCATTTTTATTTTGTGATTTCACCCTCCCACCTTCATTAAGGGCTTTTAGGGGGCTATTTACATGATCAGGGATAGGGATCAAGGATGTTACATGTAAATATAAATGTAAAACATAAAATTAAAGTGACCTGAAGAATGGAAGGAAATGCATTTCATTAAATTAATTTCTGTTGGGGCTTTCAGAATGTTGATATCTTGCACCTTCACACTGTAACAGAGAAAGCAAAATCCCTCACTTGTTTAGCTAAAGAAATTTTTTAAAAATTAAATAAACCTTCCGGCTGGAGCATAATTGCAAACATATGGGAAGAAACAAAGATAGATCATTATTAAAACTCTAAATATTCTCATTTGAAATTCGCTGGATCATGGAGAAAGCAAGAGAATTCCAGAAAAACGTCTATTTCTGCTTCATTGACTACGCAAAGCCTTTGATTGTGTGGATCACAACAAACTGTGGCAAATTCTGACAGAGATGGGAGTACCAGACCACCTTACCTGTCTCCTGAGAAACCTGTACGAGGGCCAAGAAGCAACAGTAAGAACCAGACATGGAACAACCGATTGGTTCAAAATTGGGAAAGGAGTACGACAAGGCTGTATATTGTCGCCCTGCTTATTTAACTTATATGCAGAGTACATCTTGAGAAACTCCAGGTTGGATGAATCACAGGTCGGAATTAAGATTGCCGGGAGAATTATCAGCAACCTCAGATACGCAGACGATACCACCCTAATGGCAGAAAGTGAAGAGGATCTCAAGAGCCTCTTGTTTAGGGTGAAAGAAGAGAGTGCAAAAGCTGGTTTGAAACTCAACATTAAAAAAACGAAGATCATGGCATCTGGCCCCATCACTTCCTGGCATATAGAAGGGGAAGAAATGGAAGCAGTGACAGATTTTATTTTCTTGGGCTCCAAGATCACTGCAGAAGGTGACTGTAGCCATGAAATTAAAAGACGCTTGCTCCTTGGGAGGAAAGCTATGGCAAACCTAGACAGCATAGTAAGAAGCAGAGACATCACCTTTCCAACAAAGGTTCATATAATCAAAGCTATGGTTTTCCCAGTAGTAACGTATGGCTGTGAGAGCTGGACTATAAGGAAGGCTGAGCGCCGAAGAATTGATGCTTTCGAACTGTGGTGCTGGAGAAGACTCTTACGAGTCCCCTGGACTGCAAGGAGGTCAAATCAGTCAATCCTAAAGAAAATCAACCCTGAGTGCTCATTGGAAGGACAGATACTGAAGCTGAAGCTCAAATATTTTGGCCACCTAATGCGAAGAGAAAACTCACTGGAAAAGGCCCTGATGCTGGGAAAGACTGAAGGCAAAAGGAGAAGGGGACGGCAGAGGATGAGATGGCTAGATAGCATCACCGATGCAATGAATATAAACTTGAGCACACTCCGGGAGAAAGTGGAGGACAGGAAGGCCTGGCGTGCTATGGTCCATGGGGTCATGAGGAGTCGGACATGACTTAACGGCTGAACAACAACAATAGTGGAAGTACCATTGGCCCAATTTAAAAGCAGTCATTTCTGGCACTGACAATTCCAACTCATTTGTCCTTTTTGGGGGGACAGTTTCCCATCCTTTAACTATCAACAGCTACTTGAGACTGTAATTCCTTTGATTGATTGTTTGTTTGAAAAGATCTTCCCACAATTGTGCAACAATTGTCTTTAAACAGTGGCAATGTAAACTTAATGTGACATCAATACTTTCCCCTTTCTCTCTCTCTGCACGTACTTCATTAACAATAGACATTCTGGCTTTGATCCAAGAGTTCCGGTCCACAAGTGTAACACATCTTTGGATCATGGAAGGACTGTTTCCACTTTAGCAGAAGGGTGTTGTGGGAGAACAGTGAAGGGCCCTCAGAAACGTGCAGCTGGCGCTGCATGTTCTGAGTCTGGACTGAGATGTGAGTCAGAAAGATACTCTTATACTTTAGGACAGCTCTATTGCTCTGAATGACTGAATCTGCATATAACAAACCTGATAAAGGAGGTTACATACACTGTTCATAATCAACTGAGCATATCACTAGTTCATTCTGAAGATACATCTACCTTTCAAAAAGTTTCAGTGTGCACTTGAGTATGAGCTTGCTTTTCTCTGACCTGTTTATTCCTTCATTTTACTCCTCAGTAATTTATCATATTCTTTTTATCTCCCAGTTCCTCATGGTGTATTTAGATCTTTTATGTCTGGATAATCATTTATTTATAAATAATCATTTATTTATCAAGCCAGTCTGGTTCAGATAGTCATTTATTAACAAGAAACAACTTTATATTGGTAATAAGAAATACTTTTTGAACAGTTACAAAAGTTCTGAAATTAACTAGTGGAACTTAAAAAAAAAACACTACTAACCAAAATGCCACTTCGAAAAAGAGAGAAAAACCCAGGGGAAAATATGGAAGCACAGTCCCTTGTATGTCTACTCAAAAGTACATCCCACAGAGTTCAATGGGAATGTGTGTAGGATTGCAGCCGAAGTTAATTTTCCTTTCACTTGGAGTTGTACTGCCTTTCTTCAGAAGTGGGCATAAGCATACTGGACTTGCGGTCTTGCCTGGAATCAGATAGGCACAGGTGGCGTTACCAGCTGTAAGCTGGAGGAGGCACTTCCTGATAATGACCAATGCCTACGCTGAACATGTTGCCAAGGGAGAAGATGATGGAATGTGAGATGCCTTCTCCTTACTTAGAAAAGGGTCTTAGAATATATTGAATATCTCTACAGCTCCTTGAAGATGTCAAGGTCCTTGAGATGTGTTAATTGGTTTGCAACTCCTTGGGAAGTGGTGATGTACTGTATTTCCCAGTTGAGTAAACTGAGGCAAACCCACAGTTAAAGAAAAAAGTATTGAAATGTACTTCTTATAGCTTACTCCAGGAAGTCCCATTTTAAATTAGTTTAGATCCTTTATGCTGCAATCCTGTACTCACTTACATGACATAAGACCCACTGAACTCCATCAGATTTACCTCTGAGTAGACATGCACAGGATTGCACTGTTAGGCTACAATCCTATGCACATTTAACTGGGAGGGAAGCTGTATGGAACTTAGTAGGCCTTCTCTCTGAGTAAACCTGCATAGGTCAGGCTGCATGCTTGTGTAAAATGTACATTCTCAAGACTTCTGAAATACAATATAACTTGCACTCCTGACCCTAAACATCCTAAATTGGAAATAAATGCTGCTGAAATTGGTGGGATTTCCTTCCAAGTCAAGCAACCTGTGTAGGATCAGTTTGTATGAGGCAGCATAGACATGCAGCTGAAAATGGCCACAGTATATTAAGATACCCCTTTGTTAGATATGGCAAATTTGAGTTGAGTGCTTTGTCTAAGCAGAGATGGGGAAGGTCTTTCAGCTTGAGGGCTGAATTCAATTTCAGGGAACTGCTTGGGGGCTGCATTCCAGTGGTGGGTGGGACCAAATATAAAGGCGGTGGAGTCAGAGGCCCCAAATAATAATAGAATCATAGAACAGTAGGGTTGGAAGGGGCCTACAAGGCCATCGAGTCCAACCCCCAAATGCCAGCATGTTGTAGCATAAAGCTCTGACTGCCGGTAACTAAGCATTAGGAGAAGCATTTCAACTTATAGAATGGGGTGGGGTGGGGTGGGGCAAGGCAGAAAAGCGGGGAAACTATCAAATGATTGGTATTTGGGAGAAAGCAGGGCTGGGGAAAGGGTTTGGTCATTTGGGGAACCCAGGAGGGCCAAATTGGGACTCCAGGAGGGAAGATTGGACCCTCAGGCCTGAGGTTCCCCACTCCTGGTGTAAGGCAGCACAGCCTTTGTTTGTCTATATGCGGTTGCAGCAAATTTCATTGTTAAAGTTACTGCACATAGTCATTCAATATGATACGGCGATTTTAGGAGCACATAACTGTTTACAAGTTAGAATTTCAAAGACTGGGTTTGCCTGTTCTTTGGTTCTTAAATAGGCAGCATAATGAAGAACCTTGCAGCTTGCCTTGTCTTGGAGGACTTCTGAGGGATTGTCTCAGCATTCCATGGGGAGGCATATTGCTTGCTTTGTCTTCCCTGTGATGGTTCTTATCCACAATGTCTTTAAGTAGTTAACAGGCACTGTATGCTCTATAGGCACACACAATACAGAAGCAGGCAGGGGTCTAGTACTTTAACACCAATGTGCGCTGCTCTCCCACACACAGAGGGGAGAGAAAAATTAAGAGATTGAAGTCACAAACTTAAAAGCCTCCTCAGGGGACTGAAGAGATCTAAGCGACTGGATGCTAAGCCCAACACCCACTTCTAGGGTTCAGAACCACATTTTCCATCAGTCAAAGCAATTTCTCTCCCCTCCTCTTCTGTTGCCACCTCATGTGTGTGTGTATGCGTGTGTATTACAGATCAAGGATTTCAAGAAAAATAAATATTTTTAGCACCAAGAGGAGTATTCAGCAATTCAAATAAATTAAGACTACTATAATAGGCTCATCAGTGAGGCAGCCCTTGAAGACAGTCCGAAAGCTTCATTTGGTCCAGAATGTGGCTGTGAGGGCTCGAATGAGAGCTACCTAGGTAGAGCTCATTAGTTATTACACTGATTATTCATCACCTTTGCTGCTTACCAGTTTGCTTCCAGGCTCAGTTTAAGACACCGGCTTTGGCCTTTAAAGCCCTGAACAGCCTGATACTGGACTACTTTAGGGCTCATCTCCTCAGCCTGCCCAAGCAGGACCTTCATTCTATTTGGGAGGCTCTCCTTTTGGTCCCATTGCAACCTGGGCTATGGCAGGTGGGTAACTGGGAGAGGGCCCTTTTGGCTATGGTAGCTAGGATATGGAAAGGCCTCCTGAGAAACTCTCTGGCCTGGTTTGGATGGCACATCAGCTCACCATGGGTGAATTAACTTTCAGGGCACCCTCACCAGGTCTTGCATATTCATTATGAATATGCAAGACCTGGGTAGGGGTTGCCATGGTTAAACAACCCTGCATAAAGCTGCCTGGGTTCAGACTACATGACAAGCCAGCGGCCCCTGGGGCCTGCAGATTCATAAGGGTGGCTGACACATGCCACAGCTCCTTGCAGGTAAATTAACCCCCGATGGGCTGTCATGCCAGCCCACAGCTTTCACCATCACTGCCTGCTTTCAGAAGGGCAGTGAATATGGTTTTATTTAGGCAGGCGTCTCCAGAATTAATTTCAGAATTTTTGCAGCTGTTTTTGTAAGACTGCCCTGCCAGTTTGCTGGTTTAGCTTTGTTTACTTGCTTTAGGTGAGAGTTAATGTTTTGTACTTTGTAGAATGTTGTTTTAACCATGCTGTAAGCTTCCTCATATACCTTGGTAAAAATAGGTGGGATAGAAATTAATCAACATAAAAAAGAAAAAAAGATAGCTTGTGCTTAAGCTTAAAGGTGCTCAATTTTCCACTCTTGAAAATGTTGCATTCCATTCCTGGCTTTTCTCATCATACAGTCGTTGATTTAGCACTCCCCTTTGCCATTTCCCATTTGTTACTCTCACAGCCTCACTGAGTTCCTGCCTATTTGCATGCAAGAGTGGCTCAGGAGAGCTGTGAAGAGGTTGTTGTGGGTCAGAGCTGAAGCACGTTGGCAGAGCAGTGTGCATAGGAAGTAGGAAGTAAGGCTTGCCACACGTCGCTTTGTTCAAATCTGTCCCTCATGCCATAAACATTAAATTAGCAGCTTTGCCTCTTTAAAACCTGGTGTGGGTATCTTTCCCTACAGGACTTTACAGAGCCCTTTCCCCTCCACTGAAAACGGCTATTGAATATGCCTGTGAACCCAGATGCAATGGAGGACAGAGAGAGCTCCTGCACCTTGCATGATAGTGCGAAAAGGGATTTTGGCAGGTGCAGCCCATTACCTGAAAGACTGTCTTCCCCTGTATATGTGTTAGACCAGGGGTAGGCAAAAGGTAGGTCTCCAAATGTTTTGGAGTTCCAACTACCAGAAGCCCCTACCAGCATGGCCAATGTTCAGGAATGCTGGGAGTGAAAGTCCAAAACATCTGGAGATCTACTTTCTGCTCACCCCTGTATTAGACCACTACAATCTTCAGGGGTGGCCTTGTTGTCTGTGCCACAGCCTGCAGAGCACCATCGGGTGGCAACAGGCCTCTGTGGCAGCACCCACCCTCTGGAACAATCTTCCCTCTACATCAGGCACCAAGGATCATGTGCTTTTGACTTATTGCAAACTTGCTTGTTTACTCTAGCTTGGGACTCCTGCTGAAATTATTGTCTTTAAAGTTGCAGAAGTACTGTCCTCTGCATCTGAAAGGTAGGACAGAAAGTCATACCAGCAGCTGACAGAGCCTGAGGGCAATTCACATGAACTCAAGCTGGCATTTTATGCATAATCGCATGTCCCAGCTGGTTAGGAAGCAAAGTGGTCATATGAACCTTCACCAATGAGGTGAGTGGACTGAAACCATTACCTCATGGTTTAGCCAGCAGAAATGTATATATTACACATATAACAGCGTTATGTGCACCTCGGTGTTCAGTCATGCCAGCCACATGACCAAGGAAGTGTCTTCGGACAGCGCTGGCTCTTCAGCTTAGAAATGGAGATGAGCACCACCCCCTAGAGTTGGACACAACTGGCTGGGGACACCTTTACCTTTACCTTAATGTGTATATGCACCGGGCTGCTGTGCGATAAAGTCCGATTTTGGTCACATGAGTCAGCTGTAGACTGATTCATGTGACCATCTGATTCGGTCATTAGGTTGTAGACTTGGAAACCAGAGCAGACACTCAAGATCTCTTCCCAAAACAACTCCACATTTTCTTTAAAAAAAAACCCAAAAAAAACCCCCTCCAGATCCTGTAACTGGAATAGCTTATGCCACTTGAGGTAATTTTATATGTACATTTGAATTAACTCTGCAATATAGTGTTGGGCCCCCGACACATTTTGGGCTAATGAAGACTGCAGCTGCTGTGCTGAACACAGAGCTGATCACCACCAACGTTTTTTAATTTTAAAAAATAACACTTTAAAAAGGGGATGACAGTGTCAGCTCCAGTGGATCCTTTAGGGCCTATGAACCCTGGCATGTGCCCCATTATGCCAGGTACTGACATGGGGCCTGTAACCCACCAGCCATGCATCATGGACTGCCAGATGCTTGACGGAATCCTTGGTTTTAAAGTTGCAAACCCAAATCTGCACATGTTTACCCAGGAAGTAAACCCCATTGAGATAAGTGGGACTTACTCCCAGGCAAGTGTACATGTAGCCTAAGACTGAAAACTCTTTAACAGATTCCATTATTTGTTCAGTAGATTGTTATCAACTGCAGAATAGCCTGGGCTATTATAAAAATGCTAATTTGAGAATATAACATGCATATGCAAAGAATCATCAGCCTTCACTATTCAAAAGCAAACAGTTTGGAGTGTTTTCTTCACAGGCGTCAGGAGCATCTTTGGGAAATATGGTTAAACATACACTTTTGAAGTAATAATTCTGTTTGTGTTGTGACCTTAACTAGCAGTGGTAAGCCTGCAGAACTAAACAGACTGTACTGAGGGGGGGAGGCACCGTATACTTCTTTAGTGCCATATCCTCCTCCTCCTCCCTCCTCCTGATCTGGTGGCTGTCAAAGACACCAAGGAGCAAGTCGTGGGAGATGTGCTTCAAAACTCTCCACAGGGAGCTACACCAGCTGTTGTGTTGGCAGCCTTGGAACTGCCTCTGGATCTTTCTTGCAGACTTTGTCTTCCTCATAGCTACTTGCTGCTGATTTTCTTTAATGTCAAGGATCTTGTGTGCTGTGAATCACTTGAAACTCGTCCCTCTATTTATCTGTTTTTCATGCTTAGCCCACCCTTGTCTCAAGGTAACAAAGATTTCAAACAAACACTGTGTACAAAATACATGCAAAACCACATACTAAAATGTCATTTTCAATGTACTGATAAACACACATCAAGCATCGCTGCAAGGTGCAGATGTAGCCTACACATGCTCTGTAAATTAAAAAGGGAAATGAACAGAATAGAAACAAAGTTCAAACACAACCAGTATAAGAGAAGAGACAATTCAGAATATACCAGAATATGAATTTACAGCTCAAATTGTTCCATTTTGTTTAAAAATATGATGACTCATTTATATTCTCACAAATGGCAGAGCCTTCATACAGAATAAACATTTCCCTTAAAAAAAGGTTGTGGATTGGATTTAGGATCTGCCTTCTGTAAGAGGAAGCATTCTGCTCGTGGAAGGTCCCTTTGCCTGATTTTTGGGGACTTCCCCCCCCCCCCCCGATACAGCTTACTCCTTTCAGCAGAGTCTCCTGGCTCTGCACAGCATTTTCAGGGGGCTGGAAGGGCTGCCATGGGAAGGAGGGGGCAGTGAAATCCACTTCCATCAGTGCAGTTCATCCAGCATAAATCTGGATCCAACCCTTTGTCTATTTTGTTTGTAGTTTTTTTAACTAACTTGGTGCTATGCTGTGGAGACCAGGTTATTTATTTATTATCTATTTTAAACTTTTATGTCCCACCTTTCCTCAACAGAACACAAGGAAGCTAGCAATGACTAATTTAGAACAACTATAACAATAAGATTAGCAGATTTCCATTGAGAAGTGACCAGAACTTTTGCTATTATTAAAACCTTTTCTATTAAATGATAGTTTTGTTCGTAAGCTGAATGTTTACTGTAACCAAAGAGAATGACTTCTGATCTTAATTGGGACTGTGAACCATGTTATACATTTTATAAACTCATTAACGTCCATCCAGTAGGGTTTGGTTTTAGACAATTCTAGCAAATGTGTGTAAAACCAATTTGTCTCTCCAGATGTCTCCAACATTTCCAAGCAGAAATCCAGACAGCTCACATAATAAGAGCCATGTAGCAGTGGTGGCAAAAAAGTCATTCCAGGTCTGTGCCTCCCTAACGTTGACTACAGTCCTCATTCCCTCTATTAGCAGACTCAGGTAATTGAGAGCCAACAGCACTGAAGCCAAATGGAGCCACTGAGAAACAACAGAGGCAATAGCTCGCTCAGGTAAACCCCGAGGTATACAGAAATACAACTGTTTAGACTCCTCAAAAGGAGACCACTTCCCACTGCCCCCAGAACAGCCCAGTTAGCACTGAACATGCTCTATGGCTTCCTGGGTCTTGGAATGTTGAGTGTCAGTTGGAAAACAACACTGGAAAACTGAGGTTGGGGGAAGAGATGTGATTGGGCCTCTTCCAGTTTATACTAACCCCTTGTGTCCCTTACAGCTTCTAGTAACCTGGAGAAGGGCATAGCTGGCTGCTACTTTTGTTTCAAGTTGCACTTGTTAGGTTTTAATTTCCATTGGTGGCATTCCACTAATAAGTTGTTGTTGTTTATTCGATCAGTCGCTTCCGACTCTTCGTGACTTCATGGAGCAGCCCACGCCAGAGCTTCCTGTCAGCTGTCGCCACCCCCAGATCCCCAAGGTTGAGTCCGTCACCTCCAGAAGATCATCCATCCACCTTGCCCTTGGTCGGCCCCTCTTCCTTTTGCCTTCCACTTGCCCTAGCATCAGCATCTTCTCCAGGGTATCCTGTCTTCTCATGATGTGGCCAAAGTACTTCAGTTTTGCCTTTAATATTCCCCCAAGTGAGCAGTCTGGCTTTATTTCCTGGAGTATGGACTGGTTTGATCTTCTTGCAGTCGAAGGCACTCTCAGAATTTTCCTCCAGCACCACAGTTCAAAATCATCTATCTGCATTCGCTCAGCCTTCCTTATGGTCCAGCTCTGCAGCCATAGGTTACTACAGGGAAGACCATTGCTTTATCTATGCAGACCTTTGTTGTCAGTGTGATGTCTCTGCTCTTAACTATTTTATCAAGATTTGTCATTGCCCTCCTCCCAAGAAGAAGTCTTCTGATTTCCTGGCTGCAGTCAGCATCTGCAGTAATCTTTGTGCCTAGAAAGACAAAGTCTGTCACTGCCTCCACGTTTTCTCCCTCTGTTTGCCAGTTATCAATCAAGCTGGTTGCCATAATCTTGGTTTTTTTGAGGTTTAACTGCAACCCAGCTTTTGCACTTTCTTCTTTCACATTCATCATGAGGTTCCTCAGCTCCTCCTCGCTTTCAGCCATCAAAGTGGTATCATCTGCATATCTGAGATTGTTAATATTTCTTCCAGCAATTTTAACTCCAGACTTGGTTTCATCAAGCCCAGCACATCGCATGATGTGTTCTGCGTACAGGTTGAATAGGTAGGGTGAGAGTATACAACCCTGCCGTACTCCTTTCCCAATCTTAAACCAGTCCGTTGTTCCGTGGTCTGTTCTTACCGTTGCTACTTGGTTGTTATACAGATTCCTCAGGAGGCAGACAAGATGACTTGGTATCCCCATACCACCAAGAACTTGTCACAATTTGTTATGATCCACACAGTCAAAGGCTTTAGAATAGTCAATAAAACAGAAATAGATGTTTTTCTGAAACTCCCTGGCTTTCTCCATTATCCAGCGGATATTGGCAATTTGGTCTCTAGTTCCTCTGCCTTTTCTAAACCCAGCTTGTACATCTGGCAATTCTCGTTCCATGATTGCTGGAGTCTCCCTTGCAAGATCTTGAACATTACCTTACTGGCATGTGAAATAAGTGCCACTGTTCGATAGTTTGAACATTCTTTGGTGCTTCCCTTTTTTGGTATGGGGATATAGGTTGATTTTTTCCAATCTGTTGGCCATTCTTGTGTTTTCCAAATTTGCTGGCATATGGCATGCATCACCTTGACAGCATCATCTTGCAAGATTTTAAACAGTTCAGCTGGGGTACCATCATCTCCTGCTGCCTTGTTATTAGCAATGCTTCTCAAGGCCCATTCAACCTCACTCTTCAGGATGTCTGGCTCTAGCTCACTGACCACACCGTCAAATCTATCCCCGATATTATTATCCTTCCTATACAGTTCTTCCGTATATTCTTGCCACCTTTTCTTGATCTCTTCTGCTTCTGTTAGGTCCTTGCCATCTTTGTTTTTGATCATACCCATTTTTGCCTGGAATTTACCTCCGATGTTTCTGATTTTTCTGGAAGAAGTCTCTTGTCCTTCCTATTCTATTATCTTCTTCCACTTCCGCGCATTGCTTGTTCAAAAATAATTCCTTATCTCTTCTGGCTAACCACTAATAAGTACTCCACATATATATTCCCTTCGGTGTCAGTGTGACTGCTGCATCTCTGAATGACTTTGGAAGTACTAGGTAAGTATTCTTCAACCCTCTTGCATGGAAGAACGCCCCTGCCCACAATTACCATACCACTTTTGGATTCAAAGTTGATTCATTCAGGGTAGGGCTGGCCTAATCGTAGAGAGGTGAACTAGACATCCTGAAAAGCCAAAATCTTAAGGGCATCTATCTCAACAAATTAACATGCAGTATTGTTTTGCTGCTCAGCATATTATAAGCCACAAGCAAAGGGGGAAAGAAAATTTTAATTCACCTAGGGCACCCTCCCCTCCAAAAAACCTTGGCTGGCCCTGATTGGGGTGTGTAATGTTTACCCTGTAGAGACTATCTTAACAATCATAACTGTCTGAACGACATCTTATGGGAATAGTTTGGCCCAGTGTTTTCCAGTGCAGGTATCTATATCCCAGCTCTCTATCTGCATGCCCCTGTGATTCCTGGATGATACATACTGGAATTGCATGTATCGAGGATGAAAGGTCCATAGATTCTAGTGATATTTTATAGCTTTAATTATCATTGCAGTACTGCCTGAGGGTATGTGGAGAAAAAATTGAGTGGGAAGAAAGAAGGCAGTCCTGTGAACATTCTTGTGGCTTTGCAGGGATGCATATTACCACATTTTCTCATGGGAACCAAACCGTGTTTCAGGGAGAATGCTACTTGCAACTTCAAGGGCATTTGTTTGGTGCCCTGGAAGCAAGACTTGTAAAGGGCACCAATGCATATGCCAGGGGTGTAGAATTTCAGGCCCAGGAGGCCAAATCCAACCCACCTGGGGTCTCAATCTGGCCTTCTAGGGATCTCCAGATGGCCACGCCCCTTCCCCCAACCACTGATTGTTGGGTGGTTTCCTGGCTTTTCTGCAATTCCCTCCCCTCTAAAAGGCTGAAATGCCCTCCAAAAGCTTTAAACTAAAATATCCTGGTATTTTTGATAGTATCTACCAAATGAGGTTGGAGAAAATAAATGGCAGAGATGCTTTTAAAAGAACCAAAATAGCCATGCTGGTCCATGAGTAAAAAATCCAACATCCATAGTTGGGCAATACCTTTATTTAGGAAGAACCAAAATCCCACAAAAGTGTGCAAGCTTTCTAGTTCTCCAGAACTCTTCATCAAGCTAGGTGGTACAAAAAACAGTGGACAGGGGAAGAAATAGTAACATCCAAAAATCTGGCTAGCTGTTGTGGCCATGAAGTCCATGAGAGATATTTTTGTAACCGATTGGTACTCCAAGGGCCTTGGATTGGAAATGTTTAGACAAATTTTGACGCAAGTGCTTTAGCAATCATTCCAACAGAATTTATGCATTTTGCAGAACTAGCTCTCGTGAGACAAGGGTCAGGAAGAAATGGAGCATAAATGCATGAGTGCTGGGGTGAAGAGAATAATCTAAGTTGCACAAGGCCAAATGCACTTCAGATTGTGAATATATTCTCCAAAGCCAGGTGAAGGAGATCAGTAATAGAATGGGGGTGGCAGGAACACCACTTCCAACCAAAAAACCAAGACGGAGAACCTCAAATGGTGCTGAAAATGGTGGGTTTTATTGAGAAAGCACTATAATTGACAGTTTTTGTTGCACCTCACACATTTTGAATGTAACCACACTTTAGCAATGGTACCCACCCCTTTTAAATCAATCTGTTAAATGAGCAGCTCACTTGCTCTCCCAAAAGACAAAGGACTACTTTATTCAGGAAACAAAGAAAAGGCTATTGCCTCTAATGAAGAATGGTTGCACTTGGAATTGAGTTAGTCACAACCATAACTTTGAGAGCTTTAAAGAATCAAATACTCCATTTTCTTCAGCACCTTTTGAGGTTCACCGCTTTGGCTTTTTCGATCAGTAATCGATACCAAGAAAATTGCAAATTCATTCCAGTAAATGGAACAACACTGCATGGAGAAGTATTGCTATAGTTCTTAGTATTACAGGCTACACCACAGGGCAGGGCTGGTTCTCAATGGCTGGGCTCATACCTTACTTTAAGCTTTATGGTGGTTTATGAGCTACTCACAGTAGCTTATAAACCACCATAGTTTATCGTGTCATCTGTGAGCAGTTTTCCCCAACCATGGTGGCTTATTCAGCCAAAATAAGCCACCCTGATAAGCCATGGTCTACAGTGAGGTTTATTTAAACCATCATGGCTTATCGTGTTTTCTGGTGCTCCACAGTGGCTTAAAGAGTGGTTTAAAGATTGCCTACAGAGTCGCTTGGCAAGAGCGGTCAAAACCACTGCCACTGCTCTGTTCCAGCTGGCAGATCTGTTTCTCAGATCTGCCTAGCAACAGATTGCACTCTGGGAAGGGAAGGTGAAGAGGGAGGTGGGGGGAAGGGAATGAAATGAAAAGAGAGCAAGCAGATGGTTTCTCATCACTTTTCTGTGAAAAAGGAAAGTTGTGCAGTTATCCAGTACAGCATTTGGAGGCTCCCCATGAGGAGATGCCACATATAAAATTTTGCCCCATTCCAGCAAACTGTCAAGGAGTTGGAGCCTCCACCTGCGTTTTGGTGCACATATGCAGGGATGAGGGAACAGCTTTGAAAACTGGCTGGGAAGTGGGCAGCAGCAGTGGGAGGAGGGAGCAGAAGGGATGCCTTGAGGATTGGGCGCCACTGGTTGGGTGGGACTGCGGGGGAGCGGAAAAGCTGCTAACAATCAGCAACGCGCCAATAATGTTGGGGATCTGGCAGAGACAGAAGAATATGCAACTAGTGTGAGACAGGCCAATCGGAGAGATGCAGGTGACGCAGTGGTGGCACAGGGGATGCTGGGATTTGGCTTCTGATGCAAAGGAAGCTGGGATACCATCCCGGCCGAGCAGGAGGACTGTAGAGGGAAGAGGGGCGAGGGTGGGGGAAATAAGGTATGCACAGTAGCTTATTTGTCCGATCGCGTGAGGGACAGAGTAGCTTATAAGATACTGTGAGTAGCTTATACACCATCATGGCTTAAAGTGACGTGCGAACCCAGCCAATGATTCTTATTAAGTTCTGTGGGACAAAAGACCTGGGCTAAAACTGTAAGGCAGTGTTGGGAAGAGCCTGCTTCCACCAGTGCACTGAGGTCACCGACAAGAGGGGGCATATTTAGTCCTCGCATCAGCTGAGTACGCTCCTTTACTTTCCGCTATATAAATGAATGGGTACCACCCACTCTTATGAGGAAAAAAACCCTGTTGCAATTGAGAACATAGCTGCAGATAAAACAAAAGCTGCTTCTTGCCCATGTGGTCTCGTCCCTGCTAAGAGTGAAGAGTGGTGAGTGGGGACAGGACACAAAGTAATTCTGTATGCCACAGTATACCGAGAAGCACTGGACAGTCTTGGGATCCCTACAATATACAGTTTCCCCTGCCCTCAACCACAGTGATAGGCATTTCCCCAATTTTAAATAACCATTAGCTATGGGAAATCATGCACTAGTTTTAAACAGCTCAGCAACACCCAATACGCGTTGGTCTTTATTATATTTTCTCTCTTTTCATTTTTTATTGGGAAAAGGATAGAACATCGAAATACAGGTGGAAAACTAATAATAAAAAATTCACATAATCCATGCATTGAAAGATACCCAATTCATAAGTTAATACACTCAGATCAATATAAACAGAGGAAAGGAGCGTACATTGTCATGGAATTTTATCATTCCAAATCATGATAAATGGCATAATTTTTTTGACAAAGCTGTTATAGCTCTTGCTCTTATATAATACATAAGCTTCATTATCACTGCCACACTCCATATTCTATAGAACCAAATGGATTGGGGGGGGGAGCATACTTCTTTTCCAATGTGAAGCTATGTATTTTCATAGAAGATTAATGACCATCTCCTTATCATTCTTGTCCACCCAGCCTTTTAAGTAATTTAATACAACTCTTGGAAAGTTTGAATTGAACATTTATACCTTGTGATCTGTTCAAGATCGAATAGTATGAGGCAACCAAAATTTTTGATTTTCTCACATTTCCAAAATATGAACATATAATGGCCATGTACTTAGTCATAACACCACCAATAATCATGAGACAAATTATAAATCTTTTTTTTTCATTTTCCAATCTAATACAAATAGTAACTTCTCCCTTCCCTCCTGCCCCCATTTCCTCCCCTTTAGGTTCCCCCTCCCTTCTTCATATCCTGTATTTAAAGAGCAACTGTTTCACGTATACAAGTAGAATCATTAAGAAAACATTGGATAAATAGTTGTAATGTCTTTTAAAGATTCATTTTTATATTGATCATAATAAATCCCACCTCCCACCCTCACACATATTCCCCTAAGCATTGCCAGACTCCTTCTGGTAGTGATGTTCTGAAATCTCTTCCCCATTTATTCTGAAAAAGGTGGCATACCTCAGATTTAATATCTGATAGTATTTTATATATCTTAACTACCATTAGTGGTTGGTGAAAATAAAAAATTCTCCACTTGTTTTCTCCAACTGGGCCATGTTTCCAATAATGACATGTCTGCTTTTGGGGGGCCAGGGCCAGGGAAGAATGAACCTAGGTCAAGGTACTCATGGTCTGTACCACTTCTCCAAGTGTTGTAGTAGTTTCTTCTTTAATAAAATCCTTCAAAAGGAAACACTGAAACAGTTGTTGATGTATTTTAATCTTTGTATTGTTTTTATTTATATCTCGCCTCAAGCACTTATTGAGTGGAAGGGTAACCCCAAAATATTCTAAATAAATAGATATATTTCTTTTCCCAACATGACATTTTCCATTAAAATATCTTAATTACCCATCTGTTCATTATAGCAACAAGATGTATAAGAAGATATACCCGGAGTAATCTGAGGTTGTACTAAGCCCATATAGTGTAAATTGCCTTGACAGAGGGTGTCTTTGAGATTTTTTTAAAAACCACTACTGTCCTCTTGGGCAGAAACATTTGTTATGGCATCTTATGGTCACATATTTCATGAGAAGCTGCACTTGACATTCCCCCCTCCCCTCAAAAACAGTGCTATTTCCCTTGCTTTTATGAATCTGTGGGTTTAAGACTTGATTTCTGACACCATGTTATGCAGCCTTCCCCAAACTCCAGGTGTGTTGGACTATAAATCCCACCATCCCCAGACATGCCAGTTGTGGGTGATGGGAGTTGTAGTTCAATCCAGCTGGCAAGTGCTAGGTTGGGGAAGGCTCTCTGATATTGATGTGTCCCTTTGTCTTTCGGACCAAAAGCTCAAGTCTGTTTAACTCATCTTTAGATAACATGTCAAATCTTTCTTATTTCAGCAGGTTTCTATAGGTACCTGAGCAAGGCCAGTGAGGATTCTTTGGGATATTGGTGGCAATATGCAAGGTTGTTCTACTTTTGGATCTTTTGATTGATTTAAAAAACTCTGTAACCTATATTGGTTTTAATCTTTGAAAGAAAAACATACTATAATGTTAGCCGATATTGCATTTATTCTTCATAGGTTTAAGGAGGATTGGAATTATAGCTTGGTGGAGCACATGTTTTATATGCAGTAGGTCCCAGATTTGATCCTCATACATCTAGTTAAATATAAGTAGCCTTATAATTCTGTCCCTTGGCTTACTCTCCCATGGCTTCAAATTATATTGTGTCTGCAAAACTATCATTGAGGGAAGTATGGCACCTAGTGACTGAAGATGGCACTGCAGATTTTAAACACCTAGACATAAATTAATTAAAATTAATTGATGGATTAACCCCCCCCCCAATATAACTGATTTGCACACTCCTAGGGTTCCCTTAGTATACATGCCAAGTTTCAAGTGTCTAGGTTTCATGTTCTTAGAGCTATGGCACTGACAGACAGACAAACATCCTCTTTTATTATTTTATAGATATAAATATACTAGGGATGGCGGAGAATTTCTCCCCGAAACTTCGGGGGGCCGAGCGCCAACATGTTCGGCCCCCCGAACAAGTTTCGGGGAGAAATCCTCCGCACCCCCCCCGCACCCCGCACCCCCCCCGGGACGGGACTTACCTTCCCTGAATGTCCCTCCCGGCGGCGGGTCCGGCTGGCGGTTCGTCTGGTGTTCGAGCGGGGCGGGAGCAGCAGCCGGTCTTTTGACCAGCTGCCGCCCCCGCCATTGCAATGAAAGAAAAAAAAAAAAACCGTCCCCTGATAGGCTACGTGACGATTAACGTAGCCTATCACGGCTAGATTTGCAAAGTCAGCCGTGATAGGCTACGTGAATTGTCACGTAGCCTATCACAGGTGACTTAAAAAAAAAAAAAAAGTGTGTACGGATAATGGCGGCCCCCATAGGGAGCCGCCATTCCCCTTCCTTATTTGGTCGCTGTAGTCTACGTCAATGTTTACGTAGACTACGGCGAAAATAAGGGCAACGCTATTTGCGTTGCCCTTATTTTCGCCGTAGTCTACGTAAACATTTACGTAGACTACAGCAACTAAATAAGGAACGCGAATGGCGGCTCCCTATGGGGGCCGCCATTCGCGTACGCTTTTTTTTTTTAAGTCACCCGTGATAGGCTACGTGACGATTCACGTAGCCTATCACGGCTGACTTTCCAGATCTAGCCGTGATAGGCTACGTGACGATTCACGTAGCCTATCAGGGGACGTTGTTTTTTTTTTTACTTTCGTGTTCGCGGCTGGGCGAGGCGGGAAGCCTCCTCCCCGGCCTGAATTTCGGCCGGGCGAAGCGGGAAGCCTCCCCCCCCGGCCTGAATTTCGGCCGGGCGAGGCGGGAAGCCTCCCCCCCCCGGCCTGAACTTCGCGGGGGGAGCAGCGAAGCGCTCCCCCCCACCACGAACAAGCTGCGAGAAAAGGTGACTTTCGTCCACCCCTAAAATATACCTATTGCCTTTCCTGCCACTTCATGCATCTGATGAAGTAGGTTGTTGCTTTCAAAATTTCATGTCACAATAAACCACTTAACAGACCACAGAAGAACTCAATTCCTGGATGTTTCATTGATTTCTATTCAACTTACTGCTAAGTGAGTGAATTTAGAACTAGAGTAGAAGCCATTTTATGCAAGTAATGCTGCAGCCATTCCTCTGTACACTAACCTAGGAGTAAGGGCCACTGAACTCTTATTTCTGAATTTCTGGACTTCTACCATTGTGGAGCTCGATCCTAAGAACAGCAGCTTTTTAATTACTCTGTTACAGTGCAATTCTACACATTTAAGTCTACACATTTACTCAGAAGTAAGCTACGCTGAGTTCAGTGGGGCTTACTTCAAGGTAAGTGTGTTTAAGATTGCAACCTTTAGTGTCAGTGAGATAAGCTGAAATAATTTGATTTAAAATATTATTATATTAATTTAGATGATCTGTGAAATACGTCTGGTTCTTTTGCCCCCTGGAGAGGCTGGGTGTGTTTTAAAACAAACTTTTTATGAAGGCACTGTTGCACAATGTACCCACGAACAAGAGCTCACATTGCTTATTCAGAACAACAGATACATTCCCTAACATATTTTCCAGTAGAAATCTCTTAGGCTCTATTTAATTAATCTGGAGAGTATCTCCTCTCCAAAAAAAAAAGGAGGGGAAAAGAAAGGAAAATAAGGACACTTTCCGGGTATGTGGTTTCCTTCTTCGTTTCCCCAAAAGAATTTGAGTTTTAATTGGAGGGTGATTAATTTTTGAACTGGGCCAGAGGAAAATAGTGGAATGTTGAAAGAGGCAAAATTAGATGGTGGAGGAAGAAGAGATAGCAAGGCAATTAAACAAAGAAATTGGAATAGGAAAAAATGGGGAAAAAATGAGTATGAAATTATGCACAAGCCTTGAAGCTAACAAGCAACTGAGTAAAATAATAAAGGAAAGTCTTCAGAGATTTGCTATGTTTGGTATGGTTTTGGTACGGTACAACTACCAAAAGTATGGCTAAATCCCATGTGCACTTATTTAGGAGCAAGTCCCACTGAATGTAGTTCAGTATACATTAATAGGATCGGGCTGCATATTGAATACAGTGCATCCAAACTGATGCCCTCCAGATGTCTGGACTACAATTCCCAGCATTCCTAACCATTGGCCTTGTTGGCTGGGGCTGATGAGAGCTGAAGTCCAAAACATCTGGAAGGAACCAGTTGTTAGCCATACTTCTGAAATGCCAGAAATGCCGCTTGTTCGAGAGACAAGCATGTGCAGAGAAACACATAGGGGGGAAAAAAGGCTCAGGCTGCAATCCTCTGCCCACCGACCTGGAAGTAAGCCTCGTTAAAATCAGTGCGGCATACTTCCGAGTAGGCATGCATAGGCTCGCGCTCACTAGGAGGGGAACGACAGAAGCGCAGAGAAGCACCAATCGGCAACTCGCTTCAAAAGTCCTCAATAAGCTCTCAGTTAAGTCCGACTGCAAAAAGAAAAAAGCCGCGCGCGCGTTCTGGGCGCAGAACGGGTTCCCAAGAAGTTTGCAAAAGACGGCAAATCGGCCCGTTTCCAATCTTAGTGCTACTACTTAGAGCAGACCCACCGAAGTGAATGGCGGCTCACGTTAGATTAACACTGGCTAGAACCCACTCATTCGTGTCGTGCCATTCTGCGTCCCGGGCTAAGAGGGAAAGAACACCACCCCAAAGCGGGACGCCTCTGCGGACGCCACTCAGAACTGAAGCCGACGCGGGGCTGTGTGCCGCCCAAGAAGGGAAGGGGGAGAACGGTGAGGGGGGAGCGGGACCAGCTCCTCCTCCATCCAGGCCAGTCCCCGCAGCTGCAGCACCAACCTCTGCGCGCGCTCCCTCGCTCTTTGTTCCCCCTCGCTCCTTCTCCCGGCCCCGTCACTGCTCGAGTTGGGCCGCCGCCGGGCGCTCCCTTTCATGCCGCTGCGCGGGATTCCAGGCGGCGGCAGCGGCGGCTGCCGAGCTGGGAGCCGCCGCCTCCGCGCTGCCCACGCCAGGATTTGCGTCACGCGGCCGCGTGTGGGCGGGGGCAGGAGCGCGGGGCAGGAGGGAGCAAGAGCGGAATCTCCCCATGTGACGGCGCGGGAGGGGGGCCCTGGATGTGCGGGCAGAGGAGGCGGCGAGGCGGCGGCGGCGGCGGCGGAGGCTGCTACCGCCGGCGCTCCCTCCCTCCCTCAGCCTTGCAACACCAGCCGCCGCCGCCAGTGCCGGTTTGGGGGGCCGCTGGGCAGAGCGGAGCCTGGGGGGCGGCAGCCAGTTCGCCCACGGATGGGAAGGGAGAAGGCTGGCCGCAGGCGAGGGGGACGCTGGCCATAACTTCTGGGCAACATCCGGACCCGGCGGCTGCGGAAGGGCTCGGGCAAACAGCAGCGGCGGCGTGCAGCGGAGAAGTAAGTAGGGATCCTCGTGGCCGGCGATCGCGCGTGGATAAGCCAAAGTTGCCGCCACCGCCGCTTTGCATGGTCGACTCCGAAAGCGCGTAAGCATGGGACCGTGCAAAAAAGTAAATAAATACGTATTTATTTGTGTTTTTTTACCCCCCAAAATGGTGTGAACGGGCATCCTTTGGCGGATCGCGTACCTACACGCCTGCAAACATTTTCTGTTTACGCGCCTTTGTAAGGCTCCGATCCTGGACACGCTGACCTAGCTAGAAGTAAGCACTACGAAACTCGGGTGATGGTGGGGAGAAGAAATGTTTTACTTCGCAGGAAACATGCATGGGTTCGGGTTTTAAAAGCTCGCACCCGTGACCTAATCTCGCGAAACTGCTTTTTTTAAATCCTAAAACAGATTTTTATTTGTATGTGCTTGACGTAAATGGGATTATTCCGGAGGAATCAGCTTGAGAATCGTAGCTCAACTTCCGTAAAGAAAGGTTTTATCTTCCTTTAGCAAAACTCCTTGTACCACAGTAGACCTATATCTGATTAACAGAGCAATCCTAGACATGGCTACTAGGAAGTAAACCTCATTGGATTCAGTGAGGACTTACTCCCAGGCAGGTGTGAATAGGATTGTAACCTAGCCTGGAATGAACTGTGATTGGGATTTTAAATCTCCCGCAGTAGCTTTTACTTTACACGTCTATAACTTTCATGTCTAGTTCTAACACCTTAAGGCGTAAGTCTCATGTTAAAAATACACGCGTGAATTTGGGGAATGGGGTATTATAGGTAGAGGTGAATGATATCCTCCAGCGTTGGACACGTATGTACACTCTGTTCTTCAGCCTTGGTCGTGTTCAGACGTTGGGGAGCGGATGGTGATAATCATAATAGAGGCTTCAATAATTGGAAAAATGTTATGCAAACTTATCTGGGAGTAAGCCCCATTGGAGTCAATGGGGCTTATTTCTGAGTAGACATGTCTGTAGGATTGCTCGGTAAAGGAGAAAAAAGAGAAGATGGGGTTTGGAAAGGGTCCCTCTTCCCTGCCCCGCAGGGTGTTTTCGTAGCTGCTGCTGTGCAGTTTGTTCCGGCTGCTGTAGATTGCCGGAAGGAGAAGGCGGATTCATGTGTGTGTGGGTGGTGTGTGGACGATTCCCAGAGAAATCCAGCGCAAAAATGGGTGAGGGCGTAGGAGGAAAGTACTGAAACATCCTTGTATTGTCTCCGCTAAAAGTTGGGGGTGGGGAGGGAGCTGGAGTACAATCCAAACACTACAATGGGTGGGAATTTTACTATGTTTTCTCTACCATTGTTTATACATCGGGTGTACATGGTTATGAACTTTTTAAGTATTGGGAAGTTTAATTTTGTTACAATTGTTTTTTTTGCAAAATCTATAAAAATAATATTTTTTGAACGAAGAAGGTTGGCTCCATGTTGCTCTTAAACACTCATCTTTCCAACAGCTTGTCCTCTGGCAAACACCTTTTTAATTTATTTATGAAATCGCTTTCCTTCATTTGGCTCTCTGCAGTTGAATATGAAAGCATATGCTCCTGTGTGTGTGTGTGTGTCTATGTAATACACCATGTGTTCTTGCACAGACACACCCTAATTGAAAACCAAAGCCAGGTTAATATTTTTGAATGGGAGGATCTCTCTCTTCTCCCACCCCCATCAAAAAAAGATGGATACACATTAGGATTTTAAAGTGTATGTGATTTTATTTTACTGTATTTTGAAAGCAACAACATATTTTAATATAGTGCTTGTATTCTTTACCAGCTTGGAGCCTTGTGGATAATACATGTAGAAGTTGGTGAAAGGTTAACACTACAGTGCTATACATGTCTACTCAGAAGTAAGCTCCATTGAGTTCAGTGGGACTTATTCTCAGGTATGTGTGCATAGGTGGCAGCCGAATTCCCCTTGTCACTTTACTGTAGCCTCTCCCATCTCCTGGTTTGCGTACTATCTAACCTGATGAGGGGTTCTGGAGAATTTGAAAGCTTGCACGGTCTTTTGTGGCATTCGGTCTTTTGTGGCATTCGTAGTGCCTAACTGTGAATTTTCAATTCCCCCCCCCCTCCAATTTTGGATTTTTTCCCCCTCATGGATCAGTGTGGCTATCTTGGTGTTTTAATTTCTCTCTGTAACACAACGGATAATTCAGTTGCCCTTAAAAAAATTCTTGAGTTATTACCCATATTGTGCTACCAAAATATAATATTAAAAAGTTGGGGGATGGTCATAACAGAGGATGATAATGGAGCATTTCTAGTAAATCAACAGTAGATCTTAAATGCCACCCCACCCCCCAGAGTTAATAAGCATAGTTTTAAAGAAGCTTATATCCTTCTGCTATATAGTTTGCCAGTCTGAAAAAAACAGTTCTAAATAGACAGCTATTTGGGGGAAACTGAAATATTTCTTGATAGAGTTGGTTAAATGAAATAATATATTTTTAGCACCCTGGCTCTACATTTGGAAATAGGTCTCATAGATTTTAGAGTTTCTTACTTCAGAATAACCATACTGACGATTTAACTGGATGAAATTTCTGTTAGAGTAGCTGGGGACTGATACCTGAGCAAAATGAGTTAAGCATCTCTATAGAATCACAGGGTTGGAAGGGGCCTACAAGACCATCCAGTCCAACCCCCTGCTCAGTGCAGGAAGCCTGATTCCCAGGCAGTCTCCCATCCAAGTATTAAGTAGGGCTGACCCTGCTTAGATGAGATCGGGCATCCAGCCCATTGCTCCTGTCTGTATAATCATCTGTTGATGTTCTTATCAAGTATAGTACTTAAAAGAACTTGGAATAAATAACCATGTACTTATAATCTTCAGTACTGAAATACTAGGCTGCAGAAGGATGCAAAGTCTTTCAAAATATGCAATCAAGTGTTGTGGGGCAACATCGTGAACACATTAGTTGTATGATAGTGCAATCCTAGGCATGTTTACTCAGAAGTAAATCCCATTGCATTCAGTGGGGCTTGCTTCCAGGTAAATGTGCATAGGATTGCAGCCAGTTAGTTTCAAGAAATCTTCTGTAGAAACTAAAATGCTCAGGAAAGTTTTTGGGAATGCTTTCTTCATAGATAAATTGTTTTACTGAAGGTGATAGTCTGATCTGGCCATAAGTTTAGACCTAAGTGGCAGCAAGGATAATACTAGGTTCCCCCCCCCCCCATACATTGGTCTTTCTAGGCAGTCTTCTGTGCGTGTAAAATCTCACTGATACAAGATTCTGATGGGCAGCCATAGCATAGCAGCATTCAGTATTAGAGCTTTGGATTTGCTTTTGTGGTGGAGCCAGGAAGCAATTACTGACACCTGAAATCTAAAGAAGCCTTGAAATCTTAACACACCCACTTTAAATTAACCTCTTACATGTATGTATCTGAAGATTTGCACAAATGGAGCTCCTGCTCTTTAATTATGTTTGGTTGCTTGTTTTCATTCCATGCAACTTGACTTTCACTGAATGTGTGTGCTTAGTACTTAGCTGCGTAGAAAAGGAAAGAAAGAGAACTTGGCCACATTAAAATGGAAGTGGAGGATTAGTAAGTCAACTGACATCTGTGCAAACATGGAAAAAATATAAAACAGTTCTCCTTCCTCCCCCTCCTCTCGCCCTGGATATTCATATTACAGATGAACTGAAGGAAAAGCTGATTCAAGTCTCATGAGAAAACACCCAAATGATACAGAAGTTTTGCATCTAAAATACGTTAAGGGCTGGTGTTTCATTTCACCTTGATTTGAGGAATAGGTGAGGGCTTTTAAGAGTGACAATTTGGGTCCTGGCTATTTTCTTTCTGCACAGTATGTCATAGAATGGTTGCAAAATTTTGATAGCTCAGAATTTAATTCGGCATCTCTTTAGGCAAACATATTTGTTCATAGTCTTGTTTGCTACAATGACAGCCTTGGGAATAACTGATTAATGCATATTCATCCCACCCTTGCAGCCCACGCCAAGAGTTCTCCTTGTCTATACTGCTTCGCCCACATGAACAACATCATAGCAGAAATGCCTCCTCCCTGTACCCTTCATACACACCCTGCAAGAACCTTCAATCCACTTCATCTGCAGTGGGTCGAGATGGATGCTTTTTACATTGTTCATCTCAACATGTCGACTTGGATAAGGATATTGGGAAGATCTCTGGCACACGTCTCATTTCGTAATTAAACCACAAGTGATTGTACGACTTACTGCTTATATAGCTTTCTTAGGCTGCAACCCTATACCCATTTACTTGGGAGTAAGCCCTACTGGACTCAATGAGGCTTATGTCTGAGTCGACATGTATAGGACTGCACTGTGGGGGTGTTATTGGAGGACATCATATATATTATCTTGTAATTTTTACAAAAGCACTGAAAGGTAGGTTAGAACAAATGGCTTTAGTAAGAACTGAATAATTATGGGCAGTTGTAGTTACATTAAGTATACACGGTCTGCTGGTGGTGTAGGGAAAAGGAGAACATTTTGATTGCACCCCCCCCCCCCGCACCCAGAAAGATATTTTAAATTCTTAGTCATCTGGCTCAAATATCTCCTCATTTTATTTAAGAGATTTATACCCCCCTCAGGCTGCCACCTCCCAGACCAGCTAACATAAAACACCATATAAATAAATTAGGGCACAATCTTATGCTTGTTTAGACAGAAAAAATGCCTACAACTCCCAGCATGACCCAAGCAGCAATGCTGGCCAGGGCATGCTGGGTGTTGTAGGCATTTCTTCTGTCCAAACATGCATAGGATTGCACATTTAGTTATATAAAACAAAAGCTGTGAAAAGAAGATACATATTAAAGGAAAAATGTTACATAAAATTGGAATCTAAATGGTACCTGCTATATTTCCCTCTACCTAGAGAAGTCTACCTAACGAAAATGTATTAAATGTACCTTCTCCTGCTTTTCCCCCACCCTCATTCTCACGGTTACTAAAAATGTTTATACCTTTCAGAGGTCAGGCAACTCTCTCTTCGATTCATGGAGAAGATAAGCATGTGTGTAACAGAATTTGTCTATCAGGGCTCCCCCCCCCCCCCCCGGTCATTGGCTCTGGCTTTAAGCCCTCAAAACAATTTTTCAGCTTGTTGGGGGAGTTTTAAAAGGAGCTTGAGTGTGTAGCACTTGAAAGGGGATCCCTGAATCCCCTTTCGTGTTACCTGTGTGAAGGGGCAAAGTATGTTCAAAGGAGCAGCAGGATTGCACCTTTAGCCATGCCCCTGGCAGCGTGTGGCTCCTGGCTCTGCCCTAGCCATACATGCATTCCTATGGATATGTGAGATGGGGAAGTCTTTGCATGTAGATTTCTGCATATGGAGGCTTCCCTAGTTTCTGGAAACCTGCACAATCAGGTTTCCTGAATCCCAGGATGCCTTTGCAGCTGGAGGTCTACATCCGAAGGCTTTTGTGCCTCAGATGAGACTGGGGGTAGGGGAAACTCTCTTGAACTTGCTTTGCCCCTTGGGCTTGAATAATGGCTCATTCACAGATGCACGTAAATCCCTTGACTTCCGAAGTCCTTCTTCTGCAGGTCTGTGGTAGCATTGTAAAAAGTTCTACCTGGAGAGTGGCTGCATGTGTGTGGCCTTTCATGTAGTTTGCCATTCCATTTGGCTGCTTGGTCATGTGAATCAGGCATTTATGCTGATGCAGGTGGTACATAGAGTGGGGCAGGGCATGGTGATCAACCGGTCCTTTGAAATTCATGTGTTAGAGGCAGGGATGTATGGAATGTGTAAAATCCATTCCATCTGGGTTTCGTGGATTATCAGGCACCTTTCATGCTGTTGTCCACCCATCGATGGAATTGGGGAGGTTTTTGAAAGTGTGCAAATGCACACTTGCACAAATTCATATGTGCAGAAATGTGGAAATTTGCCAAAATGCACATTTTCATGCTTTAGCCTGTGGGGGAAATGCACATTTTGGCTTGGTTGGGAGGGTGTCGTCGTTTTTTTCTGTGATTAAATTTGCGCAAAATTCAGGAAATTTAGAAAACTGGTCTGCAAGCCCACAGAATCCACCCAACAGGGAAAGCTGGTCCGCTGTGGAATCTGTGCATCAGATTCATGAAAATCAGAACTCATTTGGATCCATTGTGGATTTCTCCAACATCCCTAGTTAGAGGTATATATATATAAAAGAAGAAGCTGTCTGGTTTAGACTGGGGAGAAAGAAGTGAGAGAGAGAAACTATAAGCCAGCCTTCCCCAATCTGGTGTCCTCCAGATGTGTTAGATTCCAGTTGTGTTGGACTGCCACTCTGATAATTTCCAGCCGTTGGCCATGCTGGCTGGGAATTATGAGTGGCAGTCCAACACATCTGGAGGACACCAAGTTCAGGAGGGCTGCTATAAGCACTGGGTACTGCTTGAATGAGGTAGTATAACTGTCCTTTGGGGCTTCTCCATGGGCTTTCTACACAGTGGTTCTTTCCTCCTCCCTTCCCACCTTGCAGAGCTTTGTTCTGTTTCCATGGTGTTCCACTGGATGACCTGGGTGCACTCCTGCCTTTCCCTCTTATACCCTCCTTGCACCTCAAGCAAGGGATTTTTTGTTGGTTCTCCTGTGTTCATCTCTTTCAGTCATCTGCTCCCAGCTTTAGGGGAAGTCTTTTTGGTGTTTATTATAAGTGGAAGATCTGTGTGTGTGTGTGTGTGTGTGTGTGTTGGGGGTGGGGATGGGGATGTACACAGGATAAAAAGGATCAGAGTGATATAAAATGAAAGCAAAAAAATCTAGGAGTGTGTGATATAGACCTATTTAAGTTCCTCAGTGTCACATTCTGTCTGGCACATGCCAGCATATGAACATCTCAGTTCTGTCCTACTCAGAAGTACGTCTTACTGATTACAACTGGGCTAGCTTCCAAATAAGTATTCTTAAGATGGCAGACTCATAGTGCAATCGCATGCAGGTTTACTCTTGACTTCAGTGAAACTTCCTCACAAGTTTGCAGTTCTAAGCTGAAAAGTGG
The DNA here is from genome assembly GCF_057233095.1 of Heloderma suspectum. Lineage (NCBI taxonomy): Eukaryota > Metazoa > Chordata > Lepidosauria > Squamata > Helodermatidae > Heloderma > Heloderma suspectum. The sequence goes on from NC_139458.1 coordinate 200,709,180, forward strand.
AGCAGAAAGAGGAATGTGATGGTCTGTAGTCTCCTTCCACAGTGTATCAGGAGTTCCATTTGCTCTGAGGGCCAAAACAGAAATTACTTCAAATCTGTATCTAGTAGCTCCATCTTTTCATTTTTACTGTAAAGTACGTGCGGGGGTCCAAACCAGATCTTAAGCGGCTTCCCAGCCCCCATGCTGGGGTCCTGATCAGGCCACTTGTGCCTACTGTAGAGTAAAAACGAAAACAAAAAGGATGTAGCTGCTACATACAGACTTAAAGTAATGTCTGTTTTGGCCCTGAGACAGCCGCTCATATTGATTTGGTTCCCATGATGACTTCAGCCCTGGCATGGCACTATCTGAAATCTCTGAATCCCCACTCCAGTCACTAACTGAATACCTTCCCTGCGGTAGAACCTTTCTGTCAAGCTCAGCTGGTGAATCAGGGAGGCCGGCCAGCAGCACCGGGAAATGAAGCAAATGGTTGCTTAAGGTTGTTTTGAATAAGCGAAATGGTCCTTTAGTCTTTCTGGCTTTTGAAGATTAAAGGGGGTATTTGTGATTTTTGTTTGTTTCTAACATTGAGTTGGAACCATTATTGAGGGAAAGTCTAAATTTAGTAAAGAGAGTGTTTGTGAGCCTCTGTTCTGCCAAAACAGCAATGCTACGGTACAGATCCTTTGGCTTATGAACTTGTTCAGGTTTAATGCAACAATAACTTGGGCCATGATCCTACACTGACTTAACTCTGAGCAAACTCCTCTGAACTCATTGGGGCTTGCATTTGAGTGAACATGTATAGAATTGCATGGTTAAGCATTTTTAAAGTCCTGTTGACTTCAGCAGGAAAGTTAAGGACATGCTTAAGTTTCTCTCCTTGCAATACATTATTTAAAATACATACACGCTGCCTTTTCATACACTTCAGGCAGCTTACAAAAAATGAAAATGTAAGCACATCAAGCAACAATAAAAACCATAGCAGTCATTACAATGGCAATAGCAAAAACCAACAACATTATGGAATATCCCAGCAACTTGCTAGCCTGAGTGCCTTTCCAGATGGGCTTTGCACTTCTTCCTCAAAGTTAAGCAAGAGATATGTACATTACAGTGGAAGCTGGTGGCTGTGATATCAGTGGGGTGGTGAATCTACTCTGGGTTCCAGTCAGAACTCTAAAGGAGCTATCCAAGGTGCCCCGCAGATTGACTGCCCCACTGACATCGGAGCCACCAGCCTCCACTGGTACATTATTACACAGCTCTAGGATCACAGCTGGGAAGGCCCATACATATTCCTGCTCTAGTTGTGTTTACCTCATGTAAAGGAGGTTCAGGGCTCTCAGAGGCAATTTCATATGAGAAGAGGGTGGATTCACATCAGGAAAGACGGGCTCTGAGTTAAGTAGGATTTCAAAGGGCTTAATTTGGGACAAACTGTGCCCTTCTACCCTGATTCATAGTTGAGAGCAAATCTCATCACTGATGTAGCAGCCTCGCAGCCAATCCTTTCTCAACAGTAGGTTCCATAAAATCAAGTAAGTTGTGTTTCTGACAAGTTTTAAGTAAATGTCTCTTGCAAAGCTAAAGTTTGCGCTCACTACATGGTGCAGCTTAATATCATACAGCGCTCTGTGTTGGCTGCTTTCCTAACAAAAAAGGCAGGAATGGGAGCTGAGAGGCAATGTGTAATCTTCTCCCTTATGACGTGGAGCTTGGCTCCATATGACTTCCTTTCTATATAAAAACCAACTTGCAGCCCAGTCCTATGTATGTCAACTCCAGAAGTAAGTCCCATTAAATTCAGTTGAGCGTACTCCCAGGAAAGTGTGCATAGGGCTGCAGCCTTACTCATGTTTTTATGCAGAAGTAGTTGATTTCCCCCCCATTATTAACTTCCATATGTAAACGGGAATCTAAAAAGCACTGAATTTATTTTGGGAGATTCTACCTTTGTTGCAAAACTATTTTGTTACCAGCTTGACATAAAGTTGGGAACATTAACACACACTAAGTTCCACAGAATCTAGTCTGTTAGGATTTAAATTAACCAGATCTTGTAGTGTAATTTTCACAACTCTGCAGTTAACATATCTGTTATGAGATGAAAATGGGCTTAATTTGACTTGTTAATGTCTTTTTCATTTAACCTATTTTTTAATTAGCATATCTTGCTTCTGTGGCTTTTGTAGCTATGTTGGAGTTTTTAGTCTTTTTAAAAAATATAGCTGCTGCTTACATATATTTATATATGGAATACCTTTAAACCGTTTATGCATTTGTGGCCAGAGAGAGGTTGATGATACTGTTCATTATTGTTCTTTATATAAGAGATTCTTGAAACAGTTTCATTTCTGAACAACAGGGAGAAAATTACTATTTCCTGTGTGATAGCGATAAATATATTACATAGAAGGTTTCTGTGTTTGTCCTAGCAGGTCAGTGGGTTAAATTTGTGGTTCAGTGTGCAGGAATCATCTGTGCTAAAATGTATCTCTCAAGTTGATTATGGCCGTATGTTTGTGATGACTAGAGGTTTTTAGGAAATGGCATTTAACCGTTTTTGTTTAACTAGCTTAAAGATGCATCCTTGTGTTAAAAATTTTCAGGTTTAACTATTTAAATTGTGTCCTGTGCTTTTCTCAGAATACTGACTGTTAATTTAAAAGTATTTCTGCGTGTATGCAGGAATTACCCACTGCCCTTCATGTTTTTGTAATTTTAAATTGCAAAATCATGAGTGAAATGAGCCTTCAGTATTGAAGCATTTAACTGAAGCGATTCAAAAAGGAGGGGGCTCACATGCCTCCCTCCACATGAATAAATACACAAGGAGGGAGGTGTGGCCATGCATGGGCTAGCCCCACCCACCGTCTCCACGCTTGTCCAGCCAATTGACATTCTAAAAGAGTTCACTCCGTGTACAGATGCTGTGTGTACAGATGAAACAGACCCTGATAATCAACTATAGTAAAGGATCTCATTTGAGCAGCAGTTGAAGCTGTTTAACCTTTGTGGTGGTGAGATAAGCAGAATAGAAAATTAGCATTATCCTTTGACTTTTAAAAAAATCTTTTGTTGAACTTCTAAAATTTGAGTATAGGATCCATTTAAATGTTTAATCCATAATTTTTCACCTGGTTTCTTGTCTCTGGAAGGCAACAATATTTACAAAGTACCAAGAGTGGAAGAGAAATTGCAGCTTATTCCGGTCTGTGTGTGAATGTCAAATGACATAGAACAGCCCTATGTGAGACTGTAGACCACAGCTGTCATTTCTGATCAGAGAGTGTTTGAGCATTTGAACAGGGCATTCAAAAGGCTATATACAGTCAGTAGCTCTTTAGAGAGCTGGAAGGAATACTTTTAAACCAGTGAGGATCCTCTCCTCTCTTTTTATGCCATTTTATGTGGTTATTGAAGTGCTGGTGCTGGATCAGGCTAGGAGATTTCAGTAGAGTTAAGGGTGTCACTCCTGTTGCTTCTCAGAAGTGAGCATTTGTACCCAGCCTTTCTTTTCCTTACCTGATTTTTTGCAAGCTGTTTGTGTCAGGAAAACACTTCCCTGTCAGCAGTAGATGACAGTCAAGTGGAAAAACTATCTCTGGACCCAAGCCCCAGTGCTCTCCTTTTCTCAGTAATAATAGCCTCAATAGAATACATTAATGCATTAATTATTATCTATGACTTCAAAAGCATTCTTAATACGCAACCTTTATCTTGTTCTTTTCACAACTGATCTATGAAGTAGGGCTATTATATATATATATATTCCACTTCATAGATGGGGAACTGAGATAGTAACTTGCCCAATACCACCTAGTGAGTTTATAGTTTAGCGTGGCTTGAACCAAGTCCTTCCCAGTCCAGTACTGTATGTGCTGTGCCATACAAGATCTTATAATGAATACGTCTGTTCACAAGCCAGCTCTATCAAAACCAAACATATTTTTGGAAAGAGCAAAATTTTGGTGTTAGAAAGCACATCTGGAAATAGTATTTATTTTGCTACTCCTTTGTTTTTTTGCAGGGTGTTCCATCCACAATGGCAACAGCATTGCCCAGAACCCTTGGAGAGTTGCAGCTTTATCGAATACTGCAGAAAGCCAACCTCTTATTGTACTTCGATGCCTTCATTCAGCAGGGAGGGGATGATGTCCAGCAGTTGTGTGAGGCAGGCGAAGAGGAATTCCTTGAAATCATGGCCCTTGTTGGCATGGCTAGCAAACCTCTTCACGTCCGAAGACTGCAGAAGGCTTTGAGAGACTGGGTCACGAATCCAGGCCTTTTTAACCAGCCTCTTACTTCCTTACCGGTCAGTAGCATTCCAATATATAAGTTACCGGAAGGGTCTCCTGCTTGGTTGGGAATATCATGCAATAGTTATGAGAGGAACAGTAATACACGAGAGCCTCACTTGAAGATTCCAAAATGTGCCGCCACCACGTGTGTTCAGAGTGTGGGTGCCGGCAAGTCCGATGGGGTGGGAAGCTTACCGCTGCAGAGCGGCAGTGAACAGAGGCTATGGCAAGGACACCACACTACAGAGAGTGAACACAGCCTTTCCCCAGCTGACGTCGGCTCTCCAGCCTCACCAAAGGAAAACACGGAAACCTTGGACGCGGCAGCAGCTCTGTCGGTCACCGAGTGCGTTGAGCGCATGGTTCCCACCCTCCCCAAAAGTGACTTGAATGAAGTGAAAGAACTGCTGAAAATCAATAAGAAACTGGCCAAGATGGTTGGTCACATCTTTGAGATGACTGACGAGGACCCTCACAAAGAGGAGGAGATTAGAAAGTACAGCGCAATATATGGCAGATTTGACTCCAAAAGAAAAGATGGCAAACATCTCACCCTCCATGAGGTAAAACGATGACAGCAAGAATTGGTTTTCTCTGCTCTTTTTCAATCTTCTTCTCAGAGCTTTCTTGCCAGAGATCCCTATTTTGTCAGGGGAAGATTGATACTTCCCTGTAATGCCAGGTCCATCAGAATTCTTCAGTGAGGGAGGCCTTTTATCAGATTATTTGCACATGTGCATTTTACAAAGACAGGTAGTTTAACAACTGTTAGACTCTTAACATGCCAATCATCTGGTGTCTTTTCTGGAGAACAGGTTGCCTAAATAAAATGGCACTTGAAATGGAAAGCCACTGTTGTGCAGTGATCTTGAGTCTGGTGTCTAATAAAGTCGCTCTCTCTAGACTAGACTTCTTTTCTGGACCTGTCCTTTTCTTTCTGTACCTTTCACAATAGATAGTATCTTATTTAGTCCACTGCTCCCAAATTTTTGTTGAATGCCAGCGTATGTTAAAAGCTTGATTCCACTCTACAATTGACCTGTTTTGTTCCAAAGGAAATGTTTGTATATGAACAAAGACCAATCAGTCTTAAAGTTAATCTTGATCACCCTCCAGACAGAGATCTGTAGCATCACCAAAGTAGGGGCCAACTGGACTCTCTACTGAATATTATGTCTGAAATTTCTCTAAGGATTACCATTATTATTATATGAATAATTTTTTTTATTTTAATATTTTATTATTTCATAATATTTTAAAGCAGTCGTTCATTTCAGCAGTGTCTCTTTATAAAAATGCATATATCTATGCCTTGCATTGTAGCTTTTAAGCATAGACGTATGACCTGGTTTGCATGTAACAACAACCCATTGGTTTAAAAACTGATGGGTTGTCATGTGTGAGTAGCAGCATGCCCACCTCTTCTGCTTTTACTCAGCAAGCCATGGTTTGTTGTTGGGTTAACCACTGGGCTGTTTAGCCCTTAAACAACCCAGTGGTCTGAGTTTGCATGTCACGCTCCACAACCTACAGAGGAGCCAGTCGTGGGTTGTGGTGTAAAAATGCTCACCTGCTTTCTCCCACTGGTGCACAACAACCCATCAGTTAGCCACTATAGAATGGCCATTTCTGGGTGAGTCCTGTTGAAGAACAGGACTACAGCTGAATAAACGTACAAGTAAAGCTAAATAAGCAAATCCCGTACCAGAATATATTCATTTGACAATAGTTGCAACATTTTATTTATCTGGAAAATGCAAGGGAAAAAGGTGGGGAATTGGCAATGGTTGTATCCACCAGAGTTAAGTATACCTAACCCTATCGAATCAGTGGTCTTGAGCATGTTTAGGCATATGTTGGATTGTGGTCCAAACTGCTGTAAACTGACATATATTGGTGAATTTAAAGCTGACGCTCTGTCTTTTTGAGGAACAACTTCCCAGGCAGTTTTAAAACTTTGCTTGAAAAATGCGTTTTCAGAGGATTTATACCACATGACTAATATAAACTTAACACACACATGCTTGTTGGTTTGCTATATTCAAAAATGATGGTGGTGATGGTGATGTTGATAACAATGAGCCACTGAATGAGTAAGGGATTCTGGGCTTGCCACTGTTTTATCTTGAGATAACGTTATACTGACTATATAGCCGTATTATCATGGCTATGTTTGTACAGTTCCCTGCGCAATGCACAGTGATCTGAGACACTAACCCAGTGGTATATGGTTAAAACACCAGGAATTTGCTTCCTATATAGACAAGGTATGATATTTGTATTCAGAGTCATGATGATCTATGAACAATTGAAAGAGAAAAGATTTGGTCTTTGTAGCACCTTAGAGATTAACATTGTTAAGAACATGAGCTTTCATAGACTATTGTCTGCTTTGCCAGATGCTGAAATGGATTGAATGGAAGCAGTTGCTTGGATTCTAAAAGGAACTGTCTTGCTGAAATCTCCATCTGGTGAAGATTTATTTCTTCAATCGGGTTTTTAAATGAGAATAGAATCCTTCTGTAATCTTGGTTCACGCTATTACATTTTTGTATCCTGTTCCATTCTTCCACCTAAACAGACATGTTTAGGACAGCCACTTTGAGGTCCTGGATGGAATGACCAGGAAGGTTAAAGTGTTCACTTGTGGGTTCGTTGGTAGTCTAGTTCGTTATAGTAGATTTAGGGTTCGGTTGAATTGTCTAATGAGATATGGTCAGTTGACTGCCTACTGTTCGATCATAGTCACGTATTCCATGAAGCCAAGAATGCAGGTGACAGTTTATCTTAAAAAAAAAAAAAAAATCACGATGGTATAATTTGTTAGGGAGGGCAGCATTGCAAAGCTTCTTCCACCGGCCTCATGCTATGGGCAGCTCCGAACTGGAGCGCGTGCTATCATTAGTGAAAAGGTCACTGTCTAGGACAGTGTAGGTGAAGAACCAGTTAAAGCTGAAGTGGATGAGGCTTTAAAAATTGACTTTAAAGCCCTTGGTGATAGTCTGCTTCAGTTTCTGTTTTTATTTCTTATTTTTTTTAAAATGCAACTGTAGGCTTACGCTGGTATTCCAAGATAAAAGCCAAAGAGAAGAACTGTTCAGTGAACCATTCACATGCATAGAAACCTTAACTATCATTAATTAAATTGTAATGAATTACTACTTAAAAAGTTTCGCACTAACAACCAATCTATTTTTGTAATTAGCATAAGTGTCAAACCTGTTGATTATCTTTTGTTGTTGTTCTAACAAAGTTGGTGCTTTAGGCTGTAATACTATATATGCTTACCTGGGAGTTATTCCCACTGAACTCAGTGGAACTTACTTCTAAGTAGACATGTATAGGATTGCACTGTTAACAACACCTGACCATTTATGGACAATATTTGACTGATCCAGGGATAGGCAACCTGCTGCCCTCCAGATGTTCTGGACTGCCAACTCCCACACTCCCTTACTGTTTATGGATGGGGTCTGTAGTTGGAAGTGTCTGGAGGGTCCCAGGTTGGCTGTTCCTGGACTGATCAATTGACCAAATACCTCTTGACTGGTTAAATGCCCAACCCTAGTCAGACCCGGTGACGGACGCTTATGATACTATAGCTGCACAGACAGAACATTTGTGGAGTTGCATGTGTAGGGATCTAGAGTGTTGTAGATTTCATTGCTAGGACCTATAATACTGTTTCCAGTATTAAGCAAAGGGCATAAATAGCTCTTTGGCTTGTAGTAGGGTCTACACGTTGGTGTCCTGCACCCATATCAGCAGTAGTTTCAAGTTGGTTGGCTGTCTAAAGGCTTTAAGTGGGTCTTCCACACACCCCTTCTCTCAGGGCATCATCACTCTTAATGATGGGTTGTAGGTCCCAATTGTGGCTTGCTGCAGTAAGATGGCCATTCAATATCAACTGCCTTGTATTCCTCTAATCTGTACTTTTTGGCATAAAGCTTCAAAACTTAGTAAGTTGCACTTGTCATGTGGACTGGTTCTCTCTTCCTAGAAAGCAAAATCTAGGTCTCCTTCCCAACTTTACTGCTATTCTGTCTACAAAAAATGCTAGTAGTTGCTCATTTACTCCTAAGCACCATTAAGTATCTGTTAGGCTGGGTCCTTGTGTTATCCCAGGGGTGTGGAGATCACAGGGGTGTGGAGATCACAGCGGTGCTGCCTCTTCCCATGCTACTAAGATAAATGTGAGACTGGATCTTATGGGAGGAGCACATGCAGAATGTTGGGTCATGGTCTTCCTCCTCCCATCCCATGACAGTTGTCACTCTGATGTTGTCATGGACACTCCCACAGTATGGGTTCCCCCATGTGGCCTAGGCCATCTCTGATTACCTCGGTGATGTGGGAGTGAGCTGCAGCTCCTGTGCCACTCGGATAGCATGAACACTAACCCTTTGATGCTCTACAACATCCTTCACCACCCTAATACCCTCCAGGGAATTTTGGACTACAGCTCCTATCATCCATAACCATTGGTCATACTGGCTGGGGCTGATGGGAGTTGTTCAAAACAGCTGGAGTGGACCAGGTTGAGGAAAGCTGCTCTAGAAGAAATTGCCCCAATTCTTTTGCTGGAAAAGTGTAGACTGAATCTAGTGCTTATGCAACTAATCAGATTGCCCAATATGTATAGACAAATTACATGTTACTTTACTTTCTTACTCAAGAGTAAATGTGCACAGCCCTGATTCAGATTGGGACCAGCATGCACTAACCTCAGCTTGGGAGTAATTGAGACTGAGGGCTACTTTTGCTCCTGACCTCCTTGGTGTCTGGATCTGGCTTTGGCATTTGACTTTGACTCTTAGAATCCTATATCTTTCACAAGTATAGACCCTACCCCATTTGGTAGGGAGCTTTTTAGAAATGGTTTATTTGGTGTTTTGAATTCCAAATGACACGGTTTCCTAAAAATAAACTTAATTTTATTGACACTACTCTAAACTGCCTCTGCATTCGAACCTTGTACACCTACCTACACACTTTTAACACTCTGCTGTGTTATATACGCTACTGGTAAATTGGTTTTTTGTTTTCGTTTTTGTAGGATATTACAAAGTAATCTCCTAGGAGAAATTAAGGCAGCTCTTTTACCTGGAAGGCAAAAAGAAGACTGTTTAAAAGCCTGTTTGTCATGGTGGGAAGCAATTACTCTGCCTGCCCCCATTCATAACTTGCGAATTTTAGCAGGGAACAACTAAAGGTGCAAAGCTGGCAGGTTGGTAAGAAGTGCTGCTTTGCTCCAGAGCACCCCACAAACAAGTAGATCAGAGCCTTCTAAATCCATTTTGCATGTTTTCAGATTGTGATGGAAAATGAGAGAGACAAAAAGTTAAGAAATATCAATAACATATTTAAATATATATTTTCTATTGTGTTTAAAGGGCTGAGGCAAGTTGTGGGAAGAAATCTGGGAAACCATCCATTACAAACATGGAAGAAAGAGTTCACACAGTCTGTGTACGCTATCTATCTATCTATCTATCTATCAATAGCGTACACAGACTGTGTGAACTCTTTCTTCCCTGTTTGTAATTGATGGATATATATATCTATATCTGGGGGGTTTTAAAAGCAGGGGTGGGCAACCTGTATTCCCAGGACTGCATGTAGCCCTCAACTTGATATTTATGTTTGTCTGTATTTATTTATTTAAAATAAAATTTAAAACATTTCTTGGCTGCCTTTCAGGGCAGAAGCCCTCCCAAGGTGGCTTGCAGCAATAAAACACATAAAAACAGTTAAAATATTAAAAGCAATAAAAATATAAAAACAACAATAAAAGCCAACAATAAGACCAGCAACAACAACAACGGCAGTAAGAGCAGCAGCAGCATTCATATCAAGAGGAGGCCATGGTAAAGTAATATGTTTTCAAGGAACTTCTTAAAAGCCTGCAGTGACAGAGCACGGCGGACCTCTGATGGCAACTTGTTCCAAAGCTGTGGGGCCACTCCAGAGAAGGCCCTCTGACGTGTGATCACCCATCTGACTGCTCTCATGGGTGGGCAAATGAGAATGGCCTCTCTTTCTGATCTGAAAGTGCAGGCAGGCTGATATGAGTGAAGGTGGTCCTTCAAGTAACTTGGTCCCAAACTGTTTAAGGCTTTAAAGGTCAAAACCAGCATTTTGAATTGGGCTCAGAAACACACTGGTAACCAGTGCAGCTGGTGCAATATGTGCATTATGTGATCAAATCGCTTTGCCCCCACCAATACTCGAGCGGCCGCATTCTGCATGAGCTGGAGTTTTTGAACCATCTTCAAAGATAGCCCAGTACACAGTGCATTACACTAGTCCAGCCTGAACATCGCTAGTGTGTGGATAACTGAGGCAAGGTCCGTCCTTTCCAGATAGGGTTGATGTACCAGACTAAGCTGGTAAAAAGCACTCCTGGACACTGCAGCCACCTGGGCTTTCCTAGTTAGCTCAGAGTCCAGGAGGACTCCCAGGCTGCACACTTGGTCTTTTAGGGGGAGTGCAACCTCATCTAAGACCAGTTGTAAACCTCCATCTGAAGTAGTTGGTTTCCCAACCCACACTACCTTTGTAGTGTCTGGATTAAGTTTCAGCTTGTGCACCCTCATCCATCCCCAAACAGACTCCAAACACTGGTTCAAGAGTTCCACAGCCTCCCTGGAATGTGCAGATGGAAATGAGAGGTAGAGCTGAGTATCATCAGCATACTGATTTCATGTGTCCCTTAGCCTAATTTCAAAAGCCCTCTGAATGCAATCGGTTCATAGCCCTGGTAAGAGTCATCTGTCCCTTCTGCGCATCCCATTGGGCGGGAAGGAACAGGGAGAGAGAGAAAAGGGGTGCCAGAAAAAGAAAAGAGGTGACTTTTGGCTCTGGTCCTGCCCACTGTTGGCTTTGGCCCCACTCACTGCCATCATGCACCCTCCTGACATTACCTATGCTGTAGCAGTTGCTGCATGGCGATTTTGAATATTCAACCCCTGGTCAGGGATTGCTGTGTGATGTCCGACCCGGGACACTATAGGTTGATCTTGAGTTAAACAACCCATGGTTAACATAGTAGTTAACTGTGGATTATTTAACCATAATTAACCTATAATGTCCAGGTTGGGATGTCACGTCACTACCCCAGATCAGCCCAGTCAGGTTTTGAATATTCAGAAAGACTGTGGCACACAAATCGTGGGTTAATTAACCCATGATCTGACACCATTACATGCAAAAAAAACCCTTTGGGTTCTCTCCCTTAATGTTGGATGGAGCTCTACAACCCTTCTGGTTTTGGTCAATATATGCTAGAAATAACACTCATGTATTATGTCTGGTGTAGGCCTTTTGGACTTGCTCAGTTAATTTTTGCATGACCACCATATCCCATAACATATAGGAACCATGTGAAATGAATGAAGCATCTGGAGATTTCCACTACTGTTTCACATATAGTTCAGCTGCTGGTAACAAGCATGTGAGCAGTTTTTTTCAAGAAGAAGAAAGGAACTTCCCCTGGTCTTAATTTAGTAGAACTGCAGCTCAATCCTATGTATGCTTACTCAGAAAGAAGAAACAAGTCCTACAATGGGGCTTACTTACAAGTCAGTGGGGCTTACTTCAAGGTAATGTGCATAGGATTGCAGCCTCAATTAGGGGTAAGGTGTGACTTGTAATTTTCTGGACCTTACAGTTGTTCTGGAAAACAGTTTGTGATATGTGCATGCATGATCACCATACGTGATAATAGCTTCCAGTCTTCCCATATTTCTTCCAACCCGAATATCTCCATTGTATAAAAATATGATTATCCTGTACTGGGGTTGGCTACCATGTGCTCAAAACTTTGGATGTGTTTGCTTGGCATAATTGATGAACATATAGATATTGGAGACACTGTATTGCAGTGGTTCTGGTCCTTCCTCTCGGGCAGGTACCAGTGGGTAGCACTAGGAGAGGAGGCTTCAGACCTGTGGCCACTCACTTGTGGGGTGCCACAGGGTTCCATCCTCTCCCCGATGCTATTTAACATCTATGTGAAGCTGCTGGGGGCCATCATCAGGAGGTTTGGGGTGCGGTGTCATCAATATGCAGATGACATGCAGCTCTACCTCTCATTCAAATCTTCACCAAGGTTGGCCATAGAATCCCTGTCCAAATGTCTGGAGACGGTGAGTGGCTGGATGGGGAGGAATAAGCTGAAGCTGAGCCCTGACAAGACTGAGGTACTCTTGGTGGGAGACAAGAGGAGGTTGGGGGATGTTGACCTGGTGTTGAATGGTGTACGGCTACCTTGAAAGACCAGGTCCGCAGCCTGGGGGTCATTTTAGACTCCCAGCTGACCATGGAGGCTCAGGTGTCAGCTGTGAGCTGGACCAACTCCATCTGATCTGGCGGCTGCACCCCTACCTTCCCGACCATCTGCTCCCATCGGTAATACATGCCCTAGTCTCCTCTTGTCTAGACTACTGTAATGCGCTCTATGTGGGGTTACCCTTGAAGACGGTTCGGAAGCTGCCCAGCCTATCTCAAGGAGTGCCTCCAGCAACACCAGACAGGCCACTCAACAAGATCAGCCTCGGGTGGCCTCTCTGTCCCATCAGCCAGGACAGCTAGGCTGGTGGGGACGAGGGAGAGGGCCTTCTCTGTAGTGGCCCCCACTCTGTGGAACTCCCTCCCTAGGGAACTCTGCCGTGCCCCCTCTTTAATGAGCTTCCGCCACACATTAAAAACATGGTTGCTCAGGCAGGCATTTGGGGTGGGTTAGGGTATTTTTAGAAATACGATGTTTTAATGTGGAATTTTATTGTTTTAAGCTGTTGTATTATTGTACATCGCCAAGAGTGGCCAGATGACTGGCCAGATGGGCGATTAAGAAATTCAATTAATAAATAAAATAAAATTGTTGAGTTGATAGCCTAAAATTCTGTATATTTGGCTGCTGAGAAAAATCAGTCTGAATATGGTAGTTATGTGGTGAGTGCGGTTGGGGGGAGAGTGGTTCTAAAGGAATTGGCTGCCACAAACCCTGTCAATTACTATAAAATATATTTTGAGTAGGATGTGACACACACATGCCATATTTGATATTAATAATCCATTAAACATTTAATAGCAAAAAATATTGCACTGAATACCTTTGAGAACAAAAAGAAGTAAGGTTTTGATTTTTTGCTTCCTGCATGCACTAATGCTTTGTAAAGTGCCCTTAACAGTTTAAGAGAGCAATCCTATGGCCAATAGACACTGGGCTCCTTCACACAGAGTTTTTATCCTGCAATTGAGATTGCTCACTCACGGAAGTTTGGGGGCCCCTTAGATGACATTGTGAACCTCCAAGGGCGTCTGCTGCACTAAATGCCCTTTGTTCCGTTTTTAAATAGATCGCAGATCATGAGCTATCAAATTACCCTGCTTGTGTTCCACTTGAGTTCCCTCCGTGAAAATGGAAAAGCTGCAAGAAGAGGAGCAAGATAGATGAAATACATGGAAGCCTCAGATAAGGGGGAGAAGGAGGGGGAAAGGGGAGCCCGTGTCAAGGGAGTCCGTTGTGATCCTGCATTTAAAATGGAAGCAGAAAGCCCCCTTTTAAATGCAGGATTTTAGGCTGGTGTAGAGATGCGCACTGTCTAGACGGGTATAGGATTTTTTAGTTTCTAGGAACCAAGGTCATCCAAACTCGGTTCCCAGAAACCACACTCCCTGCACCCTTATAGCTGGTGCAGTTCTTTCCATGCCAGTGCCATCTCTGCTAAACGAAGCACGGAGAGGGCGAAAACGGGGCATTCCTGGCGGTGGGGAGGGGAGGAGACCACGGAAGCTGTTTTCAACAGCTTCCTATTTGGTCTTCAGGCCCCCTCCCTCCCCCTCCCCCTCCCTGAAGCCACAGCTGGACACACAATAACGTGCATCTGGCCACAAATGCAGGGCTGGTGAGATGATTTCCTCTGTCCTCCATCTGCCCTGCATTGCGTAGTCGGTTGCCTCTGATTTGGAGGCTACTGACTTCTTCAATAGGATTGCACCCTATAGAACACATTTCGGTCCATTCTCTCTGGCAAACCAATTATTTGTTTATTTAAAGCATTTATACTCAGCTCTTAGGCCATAAAAGATTCTGAAGTGGCTTTTTGTTCAGTCGTTAAGTCATGTCTGACTCTTTGTGACCCCATGGACCATAGCATGCCAGGCCTTCCTGTCCTCCGCTCTCTCCCGGAGTGTGCTCAAGTTCAGTACCTGCATTCAGGCTTACAATCTAAAAAGAAATGGCACAAAAGGAAAAGGGGAGGGAAAAGAAAACGAGAACTAAAGCACCGTTTCTTAATGTGACAAGGTTCTTAAAATGACCAGATGTAATGAAGCTGCAATGTAACTGGACGGAATTGGTCATATTAGAGATATGGTAAGAGGTATATAAATCTATTAAAAATAATAATAAATATCATGATCGGCTGGAATGGAAACAGCTCAGAGGGGAGGAGCCAAAAATGGCTGATCTCTCACTTATGGAAACAGTACAAATAGACATGTATAAATGGAAATATGTCCATCTTCACTCACCGAGTTGTTAGTTGGAAAGGGTCCTTTGTCATTTACGATAGCACTCAATGAGAAAAATAAATCACAGTTCTTATTGGGGCATGGAATGACAGTTGGGGTGCTGGTGGGAATTTGTTTGGTTGACAGTTGGAAGAGGAAGAGGATAGAAGGAATTGGCTCGGTGGGGATGGGTTTAGGAGATTACTAGTTCATCCCAGACTTCAGTTTATTGTAAATGCGTTTTCATTGTTCCTCAAATAAACATTTTTTTCTGTTAGCCCTGGTACTTGTCAGTGAAACCCATGCTTAAGGGGTTTGAAAACCTACTGCCACTCCGCAGTGCTGTTAGCACAGTAAGACTGTGACAAGGTTAGTAAGGTGCCTGTTCCAAAATCATTTTATTACGACCATTGTTCACCTGTGATTTTTATCATGGTCCATCTCTGTGGGAGAAATTTGCTTTTGCTTTCTGCTAGTATAAACATCCATTTTATGCAATTAGGCCAGTCAGCCATCTGATCCGCTGTCGTCAATGCTAATGTATAGAAATGTTTCTTCTTGTCAGAGGTGAAGATCCCCCATAACCCTTTGGGTACAGATTTCTTCTCTCTGGGGGAGACTTCAGTTGCTGTTTTCCCAGTGTTCAAACAGGGATTTGAGATTGATGCCAAACGCCTATTTATTAGCCTTCAGCTAATGCCGTGATTGTCACGGCTCTGTTACAGGTGAAGTGGCTTTGTGAGTGCTCTGGACATCCGATGAGAGAGTGCTGCTAACATCACAGTTTACAAGGGCATATTCTCTCTTGGGCTCACTAGGGAGGTGGTGGGCTCTCCTACACTGGAGGTATTCAAGATGAGGCTGGACAGCCATCTGTCAGGGATGCTCTGACTTGGATTCCTGCATTGAGCAGGGAGTTGGACTTGATGGCCTTGTAGGCCCCTTCCAGCCCTACTATTCTATTATTCTTTTCTGCCTTTTCAAAGGGTTATTTTTCATTTTTGGGTGACTGATTCTGCTATATTGCTTGAGCGCTCATATAGCCCATCTGAAGTGGAGAATGCAAGAGAGGTTACCTTTCTACTTGTAGCAATGCCCTGCCATCTAAAAAGAAACCCCAAACCCTTTGCAGGATAGATAGAATCATAGAATAGTAGGGTTGGAAGGGGCCTACAAGGCCATCGAGTCCAACCCCCTGCTCAATGCAGGAATCCAAGTCAGAGCATCCCTGACAAATGGCTGTCCAGCCTCGTCTTGAAGGCCTCCAGTGTGGGAGAGCCCACCACCTCCCCAGGTAATTGGTTCCATTGTCGTATTGCTCTTACAGTCAGGACGTTTTTCCTGATGTTCAGCTGGAATCTGGCTTACTGTAACTTGAGCCCATTATTCCGTGTCCTGCACTCTGGGATGATCAAGAAGAGATCCTGGCCTTCTTCTCTGTGACAACCTTTCAAGTACTTGAAGAGTGCTATCATATCTCCCCTCAGTCTTCTCTTCTCAAGGCTAAACATGCCCAGTTCTTTCAGTCTCTCTTCTTAGGGCTTTGTTTCCAGTCCCCTGATCATCTTTGTTGGGTTCCTCTGAACCCTCTCCAGTTTGTCTGCATCCTTCTTAAGGTGTGGTGCCCAGAACTGGGCACAGTACTCCAGATGAGGCCTAACCAGTGCTGAGTAGAGGGGAACTAGTACTTCCCAGGATTTGGAAGCTGTGCTTCTATTAATGCAGCCCAAAATAGCATTTGCCCTTTTTGCAGCCACATCCCATTGTTGGCTCATATTCAGCTTGTGATCGACAACAATTCCAAGATCCTTCTCGCTTGTAGTGTGGTTGAGCCACATATCCCCCATCTTGTAACTGTGCATTTGGTTTCTTTTTCCTAGGTGCAAAACTTGGCATTTATCCCTATTAAATGTCATTCTGTTGTTTTCTGCCCAGCGCTCCAGTCTACCTAGATCACTTTGAATTTTGTTTCTGTCTTCCAAAGTATTAGCTATCCCGCCCAATTTTGTGTCATCTGCAAATTTGATCAGCATTCCCGGCACCTCCTCCTCCAAGTCATTAATGAAAATGTTGAAGAGCACTGGGCCCAGGACTGAGCCCTGCGGTACCCCATTCGTTACCTCTCCCCAGTTTGAGAAGGTCCCATTGATAAGCACTCTTTGGGTCTGATTCTGTAGCCAACTGTGGATCCACCGGATCGTTGTTTCATCTAGCCCACTGATATCATGGGGCACTTTGTTGAAAGCTTTGCTGAAGTCGAGGTATATGATGTCTACAGCATTCCTATGGTCTACAAGGGAGGTTACTTGATCAAAAAATGAGATCAGATTTTTCTGGCAGGACTTGTTTTTGACAAATCCTGTTTATGCATACATTCAACCAGCCTGACGATCGGTGCTCTCAAATATATTTGTTAAACCAGCTATCTGAAAATCCTTAAGCGAAGATCCAGGGAATGAAATTCTGCATTTTGTATAGGTTTGTTTAGAACTGAGCTATGGATGCTATTTCATTCTTGCCTGCTGGCAAGAGATACTCTCTTGGTCTAATATGGAAATGATTTTCTGCTTGGTCCACTTTTTTTTATAAGTCATCCCTGCATTTTCAGTAAAGATCATTTCTTTGTCAGCTGTAAGGTACAGGTTTTTGTTGGTGGCATCAGTGAAATTTATTTCCTATAGTTTATTTGGGAAAAAATGTTGTGTTCCCCATCTCCAAATTATGGCATTGTTCACTATTACTTGATTTGTCACAGGATTAGATTATTTGTGCTCTTGCAGCATTGTATGTCTCTAAGATGGTAGCAGTCTGATTTCCATCTCTATTCTGGATTTAGAAGCTCCAGTCGACGAACAGGAGTTATACATTCTTAGTATTTAAAAAAGTTCAGATGATGCACTTATTTTGAATAAATGGGAAATAACCACGGACATGACTCTGGTATAAGATCTAATGTCCCTTAGGTAAAATAGATTGCGTTTTAGCCATATATTAGAATTGAGTGGCGCTTAATAGATTGAGTCAAATCTGTAGTTTGAATAAATTTTCAATTTTTTAGTAATAGTTCTGTCCATTTGTGTCAGCTTGTTAAATACACGTAGACCTTACGTCTGTCATGAATAAGTGTGAGATACAAAGCACAGGAAAGGAGAGCAATCAAATGTGTCTGACTTAGCCATTTCTTTGCGTTTGTACAAGTTTGTACTCTGATGACAGATGATATTTGAAAGATAGGGGATGAATACCCAAACATGTTGGAATAAATGTATGTGATTTGACAACTATAATTAAGTTTGAATTGGTACAAAATCTTGACAGATATGATTAACACCCATGATTATGAACACCCTTGTACCCAAGTGAAAAGGGGATGTGTGATTGGTCCAACCAAAGAAGGGTATATGGAATGGACAGAATCTGAAAGCATTTACAGGTCATTCCAATTATAGTGCCACGTGCTAATTTTTACAGCTGACTGTGATCAGGGCACTCAAAAATAAATATTTTAATTGCACTCAAAAAGAAATTAAATCTGAATTCTGTGAGGTGTATATTGCATAATTCCATATTGCTAACTATAGAGGTGTGACAGGGAGCTAAGGACGGCAGAAGGCCTCCCCCTTGAAAAATCCCACTCCATTTGACTTATTTTTTAGTTTCTAAGAATTCTCCAGGCATTATTCACATACCTGTCGAGCCTTTTTTCACAGTCATAAGGACTAGAAACCTGGGTTATTTTAAGGAAAACTATGATTTTTCAGGATGCTCCTAGTGTTAGAGTTGGCTAGCATGGTACAGTGGATAAAGTGCTAGATGTTCTGCCTGTCCATGAAGCTTATTAATTGGCTTTGAGCAAGCAGCCCTCTTGAGCCTCATCTATTTTACATGGTAGTTGCAAGGGTAGAATGGGATAATCCTGTATGCTGCACTGAGTTCCCTGGAGGAATGGGCATGATACCACTTGTGCAGTGGTATCATGGGACACGCAGATTCCTAGATATAGATAACTGGTAACCATTGCTCACAGATGACAGCCTGATCTGACGCATGTTCATTTCAAAGTAAATTCCATTGATTTAAATGGACCTTTTTCCAAGTACATTTGCTTAGGATTGCAGGCAATGAAGCATACACTGAAATGTGATTGAGCTGCTTAGGGTTTTACTTTATGATTTTATATAAATCCATTCATTCTGAAGGTCTCAGCACTTGAGAAATTTTACAGAGACTTTCTGATCTCCTAATTCTGTTAATACTTATTAAATCTCTCAGACCCATCTCTCCTATTTTAGACGGACTGAACAACGTTAAGCGAATGTCGACAAACGCCAGCATAAGCCGATGCATCCCCCCATAACCTTATTTAGCATTCTTTTGTGATGTGAAGATTTGTTCTGATTGGGCTTGTTAGAATAGTCACTGAGATGAACTTGTGGCTCTTAGTTCCTGATGTGGCTCCTTAGAAGTTGTGAAGAGACAATACTGGGCTCAGCCTTGGCCAATGTAATTTCATGCCTTCTGCTCTTTCTTTAAGTTACACTGAGATGAGGTCTGTGGTGCTGCTGGGCTCATAAGGTGCAGAGATCCTGGGCTCTACATTTCTACATGTGCCCCAGTGTTTATAACACTAAAGACCGTAAAGTGCAAAGCAGAGAGAATGTGTTTGTCAGCATGCGAAAAGTGCACACTGTGGCCATAGCTGTGTGTTTACAGGTGTGCAGCTTCATTTCACACAATCCCATGTTTCAGCAGTGCAAGCACAGGTGGGTCTGGCTCTCCATTCTTTTGCTCTTTCCCACAGAACTAGAGTACGTTTTATTAGGTTGTTTAAAGATAGGGCATTCCATCTTTGTACAATGCTATTAATTGCCTGTTCTTGCTGTTGGCTCCATGCCCAGAAGCATTTTAGCACAGTGCTAACTTTAGGCCATGTGAAACAACCCTGCAAAAAAGTCAGTAGTCTTAGTGTCTGGGTTCGTACAACACGCTAACCCACACTCAGTGGTTTAGTGTGGGTTGTTTTTTTAATTGTGGGTTGATTGTTGACCTGTGAGTGAGCGTGTTTTCTCAACCCGTGACATTTTTCTCAGGGTGGCTTGTTAACTATGCAGTGTGGCTTTTTTCCCCTCAAACAAGCCACCTTGAGAACCGATGGTTTGTTGTTGGATTGTTCAGGGTGGTTAACAAAAGCCACCCTGCAGAAAATGTCCTGGGTTCAGACAACACTCTAGCCCATGGCTCAACAAACAACCCACATTTCAACCACAACCCACGCTCAACCACTGAGTGTGGGTTAGTGTGTTGTGTGAATAGCTCCGTTCCGCAATTGTTCTGCTTGAGAAGGTCCATTTGGTGAAGTTCCATGATAACGTGGGGATGTGCTGAAATTCCCTGAGATATGTTGCTTGTCATTTGGCTTCCCTTGAAATCCCTTCGATGTTTCACCTGGGTGGGAAATCCCAAATTTCCTTTGAATTAAACTGGGTGAAATTTTGATGGCAACTCTAGTTAACCCCAGTTTTCTCATGGCTGAGGGTGAGTAATGTCTGGCAAATGTGGAACATATTATGAATCAGAGCTGACAGGTTCATTATAGATCTCAATTCACTGAAGAGGGAACAAAGATATTATTTTTTCAGTCTTTCATCCGCAGACGGGTGGTTAAATTAGGGAAAGGTGTGGGGGTTTTTGTTTAAGATGCTTCCACCCACCCCACACTTTTTTCTCCTTATTGTGGATGTTGTCATAGGGCAGCCTTCCCTCAACTAGTGCCCTCCAGATGTTTTGGACTAGAACTCCCACCATTTCGACCGTTGGCCATGCCGGCTGGGGCTGATAGGAGTTGTAGTTCAAAACATCTGGAAGCACCAGCTTGGAAAAGGCTGTCAAAGGAGATCTACTTTGCATCTACTGCAGTTCACCCATGTTTAATATATATTATATTGGCTTAGATCCAAAGAACCATGAGTGGAAGAAGAAAATGTATTAGCATTATTCTGTGAACCTTTGCACCAGTGGAAGACTTTTCCTAGTACAGTGCCACAGTGTATTTGAAGTTGTGAGAAAAATGATGAATGAGGAAGATCCAGGCCATAGCATATACTCTACAGGCCCATACAAAATCTTGAGATCTTGTGCAAACGGAAGAACTTCTCTGGGGTTGGGGCTGTTTTCTCTTCTGCTAGGTCAGAAATGGCCAACTTAAATTAGCTAAAGTCAAAGTTAAAGTATCTGATTTTTATACAACACTGCATGACTTTATTTCATGTATAGATCAGGGACTTACACAGTAACTATTCTGGCCTCAACACTTTGGGCTGTATGGCTATCCAGGCAGTTAAACTCACATCTAATCCAGTTTTGTATAACTCAAATCTTCATCTTTATTTAATGTAACATAAGCAATAAATAACTAATAAATACAGAATTAATACTTAGAGCATCTCTACACCAGCCTAAAATCCTGGCTCTCCAGGGTTTCAGGCAGGAATCTTTCCAGCCCTACCTGGAGATGGCTGGACTTGAACTTGGGACCTTCTGCATGCAAAGCAGGGGCTTTGCCACTGAGCTACAGGGCATCTCTGCACCAGCCTACAATCCTGCATTTAAAACGGGGCTTTCTGCTTCTATTTTAAATGCAAGATCACGACGACTCCCTTTTTCACGTGCTTCCTTCCCCCCTCCCCCTTCCCCCTCCTTCTCCCCGTATCTGAGTCTTCCATATGTTTCATTGATCTTGCTCCTCTTCTTGCCGCTTTTCCACTTTTCAGGGAGGGAACTGAAGTGGAACATAATGGGGTAATTTGATAGCTCCTTATCTGCGATCTATTTAAAAATGGAACAAAGGGCACTTAGTGCAGGAGATGCCTTGGAGGTTCACGGCGTCATCTAAAGAGCCTGCAAACTGCTGTGATTGAGCGACCTCAGTAACAGGATAAAAGCTCCATGTGAAGGAGCCCTTAGTAATAGAAGGATGAGAGATGGATGAGATGACTAGATGAGATGAAATGGAGGTGATGAGCTGAAGTGGATTGATGAGATGAAAAGACAATGCTAGGCCACACCTTCAGGCTGCAATCCAGAGCAGCAGCAGAGAACCAGGCTTTGGGGAGTGGGGGTTCTTCCAAACTTGAGGAAGAGCTGGTGCAAACCAGATAGAAACTCTTCCTAGGGACAACTAATCAATGCAGGGCATACAGGTTAAACTAGAGCAATTATAAATGCAAAGGTTGGGGGCAACATCACAAAATAACATAGTGCCCAATTGGAGTGAAACAGTAACATCTATCAAAGTCTTTCCTCAGATTACAGGAAAGAGACCAAAGGTGCAATACTATGCATATTTGACAGAAAAAAGTCCTACACCTCCATGGCTGGCTGGGGAATGATGGGGGTTGTAGGACTTATTTTTTTGTCTAAACATGGATAGAATTGTGCCCTAAATACTTTTTTGCTGTTATGGAGAACCATAAAGAAAATCTCCAAACAGCCAATGTGAAGTAAAGGAAAAATATGTTAAATGTACTGCCCTTTTTCAACAACTAGGTTTAAATTTGATGTAATTTACTTTTATTTTTTCTCCTTTTCATTTTGTTTATTTGGAAAACCAATAAAAACTTATTAAAAAAGAAAAAAATCACCCTTATGTAAATGGAAGAGGCCTTCTGCTAGCAGAAGGGTATCTTTGTATCCAAGCCATGATAATATGCAGACCTGCTGTGCTGTACCTCAGGGCCAAGCAGATCAGGATCTACAGATAGATGGCTGGACGATTTGCAGTAGATTGGACAGGCTTTCTGATTCCCAGTTGCTTAACACTAGCAATAACAAATAGGCCTTTTCTAAGTTAGGCTGTTG
The DNA here is from genome assembly GCF_057233095.1 of Heloderma suspectum. NCBI lineage: Eukaryota > Metazoa > Chordata > Lepidosauria > Squamata > Helodermatidae > Heloderma > Heloderma suspectum. The sequence goes on from NC_139458.1 coordinate 200,731,841, forward strand.
AATTACTACAGATGAGGAATTCCAACTGTAGATTTGAACTTGTATATGCAGGTCATGCCAGTGGATAGCTCACAGGATGCAGTAGAGAACTGGCTTCATCCCCCAGCCACTATTTTGCACCTGGCTGTGGTTGGTGGACCTCGGGGTTCTAGTAAGAAATAAAGTAGACCTCAGAATCCTGAAGTCTGTCTGCCAGTGCGTTACCTCATCCATAGCTCATTTTAAAATAAGCTGTGGTTCTAAAAAAAATCATCTGCCTCTGATCAATAACTATTTTTGTTGTATTTATTTGCTTCAAAGGGAATCTATATTATTTTCAACACTGATTTTTTTAATAAAGATAAAATAAAGTTCTTAATGGTATTTAAAGGTGGGTTTTTGGATTTTTGGGGAAGTGGGTCTCTACATACCTGTAGTAAATATATTAGAGCAGGGATGGGCAACTTGAGAGGTCCTCCAGATATTTTGGCCTAAAACTCTCTTCATCCCTCACCATTGGCTATTCTGGCTAGGGCTGATAAGAGTCGTAGGCCAAAACATCTGGGGGGCTCAAATTGCTCACCTCTGTATTAGAAGATAGGTACAATGGCAGGCTGAAGAAATTTCTCCAGATTTCTATATGTATTTCTAATGTTTTTGTACAACACAAAACATGCTTACAGATGATGGGATATTTTTTTCCCCTAGAATTGATATGGCTAAGGCAGTGAAACTTTCCTTGTGTTCTTTTTTCTAGCTCACCGTTAATGAAGCAGCTGCTCAACTGTGTGTAAAGGATAATGCACTGTTGACCCGAAGGGATGAGCTCTTTGCACTGGCACGGCAAATCTCTCGAGAAGTTACGTACAAATATACTTACCGGACCACCAAGTAAGCTACATTTTTTCGCACCCTAATAGCGTTAATGGGGTTTATTGTGAAGTATTAAAAATCTGTTTTCGTTCTTGTTGCATTGCTGTCAGGGTCTAATTCTCACAGCCCTGGTTCATACACATGACTAACTGTAGGTGTGGTGGGGAGACGTGAATGTTTGCGCATTTCCACTACACAGTCATGCGTAGGCATTTGTCACACAATCGCCTACCTTTTTTGAGGGGAAAGGATTGCACAACATATCTGTGCATACAGCTGCATCTCACATTATGTGTAAGTGCATTGAGAGCATGGATATGTTTGTGCTTCCCCACCACTTTTAAAAAATAATCTTTGTAGAAAACTACTTTTCAAAAATCAGCTGACATGCATAGAACTGTTCACAGGATAAAATCTCCCCTCTGACATGCTAGTTTTCTTTGTACAGGGAGTTTTTATATGGAGGAGCACTCAAATATGTAAACTCTACTTCTGTTGATTCTGTAGATTAACTGTAAGACAATTGTTTGTGAAACTATCCTAAAATCAAGAATTGCATAAGGAATTTAATTAGCGAAATCTCTCTTTTCATGGGCAAGGATTTTTCCAAAGATTTTTTTTCTGAAGATAGTATATACTATCTAGTAAAAAAAAATGTGTTTTCATCTCCTAGGTCTAAATGTGGAGAAAGGGATGAGCTGTCACCAAAGAGAATTAAGATAGAGGTACTGTATTTTAACTTGTTCTTCTTAGTTGTAATTACTAGAACTGACTTGCATAAGAGAAAATAAAACCTATGAAGGCATCTCTAGACTGAGAATGGGTATGTTCTCCCCCGTTCCCCAGCTAAGAATCCTTTAAAATGCAATGCATTCTGAATTAAATATGATCCAGTTTTTCTAAGGCTCTGTAGATGTTAATTAGAACTGAGGGTCATCGGAACAGTGCAGGGAATTTGTGGAGTCACATGATTAGAGAAGAAAACTAGAACAGCGATTAGGATGAAACAGATATAATATGATTACAACACCAACACCACCCCCGCAAATGTTATATCAAAAAATATAAGTGGCTTGAAATTTGTGTTTGATGATTTTCATAATATTTATGTACTGGAATGTGCAACGTGTTCACAGCTGGCCCTTTGCACACACAGAACACCTATCTTTATTGACATGGATGAAAAAGATCTTGCAGATGGGGGGAGTTCTTCTGCCCAAAGATTGCTAGATTGGAGTGGTTACTTGGCAAGAAAAAGAAAGGTCATCTAAATTTTGTGAGAATATAAAATCCAAGTGTTTTTTTTCCACACAAGACTTGGAAAGAAAGTACTGATTTGAATTTAAATATTTCACTTTGAAATGTTGGGTTTGTTCTGTTGCAGAAGTGGGAGACAAGTGGACCTGCAGATGTTGGTGGATTGTAGCTCCCATTAGCCCCAGCCAGCATAGCCAGTGATGAGGGATGCTGGGAGTTGGAGTCCAATAACATCGGGAGGACAACACATTCCCCATCCCTCTTCAATTGGAAACTCTTCAATAGGAATAAAATTGATCTGGTTGGGATTGCATCTAATGTGTTTATCAGAAGGATCCCATCTAGCTTCTGTCCCAGTAAAGAAAATGGAGTGCTGTGTTAGGCAAACATTATTCCAGTGTAGTTTTCTGATCTTTCAGCTGTTGTAACTTACCATCCTCTGAACTTTTGTTTGAGGAGTGTATTAGTCTGGGGGTCCTGATCCTGTCAGGTCCCAGTCAAACAAGATTCATGGGTTGCCAAACTGAGACAAAGCCATGGATGTGTCAAATCCACAGTTTATTGATTTCACACAGGTGATAAATGAAGAAAGAAATGCAGTGCTGTGTCAATTCAAACCTGACTCCTCGCCAGTTCTTCCGGTGTCAAACTGACTACAAGGAGTCTTCTGCTTGTTGTAATTGGCTGTGCTAGCACGTAATGCTAAGCGAAGAATCCTGTCTTAATAAGACAGGATCTGCATGAGTGGCATGTGAGTGCATGCAGACTATTTGCTCCCACTTTGTTCCTTCCTTCATACCAATGGGGAAACTAACCGGAAAGCCATAGTAAGCCATAGGGTTTTTTTTTTTAAATTATGTGTGAACTGGGAACTATGGTTAATTGCTTCCAAACAAGCTAGGATTTGTAAACCAACTTTAAAGTATGCTTTAATTAAGCCAGGATATTTTGGCTTAGCATTATGAGCAATCATGGCTATTAAGCTAAATGGTGGTCTGAGCGGAGGTCTTGTTCTGTAATCAAGTGATCTAAACATAAATGGTTTTGTTTGTTTGTGTAGGTGGAACAACATTGTGTTTCATTGTTCAAGTCTTCCTGATTGTAGGAAACAACTCTCAAGGAGTAACTCCTGCCACTTCCTTTGGGGACTGTGTCTCTGTCTAATGTACCAAGTTGTTGCTATTAGGAAACAATTTCCAGATAGTCAGAAGATGTTTTTCCCTCCTAACTACAGAGATAATGACTACATGTAGCAAACTCTGAAGATTTCTTCAGTATTTTTCCTTTTAAGATTTTGTTTTAAAATAGAAGAGGTGTTTATTATGTTTTAAAAATTGGAGCGGCATACGAAGAAACTGCTGCTCCTGATGAGTAGTAGAGATTTTCTTGGGTCTCAGAATCTCATAGCATTTTCAGATTGGAAGGGACAGAGTGCATCAGTTAGACAAATCAGCTGTCCTGCAGTAAGAGATCCTATACCTAAAGTATCCAGGGCAGATACTTGTCCTATCTAGCTGCTTTTCTTAATTTTCAAGGAAAGAGAGACCACACCCTATCTCTGCAGTTTTCTATTGCAGAACTGCTTTTATAAGCTAGGAATCAAACAGCTACTTTGGGCATACCCAGTAGCTTATCCACACCAAGTGTGAAGTTCTTCAACTCCCCCCTCCCCTTGAATAGCAGACCTCTCTTGCCATATCAAAAACTCCCTTTGAAAATCCCCTCTGTTTCAGAAAATGTTTGTCACATTGTTGGAAGTGCTACTCTCCCCAAAAAATAACAGATTAAAGCCCTCCTTGGCTTCATGGAATGCATTGCACAATTCTTTGGCTTCTGGTTGTAGTTGGGAAGCTCTTCCTAATATTTAATTCAAATCTGTATCCCTGGAGTTTCCCTCCCCTTTTTTTCAGTTCATTCAAAGGGCTTACAAACTCTTGACATATCAATTCTGCAAATGCATAGGAGATTTTTTTCCTGTGCTTTTCACCCAGTTAGAATCTTTTAAATTTGTAGGACAAAATAAATAAGAATTATCCATTCTACAGGAATTTCCCCTTACAAATATTTTTAAAATGTACTGAAAGTTGGTTCAAACAGCTATATGCTGCACTGAAGTAAAATAGTCTTTCATGACTGATGACATAGACTAGGTTCAGATGACACATTAACCCATGATGGTTTATTTAACCCATGAGGATTTATTTAACCCATGGTGGGTTTGCATGTCGAAGGGGGAGGAAGAGCAGGAAGGGAACTGTGAGGAAGGAAACTATGTGCTTCAGCATACGTTTCCACCGAAAATCAAAGTTACACAATTATCCAGTAGTGCATGTGGCGGCTCTCCATGAGGATACCCCGCATATAAATTTTCACCCCATTCCAGTTAACGTTCAAGGAGTTGGGCCCCCACCCCATTTTTGGTGCACATGGCTGGAGATCAGGGAAGGGCTTGGAAAAACTGCGTGGGAAGTTGGGTTGCCAGGTACAGACCATCCCAGGCCCTGAGATTTCAGGGCCCAAACCTGAGACCTAGGGATAGTCCCCAGTGATGTCATGGGGTGGGACCCAGTGATGTCATTAAGCATGATACATTAAGCGTCAACCACAGTTGCTCAGAGCATGTAATTCAAATAAAAAACACAAAGTCTACCAAATGAGAAAATCTTTCTTTGGTTGTAAATTAAGATAGAAATCTTAGCTGAAAGGGGGTGTTCCCAGGTCCAGCTGAAGTGAGGGGATCATTCCTTCTCACCTGTTTACAAAGCCTGGATAGGGAACATTTACTTTAGCCTATTCATTTCTGGCAAGAATGGTTTAAGTGCCCCCAGGCCAATCATCAGAAGGCCATTATAGGAAGAGGGGAGCCTAAACCCCATAGGACTCAACGGGACTTACTTCTGAGTAGACATGGTTAGGATTCTGCCGTTGTTGGTAAGGCTTGACTAGTGGAGCTTCCTCTCAAAATTTTCCATACCCCACTGAGGCTTCTTGTGTTTATCATTCTCTGTTCAAAGATGAATGTCTTCTCTGTTCAACTATTCTTTTCACACAAGATACCTTGATTCAGACTGTAATATAACTAATTACAGTGCAACATTGCATCCAACTGTAACAGTAAGGAAACCCAATATGACCACATTTGTTACACATGTGTAGCAATCACAACAAAAATTGTAGGATATTTGCCCACACACTACAGTAGTGGGATTTTTACATTGTTTCCACCACTGTCAGAACACACCCAGTCATGTGAAATGCTGTTCTTCTGCTGACATCTACACAGTGGTACCTGCATGGTGCTGAGATGAGTCCATAGATGACTTGGGGGCGGGGGGGGGGGGAGAAGCATCCAGGTCAATCACAACTACAACACTAGTTCTAGCAAAAACAACAACAACCACCAAATGCTGTACAAAGCAATAAAATCGTACAATGTCACACAGGCATTCTTGCCATAGAATCTAAAACAGAGCTCATGAAGGGTGCTGGCCAAACCTGTTGCGCCTCAGTGTTGCCTTACGTGGACTGCACATGCCCCTGCAACACACCCTCAACACTGCAGGGAAAGATCAACAGTGCTAAGCTTCTGAGGAACTCCAGGGCTTCCCAGAACAAAGTCTTGAAAACCACTGCTCCAGTGCAGAGATACCATCATGCATATGCATGCTGGGAGGTAGAGAAGATGGATGGCAGATTTCGGCACTATAAAGCCATCATTTCTTTACTGCATCCCTTCATACAGCATTTTTGTTTAATTGAAGAAAGGGTCCTTAGGGCTGAAGGATTTGATTTCTCACCTCTCTTTTATTCCCCACCCAACAGTCAAGATCACACAGATACTCATTACCCCTGTACACAAACACAATCCCATATTTTCAGTCACCGAGGGCACAATACTATGCATGTTTAGCCAGAAAAAGTCCTACAACTCCAGTATTCCCCAGCTGGGGAATGCTGGGAGCTGTAGGGCTTTTTTCTGGCTTAACATGCTAGGATTGCACCCTGATTCATTTTAGAAACTCACTTTATCCATAAGCACCACCCTTCTGCCACTTTTTTAAAACAACCCTAATGGTGAGCGCAGCAGAGCGATAAGGGGAGAAGAGTGATAAGGGGTCAGTCATCCCATCCTATCAATGCCAACTTGTCCACTCATCCCCACAGGCAGGAACCTTTCCCAGGCAACCATGCAGGAAGCATGGTTAAACTGGAAGGGGATCCACCTCTCTTGTCTTTGAGATAGGCAAGTTAATCAGAAATGCATATGTGCCATTATTGCTAAACTGTATTAAGTGACAGAACAGCCCTCAAGTCCTTATTCCAGCAGCTCAGGCTGGGAGATCCAGGCAAGTTTCTCTCTCTGTCACAGGAGGGAACCCGCCATGTCATTTATTTTTAAAAGGGTGTCAGGTCAGCCAAGCTTTTTTGGATAAAAGCCAGCCTTTCATCTGGAAACTCTTCATCCCGATTTGGTAGGTGAGACTGCAGTTAGGGTTGGGGCGGGGGGCGTTGAAGGGAGGAAGACTTTTCTACATGCTCAGAGATGCAATAAAGGGATTTCTGTTTTCCTTGCAGCTTCCCACGAACTATGCTCAGCTTTGTCCCTGAAAAAACAAGTGCTTGAGCTCAGCTGTGTCTCAGAATGATCTCCAGAGGGTCGCCTTCCTGGGCCTTGTCCCGGCCATTTCCTCTCTCTTATCATATCTTCCCCCCTTTTCTTCCTTCCACTCTTGACTTCCTCTCCCTCTTCCCTACTTTCACCCCTTTCATGCTCTTTTCTGTCTTTCCTCTTTCCCTCTTTCTTTCCTTCTCGCCCTTTCCCTTCATGTTCTTCCCTTTCTCCATCCCCAGCTTTACCCTAAATGCCTGAGGACAGGCCAAGCCAGGCCCTGCTTTAACCTTGCCACCGCTGCCCTGCTGTGGTGGATGTATTTTTCCTTTCCCTCTTGCTCCATCACCATACCTGCCAGGCCATCCCAACAGTCCTGGGCCATCCCCCCTGCCACCGAGAGTGGGCTGGCGCGATGAGGGTGTGCGCCTGTGGATGCTGTCTGAGGGGACCAGACAGGAGAAAAAGGAGGGTGGAGAGGAACCTCTCACCTTGTGCAGCCCGCCCTCCAACCCTCTTCCAGGCTCTGCGGCAGCTACTGCTCCCATCACGTCCGCCTCCTCCTTTTCCTGCTTGGTCCTTACCTGCCCAAGCGCTGGCCATTGCTGCTCCTGCACCGCTGTCGCCACCCAGTTGCCCACCTGGGGGAGCGGCGCAGGGCAGGAGCTGCTAGGGCTGGTGCCACTGCTGGAGCCAGCGGTGGGAAGCAGACATGGAACAAAAGCAGCACTGAGGTGAGCGGGGGGCCATGGCGGTGGCAGCTGGTAGAAAGCTTTCCCCTGGAGATTTCCTCCCCTGCTCTCCTGCCCAGAGACACAGGGCGAGGCCCAGAGGCCTGGCAGCCCTATTGGGAAGCAGGGAGGATCTGGAAGGAAGGCCATGAGAATCAGAGCAGTGTGGGGTGGGTGGGGCAGTGGGGGTGTGGGGAGACGGCCAAGGATCGATACCGCATAGAGAATGGCAGGGAGCCAGCAGAGACAGGAGATGGCAGAAGATGCCCCTCTCACGAAGCCGGCCAATTGGAGGGAGGCAGGTGATGCAGCCATGGCGCAACAGCGGATATGGTTTCTACTGTGAAGGAAGCTGGGATACTGCCCAGCCAGGCGGGAGGACTACAGAGGGAGGAGGGGTGGGATTGAGGGAAATAAGCTATGCACAGTAGTTTATTTGTCCAGCTGTGTGACGTGCACAGTGGACTGTTTTTCAAAGTAAGCTACTGTGAATAGCTTATAAACCACCATGGCTTAAAGTGACATGCGAACGCGCCCATAGTTTTGACTAGTAATGCAGATTGCAGGCTGAAGTGGGTAGGCTTTCAGCTTCACCATAACGTTTACTCTGTTGGGGGAGTTAGATACACGTTTCAGCAAGGCGGTAGTTATTTTGCTTTGGTGCTGGACTCCCATTGCCACATGCATTTCCAGTTACACTAGTATTTTAGGAAATTGCCTATTTTGGATGCAGAATGTCCTTTTGTGCAATTTGGTTTGTTTGTTTTTGTAAGCCACCCTGGGAACCTTCTGATAGGCAGAGTATAAATTCTTTAAACAAATGGGTTTTTTTTTCTTAAAGGAAGACATGATTTTAATTTGAATAGTTTGTTGAGAGTGGATTTTTTCCTCCATTGGACTAAAAACAGAATGGCAGGGTGAAGAAAAAAACTCAAAGTTCAACTTCATATTTCTATAAAGGCCAGTGAGAGTTTTGCAAGGGTATTTTGAAAGTTCTGTAGCTTTTTAATACTTACATTAAGGGAAATAATTGTTGTGATGTGTGTAGTCTCATGAATCTTTTCCAGTACTACATTGTACTAAAAGAGTTAGGTTACAAAATACCAAACACCTATCTATTCCAAGTAACCATGTATTTAAAATAAAATATCTAGGGGTCCAATACTGCCATATATTGCAGTTTTCTAAAAGTCATGAATATGTTTCCAGTATTCCTTGTTTGCATTTGCTATGGTAACATATCAAATTCTGACAGTTCCACAAGTATATTGTCCCAATTTACATTTGTTGGATGCATTTTGAGGTACTGGTGCTGTTCAGCAGCTTACAATTATTTCTGCAAGTTGAAATAGATCCAAATAGATGCACTTCTCAGTTATTCAGGCTCCTAGTGGCTGTCAGCTGGCCATATCTGCTAATTCAAATGTACTTCTCTCCCCCTCTGTAATTCCTGTGCCAATCTCCAGGAGGAAATTGAGTGTTCTTAATACTCAGAAATTCGGAATAAATTGACTTTATATATAGATACTCTTCCCATGGTAATCTTTTTGGAGCTAAACTTTGCAAAGGGCCATAAGGATTAAGTGGCCAAGCATTTGCTTTGTGTGTGGATTTAATCCTTGTCAAATCTAATGAAGAGGGTCTCGGAAAAACCTTTGCCTGACAGCTCAGAGAGCCTCTGCCAATCAATGATCTAATGCAGTATGAGGCAGCTTCTTATGATTGTTGATGGGAACATCAGTGGGTATATCCCAGAATATTCATTCATTCATTCATAGAACAAAGAGAACACACTTCACCTCCATTATACACTTGTGCACCTGCACACTCTCAGATGTGCCTCCACGCTCGCTCTCAGGCGCCCACTTAAGTGTGTGTATGAGTATGAGTGCATGCATGAAAGTATATGTGTGTATATAATGGAGGTGAAGTGTGGTGTGTCTTGAGGGTGTTGGAATTGTGGGGCTGTGTCTTGAGGGAGGTTCTTGAAAGGAAAATGGGAATTGCCTTGTGTTTTGGGTCGGTCCTGTAGAGTAAAACGGTGAGCTATTTGGGAGAGAGGGATCATGAGAAGGTCTGTGTACTGAGGAGAGTGTGGAGGGGAAAATGAGAAAATGGCGTTAACAGTGTCTTGAAAAAGAGCTATGGAAAATAGGGTCATTGGTGTGTGTGTGTTGGGGGGGGTAATGTCCTGTGAGTAATGAGGAAGGAAAACATTTTGTGGTTGTTCCGGTGATTTTCTTGTCCTGTTTTTGTATACTGCCCTGCATGGTGTGGTAAAATGGTGTGTGTGTATGTGAAAGCAAGAGATTTGTACTTTTCCTGTATATACTTCTAGGTTTGTACTTTGCTTATGCTCAGAAATCAATGGCTTGTTAAAGGCCTTGAGTCTGATTTACCTCAGCCAGGTGGAAGATCTCTATTGATCCCTACCCACTCCCATGCCACAATCATGGACCAATTGTATTGTTAAGCAGTTGCCTCTTTGTGGGAAAGCATGTAATAAACTGGCTGAAACCAGAGAGTCTTTGTGTAATGTAATCTTCAGAAATTCAAAGGAGAGTTGGGGGGAAATGTAGTTGAAACAAGGAGGGGCTGGTAAATGGGTATGTATACCCAGGGCCTGCCTTCTATGAGAGAAGAATAAATAGGGAACAAATAGGAGAGGAGGAAACCTTCAAAATGTGGAATTGTTCATGGAATGTTACAGGGGATCCATACGATGTCATCATCGTCTTGTACTCCTCCTGTGCTTTCCCCCCCAATTCTCCTGTCTTTTCTGATTACACGGAAAATTGGTTAACTTTAAGGAATACTTGCACAACTGTATTATACCTGCATGGTGAACTATAAGCAAACCATCATTATGTCATTCCTGCATTGATATTTTAATTTCAAATGAAACTCTTCTGCTTTCCGCCTGGGAACAGCGCAACATGAGAGGAAAATCCTTGTGGGTTGGTGTTACATTATATATGTGTCATTTCAGGGTGCTTCCAGAGGGACATAGCTCCTAACACTACCAGTCAAAAGGGCATTGTGCAGCTGTTCTATGTTTGTGGGGGGGGGGGAATGGAAGACGTTGTCTGGAACCCCCCCCCCCTCAATTCTATAAATGAGGTAGGACGATTGTATAATAAAAACCTACTCTGGAAGTACTGTCATTAAAAGGAATAAAGAATGCAGCAGCATTTTGAGGTGAGCTGGACTCAGCTGTGCATACCCACTAAGGAATAAAGAAGTGGGAAGAGGAAATTTCTGTTGGCGGTTAGGGGGAAAGAAGGTGGAAGGAAGGGACAAAAAAAGCAGCTGTTGCTGCATCCCGTTTTGCTCCACCCACACGTGTGGAAGGGAGATGGTGCAATAATAAAAAAGAGAATAACTAGATGTGTTCTGCAGTATGGAAGGCACATTGCAATTTCACTTTTTCTTTTAAAGGAAAAACAACAACCTGCACCCACAAGAAGGCACCAGTATAATAGAACTTTTATCCATCTTTGTTTGCTACCTACAAATCTTGTCCCTGCCCTGGGTAAACAGGGGGAAAGAGCATGTGGGGTGAGCTGTATAATAGGCCAAGAGAGGCCCAGAAGCTATTAGCTTCAGAAAGTGACCTTTGAGGGTCTTCATCTGCCTTCTTAGTCCTGGTGGCAGCAGTAGTTGAAACAAAAATGTTTTTGTTAAGAACAAAACATTGAGGTCTGGTAACTTAGGAGACCTCTGCCTGTCTGGTTCTGTTTTTGTAAACAGGTCTAGGAATATATATCCCATTCTCTGGCACACGTGTTTTTAAAATGTTTTAAGGTCTGAAAGTGCCTAAAGCATGAGTAAATGACTATAGGTAAAACCTTGGATCCTTAGCCTTAATTATTGAGCTATTGCTTCCTTACTTTAACAGTTTGTTTACTTAGGAAAAGAGTGGCAGGAACCCAGATTGTCACTAGTTGATTTCCCTGCTCCACCACATCAGCCCTCTACCCTTCCACATCAGTGGGTGTAAAACACTGCCATTTTGATCTTTTCAGGCATTTAACACCTCTTTTTCACAGATGGAAATGATTGCCTTAGGCATAATGTGAAATGATTTTTCAGTATAATAAGAGGAGGGTGGGGGCTTTTCATGTCAGACTTGAGGTGCCTGAGCAGAACTGTGTGGGCAAACCTACCGACCGCCCAGTTCCAGCCAGCCTCTGCAGGAGCAATGAGTTTTGCATATGCAATACAAAAGCGGGGTGGTGGGAGGGAATCACAGATTGCATCCAATTACCTGTGAAAGCCTTTTGCTTCCCCCATGTGACCTCCCCCTTTTGTTGATGGAGTGGGTGGGTTTAACTGTGGGAGGAAAGCATACAGGGAGAGGAGGGGGTGGAAATCCAGTAAAATGACAAGCTATGGGAGTAGAGTGGGTGGGAGAAGGAATGCGGTGAACTAGTGTTGGACCCAGATTTGGGAGTAATTATTAATGCGCCACTGTGAGGTCCCTGAACACATTTCAAACCAAAAGAAAAACAACAACAACCCAGTAATGTTACAGACAAAAGTGGTCACACTCCCCCTAAGCAGCTGCTTTGTTCCATGGAGGGGTTGACTGTAGACTTGGTGTGAGTGTCTCCCTTTTTTGTCGCCTCCGAGCCAGTGCCACCAAGACTGCACGAAGCTGCGGGCTGTTGTGGTAGAGGCTGTGAGAAAGCTGAACGAGTCATTGGTGGTTTCGTGAGGCGTCTAACTCTCGTCGTTACGAACTTGCAGAGGAGCTGCGTGTAAAGAGGTTTCCTTCCCAAATATAGTGCTGACAGCCAAGAGGAAGACGCGTGTGAGCGCGTGGGTGCGTTTTGGGGGTGGGGAACTTTGTGGTCTCGCCCTCCTGTGGACTAGCAGTACAAAGGTATCATGAAAATGAATGGCAGCCCTAACAGAGGTGGAGGGAAGCCGAATGCAGAGTGCAGATCTTGAAAGGCTCAGTGGGAGTAAGAGCCGTACAGCGGAAATGGAAGGAGTGGGGGGAAAGGGCTCAGCGTTAATGTCAGCGCTAGGTAGGGTAGGGGAAAGGGAGAAAAGGAAAAAGAGGGTATATGCTCGCCCACACCACTGCCAAGCAGGGTTGAAAAGAGAGAGTGTGGGATTTCTTTCTCCCCCTGAAGATCAAAGGAACAGAAGCAATGCAATCTGGTGTTCGTGTAGGAGCAGTGTTGGTGCAGGGGAAGAAAAGCGCCTGTGGGACTGGGAACATCTGCTCTAAGAAAGCGCTTTAAGAACAGCCAAGTCAGAGAGAAGCACAGTGTGTGTGTGTGTATGTGTTTTCACAGCAACGGGGCAAAAGGAACGGGGCAAAAGGAACGTTTTGTTAGCAAACGCTCTATGCCCCCTGCTACCCGCTGTGGTGTAGCGGTTAGAGTGGTGGACTGGGACTAGGGAAAGCCGAGTTCTTGTCCCCCACTCTGCCATGAAGCTCACTTGGTGACTTTGGGCCAGTCACTGACTCTCAGCCAAACCTTCCTTGCAAGGTTGTCGTGAGGATAAAATGGAGGAGGAGAATCATGTATGCTGCCTTGGGCTTCTGTAAAATTAAACAAATCCTTGTCATATTATACCTTTTTATTTCAATTAGCATCACAGGAACAAGTTGGCAAGGGGTGGTGTATGTGCACTCCCTCCCCCCGCCCCCGGATAAGGTGAAGGCAGGTTTAATGGTTGCTACTCATAGTTAAACCTGCAGCAGTTGTATTCCTGGGTGATAAGCCAAGGTGTTTGCTTCATGGCTGTAAGATAGCATAGACCCAGGGGGAAGGAACACACAACCAAGGTTCCACCTATGACATTCCACAACTTTAGCCCCTGTCAGTGTAGGCTTCCATGTCATTCTACCGTTGCAGGCTTCGTGAGGGCTGGAGGCCAGAGGGAACTTTATATTGGTTGGATTGTTATTTTGGGCTGCATTAATAGAAGTATAGCTTCCAAATCACTTGAAGTACTAGTTCCCCTCTACTCAGCACTGGTATGACCTCATCTTGAGTACTGTGTCCAGTTCTGGGCGCAACACTTTAAGAAGGATGCAGACACTGGAGAGGGTTCAGAGGAGGGCAACGAAGATGATCAAGGGACTGGAAACAAAGCCCTACGAAGAGAGACTGAAAGAACTGGGCATGTTTAGCCTTGAGAAGAGAAGACTGAGGGGAGATATGATAGCGCTCTTCAAGTACTTGAAAGGTTGTCACAGAGAGGAAGGCCAGGATCTCTTCTCGATCATGCCAGAGTGCAGGACATGGAATAATGGGCTCAAGTTACAGGAAGCCAGATTCCGGCTGAACATCAGGAAAAATTTCCTGACTGTTAGAGCAATTCGACAATGGAACCAATTACCTAGATAGGTGGTGGGCTCTCCCACACTGGAGGCATTCAAGATGAGGATGGACAGCCACCTTCTAGGGATGCTCTGACTTGGATTCCTGCATTGAGCAGGGGGTTGGACTCGATGGCCTTGTAGGCCCCTTCCAACCCTACTATTCTATGATTCTAGATGTGGCTTGCAGGATGCTCCTACTGGATCACTTTTCCATCGTGGTTTGTTTGACTCTAGCAGTTTGGCACTTGCTTTTTTTGCTTTCATAAGTAGCTGCTGCTTGGACAATATAGTGGAGCAGCACCTGCTGGGGCGAAAGAATTGCAGAGCCTCTTTAGGACTGACAAACCAAGGTAGTGAAGATGGATGACTGCCTGAAAAGGTTTATGTTGAAAGGTGGGCTTTTGTGTATCCTACATTCTAGAGAGATACACGTATAATTGTGGTTTTTTTAAGGCTCTGAAAAATCTCACTCGAATTCCTTTCTAATGCATCTTCCATTGGCAGAGGCATCACCCGCTACTTTATCAGAAAAACCTGATAATGGGCTTTGGGGGCAAAGTTCAGCTGCAGGTAATTTAGAGTCAAACTAGAAACTTTTAATCAAGGAAATGGCTGGTTAGTTCAGATAAACATGCAAAATGTAGTCCCCACCACTTGGCTCTCAACACTTTAGGGTTGCTAGGTCACAGTGCTACATTTAATAGTAGAATCTGAAATTCACTGACAGCAGAATCTAGCAGAATTCCCCTTCCGTGCTGCTCTTAAAGTTACAGCAACCCTGCCGGAGTTTAGTTCTAGCAACACTCTGCCTCTTTTCTTCCCAGCCCCCCCCCCTTAGCCCCCCTTCCCCTTTTCAGTGTATGTAGTTCCTGTCAATAGCACACATAGCCTCTTCTGAACCTAGGCCCTGGTACAAAGGTTTTGCCTCATCCTCCTTTATCCGTGGCTCCTCCTTTCTTCAATGCTGTTTCCACCGCCCTGGTTTCTTCAAGTCTCTTTCCCATTTATGTCTCTTGGCCTGTCTCCCTCCTCTTCCATATAACCTAATCCTTTCCCCACCTTAAGTACTGGGGCTCCTTCACATGAGGGTTTTGTTGTGCACTCATGGTGGGTCACTCACGGAAGTATGCAGGTCCTTTCCATGATGACGTGGAAAGGGCACATCCAGCAGTTTTTGAACTTTATCCCGCTTTTTCAGAGATCAAAGATAATGCACTATTTAAATGTAAATCCGCTTTACTGAACATATGTAATTGTGCAGTTCTGCTATAACCACAGCCTGGGAAGAAAAAGCCATTGGACTGGAGCACTGGGCTGAAGCCCTTCTCCCACTACTCTCCCCCAGTATTTCTGCCTGTTGACCTGGACTGGGAGAAGAGTTTTCTTGGACAGTCTAGGAGAGGTTCAAAGCAAGTTTGGAGCTGGCAGGGGAGGAAGAAGATGGTGACCCCCCTATGTAAACAACTGATAGCAACGAAGCCCCATGCCACTTTGCATAGAGAGAGAGATACTTGGATCCATCGGGAGACCCACTGATTTGTGGCTCACTCGCATTGTCTCTACCCTGAGGCTGCAGAGAACTTGCAGCCCATGTCAGCCCATGTAAGGAGGTGATCTTTAATCCCACATAGAAACCGGAAGCAGAAGCCCGGTAAATTGCAGCATAAAAAGCCTAGTGTGGTGAAGCCTTTAGTTTCCTGTCTCTTCTGCCATCTTTCTCAAATCTCCTGTCTTTCCCTCAGGTTCCATTCCCTCAGTGCATTGCCTAGCCTGCATCCTTTCTTTAAGTTACTTTGAATCCAGGCTCTCTTCCCATTAGGCTCCCTACCTCTTGTGATTTCTTCCCAGTAGTATAGACCTACTCCTTTCCATAGGGGTTTTAATCCCATCCAAACTGACTTATTTTCCTTCCCTCGCAAAATGTGGAGTGCACGTAACCCAATGGCTTTGTATCCATCTGGAAACATTCTGTATCTGAATACCATCTCTACCTATTGTTGTCAGCAGCTTCACCACAAGCGGCTCAATACTACATAGCTACCTTGGGTGATGCAATCAGCATAGCTGCACTTCAGACTCACTTTTGATTTTAATTTGAAGAGGCAGATAAATGCAAACACATTATAGCTGTGTGAGGGCCTATTGTTGCAAAAGTCCTTCTTTAGGCTCAGGAGGTCATATCAGTTTAATTTTATTTTGGTTATTTCTCCCACTTTTTCATCTTCCTTGCTATGTTCAGCCCCTCTTTTTCCTGTGTTGTATAGCACACACCTTATCTATATTTGTATCCCAGCCTACCTCCCAAGGAGCATAAGACAACATACCTGGGGATTATCCTATATGATTTTACCTTTGCAACAATCTTCAGACATTGGCCAGGAGGAGAGACCCTGTGACTCATAATCGAGTGAGCTTCATGACAGGGTGGGCATTTGAACTACTACTACACCATATTGGCTCTCCTGAAAATAGTTGATATTATGTGAAACTCCTTTGTAGGCTGACGGTGCATATCTAAATTGAGGCTTCTTAAATTTATATTATAATAATCAGGATTTTCCATACAGCTGTACTATTTTCCTGTAGCAAATATGGACATCATAAGTGAGAGACGGCCCAAGTATAATTATTTCTGTCCAGTTTGCTTTCCATGACAAGCCACCTTTTGGAGTGCATTAGCCCTTAGAAATGGCTCTTTGGTGATGTTTGTTTGCCAATCAAGGAATGAAATTGTGATTTGTTGTCCCTGTGGTGTTCTGCACTGTGACCTTTGATTCTGTTGTACTTTCTGGTGTTTCCACCACAGAATAAAAGCACAATATGTGTTTCTGAAAACTGTTCAGTGATAAGGATTTGTACTTGCCTACATCACGTCAATCCTAATGCCTTAACTTGCAAAAGGCAAACCTTATGAATTTTCAACATTGAAATTTATACTAAGAATATAATGGTTAAGCTAGAACCACCTGCATATGCAACTTTTTTCTCTGAAAAAACCCCTACACTTGCTGTACAACTGCTTAATTTCAGAACCCAGTCTGTTAAAGAACTATCCCCCCGCCCATTAGCCATGGTGAGGATTTAAGGCTTGAAAAAAATATTTTCAGTCTTACAAATTTAAAAATCCTGATAGAGTAATAGCTCCTTTTCTCCCTCTTGTTTGTTCACAGGATGGCTTTCCTGATTTCCAAGAAGCAGTCCAGAGTTTTTATCAGCAGGATTCAGTCAAAATACAACAGGCGTTGTCAAAAGGGAAATGTGAAGACCTGGCTGCCCTTGCTTTACAGGTAAGCCACAAGTTAGAAAAGTAGACTTTCTCCTATTAGCGCTTCTTCTTGGACAGCCATTCTTCTTTCTTTACAGAACATTCCATCCTGGTCCTGTAGTTTAAGAGATCTTTGTGACTTGACTGTGATGGTATCAGTTTTAATGTAGGTGTGTGAGACATGAGATGATGATAAGGATGATTTTAAAGGGGACTGCAGCTTTCTCTTCACTCATAGGAGACAAATGGAGACTTTAACTGTGAGGGAAAAAATACCATCCAGTGACTGGAGCAAGGGGGATATTTCACTGTTGGCTGTCTGTTGTTGCATTACATTCGGAGAGTAAGGAGGAAAGAAAACAGCAGGCATTGGGGTTGTGTATTTTCTAATATACAGCAAGTCAAGTTTCTGTTTTTTAAATCACTGAGCCAATACAGAGTTTGGCAATTCATTGTTACTGAGTAAATGATGAATGTGAAGTACAGTTTAGGTTGCATGTAAATAACACTGAAGTTTGAATATCAGCTTCATTAAAAGTCAGACTTGGACTTGGT
Source organism: Heloderma suspectum (assembly GCF_057233095.1). Lineage (NCBI taxonomy): Eukaryota > Metazoa > Chordata > Lepidosauria > Squamata > Helodermatidae > Heloderma > Heloderma suspectum. The sequence continues at coordinate 200,749,453 of NC_139458.1, forward strand.
ACATTTTGTTTTGAAACAGTTTGTGGCCATAGTTTTGGTTTTTTTAATTGCATCCGGGCCTTCAAAAACTACTCAATTAACATTTTATTTCACATTTACTGCCTTTTCGCATGTCCTGCTCTCTCCCCGCCCCCCTTGCTTGCCGTGATGAATGTTGCATTGCTCCTCTCTAGCTCTGACCTGGAGAAGAAGGCCGAGACTTGTCATTTAGGTGCGTGGGAGACAAGATACTGAGAGCACCTCTGCACAACCATTCTGTGGCCTTCTTCCCCCTCTGCAGCTGAAGGGAAAGACTTGAGTTTGATTAGGTAATAGATACCTTAGTTTCTCAATGCCAAAACAAGCCCTTGTTCCCCCTCCCCCAGATCCAAGCTTTTGAGCTGGAGTGGGAGAGGGCATTTGCTTTCCCCTGCAGTTGGGTTGGGCTTTGGAATCTCTCACACTTGGATGTGCCTGACCTTGTTTGGAGGCACGGTGCAAGGTCAGGGTCCAGCAGTCTAGTCCTTTGCATATCTACTCAGACAGAAGCCCACTATGTTCAATGGGGCTTACTCCCAGGTAAGGATACATGGCAATCCTATGCACACTTACCTTCGAGTAAGCCCATTTAATACAGTGGCGCTTTATGTCTGAGTAGACATGCATAGAATTGAATTGAAGGGGAGGCGAAGAATTTTGCCTTGGCTACCAAAACTGCTGGAAATGAGCCTGCAGCAGCCTCTTTACTATATTGAATCCAGGCTGACTTTGTGACCTTTAAAAGAGCAGATAGTCTTTCATAATAACCTGTGAACATATGAAGCTGTCCTTTATGGAGCTAGATGATTGGTCCACCTAGCACAGCATTGTCTGTTTTGACCAGTGGCAGCTCTCCAAGGGTCTCAGGCCAGAGGTCTTTCTCAGCCCTGCTACCCCAGAGCTTTGGAGCCAGTTCAGATGTAACTATCTTTAGCCTAGTCAGCCATGATTTATTAGTCCGAGAAAGGGTGTTGTGGCCATACCCTTCCTCTTCCCTTTGCTCAAGCTCTGGAATTGAAGACGTCTGAGGTTTATGAAACTATAGGTTCTCATTGCATCTGAACCAGGAAACCGTAATCTCAGCCTTAAAGTCAGATACTCTTCAATTCTGGCATGAGAGCTACGGGTAGAGGGAATGCGCGGGGTGAGATCATTCTTTCACTGTTAAGATGACCTCGTATATGCAGAGCGTGTGCTCTACTGGGCACTGACTTATGGCGCCTCCCTTGTCAGGTGGTGCAAGGTTTTAAATGGCATGTGTAAAACTGGAGCCAGGGCTGTCCTTCAGATGTTGGCACATAGGCATTACGTGCATCCCAAACTAAATAAATTTGATTTGTTAGGTGCTCCGTGACCCCCTTTAGGGCTGAACAGTGGGATGTAAACATGTGAAATAAATAAATAGACTACATGTCCTCAGAAAAGGTATAATTTTGGAATATGTATTTTGTGCAGAACAACCATGGCAAATGTTTCTTGCTGCCTGCAATTTGGGAGGTCATCTTGACCTCATGTGGGTGTTCCCTCTTAGGCAATGTTGTTGCAGCTTTACCTCCATGCAGTGTAGGCGGTTAGGGATCTTAAATTTGAGAGAGGAGATGGATGCTCATCCAGTAGAACAAATAAGCTCTGTGGAAGTTCACTTTACAGCATGTGTTTAAAACTCTTCCATTGCTGCCCTTACTAGTCCTGTGTTCTGCCTTTTGTCAGTATGCTATGTAAAGTGGGCAGAATCTTGGAAAAATGAAGATGGATACACAAGTTGGCATGGGATAATAATACAGTAATAGTATTTATATAATGCATTTTAAGTTTTCAGATATTTAAGTGCAGGGCTCTTGTAAATCCTTACAGCAGCTCTGTAAAGCAGGCCTATATATCCTTATGTATAGTACTGCTTCTGAAACATTGCTGAGAGGGATGAATTCAACCTTTTCTCACAGGTGCAACTATGGGGGTTATTTCACACATTATTCAAGACAAAAGTAGGCCAAATTACAGGGTCAGCCAATCCTGACTTCCTGACAAGTATACCCATATTATATAGGGATTTGCAAACATGTTTGTTGCTTTCATCGTTTACAGTTTTAGGTGCACACTTAAAATACCTTGTGTGAAAAGATCTATATTTAATTCTGTACACAGGGCTGAGCAGCAAAAAAAATCAGTGTTGGTACCTAGGAATGAGAAAGGTTTTGTTTCAGCGTAAGGCTGGCACCTAAATATTTGGTGCTTAGATGGTCCTCAGGAACTAGAAAAAATTCCCTAACCCCTGTTTGTTTTCTAGCAGGTCTTCTTCAAATACATATGCCTCATTTAAACAGGCAAAAATTGGTCTTTCTCCCACTTTTCTTTCCCAAGTGATGATCTGTCACAGTAATTAAAAATACCACATTCAGAACCACATTCAGAGTTTAAAATTCTCTTGGCACTGATAATTTATACTGTCCCCTAGCAGGTTGCTATGCTGTTTTAATTATCTTTTTCTTTTGTAGTGTACAAGACCTTGTTCAGTTTTCTAGGCAAATTTTGCTCAGTATTATTTCCCACAAATATACTGTCAACCTACACTTTTCAGAATAGCAGATTGTTGGGAGGGGTTTTTTTGTTTTTCTTTAAACCTTGGATAGTGTTATTTCCAAAAATAAAGCTTGAGTGAAATCTTGGCATAATTTTTCTAGGGTGGGGGGGAAGCAGATGTTCTTGTCGCTCTTGTGTGTATGTACATATATTTCAAAGGGTTTTAATTCAGACAAAACTCTGTTGCTTTAGGAATAATATAGACTGTACCATTAATGTGTAGTAAGTTCCCCGCCCGCCCCGCTGCCACCATTTAATAACCGCTGTATTGGTGCATGATGGGTTTTTATTGTATTGATGGGTTTTTCATTTTGAATGAAATACGAGTATTTAGCATAATCCTGCTTTATTTGGGCTGGATTCGTGCCACTTGAAAGGATATTTGATCATTTGTAAAGTCATTCTGAGAATATACTTGTGTAAGTCAATGAAGTTTAAAAACCAGACTCTAAACAGGTAATTCTGTTGTGCTTTAGGATTGACACAAGGGCCAGCCAATTAATGCTATACATCGCACTGCTGTAAATGGGGGTTGTGGCTTCATAACTGACAAAAGCACCACTCAGTCAGTGCTGTGCGAATGCTACCAAAAACGGATTCTCCCTGAGCCCAATCTGAATGAAAAGGCAATACATGTGTGTAAACAATGGCGAGTACACTTCCGAAGCAGGCTCTCTGTTTGAAGCTACGCATTTATTTGGATTAGGAGTGATAATCCAGCATGTGATAATCCAAAGAACACACCCCTTTTTAAAAATTACGATTTTTTTGGTTTTGTTCTTACTTTATATCAATGCAGCAAACACAGCCATAACAACACAAAGGCAAGCTAAAGTAGAACAGAAGGCTGCTAGAGGCAGGGAGGGGAAGGGGTCCGGGACTGGGATGCACACTTAATTTGATTTTGTCTACTGGGCAGGGTGGTCTGAAAAGTGGTGGTCTGAAAATGTGGGATTTTGCATCTACTGTATTCCCATGACATGGTCCTGCTGAGGTTTAGACTTATGACAGCCTTTTCCCTCCATAAGCGTTGGATAATCTATTAAAATGGTCCACACTCAGAGATAATGGATTCTGATGGATTCCAGAGGGCTCTGTGAGATATTTCAGCTAACACTCCTGCTGAAACCCTGGTCGCTCTCGAATGCAGAGATGACTTGGGCAGTTGACACAATCACTCCCAGCTGCTCTCTCCTGCTGAACACAGCCCCTTCAGCTCTTTGGTATACATCTGAGCCGAGGGCAGTGAAGCACCTGGGAGATGGCTAGAACAAAAGTGGAGAAAAGTCTTGAGACAGGTCTGACTGAGCACAAGTAAGAGCCTACTCATTTCGCTTACTCTGCAGTGGTGATGGCAAAGCAGCAATTTTTCTCCACCAACATGGTGGAGTCTCCTCACAAGGTTGTCCAGTGAAGCCTTTCTAAGTGGTTCAGGGTCTTTTGCAATCTGACCCAGAAGGAGGTGCCATAGAACTCTCTGTATCATGTGATATGTTTGAGGAAAAAATAGTTACTATCTGGATACCACAATTCATGTGGATCAATCAGCAGGGGTATCCAAGGCACCGTCTGGCCCTATTTTGTTGGATAACTTTCAGTATTTAGGATCTTCAGATGGCATAAAATATGGCAGCAGGATTGGTAACTGGGGCTGGGCATTACTAACACATTACACCAGCATTTTGTCATCTTCACTGGCCCACACCCCGTTTCTGGAGTCCCAACTCAAAGTGCTGGTTTTGACCTTCACGGTCCTTCATGGCTCATGACCCAAAAGACCACCTCTTTCTTCATGTACCTACCTAGACTTTGAGATAGTCACCTGAGGTCCTTTTTCAGGTACTCCTACCAGGTGGGATTCTGTGAGCGGCTATGAGTGAAAGAGGCTTTTCAGTATTGGCAGTCTGGTTGTTGAATGCCCTTCCCAAGAAGGGTTGCTTGGCACCTGCATTAACGTCCTGTTGGTGTCAGGCAAAATACCTTACTTATTTTCCCGGGCCTTTTAAATCTTGCTGTAGCTTTTAAATCAGTTTTAGTTCTTATGTTTTATTCTCTGCTCTTTTTTATTGTAATGTGGAGTTTGTTCTAATGCTGGCATCACATTTTATCGCGTTACTCTTTTTCTTGTTCGTAACTTGTTTTTTACTTTTTAAGTGGCTCTGATTATTTTTGTTCTAGGGCAGCCTATAAAAATTGAAAATAAATAAATGTTTATTGCATCTAGAAATTTTATCTTTTTCTAATGCCATATGTTTACATTTATCAAGACAATCTGAGAATAGTTAAAAATGCCCATTCTTAATTTTTGCTGACTCCCTGATTTCTCTTTTGTTTGGAGATCACCAGTAGAGTTTTCATCTGCACTGTTATTTGTCAGTCTCCTCCCTCTATGGTTTTGTCTTCGGTAGTTTGTAATATGCCTAGTGGCTAAATATTTGTTTGCTTTAATTTCAGCCTGAAAGGATGATGGCCAAGCAGATGGAGTTTCTTTGCAACCAAGCTGGTTTGGAGAGACGCCTTTCCACAGGTCTTTACAGGCAAAGCTCAGAAGAACACAGTCCCAATGGCTTGACGTCGGATCATGGTGATGGCCAAGGTACTGTAGTTTCCAGGCATGTATTTGCCATCACACATCCGTTCTGCACTTGTTACTATTTGTGAAGCTGATGCAGTAGTGGCCCTTGCTAAACCATAATAACATGACGTTTGTTGTGGCAACGGATTTCTTAGAGGGAGAATATCACAGGGACAAAAAAGAAGTGGTTTGTAGCCCATGTAGGTACAGCACTGTGAGACGTTTTCTGAAAGTAGAATGTGGTCTGATTTAAAAGGTACATGAGCGGTGTGGGAGCTGCCTCTCCTGTGGTTGTTTTCACTTTGCTAGGGTAAGTCTCTCTCTCCCCCCGCCCTTGTCTCTCTCTCCCCATGTCTGTCTGTCTCTCTCCCCGTCTCTCTCTCCCTCCATCTCCACCCATATGATTCAGGTGGTTTGCTGGTTTCAAACTATGCCCACAATGGCTGTTGGATCAAGTGGCCATCACAAGTGTGGCTTGAAACTAATCAAGCCACGCACACCACAGTGGTGAAGGCCTTATACAGTATCCTTAGGAACGTGGGAGCAAACGGAGGAGCAGTGCTTTCTGTGCCTTTGAGATACTGTTTAAGGCAACAGTCCTATGGCGACTAGACACAGTCTAGAGGGCCATAGGATTTTTCGGTTTCTGGGAACTGCACTCCCTTTCCCTTGTAATGGCGCATTTCTCTCTGCGCCAGCTATGTCTCCGTGCTCAGAGACAGAGTGTGGAGACGGGGAAAAGGGGGCAGTCCTGGGGTGGGGAGGGGAGGAGACTATGGAAGCTGGATTGCACAGTTTCCTATGCACCATGCAGCCTCCCCCTCACCCCCCGCTCCAAAGCTCCCCAGCTAGTCAGGCAAAATTGCTTCTGTGCTCTGGCTGCCCTGCATTGGATAGTCATCAAACGCTGAGTTCGGAGGCTGACAACATAGGATTGTGCCCTAAATCGGGCCTGCCTCCTTTGCACATACAGGGATTATGACTCTGTTTTAACATGAACGTGGGTTATACAACTGAATGAATATCTCTGTGGTAATATATCTTTTAGGTGAAAGGCCCTTAAATCTACGCATGTCAGGTCTACCAAATAGGCACATACCACACATTTCGTTAGATGGAGAGCCTCATGTAGTGAAGCCCCTCTGCAGTGACTTGAGCCGACTATATGCCAGTGCTGAGGCAAAGTCGCAACCTTCAGGTAAGGATGTTTCCTTCATGTGATAGCTATGAATGATGCTGTGAAAGTTCTGTTGGAGAGAAGCCCACAAAAGGTAGCTGTGCATGTGTGACACTAGATCGGCAGCCCAGTGGAGGTGCATGCCATGTGTGAGAAGTATCCTGTCTGTAGGTTTCCCATGGGCAGCTGGTTGGCCACTGTGTGAACGGAATGCTAGACTAGATGGACCTTGGTCTGATCCAGCACAGCTCATCTTATGTTCTTATCCATATCATGCAGCCAATCCACAGGACTGGGGCTTCTATACATAACTACTGTGATTGTAGAAAAGCATCTCAAACCTTTAAATCGGGGATTGGGCAACCTATGGCCAGAAGTTTTGGCCTACAGCTCCCATCAGCTCTAGCTAGCATAGCCAATGCTAAGGGCAAATGGGAGTTGTAGGCCAAAACTTCTGGAGGGCCACAAATTGTCCACCTCTGCCTTAAATCTAAGGACTTTTTGTGTAATAAATTGCAGGCAAACCTTTTATGTGAATTTAGTAATGTGTGTGCCTGAGTACCTGGTTGGTTACTACAACTTCACATCTCATGAGGCAGCCTTGTTAAATCATTCTGTATATGTGTTTTGCTAATCTACAGGAATTGTTCAGCAGCATATGCAGTTACATCCCCACATCTGCAAAAAACAATTTCAACAAATGGAAATAAATCCATTAGCGCACCAACCCTGCCTCTTTCAGGTCCTTTGTTCTACTATAGCCTATGTGGATGTGATCAAATAACATTTGACTGTGAAAAGCCTGATGTAGCAGGCTGAATGGCTCTTAATGGGAGAGCACAAGAGTTCTACTTTTGAGGACTGAGTTTTTGTGATTTGGTTCAAACGATGTCTTCAAGTTCGCTGATGGAAGGTACAGTTGGACCTGTTGCACAAGGATTAGTGCTGAGAAACTATAATACCTGCGGCCTGGCTTATACCTTGTGCAAAGTGAGGCAACCTAAGATTCTTACAGTTGCAAGGGTCTGCAGTTGTTACCTTAAAATTTAAATCACACTAATCATTTTAAAGGGCTGAGTTTTGCCTCTTGGTCTTCAACAGGCTGGAAATCTTGGCTTGTGAAATACAGTGTCCCCATTACCAATTGTGTGCCATAGCCCTCATGACTGCAGAGTATGTGCAAGCAAAACAGTTGTTTAGCTGTGGCCCTCTGTCTTTATGATGCACACCCACCTTATTGGTGATCCAGATGCCTGCTCTGTCTCCTGTATAATATTCCCAGTATAGTGGTGCTATGTGAAGGATCCCATAGGCTGTCCATTGGCTATAATTGGTGGTAAAGAAGTCTGTCATTTTTGGCTCCATATGTTCCTAAAAATAATTTGTATTTTCTGTTGCAGAAGGCCTTGGTATCTTAAAAGATTTCCCTCATTCAGCTTTCAGTAGCCTCGAAAGGAAGGTTATAAAGACAGAGCCAGAAGATACAAGATAGCCATGTTGCTCTTGAAAATGGTATTTTATTGAAGAAGAAAGCTTCGAACGAGAAACAAAACCAGCCTTAATAACCAATGTTGCCTCATTGAAATAAGCGATTTCATAGCCAAAGCCTAAGAACTGGGACAGTCGTATTGGGGAAGTGACCTACAAAAAATCCTGTTGGAAAATAAAACTGTAATGAGAAGTGGGTTATGAAAAAGTGGCTTCATAATATGGGAAAGGTTCACAAACTAATACTGTGTACCCTTGTTATTTAAGAATGTATTATGTATTTGTATAACTTAAAAGTAAAGGAAAAACCGTAGGTGTCAGAATGTGTGTCAAGTCCAGTAGATGTGGCTGCCATTATTTTTACTTGAAATTTCAACATCTACTTTAAACGTAGATATGATAGTTATGAGTCTGTTTAAAAAAAAATCCTTAGTTTGGGGCAAGGGGACAGAACAAAGTGTGGGGGGTAGGGTGGGAAACCAAGTGTAACTCACTTTAACAGCAGGTTTGCCATGTTTATTTTTTAGAAGAAAAAATAAGCAATTACATGAAATGTTATAAGGATATAGCATTTGAATGAGCTGACTGTATTATAATAGGCATTTTAATGCTTACTGATGTAACGTCGTTCTCAAAGATTTCATAAACATATATCTATAATGTATTTATTTACATTGTAATGTCTGCTATTTAGGGATTGGTGGGAGAAAAAGAAACACATTATTGTTTCATACTATATATACACTCTGAACAGGAAAAATAAATCTCTACATCATAAGGAACTTGATTCAGTAGACATTCTGATTAAGCCTGCCAGAGCAGTCTCTGCTGAAATGCTGACGACATTTTGGAACTTTCCTTAGAATCTTCTTACATTTTTTAAGTCAGAATGCATCAGATATCAGAAGAGGTGGAAAAGCAGTGCAAGCAATTTATATGTTCTAGAACAACCAATAAAATGACATTGAAAAGAGAAATGGGAGGATGAATATGGTACTGGTAGATATGTAGGGAGCAGCAGCGTTACCATTCAACTTGACTTCACTCATATACCATATACGGCATTCAGTATACTGATACATTTCCTTTTGTATGTATGAACAACTGTACTCATCATTTTATGGAGGGTTTCTTTTGTGTGGATGATTGATTCTTAAGGGTGCCCCATTTTGTCTGTAATATAATGACTGGCTTGCAAGAGACATTTTGGTATTTACCTTTAGGATATTTCACGGTGGTGTCTGCATGTTATGCATAATAGCATTGTGAGATGTGGGTTTGCCTAAGAGTCCCCCCTCCTCAGCATTACTTCGGATTGTTTGGTTGCATTGCTGAAGTTAAACAGGGTTTCAGCACCTTAATTCAACCTTCCCCAACCCAGTGCTATCCAGATGTGTGGGAGTACAACTCCCATTGAACTCCAGCCAGCGGGGGGGGGGGGGAGGATTGCTCTTCATATCTGAAGATTTTGCTCTGTGTGGTAGTGAGTACTGAGTCATTCCATACACCATATTGAAAATGTCAGTGCAGCGTGAAGTAACATGTTCACCACATCAGCCTGGGTTTATTGTAAAAGGTGTTGAATAACTGTATCACTTGATTTGTGGAGCAAAGCTTTATAGTAGAAATACCAGTGCGTATGTTTTTAATATTATGGGGAAAAATGTAAAGAAAAGAGGAAAAATCTTGTTTGTTTAAGTGCATTGATGAAGAAATTGTGTTCAAAGGAGTAGAATCTGCAGCTTAGTGCAGCAAAGCAAAGTGATGAATGTTTAGTTCAAATGGCTCATTTTATTGTTTTGTGAACTACTAACAGGAGCGTGATTCCTTTTCCCAAAGGTTGCAAGCAGCACTGCTTGATATCTGAGTGGTTTCACAAGTTAGGACAGTAGTTGCAGGACACATCGCTATCCATAGGACATAGCATCTTGTTTTATAAAGGCCAATGTAATGTAGTGTAAATTTTAAATCTGTAGTACAGATCTATTTTTTTATTTTCAGTTGTAAATGACCTGACTCGGCTATGTTGTAAGTACTGAGGTACTTGATTTTTTTTACAGTCCAGCAAACCATTTCAGCCCATATAAGGAGGCTTTTTATTATATTTTTAACTTTTCCTGTAGTTTGCAGGATGTCTTACACAACCTTTTTTTTTTTCTGTCAAAGTAGGCTGAAGCAGCTAAAGACGCTCTTAAATCTCTTGCCTGCTAGATGTACACCATTGTAGAAATGAGAGTGGATTCAAACTTGCAGAAGGACACATAGTACAGAGTACACATAGTACACATATGTACACATAGTACAGTGCTCCACTCAAGCGTACCTCCACCTCAGAAAGCACACACAGGATTGTTCAAAAGTGCCCCTCCCTCAAAATCTCCCTGCAGGTGAAAAGCTCGCCTCTCAGGTATAAGTCTACTCTAGCCTTGTAGCCTGGACTGCTCCCCAGTGTATTTATCTTTATATAGGCAATGAGATTTTGATGTGAAGATACATGCAAAGCCCCCACCCATCTTTTTCCTTCACCTGCCACGCACAGCTATGTTGCGCTTTATCACACCCCCTTCTGTATATCTGAATGGGCACTAAATCAGCCTTCCCCAGCCTGTCACCTTCCTGGTATGTTGGACTACAGTGCCCATCAGCCCCAGTCAGTATGACCAATGCTGAGAGGTGATGGGTGCTGTAGTCCAATGTATGCAGAATGTCGGAGAAGGTTGCTCTACATCATGGCTTTTCAAAAAAACAGATCTTGCTTAACTTGAAGTCACTAGGCAGGCTTCTTCTAGGATGCTAATAATTGAGAGAATTACTGATGGTTGGCAATATGTTCAAATGTCTTGTTTACCGCTTTTGGGGAGGTGGTATTAGGGAAGCCTGGCTGTTAGCTACAGCAGGGTTATTTTGACCAAAGTGTGGTACTCGTTTGTCTGCGTTTGTGTGCCTTGTTGGTTACAAAATAAAAGTCACCTTGGCAAAAAAAAACCAAACTTGTTTTACTTTAAAATAAAAAAGAGGAAAAAGAGAACTTATTATTTGACAGGTGTTATAGAATGTAGAGACTTGTCACTAAGCAAGGCTAGCTTCATTTCATCTAGTAGTCTTGTTTTGAATGCCACTTTATGGGGACTGGTCAGATTTGGGGCTCACATTGAAAAATGAGTCATTGATCATGACCATTGGTCATGGGTTCCCATATCAGAAACCACATATTTTCCCCAATATCCTCTGCCCTGTGTTATTTCTGAAAAGGGAATGATTTCCTAATGGCACTAGCTCAACGAAGATAAGGGAGAAAAGCTTTTAACTTGATCCTATAAAGCTTTAGATTTGTAGATTAGACTCAGATTTGCACACCGAAATAGAACTGGCAGAAATGCTTATATGTCATATATGTACTGAATATTTTCACCTGTCTAAACAAAGCTGTTTGAAGAAGGTGTTTATATATGAAAAAATAACATCTATGCAAAATTCAAATTACTAGGTAAAGCAGTCTTTATTGTTACCTTCAGAACTGTGTTTGCAAACACTAAGCAAGAAGTAATCTGTAGTTATGCTCTCTGTCCTTTTCGCTGGTCTCCTTGCAAGGAAGTGTGGGATGTTAAGGCAGAAGGGAACTCCGCTGAATTGTCCAATCTGGAAATGAGCATTTAGGGGGTTCCTTTACAAAGCCCTAAGTCCCTGTTGTGCGAGCAGTGGGCACTAACAGAATGAGCAGGAGTGCAGCAGCATTATAGGTTCTTTGTGGTCTCTTGACTCGCACATATGAATTATGCACCTGCGCAGAACAATCAGAGCTGAACAGAGGTTACGCGGGAGCCCCGACCACCTCCTTTGCGCATACTCCGGCTGTGGCTTCTGCTCACCACTCGGTTCCTTTTTGTCCACGGCAGCAACTAGCAACATTTGGAACATTCGCCGCCTCCTGGCATTACATAAATAAATTGCTCTCGTCCCCCCGGGACACTGAGCAGAGTTTGCTTTCTTTCTCTTCCCTGTTTTCTTGGAGTTCTTTTCTCCTTTTACATTACAATGATCCTTTGGGGCACGTGGCCTCCAAGGCCTTCTTTTAAAAGTGTGCCTGCTGCAGCGGGAAAGTGCCCTTAACTGATGTATACTCCTGCTGTCTTTTCTACCTCAGAAAGGCACAGGGGGTGGATTCCTGCACCCACTGCCAGGCCTTTACTGAACAGGCCAGAAGGAACACAAAGGCGTGTCTTCATGCCCTCCTGTGGGGAACAAGCCCTCAAGGCAGTGGGTACAGCCACACAAAATTGGCCTCTGCACACCGTCCTCCATCTTTAAGAAGCCAGCACTGTCTCTCAACTTATCGCAGCACCCCCATCCATGTAAAGCGCTGCAGGGCAATTGTCCCCATTATTGGGAGTATTGGGCCTTATGCCACCACTGGCCTCTGCCGCAACTTCAGAGCAATTGGCAGCCAAAAGCGAAACCAAGCCCTCGATGTCGATGGTCAAGATCAGTCAGGGCAAGCCAATCAAGTCCCAAAACAAATGTCTTGCCAATCCCCAGGCTCTGGGACCAAAGAAGAAGAAAAAGACCACCCACAGAATTGAGTCGGATGACAAACCAATGACTATGCCTGCTCTAAGGCAAATGCCCTCGGTACCGACAGTCTCACAATCTACATTCTGACCACCAACCCCAGTTCTGGAAAAGCTGCGACTCCTACAGGGCTATGACTCCCCTGACAATGTTCAACGTATTAGGTCAATATCAGAGGGTGAGTCCAGGGAATTGTTCCAGCTTGCTCCTTGGGGCCATTCCCCATATAGGATCAGATCCCCTAGATACTGAGAAACCTCCCCAACTTCCTTGGTTTCTTGAGGAAGTTTTTTCTGGCATTGCAATGATATGACTTGGGATGGCCATAGACTCTCTTACTCCACCAGATCTCCTCCTTACTATTATGAGGACCAGTCTCCACCATGACAACACCACTCCTCCTCCTGGCAGTATGGTGATTACAGGTACAAAAACACTCATTGTGACCACCCCTGCCATGACTGCTCTCGCTCCCCTCATTACATGGAATGATCGCAGGCACCTTCTAACTGTGTACCACCAACCCACATGCTATCCACACTGTCTTGACACGCAGCTACTGCAAACTGCTATAGTACCCAGATTTACTGACCTATCACTCGCTCCCCACCCTCCTCTTCTGGCCAACTTCTTCCAGGACATAATCCTGCCAAAACTCCCGGAACTGATACTACCGGCTACCACACTATCATGTTTGCAGAAACTGGAAACAGACACACACACACCAAAATCTGATTTACAATTGCATTAGAAGTTTCTAATTCTTCAAAAAGATACTGTAATATATAAAGAAATATTATACATATTATAAACAAATATACATTCATGCAAAAAAAAATCACACCCCCAATTATTTTGCTTTTCAAATGAAAAAACAAAATAATTATATGCAGTGACAAATTATACATCTTGATCAGATTATAACAAGGAAAAACGTTTATATCTGTCAATGATCAAATTGTATCTATCCTTCATGAAGTCAATAAAAGGGCACCAGACATTGGAGAGACAGGCAGTCATTTGCCTCTCTAAAACCAGGGATGGGGAATGTGTGGCCCTCCAGGTGTTACTGAATTGCAATTCCCATCATCCCTCACCATTAGCTATGCTGGCTAGGGCTGATGGGAGTTGCAGTCCAACAACATCTGAGGGCTACAGGTTCCCCAACCCTGTCTTAATTGAAGATACTCTCGTTAATGTAGTCATGTCTGCAACCTTCCAAACCTTACACAACCATTTTAAAAAATACAAAATAAACAAATAAATGATTGATTCTTCTCAAAACATTAAAAGGGGTTCTTCACTTTCACTCAGCCTCCTTGACTGCTTAACAAACTTGAATGATTCTTACACAAGCTTTCTTTAAAGGTGCCTTTAACTGGGTCCTCCTTTCTTCCTCTTCTGCTCCTCTCTGAGCCTCTATCTCCTCCTGCACCTACACTTCCCTTGGATTCCTGAGTCTACCGGGTTTCTCTGCTCCCTTTCTTCAGCCACCGTGCCTCACTGGTTCCTGTTCCTTAGTTTCAGGGATCACTACCCACTGAGCTTTCAATTCATTGTGACGCAGGAGCTACTGCAGTGTAGTTCTTTCCCATGCCATGAAGGTATCGGAAAACCCAGGCCATGTGGAAGAAGCTGCAATGCCTTCTTTAAGCCCACCTGGAAACTGGAGCATGTCTAGCATGGAGTGGAACCATAGCATGTATTCCTCTCAGGTGAAGTGGGCTTCTGACATTGCCTCCATGGTGTGGGAAGGAGCCATGCAGCAGTAGCTCCCACACTCTGAAAGTCATGTGAGAATGGGTGACTTTGGGACAGAACATGGTGATTCTTCTGCTTATTTAGAATACTTGATTGTTTGAAGCAGTGTATTTTTTCATCCTGGGGAATGGCTTCCTGACAACTGCCTAGTGGGAAGGATCCCAGAAGAGAAAGGCAGGCAGGCAGGCAAGTGAAGACCACCTCAGAGCCTGCCCCAGCTGGATTGTCCCCTTTCACCAAGTGTTTTGTGAAAACGATCCCAGGGGAGAGAGAGACGAAGGCAGGTAAGTGAAGATCACCTCAGCCCCTGCTCCAGATGGAATGTCCCACAGGGCTTTCTACCATCAACTGCCCTGTGGGATGTATCCCTTATGAGTTGTTATTTTTAATATTGCTTATAGTGAGTGTTTATTAATGTATGGTTGTCTTTTTTGTAAGCTGCCTTGGAAGGACTTTTGTCCAGAACAGTGGGATATAAATAATTGTAATTAATGAGAGCAGAGGACAGGAAGGCCTGGCGTGCTATGGTCCATGGGGTCACGAAGAGTTGGACATGACTTAATGACTGAACAACAACAACAAAGTAATTAATTACATATCGGGATGAGAGGAAAAACAAAAGACTTCTGTCTTGCATGGTCCTCTTCCTTTCTTTTTTTATTAGAACCTCCATGGCCCACTGTTTACAAAACAAGACCACACAGGGATCTTTTAATGCCTATGACACAAAATAATTAATCTGTGGTAAATGATCCTGAGGTCAAAGTCTACTTAGTTCAGTGTTCTTTGGAAGAAATCCAGCAAGTCGCAGGAATTAAATGTCCACCAGTGGAAAGCACCCTGCTTTTTGCCCATTTCTCAAATAGTTTATTAATTAGAGAATAAAGGCATCCCCCAGATGCATGTGGATCTCCTTAAATGTACACACACACACACACACACAATGAACATTGGCCTTCTGTTGTCTTATGAACCTACCATGTCTGAAAATCAGTATGCTAGGAACTGTTGCACTAGCACCCATTAAGTTCAGATGTGCTCTCCCCCCTCCCCCCATTAAAGGTAATCTTATATTAATCAATCTACACTGGAAAACCCCTATTCATTTTTGGATGACTTAATTGATGCCCGCTCATCTATTTCAAATTTAGCATAACGGCCATAATGTGTTCTGTTCTGTCGACTAGATGATTCCTGAAATGACAAGGGGAAACCAGAGAAATATTAGATCATGTTGTGCTCTGTGAAAGGGCCGCAAAACTACTTTGCTGCAGTGAATCGGTAGGAAAAGTATAAATCCCCCATGAAGACCTACTCACTGTGCCAGAAAAATGAATGCATATGGAAGGCAAAGCATACCTGAGAATATGGGCATTATGACCCACAAAACTTTTAAACTTTTCATTTAAAGTGAGCAGATCTGTTCTTCTGAAGGGGCAAGAGAGATCTGCATAAGTAACCAGCCTTTTATGCCCATTGGTAATATGTACTTTGCATGGTAATGCTGTCTGTTGAACTAACTGGTGTAATGTAGTGGCTAAGAACAGGAAGTCACAAGTTCAAGTCACCACAGCCATGTCATTAGGTGACCTAATGCAATCCACTGTCTCCTATCTTCAGCCCTCAATCTGCAATATGGGAAAATAATAATAGGGGCATATTACTTACAGCGCTTTTGTATGGAATGTTGAGATAGTGTATGTGAAAAGATTCCAACACTAAAAAGCACAATAAAAGTAGTAATAGCCTGAGAATTGCCATTCCTCTACAATCCAGATTCTGAACTGGGTTACACATTCAAACCAATCAACTCAGTAAAACTCTAGACATTTGAAACGTGTGTCTTTACCTATTCAGTCACTCCTAAGTAGTGCTAATTCAATTATGCTTGCTGTCTTAAATATCTTACCTTTATTTCTTAGCTTATTATGTCTTTAAAATGTATGCAATTTAATTTCTTCTTATTTCTGGATACTAGAATGGCTTCATTCTCTTTTAGAAAATTAGAGATAATTGCCTGGGAGGGTAGGAATGAATCCAAATACATTCAGTTATTCATTTTCCATTTCCCCCTTTTTCCTCTGCAAAAATCACCATTTAAACAAGTAAATGGTCTGCTTTCTGAAACCCACCCAAAATATAATGGAGAAATCTCTTAACTGTTCACATACCACATCCAGAAAGCAGGGAAATCTCTCATATTTATTTCTTTTTTAAAAAAGATTCTGTAGTCATTTCAAAGACCTGTTTGGAATACACATACACACACAATTTCCCCAACAAATTAGTTTTAGGCCATTTGAAACAAGCTGAATTAGGATGTGCATCATATTTAACACATTTTTGGAACCCTGTGACTCATTTATGTGCCATTAAAAGTTTACACTTCATACATTTTGAGTTCAGCTGCTTCAAAAGTGCTGTGTTACACACCCACGGGATCCTAGGCAGGCAGGCCTGTTCTTGTATTACTTTTTGTGTTCACTGCCTGATAGGGTCACTCAGGAACAAGCGCGTAGGACGAGGCTGAGTGGTGTGCGTGTAGGTGGAATCTCATTGCTCCCCACACTCGTTTTAGATGGACATTTGTGAGGCACACAAATGGCTGCTAAACACAGGGAAGGTCTGTGGATAAAGTGGTGGGTTGTTCTGTTTTTTGAGGAGGGAAGAGGTACAGGACTTTTCCTTGTGAGGATGAATTTGAAAGGCATAGCCTTGAGGATTAATTGGTATACCCTGTTGGTTTAACTATGCAATACAGATGTTAGGCGACATAATAAAACTCTGTTTTCCTTTTTCAGAAAAAATGGCAGAATCTGGGGCTGGATGCTGCCTAACAGTCCCAGGAAGCAGTTAAAACAGGAGGTGAGTCAATACTCTTGTGTGCAGCTGCTGCAGTACAGGACATGGTCAGTGGGCCGCATTTGATTGGTCAGGCGCAGTCATTCAGGCCTGGGGTAGCTTTTTGAAATAGCTTGAATCATATTTTATCTATCACACCTCGGTGCTTCTGACAGGACAGTCATCTCTGGATCCAGGTTTTCCCAGCCATCCTTTCCAAACGCCTGTGGTGGGAGTGTTCCCAAGGCCTGGGATCTATTCCAAGAGCCCTGAGTGTCCATTGATGCCAATGGAAGATGTCTTTCTTAGCTTAATTGCCACTCAAGAGGGTGATTTTCAAGGGGGATTGCAGGGTTAACCCTCCCCTCCCCTCATGATGGAACACCCTCCAACCCCCAACCCCAACCCCTATATAGCAATTAAGCTTTAAAAAAGAACTGCTTTTGGTGTTAATGAATGTTCTTCTTCTAAAGTTAATTAGATGAAGTGGGGGCAATTTTTCCCTAGGAAGGGGGCTGGGGGGAGAAGTCAGGGAAGGGACAGCAAGATGGCTATGCCTTCTGTGAAATTTAAATGAATCCTAGTAATTATTTATAAATGTGCATATATAGATATAAATTAGCATAAGCAAATTTTATGCAGGTTTGTGTCCAATGGGCCTGTGCCCCAAATCTTTTAAGTGCCTAGCAGTGCCCCTCGGGGGGCAGAGCTTAGTGGGAAGGAGTTGCGCTAGAAAAGCAATGGGCAGGGCTGAGCACTCTACACACCCCTTCTCCTTAGAAACTCCTTTATTTGTATTTAAGGAAGTTGATATCCTGCCCTCATTTCACATGCCAGCAAGGTGATGCTCAAAATCCTACAAGCTAGGCTTCAGCAGTATGCGAACCGAGAACTACCGGAAGTACAAGCTGGGTTTCGAAGAGGCAGAGGAACTAGAGATCAAATCGCCAACATTCGCTGCATCATGGAGAAAGCAAGAGAATTCCAGAAAAACGTCTATTTCTGCTTCATTGACTACGCTAAAGCCTTTGATTGTGTGGATCACAACAAACTGTGGCAAATTCTTAAAGTGATGGGAGTACCAGACCACCTTACCTGTCTCCTGAGAAACCTGTATGAGGGTCAAGAAGCAACAGTAAGAACCAGAGATGGAACAACCGATTGGTTCAAAATTGGGAAAGGAGTACGACAAGGCTGCATATTGTCACCCTGCTTATTTAACTTATATGCAGAGTACATCATGAGAAATGCCGGGTTGGATGAATCAGAGGTCGGAATTAAGATTGCCGGGAGAATTATCAACAACCTCCGATATGCAGACGATACCACCCTAATGGCAGAAAGCGAAGAGGATCTCAAGAGCCTCTTGTTGAGGGTGAAAGAGGAGAGTGCAAAAGCTGGTTTGAAACTCAACATTAAAAAAACTAAGATCATGTCATCTGGCCCTATCACTTCCTGGCATATAGAAGGGGAAGAAATGGAAGCAGTGACAGATTTTACTTTCTTGGGCTCCAAGATCACTGCAGACGGTGACTGTAGCCATGAAATTAAAAGACGCTTGCTCCTTGGGAGGAAAGCTATGGCCAACCTAGACAGTATAGTAAGAAGCAGAGACATCACCTTGCCGACAAAGGTCCATCTAATCAAAGCTATGGTTTTCCCAGTAGTAATGTATGGCTGTGAGAGCTGGACTATAAGGAAGGCTGAGCGCCGAAGAATTGATGCTTTCGAACTGTGGTGCTGGAGAAGTCTCTTACGGGTCCCCTGGACTGCAAGGAGGTCAAATCAGTCCATCCTAAAGGAAATCAACCCTGAGTGCTCATTGGAAGGACAGATAATGAAGCTGAAGCTCCAATATTTTGGCCACCTAATGCGAAGAGAAAACTCCCTGGAAAAGACCCTGATGCTGGGAAAGACTGAAGGCAAAAGGAGAAGGGGACGGCAGAGGATGAGATGGCTAGATAGCATCACGGATGCAATGAATATGAACTTGAGTACGCTCCGGGAGAGAGCGCAGGACAGGAAGGCCTGGCGTGCTATGGTCCATGGGGTCACGAAGAGTCGGACACAACTGAACGACTGAACAACAACAACAACAACCTTCTGCTGTAGTCACAATAGTCAGGGTGGAAGATGCTTTTCCCTTCAGTGATGTTTGAGGCAATTTGAAGTCTAGCACTGCAGATACTCTACTTTGCGCAGAGCTGCTGAAATCAGTGAGGCTTAAAGTTAGTCATGATTATCATAAATCCCATTGATTTCAATAGGTCTACTCAAAGTATGACTAAATCTGGATCCAATCAATTGTTTTAGTCTTCTCAGTAGGTATGTTGTTAGTATTCCCAGTTCTGTGTCTGTGTGTGAAAGAGAGAGGAATGTTAGCATACACATTTATTGATTGATATACGACTGAACGACTGAACAAAATAGTGGCATCAGTCTACATGGCATTGTAATGTAACAGTTCCCTGTCCCATTTATAGGGCTTCTTCACATGGAGCTTTTACCCTGCTGTTGAAATTGGTTCCTCACAGAAGTTTGCGGGCCCTTTAGATGATGTCATCAACCTCCATAGGTTGATAATAGGAGATAGTGAGCTATCATATTACTTGAGTTCCCTCCTGAAAAGAGGAAAACCTACAATAAGAGGAGCTAGACCACAGCGCCATCTGGTGGCTGTATAATGAAACATATAGAAGACTCAGATAAGGGAGGAAAGGGGGGGGAGAGGGGGCGAAGGAAATGCGTGTCAAGAGATTCTGTCGTGATCCTGCATTTAAAACGGAAGCAGAAAGTCCCTCTTTAAATGAGGGATTTTAGGCTGGTGTAGAGATGCTCCTAATCTAACACAACCTTCCCCAACCTGGAGCCCTTCAGATGTGTTAGATGACTACAGTGCCCAACATCCCCAGCCAACATGGCTATTGGTGGGAATTGCAGTCCAACACATCTGGACAGCATCAGGTTGGAGAAGGCGGATGTAGCATTTGACCGTGGAAGAGAAAACAAAGGAAGTGAAGCAAGGAGCAAGGGTAGCATGGGTTAAATGTGAACAAATGCAGTTGTCTATATTTAGGATCAATTTTAGCTGCGGGCAAGGCTTCTGTGCATTGGATCTAGACTTGTGCTCAGCAGAATTCTCCTGGTGTTGGAGGAAGGGGTCAAAGCAGGAAATTTCTTTGATTTCCCCTTCCCCCTACAGTCCCCAGCATCATGTCCACAGTGTTTCAGAGGCTTGGGAGACCCTCTGGATCAGTGTGGGTGGTGGCTAGTTAGTCCCATTAAGGCAAATCGCCATTCTGACGGGGAGGAGCAGCTCTGTGGCACTTTTATGCCTGAGCAAGGCAGGCTAGTTAGTCTCACTGAAGTAAACTGCTATTCTGATGGGGAGGTATGGCAGTTTGATGAATGGGCAAGGCAGGCTAGTTACAGAACTGGCATTACTTGCTCTCTGACTCATAACAGCGGGGGGAGCTAAGGGTGGCAAACAAGCCTCCCTCATTCACTGAGGAGCACTTCCGGGGTTGATGATGTTCAGCTCTCCTCCCAGACTCCACCCATCCAACCTGGAAGTTTCAAGCCCCATGTGACTGGAAAAGCGGCTGTTCATGCTGTATACTCTGCTTTTCTTGCTTTGTGCATCCCTGACGGACCAAAGCCAATTTCATGAAAATCCAGATAATACCCCAACACGCTTCCCATTCTGTTGTCGTGTAGATCTGGCCTGGGAGTCGGAAGGGGGAACTGGAGAAAATCGCTGCCTCACCTCCTTCTTTCAGCTTCCTGCTGGATCCCTTCCATGAGCAGGGGCCAGCATGAATCCAACCCTCTAACTAACTTTACCCAAAGGAACCCATCAAATCAAGGACTGAGCTGGGATCTGACCTCCATTCCAGTAGTCTACTGGCCAGGCTACCTTTCTCCTGAGTGGTCTGCATTCCATACAGCTAATCAAAAAGTATGAAAAGCTGGTCACAAAGCGAACCTTGAAAACCAGAAAGAGAGCAACAAGCACAACAGCATATCCACATTGGAAATATGCCAAAGACCAATAACGAACAACCAGCAGACAATGCAATCCATCCTTTAAAATGCAAGCAGGCACACCGTCTGAACAAATATAAGATAGAAAGGCCAGATGAGCCTAGAATTCTCATCACTGGACTCATTGCCAAATCGGAAATGGAGCAAGCTTGTTAAATGGCTCACATCCATTAGCTCATTCCATGATCTCAGTGGCCTTATGCCAGATCAATAATAGGTGAAGACAGATGTAACATTTCTAGAGCGAGGGCAGCTGGAAACAACCTTACTGCATTCAATTCCAATAATACCTTTCCTCTCCAGGCTTGAGCTGTGGAAATAAACCCACACAGTTCTGGAAGATGGAAGCAGAAGCTGGCTGCTGATTGGGTGGCCCCCAATGATGTCGCCAAGAATGCGCACACGCACACACACGTGCTCAAAAGCAGCTTTGCAAAACTTTTTAAAAGTTTCCTTTTGTTTTCATTCATTTCATTTATTACATTTCTATACAACCCAAACCTCTCTGGGCGTTTTACAAAGATGAAAACCTTAAAAATACAATATTGTACATAATAGAAAAACATTTACAAACATATAAACAGACAGCAAATGCACATACATATCTAAACAATTTTAACAATCAACAATAAGAAATCCAAGTCCTGAATTAAAAACCTTATCATACACTGCCAAATGCCTGACAGTAGAGGAAGGTCTTAACCTGACACCGAGAAGATAACAACATTGGCACTAGGCAAGCCTCTCTGGGAAGATTGTTCCATAACTGGGGGGCTACCACTGAGAAGGCCCTCTCCCTTGTTGCCAGCTTCCAAACCTCCCTTGGAAGCCCAAGGAGAGACTTAGATGATAAGCGTAGTATATGGGTAGGTAGGTTCATGCTGGGAGAGGTGTTGTTGTTCAGTCATTAAGTCATGTTCGACTCTTCGTGACCCCATGGACCATAACATGCCAGGCCTTCCTGTCCTCCACTCTCTCCCGGAGTGTGCTCAGGTTCATATTCATTGCATTGGTGGTGCTATCTAGCCATCTCATCCTCTGCCGTCCCCTTCTCCTTTTGCCTTCAATCTTCCCCAGCATCAGGGTCTTTTCCAGTGAGTTTTCTCTTCGCATTAGGTGGCCAAAACATTTGAGCTTCAGCTTCAGTTTCTGTCCTTCCAATGAGCACTCAGGGTTGATTTCCTTTAGGATTGACTGATTTGACCTCCTTGCAGTCCAGGGGACTTGTAAGAGTCTTCTCCAGCACCACAGTTCGAAGGCATCAATTCTTTGGCCCTCAGCCTTCCTTATAGTCCAGCTCTCACAGCCATACATTACTACTGGGAAAACCATAGCTTTGATTATATGGACCTTTGTCGGCAAGGTGATGTCTCTGCTTCTTACTATGCTGTCTAGGTTTGCCATAGCTTTCCTCCCAAGGAGCAAGCATCTTTTAATTTCATGGCTACAGTCACCGTCTGCGGTGATCTTGGAGCCCAAGAAAATAAAATCTGTCACTGCTTCCATTTCTTCCCCTTCTGTATGCCAGGAAGTGATGGGGCCAGATGCCATGATCTTCGTTTTTTTAATGTTGAGTTTCAAAACAGCATTTGCACTCTCCTCTTTCACCCTCAACAAGATGCTCTTTAGATCCTCTTCACTTTCTGCCATTAGGGTGGTATCATCTGCATATCGGAGGTTGTTGATAATTCTCCCGGCAATCTTAATTCTGACCTGTGATTCATCCAACCCGGTGATTCTCATGATGTACTCTGCATATAAGTTAAATAAGCAGGGCGACAATATGCAGCCTTGTCGTGTTGTTGTTGTTGTTCAGTCGTTCAGTTGTGTCCGACTCATCGTGACCCCATGGACCATAGCACGCCAGGCCTTCCTGTCCTGCGCTCTCTCCCGGAGCGTGCTCAAGTTCATATTCATTGCATCCGTGATACTATCTAGCCATCTCATCCTCTGCCGTCCCCTTCTCCTTTTGCCTTCCTTTCCCAATTTTGAACCAATCGGTTGTTCCATGTCTGGGTCTTACTGTTGCTTCTTGACCCTCGTACAGGTTTCTCAGGAGACAGGTAAGGTGGTCTGGTACTCCCATCTCTTTAAGAATTTGCCACAGTTTGTTGTGATCCACACAATCAAAGGCTTTAGCATAGTCAGTGAAGCAGAAATAGATGTTTTTCTGGAATTCTCTTGCTTTCTCCATGATCCAGCGAATGTTGGCGATTTGATCTCTAGTTCCTCTGCCTCTTTGAAACCCAGCTTGTACTTCTGGTAGTTCTCGGTTCACATACTGCTGAAGCCTAGCTTGTAGGATTTTGAGCATCACCTTGCTGGCATGTGAAATGAGTGCAATTGTACGGTAGTTTGAACACTCTTTGGCGTTGCCCTTCTTTGGAATTGGAATGTAAACTGACCTTTTCCAGTCTTGTGGCCACTGTTGAGTGTTCCAAATTTGTTGCCATATTGAGTGGAGCACTTTAACAGCATCATCTTTTAGGATTTTAAATAGCTCAGCTGGAATACTGTCATCTCCGCTAGCTTTGTTGTTAGTCATGCTTCCTAAGGCCCACTTGACTTCACTCTCGAGGATGTCCAGCTCAAGTTCAGTGACTGCACTATCATGGCTATCGGGGACATTCAGATCTTTCCTGTATAGTTCTTCTGTGTATGCTTTCCACCTCTTCTTAATCTCATCTGCTTCTGTTAGGTCCCTGCCTTCTTTGTCCTTTATAATGCCCATCTTTGCACAAAACGTTCCCTTGATATCTCCGATTTTCTTGAAAAGATCTCTAGTCTTTCCCATTCTATTGCTTTTCTCGATTTCTTTGCATTGTTCATTTAAGAAGGCCTTCTTGTCTCTCCTTGCTATTCTCTGGAACTCTGCATTCAGTTGGATATATCTTCCCCTTTCTCCCTTGCTTTTTGCTTCCCTTCTTTCCTCAGCTACTTGTAAAGCCTGGTGATGTCCATGTGTAGAGTCGCCTCTTGTGCTGTTGGAAAAAGAGTGTTTGCTATGATCAGCATGTTCTCTTGGCAAAACTCTATTAGCCTTTGTCCTGCTTCATTTTGTACACCAAGGCTATGCTTGCCTGTTATCCCGGTGATTTCTTGACTTCCTACTTTAGCATTCCAATCCCCTATGATGAAGAGGACATCTTTTTTTGGTGTTAGTTCTAGAAGGTGTTGTAGGTCTTCATAGAACCCATCAACCTCAGCTTCTTCAGCCTCAGTGGTTGAGGCATAGACTTGAATTACTGTGATGCCGAATGGTTTTCCTTGGATTCGTACTGAGATCATTCTATCATTTTTGACATTGTACCCCAGTACTGCTTTTCCCACCCTTTTGTTGACTATGAGTGCTACTCCATTTCTTCTCAGGGATTCTTGCCCACAGTAGTAGATATGATGGTCACCTGAATTAAATCCGCCCATGAACTAACCATTTTAGTTCGCTGATTCCCAAGATGTCGATGTTCAATCTTGCCATCTCATGTTTGACTATCTCCAGCTTACTTTGATTCATTGATCTTACATTCCAGGTTCCTAAACAATATTGTTCTTTACAGCATCGGACTTTCTTTTCACCACCAGACACATCCACAGCTGAGTGTCCTTTCGGCTTTGGCTCAGCCACTACACTCTTTCTGGCGCTACTTGGAAATTCCCTCTGCTCTTCCCCAGTAGTATATTGGACACCTTCCGACCTGAGCGGCTCATCTTCCAGCGTCATCTCTTTTAGCCTTGTGATACGTTCCATGGGGTTTTCTTGGCAAGGATACTGGAGTGGGTTGCCATTTCCTTCTCCAGTGGGCCACATTTTGTCAGAACTCTCCACCATGACCTGTCCGTCTTGGGTGGCCCTGCACGGCATAGCTTATGGCTTCACTGAGTTCCGCAAGCCCCTTCACCACAACAAGGCAGTGATCCATGAAGGGGGGAGAGAGGTGGTCCCGAGGCTTTAATTGGTAAGGTGATGAATTAATGGCTAAACGGATCAATATTCATTCAGTATTTTTTCAAACCAAAAAAGGCCTGTGTGAAGTATTGGGAGGGGAAGCGAGACTGACAGCCATTTGCTGGTATGCATGTCTGTCATTTTAGTTATAAGGCCATTTTCTCCCCCACCCCATGGTGAAGGGATGCACCTTGACCTCTCCTTTTATATTATGCCTATCTTCACCTGATGATGAAAATGTAGTTGTCTCTTTTTTCTTTTTAAGAATCATTTTCCACCAAGTGTTTATTGTGTTTTCAATATCTCACTTACAATATTTTTCTTATTTAACGAATGGAAGCATCCTTCAGTGTTTCCTCCTCCCGGTTAATTTTCACTCTTCCCTTTGGCATTTGGGGCCGGGCGGGGGACAACTGTGAGTGTATGTATATATTATAGATAGATTCATATGTGCACACGCACATTCATTATTTGAGGATGCAGTATGTTTTACTTCATATTAATTCCTCTAGCATACATCAGCCCACACACATATTAGAACCAAATCTTTTTCTTTTCTTTCTTTTTTCTTTTTTTGCTTCTCGCCTGATTAGGCAGCGACTGTGAGCCATGACGTGCTGCATGTTTTGACAGTTACTGACAGGCCTCTGATGCTGTCAGGAATGTCTGAGAGCCCAGAAGTGCTGAATCTCCCTACAGTGTTCTTGCATGATCATAAAATAGATATAAACTTTTTAAAAAAACACGTGTCAGGTATAACATACCTTTTTTATTTTTGGTGGTGGTAGAGGTGGAAAATATATAAATCTTTTGTGAATCATATCATACATGAATAAAAAGTTTCAGTTCTCATTGAAGCTGTTACTTTTTAAAATATGCCTACGGCAACTGGAAGCCAAAGAAAATTCATAGGCAGATTTTGATTTGCATGTGTGCAGGGTGTGTGTGTGCTTATTGGCGGGGGGTGCCTTACCCCCTGTGCCTAGGGTTGCCAACTTCCCTGCCACACAGATTTTCTGTGCCTTTAACAGCTGTGTGATAAGCAGAAACCCAGCAAGTGAAGTTATTTCCTGCACACAAAAGCAGTGGTAGAAAAACTGCTGGATCTGTGCCTCTCAGGCAGCTGTTAAATGCACATGGGCCCTATCAGAAAAACAGTTGGTGACCCTACCTGTGCCTAGCAGCAGCAGCAGCTCCCTGTCAGCCAGGTGATAAGCCTCAGTGCTGCCTGCTGTTGTCCTTCTTCCTCTAAAAAAATGGTGCAGGGGGTCAGGCAGTACTGACCCTAGGCAGAGATTTTTGGTGTCATGAAAAAGCAGCAAATGGTTAGTTATTGATTTACTATTATTGTATTTTTACTGCCAGAGTGGGGGAAAGGTGCTTGTGGGAATTTCTGCCTCAGGTGCCAAAATAACTTGGTTGGGCTTGGCGGAGGGCGGGTGGGAGGGAGGGAGGGAGGCCTTGGGCCAATTTACACAACACTTTCACTCCCATTCTACTCTGCCCCCAAGGTGATCGTGTCAGATGACACATGCCCTTCTCCCATAGCTAGCGCAGCGTTCCTTCCCCTAAATCCAGTTTGTTTTCAAACTCATTTGTGATGGATTTTCCCATCTCAGCGGCTTCAGTGCAGTTTGGGAGCCTGTGTGACCTCAGCTGGCTTCGGCAGGGGCTGGTGGAAGAGGCACTGATTGGTGGAGGAGAGAGTTGCATGGGGTGGGGGCGTAGGGAGAGCAGAGGCCTGAACCTCTCTGCCCAGAAGTAACTCATTGCCTTCAATTGCACTTTGCCAAGTACAGGAGCAGAGGGGTCGGGAGAATTCCTTTGCCTGTTGTCTGTGTGCTGGAGTGGGGAGAGGAGCCATCCCTGATGCTTTGAAATGGCACAGTTGTTCAACAGAGGGGTCGGGAGAATGGAGGGAAGCCATCCCTGATGCTTTGAAACTGCAGTTGTGGAGCAGAGGAAGTGTGAAGGTACACAGAGCTGTACTGATTTTAAAAGCTTCAGTGAGCTGAAGGGGGCGGGGAGGGCGCAGAGAGCAAGCTCCATTTGCTGCTCTGCCTGAGACAGCCAAATGTCTTGTGCTAGCCCTGAGGAGCTACAGTCCTGGGATCAGTCTACATGGAAACGAAATCAGAAGCGCTTTCTGGTTTTATCCAAATTTGCATGAAATCTTCCTCTGGTGGTGGTGGCTCCCCTAAGCCCCAGTGAAGTAATGCAAAAGTGCACAACAACGCACCTCTGGAAAAGCGATATTGTTAATGACTGAGCAACAGCAGTGCTGATAATAATAGTGATGATGACGACGATGATGGTCCTGGCAGGATTAGGGGTCATTTAGGGGCCATCAGCTCTTAAAATCAATACCCAAGAATTGGGAATGGGGAGAAGAGAAGGGTATTGTAGGAATGAGTGTAAAAATACGATGCTGCGTGGACTTCTTTTTTTACAAACCCAAAAGCAACCTGCTGACTTTCTCAGGAGTAAGCCTCACTGGAAAAATAAGTGATTAACCTCTGAGTACACATGATTATCCATGCCAACTTGTTGTTCCTTGAGGCAAAGAAATTAAAAGGGAGAAAGGAGAAAATAGGCCTCATTCGTATTCGAAGGGAGATATGCATTTCCAGCACCACCCCAATAGGAAGAAGCCAAAGGTTAACTCCTTCCATTCCTTTCCTCTCCCACTGTTTGAGGCTTGTTCTCCTCCAGTCTCTCCTCCCACCCCACCCTGTGGGCGATGAACTGCAAAAGAGGATGTGTTACTTCTAAGTAGGGATGTGTAGTTTCCCATGCTCAATGAATATTGTAACAGGAATTCTCCGACTCTTCTGCTGCTGTACTCAGCAAAGTGCACTTTGATGTTATTTCCGGGTAAACATGACTCTGCTCTCCCCGCGCCCACTTTCCCTTCCGCTAGTCCATGCTGCTCCAGCAGCCTGCAGTGAGGGTAGTTTAGCTCACACAGACCCTGAAAGTGCCATGAAAGCACCACGACAGGATAATCTGTTAGAAAAGCAGTTTCAGAAACACTGGATTTTAGAGCTAGAAACAGTGCACTGGCTACAGAGAAGGGCATACGTCATCTGACATTATCAACTTCAGGGGACAATAGAACTGGCGTAAAAGCCCCGTGTAGATCCGGCCCTGGTCTCCAAACTTTGAAGGAACCAGTTCCGCAATGCATCTTGCCACTCTTCATCCCACCTTTTTAAAACACACACACATAAATACCCTTAAACTAACCAGTATGCTGTATTAATGACATTTCAATTATTCAACCCAGCTCTGAATGTTCTGGCACTGTGGGCCAGCTCTGCTGCCTTCCCTTCAAACACATGAGCTGTCTCATGATAAGAGCATGTAATTTCCCATAATGGAAGACTCCAGCTCAGCAGGTGGCCGAAACCTATGTGAAGTGACAATATGCTAGAAAAAGCTGCAAATCAAGCGCAAACCTTTTACATTCGCACCAAAGATTAGATCAACAAAGGACTACAACAGGTAGGTCTCTCTTCCTGCTCCCTTTCCACCTCCTTCTCATTAGCGCTCACTATATTTTTTTTTTTATATTCCAAGGTGTAAAGAGAGAAATGTTACAAAGAAAACAAGAAGCCTGAAGTTAAGGCATTACGTTTTAGCACCACACACAGTACTAATAAGGGCTGCATAATGAATTCTGGCATTGTATTTTTTTAAAACATGTATAAATGTAAGCCACAACCATAATTTGGGCTGTGTGCTTGAAACTGCCTTTGATTACAATGAAACACCCATGAGTGCATGGTATTGCACTCATTCATAGGCTTTAAACCCAGGTTGACGTTTAAGGAGCCCCTCCCTGCTGAATATTTCACACAATGCCCTGGATCAGTGCTACATCAGGCACTCCAGGGCACTGTGGGGAATTTAAAATGATAGCCGCCCAGTGCCATGGGCAGGGGGGGGGGCTGCTCAGCTCCCACTGGAAGAGCACCACCACCAGGTAAACCTGCTTGAGGATCCACCAGTGGGAGAGGAGGCACACTATGCTGAAGTCCTCCTCAAGCCTAGAGCTGGCCCTGGGGCCTTTAAATCCAAATCTTGGCCCCACACTGAAATCCTCAAAGCACTGTTCAAAGCACTGGAACAGGACATTTTGCTGCCCAAGGTGAACAGCACATGGTGTCCCCTTCCCCAAGTCAAGGTGGATAATATCTGAAGTTAGCCAAGTTAAAGGCCTAAACAGCTTGGGACTTGAGAAACGTAAGGAACATTTCCTCCCATACATTCCTTCCCACATGCTCCGGTCATCATCTGAGGCACTTCTTCACACAGCACATCGTTAAATTATGGAATTGATTGCCACAAGATGTAGTGACAGCCAACAATTTGGATGGCTTTAAATGGGGACTGAACAAATTCATGGAGGAGAAGGCTGTCAATGGTGGCCTGATAGCTATGTGCTACCTCCAGTATCAGAGGCAGTATGCCTGTGTACACCTGTTTCTGGGGAACATGAGCTGGAGGGTGCTGTTGCACTCGTGTCCTGCTTACGGGTTTCCCATGGGCAGCCGGTTGGCCACTGTGTGAACAGAAAATACTCAAGTCGGTACGCTCATTCCTCCATTTATTTATCCGATTCTGTTCTTTGGTCCCCTCTAGGATATTAGTTCTTGACATAAAGCTCTTTCTAGATCTAAGTCGATGAATTGGGGGAATATATCCGCTCAAAGGGTGACGAGAGTCAGTCTCTCGCTTAGTTCTTTCGGCATCTGCTTCTACTTCCCTTCTAATCTTAGGTGGAGCAATGCCAACAAGAGGATATAGTTTATTAACGGGCGTCGGTTTCAGGCATCCCGTCACTATGCGCATTGCCTCATTCACAGCAATATCTACTTGCTTCGCATGTGCCGATGCGTTCCGTACTGGTGCTGCATATTCAGCAGTAGAGACGCTCAAAGCCATAGCTGATGCTCGTAACGTAGCTGGCTGGGCTCCTCATGTATAGTTTGTCAATCGTCGGATAATGTTATTCCTAGCACATACTTTAGCCTTAATATTCAGGCAATGTTGTTTAAAAGAAAGCGTTCTATCTAGGGATGTATGAAAGTCACTTACCTTTCCGCGGATTATGTTGATGGTGGGGGGGAGGCATTCCGTCCCTCCCCCCAGAATCCTCAATGGGGGGAGGAGGCAATCCGTTCCTCCCCCCCCCGGAATCCTCCACAGCCAGCTGTGCTCCGCAGCAGCTCCGCAGCAGCTCCGCAGAGCAGCTGGCCAGGCCCAGCCAGGCCAGAGCCATCCGCAGCCGGATTTCCGGCCGCGGAGGGCTCGGGGGGGGGGGAAGAAAAAACGTGTACGCAAATGGCGGCTATGGCCGCCGCCATTTGCGTTCCTTATTTTTGGCCATCTTAATCTATGTAAATATTTACGTAGACTATGACGGCGAAAAGAAAGGGGAACGCAAATAGCGTAACGGGAGCTATTTGCGTCCATTTTTGATTCACCGTTTTAGCCTACGTAAATATTTACGTAAATATTTACGTAGGTTCGGGAGGCCGAATGCACTGGCATTCGGCCTCACCGAGATCCGTGGCGGAATTCTCTGACATCCCTAGTTCTATCCAATGTAACAACCAAGTATTTAGGTGTTGGGCAATGTTGTAATCTATTCCCTCTCCATGTAATATCCAGTTCAACTCCTGCATCTCGATTACAAAGATGAAACGCACATACTTGAGTTTTACTTGGATTTGGTTTTAAGTGATTATTATCATAATATCGCTCCAGTTCGTCTCAAGCCTGTGATAATTTTACAGCACACTCATCGAAACTCGGTTCTTGTACGGCCATCGCTGTATCATCCACATATATAAACATTCGCGTATTGGCTGGGGCGGGTTGATCATTAGTATATATATTGTGTAAAATCAGACAGAGTACGCTGCCTTGTGGTATTCCATTCTTTTGCTTCCTCCATCTACTGTTCTTACCATTCAGAGTCACATAGAACCTTCTGTTTTGAAGGAAACTCCCTATAACCCTGGTGAGCTTATGGTCTCCAGTAAAGTTGTCTATCTTGTGCAGCAATTTTCTATAACTGACCATATCATATGCTGCAGTAAGGTCAATGAACACCACTTCAGTGATTAGTTTTCTTTCATATCCATCCTCTATGTGTTGTGTAAGCTTCAATATTTGTCCGCAACATGACCTTCCTGGTAACCAGCTTGCTCATTCATGATCTTTTCATCAAGAGTCTCTGCCACTCGATTAAGAATCATTCGCTTCAACACCTTGTAAAGATGACAGAGGAGTGATACTGGTCGATAGTTCTTTGGATCAGTTGGTTCCTTTCCTGGCTTCAACAAGGCTACCACTCTAGCCTGTCTCCAAAGCCTCGGAATCTTAAGTTCAGTAATACAGGTGTTCATCATTTGCCGGAGCCACTCCAAGGTATTAGGTCCAAACTGTTTTATCTGTTCCGCCCTTAAATCATCAATGCCTGCGGCTTTGTTTTGCTTCAGACTCTTTATGGCTCCTTCTAATTCAAGTATTGTAAAAGGGACACTGAGGAATCCATCTTTTTGCTCTTCCACTCTGATAGCCAGTTCTTGTTCTTTTTTCCCTTGAATTTTCCCATTTTTCAGGAGTTGACTAACTATTTGGTCTGCTTTTACATTGATTTTGTTTTGTTGAGGTTTGGTTGGATTCCCACTTAAGTTTTTAAGCAGTTTCCACGCACATCTGCTATTCTGTTTCGTATCCAGATTCTCTACTAACGTATACCATCGTAATCTCCTATCTTCAGCAATTGCTTCCATCAGTTGTTCCCCAGCCTCGATTGTATCCTCCCTAAACAGATCTTGATCAAATAAGGACTGGTATCTATCTAGCAGAGGCTTGGTCTCCTTAGTCAACTCTGGGATATAATGGGTACAGCATCCTCTTGGGATATTTTTCTTTGAGATTTGTTTCACAAGGTGAATGAATTGATCGTACTTCTCTGGACATGGGGTATTCTCCCTACATCTTTGTCCAGTTGTTCTCGGAAGTTTATTCAGTTAGCTTTCTTAAAATTGAATTGTCTACGAAAAGGGACCTCTTGTGGTCTCACTACGGTGTTAACCATACACACAGTAGGTCTATGTTGAGTATGAGGAACCAGGACATCAACAAATTTCATACATTGTGCTGCCATTTTCCTGCTCATTTGCTGCTCTTTCATGACATCCACAATCAGCAGCCTGAGTGGCCTCCTCATTCTTCTAACAGTAGGCCAGCCTTGGACAGTAGCCAGGCTACTGTTATCTACATCCTGGTAACATTCATGTTAGACTGCTGCAGTGGGGCTGGTTTGGAAGACTACTCAGAAACTACAATTGGTTCAGAATATGGGTTTTAGCAAGTCTGTCTTGGGAACTTGGGACTAGGTAACAATAATGATGTCAAACTATTAATACTAAAGACTAGAGTTGTGCGGAACTACCAACCACTGCTAGAAATTTCAGTAGTCTAATAAAAATTACTTTGTCTTTCTTCAAAATATTTCTTAGGTGTCTAGTTGGAGCAGGTCAGGAAGGAATCTCAAAATTCCCCTTGAATTTCTCTTCAGACAAAATTTGGTGGCAATTCTCTAAGGACACTTCTCTCGTCTTTACTCAAACCACTGAAACCACTGATGTTTTTAAAATGACAGCTGTAATTTTGAATGATGCTTGAGCTTTTGGCAAGTCCCCAAGGCAAGGAGGTATTCATCTCTAACAATAATACATTCAATTACATCCGTGGCTCTGTTAAACATATCTTCATCTGAACTGGCCTTTGGCAATCTTCTGTAACTGTCCTAGGCCTTGAATTTTTATTGTGGTTTCCTGCTTTAGCCTGATATATATTTTTCAGAAATAGGTTGTGTAATGAATAAATAACTATCTTTGAGCAATCATTTTTTCAATATCCCAAATGACAACCAGGATAATTTCCCCTTCTAAACTGTTTACTGTCTGCACCACACCCAGCCCATCACTGTCAACGGTAATTTTTAATGTGATTTATTACTCAGTGTTGGTGATTTATTTTAATTTTTGCTGTTTGTAACAAAATATTAGATGGCCGCTGCAAAGTGAAATGAGCAATGAGATAGATTTGCCTGAATATTTATTTATGTCCCTGCTATTTAATGACTAACAGTGTGCCAACTGTGCCCATACTTAGAGATGTCTGATCTGGCCACCGTTACACATGCCTTGGTTATATCCAGTTTGGGCTACTGTAATGAGCTCTATGTGGGGTCTTTGAAAAACTGTTCAAAAACTTCAGATGATCCAGAATGGTGCAGCCAGACTGTTGCCTGGGCCAGTTAAAGGGAGCAGGTGACTCCCTTGTTACAGCAGCTTCACTGGCTTCTGCTCTGTTTCTGGGAGGAATTCAAAGTGCTGGTTTTGACCAATATTGTTTGGGACAAGGCTGCCTGAAGGACTGGATTCTCCCATACAAGCCTCCCTGGGTCTTAAGATTTTTGGGATAGACCCTTCTTTTGAGACCACCACCTTCAGAAATGTGTTTGGTGGTGACACGAAAGAAGGCCTTCTCATAGGAACATAAGAGCCATGTTGGATCAGATCAAGGTCTATCTGTTACAAAAATTGTGTTCTATCCCTGGTAGACTCATCCAATTTGTTTACCAAGAACGAGGGGAGGCAGAGATCTGGTCCAACATGATTTTATTCTGCAGAATAAGGCAACCTTTGGGGCTAATGCACCAACAAAGAAGGCAATCAAGTAGTGTGATCCAGAAGCTTTTATACACAAAGTCTTACACTTGCACTCTATTAATCTCTTTGTCTAGCTGAGAAGGAGACAGGAAACAGGCAACGCCTTTCACATACTCAGGCATGCGTAGAGAGACAGCAGAGAGATAGTCACGTCCTCTTGCATACTACATTCTTGAGTCTCTCATAAGGCACTGTGTCTTTGCCAGCATGGCAGTTTTATACAGATGTAGCACACACACAAAAATCTAGCTACATAGAACAGCTTAAGCTAAACTAGACATATTAAAGCTGAAATTTCTATAACACATCTAGTCCAGCATTCTGTTCACACAGTGGCCAGCCAGCTGCACACAGGAAACCCACAAGCAGGACCTAAGTGCAACAGCACCCTCTCACCCATGTTCCCCAGAAACTAGTGTACACAGGCATACTGCCTCTGATACTGGAGGTAGCATATAGCCATCATGACGAGTAGCTATTGATAGCCTTCTGCTCCATGAATTTGTCCAATCCCCCTTTAAAGCTGTCCTCACTGCTATCAGTACATCTTGTAGAAGTGAATTCCATAGTTTAACTATGTGCTGTGTGAACAAGTACTTCCTTTTATCTGTCCTGAATAGTCCCACCAATCAGCTTCATGGGATGACCCCAGGTTCTAGTATTATGAGAGAGGGAGCAAAATGTCTCGTATACACTAGTACCACATGATGCCTAATTTTGTAAACCTCTATCATGTCTTTCTTTACTCGCCTTTTCTCTAAGCTAAACAGTCCCCGATGTTGCAACCTTTCCTCATAGGGGAGGTGCTCCAGCCCCTTGGTCATTTTAGTTGCTCTTTTCTGCGCTTCTCAGTGGCTACTCCCAGGCTGTGGTACGTCCTGTCAAGGGAGGCGAGGTTCACTCCCTCTCTGCTATCCTTCTGCAGGCAGGCAAAACCCTTTTTATTCAAGCAGCCCTTTGGTATGTAAGCAGGTCTGTTGGGTTGGATGCCGTTTTTATTCTGTTACTGTTGTGTTTTCAATTGTGTTTTCATGCATTTGTTTTATAATTGTTTTAATCAAGTTTTATTTATGATTGTAAGCTACCTTGAGTGCCATTTTATTTGGTAGAAAGGCATGGTACAAATCCAATAAATACATACATACATACATACTTTATGGAACAAATTAAAGGTATAAATATAAGGTAATACTGCTGGTTTCATATACAGTAGTTCAGCCATCACAGCTGATTATGTCAAACATGATAAGAGATTGCTTTATCAATTTAAAGGATGCTACTTTAAGCATACTTAGGGCTATAGTTCAGTGGTAAACCACATCCTTTCCATGCAAAAGGTCCCAGGTTCAATCCCCGCCATCTCCAGGAAGGTTTGGGAAAGTCTCCTGTCTATCCTAACCCTGTCTGAAACCCTGGAGAACTGTTGCCAGTTAGCATCAGCAGTACCCAGCTAGAGGGACCAATGCTCTGATCCAGCAGAAGACAGCTATCTACGTTGGTGCTGGGAATATTGCAACCTTATCTGCAAGGTGCTGGAAGGGGGCAGTGTTGCAGCTAGCCTTAGGATCCTATCCTACAGTGTGGTTTCCTGTGATTTCTTCCTTTTGCTCCTCCCTTTCCTTACACCTCCCCCTTGACCTCCACCATTGCTAGGAACACATGTGTTTGCTCTCACTCCTGCCTGGGTAATAGAACACAAAACAGACTGAACCAACTTCTTTTGAAATTCTACACTGTACCTGCACTGTATATGCAAGAATATTTGTGAGTAAAACTGTTTTCTTTCCTTCACTGAAGAAGGGTGTGGTCTTTTTTATTGTGCTAAGATAACCTGTATGCATGTGGGACTGGTAAATGCTCATTCTGTTTTGCCTTTGGTTTTTCCTCTGCTAATTGCCTTTCTACTAGGAGGCATCATTACTAAATAATCCCATCAGTTGGGAGGGGCCATATAGTCTGTGGGAAAGGAGACGCATTACATGCAAAGGGCCCCAATCCCTCACATCTCCAGTTAGGGCCAGGAAAGACTCCTGTGGGAAGCCCTAGAGAGCCGTTGTCAACAAGTAGACATGAGGAAATGAACCAATGTTCTGACTTGGTAAAAGCCAGTTTTCTATATTTACTAGAAAGAATAGGAGATATATTTCTGAATAAACATATTTAGGAATTGACTATAAGTATCGTAACAGACTGAGCCCAAATCACTATGTTGGGAAATTGGAGAGGAGTACCTCTTCACGTTTCCTCTGCATACTTTAATTACATAAATTACTACATGTTATGTGTAACTCTAGAACTTGAATTACTCCAGTTTTAACCAGAAAAGAGTAGTAACAGTATAGGCCCACTACACACTCATTAACATGTATCGCAGGCCAATTAATACTATTTTCTACACGATTAACCTGGCTAGATGATGTCTGGAATTTAGGTTGCTCAAATTTCTACTAGGCAACAGTATTTGTGGACCATAGCTCAAATCAAGCAATCAGTACTGCATGCCAAACTGGCTTGAGGCTTTAGTTCTATAGAATAAGAGTGTATTAAAAATATGCAAGTAGAACCTTTGTAACTTTAAATCCATACTTGGATCTAAACTTGCCAACACTTCTCCCTCCTTGTTTGGATAGTTTAGATAAGGGGCGTAGAACCTCATGCTTGGAGACCAAATCCAACCCACCTGTGGTCCCAGTCCAGCCCTCTGGGGTTTCCTAGAAGTTCCCACTCCTTTTCCTCCAACCACTATCCATTTGGTAGTTTCCCGGCTTTTGTGCCATTTCCCCGCTCCATTCTAAACTGCTGAACTGCTTCTCCTAAGGCTTAGTCACTGACAGGAAGAGCTTTTGGCTAAAATAGGCTGCGATTCTGGCCCTGTCCCTTTTGCCTTTGGCTCCACCCACCACTGGAATGCAGGCCGCAAGAGCTTCTTCAACATAAGATTCGATCATTGGGCTGAAAGAAGTTCAACACCTCTGGCTTAGGGAGCAATCCTATTGGGATAGACAGCCGCCTCTGAGCTCAGAGGCAACCGCCTATCCAATGCACAGCAGAGGGAGCATGGAGTGGATCCTCTCCTCTGTGCTCCAGCCACCCTGCATTCGTGGGGAATTGGAGCACATGGTGGGGAAGCTGGACGATGCATAGGAAGAGTCGTACCGGCACTTCCGCACTCCCCACCTCTGGGAACGCCCGCTTTTGCCTAGCTCTGCATTGCTCTTACGAGAATGGAGCCCAAGGACAATCTGTGCCGCCTATGAGGCTGAGTGGGAGGGAGTGGGAAGACAGTTCTCCGGGAACTGACCTCGGAGCGCAGGCTCCAAGGTCAGTTCCCGGAAACCGACCGATCCTATGGCTGTCTAGCCGCTGTCTAGTAGCCATAGGATTGTGCCCTTAGGTAGTTTGGGTGGGATTGCGGTTGCGTTTGTCTGAAACGCCAGATGCCCTGATAAGCTGTTAGTGCTTGGGATGTGTATAAGTAGTTAGTACATGGCATCTGAAGATGATAAATTAAGATATGGCATCAGGACGTTGAGTAGTGTTACAGTTCTATTTGAAAACTCTTTCACGTGTACTGCCCCACGTTGCTGGTTGCTCTTTTGGCATATCTGTAGGGATGTACGAAAGTCACTTACCTTTGCTTCATCCCTCCTCGCGGAATCCTCGACGGGGGGGAGGCGATCCGGTCCTCCCCCCCAGAATCCTTGATGGCCGGCTCCACTCCATGGCCAGGCCACGGAGCAGCCGGCCAGGGCCGTCCGCAGCCGGCTTTCTGGCTGCGGACGGCCTGGTGCAGATGCAAATGGTGGCTGCCATAGCAGCCGCCATTTGTGTCCAGCTAGACAGCCGTGATAGGCTACATAAGAATTTACGTAGCCTATCACGGCTAACGTAAAAATAAACAAAAAATGCAGCGTATGCAAATGGCGGCAGCTACGTAAAAATACATAGGCCAGAACAGTGAAAAATAAAGGAATGCAAATAGCGTCCACTACGCTATTTGTGTTCCCCTTTTTTCCCGCTGTTTTATCTTACGTAAATATTGACGTAAGATACGTTGGTGAAAAATAGGCCATGCAAATGGCGGCCGCCGTAGCCGCCGCCATTTGTGTACGCTGCATTTTTTGTGTTTTTTTTACGTTAGCCATGATAGGCTACGCAAATTCTTACATAGCCTATCTCGGTGCAAGGATAGCAATGGCGGCGGCGGCAGCCCTGCCGCGGCCAGCCAGGAGACCAGCCGCCGCTGCTGAATCTGCCACCGCCACCGCCGAATCTGCCCCAGGTAAGTGCCATCCCGGGGGGATTCCGCGGGGGGGCGGGGGGGCAGAAGGCCATTCCGCCACGGATTCCGGGGAGCCGGATTCTAAAGAATCCGGCATCAATGGAATCCGTGGCGGAATTCTCCGCCATCCCTACATATCTGGATTAAAAAGAAAACCCAATCAAAGCGTCAGTAGTTCAAAAACGTGCAACCAATGAAGTGCAGAACCGTCCATTCTTGAAGCAGAAGTGAAAGAAACACTGTGAATATAGAATATAAATAAGCAGTATTTAGAGAGAACGTTTGTTACAGGGATTGTCTGTGCAGCAACGCCCCCCATGCTAGCTCTGTGCTGTAGCCCTAAATTGAAAGTAAGCAGGTGGGACTACTAGTGCGAGTTATGGTTGTGCAACAATCACTGTTCTGGACAGTTCCCACCAGCACTGGTTCCTGGTGAGTCATTTGCAGTGGTTAAGTATCATCATGGAGATTGCCAGAGCCCTTGTGTGGCTGGCAGGTTCCTTCCAGCTGTGCTGATCTGCAGTCCTGACATCCCAAAAGACACACTTCCTAGACAGCAAGCAGCATTGGACACAGCGGGACTGACTTTGAGTAAACATGCACAAGATTGCTTTCACCTTTCGCTTTCTGTGGAGTCTTTGCCACATCTTGATCTCGTCTTTTGTTTCCCGCCCTCTGTGTACAATCTTGCATATTCCCCCAACCCCTCCCTTTCATGTCTGTTTGTCTCTCAGTTTTACTTGTGCACACATAGAATTGTATTCCTCCTCCCCCGTTTGAAGTTGATTAAAGAATACTTAGATGTACAGCTCTCTGAGACTTTGATGAACAACAATCCTCAGAAATGAAACACTAGGATGCCTAATGGTTGACTGTTACAGAAGCCAACAGAACAGTCATCACTCTGCTACGGAAGAACTTTTTCTTGCTTACACACGTTTTCCGACATAGCTGGATGCATCTTCTTAAAGGTAGCAGATCCAAAAGAAACTTGCAGTGGGTTATTTTGTTAATGTCTTTATGTGGCACTAAAGCTTTGGGTAGGGTTTTGTTAAGTGATAAAGATCCAGTTATTTCATGTTTCTACTATGCGCACACACATATACACACCCCAAACATTTCTTAGTGCTGAAGGGTGCGGTGAAGGAAAAGAAGTACAAATCAGAGAATAACTTAAGCCAGTGCGTGCCATCATGTTTTCCCCAGTGTTTCATCATCTTTTCCCCTGTACTGCCTCCAACTACAAGCCTGAACACATTAGAATGCCCACAGTGGTAAATTAACAAGTATAAAGTGGGTTTTTTTTTCACGAGTGTAATACTTTCTGTGAAAACTGGAAATGTTAATATTGTACAGAAAATTCTCACAGAAGGCCAAATCTGCTTATCTTTCAAAAGCCAGATAGCTCCATTCATGCTAGTGGGATTTCTACTAGGAAAAAAACTAAGCTACATTTAATTCAGTGGAGAAAAGGGATGCACATGTTTTGCTTCTATAATTTCTTGTTCCCTGAAAATTTGTGTGGACATCTCATCATTGCTACTCTGTGCAGTGATGAAGGCTACCTTCACACATTGTTTTTTTAAGCAGGATTGTTCTTCTTTAATTGCTGGTTTTCGCAGGAGCTTTAAATGATGCTGCTGCTCTCCTGCTGGTATCTCACAACTTCCCCTCCCTCTTCCTGTGTTATCTGAGAATGGGGAAAACCCAGCATTTTCTGTACTTGCGATTGAAATCGCCATTTCCCCCTGTGTATTTCCCCTTTAGCGCTTTGTCCCACTTTGTGGGGACATGTGCTAGGGGGTGTTGCTGGGCGGTGTTGAATAACATTGGCATGACAACAAGTCAGTGGGAGGTGGGGCAGGTCACTGACCACACTTCCAGTGACTGTTTCTGCCTCTCTCCCATTCCACTACAGGCGCTTGAACTGTAAAGTGGTTAACCATCCCAAATGCTTCTCCGAGATCCCCCTGAACACAGCAATGCTTACTTCTGAGTAAACTCATTGGCTGTAAGGCTTTCCTTTCCTGGGAGTAAGTGCCATTTAAATTTGTGTGGCTTGCTTCTGAGTAGGCATGCATAGGATTGCACTGTAAGTCTACTTAGAGTAGCAGTCTTAAGGTCTCCCATCCCCTTCAATGCATTTATTTGGAACTTCCCTCTCTTACTAACTTCACTGACTGCTTCTTCTCCCTTTTGCTCACCAGTTTGATGGGATTTTTCATACAGCCATTGAATGGACTTGCACTCATGCCTGTGAAAACGTCCATATGATTGGGAAGCCAGCCAGCCACTATCTCTTCTCCTAGCCCACCATACAGGGTTGTTGGAAAGACAGAATAAGGGGGAAGAGCAACAACAGCATGGTGGGTGGGGTGGGGGGAGAAAGCCAGCCACTATCTCTTCTCCTAGCCCACCTTACAGGGTCGTTGGGAAGCCAGAATAAGGGGGAAGAGCAACAACAGTACAGGGGGGTGGGGGAGCAAGCCAGGTCTAATGAAGATGGTGTTCCCATGAAGCGGTTGCCTGGGGGTGGGGCGGGACTGCTAGGGATGGCTGGGTGCATTGACTGTATACAAGTCCGTTTGTGGATTTCTTACTTCTGTAGTTGGGAACCTGGAAATCGGTACACCCTTCAAATTCAGTTGTGCAAGCAATGTACTGCATTTAATTCCATCACACACTGACATATTTAGCACAGAAGGACTAGCAGTGCCAGCAACCTCGGGGTAAGCCACCAAGGAGACTCTCTCTCCCTCGCCACAAAGTTGGAGGAAGGAGGGGGGCAGGGGACCAGCTTCCATAGTCCACTACCCTGGTCACTAGAAGGGCTTCCGACTTCCCTCCTGCTGTGGAGGAGTGGAGGGACGGGGCAGAGCCATCAGTCATCTTATAGGAACCAATGATCGGGGAGGGGAGGGGGCATGGGGCCAGCAGCCTCCTTCTGTCTTGATTATTCCGTGCAGCTCTGCCCAGCCATGAAAAGGTATAATGCAGAGGGACGCGCTATGAGAGATGCCGGTATACAGGGCCAGTGTAAACCTGGAAAGGATTTGGAATCAAAAGGACCCGTTTATAGTGGGATAAAATGCCACGTGTGAAGAGAGCAGAAATAAGCTACAGGAGAACCTGAGCTAGCAAACCCAGGTTGCGATCCTATACAGAGTTACCTGGGAGTAAGTCCCATTGTACTGAACGAAACTTACTTCTGAGTAGACATACATCAGATTGCATTGCATGAGATACGAACTGGCTGGGATAAACAAATGCATCTCTTAGGGCATATTTCCACAAAAATTTCTCCCTCTTTCATGTCAGATGAAAAAATTCTAGTTAAGTTTAGAAAGCAAACAAGTAAGCTATGGCTTGGGAGAAACGATGTCTTCCACTGTGTTGAAAATACACTCCCTCCCTTTTCCCTTCTTCCATATTGTGGTGGGGGTGGGTGGGAAGAACCAGCTTGGATTTGGCTTAGAATGTATGTGGATTACAGTGATCTAATCAAATGTATGACTCTGAACCATCCTTGGAAAAACCCTACATTTCATTCTCGCTCTGTATCATTGGATAGTGGGGAAATGCACAATATGATTTCATCCCACCTTAGTTTCATTACTATACACTACAGGGGGGAAGATAGGGAACTAGCCATGGGGAGGTTGTTTTCACCTTGAATATGCTACCCTTTTTGCATATCATGAGTGGTGTGTTTTGTTTCAATAGGTTTACATGCCTCCTTCTCCCCCTTGTCTTTTGACAGTACTGCTTAATATTGACATCAGTCACATTCTGGCCAAGACTGTTTTCTACCTCCTCTGTGTTTTGATCATACATCTAGTTGATTTTTTTAACAACCAGAATTGCAACAAAAGCTTGTTCTCTACAACTGCACAATTCTTTGATGAAATAAAAATATTATTTTTAAATGTAAATATAATTATATTATATTAGTATATAATTTAGTTACTACATTTTCATATTTTGACATTTCCTCTGAGGATCTTAGGGCTGCATATATGTTTTTCCTGACTTATTTTATCTTCACAACAACCCTGTGAGGTAGGTTAGGCTGAGAGAAAGTTACTGGTCCAAGATCATCCAGTGAATTTCATTATTTGAACATGGCTCTCCCTGGTTTGGATCCAGCACCTTTGGCCACTACACTGTAAAGAAGGACAGTTGATAAGGGTGACAATCAAAATCCTCAGTAAGATGGTGAGAGAACAAAATAACATTAACAAACATGCACAGAGTTTCATCTGTAGTTTCTACAGTTAACTGTAAATTGCCTTGGGGACCCTATTTGGGCTGAAAGGCAACTTATAAATTTACTAATAAATATAAAATAAAGCATTGCCTACCCCTGCTATAGATGAACATATAAATTCATATTATTTATATGAATAAAGCCTGATTGAAACAAAATGGGAAACCATATATTCCTGCAATGTGAACAAGCTGCTGTGGGCCTTGGGCTTGCATGCTTCCCCCTCCCATTCCTCTTCTTTTGCATGCTTCCATTTCCAGTTTTAAACAAATCATAGTTCCCTGTTATCCTGAACTGTAGGAACTGTGGTTTGTTTAAAATCAGAAGCAAAACCTTCTGATCTCCTCCTCCTGGTGCATGAAAGGAGATTCGAGCAGGGAAGCCCATGGGGCTGCAGCTCATCCACACAGCTGGACACATTGGTTTCCCATTACAACTTAACTGGGCCTATATATAGTAACAACAACAACAGCAAGAACAACAAAAATGACTTGTTAATTATTAAAAGTTTCTGATTTTTCGGAGGTGGGGTTCCATCAAGTTTAACAACAATTTCCCAGCAGATTCTCCTTGGGCGCGTGGCTATGGGGGCTGTCACGTCACTTCAAACTTTAGCACGATACCGCTGGTTGTAATTCTTACAACCATGGCGTAAGATAAGTCAGTATTATTATTATTTCCCATATGGCAGATGGCGGGGGGCTGGAATGAGGAGAGAGAGTGCCTGTCTTCTCCCTAAATTGGCTGTATGAGCTGTAGCAGTCAAAGCCCTGCGAATCTAAATTGTATATCATATTAAATACAGTTCCTCTTCTTTCGTACCCAACTGGCTGATAACTTTTTCTAGAAAGCTGAAGAATATTCCTAAACATATATTACAAAATACCGGAGTGCCAAACATTAAAGGCAACACCTCTGTTTGTAATTTCCTGTCTCCTTTTGTAG
Organism: Heloderma suspectum; assembly: GCF_057233095.1. Lineage (NCBI taxonomy): Eukaryota > Metazoa > Chordata > Lepidosauria > Squamata > Helodermatidae > Heloderma > Heloderma suspectum. The sequence continues at coordinate 200,792,702 of NC_139458.1, forward strand.
TGATTGAAGTCTCAGTAAAGGAGATTGCGTATAGATGATATTTTCTGTTCAGTACATTGTTCAAGCATATGCTCATAGACAGCACATCAAGAGGCCTAACATTTGTTAGTCATACTATTCAGAAATGCACAGAATTACTATAAGTTGTCCTCTTACTAAGTGCATATTTATTGATATGCCCAACTAAAACAAGCATTGCTGGGTTTTGCAGAATAAGAGCAGACCTCATAGCCCAGTGTAGCTGCTTACTGGTTGAACAGATGATCAAATCACTTGTTTATCATTTACAACCCTAAATTCTCTTCTCAATAATACTGTGTTGGATGTAGTCCCGTCATTCCCACTGAAATGTGGGCTCCATTGTGAATTACTTTAATGGACCTGGATTGCGCTCCTTAAGTCTAGAGCAGCTATGTAGCTGATAGCAAATGAGCTTTTTAACACAAATATTTATTCTTAGCTCAGAATAAATGCCAGTCAATTGGGCACACTTAATATATTTAAGTAAGCAAATTAGTAGTGGTAATTTCCCATCCCTTCCTGGTTTGGCAGCAACCCTCTCTCTTACATTTAAGGCTCAAGCCTAACTCAGTAAAGCTCTAGTCTTGGAAAGTGTTACCAAGAAGCAGGTAATCATGCTTTGAACCATATCTGCCACTGGTCATTCACCCCTTTTCATTGGTTGCTCTATGAGGCATGAGTTTATAAACAGCTGCTAGTTCGTTGCGGGTGCATAGGGGGGAGAAATGACGAGACAACACAAATAGAGTTGGGATAAAACTGGGCCACATTTTATTGTCATATTACAATCTGCGAAGGAAGCACCGGCGGGCACATAGAAAACAAGTAATCATGACAGGTATAGAGTGAGGCATTCGTCGTCTGAGGCATGGCGTCTACTGTAGCCACCCTGCAGATCGATCCACCCAATTCTGGGCTGGGAGACCTTCCCCTGTCACCGCCCCTTGAGCCACGGAACCCGAGTGGGTGAGGAGGGTCAGCCTCAGAGGTAAGCCGTTTCTCCCAACTCGGGGCCACGAAACCCGGAGCCGAGAACCTCGGGCCTTACCGGTCACCTGAAACGGTGCCCACGAATGCTCACCTGTCCTCTCCCCCAGTGGAGTGCCCACCCGGAACCACCAGTACAGTTATGTGACCGGATAAATAGCAATCGGATGATACCAATTAGCCTACATTACTCCCTATCCCACCAGCAGTATGAAGTAGGCAAAAAACCCATAGCCCGGCCAATCTGGCTAAGAGCAAAAATTCCTACTCGGCCCCCAATAGGGCAACCAGTACAACCCACACTGCATGTTGGGTGGGAGGGAGGGAGCCCAAAAAGCCAGAATGAATGAGGAAAGGGGGCGGGGAGGCCTAAGTATCGGCCAGCTCAGCCCCCACCCCACCTGGACGTTGGGAGCGAAGGCCAATGGCCTTCGATCTTGTCCCGCCCTTCCCCCCCCCGCAACATCCCCCCCCCCACGGCCAGGCAAGCCGGATGCGGGGTGAGGGGACTTTTACATACTAAATTCTCAAAAGGCAGTAATACCCAGGATTTTTTTTTTTTAAATACAGTCTTAATCTGACTACCCTACAACAGTAGTTTAATAAATAGTTCTAATGCTCAAATGTATCTCTATACACACAAACACATGAGTTGACAAGGGCAGGGGAGATAAAAGGTGATGCTCCTTCTCAGGTAATTCAGTTTGATCCAGCAGCTGCCAATCATAGTATTTCAGCCAACTGTATTTTTTCTGCTTAGAATTCTACCAATTTCTGACTGGTGTCTTTGTATATCTGCATATACATTTTTACATTATATTTTTATTTTTTCTGCACATGGTAGACATGAAGTATAATGAGTGATCTACTAGAAGAGAAAACAAAAGAACACAACTTGTCACTCAAAACCACTCAAGTGCATCATCAAGGATCTACAATCCATCCTGGACAGTGACACTTGGTACAGGCCTACCCTGAGTGGTAGGCCTGTACTTGCTTATAGACAATCCTCCAGCCTAAACGAGTTATGCACCAGTAACAACAGCCCACATAACAAGGATACAAACACATGGATCAGACATGGCAACAATCCCATACACCAGCTCTGTTCTCATATCTACTCTGGCAACACTATTACAGGACCTAATCATGTCACCTGATTGGGAAAGGGACAGGGGGAGTGCGACTCTGTTGATTCTCCTGGACCGCTCAGTGGCTTTCAGTACCATCAGCCATGGCATCCTTCTGGATAGGTTGTCTGGGTTGGGAGTTGGAGCCACTGCACTGCAGTGGTTCCGCTCCTACTTGGATGGCCGATTCCAGAAGGTGATGCTGGGGGATTATTGCTCTGCGCCATGGCAATTGTGCCATGGGGTTCCACAGGGCTCTATTTTATCCTCCATGCTGTTTAACGTCTACATGAAACTGCTGGGGGAGGTTATTCGGAGGTGTGAGCTGAGGTGCCATCAATATGCGGATGACACCCAGCTCTATCTCTCTTTTTCATCAAACCCAGGTGAGGCAGTGGCTGTTCTGAATCAGTGCTTGGGCACAGTAATGGACTGGATGAGGGCCAATAAACTGAAACTCAATCCAGACAAGATGGAGATCCTGTTAGTTTTCCTACCCCCTGGTGTAAACAATAGTGGGCTAGATGGGTGAATGGTCTGACTTGGTATAATGGTCTGACTTGATATAAGGCAGTGTCCTATGACAGTGGCTGAGTTCACACAACACACCAACCCACACACAGTGGTTGAGCATGGGTTGTTGTTGAACTGTGGGTTGTTTGTTGGACCATGGGTTAGCGTGTTGTCTGAACCCATGACATTTTCTGCAGGGTGGCTTGTTAACCATGCAGTGTGGCTTGTTAACTATCCTGAGAGCCAGTGTGGTGTAGTGGCTAGAGCATTGGACTAGGAGTCGGGACTTTGGGGTTATAGTCCCCACTCGGCCATGGAAGCTCACTGGGTGACTTTGGGCCAGTCACAGACTCTCAGCCCAACCCACCTCACAGGGTTGTTGTTGTGAGGATAAAATGGAGGATTATGTACACCACCTTTTTTCCTTAAGGAGGAAAAAAGGCAGGATATAAATGTAATGAATGAATGAATGACCCAACAACAAACCATGGGTTCTCAAAGTGGCTTGTTCAAGAAAAATAAGCCACATTGCATGGTTAACAAGCCAACCTTTGGAAAATGTCCTGGGTCCAGAGAACATGCTAACTGACGATTCAGCAAACAATCCATGGTTCAGCAACAACCCATACTCAACCACTGCGCATGAGTTATCGTGTTGTGTGAACTCAGCCACTGGGATGAATATAATCGACCAGGAGCAATCATATCTTTTTCATACCTCCTCCATCTCTCAATTTACCTCTCTCTCAACCCCCCCCAGCCCCACCGCCCAACCCTAGCATCTTTCGCTTCAGAATTCTAAGGAGCTAGCATAGCAATCTGACTGTGAGAGGCTATTGCCCTGCACAGGTCTATAATCTTTTAACGCCCCCCACCCCCCACAAAAAAAACCCTCTTATGAACTGAAAAGCTCAACAGCTACCCTCCTACTTCCTTTTTCTTTGCGGACTGTCCTAAATACTAGAAAGTTAAACTGTTGCTGTTAGTTTCCTTACAACTCACATCCATTAAAACCAACAGCAAGAGCTACAATGTATATAGTCTCAGTAATGGCAGATACGTGTTGCTTCCTGAGGCATGTCTGTGGGTACTTAAGATTAACCGTTTCCCATCGCCAGAGTTGCTTTCCACAGGAGATGGAACAAACACGACATATGCGCGCGGGTGGCCGTATGGTTGAGAGCATGGGTGGGCGGGCATGTGGGAGGCTTTGCAACAGTGCCAAGAGGCATGTGGGAGCAGAGGTTTGCAGGGAGAAAGCCTCACAAATGCGCCTTGAAATCCCAGCCTGCTCAAGGCAGCCCTTGCACAACAGCTTTGTTTGTGTTCTTTGCCATTAATTGCTTCACAGCCAAGAAGGGAGGCCAAGGCTACAGCTGGAATATATGGGATCTGCAAACATTGTGCTGGGGGTGGATAAATACATTATCTAGTTCAACCAGCACTCCCTCGCCAAGGCAGGCTTTCCTATCCTACAGAACTCCTCTCTGTTCTAGAAGGGCTCCATGAAACTAGTTATTCCACCATCCCTGAACTACTTTCATCCTTCTGATGTGCTCCCCCCCCCCCGCACTTCCCCATATTTAAGAAGCTGCCTTACACCGAGTCATACCATTGGTCCATCCAGCTGAGTATCGGCTGCACTGATTGGCAGTGGCTGTGCTGGATTTCAGACAGGAGAGCTTTGCCAGAGTGCAAAGCAGGAACTCGACTCTTTGCCTAACCCCTGCCCCTCACCATCTATTTTATTTCTGTTGCTTTGTGCCCTGTCCTTTATGGATATGATGAAGTATATTCCTTTTTCTGCAGATATTGGTAAACATCATGGAGGTTCCAGGGTAACTGCATGTAGTATATTAGTTAACTGCATTCAAGTTAACCAGAGGCCCTTTGATATTTAAACACACTTAGTGTATTATTATTTGGGGCCGCGGTGGCTTAGTGGTTAAGACGCTGAACTGCAGACCCGAAGGTCGGCAGGACCTCAGATCGAGACCCGAGTGAGCTCCCGTCTTCAGTCCCAGCTCCTGCCAACCTAGCAGTTCGAAAGCAAGACTTTGCAAGTAGATAAATAGGTGCCGCTTCGGCGGGAAAGGTAACAGCGTTCCGTGCACCTCGGTGTTCAGTCATGCCGGCCACATGACCACGGAAGCGTCTTCGGACAGTGCTGGCTCTTTGACTTAGAAATGGAGATGAGCACCACACCCTAGAGTCAGACACGACTGGTTGGGGACACCTTTACCTTTTTTTTTTAGTGTATTATTTTCTTCTTTTTCACAGAAAGATGATCCAAGAGCTACTGAAATTGCGAGAAGGCTTTAATTAGGTCGTGTTTTTCTTCCAGATCATATTCATCACACCCATTTCCCAGGCTTTCCAGAGGGGTAGCTGTGTTTGTTACAGCAAAGACAAAACAAAGGGTCTTGTAGCACCTTAAAGAGCAATACGTTTATTATGAGGTAAGCTTTCATGGATACGGTCCACTTCATCAGATGCATGAAGTGTGAACCTCAGGATGGCAGGTTTATATATATGCTGGGGGTGGGTGGGAATTGTAAACAGTAAGGTCAGAGGCAATTGAAATTCAAAAAGCACAAACAGTGATAATTACTTTCAAAGAATCAGGCAAGCTTTCAAGTTCCCCAGAACTGTTAATCAGGGAAAAAAGCAGGGGATAGGGGAGGAAACCAAGTCCCCCAAATTGGCCAGGTGTAATGGTTATGAGGTCTGCAGTTTAGATAGACCCTTGGGGTGTCACCATGAATGACTTACTCCAAACTGGCTGTGTTTGGACATCGTTAGGGATATATGACGTCGTGGCCATCTTGCAGCCACTCTGCGGAGTTTTGTGCCGAAAAACTGGTTCGTCTGAGACCAATTTAGTCTGATTGTTTTCCTTAATTAGGCTTGTCTGAGCTTCTGTTGTGGTGTGCACCACCTTCTGCATTTTCTCTGGCATGATAGCCCTACCCAGGGATGTGTCTTTCGCCTCACTGACCCCAGTCAAGGGGTGTTTCCCCAGTGTTTTCCCTGCCTGTGTTTCTGAGCTGTTTCCACCATTTCAGGGCTGGCTGTCAGAGTTCTGTGCTGAGTCATTGCATTTACTTTATCTTGCCTACCACTAAACTCTGGTGGCCATCCCCGTGAAGTATAGGTGTGCTCCAAGCAGTCTCTAACTTCTTTTTAAAAATTAAAGTGTTAAACCGAAATAGTGCTTTTGTCGGCAGTACCTACACCTCCCCCCATCTCACTATCTCAGTATGTCACTGTCTTGCAGTTGTCCAGCAATACCTATGTCCCCTATCTCACTACCTCACTATGCCACTATTAAGGGATATAGCTATTGCTGGACAAATGTATGATAGTGACTTAGTGACATTGAAAACCCCTTTGTAGGTGTGATTTTTTTTAACTTCTTCCTTTCTGGATGGGTGATTTCTTTCATATCTCTATGCCTCTATCATGCATTTGCTCTATCACGCAATTGCATAGCTCAATGTTGTTATATCTATACTTTTGGAGTGGGGTGAGGGCTGAGAGAAGGTTGTGTATGACAAGTCTGCAGTGTAGTCTAGTATTATTTCTAGTCTCACAGTATGTTTTTTTTTTTGTAGGGAGTGGGGTGGTTCTGAAACTGACTGTAGCATCACGGGAGGGTTGATTAATTGCTTTCCCACTCATGGAGGTGGGGGGAATAGGGAGACCATTGTGGCTGGGTGGGTGGATTTTGATCACAAAAACAGTCTGAAGGAAACGTGTTAATCATACACACTCCAGTGTTGCTTCTGCAGTCAGCTTTGCAGTCCTGCCCCACCTGCATTTCCCTGACAACAATGGGAACCTGAAACAACCTCAGGTCAGTAGCACCTGGTGCTTAGTGGGGCTGGTAGGGTGTGAGGCAGGGCAGATGCTCAGTATTCTACTGAGATTGCTGGAGGAGTACGGGAGTATGGGAGAAGATCACATGTGGCACTTGGAGCAATTGTACCAGGTTGTGGAAGGATCTCTCTGCCACAAGTGGGTGGGGGACAGGTAGGGGGTCACAGCCCCATTTGCTCCAAATATAGAGCCACCTCTGCCTCAGGTGTTTCTTTCTTCTTTAGCTTTGGAGTCATTAAATAGTGCTCTAAAACGCTGCGGTAGAAGCTATTCATTACTACTCCTATCACTCTATCCATCTGGTCACTTTCTGCAAATGGCTAGTTTGGTTTTCCAGCCAAAAATACCCCCCCACACACACACAACACACCTCAGGTCATTGCAAGGGTCAGTTTAGTTCAGACTCCAGCCCAGCACAGCCTCTGACTTGTACTGTTTACAGTTCCCACAGCCTCATGCTCCGTTGACTTGCATCATGCAGCCACATACTTTTGCCCCGGCAAAGCATCATGTGAGCATACCAAGTCAACTCTTAAACATACCAGTGACTAACTCACTGTTTCCTGTTCCTGTCTCAGTGGTGACACTCTGATCTGCTTTAATTCTGCCACAGAGAGTTAGGGATGCAACAGGTTAAATTGTAGAAAATGCATTAGGGCACTTCCAGATGAGGCTTTGATCGTGGAATCACCCTGCTCCATTCATTGTCTTTAGGGGGAGATCTAGAGATGATGTCACCTTCCGCTTGTAACCCATCCATGTTTTTCCACCATTGCTTCCATCCTTTCTTTTTGCACACAAAAAATCTGTTCTGGAGGGAAGGACAGAACAGCCACACAGTGCCTTTTGACTGGTAGAGAGCTTCGGCTATTGGGCGGTATAGAAATTAATTAAATAAATAAATAAATAAATAAATAGCCCTAGGAGCCATTCATCTGGAGGCACCCTAAAAGTCTGTGTGACCCCAAACCTGACTTCCTGGGGGCAAAAGTGCCCCAACCTGGTGCCTTCCAGATGGATTGAACTATTACTTGCAGCATCCCACAGCCAGCCATGTGTTGTAATCCAACACATCAGGAGGGCACCTGGCTGCAGAAGGTTGGCTTAGTGCTTCTTATTACACCTGCTTGTGTCACTCCTGCCCGATATCCTAAAGCAGATCTTGCCACTGCCCCCCTTCTGCAGGAAAGGCTCTATGGATATGCAATCCCCCGCCTTTGGGCAAGAGTCTTCAGTTGGCCCTAGGCTTCATTTCTGCACCCCATCCTGCATGTTCTGTGTGACTGCAACTGAATTATGGGAGTTGCAGTCCAAACAACATCTGGAGGGCACCAAGTTGGGGGAGGCTGTTCTACAATATATTATCAACAGTTCAAAAATATACCCCCACAACAGCAGTGTGTGTGAAATGGCAAGCTCAGTCCACACTGCATCGGGGGTTTGTGTGTGTGTCTCAAGTCCTATCCAGGCATTATGAAATGGTCGGTATGGGTATGGGTGTGTGCCTTCCCCTCCAGCCCTGACCTCCTTGTGTTGGCAGGAAGGTCCCTGAAGGAATACTGTAATTGCATTAGAGTGGGAAGCCTCAGTTGCAACTAAGCATGCACCTTTAACAGCTGTGTAGATATGGGGATTTCAGCAGGTGTCACTTGCCTGACAAGCTGCATGTGCTCCAATTCCCACTTCGCTTAAAAGTGCAAGAGCCCTGACTCCTTTTGCATCTGGCTACCCTAGTGGGTATGATAAAGGACAAAGAAGTCAGGGACCTAACAGAAGCAGATGAGATTAAGAAGAGGTGGCAAGAATACACAGAAGAACTATACAGGAAAGATCTGAATGTCCTGATAGCCATGATAGTGCGGTCACTGAACTTGAGCCAGACATCCTAGAGAGTGAAGTCAAGTGGGCCTTAGGAAGCATTACTAACAACAAAGCTAGCGGAGATGACAGTATTCCAGCTGAGCTATTTAAAATCCTAAAAGATGATGCTGTTAAAGTGCTGCATTCAATATGCCAACAAATCTGGAACACTCAACAGTGGCCACAAGACTGGAAAAGGTCAGTTTACATTCCAGTTCCAAAGAAGGGCAACGCCAAAGAGTGTTCAAACTACCGCACAATTGCACTCATTTCACATGCCAGCAAGGTGATGCTCAAAATCCTACAAGCTAGGCTTCAGCAGTATGCGAACCGAGAACTACCAGAAGTACAAGCTGGGTTTCGAAGAGGCAGAGGAACTAGAGATCAAATCGCCAACGTTCGCTGGATCATGGAGAAAGCAAGAGAATTCCCGAAAAATGTCTATTTCTGCTTCATTGACTACGCTAAAGCCTTTGATTGTGTGGATCAATCAAACTGTGGCAAATTCTTAAAGTGATGGGAGTACCAGACCACCTTATCTGTCTCCTGAGAAACCTGTACGAGGGTCAAGAAGCAACAGTAAGAACCAGACATGGAACAACCGAGTGGTTCAAAATTGGGAAAGGAGTATGACAAGGCTGCATATTGTCACCCTGCTTATTTAACTTATATGCAGAGTACATCATGAGAAACGCCGGGTTGGATGAATAACAGCTCGGAATTAAGATTGCCGGGAGAATTATCAACAACCTCCGATATGCAGACGATACCACCCTAATGGCAGAAAGCGAAGAGGATCTCAAGAGCCTCTTGTTGAGGGTGAAAGAGGAGAGTGCAAAAGCTGGTTTGAAACTCAACATTAAAAAAACTAAGATCATGGCATCTGGCCCCATCACTTCCTGGCATATAGAAGGGGAAGAAATGGAAGCAGTGACAGATTTTATTTTCTTGGGCTCCAAGATCACCACAGACGGTGACTGTAGCCATGAAATTAAAAGACGCTTGCTCCTTGGGAGGAAAGCTATGGCAAACCTAGACAGCATAGTAAGAAGCAGAGACATCACCTTGCTGACAAAGGTCTGTCTAATCAAAGCTATGGTTTTCCCAGTAGTAATGTATGGCTGTGAGAGCTGGACTATAAGGAAGGCTGAGGGCCGAAGAATTGATGCTTTCGAACTGTGGTGCTGGAGAAGTCCCCTGGACTTCTTACGAGTCCCCTGGACTGCAAGGAGGTCAAATCAGTCCATCCTAAAGGAAATCAACCCTGAGTGCTCATTGGAAGGACAGATAATGAAGCTGAAGCTCCAATATTTTGGCCACCTAATGCGAAGAGAAAACTCTCTGGAAAAGACACTGATGCAGGGAAAGACTGAAGGCAAAAGGAGAAGGGGATGGCAGAGGATGAGATGACTAGATAGCATCACCGATGCAATGAATATGAACTTGAGCACACTCCGGGAGAGAGCGCAGGACAGGAAGGCCTGGCGTGCTATGGTCCATGGGGTCACGAAGAGTCGGACACGACTGAATGACTGAACAACAACAAACCCTAGTGGGGATCAAAATTCAGTCCCATCTGGTGCCCCCTATCTACCCCCCCCACAAGGGGGGTTGTATTATTTCCAGTGATCAAACTTTGGCTATGTGCATGCAGTATGACGCTTTATAGGTATCTGAAGCTGGGTGCAGCAGCCCCTTTCAGGGTTCCTAATTCATCTCAGCATATGAGTGTAGAACCCTGGCATGCCCTAGTCTGAAATGTGGCATGGTTTATTACAAAGGAAACTGAATTCTTAAGGTTCCAGAAAGCATCCAAGTTTGCAAGACTCAAGAAAAGGTTTACAATGTGGCCATTCTAAGGCCAGGTTGCCAACTGTCCAGAAATAAATGGCCTGACCTGCTCCAGTGCCTTCAGCAGTAGCTGGATGTGCAGTGCAGGAATCAACAGCACAGCACGAAGATTGACAGCGTTTACATGCTAATGCCTTCACAGCAAGTCACTGTTAAAGGCACACTTACAGTCAGTGGCAGGTTTGAAAAGTTGGTAACTCAAGCTACAGGGTCTGCCACTTTTGTGTTTCACATAGTGGAGAGGCGGGGATTCAGAAGTGCTAAATAGTAAAACATGAACTGCTCGTGAATTCAAGGTACACTGCTGTCATTATTTATGTGTGGCTCATATCCTATCTGCTTCCGCGGGAGTCATGCATAAGGTCAGTGACATGTTAAACCAAGTCTAAAGCAAATCCACTTAAAAAGAACACATGTCTACATGTGTCTGTGTACATCCCCCAACCCCACCCCTCCCCTGTATCTAAAAAGAGTAATAGAATATGGTCACTGCTTCTACGCTTTCTTACTGCAAGAATTCATCATTTTAATCAGCAGTGGTAGCCTGGCTAATTATACCATGCCCAATTGATATATATGATAGAAATTCAAGCCTCATTGACTCCAATGAGGTTTTAAAATAATAACCATCCCACTCCACTCCAGCAGAACCTTTCCTGTGACGCATCACACAGTACCCTGCCTAAGCAGAAACAGCTTGTGTTTTTATTGGCAAGCATGTCTGTGACAATGCTTCCTTTTTTCTTCTTCTAATAGCATCCTTTTAAACAGTTAAATATGAAGAGATGGAACATGTAGGCAAAGGGCTTTGCTCTGCATCAGGGGCTGCTGCCCCCAAAGTCTCAGGCCCCTAAGTCATGATTTCTCCTTTGGGGATTTATTTGCAAAAAGCATGTGCCCACGTGAATGCGCCCACAGGCCTACTTCCATCGAAACACATCCCATCCCACTCAGCGACCGGAGACTTCTCCTGGAGAGGATTCCACTCTGCATTTTTGCCAAGCCAATAGTATTCTCAATTTTCCTTGGGGTGGAAACATGCCTGCTGCTTCCCTCTCTTATGTTAAGAAAATAGTGTTCTGAGTTGCAGGGAGTTTTAAAACAGGGGGAGGCAACCTGGTGCTCTCCATACTACACCCCCAACAATCCCTGACCATTGGTCATCCTGAATAGGGCTGATGGGAGCTGTAGTCCAAAACATCTACAGCAGGCTTCCCCAACCTGGTGTCCTCCAAATGTTGTTGGACTTCAGCTCCCATCAGCCACAGCAAGCACAGGCAATGGTCAGGAATGCTGTGAGTTGTCATCCAAAACATCTGGAGGGCACCAGGCTGGGGAAGGCTAATGAAGAGTGCACCAGGCTGCCTACTGCTGTTTAAACAACAACACCAAAAGCCAGTACCTGGACTGTGATCCATCCATCACACTGGGAAACTCAGTAGGGTCACAAACCTATGCATGTTTAGACAGAAAAAAGTCCTCCAACTCCCAGCATGCCCCAGTCACCCTTGGCTGGCTGGGGCATGCTGGGAGTTGAAAGACTTTTTTCTGTCTAAACATGCATAGGATTGTGCCCCAAATAATTATTCTGTTCCCTGTTCTGCAGCCCACCTGGTCTGCCCCGTGGTATTAGTGACATCATTGTTTAAAGAAATACATATGTGTGTACGTGTGCCTGCATGCATTTGACATTTTGCTATCCTGTTTCTCTTACAAATCAAGTAGGCTTACATTATATTCGAAACCTAACCCACACTACCCCTTAAAAAGAGTTTTAAAATCACATTAGTCCCAAACGACAGCCAGAAAAATAATTATAGATCAACTCATATTGCACAGACAATTGCCACATATTGACTCAGACTTGGTTTACAGTGGGAGAGCAACACACTGCACTGAGCAGTGACCACAGTGAGTCAAGCCTTAGTCACATCTAGATCAACTACCATAGTCTGATCTGCGTGGGGCTGCTTTTGAAATGTCCAAAATTGCAATTGTCTTACAATGTGGCTGCTAGAGTGTTGACTAGTGCAGGGTGCATGGTCGCATTTAACAAAAAAATTGCAGCGATTTCATCTGCTCCACCTTGGTTTCCAGACCCAATTAAAGTACTGGTTTTGACCTTTAAAGGTCTAATGCTCTGGACCCAGGATAAATTAAGGACTGCCTGTTCCCATATGAACCTGCCTGTGATTTTAAATCTCCTTCCAAGGCTCTGATTTTCATGCCCCCACTATCTGAAGTAGGGTATTTGGTATTGCAGGACAGAGCCTTCTTAGCAATGGCACCAAAGCAGTAGAACACCCTCCCTAGTGACATTCACCTCATTCCTTCCTTGCTGGCTTTTAGACAGTGGGCCAACGTGCTATGGGGTTGCCCCCAAAAACAGAATAACTGTTTTTTTGTTTCTGCTGGTATGACCAATGTGACTGCTAATTAGTATTTATAGGATTTATAGGATGTTTAAAAATTTGGGTGTGTTTTTATAGGTTTTTTTTATATGTCTTGTTGGCCACCCTGGAAACTTTTAGTCAAAAGCCCGGTTGCAGATAGATAGATAGATAGATAGATAGATAGATAGATAGATAGATTCTCCCCTTGCTTTCATTTCTCATGGCATTGCTAAGGCACATTTCCACCTTTTTTCCTGGCCTTAAACTTTTATGTGAAAGGAAGAACATCAACTGGTTTGGTTTTCCATGGCATTTCATCTACTTGGGAAATTCCTGCTTGCTGTGCAGCTTTTAGTGGTGCAGAGACTTTGTCAGAAAAGCAGGCAGCAGTTCTACCACCAGATATGGTAACATGACCCAAAGGAGAATTAAAAGCTGGAGATGCCGTGCCTCATTGATTATGGAAGCTAGGGATCCCATAGCACAGCTTCCCCCAACATGGTGCCCTCCAGATGTTTTGGACTACAACTCCCTGCATTCCTGACCAATGGCCATGTTGGCTGGGGCTGATGGGAATTGAAGTCCAAAACATCTGGAGAGCACCAGGTTAGGGGCTGTGATAGCAAGTCTCAGCTCCAAAGCCTGATCTGAGTTACTGCACAAAGCACAGCATTTTTCAATGAAAGGGTATACAGTGAGCCTGGGATTGTCTTAATGCCTTAACCCCATGGATAAATTTACCTCATACTGAACTGGATTCCATTTTTTGGCATCCAATACCTCTTGAAAGCTGTACTTCATCTGTTGCAGATACAGCCAAACAGTCTCTCATGTAGGGCCAGGTATCAATCTATGTTAAAATCCCCAACTGTTGTCCATTATTACGTTTTCAGTAATGAGGAGAAAAACATGTAGAGGGGTTTAAAGGTATTCTATACATTGAACATAATGAGCACAATGGCCATGCTGGGGTATTCCCAAATCATTGCACCTTAGCTTGGTGGGGTTGCCACTCTAATGCTTAAGGCAGCCTCTGCCAACCAGGTGTTGTCCAGATGTTTTCGATGACAACTCCCAGCATTCCTGACCATTAGCCATATATTGGCTGACGCTGATGGAAGCTGAAGTCCAAAACATCTGGAGGGCAACCAAGTAGGGGAAGGCTGGCTTAGGGGGTAAGTCTGTAGGGAAGATTCTCCTGGAGGCTGTCCTTACAGGGGGGTTGCTGTGAATTGGGAGCGTTTCAAGGTCATTCACAGCAGATGACGTTGTGGCCAATCTGCAGCCACCCTGGAGATTTCTGGTGGAAAAGCTAAATTTTCTGAGACTTTTACTCCATTTTATTTCTTTAATTCAGGTTCTCCACACTTCTGGTGCTGTGTGTCCCTATCCTCCGCATTTACTTCAGCATGGTAGCTCTGCCCAGGGGTGTGTCTCTGTCCAGGGGTGTGTGGCCGTGACCTCCCTGATCCTTTCCAACTTTCAGAATTGCCCAGTAATTGCCCATTTTGCCAGTAATTAGCCTCCTTGATGATGCACTTCTCTGATGTTTGCATTATTTCGCTTCTCCATTGTTGTGTTAAATCATGTCACCAATATTCTGTAAAGTTGCTTCTAAAGTCACTTCTCCGATCTGGCAAGGTCTCAGGGGCCTGTCATTGCAAGCAGAGAGAAAGTGCCCAGAGAAGGAGAAAGGGGTGTGTGTCGAAGCAATAACTCTGTGGCAAATTGCTGGAATGTGGCAAAATTGGGGGGGGGGTGCTCTCATAGGGAGCCTTCAGATGCTGCACTCAAGAACCGGGGATTTTGGCTTCTTCCGGGAAATCTGCGCGCATGGGGAAAAATTAGTTCCTCTCCATTCATAATAATGTAGTAGCAGCCTGGACATGGGTGGGGAAACAAGCCTCTCTCATTGGTTGAGCAGCCCCTGCCAGTTTGATGACATTCAGTTCTACTCCCTCACCCCACCTGGAAGTATGTTCCTTTCCAGCGCTGTGTGGTCCCTGAAAACCAGATTTTAAAGGTACGCAACACTCAGTTTATCTTGCTTCGTGTGTTCCTAATAGACCAAAGCTGATTCCATGAAAATCTGGATAATACTCCAATGTGCGTCTCATTCTATTGTTGTGAAGATCCCCCCTGGTCCTTATTCAGCATTTCAGTGCTAAACTGGAAGGGCCAATGAAGTTTTCTGAAGAAGGTGTGCAATGCAGTTCGAGGGATCCACTCATGGCTGTGGTAGACTCTGGACCTCATGGACTTAAGGGTCAGTGGCGGCAAGGGAGAGGGTGCTCTTTAGCAGTGGAGGCTGGTGGCTCCTATGTCACTGGGGCAGTGAATCCACTCTGGGTTTCAGTCAGAACTCTAAAGGAGCTATCTAAGGTGCTGAACCCATTTTTGGGGTACGCTTCAGCACTTTGGATAGCTCCTTTAGAGTTGTGGCTGGTTCTGGCTGAAACTCACGAGTAGATTCATCGCTCTTTAGATGGTAATGTGTATAATTTTGAAATGCATTAAGCCAGCCCTGCTGCATTTTGGGGCTCTCCTGCTCACATTCTGCTGCGTGGGGCCTTGGGCTTCTGCCCCAAAGTCCTGCCCTGATAGCACCACTGGCAGATGGACATATCACCTTGGGTCAGGTCAGTTCTGCAGTTTGTGATGATCCCATGATGGTCTCCATCATCTGCCATACTGGAGGGAAGTAGTGAAGGTGAGCTTAGCATGCCATGTAGCTTGTGGAGATTGCCTGCACTGACATGAATCCACCTGATCTATGTGGGGGGTGGGGGTGGGGTGGGGAATCCCCTTGCAAAGGCCCTGGTAAGTTGCCCAGCAGCTAATCCAGCCCTGCTCAGTTTCTTCAATCATGAGTGGAACCTCTAAGAAATGCATCCAAGTGTTGCCAAGCCTATTTAGAGACCAGTGGGAGATTTGCCATCTCTTTCTCTTCAAGCACGAGGAGGCTCTTCCCTAGCAAGTGTCTATTTTGGATTGTTTTTATTGATTTTCCTAGCACTTATTATTTTAAATATGATTCAGTGGCAGCGTGGATAACTCCAGCTGGTGCCTCTTATTTTTAATTCATAAATGATGTCATAAACTACATCTATGCTGTGTAATGTTCAGGCACTTAGCAAATGCAGATGTGCAGTGGGGAAAGTTTGTTTTGGGGTGCATGTGAGCAACCAATTTGGACTTAGGACAATCCTGATTGGTGAAAATAAGCTAGGTGGATTTTTTTCCAAATGCTTCCTGGAGGGTGGAATCCTATGGGGATAGTCGGCCGCCTCTGAACTCGGGGGGGGGGGGAGGGAAGGCTGGACGGTGCATGGGAAGCATTTTACTGGTGCTTTCACCATCCCCACCCCTTCTCACCCCCAGCAACACCCCCTTTCCCCCCACTCCATGCTGCTCTTTGGAGTGCTGGCTCCGAGGTCGGTTCTCGAAAACCGAACAATCCTATGGCTGTCTAGCTGCTGTCTAGATTGTGTCCTAAGAGGTTAGGGCAGAGGTCCCCAACATTTTTGGACCCATGTGATCATTTAGGAATTTGAGATACTGCTGTGGGAACCATCACAAAATGCCTAATCAGTCGGTCCCTATTTTGGCTTCTACCTTTTGTGTCTATGGATTTTAGGCTGCATCTTTCAGCAAAAATGATTGCTTCTTGTCTATTGGACACTGAAATGTTTCTTTAATAAGGGATTGTCTAATTTGGCTAATTGCTAGTGGTGCAATACACCTAATGCTTCCTTTAACCATATGTTTTGGCAATGTCCAGTAGCTGTTTCCTTTTGCGGGAAGGTTATTAACACAGAAAAAAATTGTACTGGAACAGTCTTGAATATTCAGTGATGTGCAAGCTCTTTTAAATTATTTACATGCTTCATGAAAATTAACAAATGGTCAGCATAAATGGATTCTCTGCACCCTTTTGACAGCAAAAAGACTGATATTACAACACTAGAAAGAAAAACACTCACCTCCTATAATACAATGGATTGAGGACCTTACAACACTGTCAATATTTGAACGGGTGGTATATAGACGTCACCTTCAAACAGATACTTATTTGGATATTTGGTCCACTTTTCTTGCGGCCAGTGTATAATTACTAGAAAGTTACATGCATTTCATACAAATCCACATATGTATATTTTAACAATGGAGTTTTTAAAATAAAATATTAAATATTTTCGGGTGCCTGCAGGCACCACATTGGGGACCCTGTGCTAGAAAGTTGTATGTACTTCAAACAAATGCATGTGTATTTTAAAAAATGGAAATAAATAAATATAGATTCGAGTGCCTGTGAGCACCATGTTGGGTATCCTTGGGTTAGGGTGCAGATGACTTTCAGTCCAAAACTGTTTGACTCCTTCTCAGAATATCGGTCATTAGTGTTGACAACCCCTGCTCCTGCAATTATTTCTCTGTCTTCAACACCCATCTGCAAAAGACTGTTTATTTTTTTATTTCTTTATTACATTCATATCCCTCCAGGGAGCCCCAGGTGGAGTACATGATCCTCTTCCTCCTCTCCATTTTTATCCTGTGAGGTAGGTTAGGCTGAGAGTCAGTGACTGACTGACCCAAAGTCACCCAGTGAGCTGCAAGGCCAAGTGGGGACTAGAACTCAGGTCTCCCCAGCCCCAGTCCTGAACTCCTGACTCCCAGTCCAACACTCTAACCAACTCTACCACCCTGGCTCTCCATTGCAGAATGGAGTGTCAGTCTGCAGGTTTGAACAGTCTGGGATGTTTGGATCTGCTTGACCCATTATATGTGGGATGGCCCTCCAGATGTTACGTCAACTTGTGACCCTCCAGATGTTGTTGGACTGCGACTTCCATCAGCCCTAGCCAGCATAGCCATTGGTGGGGGATGCTGGGAGTTGTGGTCCAACAACATCTGGAGGGCCAGAAGTTGCCCACACACCTACATTTTATTTTTGAGAGGCATATGGTTAACCAGCACACGTTTTTAGAGACGCTTCACAGGAACCCATTCAAAGATCCATTTATCTCACTAGACTTCTTTGCAAAAACACCACACAACGAACAGCAGCCAATTGAATGTCCCTATAGCATATTTCACAGTGAACAGATGGCAAAATAAGTGCCCTTAGGGCCCCACTAGTCTCTGAGCTGAGTCGCTTGAGTTGGCTTTCGCGGGCAAGCATTGCACTGATTTTAGAGCAGAAGGTATGGGATGTAAATGTGTTCAGTCTTCTAACACATTTACATATTTGGGGGTCTGATATTGTTGATACCTGCTCTGAATCCTTGGGAATGGGTGGAGCAATTTTCCATAGAAATCAATAAAATATCCTAGGAAGTATCAGTGAAATGCAGTGGTACAATACTCCCCTCACTATCTCCCAAAGAGACCAAATGGGTATTTTTCTACTAAATCAGCTTAGTTGTAGTGTTGTTTCCTGTGTCAGATTCCTTGATAGGGTGACATCCATAAGCAGAATGATGCGACTGAGGAGTGTGGGAAACAGAGCATCAGGGCCAGCTCCAGATTTGGGGTGGGGGGGCTCAGCAAAGCTCCCTCTGGTGGGCCCCCTCCGGTGGGGTAGTACAGCCAGTGCTTGCAGGGTCAGTGCACCAGGACTTTTTGACGAGTAGGGGTGATGATGTCATCTCCCCCACCCCCCAGCTTTCACTTTTCTCCCTGAGCTTAATGGCAATCCACACAGTAGCTTCAGGGCTGCCTCAAGGTGGGGTGGGGGGTTTGACTACATGTCATGCTTCTGCTGAAGGAATCCTGCTCCTCCTCCCACCAGAGATGGACAATGCCGAGAAACCACCCATGTCAGGAGACCTTGGGAAGCTTGGGCCTTTGTGGGAGATGACCGCAGTCCATCCTCACAAGAGGAAGGGAGGCTATATAAGCGTTCAGTTTCAGTTTTTCTGTCATTGGAACATCATCTTATCTTCAGCTATTGGCCTGCGCTTATTTGACTTGTCTATTGGATTTGTCCCTGTATTTGCCTAGCATAGAATCTGATTCAGCTAGAACAGGACAGTTTGTTCCAGCCCCACTGTGTAGATGGGGGACAACATCTCCTCTGAGGAATCAGGTGGCTCAGCTGATGACTGATGTTGCTGAATTACAGGTCTAGTTGGTCCAGCTGCCTGCATCTAGGTCTCCCTGCTGCAAGTGTCCTGTGGCACCCCTGAGAAGTCTGATGGCACACCTGACTGGTTCCCATCTTCCTTGGCCAAGTGCGCTCTGTACATGAATTTCCTCCCAGAGGACTTTCCTGATGACTGGACCAAGGTAGGTTTCCTGATAGCCTTCTAACGGGATCTGCTGCTAAATGAGCGACTCGCTACCTGCTACAGTTCTAGTCCCCTCCTGGCAGACTTTGCTGGACTTACAGCTCAGATGCAGCTGACCTATGAACTATGAAGACCCCAGAAAGCCAAGCCTGCCCTGTTCTAGTTGGGTCAAACTACATGCTAGGCAAAGACAGGTATGACTCCAATAGGCAAGTTAGGTAAGTAGGGAAATGGTCAAGCACAAAGCTTTCAGTCCAGTATAGGATCAGTCTACGGCAGGTATGGTCAGCATATGGGCAATGGTCAAAGCACAGTATTACCAGGCAAGTAGGTGGTTTCTAGAAGACAGGTCTGAGGCACAGTCAAGGTCAAAACATGGGAGAATAGTCAAGCAGAAATGCAGCCAAAAAAGCAGAGTCAGTCAGGAGTTCAGAAGGCAGTAGGTTCAAACACAAGGCAAGGCCTTCCAGTGGGGGTATGACACTAGGTGGCCACCTGGGGCACCAAATTCTGGGGGTGCCAAACAACCCCCTGAAGATGATAGTACTCTGGCTTGCCTCTCTGGGAAGCCCTGTTGGCTGCTTCTCTGCTGTCATACCCCTGCTGGAAGACTCCTCCTCCTCTGAGGACCAAGAGCTCCCAGAGACAGATGATGCCATAGAACCATCCATATCAGGAGACTTGGGGGAGCCTGGGTCCTCAGGAGAGAGGACCACAGGTCCATCCCCACAGGAAGAGGGGAATCGTGCTTCAGAAACAGAGGCCCAGCAACCCCCCAGTCCCAGAGAGCGTTGGCGCCTTAAGAGGCTAATCAGCAGGGCTCCTGTAAGAAGACTGCAAGGAAGGACTCCTCAGGAGAAAGCACCTCCTTATAAGCAAGGCTCTGGCCAGAGAGCTCTAATGCACTGCTGCTGAGCTCTAGGTGGGGGCTCAGTAGGCTCTGGTGTTAAAAGCCTTCAGCGTCTGCCTTGCCAGTGTTAAAAAGAATGCCATTCTTCCAGCTCCTGTGTCTTCCACCTTGCCTCCTGGGCCTTGCCCTGTGACTGATGCTTTGTGCTACTGACCTTTGGACTCTGTCGTGACTCTGCATCTGGACTGCGTAACTGTCTGTGTGTTGACCTCTGCCTGATATCTTGACCACTCCTACCTTAGCCTGACCACACATATCTGACTGCTTGCCTGTGTTTGACCATCACCTGTTTCATTGCCATGCTTCTTGGTTAGTCCCTTCATTTAGCGTCTGTTGCAGCCAACACAGGACACCTACTGCAACAAAACCTGCAGTAGAAAAACAGGTGGTGTGGCTTTCCAGAGAACTTGCCTAGCCCAAATGTTTCCCTTTGAGGGATCCTTCCTCAAAGGGAGTCAGGCATTCTGGGTGTGGTGGACTTGACAATCTGCTGTGTTGCGATAGCATAGGTAATCTATACCGCCGCCTTGGTCTTGCATGGGCAATTAAGACCCATTTGCTTTACCAAAGACCTGCTCTTGGTGGAGATAAAACTGCTATAACTTGTTTATTGCTATGCACAGCTGCCTGCATTTTGGACTTTCCTTGGGGGTGTGGCTATGGGGACTGCTATGACGAACACCTGCACTTCAAAATTTATCACTACACCACCACTCCTATGTCTGTAGCCCCTTAGAGGGCTTACCTGAAGGGGCAGAAGCAAGCAGGGACAGCACAGACCACTGACTAGCTGGGACTTCAAATTGTCATTTTATTTACCATAATGCCTCAGAGTGAAACTACTTTGGAGGTATTGTGGAAAACTAAAATGGTAGTTCAAAGACCTAACTCAGTACTCATTTGTGTGTGTGTGCGCGCGCGCGCACGTGTGGGGGGGCGGTGTAAAGGGAAAAGGCAGGCATCAAAGGTGGATATTTTGTGCTGACACAGTATCTGGGATGGTAAGTTTCTGTGATTTTCACTTGGGGATGCTCTCACAGAAACACATGCCATATGAAACAGGGGTGGTGCAATTCCAATATGATTGTCAAATGCATCAGAACTGTGTCTACGAATTAGACCTAAGAATGGATGAACAGGGCTGCGGGGACTCAGATGAAGGAGATCAACAAAGGAACAATATAAACACATTGACTGTGTTTGTCACTGAAAGGCAACATAGTGTCAAGGTGGACACTGAGCCCATAGAATCCCAGAGTAGTTCTGATGCTGAGGAAGAGCAGTCGCTCCTGGGAGAGGAGCGCGCTCCTCTTTCCCAGGACCAACAGCTGACGGAGATTCCTCCCATCCACATTCCTAGTTTAGAAAGCAGTCCAGGGAGTGACCCAGCACAGATAGCAGACTTGGTGGATGTGCGGCGCAGACGCAGAGAGCGGCGCCAAATGGAGGGCGCAGAAAGGAGGCGTAGTGCCCGGTTTGCGCTCAAAGAACGGTTGCGCCCAGAGGATCCAAGGGAAAAGGGGAGGGATTCTCCCTAGTCTTATATTCAGGGGTCTGCCAGTAATTGCCTTTCAAACGGGGACAAACTGTTCCAACTTAGGGCATAGGGATGCTGCTGCTCAGATCTAGTTGCTACCTGTAGAGTTGTTAAGTTGTAAAAGAAGAATAAAGCTTTGAAAAGAATCCCTTTGTCTGTGTTTGCACTTGGCTACTGGATTACACTGAGAGATCCCTCCAAGGAGCCCTTGACACATAGCTTGACATATATCATCATGAAGGTAAGAAAGCACAGGTGTGGATGTATTATTGTAACTGTGGTTTCTTTAACGAGGGTGCTTTGATATTTAAGCCGTCCTCCTCCAAGGTGTATTGACCCCAGGAGCATAGCCAAGTCATTTGTAGTGTTAGAGTGGCCTAGAGTTCCATAATGCTTGCTTAACTTCATTATTGTTGCAATTCCCTTGTTAGTAAGCCTCTGAGCATGTGAAGATGATTCAAAGGGCAGATAGCACAGCCTAGCACATTCCATACTAATGACTGAGAGTATTATCAAGCACTCTGCCTGGGAAGCAAAGTTTGTTTATCTTAGGTATCATAGAATCATAGAAAAGTAGGGTTGGAAGGGGCCTACAAGACCATTGAGTCCAACCCCTGCTCAATGCAGGCATCCAAGTCAGAGCAACCCTGACAGATGGCTGTCCAGCCTCATCCTGAATGCCTCCAGTGTGGGAGAGCCCAGCACCTCCCTAAGTAATTGGTTCAATTGTCGTATTGCTCTAACAGTCAGAAGATTTTTCCTGATGTTCAGCCGGAATCTGGCTTCCTGTAACTTGAGCCCATTATTCCATGTCCTGCACTCTCAGATGATCGAGAAGAGTTCCAGGCCTTCCTCTCTGTGACAACCTTTCAAGTACTTGAAGAGTGCTATCATATCTCCCCTCAGTCTTCTCAAGGCTAAACATGCCCAGTTCTTTCAGTCTCTCTTCATAGGGCTTTGTTTCCAGTCCCCTGATCATCTTTGTTGCCCTCCTCTGAACCCTCTCCAGTTTGTCTGCATCCTTCTTAAGGTGTGGTGCCCAGAACTGGGCACAGTACTCCAGATGAGGCCTAACCAGTGCTGAGTAGAGGGGAACTAGTACTTCCCGGGATTTGGAAGCTATGCTTCTATTAATGCAGCCCAAAATAGCATTTGCCTTTTTTGCAGCCACATCACATTGTTGGCTCATATTCAGCTTGTGACCTACAACAATTCCAAGATCCTTCTCGCTTGTAGTGTTGTTGAGACACGTATCCCCCATCTTGTAACTGTGCATTTGGTTTCTTTTTCCTAGGTGCAGAACTTGGCATTTATCCCTATTAAATGTCATTCTGTTGTTTTCTGCCCAGCGCTCCAGTCTATCAACATCCCTTTGAATTTTGTTTCTGTCTTCCATAGTATTAGCTATCCCGCACAATTCTGTGTCATCTGCAGATTTGATCAGTGTTCCTTGCACCTTCTCCAAGTCATTAATAAAAATGTTGAAGAGCACTGGGCCCAGGACTGAGCCGCTTGTTACCTCTCCCCTGTTTGAGAAGATCCCATTGATAAGCAGGTAGCTGTGCTTGAGAACCAAGTGCTGTTAGTTTATGCTGGGAATGAACGCTAGGGCTCCTTGCTGCTGCTATGCTGCTTCATGGCTAACGTGTATTGTATAGAACCCATGTGACCCGATGGCTCATGGTTCAGAGAAGCTGTCTGATCCAACCACTGGGTACGCTTGTGTGCTGTAAGTTACCCAATAAAGTCTCCTTGTAAGTAAACCTTTGAATCTGATTTATCACTATCTTGGCACCTCTAAATTAAGAGGTCGAAGCCCACGGCTGGGGAGATACACAAGGAAATGCGATCAGTGAGAAAACATTGCTTATCATGTTATCCATCTTTAAGGAGTAGAATGAACCTTGTCATGCATCATGACTTCAGTCTAGAAGATTGCATAGGGATGGCACATTCATAGCTAAGTGAATGTGTGTGTTACAGGGCAGAAGGTGTAATGCAAGGGTGTGGAACCTCTTTCAGCCTGAGGGCTGAATTCAATTTCAGAGAAGCTGGGGGGGGGGGGAGTACATTCCAGTGGTGGGTGGGGCCAGAGGCAAAAGGGGCAGGGCCAAAATACCAAAACATACAGGTATTGGATTCCTGCATTGAGCAGGGGGTTGGACTCGATGGTCTTGTAGGTCCCTTCCAACCCTACTATTCTATGATTCTATGATATTTTAGCTTAAATCTCTTGCTGCCAGTAACTCAGCCTTAGGAGAGGCATTTCAACCTTTTTAGAATGCGTGAAAACCCATGTAAAAATCAGGAAACCACAATTGGTGGTTGGGGGTAAGGGGGTGGGCTCATGGCCCTCTTGGGAATCTCAGACGGCTGGGCCCAAACCACGTGGAAACAGTTTCAGAAGCGTTTTCTGGTTATATCTGGATTTTCATAAAATCGCTTTGGACTGTCAGTGGCACATGAAGCAAGGAAAGTGGAGTATATGCTACCTAACAACCCGTTTCCATGGGTCAAACAGCACTTGAAGCTACCATACTTTGGGGTTGGGTGGGAGGAGTCCAGCCAGTAGAATTGAATGTCATCAACTGCATAGGTGTTGTTCAGCGAATGATAGAGGCTTGCTCCCTGCCCCTTCCAATGTTCCTCTGCTCAGGGAAGTTTAATGGAAGAGATGAATTGCTTCCCATAGTTTACCCCCCACCTCTATCCTCACATCCACCACTGTGAAGTACCAATATTGAAGCCCTGCTCCCCTTATTAGTTACTATAGTACACTAATGCGGCTTTGCACAATTGTGCAATTACAGGACCGTCAATCAGCAGTATTGAAGCCCCACTCCTTGCATGAGTTACTGCCCTAGTACAGTTCAGTTCTGACTATCCTGCTAATGCATCATTGCACAATTGTGCAATTACAGGATTGTAAAGTACTATGTTGTAGTGCAAAGTTAAAAATAAACAGGAAAGGCAAGCAGCCAAATACCACTACTGCCTAATAATACTAAGTGGGAAGAGAGGCCTGTGTCCAAAGCAGCTACTGCCTGGGGAGGGAGGAGGAAAGGGGGGGGGAATAAAGGGATGGCCCCATGCCTTGACTAAGTCACAGCTATACTGGTAGGCACACCCAGGATACAGGATTTAATTCGGGAAACTGGGCACACTGCACCAGAACCATGAGGGAGTTGTGTTTAAGGAAAGCAGGTGCACTAATAGGACTTTGTGAAAATGCACCTTTTTGAGAGGGAAGCTGCGCAGTTGCTGCGGGATGGCGATAACATCATGTGTCGTGAACGACCCTGATGTTCTCTCACTCCACACTAAATCATCTGTGTAGATTGGGCCCTAGATTTGGCTCATGAGCCTGAGGTTGAACAGCCCTGTAATGGATAGACCTCCATGCCACCTTATCTGCTTGGTCTTGTGAATGTGCCTCAACAGCAGGACTGCACAACTTGTGACCCACCAAGCTGAATGCAGCAGGCCAGCCATGAACTACGGCCTTCCAAAGGCCAGAAGTTCCCTGCCCCTCCCTTTTTGTTTTGTTTTGCCATTGCAGGTAATCAGGAAAACTGAGCTGTATCAAGACTCTGGTGGGCTGCCAGCATGCTGGCTGGTCGGCCTCATTCTATTTGGTGGGCCACAAGTTGCCCAGCCTTGCCCAACAGTGACTGCAATGGGCTTTGGGTGTGGTTAATGTGGGGGTGAGCTTACCTGCTCAACGTGTGGCCCATCCCTAGGCCATGCTCTCCAGGCAACACACGTCACACTCAGACACTCTCACAACAGAATTCTGTATTATTATTTAGATGAGAGTAGACTAACTTCTCAGGAGTCACACACCAGATTGCCTCAGCTCCAAGGCCTGCAGTAAGAGGGAAAAAGAGAGGCCAAGGCCAAAGCTCCAGAAAAGAAAGAGAAACAAAGTTGTAGGTGAATTAAAGGTAAATACACACATACCTATCACATCAACCCAGTAATGTTAGCAGTAATATTGTGCTCCTCTTAAATCCTGTTTGGTGACAGACACAAAATGAGAACTGAAAACGTCTAGCTGAGTACCTGCCAAACACGATGATTCTATGCCTATTTACTCACAACAAGAATATTCCATAGAGTTTAATGGAACTTGCTTCCACATAAATCTGTTAGAACTGGAATATTTCACCTCATATATCAAATAAGAGTAATTTAGCTTCTGTTTAGTTGCCAAATTACTAGGAATTCTTTAAGCCTGTATGTGTGTTTCTGATTTTTTCTGATATATCTTTTATGGTTTTTGTTTTAGCTTAATGGCATCCTTGTCCCCCCGCCCCCGTTTTTTTTTTTCAACATCTAGAATACAAATGGAATTAATTGCTTTGATTTAGGTGGGGAAAGAATAAAGAATTTGCTGTTTGTGCTTCCTAAATGCGGTCATACCGACCACTTGAATGTAAGCCAAATGAATGCAAAACATCATACATGTATGTTCTAGCCTACTGGGTTTAGATCAGAGGCCGCTCAGATGACTCACAGAAATACATGGAAATAGATAAAAAGAAACAGCACACGTTTGAAGACCGTGTTTGCATTAAGCAGGGAGTGGGGGATTTTTTAAAAAAAAATTTGACAACCATTCTGCACATGAGTCAGAGAGGAGGTTTGTGTGGGTGGATATATGTGGGCGGATGCATCTGTGGGTGTCAGAGTGAGACAGACGCAGATAGATGGCTGTAATTAAGTAGTTAGTGAAATGACTATAATAGTGAAATGAATTTAAAGGCACGGGCTTCAAATGGAGCACTTTTAAAAAGCTCATTTTTAAAGAATTTGCCAGGCATTTATTTGCCCTACTCTTCCAAGGCAACAAGAGGCAGCGATTCCATTTGCGTGAAAAGTCTGGCTGCCGATTGCTCAACTCAAACTGATCTTCATTTATTTGTAACCCCCCCCCCCCCGAAAAGGGACGCTGTCATCAATTTTGGACCTGTTCTTTGGGAATGTTCTCCCTTAGACACATGAACTTGTTAAATGCTTATAGGGGAAGAAAAATAACTCAAGAAAAAGGAAGTATGTGGTTGTAGTAAGGTGTTTTGTTTTGTTTTTAATCATTTTTCTTGTTTCTTTTAGTCCGACTGATTTCAGGGAGAGAGTTAGGGTGTTTCCAGATAAGGCTTTTATAATACCATCACCCTGCCTCAGTCACAGAAGTTTATGGGGGGTCCAGACATCATCTTCTACTTGTAACCCTCTTGTGTTTTCCAACCGCTTCTTTTGTTTTGTCACAGAAAATCTGTTAAGAAAAAAAAAAGACGGAGTTGCAGCAGAATGCCTTATGATGGGAGTGCTAGCAGCCTCTGTCTGGAAGCACCCTTTAAGCA
Organism: Heloderma suspectum; assembly: GCF_057233095.1. Lineage (NCBI taxonomy): Eukaryota > Metazoa > Chordata > Lepidosauria > Squamata > Helodermatidae > Heloderma > Heloderma suspectum. The sequence goes on from NC_139458.1 coordinate 200,819,436, forward strand.
ATCTCTCTCACTGAAAACAGTGGGACTCAAAACTGCTTTGGCTGAATAACACTGTTATTTATGTATTCATTCATCTGTATTCCACCTCCTTAAGTCCGAGGGGGTCATAAAAATAAAATAAAAACAAGTTAAGAAACAACCACCAACAATAAAATGCCAAGAACCAACAACAAAAATAAAATAACAAATGTAACTTGAAGTGCACAGAACTTTTAAGAATCAGAATTATTCCTCAGACAGGGATGGTTTGCAGCAGACTGTTCAGACTAGAGCTGGGGGAGAGGAGCAGAAGCCTGGAGTTATTGTGCCTCTCCATTTATGCATATAGTTTTATGGATAAGGATATTTCATTGCATTATTAATTCGACACATGCAAACCTGTGGAGGAAAACAGTGCCTTACTCTTAGGCTGACCATATTTCTTTGAGACAAAAACGGGATATTGGGATGACAAAAACGGGACGGGGTTATGTAATATTCCGCTGTAATTAAAAAAATAGCTAACAGCCTGTTGAACCGAAATATGAGTCTGAAAAGTCCGAATCAAATGTAGGGCAGAAAGAATGTCTAGGGGCGGAATGATGGTAGAAATAACAGTAAGACTCACCCTTCTGGCTCCCACACGCTGAATGGGGCTTAGCGACTGCCTCTTGAATTCCCCGCCACTGCAGACAAGCAAGGGGGCGGCATCTGATCGTCGCTAGCTCAAGAAGCTTGGCCCTGACTGCACAAAGTAAATGGAACTTCCTCTTTCGTCACACTAGTAGTTTTACTGCATGCATTGATTAGCATAGAGCCTTATGATAAACGCATTCAGTTTATTACAAAAAATTAAAAACGGGACAAAATTGACATTTATATTAAAATGACGGGACGGTCGGGCAATATGAAAAAAAACGGTACTGTCCCGTTTAAAACGGTATGTATGGTCAGTCTACTTACTCTGTAACAACCAAAGGAGTGGGAACAGATTTTACTTCTACCCACTAATTCAGTTACTTGAATGCGAACAACTTACCACAACTCCCTTGTTTGAACAGACCTGTCCTTTTTAAAGACTCTGGAAAGAATAGCTGAGATTACTCACTATAAAAGGATGTGGTGCCCATGCCAGTTTCCCCTGCCTTGCCCAAGTGATGCAGAAAAGATCTTATTGTACGCTCTTGGTTTGCCTGGGTCAGAGCTACAGATGTAACAATGTTGAAGGATTCCTTTCTTCAGGTTACTTTGTGGGTGAGGCAAATATTTCTGGGGAAATTGCACGTAACGAAGAATTACTTGACAGCACGAAAACACACATTCCTTGGGTTCAGCAATAAAATGGACCTCTCTCTCTCTCTCTTTCACACACACACACGCGCGCGCGCGTGCGTGCATACGCGCGCAGGTACTTGTTGCTAGAGAACAGCAGGGGAACTAATATAGTGAAGTCTCTATCTAAAATGTTTTAATATTTCAAAATAACTTTACATCTGTAGATTGTTTTATTTATTTTTGTTTTTACTACATATTAAAAAACTCAGCATACAATCTAATCAAAAAGCAAACGGAAACAGATCAAATCAAAGTTCTTCTGTGGCCACCAGTGCATAATGGCCTTTGCAGGCCTAGTCAGAACTGGTTTGGTTTGGCCAGAATTTCAGAATATGATGCAGAGGCATCATAAGTCTATTCAAAAGAACAAAAACCAAAATACAAGTAGTTTAATGTGTGTATCTTAAACTTTTTAAATTAAAGTTAATTGAATGTTAATTTTTTTTTAAGTGCCATCACCCCAGAGCTTTGGCCAAAACTTTCGGATGTAGAAGCAGGTTTACTTTTTTACTGAGCAATTGGGCAGAGCATATTTTCCCTTTATATTTCCATGAGGATTAGAGACAGTTTTTAAAATAAACACTAGACATTCAAGGCATGGGCCCAATGTATTCCTGAGGAAGGAAAATTTATTGCATTCCACTACACCTTATAGAGAAATTAATTATCCTACTGGTAAATGGACCACCAGACTGTTAATTATATGTTCTTGATGCGTTGTTACTGTTGTGAGAGACCTCGAACTCAACTTGATTGCTATAAATGTGGCCTACAAATAGTAAATCAAATTAAATCTTTCTTTAGATTTTTCGAGGCATGATCCAGCCAAGGTTAAGCACCTTTAAGGCCCATTCTTTTCAATGCTTAACTGTCCTGCTAAAATCAGTGGGATTTACACAGCAATTCTGTGCATGTTTGTTGTTGTTCAGTCGTTCAGTTGTGTCCGACTCTTCGTGACCCCATGGACCATAGCACACCAGGCCTTCCTGTCCTCCGCTCTCTCCCGGAGCATGCTCAAGTCCATATTCATTGCATCAGTGATGCTATCTAGCCATCTCATCCTCTGCTGTCCCCTTCTCCTTTTGCCTTCAGTCTTTCCCAGCATCAGGGTCTTTTCCAGAGAGTTTTCTCTTTGCATTAGGTGGCCAAAATATTTGAGCTTCAGCTTCAGTATCTGTCCTTCCAATGAGCACTCAGGGTTGATTTCCTTTAGGATTGACTGATTTGACCTCCTTGCAGTCCAGGGGACTTGTAAGAGTCTTCTCCAGCACCACAGTTCGAAAGTATCAATTCTTCGGCCCTCAGCCTTCCTTATAGTCCAGCTCTCACAGCCATACGTTACTACTGGGAAAACCATAGCTTTGATTAGACGGACCTTTGTCAGCAAGGTGATGTCTCTGCTTCTTACTATGCTGTCTGGGTTTGCCATAGCTTTCCTCCCAAGGAGCAAGTGTCTTTTAATTTCATGGCTACAGTCACCGTCTGTGGTGATCTTGGAGCCCAAGAAAATAAAATCTGTCACTGCTTCCATTTCTTCCCCTTCCATATGCCAGGAAGTGATGGGGCCAGATGCCATGATCTTAGTTTTTTTAATGTTGAGTTTCAAACCAGCTTTTTGCACTCTCCTCTCACCCTCAACAAGAGGCTCTTGAGATCCTCTTCGCTTTCTGCCATTAGGGTGGTATCATCTGCATATCTGAGGTTGTTGATAATTCTCCCGGCAATCTTAATTCCGACCTGTGATTCATCCAACTCAGCGTTTCTCATGATGTACTCTGCATATAAGTTAAATAAGCAGGGCGACAATATGCAGCCTTGTCGTACTCCTTTCCCAATTTTGAACCACTCGGTTGTTCCATGCCTGGGTCTTACTGTTGCTTCTTGACCCTCGTACAGGTTTCTCAGGAGACAGGTAAGGTGGTCTGGTACTCCCATCTCTGTCAGAATTTGCCACAGTGTGTTGTGATCCACACAATCAAAGGCTTTAGCGTAGTCAATGAAGCAGAAATAGACGTTTTTCTGGAATTCTCTTGCTTTCTCCATGATCCAGCGAACGTTGGCGATTTGATCTCTAGTTCCTCTGCCTCTTCGAAACCCAGCTTGTCGTTCCGGTAGTTCTCGGTTCACATACTGCTGAAGCCTAGCTTGTAGGATTTTGAGCATCACCTTGCTGGCATGTGAAATGAGCGCAATTGTATGGTAGTTTGAACACTCTTTGGCATTGCCCTTCTTTGGGATTGGAATGTAAACTGACCTTTTCCAGTCTTGTGGCCACTGTTGAGTGTTCCAAATTTGTTGCCATATTGAGTGCAGCACTTTAACAGCATCATCTTTTAGGATTTTAAATAGCTCAGCTGGAATACTGTCATCTCCGCTAGCTTTGTTGTTAGCAATGCTTCCTAAGGCCCACTTGACTTCACTCTCTAGGATGTCCGGCTCAAGTTCAGTGACTGCACTATCATGGCTATCAGGGACATTCAGATCTTTCCTGTATAGTTCTTCTGTGTATTCTTGCCACCTCTTCTTAATCTCATCTGCTTCTGTTAGGTCTCTGCCTTCTTTGTCCTTTATCATGCCCGTCTTTGCACAAAACGTTCCCTTGAGATCTCCGATTTTCTTGAAGAGATCTCTAGTCTTTCCCATTCTGTTGTTTTCCTTGATTTCTTTGCATTGTTGATTTAAGAAGGCCTTCTTGTCTCTCCTTGCTATTCTCTGGAACTCTGCATTCAGTTGGATATATCCTCCCCTTTCTCCCTTGCTTTTCGCTTCCCTTCCTTCCTCAGCTACTTGTAAAGCCTCATCAGACAGCTACTTTGCTTCCTTGCATTTCTTTTTCTTTGGGATGGATTGAGTTGCTGCCTCCTGAACAATGTTACGGACCTCCGTCCATAGTTTCTCAGGCACTCTGTCTATCAGGTCTAATCCCTGAAATCTATTCCTCACCTCCACTGTATATTCATAAGGGATATGATTTAGGTCATACCTGAATGGTTTAGTGGTTTTCCCTACGTTCTTCCATTTAAGCCAAAATTGTATTTATTTTATGTATTTATTTCATTTATTTTTTTTGGAATTTTGCAATAAGAAGCTCATGATCTGAGCCACAGTCAGCTCCAGGTCTTCTTTTTACTGACTGTATAGAGCTTCTCCATCTTTGGCTGCAAACTACATAATCAATCTGATTTCGATATTGACCATCTGGTGATGTCCATGTGTAGAGTCGCCTCTTGTGCTGTTGGAAAAGAGTGTTTGCTATGATCAGCATGTTCTCTTGGCAAAACTCTATTAGCCTTTGTCCTGCTTCATTTTGTACACCAAGGCTATGCTTGCCTGTTATCCCGGTGATTTCTTGACTTCCTACTTTAGCATTCCAATCCCCTATGATGAAGAGGACATCTTTTTTTGGTGTTAGTTCTAGAAGGTGTTGTAGGTCTTCATAGAACCCATCAACCTCAGCTTCTTCGGCATCAGTGGTTGGGGCATAGACTTGAATTACTGTGATGTTGAATGGTTTTCCTTGGATTCGTACTGAGATCATTCTATCGTTTTTAAGATTGTAGCCCAGTACTGCTTTTCCCACCCTTTTGTTGACTATGAGTGCTACTCCATTTCTTCTAAGGGATTCTTGCCCACAGTAGTAGATATGATGGTCACCTGAATTAAATTCACCCATGCTTGTCCATTTTAGTTCACTGATTCCCAAGATGTCGATGTTCAATCTTGCCATCTCATGTTTGACCACCTCCAGCTTACCTGGGTTCATTGATCTTACATTCCAGGTTCCTAAACAATATTGTTCTTTACAGCATCAGATTTTCTTTTTCACCACCAAACACATCCACAGCTGAGTGTCCTTTCAGCTTTGGCCCAGCCGCTTCACTCTTTCTGGCGGTACTTGGAAATTCCCTCTGCTCTTCCCCAGTAGTATATTGGACACCTTCTGACCTGAGGGGCTCATCTTCCGGCATCATATCTTTTAGCCTTGTGATACGTTCCATGGGGTTTTCTTGGCAAGAATCCTGGAGTGGGTTGCCATTTCCTTCTCCAGTGGACCACATTTTGTCAGAACTCTCCGCCATGACCTGTCCGTCTTGGGTGGCCCTGCACGGCATAGCTTATGGCTTCACTAAGTTACGCAAGCCCCTTCGCCACCACAAGGCAGTGATCCATGAAGGGGTGTGCGTGTTCACTCAGAAATAAATCCCACCATTACTCCCCCCAGGCATCTGAGCCTAGGAATACAGACTTAGAGAGCAATCCTATAGCCCCTAGACATTGTCTGAGGGGCCATAGGATAGTGGGGACTCCACACTCCGAGGCTGGAGACATCGCTCTGACCTTGGAAGGAGGAGTCAGAGAACTGAACCCCCTCCCCCACAAGCAGCATGGAAAGAACCATGCCGGCAGGCCTCCAAGGTTGGAAAATTGACCTTGGAGAGGGGGGAAAGGGTCCCCATTGCATAGTGAGGGGAGGACACTGGGGAGGCCAGGATCTGAGCTATCCTGAGCCTCTTCCAGCTTCCTTCTCTCTCCCTCTGAAGCACCATCACTAGACAGGCAAAAAAGCCCATCTAGGGAAAAACACAATGATAGGAGGACAGGGAGGCGAAGATCGCCTCTGCCACTCCTCCTGTCCTGCTGGCTTAAGGTCAACAGAGCATTGGATACCGCATTCAGAGGCTTCCATCTTGTGAGGGCACAACCCATACAATTTGCACCCTTAAAAGTCCTTAGCATTGCCTGGATCATATTCTTTTTCTTTAAATGATGATGATGATAATAATACACACACACACACACACACGTAATGATTGCAGGGGGGTGTCTCCATGGGCGATTTGCTGCAAGCTTTTTACATTTGGAGGTCATTCAGGGCACACGTGCGCTGCCATCCCACAGCCACCCTAGAGCTTTTAATGGAAAACCCAGATTTCCTGAGACTGCTGAAAGTCCGATTCTTTTCTTTAGGTTGGGTTTTCTGCACTATAGTTGTTGTGTGCCCCAACCCCCGCATTGACCTCGGGTATGCTAGCCCTGACCAGGGGTGTGCTTTTCACCGTGACCCATGTCAAGTGGTGTCTCCTGTCCCTGTTTCCCAGCCCTGTCCTTCCCAGCACAAACATACGTGTGTCTACTCAGAAGTAACTCCCACTGTGGTCAATTAGGCTTGTTCCCAAAACGCGCACTCCCAAAATTACTGAGATTCCCTGCCAGTCTGATGACATTCACTCCAACCCCCCCACCCCACCTGGAAGTGTGTTACTGTGAAGCGACTTAGAATGGTACTGCACACTTGTTTGTGGAGCCCTGCATGGACCAAAGCCAATTCCCTGAAAAATCCTGGTGATCCTCCAGTCAGGGGCAAACTTTTAAAAGGTATCTGGTGGACATGTATCAGTTTTTATGATTATTGGAAGATGATGATAATGAGTATGCCCAAGTATTAAGATCTAGAGGAGAGGACCATTTGAGGGCAACATTACCTGCAGAGGCCCATTTGTCAGGCACACCTGAAAGGGCTTACTCCTGTGTTGCCCCCGAACTATGGGGTGTGTTCCCTCAAGCACTACGATTGATCCCCACTCCCTTGCCTTTTAGAAAGGGTGTGAAGATGCATCTTTTAAATTTAGCCATTTTAAATGTGCAGCTTTCAATATTTTAATGGTTTTAGCATTTTTAATTTTCATGTTTTAATTGTTTCTGGGGTTTATTGTTGTAAATTCTTGTACATCACCTTGATGGCTTTTTAGCTGAGAAGGCGGTATACAAATATTAATAATAAATACAAGAAAGAAAGAAATGGTGATGAAGTTTATTTAGAAAGCACTTTTCCAGTCTCCTAAATGTTCGTTGGGTATTGATAGCCAAAATAAGGAAACAGCAAAACATTCCCTCAGTTGAAAAATTTGGCCATAATGCTTATGAATAGGTGAGCATATTATTCTACCTATATTATATCTCTTTTCCCTAAATATGGGAGGAGAGAAAGTTGACTTGTTTTTCTACAGTGTGACAACCTATTGGAATGCAAACTGCACAAACATGTGAAACAACAGCTTTTAGATATTGTGCAATCTTGATAATGTGAACTTCCAATTCTAACTTCCTCATTTTAAATTTGATATTATATTTATGGGATATAAATTTGCATTCTAATTCAGATGTTCTCCTAATCTTATATTTTTCCATAATATATTTTTTACAAAATTAAAACTAAAATGAGTGTGATGGCTACCTGAAATTCAGACTTACATGGAGGTTGCTGTTTCCATGCATGAGACTGGTTTAAGCATGTGGATTCACCCATTTAACCATAGGACTGGTGGTTTACAACTGCACGGTAAAAATTGCCGGATCGACATAGCAAGCACAAAACAGCTTCGCCTTTTTTCTGCTTTTTAAAAAACGCACACACTGGAAGCAATTTTTTAAATGCTGCAGAGTTGTTCGAGGGAGGGGTGTGGTATGGGGTGTGATATCAGACCACCAGCCAATCAGCACTATGCAAGGACAGCTTCTGCAGTAGACTGTCCAAACCAGTTTTCCCAGAGTTCAAGTTTGGGCAAGACAAGCTATGTCTGACAAGCACTTGGTAAAGTGAACTTCCTTCCACAGCACAGTGAGTGCACTTTTTAATGTTCATGTGGATATACTAAAGATAGAAAGATAGAAAGTGTGTGTAATTCCACCCTCTGTTGGATAGGATCAGAACTATTGAGCTACACTGGACTATTGAGGTTTTGTGCTTTTGAGTATTTAGCATTCTACAAGGGGGACCTGCAACAGAATGTTGCAGTGTATCATCACCCCATAACAAGAGTACTCATTCAGGGTGCCAGCCAGCCAGCCATGCACTATAAGCTGAAAGGGGCTGAAGGAAGGCATTCCCCCACCCCCTGCCCCATTTCATTTTTCTTTTCCATCTGCTATGCAACATTCCATGGCTACTCAGCATGCTCTCATTGCACTGGGCTGTGTTTTTTTTTTGTTTTGGGGAGGTGGGAGGGCAGGGGGATGTGCTTACATAGGTGTTTGTTTTTAAAGATTTTTTGTACTTCTGCAAACATGGGTTTCCCTGAGCATGCTAATACTCGAGAGCTTCGGCTATGGGACGGTATAGAAATATAATAAATGAAATGAAATGAATACCCAAGTGGCCCTTTTGGGCAGCAGTCCTGTTGCCACTCGCCACCTGAGTTCACAATTAGAGAGAGTGATGTTCACTTTCCCCATTAACATGAAAAGGTGCAGCATGTAGTAGAAAAAGGATGAAGCTATAGATAGCCAGAAATGGTTGTGATATAATGCGTAAATAACCACATGCATTTTCATTTTGGAACTAATTGCCCAGTAGAAATCTGTGTAAAAAATGCCTTCCTAAAGAAAAACACTCTTCGTCCAATAGTAATTATCGAATTCTACTCAGAAAAATGGAAAGTGGCATATGTAAAGGGTGTGAGAGTCAGGTGTATGGCTGTCCGCATGATGGGGGTTAGAAGGTCAGATAAGCATTGTGGAATTCCAGATTCAAATTCCCATTCAGCAATTAACCTCACTGGGTGCTCTTGGGCCAATCAAACTCACCGGGTTGTTTTTGGGGGATAAAAGGGGGTGGGTGGATATAGATCTCTTTGAGGAAGGGCAGGGTATAAATGAAATATATGTGTTATACTTCTCTATTTGTGTCAGATTGTAAGGCATGGCTACAATTTAAAAGAAACAAGGTTTCTGTGAAGCTGAGGGTGGGCTTGTATGCAGAGGTTTTTAATGCCTATGTGATTCTCCCTACCATGCAGACAGGCATATGTCTAAATGCAGCCATTTTCAATAGCAGTGTTCTGAAATCACACAAGAGAAATCAGCTGCTGCTAAGAACATAAGAAGGGCAATGCTGGTTTAGACTACAGGCCTATTCAGTTCCTATTGTGGCCAACCAGCTGCCCAATGGAAAGCCCACAAGAAGGGCATGCATACAATAGCACCCTCCCGCTTGTGTTCCCCAGCAATTGGTATTGAGAGGCATACTGCCTTTGTTACTGGAGATAATATACAGCCATCATGATTAGTAGCCATTAATGGCGTTCATGAATTAGTGTGCTGGTGCACATAGCCTCTTCATGTCTCCCTTTGTAAAAGCACGTAAACAAACCAAAAAGAGATAGCTTTTTGTGACTTCCAAACACAAGATTATGGTTAAATGTGCCCAAACAAGCAAGGATTCATAAACTAACAACAAACCCTAGTTTAAAGCTGGCTTATTATATTGGCTTGCTTGGGCACACTTAACCATAATCCCTACTCAGGCATCATGTGAAGCTATCCTTTCTTGGTTTGTTTAGCCACTCTCATGAAAGTATAGTCAATCTTAGTTTATTAAGCCAGAATTTTTGGCTTAAAGTAACGTGCAAAAGGTGCTAGAGTGCAGTTCTGCCACAGTCTTCTCTCCATTAAGAAAACATCGGGAGCCCCACAGAGCATTTTACTTCCCTTTCCGTGGTGCTCATTGAATGAAAAACAGCGTCATCTAGGGGCAGAAAAATAGCAGTACACCATGTGGTTTATTAAAACCTGATTTAAAAGAGATTTAAATTGCAACGCCTTACACCGGGGATAGTGTGGGAGGGGCCCTGGATGCTGACGTCGTCGTCTAATTGACCCGCAAACTTCCATGAGTGGCTAGTCATGAGCATGCAGTAAATAACACGTGTAGAGACGCCCCAAGTGTTAAGGAGAGTTTTTACCACTCTTCTGTTTATCTGGATTTCTGATCTGGTGCTGAAGTGTTGTAAGGTTCTTTTTGCCACGTGGAAAATGGTTGTATCTGAATTATTCCAGGGACTACTGGTTATTTTGTCAATTATAAAGAGTAACAATGTACTAAAAATTAGGGGTGTCAAATTTCCCAGGAGCATCTCCACTTCTGTTTCCTGTGCAGTTTTAAATCTGAATCTGCTATCAATGGGCTCAAACTCAAAGTTTCATTTACTGGTTTGGATTACCAGGCAGCTACATACCGGCTTCTACATCACCTCTCAGACCTGCAATTTAGTTGCTTCTATTCAGATGACACTCAACTCACTTTAATTACAATGATTGCTCAATCTGGAACAAAGCTACTTCAAATGTGACAGAGGCTGTGTGTTTCCAGCCTCCGTTCATTCCGACTTGTGATGTGCCCTGTGAGTAAGCAGGGCTAGTGCCAAATGGATGCCTGCTCCTCTCAAAGTGGTTTGGCCCTTTTCACAAAAGCTGGATCTCCTGATGGAAGCTTTGACGTTGTTTTTGTTAAGAGGTGCTCAGAACTGATGCCTCACACTGCAGCATCATTGCTCCTCTCTCTCAAAAAAGCAAAACCTTCCACAGACCAAATGTTTTTCATTCTCATTCAGGTCACAATTTTGCATTTATGAATTTTTGAAAACAGCCCACAGGGTATAATGCTATGGGACGAGAAAAAAGCAACAACACACAAATCCTCCAACATCTCAGGTTTGGGATGTTATAATTGTTTTTAAAAATTTGTTTGCTTTTATGTTATGTTTAAAGAATTTGTTTTTAATCTGTATTTTATTGTTAGCTTCCTTGAGCACCATTTTTTAGCAGAAGGGTGGGATCTTAATTACTTAATAAAGGATGCAATCCTATGCATGTTTAGACAGAAAGAAGTCCTGGGAGTTGTAGGACTTTTTTTGCATCTAAAAACATACATAGGATTTCGCCCTAAATAAATAAATAGATGAAAAAAGACTTGCACTCCTAATAAAGTTCACTTGGCCAGCATTTCCCAACCTGATGCTTTCTAGATTTTTGGACTTCAACTCCCATCAGCCCCAGCCAGCATGGCCAATGGTCAGGAATGCTGGGAGTTGTAGTCTTAAATATCTGAAGAGCACAGGCTGGGGAAGGCTGGATGTAGTCATTAACTTTGCAGTAGCTTGTTCTCCATTCATTTGAAAACCAGGAGGGTGCTTGTTGTTTGCGTTAAAGGAGGGGTGGGCAACTTCTGAGAGTCTGGGAGCTGCACTATCACCAGAATCTGCCAGGGTCCGTACTCCTCTCCTGCTGCTGCTGAATTGTGCTCCTAGGAGGCTTCTCCAAGTGCGATTCTGTTTCCAAACAAGCTGCATGCTCCCTGTGCACTTTCTCTTCCAAAATGGCTGCTTTTGTTGCTGCTGCAATGACAGCAAATTTGGCAGTGGCAGCAGGGGGCAAGGTACAAAAATGGCTGTGGGGGGGGCGCATGTGGCCTCTGGTCTGCATGTGCTCCACCCCTGGGTTAAAGATATGGAAGATACACCAAAAAAAGGTAATTGGCCTACAATAAGTTATCAAGAGTTCAAAATCGACCTCTGCAGCTGGAGCGTGTGAAATAGCAGGCTGTATGCTGTGTAGCACCTTCGCATTCATGTGTGTGTACATTTGCATGCATGTATGCATTTTCCCCAAAGACAGGGGGTTGGATCCAGATCTGGTCACACTTAGAACTGGTATCTTAAAATCAGTGGGACTTATATTAGTAATGACTGATGTACGTCTCATTGATTTCTATGTGTTTACTCCTGGGGTCTCCAACATGGTGCCAATGTCCCACGAGCACCTATCTTGGTGCCCACCAGATTCCCTGCCCCATCTGATTTTTACTGTCTCTTACAATTAAAACATCAACAACTAGGAGGCTGGCATGCTGCAAAGCGGCATGCTGCCCTCCAGCACCATATTCGTTTGGGTCCAAAATAGTGGTTTTGGAGCTCAGCCCCCACCTCTGCCTTGTACGTAGGTTCATAGGCAAGTTACTTTTTTTAGTCTCACCTTCTGGAAAATGGGTGTGTTGTGACTGGCTACGTCCACCATGACAGTCATTTTATGAATGGGCCAGTCCCACCCACATGGCAGCCATTTTATGAGAGGACCCACAACACAGTGTTGTGAGCCAGTGTGGCATAGTGATTAGAGTGTTTGGCTGGGACTCAGGAAATCCAGGTTCTAGTCCCTATGAAGGAGGGGCCACGAAGCTCACTGGGTGACTTTGGGCAAGTCACTCATTCTCAGCCTAACCTACCTCACAGGGTTCTTGTGAGGATAAAATAGAGAGGAGGAGGACCATGTAAGCCACCTTGGGTTCCTTGCAAGAGGAAAAACGTTGGGATATGAATGTGGTAATAACAGTAACAGTAACAACAACAACAACAGATAAAAAACACCCTCAAAATGGGCCCCTCTGGTCTACCCTAAGTATAACTAAGTCTGAACTCCACCCAAGACATATGCATCCCACCAATCCTTCAAAGGTTTAACTGACAGAGACTAAGGAAGGGGACTGAACCTGAAGAATGGGAACTTTTAGCAACTCACACTAACAAAATTTTAAGACGTTATCGTTAAAGGCCAAAAAATAAGAACAAAATATAGACAATGATTTATCAGTGACCAGAAAATAGGCATCAGTGATAGTTGGAAAATGTGATTAATCAATTAAATAATAATAATAATAATAATAATAGCCGCCGCAGCAGCAACAGCCTGGATTGTATTTTAAATATATCAATCTACTTTTATTTCTCCCTGCAAATTCAAGAAGCTATTTCCAAAGGAATCAACCACTGCTGCAAAACACCCTATCTCTTCCCCCGTCTTTGCTCTGACACATAATTCTAATTTGCTCCTCTATGGTGATACTCAGTCATAACCACCCACGTCCACTTGTATGCACCAGTCCTACTCACAGCTCTCGCCCCTGCCTGGTCACACTGAATCATCCTTCCTGAGTGCCCATCCATGCAGCTGTTTTCTACTTTACTACAGCTTACAGCTTATTTTTTTTAAATGCCCCATAGAATAGGACTGAATTTAAAACAGCGAAAACAGGATTGGATTTAAAACACTCTCCTCCACACAGTGAACTGCACTGTGATTAAAACCAGAAACACTGCCAGATTAAAAAAAGAGAGAAAAGAATGGACCTTCTCCTGTGCCTTTAGTAGCAGCCTGGCGCATAGAAATTTGGAAGGTCACTTCCCACCCACCCTCCTGTCATAGAGATGTAGGTGGATTAAAAGGTGCCACTTTCTTGGTGAATTGTTGTCTCCTAGTTCACTGTGGATCCAGGGGCTTTCCACTTCCGTTTTAAATGCAGGATCACAACTGATTCCCTTTACACGTGCTTCCTTCTCTGTAGATGGCCATTCCCATAGCGTTATGTTTCCGGGAAGAGGCATTACACATGCCCCAGGTTCAGCAATACTTGCTCCTGGGTTCCTGCCCCTTTCCCTCCCCTTGCACATTACTGGTGGATGGGGACAGCCCCCCCACCGATCTCCCTGGGCCCCGCCTCCCTCTTCCATGCTTTTGGCCAGCCCCTGCCACTCAGCCCCTCTGCTGCTCCTCTGCTCTGCCGCCCCCCTCTGCCACCATGCTCTGCCGCTCTGGTTTGAACAGGCAGGCTGAAAATGGCGAGGAGCCAAAATGGCGAAGGAGCGGGAAGGCTGAACGCCCATCAGGCCTTAGTCACCACCTTTGACATCTTGACCATGCCCCCAACAACCACACTCAGCACTTCATTCACACTAGGTGGGAATACACGGGGAGGACATGGCACACCATTTGCACATATCTGGAAAAATACCCCATTTTTTCCGTTTGAGGAAAACACGGGATAGATGGGAGGAAATAGTGGAATAATGACTGGACAATGATGACGTCATGTAACGGACCCACACAATTCAGTGAGTGAGCAACCATGAATGCGCAATAAACTTGAGGTGTAGAGATCCCCTTACAGTCATTCCCTCTACCTATATAACATTTTGTGGTGACGAAGGTGGGATCCTGAGAGCTATACAGGCAGCAAGGACTGTGAATCCAATGAATACAACTAACTGATAAGCAGTCAGCTAGGCCCACTTAAGAACTTGAGCAACTTGTGTGTGTGCGTGTGTGTGTGTTAAAAGAGAATTAAAATCAAAATGGCTGCTTTGGGGCATATCGAAGAGTTTGATGTTAGTCAACCTGCTTCCTGGGATTCTTATGCAGAACGGCTTTCATTCTATCTGGAAGCCAATGCTGAACAAAAGTGAGCTGTGCTCTTAACTGTTTGTGGGCCACAGACATTTGCCATAATAAGATCCCTCACTGCTCCTGCATCTCCCAAAACTAAGACGTTTGATGAACTTTTAGGATTATTGAAGATACATTTCTCACCAAATCCTTCAGTTACTGTGCAGAGATTTAAATTTCACAAGCAAATGCAGCAACCTGGAGAGGGCATTGCCACGTACATTGCAGAACTGCATCATCTTTCTCAACACTGCAACTTTGGGGATTTTCTAGAGCAGGGGTCCCCAACCCCCGGTCCGCGGACCGGTACCGGTCCATGGCATGTTAGGAACCGGGCCATAGGGGTGTGCGAAACCCTCTTACCTTGGGTCTGCAGGTGTCCATGGGGGGGGGAGGCGATCCGTCCGTCCCTCCCCCCCCGCAATCCTCACCGGCCCCGGCCGGCTCCGCAGCGAGTCCACAGAGCTGCTGGCTGGCTCCGGTCGCTGGCAGACTTCGGACGCCATTTGCGGACGCCATTTGCATCCCTGTTCTTCAAGTAATAGGCTACGTAAATCTTTACATAGCCTATTACTGCAAAGAACAGGGATGCAAATGGTGTCCACGTAGCGGATGCCACTTGCGTCCCAGCGGCCCAAAGTCTGCCAGCAAAACAATCGCCCCCCCCGGTCCGTGGAAAAATTGTCTTCCACAAAACTGGTCCCTGATGTCAAAAAGGTTGGGGACCGCTGTTCTAGAGGATGTGTTGAGGGATTGCCTTGTCTGTTGGTTTTATGATGAAGCACTACAATGGCGCCTCCTGTCCGAGCCAAACTTGACATTTGCATTGGCTCAAGAAAAGACATTAGCCAGTGAGACTGCATCATTATATGTCACAGAACTCAAGAGAGAGGCAGATGATGTAAATGCCATCTGGAGCAAGCAGGCTGAGAATTCTAGGCAGAAAGGTCAACAGAACACAAGAAATGCACCCTCCATTAAATTTGAAGATAGGCCCTGGCTTACCCATTCCTGCTCAGGCTGTGGAGGACCACATCAGCGCTCTCTGTGCAGATTCAAGGATGCTGAGTGCAGGTTTTGCAAGAAGAAGGGTCACCTTGAGCGAGTCTGCCGTTCAAAATCGGTCAGCACCAGGCCAGGGAACTATAGCAAAGTGTCACCCTACCTAGTGTCTCATGGGGTTGATTATCCACAGGGTGATGAAACTCAACAGCTATCTCACATGCAGAAGGTCTGTGGCAAGGAGGCTGATGATTCTGTGTTGTATCAACAGTATTAATCAATGGCCAGAAGTGCAAAATGGAAGTTTTGCTTCCATTTGGATGGATGGATTGAATCCGAAATGGATTCGGGGTCTGGGGTCCTGAATCCATAATTAACAGAGACACCTTTAAGAACATATTTTCGGAGACCCTTGCTCCAAAGTTGTCAAGTCCATCATACATTCTGCGTGATTACAATGCAAAGAAGGTCAATATCGTTGGATGCTGCCCTGTGCAACACTATGGCTCTTTCCAAGGGAGGCTTCCACTTATAACTGTGGAGGGGCAGAGGAAAAACATCTTGAGGAGAAACTGGTTCTCATCAATAGGGATTAGCATTCAAGGAATTCATGCCCTTACTACAGGTTGGCTTGCAGCAATTGTTAATAAATTTCCATGGGTATTTTCTGAAGAATTGGGAGAATACAAAGGGAAGCCATCTGGATTGCACCAATTTGCATGAAAGCCACGAATGTGCCTTTTGCATTGCGGGGAAAAATTGAAGAAGAGCTTGAGCATCTCATCAAGCAAAGTGTGCTAGAATCAGTTACACAGACCCAGTGGGCTATACCCATTGTGCTGGTATTAAAGCCTAATGGGAAGGTGAGACTCTGTGGGGATTACAAGTGCACTGTGAATAAGGCACTTAAGCAGCATCCATCCCCAGTGCCTGCTGTCAATCAACTCCTTGCTGTTCTTGGTGGAGGGAAGGTTTTTGCAAAACTTGATCTGGCCCAAGCATATCAACAGTTGGTCGTCGATGATACTACAGCAGATGCCCAAACAATAATCACTCATTGAGGGGCATTCCGAGTAAAGCGTCTGCAATTTGGAATTTCTGTGGCCTCTCAACTGTTTCAACAATTCATGGAAACCCTACTTTCTGGAATTCCAGGTGTTGTACCATATTTTGACGATGACCTGCTCATGGGATCAACAGAGCAAGAACTTTCTGAACGACTTCAAGAAGTCCTACATCGTTTTGACACATCCAGCATTCACGTAAACAAGGAGAAATGTGAAACTGGAACCTCCAGCCTAACATTTTTGGGCTATCATATTGATGCTTCTGGCAATCACTCCACTGACAAAAAAAATACATGCAATTCATGATGCACCTGCTCCAAAAACAAAGCAGGAACTTCAAGCCTTCTTGGGACTCCTCAATTTCTACCATGTGTTTCTCTTACTGCCAGTTGAGTTGAAGCACCAGAAACACTAAGCAATGGGAGCAATACTCCTTCCTTACCTATGGCAGTAACTGAAAGAAAGTCATCTGAGCAATCTACACCTTCTAGTCAAGTGCAGAGACCGTGTCGTGAAAGGGTACCTCCTTGTTTGTTGAAAGACTATGATAGCTAAGGGGGGGAGGAATGTTATGTATCCTGGGGGCAGAGGGGGGGTACTGTGGCTTAGTTATTTTTTTGAACCTTGGCAGCTCCTGTAGAGTTGGGAGTAGCAGCAGTGAGTGGAGCTTCTGCTAAGTTCTATAGTCTGGTGTGTGATAAATAAAGGACAGTTGTGTTTGAGGCCTGCTGAGTCCTACAGTCATTCCCTCTACTTATACAACAGGAGCTTTTATGGCAGGAACCATAGAGCTAGTTTTGAGAGTGTTTTTTCCTGACTAAAAGATCCGAGGAAACTATTGGCAAAGCAGTGATTGGGTGGGTGGGAAAGGGAGCAGGCTGTAGCTTTCTCCTTTCATCAGTGACCCCTGTGTGTGTGAGTGGGGGAGTGTGTGAGTGTGTACATGTGCAGCACCCAGCAGACACCTGATGTGGCCCTCAGGCTCAAAAAGGTTATGCACTCCTATCTCAAGTTTCCTTGAGCTGTTATGTAACAAGAGCTCCTGCCCACTGATCAAAGGCCGGGATTGTTGTCCAGCTGCAAGTAGGTGAATTGTTCTGGTATCCCCAGTGGCCCTGGTCAGGCAAAGGCACCACATTTCTTCTTGCTATTATTGGCTTAGCTACTCTGATGTCAGAGGGAGCAGTGCATACTAGGTTTGGTAGCTGAATGATACTAAAAACAGATTTTAGAATTAAAATTATGAGGCCAAAACTTTTGTTAAATTAAACCACACAAGCATTGCCTACACACCACTGACATTTGAAGACAGGCCTTGTGTGAGTACCCAGCATAGTGGTGCAAATGTTAGGGCCCACCAGGGCTGACAGAGAGATCTCTTGTGTGCATTTTTACTTCTTGGCATTTTTTTTACAGCCTGGCACTGATCAGAGAAGCACCAAGCTGGGCAGTTGCCACCATCTTTAGTCTCCTTAATGTCTTGGAGCCTAAAGGCATTCCAGAGAAATCAAGATGGCTGCTGCTGCAGCCATCTTGCTTCTCCCTCAACATCGAGCAGTAACAAATGTTTTATAAAATGTTTCTGCCCATTCTTACAGGCCTCCACTGTTGCTCAGTAAGCTTGTAGAAGGAAGGGACCCCAGCTGCTAGGGTGGGCCCTCTAGGGCCCCTTACTCAGCACCCCCACAAATCTAGTGTTGGCCCTGTTTGAACAAATCCAGCTTGTTACAGAGATCTGATGATACAGGGCAAGGACCAATATTGTTGCTTACTCAGTTTTAAGATGTCTAAGAGAGCAATCCTATGCGCACCAGATGGTGTCTAGGTGGGGGACGAGAAGATAGTTCAATTTCCTGGCTCCAAGCTTGGAGGCAAGAAACTGCGTTCCCCTCCCCATTCCTCTCGTAGCTGGCAGGGAAAGAACTGTGCTGGCTACCTCTCCGCACTGGGAAAACAGAGCATGGAGGTGGGGGAAAGGTGGCATTCCTGGGAGAAGGGAGGGGAGGGCACCAGGGCAGCTGCCTTATGCCATTTCTTATGGCTACCCTGGTCTCTTTCCCTCCCCCTCTGAGGCACCACTGCTACATGGGCAAAGTCACCCGTCTAGCAGAAATGCACGGCAGTTGAAACGCGGAGCCGCCAATTTCTTGCCACCTTGCATTGGATAGTTAGCAGCTTCTGAATTCAGAGGCTGCTACCAACTTGGTTTTATCTCTCTCTCTCTCTTTTTTGAATATATTTTTATTTATTTTATCTTTATAAATGAAATAAACAATACCAAAATTACCAACAACCTGATCAATACTACAATTTCCCAGCAATACAATATTCTGATGAGGACACCACAATAACAAAACGAGAAGGAAAAAGAAAAAAAAAGAAGGGAGGAGAAAAGGAAGTGAAGAAAAAAGAAGATTCTTTCCCCTTCCCTCCCCCTCTCCCTCTCCTTTAAAGAATTAAGTTTAAACTCCAATACCCCCTGGCCTCCAATTCTATTCCATTTTAAAAACTATATCTATAACCTTAACAATCTTACAATTTAATAAACAACCTTACATTTCAATATCATACCATCAATCTTATATCAAAGAAACAGGTCTACAGTTCATTCCCAGTAGCCTGTATTATTATTATTAATAATAATAATAACAATAAGAAGAAGAGGAAGAAGAAATATAGTGTTATATAATAATAAAACTTAAAATAAATCTTCAACAATCAGTAGTATATTTTATATATAAATGCATGTGTACAATTACCCTCAAACAATAAATTTAAGTACAGAATACCATATCTATTTTGAAATAAAAAATATAAAGAAAAGCAAGAAAAAAAGAAAGATGAAAGAGAATAAACGAATATATGTATAATCATGTATCTTCTGACCTAGCCTGGATCATGTAGACTAAACACAAGCTGTTAACAAAGCTTGCTTAAAGATTCTAGTTCATGAGGTTGTAACAGAATTCTCATGCATTTTTACGTTCAGCCATGCCTCCGTTGGTTTTATCTCTTTTAACTTCACCCCAATGGTATTAAAGAGGTCATTTTAAAAGAACACATGTAAATGCATTTGTATATACAAATAAGCAACAGGCAAGTTTTTTTCCCTCTTAGAGGGGTGTCATCACCAAATGCCGCCAAGCTTGTGGTGCTTTCACCCAATTTCCTTGGTCTTTTCCCCTCACTGCTACACTCAGTGGAGAGTAATACCCATCTCTATGAAATGTAAACATTTAAGAAATTATCAGGTGTTACTATTCTTACTAAGAGAAGATATAATAATGTGCGGTAATGGTAAAAAATGTAAAAAATAAACCATTAATTATGGATCAAAACAGCTTCTCTTTCAAGTTAAACATTAGCATCAGACAAGTGCCCATTAAGATACAGTTGAATAATGCCAAAAATTGTCATATATTTACCTCTTTTCATTAAGACTTTACTTTTAAGTGGGGCTAGATGGACATAATATGTCTGGACATGCAGGAATGAGCCTCGCTTTCCCTCAGGCTCATGCACTGGACAAATTCATGGAGGCTATTAATGGCTATTATTCATGATATACTGCCTCAGGTATCAGATACCTCAGTTACTGGGGAACATGAGCATGAGCATTATTGCATTCATGTCTTGTTGTGAGCTTCCCATTCCTGAACAGAATGCTAGACTACATAGGCAGTTGGTCTGATCCAAGGGGTTGTTCTCACAGACGATTTGCTGTGGATTAGGACCGTTTGGAAGTCGTTGGTGGCAGATGACATTGTGGCAACACCAAAGCCATTGTAGGCTTTGCGGTGGAAAATCCATGTTTTCTGAGACTGTTTATACTGTTTTCTCCCCTTTAATTCAGGTTCTCCGTGCTTCTCGTGCTGTGCTCCTCTGCTCCGCACCTACTTTGCCATGATGGGGGTGTTTGCCCAAAGGTGTGTCAAGGGGTGTTTTCCCTGTTTGTATTTCCCCAAGTTTTCCGCCATTTTGCAGCCAGTCACTCCAGAGTTCCAGTATTTATTTCTCCTGGCTTCACTTTGCCAGTCATTGCAGTTTCTTTTTATCTTCTTCACTACATCAGCCACCCTGCATTCCTAGTTGACCCCTGTTTAGGACCCCCCCCCCCAATTTATTTATTTTTTATAAACCGATTGTGCATTTGGCTGGGCTCAGCCAGCATTAAGCACTAACTAGTGCTGCTTTTAGCAGTGGCAACCCATGATTGGCTGAGCCTGGTTACAGGGAAAGCAAACCAGAGCAACCCCCACCCCCACCCCCTGTGCATGTTTACTTGGAAGCAAGAAATAAATCTTGCTTCCCTGCAGTGTATCTTTAACAGATCTCAATGCATAAGGAGCCATGGTAAACTGTTAAAGCATTTAACGGGTTAAAGGCTGACTTCAGTAACTTGCCCTAAAGTGCTCTTTCGCTTCTCCAGTGAAATTGCTGTCTTGATGCTGTGCTTCTTTGACATTCTGTAGTTTCTCTGTTGTTATGTAAAGTTGCAGTAGGGATCATGGAGATCACCAGAGTTTCTCATCTCATTGAGCAGGGAGAAGAAGAAAGGGGGCAGTGTAGAAAGGGGGTTGGAAGCAGTAATTCCCTGGTGGAGTACTGGAATGGGGCAGAATGGGGCAAAATTGAGAGGCTGAGCTGCTTTCATGGGAAGCCTTTATATGGGAAGCCTTTTGCCTTCTCAAGGCAAAAGTGTGCACATTGGGGAAAAGGTGTGTGTGGAGTTGGGGAGATAATATAGTAGCACAAGGGAGCCTTCAGAATTGTGAATTAGTTGCTTTCCATTCATAATAACATAGTAGCAAGGGGGGGAGCCTGGGGGGGGCAAACAAGCCTCTCTCATTGGTTGAGCAGCCTCTGCCAGTTTGATGACATTCAGTTCTACTCCCCCCACCCCACCCGGAAGTATGTTCCTTTCAAGCACTGTGTGACCCATGAAAACCAGATTTTAACAGTGCTGTACACTCGGCTTTTCTTGCTTCGTGTGTCCCTGACAGTCCAAAACCAATTCCATGAAAATCCAGGTAATACTCCAATGCGTTTCTCATTCTGTTCTCGTGAAGATCCCCCCTCCCTCTGATAGTTCTTCTTGTGTACTTATATATCATCACCACCACTACCCCACTTCTCTCCTCCTCTGGTGTGGCCACAAGAAGGAGACTGGAAACTTCCACTTCTATTTTAGATTAACCAACGTTATCCAAATCTGCAACTGTGGTTAATGTCAACTATGGTTAGTGAAAACAAGCCAGCTTCATAAACTATAGTATGAAATTAGCTTGTCTCCACTACCCATAGTTAAGATCAACTGCAGTTTGGCTGATACAGTAAGTCTGGATGATGTGGCAAGCTGCAGTTCATTCAAAAGAGAAACAAAAGGCTTCCAATCACCTTGTGGCTGCACCAGAGAAGGAGGAAAGTGTAGGGCCAAGGCTTGCTGTGGCTTGTTCTGATTACCAAACTGTGGTTTGGCTTTCTCTTTGAACCCTGTCCATCTCTTTTTCTTAACTACCAAGAAAACACAGCATGCTGTCACAGAGCTGGGAATAGGTGGATGAACCTCCAGTCAGATGGTGTGGCTTCTAGCCAATAGATCATCGTTTGCTCCAAGAAAGCATGCCTGTACCGAAAGCATTCTCCTGCTATCATATTCCACTGACAACAGCTCATCTGCTGTTTGTGCTGGGGAGAGACCACATGCCTAACCAACCAACCATGTTCCATAGAAGGTGTAATTAACAGGTGATATGTTAGCTGCCATGTCTTAGTGTGCTGTGTTCATACACAATAGGCCCTGTGAAAGTCTGCATCACTGCTATTGTGAAGGAAGTGTTGCCTCTCCATTTTCTTTATACCACTCATAGGCCCTAACCCAGAAAAAACTAGTCACAGTTATGCTCTATTGAAAGCAATGTGATAAGTTCACCACAACTAATTTAAGTTTGACTGACTGCACAACTAACTTTCAGGTAAACATACAAAGCTAGTTTATATTAAAGCTGGGCCTAATATCTCTCCCCTCCACTTTTACTGGACCATTCACTGCACAGTTATGTTTCTGGAACCACACTATATCATGACATTGCATCAGTCCCAGGGGAATTCTTGGAGGAGGGGAAAGATGCTGCCCCCATTGTGGCCATGTGAGCAGCCACCTGTTTCCAGGAGGATTCTTGGGTTGGAGTAGAGATGCTGCCTCCATTGTGGCCAATAGGGGCAGCCATCGTTTTTCTCCAACAGTGTTTAAGCTGTGCTTCCATCTATGCTCAACCTGTATATTTATAAATAAACACAAATATTACAAAGTGCCAATAAGACTCCAGTGACCTCCTTCCACAGGAAACCAGACCAGGGAAAGAGTGGTGCCCCTAGAACTTCTTACTTGCAGAAATGGTGTGAGTGTGGCAATATTATGCATTATTTTTGTAAGCAATTCTAATTTTTCAAGAGGTGCTTTTGTCAGCCTTTACAAAAAAAGTTGTCTATTATCACTCAGTGATTCAGCAGCTTCTGAAAGACCTCCAAGCCAGCCCTTTACCTGCAAGGTTCCTTCTAGGCAACTAGCCGGATCAGCTATCCTACATCATACATAATACAGCCAAAAATAGTATCAACCAGCAGCCGCACAGATATTCTTAAAAGCAGCATGCTGACAATGGCATATCCCAGCATAACAATCAATACTGTTATGTTTAATCAGGGACATATTTATTACAGTAAACATATAAATAATCAGAAGCATTCCATCATGAGGATTGCTAAGAATAATTAAACTGTACACACACTGCTTCAGAGTGGTATAGGCCAGGGCCCACATTTTCTAAGAAGAGAGGTTGCTAAATTCAAGGTTTCTGTTTTCTGTACTGTCTCCTTGCTCCTCACCCGGGTAGTAATAAGGAAGGGTTACTTTGGTTGAGGAATCTACCTGCCTTACCATTATAACTAATTTTTCACTCCTTCACCACCCAGCTCCCTCAATAGATTATCATATCATATCTATTTATTTATTTATTTTACAATATTTATATACCGCTCCACATCAGAAGATTTCGGAGCGGTGAACAACACGGTAAAAGAATAAAACAGCAGGGTAAAAGAGTTAAAACATTTTTAAATAACCTTTCTTAGTAACTTAGACAGAAGGTCTGTCCTGTTCTCTGGACTTGATCCCCCGCTGGCTCAGGGGAGGACTCTGAGGTGGAGCAGCCATTTTCTAGGGAGCCATCATCTGTTACCTTCCAGGCCAGAGGATGTGGCTTTACCAGACTCAGGTGGCACCCCCGATGCTGTCACCACTACCATGCTGGAGGAACCGGTGGCTGCAGAACCAAGTGATGGCCCTTTAAGAGCAGACAGCTCCTCAGAAGGGGTGGTTTTAACAGCAGGCCCAGGGCAGCCAGCCCTCATGAATCTTCAGGAGACCTCTGTTGCTGAGACAACAGCTCTTCCTGCGTGAGTGTAAGGGCTTCTCTACACCAGCGATTTACTGGCCACTCATGGAAGTTTGCGGGTCCATCACATGATGTCATGAACCTCCAGGATGCTCCGTTCTGACAGACCCTGCCTGATCTGACTTTGCCTTGCCATTCTGCATAGCCAGACTTAACTCTGCTCCTTTGGACTTGACTCTGCCCTGCCCTTCTAAGTAAGTGTAACTGCTTCAGATGTCATGAACCTCCAGGATGCCCCGTTCTGACAGACCCTGCCTGATCTGACTTTGCCTTGCCATTCTGCGTAGCCAGACTTAACTCTGCTCCTTTGGACTTGACTCTGCCCTGCCCTTCTAAGTAAGTGTAACTGCTTCAGATTGGATCCCCTGAGAACCTTGGGCTCAGCTAGAGTGGACAAGGACAAAGGTTTTAACATGAAGTGAGATAATCCTATTGGAATACCATTGGAAGAAACAGGTCTTCTGAACCCAGAGTTTAGGTTTGTTACGCAAATCAGGTCAGGCCTGTTTCAAATCACTTTTCTGCATGTACTGCCCTCAAAGTGGTTTACAACCAATAATAAATAAACTGGCTTGGATCTAGAGAAACATTGATAGAAGGGGGTTGGTGTATCGTGATTTTGCAAAAAAAAAAACCTGGCAGCCCCCTGAGCCTCCCGGAAGCTTCTCTTGAGAGCTGGGGAACTCTTTTGAATGGGGTAGGCTGTGGTGTGAGGGGAAAGGGTGGATTGCTGAAAATCAGGCAGAGGCACCTTCTGTGAGTAGTCGGTGAGTATAGCTTTTGCTGATTCCATGCTCAAGACCTCTAAGAACAGCCTTGACTGTATACTTATATGAAAAATGTACCTGGGAATTAGACTGAGCAGGATGGAACAATAGGTGGGGCTGAAATGGTTCCCGCATAAATAACATAATAGAGGAGCTATTATTATTATCGGTGGAGCTGTGGAACCGATTCCAGGTACTTGCAGATGAGACTGGAGGACAGCCTGCAGAGGAAGAATCACAGGGGAACCTGCATGAGAGTGAGCAAGAGGCTGAAGGTCAGTCAAACAGAGGCGATGAAACCCAGGCCTACAAGAAGAAGAAGAGAAGAGTGGTAGTAGTGGGAGACTCCTTGCTGCGTGGGATCGAGACCCAAGTATGTCGCGAAGACCCGTGGACTCGCCAGGTATGTTGTCTCCCGGGAGGACAGATTAGAGACGTGACTGAAAGGTTGCCTGCACTCATAAAGCCCACTGACAGGTATCCCTTTCTTCTCATCCATGTGGGAACAAATGATACCGCCAAGCGGAGCTACGAAGAGATCACGTCAGACTTTGAAGCTTTGGGAAGGAAACTCAAGAACTTTGGGGCCCAGATAGTTTTCTCATCCATCCTTCCAGTAGTTAGAAGAGGGATAGAAAGGGAACGAAAAATACTCCGGGTGAATGACTGGCTACGAAGGTGGTGCCGACGAGAGAGATTTGGATTCTGGGACCACGGGCTATACTTCCTGGAATATGGGCTGTTGGCTAGGGATGGGTTGCACCTCACAAAGGCTGGGAAGAATGTGTTTGGCCACAGCATGAAGAACTTCATCAGGAGGGCTTTAAACTGAATCCTACGGGGAAGGGAGATGTAATGTTGGGGGTAACAATGGACGTAGGCGCATGCACTGCAATGGAGAGAACAGCGCTGATAGCGCCCAATAATAGTCTTCAGACACATGTAGGAAGAAAGCCAGACTATGAAGCACATGGTCTTCGATGTCTATATACTAATGCCCAGAGTATGGGAAACAAACAGAACGAACTTGAACTCTTAATACAGGAGGGAAATTATGACTTGATAGGTATAACTGAGACTTGGTGGGATGACTCTCATGACTGGAATACAGCAGTTGAAGGATATAACTTGTTCAAAAAGAACAGGAGGAACAGAAAGGGAGGCGGGGTTGCACTGTATGTGAAAAATACATATCTCTGCACAGAAATACAGGAGGAGGAGCTTGGTAGCCCCATCGAGAGCATCTGGGTTGAAATAAATGGAGCAAAGAATAAAAGGAACCTGGTGGTCGGAGTCTACTACCGGCCACCCAATCAAGGAGAAGCCAAGGATGAAACTTTTGAAAAGCAAATAGCCAATGTTTTAAGGAAGCATGATGTAGTAGTAATGGGGGACTTCAATTTCCCCGATATTTGTTGGGAGACAAATTCTGCAAAACATGGCCCCTCCAGGAAATTCCTGACTTGTGTGGCGGATAACTTCCTCCTACAGAAAGTAGAGGAAGGAACTAGAGGATCGGCTATCCTTGACTTGATCCTAACCAACAGAGATGACTTAGTGGATAAAGTAGCAGTTACAGGAACTCTGGGGGAAAGCGACCATGTTGTACTTGAGTTCTTGGTTCTAAGGGAAGCAAAAGCCGAGTGTACTCAAACGCGTACCCTGGATTTTAGGAAAGCTGATTTTAATAAACTCAGAACAATGATCAGTAAGGTCCCATGGCAAGCAATGCTAGCGAGAAAAGGAGTCCAAGATGGGTGGGAACTTTTAAAAAAGGAAATTCTCAAGGCACAATCACAAACAATTCCAACAAGAAGAAAAGGTGGAAGACAACAGAAGAAGCCAATGTGGCTTCACAAAAAGCTTAGGGATGACCTGAAAACAAAAAAGGACACATATAGGAAGTGGAAAGAAGGCCAAGTAACAAAGGAAGAGTACAGGCAGGTAGCACAGAATTGCAGGGATGGCGTCAGGAAGGCTAAAGCGGAGAACGAGGTGAGGTTAGCGAGGGATGCTAAAAACAACAAAAAGGCTTTCTTCAGCTACGTGCATAGTAAAAGGCAGAGGAAAGAAATGGTTGTTCAGCTATTAAATAAGGATGGCAAAATGATAACAGATGACAAAGAAAAGGCAGAGGTGCTCAATTCCTACTTTGGCTCAGTCTTCTCCCAAAAGAGGGTCTATGACCCCCCTGGCAAAGGCGAAGTACAGGCTGAAGGGGCAGGATTGCAGCTTGAGATCGACAGGCATATGGTCAAGGAACACCTCATTACTTTGAATGAGTTCAAATCTCCAGGGCCAGATGAACTGCATCCTAGAGTCATAAAGGAACTGGCAGAAGAGCTCTCAGAACCGCTGTCTATTCTCTTTGAGAAATCATGGAGGACCGGGGAAGTGCCAGATGACTGGAGGAGGGCTAACGTTGTCCCTATCTTCAAAAAGGGTAAAAAGGAGGAACCTGGGAACTACAGACCAGTCAGTCTGACATCAATCCCTGGGAAAATTCTGGAGCAGATCATAAAGCAATCCATCTGGAAGCACCTTGACAACAATGCAGTGATTACTCGAAGCCAACATGGATTTGTCAAAAACAAGTCCTGCCAGACAAATCTGATCTCATTTTTTGATCAAGTCACCTCCCTTGTAGACCGTGGGAATGCTGTAGACATCATATACCTCGACTTCAGCAAAGCTTTCGACAAAGTGCCCCATGATATCCTGATGAGCAAACTAGCTCGAAGTGGGCTAGATGAAACAACGATCATGTGGATCCACAGTTGGCTACAGAATCGGACTCAAAGAGTGCTTATCAATGGGACCTTCTCAAGCTGGGGAGAGGTAACGAGTGGGGTACCGCAGGGCTCAGTCCTGGGCCCAGTGCTCTTCAATATTTTTATTAATGACTTGGAGGAGGAGGTGCAGGGAATGCTGATCAAATTTGCAGATGACACAAAATTGGGAGGGATAGCTAATACTTTGGAAGACAGAAACAAAATTCAAAGTGATCTGGATAGACTGGAGTGCTGGGCAGAAAACAACAGAATGGCATTTAATAGGGACAAATGCCAAGTTCTGCACCTAGGAAAAAGAAACCAAATGCACAGTTACAAGATGGGGGATACGTGGCTCAACCACACTACGAGCGAGAAGGATCTTGGAATTGTCGTGGATCACAAGCTGAATATGAGCCAACAATGTGATGTGGCTGCAAAAAAGGCAAATGCTATTTTGGGCTGTATTCATAGAAGCATCGCTTCCAAATCCCGGGAAGTACTAGTTCCCCTCTACTCAGCACTGGTTAGGCCTCATCTGGAGTACTGTGTCCAGTTCTGGGCACCACACTTTAAGAAGGATGCAGACAAGCTGGAGAGGGTTCAAAGGAGGGCAACAAAGATGATCAGGGGACTGGAAACAAAGCCCTATGAAGAGAGACTGAAAGAACTGGGCATGTTTAGCCTTGAGAAGAGAAGACTGAGGGGAGATATGATAGCGCTCTTCAAGTACTTGAAAGGTTGTCACAGAGAAGAAGGCCAGGATCTCTTCTTGATTATCCCAGAGTGCAGGACACGGAATAATGGGCTCAAGTTACAGGAAGCCAGATTCCGACTGAACATCAGGAAAAACTTCCTGAGTGTCAGAGCAATACGGCAATGGAACCAATTACCTGGGGAGGTGGTGGGCTCTCCCACACTGGAGGCCTTCAAGACGAGGCTGGACAGCCATTTGTCAGGGATGCTCTGACTTGGATTCCTGCATTGAGCAGGGGGTTGGACTCGATGGCCTTGTAGGCCCCTTCCAACCCTACTATTCTATGATTCTATGATTCTATGAGGCTTGTCCTAGCAGGACAATAAACACCTGGGATAATTTGCCAGTGTCTGGGGTTCTCACAAATCAACAGCTGATGTCCTGGATTTTAAAGAAATGGCTGATTTTGCTTTATTGGACTTGCTGGGAATACTATTGAAAAAATGCTAATTCACCTCTCTTAAAACAATATAGGATGTCTTATTATGAAATGCAGTTGGCAAATAATTACTAATTAATAATTCAAAAAATATAAATGAATACAAAGTAGTAATTCTTTTAAAGAGAAGATACAGGTGTACAGGCAGGTTCACATCTCTGAGTAGGTGGCATAAAAAATAATTATGAAGTTGACCTGGATGGTATCCAAAGAGAAAATGCTGAGTTAAAGCTCTATCACTTGAACCAAATAATTATTTGAGTAATGAACAGTTGTGAGACTATATTATTCCAGGTCAAAAGTGTACTTAAAGTTTTTGCTTATCAATTAATTAGCAAAAAATACTGTGTAAAGTATACACCAAAAAGCTTGATATATAGGTGTCTAAAAATTTTTACGGACTTAAGTTTAATTAGCAAATTTTGAGTAAGGAGTTATCTTCTCAAAGGTATAATTCAAAATTGATTATATCTAGCCTGAAAGGTGTATATGTAAGACTTTTTTGTCTGTTCTAATTTTTTAATAATGTTTAAGAACAATGAGATAATTAAGACTGTGAGCCCTAATTTATGGGACAGTAGATAATATTAGCTATGAAGTAATTTCTACACAAAAAAGGTATAAATATGTGCTGATTTTAGAATGCGGGAGCTTCTTTTTAGAAGCTCACCAGGCCTGTGTACCTGTCAGCTGAACCTATTCAGTATTGGATGGGGAACTTGGTACTTAGAATGAGATCCCTCCTTCTTCAGCTATTAGGACTAGAAGTTTAAGAACAAAAGATGTTTTCATGTCATTTTATGCAAGTTATGTTTTGATGTGATGCTCCAAGTATATTTTTAATGAAAATGAAAAATGGATCAAAACAATTTTTCCTTTACAAATTTTTATTAGTACAAAACCAGAATTGAATTCACCTAAAATATTTTTTGGTCTATCTTTGTTTGAAGTGTATTGATCAACTATAGGTTGCTAGCTGGCAGCCAAAGGCTTTCTAAATACTGGAACTATAGTTTGAAAACACTTGGCAAAGGCCAAATCCATAACACTGGGGGCAGAGAGTAGTTCAGCCTTCTCCAAGCTGGCACCTTCCAGATGTTTTAGACTACAATTCCCAGCATTCCTGACCATTGCTCATGCTAGCTGGGGCTGATGAAAGTTCAAATCCAAAACATCTGGAGGGAACCCAGTTGGAGAAGACTGCAGTGGCTACGTCAAACCGAGCCCCTTAGTAAAGGAGGCTGACCCATATAGACATACACTTCAGAAAAGATTATACTTAACTACGGGAGCAATCCTATGTCCCCCAGACAGTGTCTGGGGGACATAGGAGTGTTCGGTTTCCTGGTTCTGAGCTCATAGATAGGGCTTTGAGCTCAGAGCCAGGAAACCCCGCCCCCTTCCCTTCTTAGCTGGATCGGAGAGAACCGCACTGGCTACCTCTCCACGCTTGAAAAACAGAGTGCGGAGATGGGGAAAAGGGGTTGTTTCCGGGGGTGAGGAGGGGAGGAGACTGGGGACATGGGGCTATGAAGTATCCCCAGTCATCCCCTGCCTCCTTCCCTCCCCCTCCCCCAAGCTTCTGCTAGATGGACAAAATCTCCCATCTACCAAAAATGCAGAGCAGGAGGTGTGAGGCGCCTCTTGCTCTGCATTGGATACACATATGCCTCCAAGTTCGGAGGCTTACAAGTACCCAGGGTGCATCCCATAGGATTGCACCCTAAGACAACCTAATAACATTATATTCCTAACTATGTGACAAGTGTCATTCTCATTTCAGACTTCAGTAGAAGGGGCAAGATTGTCAGGAAACATTTAAAGTCCCACAGATAGATATATCTATTCAATAGTAAATTGGAAGAATAATAACAATATTTTCAGAGCAGATCATGCTGTCACTCTTTTTAAAAGCAAATGGATTTGTACATTTGGTACATATATCTAGTACATCTAGTCCCTTTTATTGTTTGTAACAAAAGCCACTATCTATGAGGAGTTAGTGAGCTGGCTGAAGATAGAGGCACTAGTGGGGGAATATCACATCTGAAACAGTGGAGAGGATGATTGCCCCACCCCCCACCCTTCCAAAGTAGCACCCCATCCAATATGCCAGGGATGGGGAACCTTTTTCAGCCAATGGTGCATTGCCTTGTGGCTAGCCTCCTGGAGGGCGCATGGCAGAGGTGGGCAGGGCCAAAGCAAAAGGTAGGTGAGGCCAATGCTAAAGTAGGTGGGCCCACTCCACACTCTCTCTTATATATACACACCATGGCTGGCCCAAGGCAGTTTGCTGCCTGAAGTGAAGAACACAATGGTGCCCCCTTCCATTCCATGTGCAAAGACCAGACTGGTAACTGAATCTTTCTTCAGCGCTGGTGATGGGACAGTGTCCTCCACTGCATCTGATGACAGCAGGCTAGCTTAGGGAGCACAGGGCAGGCTGTATGGCACACAGGTCTCTCCTCCAGCACCTTGCTGCCACTTCCCAGGATGTGCCTCCCAAGGCAACTGCTTCACTCTGCCTAATGGTAGGGCTGGCCCTCACACACACACACACACGCACACACACACACACACACACACACTCATACATAACACACATGCTCATAAGACAAACTCTGGTTGGGGAGACCTCGTAGGCAGAGATTTTCTACCCCTGCCATATATGGGCATTGGGAAAAGAGGACAATTGTGGAAAAAAGCAGTACCGCTGTATAGGGGAGCTACAGTAGCGATCACATGAGGGGAGGGGTCAGACTCCTGGAGCGCTTTCTGCAACCGGAACCTTCTCAAACATTGCATTCAGCACCGCTGTTCCCTAGGTCCCTCCCACCATTTGACGTTAGGTGGATGGTGACTGGAGAAAGGGCCTTCTCAGCCATGGCACCCTCTTTCTGGAATTATCTCCCCAGGAGGCCTTATCTGGCTCCATCTGTGATGCCTATTTGATGTCAGGCCAAGTTGTTTTCAGTTGTCCGCCTTCCAACAGCAAATGTGAACGGGATATATAGGTTTTATTCAGTCTGCTGAGTTTTTATGCTCTATTTGGGTTTATGCCATTCTGCTGTGTGGTTATTTGATTCTGAGTTTATTTAGTGTGGCTTTAAAAAACTATTTAATTTTACACTGCCCTGACAGTTTTACAGAAGGATGGTTCTAAAATACTCTAAATGCATACATATATGGAACTCCTGAGCAGAGCCAGCTGCTGTTGACAGTTCAGATGTGTTAATTCTCTGGCTGAGTGGCACCAACAAACACTTTTTTCCAGTAGATAGCCTGCCTATGGACAGAGAGGAATCTCCCCCTTTTTTCTCAAGAGGCTTCCGCCTGCCTGTCTCCTTGTATTTTTTCACTGCTTTATTTTCCCAGCAACATCTTAATAGCTGCTGAATGCATTCCTCCACTAGAAGAGTGCTTTGAAAGATGTTTTATTTTGAAATGATAATTAGATCCTTTTAGAGGTTTGCTGATACGCATTGACTGACATCTTTCAGCATTGTTTCAGAAGCCATCTCTAAAAGCTGAAAGCTAAATATAGCAAGAAGCAAAAGGGCCCATGATGAAGATTCCCCAGGAGTTAATTTCTGCATGACCTCTGCTGGCGAGAAAAGAGCAGTTTAAGAAATGTAAGATTATGTGGAAGGCATTGAGTGGGTAGGGAGGGAAAGGATGCAAAGTTTGAATTTTGGTGTTACTTTGTGTACTGTGAGATGTTAAGGAAATCTTATTTTATAGGCTATAAGATTCCTTATGGGCCCAGGGAAGTGCAGAGAAGCAGTCTAAGCAGAGTATGGTTATGAGCCTTTCTACACACCGTAGTTATTGTGTGCTTGTGATTCTTGACTCATGGTAGTTGCAGTTGCTTTACACGACCACATCATCCTCCAGAGCCTCTCATGTGCTT
The DNA here is from genome assembly GCF_057233095.1 of Heloderma suspectum. NCBI lineage: Eukaryota > Metazoa > Chordata > Lepidosauria > Squamata > Helodermatidae > Heloderma > Heloderma suspectum. The sequence continues at coordinate 200,851,973 of NC_139458.1, forward strand.
TGCAACCATTATAGCATTTTTTTTCTAACAAGGAAAGTCTGGTATTTCTGTGAGTGGCGGTATGAAACTCTGGTGTATTTGTGCAATTCTGCTATACCACAGCGCTACCTAGTGGTTGTATAATGGAGCATATAGAAAGGCAGAGAAAGAGAACCCCTGGAAAAAAACTCTTTTAAAGAGCCGATCTTAATCCCACAAAGGATCCGGAAGCAGAAGCATCAGTAAAGTGGTGGGTTAAAAGCCTCATGTAGAAAAGCCCTTTATTACAACCAGTGCCAGGATTTTTTTTATGGCTGTCTGACCTGGCCTAGGTTATGGAGAGAAGTGGGGGTGGGGTGTGGATGGGGAGAGGGATGTCCGTAGGATGGCCATGTGTCCTCTGTTATAGAGGGCAATCCTCTATTTGAAGGGTGATCTGTCCAAGTCTAGTTTAAAAATAAAGAACCATAAGGAGGAAGAACAAGAGTTGAAGTTACCTGTCAGCAGCACCTGGACAGGTAGGAACACAGGTCACCGGGTCAGAGTCTTCCTCACAATGAAATTGTATTTCTATTTAAATTATAATATATATTTCTAAATTTGCATTTACACATGGAAGTTAGCATGTACACATTTTATGAACCTCTATTTTTGGTGATGCATTTCCTCTTTTTTTGCAATGCATATGTGGCCACCCCAGCAGATCTGTTCCAGATTCTAGCATGCTTGAGTGGCTGGGAAAACGCATGTGCTCTTTTTATTTTCCCAATGATAATTTTGTTTTATTTGAAACAAAGGAATTTGTAGGTTTGTCATGTGCAGCTGGTACATATAGGCCCATTTCATTGTTGATAACCATAGTCATTGCTTGTATAGAACCTGTGAGCCAGCCAAAGTTTTTTAAAATTCATTTTTCGAATTGATATCAATATTTGCAAATATACATTTTGTAATCAGCAGCCCATTGTCACAACACATTAACAATGAACTGTAAGCAGGTAGGAGCACAATAATTATTCACATTTACATTTTTAAAAAATCGAGTAGTCATGTACACATTACACAGACCACAATTTTACCAGCAGGCCACAATGCATGTTTGGTTTGGGGAGTCACAAGTTGTTCAGGCCTCAGTTATAGAATCAAAAGGTGTTTGTTTTTAGAGTTTATATGGCTGTGTAATGATGCTCCAAGATTTATACTTTCCCTGATCCTTCGACTCCTCAAAACTCTCCGAAGATTACAATATTAAAGGTTGTGGGGAAGAAACCCAAATGTTCAAATCAAAATAATTATCAGCATCCAGGCAGGTAGAAGCTAAAGGCCCTTTCTGAGGTTAGGCTACTACAGCCTTCCCAACCTGGTGCCCTCCTGATGCATTAGTTGGACTCCAATTCCCAGAATCCCCCCGCCAGTTGGGGGAGTCTCGAAGTTGTCATCCAATACATCTGGGAGTTGGCATCCAACACATGTATAGTCCAACATATCTGGAGGGTGCCAGGTTAGGCTCTTGCTTTACCCAGCAGCAGGCACTGGTGAGAACTTTATTCTGCAAGTCTGGATCTGCTTCTTTGCTCTCAGCTGCTGCAAGCAAAATAGATGCTTAGTGAGAGAAATGCAAAAGACTCGGTTCCAGATGAGCAAGGACCTGTGTTGTGGTATCAGCTGGCAGGAAAGAAGCCGCTGAGGAGAAGGCTGTGTTGGCAGTGAAGAGGGAGGGACAAGTTGCCCTATTTCCAGTGAATAAAGGTCAGGAAGCTTTTCAGATAGTGCTATAACTAATTGTGTTTATGCCAGTTATACCCCAGCCTTGGTTTGCCGGGCTGTGTTGGACCAAAGACACAGGATCTCCAAGTTTTTCCTCCCCATCAGTGTTCAATGTGCTGTTGTGTACAGGGCTAAATAGCAGCTGCATTGGTGCCATTCAGCCAGGTTATCTGCCCTCAGTAAGTTCCTGAGCAACGTGATGCCTGGCTTCTTATCCGCCATCTTGAAAGCATGCTTCACAGCACACTCTTCCACCAGTCTACATAAATCCCATTTAGTTCAATAGGCTTGCTCCCAGGTACATGGGCACATCATTGCAGCCTAAGTGTCCCATACTGAAAATAAGATTACATAATTTTCATTGTTTTATTTATAATGAAATAGTCATGTTTTAATAACTACCAATGCATTCCATGGTCTTTGATGCCCATTTTGTAGCTTTGTCCAGGTTGCCCTCCCAGAGTTGGTGTCTTTATCACTTTACCCTATTTACAGATCAAGAAGCGTCAACGCTGGAGTGGATAGAGAGTCATAAGCTTTGGGGGAGAGGGGAAATGCGAGCGGTTTACACATGTCTTTTCAGCCTGGTGTGAAGAAGCTGATGCAATGCTCCATGCAGATTATTGATCTCCAATGAAGTAGTGTGCCGTTATAATAGATCCTTAAAGTATTCAAAATACTGCTAGAACAAAAATGTAAACTTCGTTGAGCTCTGAATCAAGGAGATCCTGGTTCAAATTGTGCCTCTACCATGAACTCATTAGGTGGCTTCAGCTCACCAAGTGTAAGGAAGAACCCCAGTGATGAAGCATCAAGGTAAAAAGAAGTGAACCACACATCCAAGGTGTGCACCCGTGCAAGTTTAGCAACAAGGCAAGGAGAGCAGGGGAGTAATGGCTTCCGTGCCTTTTGCTAGCGAATAACATAGTTTTCCAAGAAAACAAACCCAATAATAACAAAGAAAGAGCTATGCATGTAGAGCTATCCAGCGGCCTGTTTCCACAAGCGATATACTCCAAACTGGCTGTGGGTGGAGGTCGTTAGGGGTACATGATGTTGTGGCCACCCAGCAGCCACCCCAGAGCTTGTCAGGGAAAAACCAGATTTCCTGAGACTGCTTAAAGTCTGATTCTTTTCCTCAAGTCTGGTTCTCCCTGGTATAGTTGCTGTGTGCCCCAATTCCTGTATTTACGTCAGGTATGTTAGCCCTGCCCAGGGGTGTGCCTTTTACTGTGACCTGGGACAAGGGGTGTTTCCTGTGTGTTTCCCCTCCCCACACAAAGCAATTAGTGTCTATTCAGAAGTAACTCCCATTGTGGTCAATGAGGCTTGCCCTCTGAATGCCCACATCAGTAGTTATAGAGATTCCTCCTCAATTGAAATGGCACAGATTAAAGCCCAATTCCCTACGTGCTGTAAAATGTGATCTTGAGGCTCCAATTCTCTGTTGTTTGCTTTATTGCCTTAGGAAGTATCTACTCCGAGCCTTGTGGTAGTGGGAGATGCCATCATTAGAGACATAGACAGCTGGATTGTGATGGACATTTAGACCACATGGTAAAGTGCCTGCCTGATAATGCAGGTTGTGGATATTGTGTGTCATTTAGATAGCTTTGCAGATAGTGCTGGGGTGGAGTCAATGGTTGTGGTGAATGTTGGTACCAGTGATGGAATGGAACCAGACTGCTGGCGCTTAACATAAAAAAAGGTAGCAAAGCAGCTTTTAAACTGAACCCTGGGGGAAAGCCAACAGGAGCTGGGAAGCATCTGGTTTGGTTGAATCATACCTATGAGATGAAGATGAAAATGTTCCCGATTGTCCAAATGGAGATGGGGAGGAAATCGGCCATGAGCATGTGGTGAAACATGATAGCCAATCAAAGAGGCCTAAGGGCCATAGCAGAAGATGCCCACTCCAGAGACATCTGGAGAGAGACCTCATGTATAAGTGTTTCTATGTAAATGCTAGAAGCCTCCAAGCCAAAATGGGAGAGTTGGAGTGCTTGGTTTTAAGGGAGAAAGATATAGTGGGCATAATGGAAACATGGTGGAATGGACAGAACCAGTGGATGTGGTCATCTCAGGATACAAACTTTAAAGGAAGGACAGGAAAGGGCATACTGGAGGTGGCTATGTATTACATCGCTTGTGGAAACAGGCCGCTGGATAGCTCTACATGCATAGCTCTTTCTTTGTTATTATTGGGTTTGTTTTCTTGGAAAACTATGTTATTCGCTAGCAAAAGGCACGGAAGCCATTACGCCTCTGTATCCCAGTTTCTGGGGAACATGAGCAGGAAGGTGCCGTCACACTCATGTCCTGCTTGTGGGCTTCCCATAGGCAGTTGGTTGGCCACTGAGTGAACAGAATACTGGACTGGGTAGGCCTTTGGTCTGATTCACCAGGGCTCTTCTTAAGTTCTTCTGGCTTAGGCAAGCCATTCTTTCTAAGCCTCCCATTTGAAATATAGGGTATAATAATAATAATGACTTACCTTGCCAGGTTATTGTAAGGATTGCAATTAAATATTGTATATGAAGTTATTCAAACACTTGAGAACACTATCATCATTGTCGTATTAATAATTACTACAATAATTTAATAATAATAATAATAATAATAATAATAATAATTTCCACCTGGCTGCAGAGGTGAGATAGCATGGATCAACTCCCATGTGGCTCCTTCTCTCCCAAAACAGTTCCGTAAACAGTAATTCTGCTTGGCTTTATCAGAGGGAGAAGTTGAGACGGTGAGGCCCCTTCATTGACCTGGCTAGGACCAACTACCATTTGGCTCCTCCTCTCCTAGAACTGCCTCCTGCACTGGCCATTCTAGTGGGACATTATGTAACCATTACTTAATACTGTTTGTTTGTTTGTTCATTTATTACATTTAATAAATAAAGTTTCCATGACCACAATAGTTTGGTGGTTTCCCGGCTTTTGTGCCAGTTTTTTCCTTGTTCTAAAAGGTTGCAACGCCTTTCCTAAAGCTTACTTACTGGCAGTAAGAGCTTTACTGTAAAATATGCTGATATATTTTATTGTATTGTATTGATGGGGAAGGAAACGGCAACCCACCCCAGTATTCTTGCCATGAAAACTAAATGGATCAGTGCAACCAGAGATATGTCAGTATACCATCGGAAGACGGGACTCCCAGGTCGGAAGGTGGTCAAAATGCTACTGGGGAGGAACAGAGGATAAGTTCAACTAGCCCCAGATGTGATGACGCAGCTAGCTCAAAGCCAAAAGGACGGCAAGCAGCCGATGGTGCTGGTGGTGAACGACGAATCCGATGTTCTAAAGATCAACACACCAGAGGAACCTGGAATGTACGATCTATGAGCCAGGGCAAATTGGATGTGGTTACTGGGGAGATGTCAAGATTAAATATAGACATTTTGGGTGTCAGTGAACTGCTGAAGTGGACTGGAATGGGCCACTTCACATCAAATGACCACCAGATCTACTACTGTGGACAAGAGGACCACAGAAGAAATGGAGTAGCCTTCATAATTAATAATAAAGTGGCTAAAGCAGTGCTTGGATACAATCCAAAAAGTTCAAATTCAGGGTAAGCCATTAAACATCACAGTGATCCAAATATACGCCCCAACCACAGATGCTGAAGAAGCAGAAGTAGATCAGTTCTATGAGGATCTGCGGCACCTACTGGATAGTACGCCAAAAAAAGATGTTATTTTCATTACAGGAGACTGGAATGCTAAGGTGGGTAGTCAAACGACACCTGGAATTACAGGCAAGCATGGTCTGGGAGAACAAAATGAAGCAGGACATAGGCTGATAGAATTTTGCCAAGAAAACTCACTGTGCATAACAAACACTCTCTTCCAACAACCTAAGAGACTACTTTATACATGGACTTCACCAGAGGGTCGACACCGAAATCAGATGGACTACATCCTTTGTAGCCAAAGGTGGCGGACATCTATGCAGTCGGTAAAAACAAGACCTGGAGCTGATTGTAGTTCAGATCACGAACTTCTTATTGCACAGTTGAGAATCAGACTAAAAAGAATAGGGAAGACCCACAGATCAGTTAGATATGAGCTCACTAAGATTCCTCATGAATATGCAGTGGAGGTGAAGAATAGATTTAAGGGACTAGATTTAGTAGATAGGGTCCCGGAAGAACTATGGACAGAAGTTCGCAACATTGTTCAGGAGGCGGCAACAAAAAACGTCCCAAAGAAAAAGAAAACCAAGAAGGCAAGATGGCTGTCTGCTGAGACACTGGAAGCAGCCCAAGAAAGAAGGAAAGCAAAAGGCAACAGTGATCGGGGGAGATATGCCCAATTAAATGCAAAATTCCAGAGGTTAGCCAGAAGAGATAAGGAATTATTTTTAAACAAGCTATGCGCGGAAGCGGAAGAAGATAATAGAATAGGAAGGACAAGAGACCTCTTCCAGAAAATTAGAAACATCGGAGGTAAATTCCAGGCAAAAATGGGTATGATCAAAAACAAAGATGGCAAGGACCTAACAGAAGCAGAAGAGATCAAGAAAAGGTGGCAAGAATATACGGAAGATCTGTATAGGAAGGATAATAATATCGGGGATAGATTTGACGGTGTGGTCAGTGACCTAGAGCCAGACATCCTGAAGAATGAGGTGGAATGGGCCTTAAGAAGCATTGCTAATAACAAGGCAGCAGGAGATGATGATATCCCAGCTGAACTGTTTAAAATCTTGCAAGATGATGCTGTCAAGGTGATGCATGTCATATGCCAGCAAATTTGGAAAACACAAGAATGGCCAACAGATTGGAAAAAATCAACTTATATCCCCATACCAAAAAAGGGAAGCACCAAAGAATGTTCAAACTATCGAACAGTGGCACTTATTTCACATGCCAGTAAGGTAATGCTCAAGATCTTACAAGGTAGACTCCAGCAATTCATGGAACGAGAATTGCCAGATGTACAAGCTGGGTTTCGAAAAGGCAGAGGAACTAGAGACCAAATTGCCAATATCCGCTGGATAATGGAGAATGCCAGGGAGTTTCAGAAAAACTTCTGTTTCTGTTTTATTGACTATTCTAAAGCCTTTGACTGTGTGGATCATAACAAATTGTGGCAAGTTCTTGGTGGTATGGGGATACCAAGTCATCTTGTCTGCCTCCTGAGGAATCTGTATAACGACCAAGTAGCAACGGTAAAAACAGGCCATGGAACAACGGACTGGTTTAAGATTGGGAAAGGAGTACGGCAGGGTTGTATACTCTCACCCGACCTATTCAACCTGTACGCAGAACACATCATGCGACGTGCTGGGCTTGATGAAGCCCAGGCTGGAGTTAAAATCGTTGGAAGAAACATTAACAATCTTCGATATGCAGATGATACCACTTTGATGGCTGAAAGTGAGGAGGAGCTGAGGAACCTCATGACGAGGGTGAAAGAAGAAAGTGCAAAAGCTGGGTTGCAGTTAAACCTCAAAAAAAACAAGATTATGACAACCAGCTTGATTGATAACTGGCAAATAGAAGGAGAAAACGTGGAGGCAGTGACAGACTTTGTCTTTCTAGGCGCAAAGATTACTGCAGACGCTGACTGCAGCCAGGAAATCAGAAGACGTTTACTTCTTGGGAGGACAGCAATGACAAATCTTGATAAAATGGTGAAGAGCAGAGACATCACACTGACAACAAAGGTCCGCATAGTTAAAGCAATGGTATTCCCCGTAGTAACCTATGGCTGCGAGAGCTGGACCATAAGGAAGGCTGAGCGAAGGAGGATAGATGCTTTTGAACTGTGGTGCTGGAGGAAAATTCTGAGAGTGCCTTGGACTGCAAGAAGATCAAACCAGTCCATGCTCTAGGAAATAAAGCCAGACTGCTCACTTGAGGGAAGGATATTAAAGGCAAAACTGAAGTACTTTGGCCACATAATGAGAAGACAGGATACCCTGGAGAAGATGCTGATGCTAGGAAAAGTGGAAGGCAAAAGGAAGAGGGGCCGACCAAGGGCAAGATGGATGGATGATATTCTGGAGGTGACGGACTCGACCTTGGGGGAGCTGGGGGTGACAACGGCCGACAGGAAGCTCTGGCGTGGGCTGGTCCATGAAGTCACGAAGAGTTGGAAGCGACTGAACGAATAAACAACAACAATGCTGATATATTGGGGTTTTGGCCCTGCCCCTTTTGCCTTTGGCCCCACCCACCACGGGAATGTGGCCCCCAAGAGCTTCTCCAAAATGGCATCTGGCCCTTGGGATGAAAGCAGTTCTGCACCTCTGATGTAAATTGATGTTGTTGCATATGCATCTTTAAACACTCATCTGATTGCAGCAGGTTTCCCAGATGCAGCACATGTATTACACAAATATTACTTCCGTGTTTTTGTGTTTGCGGCACAATTGTGTTTCCAGCAGCAATCGCAATGGGTCATTCATCAGGGTTCTCTGGTATCCATACGAAACCAGTCAACTGGTGCCTATAATTGGACTACATGGTAATACAGGTGAACAAGTGGGCCTGGCAGCAAAATGTCAATGTGAGTGGAGTGCTCCTGTTCAGGGTGCCTGCCAGCCGTGCTTTTTCCAGGATACTCCATTCCGTGCCCCTTTCTGGTTTTCTGTTTTATTTTCTCAGCAGATGCTCAGTGTTCTACAGCCATTGAGCATGCTCAGTCCTCAATGGACAGGGGTTTTGTGTGTGTGTGGGGTACCATCTTAGGGTTTTTTTCTTAATGATTTCTTGTACATCTGCAACAGTGCAGGCTCCAGGTTGTTGGGGGCCCTTGGGCAAGACACCCTCAATGGGCCCCCTTCCTCACTGACTCTACTTTCTCACCACCTTTGTCACCAGCTGCTATTTCTCATCATTGCTACCACTTGCTTGCTTGACACAGGGACTCTTTCTACATGAGGCATTTGTTGTGCACTCATGATTCCTCACTCATGGTAGTTTGTGGGTGCTTTACATGATGTCGTCAACCTCCATGGCCGCTCCTGTGCTTTGTAATCATTATAGCAGGTTTTTTTCTAATGAGGAAAGTCTGGTATTTCCGTAAATGGTAGCATGAAACCCTCATGTATTTGTGCAATTCTGCTATACCACAGCACCACCTAGTGGTTGTGTAATGGAACATATAGAATGGCAGAGAAAGAAAACCCCTGGAAAAAAACATGTGTAAAGGAGCTAGTCTTAATCCTGCAAAGAATCTGGAAGCAAAGTCTCTGTAAAGTGGCAGATTAAAAGCCTCATGTAGAAAAGCTTAGACTGTCTGTGAGCAGTTAGGGAGTGGCATCTTCTGCTCTTCTCACCACCACTGTTGTCTGGGCCAGAATGAGAGGCAGTTAATCAAGCAGGTGAAGAGGAGGAGCAATTCCAAGAGGCTCTTGCCAATGGGCCCCTGCTAGAGTGTGGGCCTTTGCCAGGTGCCCAACTGTACCTACCCTTGATACTGGCCCTGATCTGCAACCTTGGGGTCTCCCCAAGCCTGGTGATCATCCCTTTTTGTGCATGGGTAGTGCCATTTTGCTACATAAGGATCAGCATTTGGAGAATGAGTTTGCTGTTAGTAAAGGTTAATATTTTATTTGTCTGTGTATGATTTCATTTGGAGGTCTGTTAGCTCCTGTAATCCCTGTTCCCTAAACAGGAATGGCCTGTTCTCACACCCTCCGCAATCTTATTAGCCCACCACCTACCACGATCCTTAAAACCACTTGGGAAATCACCGGAGTGACTGAAACAAAAGGCTAGTTTTGGTGTGCAGAGGCATGTTGCTGAAGAATTAAAATGGACAATTTCCAGTAGGAGCCATGTCGCCCTGGCAAGCATCCTGTGGAGGCTCCACAGGTCGCCTCCTCAAACAGCTTTTAAAAGGTTGAAAAACCTTTTCATCTTCCCCTGGAATTAAAAGGGGAAGCTAGAGTACCATCTGGATAAGATCTTGGAAGAGCTAGACTGAAAGGTCAGTTTTCCGGAGCGTCATCTACTTAAAGCTGTTTTGAAACTCCTATGTAATCAGGAGACTTCAGGGCTGACAAGTTCCAAAAGTATTTATGGATTAAAAATACCAACAATATCTGAGGACCTGTAAAATCTGTTGAAGTGACTGTTGTTTGTAGTTATACTTACTTGCTTTCTTTATGGGAGGATGGCAACATCAAGGGGAAGGAAAAAAGCTGCGGAACCACCACCAACTCCCCCAACCCTTCCCTTCGCAAAGGGTTCTAGAGATGCCAGAGATGTACAGGAGTTGCTGGCTCTGATAAGAACTCTGTATTCTCAATTAACAGAACAGGCTAAGAGGCTGGATACAATCCAAGATTCTATTACTAACCTTCAAGGGGCTGTGGATTTAATTAATAGTTCTTTGCAAAAGATAGAATTGAAGGTTAATGCTCTCCAGGACCAGGTATCTGTGCAAGAGACCGCTATGCATGCCTCCCATAATATCCTGTCTGCGAGAATTTCCCAACTGGAGGCATATACTCGTAGAGCGAATCTGCATATCGTTGGTATTAAAGATCTGCCTGCTGATATAAGTCTGTTTAATTTCTTGGATAAATTTCTGCCTGAGCTACTCACTCTGCCATCTGATTATTTACTTGATATTGAGCATGCATACCGTGTTCCAGGTCCAGTTCGTGGCACCAAAGGGACTGCCTATACTGTTATAGTTCAATTTGCAAGAGTTTCTACAAAAAATCATATTTTGAGCTTGGCAAGGGAAGTGGGAGAACGTTTTGGGAGGCCAACACGAGACAAAGTTATGTTGTTTCTGGATTACACTAAAGAAATCGCTGACAAAAGAAGGCAATTTACCAAGGCGAGAAATCAGGCAAGACAAATGAATCTGCAATATCATATCAAATATCCTGCTATATTTTGCATTCTTTTTGAAGGCCAGATGAAAAAGTTTTTAAATCATGAAATGGCAGAGGCTTGGCTAGCTGGCGTTCAAAGTAAGGCATAGGAGACATCTTCCCCAGCCTCATGAGCTGGGAACTTTTCAATTATTATTCTTTTTCAGATTTATTTGGGTTATAAGGTCTGGGCAGTATGCCCGTCCAGAGGATTGTTTACATATATCCTCTCTCTCTCTCTCTCTCTTTCTTCCTTCCTCTTTTTTTTACATTAGACATGATATACGGTATAATAAAATTCTTGTTTGTGTGTGTATAGATATGTATACATTCATATATAGATTTAGAAATGACACTATCTAAAATATAGATAGCATAAAGTTATTATTATTACTTATGCTTTTTAATCTCCTTCCTTTTTATTATTAATATTATCATTATTATGAGACTTTGATTAGTAATATTTTGGCTAGTAATATTGTTTAGCTTTACTATTATAAGTTAACTGAAGGGCAATATATGGTTATTGGAAATGAATTGTAGGCTTGCTCCCTTGCTATAAGACTGAACATATGATATTGAAATGTAAGGTTGATTATCTATGCTGTACTGAATTGTAATATTGGCAATGTTATAGGTATAACTTTTAAGTAGAATGATACTTGAAGTTGGTGTGTAATGCAGTTTAAATTTAATCCTTTTACGTAACTTTTTAATATTTTTTCTTTTTCTTTCTTTTTCTTTCTTGCTTTCTTCTTCCTCTTCCTTCTTCTGTTTTTTTTTTTCTTTTTCGTTATTGTTGTGTCCTCCTAAGAATACTGTATTGTTGGCAACTGTAGGTAATGACTAGGTTGTTGGTAATGTTTATTTCATTTATAAAGATAAAAAAATAGAATAAAAAGTTTTTTTTTTAAAAAATTAAAATGACGGTCCCCTCCCCACACCCACACTTTGCAATTGCATTAATTCCTCTCTGCAGAGTGTATGTGGAGATATGACACAGAGAAAATAACCCTAAAATTGTGCATACAAAGCTCGGTCTTCCAACCAGTTGGAATTTGAAATCCTGAAAAATCTGCCGAATTTTGAATGAAGGATTTCCAGTGATGCCCCGGTTGGGTTCTTTTGCTAATTGTTGAAGATTTTTCACCACATAAACAGTATATGAAATTCACTTGTGACAACCCAGATTGTTCTTCTTGAATGATTTCCTTGTCAGGTATTCATTAAAGAAGGTTTCCCATCAAGCTGATAGTCACTCATACAGTGAAAACATCTCCAGTGGATTGCAGATCGTTGGGTTACTTGACTTATCAGATGACATTAAATCTAGCAGCCCAGTTCTAACCTCTTGTAAAAGTCATGCGTGTGGCTAGGGTAAGATCACAGTGCATTGGACTTAGGAGGGTCCGTAGCTCAGTGTGACAGGGCACCTGCTTAGCATGCAGAAGGTTCCAGTTTCAATCTCCGGCAATTCCAGCCTGGAAAAATTCCTGCCTGAAGCCCTGGAGAGCTGCTGCCGGTCACTGTTGACAATACTCGGCTAGATGGACCAAGGGACTGACTCAGCATAAAGAAGCTTGCTAGGTCCTAAGTGGTTAAACAGCCCTTGATTGGCATCAGTGCAAGCCTCTTACAGGAAAAAGTGCCACGCACAGTGTGCTGGTAGATGTGTGCTGGTAGAGCACATGCTCTACATGCAGAAGGCCCCAGGTTTCATTTTTATTTTATTTATTTATTTATTTCATTTCTATACCGTCCAATAGCCGAAGCTCTCTGGGCGGTTCACAAAAATTAAAACCAAACAACACAAAATAAAACAATTTAAAATATATAGAACATTAAAACCACAATATAACAATACAACCACAATAAAACCTAGCAGCAGTGCAGGAGTTTAAAATACAGACTTAAAACAGCAAAGCTAAAAATTTAGAAAGCTAAAATGCTAAAATGCCTGGGAAAATAAAAAGGTCTTCACCTGGCACCAAAAGGAATACAATGTAGGTGCCAGGTGAACCTCACTAGGGAGCTCATTCCAGAGCAGGGGTGCCACAGCAGAAAAAGCCCTCCTCCTAGTAGCCACCCGCCTCACTTCCTTTGGCAGGGGCTCATGGAGAAGGGCCGCTGAGGATGATCTTAAGTTCCAGGCAGGCACATATGGGAGGAGGCGATCCTTCAGGTAACCTGGCCCCAAGCCGTTAAGGGCTTTGAATGTTAACACCAGCACTTTGAATCGGGCCCGGAAATGGACTGGCAGCCACTGCAGCTGGAAAAGTACTGGTGTAATATGAGCTCGCAGGCCAGTCCCTGTTAACAATCTTGCTGCCCTACTTTGGACCAGCTGAAGTTTCCGGACCATTTTCAAAGGCAGCCCCACGTATAACGCATTGCAGTAATCCAGATGAGAATTCATCCCTCACAGCTCCTGTTCAAGTCGCACAGGAGGAGCCGGGAAATGCGTTTGAGATCTTGGAGAGGTGCTACCGAGTCAGAAGAGACAATACTGGACTTGAGGATGAGGAAGGTTCATATGACCCGTGTGGAACCAAATTGCTCAGAATGCCCATGGGAAGCCCATAACCAGAACATGAGGCCAGCGGCTCTTTCCCACCATTTGTTTCCCAGTGACTGGTATTCCGAGTAGCCATTCCCAGGGGCACCTGGTTTGCCACTGTGGGAAGCAGGATGCTGTACTAGATAGGCCTTAGCTCTGATCCAGTAGGGCTTTCCTTACGTTAAGAAATGTGCTGCCATACCACTGTACCCCAGTGTGTGGCATCTGTGAACAACATACCTAATTCACATGAATCATAGAATCATAGAATAGTAGGGTTGGAAGGGGCCTACAAGGCCATCGAGTCCATTCCCCTGCTCAATGCAGGAATCCAAGTACAGAATCATAGAATAGTAGGGTTGGAAGGGGCCTACAAGGCCATCGAGTCCAACCCCCTGCTCAATGCAGGAATCCAAGTACAGAATCATAGACTAGTAGGGTTGGAAGGGGCCTACAAGGCCATCGAGTCCAACCCCCTGCTCAATGCAGGAATCCAAGTACAGAATCATAGACTAGTAGGGTTGGAAGGGGCCTACAAGGCCATCGAGTCCAACCCCCTGCTCAATGCAGGAATCCAAGTACAGAATCATAGACTAGTAGGGTTGGAAGGGGCCTACAAGGCCATCGAGTCCAACCCCCTGCTCAATGCAGGAATCCAAGTACAGAATCATAGACTAGTAGGGTTGGAAGGGGCCTACAAGGCCATCGAGTCCAGCCCCCTGCTCAATGCAGGAATCCAAGTCAGAGCATCGCCGACAGACGGCTGTCCAGCCTCGTCTTGAAGGCCTCAATATAGTGCTGCAGTTGTGGGGGGAATGGGAGGGCATGCTGCTGTTTCAGTTTCCTTTTTCTTTTCGAGTCTGCTGACTGTATGCCCACTTTTGATGGTGTGCATGCAGTCAGGAAGTTTAAAAATAAATTGCATGGTAATTAACAGCTGCATAGCTCCGTCTGTGCACAGTCCAAAATAGTGCCCTTCCCCAGACAATCATGGAGGAGGAGAAGGAAGAAATGGAGGGGGGTGGAGAAGGAAGGGAGGTCACAGTGCCATTTTTGCTGTTTGTTTCCTGCTTGCAAATCTCATACGAATCAGCGCAAGGAAAGAGCAAGGAACAAGAGAGAAAGTCCTAAGCAACCAGGATCTGTTATTCTTACATAGGAACATTCCTGGTCTTTGAAGCATTGCTTCACATTCATAAATATGTCATTAGTTTGTTCCTTTTAACCATTTTCACCCTCCTGGTCAGTCAAAAGGGCTTCCAGAATGGCTTACGCTAAGGTCTGTAACAAACAGGATAGTCCCTGGCCACAGGCTTATGATCTAAAAGCCATGACCCAAAAGGAAAAGGGGATGGGGAGGGTGAAGGAGAAAAGCTGTTTTGCGCTGGAGTCAGGCACCAGTTCTAAAAGTTACGAAGTTTGTATAAGGACCAGCTTGAATGGAAACAGTTCAGGGAGAGGAGGAGCCAAAGGCAGCAGAGCCAGTAGAGTAAGTTCCAGCTCCAGTCGCTTCCCCTGCAGCAGCCAGTGGCACAGCTGCTACTAGATGACAGTTGAGAGAGAAGAGGAGCCAATTGGAGCTGTACCATGCACTAAGGGTGTCTCCACACGGGCAATTTATTGCATGCTCATGACTGGCCGTTCACGGAAGTTGCGGGTTCTTCACACGATGTTGTCATTTTCTAGATGTCTCCCACGCCTTTTCCTGTTGATCTTGCTTTCATAAAGATAGCAGATAAGCTGGAATATTTTTAAAAACATGGGATATCAGCAGTGCAGAATGCCAGTGTAGCGCTATGAACTTGCCGAGGCAGGACTTTCCTTGATTCAAACCACATGTCTGCCAGGTAAACGCTTGAGCACATTTCTCTTTTGCAGGCTGACTGGAGGGAGAAGAGGGTAAAATGCACCCTTGCAACGAAGGGAGACATCTGATCCCCACCCCATCAAGCTTAGAAGCAACGTCATCTGTTGATTCAGAACACCACATTAAATTCAGTGGGGCTTACTCCCAAGTAAGTGTGCAGAGGGTTGCAGACTTAAAGCTCAATCTTATCTCTACTCAGAAGTAAATTTTAGCTTTTCTGGGGGCTGCAAGGAAACAGTACAGCACAAGTTAAGCAATGAAAACAAGACACACCCCGGCTCCTTTGCACACATGCCAGGGAGGGAGGGAGGCACTCCCTCAATTCAAACCACGAATTTCCCGTGTAAAGAAGCTCCTCCTAATCCCACAAAGAAGCAGAAAGCAGAAAGCCCCGGCAAGGGTGCAGTTTTTTTGTGATTTTTTTTGCTAATGCTGTAAAAACCATTGTAGCAAAATGTAGCAAAAGACCCTTTGTCTGATTGTTGATGTATGTATCCCACTTAGGTTGATGGGCAGCAGCTGCCTGAGCTTTCAGGCAGAAATCTTCATTTCTTTTCTTTTTTGTATCATTGTGAACATAACCTGCCTCGAATATCTTAGAATCATAGAGTTGGAAGGGACTTAAAGATTATCTAGTTCAATCCCCTGTTGATGCAGGAAATCCATGACTACAGAATCTCTGATAGGTGGCCATCCAGCCTCCGCTTAGAATCCTCTAATTCTCTAATGCAGGTGTGTTTTTAACACAGGACATTCATTGTGCACTTGACATTCTCTACTCACAGTTGTTTATAGGTTCTTTAGATGACCTTCTAAAGAAGAAGTTTCTTCTTCTTTCTTCATGACCTTCCAGTTTCATTTCTGTGTCTAACCAGCACTTTGACAAGTTTTTTTAGAGCAGGTTAAATGTGGCATTTAATTGTGAAAGCGAATGAAAGCACAATTTCGTCTTGTGTATTTGCACTATTCAGCTATACCACAGTGCCACCTAGAGGTTCTGTAGCAGAAAAGCAGGAAAGAAATGCTCATCGTGTATTGTAAATGATGTAAACCGCCCAGAGAGCTTCGGCTATGGGGCTGTATAGAAATGCTAATAGTAGTAGTAGTAGTAGTAATAGTAGTAATAATAATAATAATAATAAAAAAACAGTGTTCAGAATTCTGCCATGAAACTGAAAGTAGATACAGCAGATTAACACCCTCATGTAGAAAAGCTTGGAGAGTCTACCAACATCCAAGGCAGTCTGTGTCACTGTTGAATAGCTCATACCACTAGAAAGTTTTTCTAATGTTTAGCTGAAATCCTTTTTCTTGTAATTTGAACTCATTCGTAATTTTCTTGTAATTTCAACTCATTTGGGTCATAGCCTCAGGAGCAACCCTCTGGTTGAAAGGTGTGTTTGTGCATACATGTGCCACACATATGTTTGTATTTTCTGTTTATATGACAGATTATGTATCCTGAACATCATCAGTTTTCCATTTTATAAATGACATAGTACAGGTTTGTGTAATTTTGCTTATTTTTTGCTAGAGATCCAGATTTTTGTTCTATATGATCTGGGTTTGTGTTAACTTTATATCAATATGTTACGCTTGCATTGATATCTATTATCCTTTGTTAAATGTTTGTTGTGATGACTGTATAAAAATAAACAGAAATCTGATCTGAATTACATAAGAACGGAAATCGTTGAGGTCTTTTGAATATCTGCTTGAAGAATTAACTAAGATATTGTATGCACTTCTCATCTTCGAGAAGTTGCTCAAACACTCATTGAATTAATCTCTGTTGATTTTCTATAGTGCTCTGCTGCCATGTAGTGGGCGGATAATGAAACTCTTGTCTCATTACTCTTATCTACTTGATTTTCATACATCAAGCTGTTGTACAAATTGCACTAAAGAGGCATATTAATGCAAGGGTAGGCAACCTGATGCCCTCCAGATGTTTTGGACTACAACTCCCATCAGCTCCAGCCAGCATGGCCAGTGGTCAGGGATTATAGGAGCTGCGGTCCAAGGGCTGATCTACACTTACGGGTTTTTTTGCTTCCAATGAGGTTTCACCGCCCGTCTTTCACACTACGCAGTACCCGCCTCAAATTGGAACCGGAATTTCCCGCTTCCGTGCTCCCGCTTTCAATACCCTGATATCCCAGTATTTCCCCTTAATGTGCTCTGATTTTCCGCCTTCACTACTGTATCTGGTCGTAGTCCCCTCCCCTGCCTGTCCACATACGGCAGTGTTTGTATTTCCCTCCTGTCCAATCACAGCTCTTGACGGCCCCATGTCGTCTTCCAGCTACTGATTGCATAGCTTCCTCAGCACTCAGTGTTTCCTCAGCAACAAGCAAAAGGCTGGATGTGCGCACACTTGTCTGATCTCGGAAGCTAAGCAGGGTCGGCCCCGGTCAGTTGGATGGGCGACCGCCTGGGAATCAGGCTTCCTGCATTAAGCAGGGGGTTCTATCTCTTCAAACGAGACCAAGTTTTACCCGCTTCAGCTGTTTTTTTTTAATTAAGGTGTTATCTTCGAAGAATCGTGCCTTCTCCGCAATTTTTTTTTCCTAATTCAGGCATGATCTTCGAAGAATTAGAAAAAAAAAATGCGGAGAAGGCACGATTCTTCGAAGATAACACCTTAATTTTTTAAAAAAACAGCCGAAGCGAGGGATAGAAGGGGGTAAAACTTAGTCTCATTTGAAGGGATAGAACAACCCCCTGCGAAGCCTGATTCCCAGGCAGTCGCCCATCCAACTACTGACCGGGGCCGACCCTGCTTAGCTTCCGAGATCAGACAAGCGTGTACACATCCAGCCCTTTGCTTGTTGCCAAGGAAACACTGAGTGCTGAGGAAGCTATGCGATCAGTAGCCGAAAGACAACATGGGGCTGTCGAGAGCTGTGAGCGTGGTGGGCGTGGAATCAGCAGAAACAGGAAGAGTTTCTATCCTCCAATGAGAGCCTTCGTCTTTAAGAGAAGGAAAACAGCACAGCGCTCGAGTGTGAACCGAGCTCGTGCATTCGATGAAGCACCACAATGGGGAAAATGGGTGAGTGTGGATAATCACGTTTTAATGTGAGAGTGTTTAACCCGATGGGACACCGAATGTATTGTGATGACGGGCGCAATGTAGATTGGCCCCAAAACATCTGGATGGTGCTGGGTTGCCTATAGGGATGTACGAAAATCACTTACCTGTTTGCGGATTATGCTTATGGGGGGGAGGCGCTCCGTCCCTCCCCCCGGAATCCTGGAAGGGGGGGGAGGGTCTCTGTTCCTCCCCCCCCCAGAATCCTCCTTGCCTGGCTGTGCTCCACGGCAGCTCCACAGAGCAGCCAGCCAGGCCCAGCCAGGCCAGAGCCGTCCGCAGCCGGATTTCCGGCTGCGGAGGGCTCTGGGAAAATAAAAACAACAACCGCGTACGCAAATGGCGGTGGCTATGGCCTCCGCCATTTGCGTTCCTTATTTTTGACGTCTTAATCTACGTAAATATTTACGTAGACTAAGACGGCGAAAATAAGGGGAACGCAAATAGCGTAGTGGACGCTATTAGCGTTCCCCTTATTTTCGCCGACTTAGTCTACATAATTATTTACATAGACTAAGATGGCCCAAAATAAGGAACGCAAATGGTGGCGGCCGTAGCCGCCGCCATTTGCGTATGCCTTTTTTTTTTTTACCCAGACGTTTTAAGCTATGTAAAAACTTACGTAGCCTATCACGTCGGTGTAAAAAAAAACAAACAAACCTGCAAATGGCAGCAGCGGCAGCCGGTTGGAAGACCAGCCACCACAGCCGCCACAGCCACCGCAGCCGCTGCCTCCCGGAAGATCCCCCCAGGTAAGGCTCGTCCCAGGGGCATCCGCAGGGGTAGCAGGGGGGTGGCAGGCCGTTCCGCCACAGATTTCGGGGGGCCGAATGCACTGGCATTCGGCCTCCCCGAGATCCGTGGCGGAATTCTCTGTCATCCCTAGTTGCCTATCCCTGTATTAGTGGTATGTTGCATAGTGGCTAACTGTTGTACAACGTGGGATTAATGGATACGGGGTTTTGCATGTTGCTGGAATCACTGTCTCTCCCCAGCCTATGCTCATATTCCTTTATTCCTTGAGCCCCTTAATTGCATGCTGTAGTGTAAGTGCGGAAAACCATTATAGTCTTGAGGACTGAGGGCTCCATCACACAGGCCGAGAATCCACATCATTACTGGTGCTTTCCCCACCTGGTATCCTTGCGGGATTGGCATATTCTCTTTAGACCGCTGTCCTCACCATGTTATTTTTCATTTCCTTCCTTTTCACGGGGGTGGTGATGCCACTCGGAGACATCGCCACCTTTTCATGAAGAAGCATTACACGCACTGGGGGCATTTTATTTATTTATTTATTTAATTTATTAATAAATTTAATAAATTTAATTTATTTAAATTAAATAATTTAATTATTTAAATTATTTTAAATAATTTAAATATAAAATTATTATATATTGCAATAATTTACAATAATTGCAATAATTCCTCCCTGGTTCCTGCTCCTTTCCCTCCCCTTGCACATTACTGGTGGCGGGGCTATGACTGACACGCAGACAGTCCCCCCACCCACCCCTTGCCTTCCCAGCCTCCCGTTCCATGTTTTTCTGATGCCTCTGCCTTTTACTCTGCCATTTACTCAACTGCCAGGAATGCACAGCATGGGGTCATCGCAACAGGCTGGGATGCTGCCACGCTGGGCCGATTTCCCCCTCTACAGAGAAATGTGCATCTGGGTGTCAGGCTGTGCTAGTGAAATGCCACTCTGCCCCTTGTTCTGATGGCTACAGGCTGAAAATGGTAAGGACCTGAAATGGCACAGGCACAGCACGGCGACACACCCACAGCCCATCATCACCACCTTCGCCATCATGACCACACCCCCAACACCCCAAAGCAAGTGTCCACAGCCATCAACACACGGTGGTTTATTCGTGCTATGGGAGAAAGGCACGGGCAGGCCATGGTACTCCTCTTGTGTAGACTGGAAAAATACTACATTTTTTTTCCATTTGAGGATAACAAGGGCTAGTCAGGGGGAAATGGCGGGATAATGACTGGAGGATGACGATGTCGTGTAATGGACCTGCAAACTTCTGTGAGTGGCCAATCATGAATGTCAATAAACTGCAGGTGTAGAGACACCCTCAGTGGTGAATAGCAATTGTCCCTTTCCTGCCTAGATCTCCCTTGGGGTCTGGGTACTTTCAATAGTAGCTATGTTTCTCTTATTATTTTTCAGAGTTAGTTATTTGCCTGAGGTGGTCCTACTTGGGAGTCTATTACTTGGTGAGATCTCAAGGTTGTCCACCTGTTCAAGGAGTATTGGAAATGGCCATACAGTTATCTATGCTGGGTGCCTGTAACCTGCTAAGCTAATCTGATTTTGCAAGAATATATAAACATTCTTGCAGTGATTGAAGTATAACCAAAATACAGGTATGATTGGTATGAACCTAATAGTATATAAGTCCCTGGAACATTCTCAGTGCAGAACCGCAACACAAGCCGAAATCCAGAAAGGTGCTATATGTTAGGCCACTATTGGCATTTCATTATTTTACTCTATATTTGATTTAAGCCACCTTGAAAATATTTTTACTGAATGGCAGCATATAAAATCTTAAAATACATCAGTATTGTTGCAGCTGGGTCTTAATTTGAGCTGTGGCTCATAGAGGCTCAATCCCAGAACTTGCTTTCAAAATTAAGGCTCAGCCTGGGAATATATGAGGTAATTAAAAAGTCGACCCTTTAGGAAATGCATGTAGGATATGTGTTTCTGAAGTTCTTCCGAGTGTTTTGTAGGTCACTGTAGCCTTTCCCAAGTCTGAGGGGAAAATTCATTGCCCTTTTCATCAGAAATTGAATTTTAATCCCAGATTATCTATTTACTCTTGTAGAATATAAAAACATATTATGACAGAACACTAAGCAGATTAACTAAAGGTCAGAGCAGGACACTGGTAAAAAAATCTCAGCTTTCTCTCTCTCTCTGTCTGGAATAAACTAGAAATTACACAGTAAACCTATGTAATGATTTCTAGTTCCCCCCCTCCCCATGAAAAGCAACCACAGGGTGCTGTGATTCTGCTTGGAGGAATGGCAGGGCGGGAGCATGCCTAATCCATTACCTTCTAGCCACAAGTGGAAAAGAAGGTGAGGTGGTATTTCTGAGATGGAATGGAAAACAGTCAGAGGGGAAATGGTAACCACCTCCCCTCTGCTGTTTCTTTGATCAAATTTTCAGCCTCCTGAGGCTGCTTTTCATTTAAAAAGCCAAACAAAAACATTATCAAGCAGACTCTCATCTTGTATGTGAATGCATTACATTTTCTTTGTAGATCAGCATAGCAGAAGCTTCAAGTGGGACTCCATTCATTCTGTTGTTTCAGTGATCCTAAACAAGTTTTGACTGTCCAGTGTGTGTGTGTGAGAGGCGTTTCCTAAGTCCTGTTAGACTGTCTTGTGGAGTGGAAAGTATCTTTTCTCAGTCCGATTAATGAGCTTTTCTACACAAGGCTGTTAATCTGCTGTATCTACTTTCAGCTTTGTCACAGAATTGAGATCTGAGCACTACACGAGGAGCATTTCCTTTCCTGTTTTTCTGCTACAGAACCTCTGCACTGTGGTATAGCGGAAAAGTGCAAATAACACAAGAGGAAATTGTGCTTTCTTTCATTTTCACAATTAAATGCTGCATTTCCCCACTCTCAGAAAACTCACTGAAAGTGCTGGTTAGACACAGAAGTGAAACTGGAGGGTCACAATGTCATCTAAAGAACTTGTAAACAAGTGTGAGTAGGGAATAATGAGTACACGATAAATGCCTCATGTAGGAAATCCCCATGTCACAGCATGCATGAGCTTTGAGTTCAAATTCCCTCCTTCTGAATGAGGAACAGAGACTGTAGATGTCAGCTTCTTTGATTAGATGTTACAGTCCTTGATTTCATAGTTGTGCCAGGTCCAATCTCACAAGGGGATTTGTTCATCCCTTATCCTTCTCAGATTTCTTTTGTCTGGGACATAGGAAATTCAAAGAGCTTTCCAGCTGGAACTTACCATTTTAATATGTGCCTGGGAAGTCCATTGAGTAACTCAGGGTCAGGGAGACACTGCCATAACTGTGATCATGGGTAGGGGGAGGTATGGCGTAGGGGGATTAACAGGCCAGCTGAGGAGAAGAGGGGCTAGAAACCATATGGCTATCCCCTCTTCTGGTTCTTTCCCTAACCTGATGGTTCCTGGCAGCCTTACCAGCCTGCCCTCAGGTCTGGTGCTGCTGCTGCTGAATGCCAGGTCAGTCCAAAACAAAATCTCCCTCACAACCATGACTTGATTGTGGATGAGGGGGCCTGACCTGGCATGTATTACTGAGACCTGGGTGGGGGAACTGGGAGGGGTCACTCTCTCCCAGCTCTGCCCTCCTGGGTACTCAGTGCAGCACCAACACCGACTTGAGGGTCGGGGAGCGGGGGTTGCCGTGGTCTATAGGAATTCAATCCCTCTCTCCAGGCTTCCTGCTCATTCGAGTGCAGATCTTGAGTTCTTGTACTTTGTGTTGGGTACCCAGGACAGATTAGGGATTCTGTTGGTGTACAGCCCACCCCACTGCCCATCAGACTACCTGCCTGAGCTAACGGAGGTGGTCTCGAACTTGGTGTTGAGGACCCCTAGGCTGACGGTCCTGGGGGATCTCAACTTCCATGCTGAGGCCGCTGTATCCGGGGCGGCTCAGGACTTCATAGCTGCCATGACAACCATGAGGCTGTCCCAACATGTCATCGGCCCAACACATGTAAAAGGACACACGTTTGATCTGGCTTTATCGACTGGGCAGGAGGATGGTGATCTGAAAGTGGAGGAATTAACATCTGTCCCTTTGTCATGGTCAAATCACTTCCTGCTGAGGTTTAGGCTCATGGCAGCCTTCCCCCTCTGCAAGGGTGGGGGGCCTATTAAAAGTGGTCCGCCCCTGGAGGCTAATGGATTCCGATGGATTCCAGAGGGCTCTGGGGGATTTTCCTGCTGGTATGGCTGGTGCTCCTGTTGAAGCCCAGGTCGCTCTGTGGAATGCAGGGATGACTCGGGCAGTTGACATGATCACGCCCAAGCGGCCTCTCCCTCTGAGCAGAGCCCAGCCAGCTCCCTGGTATACACCCGAGCTGAGGGCAATGAAGCAAGAGGGGAGACGGCTAGAATGCAGGTGGAGGAAAACTCGTGCCAAGTCTGACTGAACACAGGTTAGAGCTCATTATCGAGCCTACTCTGTGGCGGTGAGGGTGGCAAAGAGACAGTTCTTTTCCACCAGCATTGCATCTTCTCAGTGTCGTCCAGTGGAGCTTTTCTGAGTGGTTCAAGGCCTGTTACATTCTGGGCCAGAGAGAGAGGCTGGGGAACCCTGGGTTGCACACTGTGACGAGTTTGCATGGCACTTTGAAGATAAAGTCACTCAGATTCTTCATGAATTGGACACCACGATTAATGCAGTTCCATTGGTAGAGGCATTCAGAGCACTACCTGTTCCAGTTTTATTGGATGAGTTTCAGTTATTGAGGCCGGAGGTGCTTGGCCAAGTCTGATTGACCACTTGTGTGCTTGACCCCTGCCCTTCATGGCTTATTACATCAAACAAGGAAGGGATGTCTGGCCAGGTCCAGGAGGTTGTAAATTCCTCCTTGAGAGAGGGCATGGTGCCGGCCTCTTTAAAAGAGGCGGTAATCAGACCACTCCTGAACAAGCCTAACTTGGACCCAGAAGATGTTAACAATTATAGGCCAGTGGCCAACATCCCCTTCCTGGGCAAGGTGCTTGGGCAGGTGGTTGCAGGACAGCGGCAGGCACTCTTGAATGAAATGGATTATCTAGATCCCAATTCAATCGGGCTTCAGGCCTGGTTTTGGAATGGAAATTGCCTTGGTTGCCTTGTGGGAAGACCTCTGCCGGGAGAGGGACAGGGGGAGTGCAACTCTGTTGATTCTCCTGGACCTCTCAGCAGCTTTCAATACCATCAACCATGGTATTCTTCTGGATAGGTTGTCTGGGTTGGGAGTTGGAGGCACTGCATTGCAGTGGTTCCATTCCTACTTGGATGGCCGATTCCAGAAGGTGGTATTGGGGGATTATTGCTCTGTGCCATGGCAATTATGCCATGGGGTTCCACAGGGCTCTGTTTTATCCCCCATGCTGTTTAACATCTACATGAAACTGCTGGTGGAGGTTATCCGGAGGTGTGGGCTGAAGTGCAATCAATACGCGGATGACACCCCGCTGTACCTCTCTTTCTCATCAAATCCAGGTGAGGCAGTGGCTGTTCTGAATCAGGGCCTGGGCTCGGTAATGCACTGGTTGAGGGCCAATAAACTGAAACTCAATCCAGACAAGACGGAGGTACTGTTAGTGGGTGGTTCGTCTGCCCGGATAGGTGATATCAACCTGTTCTGGAGGGGGTTGCACTCCCCTTAAAGGATCAGGTTCGTAGCTTGGGGGTGCTCTTGCACCCAGAACTGTTACTTGAGGCACAGGTGAACTGAGTGGCACGGAGCACTTTTTATCAGCTTAGGTTGGTATACCAACTGTGCCCTTACCTGGACAGAGATAACCTAGCTACAGTTATTCATGCTGTGATAACTTCTCATCTGGATTACTGCAATGTGTTATACATGGGGCTGCCTTTGAAAATGGTCTGGAAACTTCAGCTCATCCAAAATAGGGCAGCAAGATTTTTAACAGGACTTGCTGTTAAATGAGCTCATATTATGCCAGTACTTTTCCAGCTGCACTGTCTACCAGTCCATTTCCTGGCCCGATTCAAAGTGTTGGTATTAACATTCAAAGCCCTTAATGGCTTGGGGCCAGGTTATCTGAAGGATTGCCTCCTCCCATATGTGCCTGCCCGGACCTTAAGATCATCCTCAGCAGCCCTTCTCCATGAGCCCCTGCCAAAGGAAGAGAGGCGGTTGGCTACTAGGAGGAGAGCCTTTTCTGCTGTGGCACCCTGGCTGTGGAATGAACTCCCTAGTGAGGTTCGCCTGGCACCTACATTGTATTCCTTCTGGTGCCAGGTGAAGACCTTTTTATTTTCCCAGGTATTTTAGCATTTTACCTTTCTAGATTTTTAGCTTTGCTGTTTTAAATCTGTATTTTAAATCCCTGCATTGCTGCTAGGTTTTATCCTGGATTTATTCTAGTTGTATTGTTATGTTGTTGTTGTTCAGTCGTTAAGTCATGTCCAACTCTTTGTGACCCCATGGACCATAGCACGCCAGGCCTTCCTGTCCTCTGCTCTCTCCCAGAGTGTGCTCAAGTTCATATTCATTGCATCGGTGATGCTATCTAGCCATCTCATCCTCTGCCGTCCCCTTCTCCTTTTGCCTTCAATCTTTCCCAGCATCAGGGTTAGGGATGGCAGAGAATTCCGCCACGGATTTCAGTAAGGCCGAATGCACTGGCAAATTTGCGTGGCTGCCTTTACTGTGATAGGCTACGTAAATACTTACGTAGCCTATCATGGAAAGAGCAGCGGCACAAATGGCGTAGCGGCCACCGTTTGCGTCTCTGCTCTTTGCCATGATAGGCTACGTAAATACTTACGTAGCCTATCTCGGCAGCCTGGCAGGATGCAAGTGGCAGCTGCTACAGTGGCCGCCATTTGCGTCCGCAGCAGCCCGGCTACAGCCAGAACTCCGGCTGCTGCTGGCCCTGGCCGGTGGCTCCGCAGAGCTGCCGTGTAGTGGATCCAGCCAGGGAGGATTCCGGGGGGAGGGACGGAGCACCTCCCCCCCCACCGCGAATCACACCTGCGAAAAGGTAAGTGACTTTCGTAGATCCCTAATCAGGGTCTTTTCCAGTGAGTTTTCTCTTCACATTAGGTGGCCAAAATATTTGAGCTTCAGCTTCAGTATCTGTCCTTCCAATGGGCAGTCAGGGTTGATTGTATTGTTATACTGTGGTTTTAATGTTTGATATATTTTATATTGTTTTATTGTGTGGTCTTTGGTTTTAATTTTTGTGAACTGCCCAGACAGCTTCGGCTATTGGGCGGTATAGAAATGAAATGAATGAATGAATGAATGAGTGTGGGCAGGGCTGGATCCAGGTTTGATAGCGCCCTGAGCAAAGTGTCCTCTTCTTTGGTGGGCCCCTCCTCTGTCAGTGGGCTATGGTGAGCTTCTCTGGCTGCAGTGGCGGCACTCAAAGCAGCACATCATAGCTATGTCTAGTCTAGACTAGTCTAGTCTAGTCTAGTCAACCTTTTAATTTCTCACAATGCCCCAGAATGATGCTATATCAGGGACATTGCGGGACATTAAAAAGATGGCTAGATCCAGCTGCTGGTGGTGATAAGAATGCTGGCCAGGAAAAAATATCGAAGGCAGGGCAGGCATCAGCAGTGGGCCCATCCATGGCACTGGGACCCTGTCAGCTGCCCAAGGATGCCAGGTGCTGATGCCAGCCCTTGCCATGGAGTATGTTTCCTGTATTTCCTTGCCTTTTTTGTCTTTTGGGACCACATTTGGCCTTCTCCATTTTAGAAAGGCTTGAAAACTGATTTGGAACATGTCAGTTATGGGTGACCTGCCTGACCTAATATGTGTTACCAGGCAGTGTAGAAAGATATTTGCCTACGTCACATTTCCCCAGCCCTCCAGAGGTGCTGGACTGCAACTCTCATCATTCTCAGCCAGCGTGGGGAATGATGGGAGTTGCAGTCCAGCACACCTGGAAGGCACTAGGTTGGGAAAGGCTAGCCTACGGAATCCTGTGTTTCTCTACTAGTTATGCACTTGCTAGTTTTGGAAGCATTTTTCCTTTTGCATTTAAATGCCACATATGCCCTGATTTCCTTTAACATAAATTCAAGGGCAGCCTTCAGTTGCCTACTGTGCCTTGGCTTTATCAGTCACTGCCCAGTCCATGTCTCCACTGTAATCCACATATTCTAGCCTGATATGATGCCTAAATAAAATTGGGGTTCTTTTAATGACAGGATTTAATTTTAAAAGTATTCTAGTATCTGGAGGAATGGGACAGTGGCAGCATACCAAGGTGTATGTGTGTGTGTGTGTGTGTGTGTGTGTTTCGCAAACTTTGGGCTAAAGTCAGGGGTGGAAAAGGCAGACATGGGGTTCCAACCTGGTCCTCCAGTGTTCTCCAGAAGGCCATGTCCCCTTCCCCTGACCTCAACCCTTTCCCCCAACTACAGTATTTGGTGGTTTTCCAGGCTTTTGTGCAGTTTTTCTACCATTCTAAAAGGTTGAAATGCCTCTTCTAGGGCTTATTTACTAGCAGTAAGAGCTTTGTCAAATAAATTTTCACAACATCCTGAGCGTTCACTTCTTTATTAAAAGAAAACAAAAGAAGAAAGAAAGCATACGCATGTGGAGATTTCTACAGGGATCTTGCAAGGATGTTCTCCTCCTTTACAATTCAAACAAAGCTTTTATGCATTGAATGAATGTAGCACAGTTGTGGCTAGCACTGATTGGATACAGAACACTACAGAGGCAGGACAAGTTGCATAGGACTTCTGACTGGTCAGTAATTGCCACATAGAAAAAACAATAAGTGTGAGTTGCCAGTGTGATAAGCAGTCCTACTGTTCTGGTTCTATCTGATTATTCGTGTGGCATTGAAGCTGAGGGCATGAATATTTCCCTTTGACCCAGACATCCTGTCTGTTTGCTTTGTTACATGCAGGGTCAGTGAAAGCTAATGACTTTTTCTTCTACAGCTTTAAGCTACATTAGGCTGGTATTTTTGATTTTTTGGCCCCACCCCTTTAGCCCCACCCACCAATGGAATTTGGCCCCTGAGAGCATCTCCAAAATGGAATTGGCCCCTCAGGCTGAAAGAGACTGTGGATGCACATCTGCCAATATGCGATGCCTAGCATGGCCTTCTCTCTAAGTTGAGTTAAGAATGCAGAGACTGGTTATTATTTTATTAGTTTACATTTAGGCCTGCTTTAAGGATAGAAACCCTCTCGAGTTGGCTGGTTGCAGGTCGAATTGGCATCGGAGACTCCTGTGGAAAGCAAGTCTTCTGTGAAATGATTTTGGAGGCCCAGTTCACACAGTTCATGCTTTGTCTGTCAGCTGCCACAGACCATAGGAATTGTTGCTGACTGTATTTATGGTCACCCAATGTACACATTCCATTCTATTCCTGTTTGTGCCTAGCGATGGTCAGGACTGTGTAAATTAGCCCTGCATTAGTACAGAGACAGGCATCTGGTGGGCTCCCAGCCTTCAAAACTATTTTATCTGGTCCAGTGTAGCCCCACCGGATTTTAAGGTGTAGTTAGAAGTTTGCCCACAAGTATACTCATAAGGAAAAGAGATAAAATGCTTTCAAACTGTGAGACATAGATAGTGGTGTAGTGGAACCAGTGCACACAGAGCCTGGACTTTTTGATTAGCAGGGACCCCTGCTAATCTGCCACCCCCCTCAGAAGTCTCTGTTCCTTCTGAGCTTAGCTGCAATCCTCACAGTAGCTGTGAAGGGTGGGGGATGAATTTTACCAGAAACAATATATTGTTCCTTCTTGTGATGCAAAGTAATTGCGTGCGGTTTGGGTCTTGAATGGGCAATTAAGACCCACTAGTTTTACCAAAGACCTGTACCTGCTGGAGATGAAAACTGCTACAACTGGTTTATTGATGTGTGGATCAGCACAGCTGCCTGCCTTTTTGGACTCTCCTTGGGGAGCACGGATACTGGGACTGCTATGATGCATGTCAAAATCTACTGCTACACCACTAGACATAAACTTAGTCCATACTTTAATGCTTTATTTCTTTTTTAGTTTTATTGTGTATGTAATGTCTTGGCTGGAGTGCATGCAATGCATTCTTAGAGCTTTGGCACTGTAATTTTTACAATAGTGCCACAGTCATGAATCGGTGTATTTTGGCAAGCAATGCTCAAGAATGCGTTGAGGATTCTGTTCCTATAACATCCTTTAAGTGGCCTTGTTTTCTTGTTTCTGTTCTGATTTTAGATTGTAACTCTCACTGTGGGGAAGGACAAGCTTAGAGTATACACTGAACGTTGCTATATACGGCAACTGCTGAAGCATGCAGTTCTTCAGTGAGGTTCTTTTTTTCTGAAGGCAAATGTATGAAGCAAATATATATATATATATATATATATATATATGTGTGTGTGTGTGTGTGTATATGTATGTGTGTATATATATATATATATATATATATATATACACACACACACACATCAGCATGCGTATATATATGATATAGATATATCTTTGACATCCCACAAAATCTTGCAAATCCTTCCACAGGGCTTTCATTTTATAATCTCTGTTAACATGCCCATATCCAAAGTGACACAATTCCTTCCATTATTTTGCAAATGACAAAAGGGTAAAACTCTGAGGACTGAAAAGATGGCTTAAAAAAAAAGCACGCACACACACACACACACACACACACACACCTTTTAGCAATAACATTTACCGCACAATCCTGTACCCACTTACTTGAGAATAAGCCTCATCAAATTTAATGGGTCTTCCTTCTGAGTAGACATGCATAGACCTGCACTGTTAGAATCCAGGGTGTGATGTATCAACAAACTGTTCAAACGGGTCAGGGTAGAGTGAGTTGTCCTTGTCCAAAGCTATCCGGTTCACACTGTGTAGAAGTTCTTGCATTGCTCTCTAGGGAGTGTAGTGAGGTGTTCACTGAATGCTTTAATGCAGGGATAAGGAGCATGTGGCCTTCTAAATATTGTTGTGCTGGAGCTCCCATCATCCTCACCACTGCCTATCCTGGCTTTTTATTTATTTGTTTAAAATATTTCTTGGCTGCCTTTCAGAGCAGAAGCCCTCCCAAGGTGAGTTACAGCAATAAAATACATAAAAAGAGTTAAATGGCTAGGGCTGATGGAAGCAGCAGGCCACACCTGGAGTGCCACATCACCTGGAGTTCTCCATCACCACTTTAATGTAAACTCCATCTTTTTCAGAGCTGGGACGGACCTTTAATCCTAACCATCAGCATGGAGTTCAGTCCTCCTCTCTCTGACCTGCTTCACATGTCATGGCAGCAATTACTGGAATTAATGGAATGAGTGGAGTGCATGAGCAACATGTTCATTGTTTCCACTTTTAATTAACAACCCAGGAATGCCGCATTCCTGGGTTGTTTTGTGATGTGCAAGCCTGGAAACTCTGGGTTATTTATGGGTTAAACAACCCAAAATTAACCCAACAACAAACCATGGCCAATTGTTGAGTTAACTTTGGGTTGTTTAACCCATAAACAACCCAGAGCTTCCAGGTTCACATGTCAGAAAGTAACTCAGGAATGGGGCATTAAAAGCAGAAATGATGAGTGTGTGGCTTGCTTGCTCGGGTCATCCCCACAATACCTGGGTTAAACAACCCAGGAATTGCCACTGTGATGTACAAACTGGCCCTCTGTCTCTCTTATTGACAATGGGAAAACCCTTTTAAAATAAAATGCTAGCAACACCAGTGGTGTAATCCATGTTCTGCAAGGTTGCAAGTTTTGTGGGTTGCCAGTTGAGACCAATGGTCCAAGACAGCCCTTTCCAACTTTGGGTCCCCAAATGTTGTCGGACTACAACTCTCATAATCCCTGATCATTGGCATGATGGCTGGAGATGATGGGAGTTGTGGTCCAACAACACTGGGGGGCCCAAGGTTGGGAAAGGCTGCTCTAAAGATTATTCCAGCCCAGTTGATGGAGCCTTGGGATTCAGTGTTATATGTGATTATGTGCCCTTGTTTAGTCCTTGATTTGCTAGACATTGGCTCATTTTCCCTTGGCTTCTGTACATTGTTAAATGTCCATATTGACCAAAGCCATGCTGAATGTTCTCCCATTTTGATATTTGGGCCAAAAATAGTGCTTTCAGGCAGACTGATATATCATCCCATCCCAGAACCCCCCGACACACATGCACGCACCCTACATTATGAAAATTTTCACTTTTCAAAAATGTGTTTATTACCAGTGTTTCCCCAGTCAGCTGCTGCTTCAGCACCATGTTCTCATTCTTATTCCTGCATCTTCTTTCTTGTTTATTCATATGGGCAGTCCCAGACAACTGGGATCATGCCATGAACAGGATCGCATCAGATGTTACATACCCCATCACAGGTCTAACTACATACTAATGTCCCTTGGGGCAAACCAAACCAATTCAGAAATGAGGCCCTTTTGCCTGAGTAGATGAACACATTTGATCCCTTCTGAGGTATTTACCCCCAAATTGCCAAAAGTACACCTATCAACATCACTGAAAATGCCTGTAATAAGCAATATCCCCATCAACTCAGTATTGATGGTATTTTAAGCTTCATAAGTAACTTTGATTTTAAAGTGGGTATGTATTCAAAGTACTTGCCAGCCAATGTTCTTCATTTTGCATTCAACTTTGCTGTTTCCCTGTGAGGAACATTTGGCTTGGACTATAAATATTCGGGTGTGGAAGGCTGTGTTGGACTAGCTCTCACAGTAGACTGGATTTTGCAGGATGTTTCTCTATTAGCAGCTGACTCATGCACTGCGTTCTGCTTCTCTACAAAACCAGACAGTGTTCTACAGAAGGAGTCAAGGGAAAGACGCAGAGCATTTACTGGCTCCTGGCAAAAATAATCCTTTTGTTCTCTGCCATCTAGTGACTCATGAATATTATGTGAAGCCCAGAGCTTTTTAACAATGAGAAATATCTTTTGTTGTTGTTGCGCTGTTTTTGTGGGAGGGAGTGAACTCTTTCCAACGCCAGGTTAACAGATGTTCCACAAAAGAAGTACAAGGTCAGGGCAGGAAGTAAAACATTGCTAGATATTGATAATATTGCACGAAATATTTTCAAGCAAGGAGCCACAATAAGAAAAAGTTCTGTTCTGTCCATGTGCCTTCTAACGGTGCAAGCCTGTACTTGTCTACTCAAAAGTAAGCCCCATGCGGTTTAATGACTCTTACTTCCAGGTAAGTGGGTATAGGTGTGCTGCCAAAGTGTCAGGGTGGACACTAAGCCCATAGAATCCCAGAGTAGTTCTGATTCTGAGGAAGAGCAGCCACTCCTGGGAGAGGAGCGCGCTCATCCTTCCCAGGGCCAACAGCTGGCAGGGATTCCTCCCACTGGCATTCCTAGCATAGATAGCAGCCCCGGGAGTGAGAGAGCATGGGAAGCAGACTTGCTGGATGCGTGACGCCGATGCAGGGAGCGGCGCCAAATGGAGGGCACAGAAAGGAGGCGTAGTGCCCGGTTGGCGCGCAAACAATGGTTGCGCCCAGAGGATCCAAGGGAAAAGGGGAGGGACTCTCCCTAGCCCTTAAGTTCAGGGTCTGCCGGTGATTCCCTTTCAAACGGGGATCAACTGTTCCAACTTAGGGCATAGGTACTCCGCTGCTTATATCTAGTTGCTAACAGTAGAGTTGTTAAGTTGTAAAAGAGGAATAAAGCTTTGAAAAGAATCCCTTTGTCTGTGTCTGGACTTGGCTACTGGATTAGACTGAGAGAGGCCTCCAAGGAGCCCTTGACACTAAGTATCCCTCACTGGGCCAGGTGAAATGACTCCTCTCCCTGATCCGGTTCATACATTTTGAGGGGAGGTAAGTAAGAGCCCTCTTTGCCAAATGTCCAGCCCTGCCTCCATCACCCCCAGACTGCCACACAGGGTTGTCATATTCTAATATCATATGCACACACACAAAGTTCAATTTGCCTATGGCAAATCCACATGGGCAGCTACCAGATTTTATCTAGGAAATTGTGTGAAATCAGCTTGCATGCACTGCATTTTACCCACTTAGGCTGTATTAAAATGTTGCAGCCTCCCATGGATCTCTGGGGACAACGGTGATGTAATAGTTGTGGCAGATTGATTCCATGAACCAGACCAGGATTCCCAACTGCTCTGGCTTAATCACAGTCGGGATTGATACTGGATGGGTAGAGCAAGGGAACGGCTTGTGGCTGTATGCAAGCAAGGAACTGTAGAATTGAACTCTATGACTATTAAGCTTAGTCTGAACCTAGAGTCCCATTTCCAAGAATCCCAAGCGTCTGAACACAAAAGGTGGCAAGACAGGTGTGCTCTTTCTCCCCTCCATGCCTTTGGACTATGTTCAGGGGAGGTGCTATCGGGGCTGGCCCTCCCATCGGGCAGGGAGAATCCCCTGCCTCAGGCAGCAGATTGGGAGAGACAATGGATCGTGTGTGCCCACCACCACCACCTCACAAAGCACAGGGCAGGAGGGTACTCCAGAGAGCTGCACTGGCTGCTCTCCCACTCCAGAGAGTTTACTGGGCTCAAAAGCCTTGCTCTGAGAGGTCCTTCCTCAGAGCAAGGAATTGTGGGCTTGGTGGCCCTGGAGATTGCCTGATGGAAATCTATATGGTGTCTCACTTTTTCCTTCTACATTATTATTATTTTATTATTTATTTCATTTCTGTGCCACCCAATAGCTGAGGCTCTCTGGGTGGTTCACAACAACTCACAAAAAGTACAACTACAACATTATAAACACCACACAACATTGTATAATACAACATTATAATAAAACATAGGCTAAAAATTCTTAACATACACATTTTAATACAATTTAAATAGCTAAAAACCATTCCAATACACAATTTCAATAACAGACCTATTCAAGACAGCTGGCGTAAGTGCCCCATCATATTCCATTAAAAGCATAGAGGGCGGTCTTACCCTGGCACCGAAAAGATGACAGAGTTGGTGTCAGGCGGGCCTCAGTGGGGAGCTTGTTCCATTGTTCCATAGTCAAGGGGCCAGTGCTGAGAAGGCCCTCTTGTTGTCACCTTCTGAGCCTGCCTTGGAGGAGGCATTCAGAGGAAGGCCACAGATGTTGATTGTAGTGTTTGGATACATTCTTATCAGGAGAGCCATTCCGTTAGATATTGTGGTCCCAAGCTGTGTAAGGCTTTATAGGTTAAAACTAGCACCTTGAATCGGGCTCAGAAACATACAGGCAACCAATGCAAGGGGGCCAGAATTGGTCTTATATGCTCAGACCTTCTAGTCCTAGTTATTAATCTGGCCTCCATGTTTTGCACAAGCTGCAGCTTTTTTAACAGTCTTCAAGGGCAGCTCCACATAGCATGCATTGCAGTAATCTAATTTGGAGATTACCAGAGCATAGATTACTGAAACCAGTTTATCCCTGTCCAGATAGGGGTGAAGCTGGGACACCAGCCAAAGCCGGTAGAAAGCACACTGTGCCACTGAGGCTACCTGAGCCTGAAGTGATGGAGATAGATAGATTTATTTATTTATTTATTTATTTATTTTTATAATATTTCTCAGCCGCCTTTCAGGGTGGAAGCCCTCCCAAGGTGGCTTACAACAATAAAAAATATAAAAACAGTTAACATATTAAAAGTGATAAAAAAACATAAAAACAATAAAAGCCAACAATTAAAACAACAATTAAAAACAACAATGATGTTAACAGCAGTAGTAGCAGTGATATTAATAGAAGGCCAAGGTAAAATAATATGTTTTCAAGGCCTTCTTAAAAGTCTGCAGTGACGGGGCATGGTGAACCTCCAATAGCAGCTTGTTCCAAAGATGTGGGGCCACTACAGAGAAGGCCCTCTCACGTGTGTTCACCCACCTGACTGCTTTCACAGGTGGGCAAATGAGAAGGGCCTCTCTTTCTGATCTTAAAGTGCGGGCAGGCTGATGGCTCCAGGAGGACCCCCAAGCGACAAACCTGTTCTGGATGAGAGTGCAACCCCATCCAGAACAGATTGAGCACCTTCTATCTGGACATAAGAACCACCCACTAATAGCATTTTAGTATTTTCTGGATTGAGCTTCAGTTTCTTAGCCCTCATCCAGTCCATTGTTGCACCCAGGCACTGATTTAGCACATCCACAGCCTCACCTGATGGATGGAAAGGAGAAGCAGAGCTGTGTATCATCAGCATACTGACTGCAACGTACTCCAAAACTCCAGACTCCACTCAACGATTTCACATAAATGTTAAATAGCATGCTGGGCAAAACCAACCCCTGAGGAACCTCATACCAGAAAATCCATCAGATAGTTACCCCAGAAGGATACCATGGTTGATGGTATCAAAAGCTGCTGAGAGGTCCAAGAGTATCAACAGGGTCTCACTCCCCTTGTCTCTCTCCTGACATAGGTCATCATACAGGGCGCCAAGGCTGTTTCTTTGCCAAAGCCTGGCCTGAACCATGACTGAAATGGATTCAGATAATCGGTCTCCTTGAAGAGTGTCTGGAGCTGGCTGGCCACCACCTGCTCAAGGACCTTGCCCAAGAACAGAACATTTGCCACTGGCCTATAGTTGTTAAGATGTTCCGGGTCCAGAGAAGATTTCTTCAGGAGTGGTATCACCACCGCCTCTTTCAGTCAGCTTGGGACCACCCTGTCTTGCAAGGAGGCATTAATTAATTGAGGTGTCTACATGACACCTCACAATATATACAACATTGCCTTTTTCAGGATGTTATATTCAACACAGTGAAGTACTCTGGTTTTAAGTACAGTGACCAGAAGCAAAGGAGAACATTGTTCCTATGCCTTTAATTGCTGTGCAGAAGAAGGAATTTCAGCTGAAGCAGACATTCCCATTCCCTGCAAGAACAAACTGCACCTGCCAAAATTCCCTCCAAGATATAGGAGCTCTGTCTCCTTTGCTAGCTACTTAATATCAGGTCTATCTCTGTTTTATATAATGTCCCACATTCTTTCATCACACCCTCTAATTCTGCCTCTTCAGCTGAACGTTCTCTTCTCATTGATTTTAGCCAACAAATTTTTTTCCCAGGCCAGACTCACTTCTTCCTTGAGTTTTCCTGATCAGTATTACTGACAATCGCAAAATAAACAGGATAAGCTTGGAAGAAGTGAGCTCCTAAATCAAAGCACGGTTTCCGGCAAGCGCTCAGTTCCTCTGTAATAAGAGAAGCAGAGCAAACTTAATAAAATGTGCCACAAAATACTTTAGTCTTAAAACATCACATATCTTTATTTTTGTTTTTAAGTTGTTTTTCTAGCTGTGGTTAATCACAATACTTACATGCCTGTGCTTCTTATAATATTGGCTGTAATTTCAGTTTTGGTCCGAGCGTGTTAATTTCTAGGTTGGAGTGAGATGAGAGCTTAACTGTACCTCTTTCCATTTTTTTCAAATGTTAAGTGTGAGTGGTAGTTAAAGCATCAGACTAGGGCTGGGAGACCTAGACCCAGTTCCCCCCTCAGCCAAGCATCTCAGTGGATGATATTGGGCTGATCACTAATTCTCAGCCTAATCTACATCACAGCATTTTTGTGAGAATAAAATAGTATGTATGCAGCACTGAGCTCCTTGGATAACAGGCAGGATATCAATATAATAAAATACTTCCATCTCATACAGGGGTATTGAATTCTGTCAGCCTGAGGGGTGAATTCAATTCTGGAGAAGCTTTCAGGGCCCACATTCCAGTGGTGGGTGAGGCCAAAGGCAAAATATGGTAGGAACAAAATGCATAAAAAGCTTAAGGCATTTCAACCTTTTAGAATGAGGGAAAAACTGCAAACGCTGCGAAACCATCAAATGATTGGCAGTTGGGGAAAGGGTTTGGGGTCAGGAAAAGAGGCACGGCCATCTGGGGGACCCTAGGGGGCTAGATTTGGCCCACAGGCAGACCAGATTTGACCTGAGGGCCTGAGGTTTTGCACCTCTGATCTAATATTTGGTTGCATGGCAATGACAAAATATGTGACAATTTCTCTCCAGTGAGTGGGTCACCTGAAACATAATTATTTAGTGTAGGTAGTGGGTGTGTGTCTGTGCTGTATATCTGAGAAATAAATATATTTTGTATGTTTTCCATGTCAGATATTTGCTGGATGCTATACTTGGTAGATCTCAGAGCCACTTCACATATTATGAGACCACCTGAGGAACACCAGTGTGGCGATAAACATACAAAGCGTGAGAATAAAATGTGTATCTCTAGACATTTTCCAGGGCCACATCCTCGGCAGCTCCCTGGTATGTATTCCTGAGAGTGCCTCCTGCTGCCTTCTTTGAGAATGAGAAAGAGGCACAGAAGCGAGAGAAGGACTGAGGGGTACAAAATCAGAAAGTGATTTTCTTCTCTTGCTTCCCTTTCTTGACCTCTTCCTCATGTTTCTAGGTTGGGTCAGGAGTAATTGGCAAACAATGGAAGACAACTTAATCTGGGGCAATTTCCAACCTCTACCGCATGTTGTTGTTCAGTTGTTAAGTCGTGTCCGACTCTTCGTGACCCCAGGGACCATAGCATGCCTTCCTGATCTCCGCTCTCTCCTGGAGTGTGCTCAAGTTCATATTCGTTGCATCGGTGATGCTATCTAGCCATCTCATTCTCTGCCATCCCCTTCTCCTTTTGCATTCAATCTTTCCCAGCATCAGGGTCTTTTCCAGGGACTTTTCTCTTCGCATTAGGTGGCCAAAATATTTGAGCTTCAGCTTCAGTATCTGTCCTTCCAATGAGCAGTCAGGGTTGATTTCCTTTAGGATTGACTGATTTGACCTCCTTGCAGTCCAGAGGACTTGTAAGAGTCTTCTCCAGCACCACAGTTCGAAAGCATCAATTCTTCGGCCCTCAGCCTTCCTTATAGTCCAGCTCTCACAGCCATACATTACTACTGGGAAAACCATAGCTTTGATTATGCGGACCATTGTCGGCAAGGTGATGTCTCTGCTTCTTACTATGCTGTCTAGGTGTGCCATAGCTTTCCTCTCAAGGAGCAAGCATCTTTTAATTTCATGGCTATAGTCACTGTCTGCGGTGATCTTGGAGCCCAAGAAAGTAAAATCTGTTACTGCTTCCATTTCTTCCCCTTCTATATGTCAGGAAGTGATGGGGCCAGATGCCATGATCTTCGTTTTTTTAATGTTGAGTTTCAAACCAGCTTTTGCACTCTCCACTTTCACCCTCAACAAGAGGCTCTTTAGATCTTCTTTGCTTTCTGCCATTAGGGTGGTATCGTCTGCGTATCTGAGGTTGTTGATAATTCTCCCGGAAATCTTAATTCCGACCTGTGATTCATTCAGCCTGGCGTTTCTCGTGATGTACTCTGCATATAAATTAAATAAGCAGGGCGACAATATGCAGTCTTGTCGTACTCCTTTCCCAATTTTGAACCAATTGGTTGTTCCATGTCCGGTTCTTACTGTTGCTTCTTGACCCTCGTACAGGTTTCTCAGGAGACAGGTAAGGTGGTCTGGTACTCCCATCTCTTTAAGAATTTGTCACAGTTTGTTGTGATCCACACAATCAAAGGCTTTAGTGTAGTCAATGAAGCAGAAATAGACGTTTTTCTGGAATTCTCTTGCTTTCTCCATGATCCAGCAAATGTTGGCGATTTGATTTCTAGTTCCTCTGCCTCTTCGAAACCCAGCTTGTACTTCCAGTAGTTCTTGGTTCACATACTGCTGAAGCCTAGCTTGTAGGATTTTGAGCATCACCTTGCTGGCATGTGAAATGAGCACAATTGTACGGTAGTTTGAACACTCTTTGGCGTTGCCCTTCTTTGGAATTGGAATGTAAACTGACCTTTTCCAGTCTTGTGGCCACTGTTGAGTGTTCCAAATGTGTTGGCATAGTGAGGGCAGCACTTTAAAGGCATCATCTTTTAGGATCTTAAATAGCTCAGCTGGAATACTGTCATCTCCGCTAGCTTTGTTATTAGTAATGCTTCCTAAGGCCACTTGACTTCACTCTCTAGAATGTCCAGCTCAAGTTCAGTGACTGCACTGTCATGGCTATCAGGGACATTCAGATCTTTCCTGTATAGTTCTTCTGTGTATTCTTTCCACCTCTTCTTAATCTCATCTGCTTCTGTTAGGTCCCTGCCTTCTTTGTCCTTTATCATGCCCGTCTTTGCACAAAATGTTCCCTTGAGATCTCCGATTTTCTTGAAGAGATCTCTAGTCTTTCCCATTCTATTGTTTTCCTCGATTTCTTTGCATTGTTCATTTAAGAAAGCCTTCTTGTCTCTCCTTGCTATTCTCTGGAACCCTGCATTCAGTTGGATATATCTTCCCCTTTCTCCCTTGCTTTTTGCTTCCCTTCTTTCCTCAGCTACTTGGAAAGCCTCATCAGACAGCCACTTTGCTTTCTTGCATTTCTTTTTCTTTGGGATGGATTGAGTTGCTGCTTCCTGAACAATGTTACGGACCTCCGTTCATAGTTTCTCAGCCACTCTGTCTATCAGGTCTAATCCCTGAAATCTATTCCTCACCTCCACTATATATTCAGAAGGGATGAACCACAAATTATGCAGTCGAGTTTCCCGCATTTGGGGAAATCGCAGGGGTCAGCACATCTATGCCTCACCTCCACTGTATATTCATAAGGGATATGATTTAGGTCATACCTGAATGGTTTAGTGGTTTTCCCTCCATTCTTCAATTTAAGCCGAAATTTTGCAACAAGAAGCTCATGATCTGAGCCACAGTCAGCTCCAGGTCTTGTTTTTACTGACTGTATAGAGCTTCTCCATCTTTGGCTGCAAAGGACATAATCAATCTGATTTCGATATTGACCATCTGGTGATGTCCATGTGTAGAGTCGCCTCTTGTGCTGTTGGAAAAGAGTGTTTGCTATGATCAGCGTGTTCTCTTGGCAAAACTCTATTAGCCTTTGTCCTGCTTCATTTTGTACACCAAGGCCATGCTAGCCTGTTATCCCGGTTATTTCTTGAATTCCTGCTTTAGCATTCCAATCCCCTATGATGAAGAGGACATCTTTTTTTGGTGTTAGTTCTAGAAGGTGTTGTAGGTCTTCATAGAACCCATCAACCTCAGCTTCTTCAGCCTCAGTGGTTGGGGCATAGACTTGAATTACTGTGATGTTGAATGGTTTGCCTTGGATTCGAACTGAGATCATTCTATCGTTTTTAAGACTGTACCCCAGTACTGCTTTTCCCACCCTTTTGTTGACTATGAGTGCTACTCCATTTCCTCTAAGGGATTCTTGCCCACAGTAGCAGATATAATGGTCACCTGAATTAAATTCGTCCATGCCTGTCCATTTTAGTTCGCTGATTCCCAAAATGTCGATGTTCAATCTTGCCATCTCATGTTTGACCACCTCCAGCTTACCTGGGTTCATTGATCTTACATTCCAGGTTCCTAAACAATATTGTTCTTTACAGCATCGGACTTTCTTTTCACCACCAGACACATCCACAGTTGAGTGTCCTTTCGGCTTTGGCACAGCTGCTTCACTCTTTGTGGCACTACTTGGAAATTCCCTCTGCTCTTCCCCAGTAGTATATTGGACACCTTCCAACCTGAGGGGCTCATCTTCCAGCGTCATATCTTTTAGCCTTATGATACGTTCCATGGGGTTTTCTTGGCAAGAATACTGGAGTGGGTTGCCATTTCCTTCTCCTGTGGACCACATTTTGTCAGAGCTCTCCACCATGACCTGTCCATCTTGGGCGGCCCTGCATGGCATAGCTTATGGCTTCACTGAGTTACGCAAGCCCCTTCGCCACAACAAGGCAGTGATCCATGAAGGGGCCTCTACAGCATACCTTAAGTTAAATACAGGCATGACTTTGAGCTTTTGCTGATTTTCAACAGCAGATTTCAGCATGTGTTTAACTCCTTCTCAATGAAGTCAATGGGACTTAAATAGCTTTCTTTGCCTGGATGGTGCCCTCTGAAATTAAGCCTTTCTAATTACTCTGTGTCACAGCTAGGATGAGTCACTTATATTCCTCTTCAGGTTGCATCATTTCACATTGGCCAGTAGCACTTGATCTGCTTGCTTCATTGTCATCCTCCTCAACGCTGCTGTCTTCTGAATTATTTCTATATTTACTTATACTATATTATATATTTATTTGAAGTATTTTTTATCCCACTCTTCAGCCAAAAAGGCTCCCAGAGCAGCTCAGAAACAATCAGTTAAGCTACAATATAAAATGCCATGACATACAAGGAAAGGGGATTAGGAGGGAAGAGGGGGGGAAATGAAGTAGCCTTTCAGCAGGGGCATGTTTCCATGCTATGGGCTTCACTTTGTTTGCAACTTTGTTGCAATGTTTCCCCAATCACATCTTCTCCTTTTCCTGTTTCTACAGCCCTTAAAGGCCCAGCTTATCATCGCTGTAGCCTGGGGCTCTGTGCTGTTTCCACTGAGTTCAAATGAGTTCGAATCATTTTCTTGATGACTGGGTAGAGTCTGAGTGGAGTCTGGGTTGGGTCTGATTACCTCATCAGTGTTCCCACCTCCTCGGCACTGTTTCCAGGACAACGGAAGGAGAATCTAATGGAGGAGTACGGGATTTTAAAAAAGGAATCCGTTTTGCTGTGAAGAGAGGCTTTCCCCCACTCCCCCCCTTTCTCCTTTCCCCTGAAAGTCCAGATGCACCTGCATTTCAGGAGCAAGCCTCATTGAGCACAATGGGAGTTACTTCTGAGTAGACACACATATGCTTGTTTTGGGAAAGGGGTGGGGAGAACACAAAGAGAGAAACCAGCCCTCATTTTAACTCAGAGAACCTCATTAACCACAATGGGAGTTACTTCTGATGAGGCAGTAATGGGTTTGTAATGGGAAAGAGAGCAGTAAACACAAAGACAGAAACCAGTCCCCATTGTAACTCACAGGATCTCTATGAGGAAGCTGTGAAGTACTTTCTTCCTAAGGCAATTCGAAGCCTTGTCATCCCGCTAGGTTGCTTAATTGCACTTAAGGAATTGGGCTTTAATGTGCGCCATTTCAATTGAGTGGGAATCTCTGTAGGTTCTGATGTGGGCATTCAAATGCAAGCCTCATCGACTGCAGTGGAAGTTACTTCTGAGGAGACACCAACGGGTTTCTTGTGGGAAAGAGATGGAAACCAGCCCCCATTTTAATGCACAGGATCTCTATATGGAAGCTCTGAAGGAGTTATGTCCTAAGGCAATGGACTGGAGCCTCGACATTGCGCTTAATCACATTTAAAGAATTGGGCTTTGATATGTGCCATGTCAGTTGAGGGGCTTCTCTGTTATTTCTGTGGTCATTGAGAGGGCAAGCCTCATTCAGCACAATGGGAGAAAACATCCCTTGACTGGGGTCATGGGCTGTGTTCTGGTGCATATTTTCAATGATGTTTTAAAAGTTGGTGCTTCAGCATCCTGCCCTAAAACGGTGAGGAAACTTCCAGAAAACAGGGAGGGAAAGGGTTGGGTCACTGAGGTCAGAGCGACACACCCACAAAGGCTGGGCTACCCACCCCACGGGCAGGACCATGATACTGAACCCAGTGCGGTTGTGGAAACAGGTCAGTAATGGAGCTGAAGTAAGCTGGTAAAGTCAGACTGTAACCAGTCTCAAAAGAAGCAGTTTTTCCGTGTTAAAACGTGGGGCTGGTGCTGAACGGCCATAACGTCATGGAAACACAGAGACCTCACTGCGCAGCCAGGTTGGAGTAAATAGCTGGTGGAAACACAGCCCGGGGCTGGTGAACGGCCCTGCTTCCCCTCTTACCTTCCTCTGTTACTGCCTGCTGGAATGGCTGCTGGTGGTGAAAGCTGAGGTAGGAGGACCCTTCATGAAAGCTCTCTCCTGCCTCTGTCTCTCCATAAATTGTTACAACATATGAGTGACTGAATGACCAGGTGTTTGTTGTTTGGTTCTAAAGCTTCCTTTAGAAAATTCAGGGAGGGTTGATGTCCCTGAATGCTGTTACCACACTAGACAAAAGCAGGCTGGCTTCATCCCTTACTGTCCTTCACCAGTCACTGGGCCGAAGGGGACCACTGAAGGAGCTCAGTCCTGTCAGTTCTGCAGTCCTCTTCGCTACTGTCCTTTTACACTTCCCACTTCCTAGGCTGTCATCTTGTGTGCATGAACAATGGAGGCTGGTGGCTCCTATTTCAGTGGGGCAGTGAATCTGCTCTGGGTTTCAGTCAGAACCAGTCAGGACTCCAAAGAACTCTATCCAAAATAGGTCCAGTACCTTGGATAGCTCCTTTAGAGCTCTGACTGGTTTTGGCTGAAACCGAGAGCAGACGCACCACCCCACTGAAACAGGATCCACCAGCCTCCACTGTGCATGAATATGTCCTGCCTGCAATTGGGAAAGAGAGAGATGTGGGCTGAGCCTTCATTTGTTACTCCATGTGGTGTAACAGGGAGATGAGACTTGGCACTACATAAATGCCAGAACTAGGCTGCCCTAACCAGGCTTACAATCTAAGAGGCTGTTCACATGTAACAGCGGCAAATGATGGGTTAATTACTTAGTGCAAACTGGGCCAATAAGACACAGTGCAGCCCTGAGTCCTTCTCTCATCTCCCTTGAGTGTTCAGTTTGAGTGCCAAACTAGATGACATACTGGAGACGTGTGGATGTGTCTCTGTCTCTTAATCCCTGCCCCCGCATAACAGGGTGTCTTTTTCTGCCAATGCAAATAGCAGCTTTCTGGGGAAGGTGTGTGCATGTATGCGACTCTCATCAGGAAAATGGTGTGGAGGAAAAGGGTCAATCCCAGTCATCCTGATCTGGATCTTTTCTCCCTCCCGCTGCCCACTGGTGGTTTCTTGTTGGGG
Source organism: Heloderma suspectum (assembly GCF_057233095.1). Lineage (NCBI taxonomy): Eukaryota > Metazoa > Chordata > Lepidosauria > Squamata > Helodermatidae > Heloderma > Heloderma suspectum. The sequence continues at coordinate 200,895,608 of NC_139458.1, forward strand.
GGAAAATTTAGAGACAGTGGTGCATTCATGCATCTCCATCCTTACATATTTGTTTGGTTATTTATTTATTTACAACATTTATATACTGGTCCACATCTAAACAGAGTCCTTATTTGATTTGTACCCCATTTTTCTACCAAGGAAAATGGCACTCAGGGTGGCTTGACCCATGTTGTTTGATCCTGAGGGAGGCAAAAAATGACATCTGGCTGCTTCTATTGAATCCTCCATCTACTGCCCAGCGTACCTTTTCAGAGTTGTCCGGGGGCTATTATATGCTGGTCCTAAGGACACCAGAGATCTCTCTGAGGCCCGCTGTAATTAATTTGCTAGGCACTTCTAGGATAAAATCTCTTGCATCCACTGGGACTTAGACTCCAGTGTTACAGCAGGTGAATCTGGTGAGGTTTCTAGAGCACAGCCTTGTCCAGGTTTCTTGGATGAGTTTCAGTTGGTACAGCTTGAGGATGTTGAAAAGGTTCAACAAGTGCTTGGACTGGTTCATACAACCACTTCTGTATTGGATCCTTGCCCCTCTTGGCCTATAAAAACTGGCAGAGAAAGAATAGCTGGGGGAGGTGATTAATGCCTCCTTGCCAGAGGGAGTGGTCCCAGGCCACCTTAAAGAGGCAGTGGTGATACCACTCCTGAAGAAACCCTGCTTGAACCTGGAAAATCTCAATAATTTTAGGCCAGCTGGCAAATGTTCCTTTCCCGGGCAAGGTTGCCAAGCAGCTCCAGACACTCTTGGATGACACTGATTATCTGGATCCATTTCAGTTGGGACTCAGGCTGGGTTTTCACACGGAAACAGCGTTCTCCCTATGTTGGGAGAAAGACAAGGGGAGTATGACCCTGTTGATACTCCTGGATCTCTCAGTGGCTTTTGATACCATTGTCCTCCTGGAGCCATCTTTGTCACATGAGGCTGAAGTAGCTTCAGTGGCATGGAGTGCCTTCTACCAACTTCCATTGGAGGCTCAGCTACGCCCCTATCTGGACAGGGATAACCTGATTTCAGTTGTCCATGCTCTGGTAATCTCCAGGTTAGATTATTGCAATGCATTCCATGTGGGGCTGCATTTGAAGACACTTCAGAAGCTGCAGCTTGTTCAAAATGAGGTGGCCAGACTGATAACAGGGGAAAGAAGGTTTGAACATATACTACTGATTCTGGCCTGCTTGCACTGGCTGCCTGCCTGAATCGAGCCCGATTCAAGGTGCTGGTTTTGACCTATAAAGGCTTAGGGCCATAGTACCTGATGGAGCGCCTCTTCTGGTATGAACCTGTCAGGGTGGAAACTGAGCCCATAGAGCCCCAGAGCAGTTCTGATTCTGAGGAGGAACAGCAATCCATGGGAGAGGAGCTCACTCATCTCTCACAAGCACAGCAGCTGGCAGAGATTCCTCCTGCCAGGATTCCTGGGAGAGATAGTGACCCTGGCAGTGAGAGAGCGCTGGAGGGGGGCTTGCTGGACGCTCGGCGCAGACGCAGGGAGCAGCGACAGATGGAGGATGCTGAGAGGAGGCGCTCTGCTCGCTTGGCGCGCAAACAACGGTCGCGTCCTGAGGACCCAAGGGAAAGAGGGAGGATCTCTCCATAGCCCATAAGTTCAGAGTCTTCCCGTGATTCCCCTTCAAATGGGGACCAACTGCCTTACCTGGAGCTTAGGCTACTCTGCTATCTTTCCCCAGTGCTGTTCCTTGCTTAGTCGCTAGTGATTAGTATCTGAAAGAATCATAAAGGAATAAAGGATAAAGCCTTGGAAAGAATCCTCGTCATCTGTGTCCTGAGTTGGCTATTGGAAGGGACTGCAAGAGGCAGCTAGGGCGCTCCTGACAGAACCGGCCTGTAGATGATGTTCAGCATCCAAGGCCCTCCTCTGGGTGCCTCCTCCAAGGGAGGCTTGGAGGGGGGCAACAAGAGCAAGGGACTTCTTGGTAGTGGCCCCCCAATTATGGAATGATCTCTCTGAAGAGGTCCACCTGTTCCCAACATTGTCATCTTTTTGGCACCAGGTTAAAACTGCCCTCTACTCTTTGGAATTTGGCAATATATGTATGTTTTATTTATTTATTTATTTTATTATTAAATTTATTAATCGCCCATCTGGCTGGTCACCCAGCCACTCTGGGCGATGTACAACATACAATAAAAACAGTTTAAAACAATAAAATTCTACAATAAAAACATTTTCTAAAATACCCTAACCCACCCCAAATGCCTGCCTGAACAACGTTTTTAATGCATGACGGAAGCTCATTAAAGAGGGGGCATGACGGAGTTCCCTAGGGAGGGAGTTCCACAGAGTGGGGGCCACCACAGAAAAGGCCCTCTCCCTTGTCCCCACCAGTCTAGCTGTCCTGGCTGATGGGACAGAGAGAAGGCCATCCGAGGCTGATCTTGTTAAGCGGCCTGTCTGGTGCTGCTGGAGGCACTCCTTAAGATAGGCTGGGCCGGAACCATATAGTATTTTAAAGGTCAAAACCAACACCTTTTAATTAGGTCTTCAATCATCTTTGGCTGATTGCTTAAAAAATTGTTTTTAGATATATGTTGTCTGTGTTTGTGCTATCTGCTTATATGGTTTTTATGTCAATTTTTTTTGTACTTTGTATATTGTGATCCCTGATGGGATCTGAGCTAGCGGTGACCGACCAGGAAAGAGATCTTGGGGTTGTGGTGGACAGCTCAATGAAGATGTCAACCCAGTGTGCAGCCACTTTAAAAAAAAGGAAAATTCCATGTTAGGCATAATTAGAAAAGGAATTGAGAATAAAACTGCCAATATCATACTGCCCTTATACAGATCTATGGTGTGGCCACACTTGGAATACTGTGTACCATTCTGGTCACCACACCTTAAAAAAGACATTGTAGAGCTGGAAAAAGTGCAGAAAAGAGCAACTAAAACTTGCCCTTTAGCTTGGAAAAAAGGAGGGTAAGGGGAAACATGATAAAGGCCTACAAAATTATGCATGGTATGGAGAATGTGGAGAGGAAGTAATTTTTCTCCCTCAAAATACTAGAACCTGGGGTCATCCTATGAAGGTGATTAGTGGGAGACAGGACAGATAAAAGGAAGTACTTCTTCACACAGCACATAGTTAAACTATGGAATTTGCTACCACAGCATGTGGTTATGGCCACCAATTTGGATGGCTTTAAAAGGGGGTTGGACAAATTCCGGAGGAAAAGGCTATCAATGGCTACTAGTCTGATGGTTATGTGCTACCTCCAGTACCAGAGGCAATAAGCCTATGTACACCAGTTGCTGGGGAATATGGGTGGGGAGGGTGCTGTTGCACTCGTGTCCTGCTTTTGGGTTTCTGGTTGGCCACTGTGTGAACAGAATGTTGGATTAGATGGACCCTTGGTCTGATCCAGCATTGCTCTTCTTATGTTCTTATGTGTTTTAATGGTTTTTAATTTTTGTGAACTACCCAGAGATCTTTGGCTATGGGGCAGTATAGATATATGATAAACAAAATTAAATGAAATGTTCAGCCGGAATAGTTGGTCTACAGACTCTTGCAGAGGTGTAGTGGAAGCAGGGCTCACAGGGTCAAAGCACCAGGCCTTTTTGGTTAGCAGGAATTATGAGTTACCTTCAGGCTTCTCTGTTCCCCCTGAGCTTAGCTGCAATCCTCACAGTAGCTGATGGGAAAATAGATTTTGCCAGCAACAATATATTATTGTGAGTTATTCCTGTTGTAATGCAAAGTATTTTGGGGTGGTTTCTTGAATGGTCAATTAAGACTGATTAGCTTAACAAAAAGACTTTCAAAGGACATATATAATACAGGAGATAGATGGGCCAATGCAGCTGCCTGCATTTTTGGAAGCTTCTCCAGGCCTGTAGCCATGGGTGGGCTAGGGGGACCTGCCCCCCTAAATTTTCTCTAACCCCCCAATTATTTTTTACAAACAAATAATTAAAAACAGTTCATAATTTTGTCTTTAAAAGGCCCGCAAAGCCCCCTGTTTTTGGGTGCCTCCCCCAAACTTTCAGGCTGGCTGTGGGGCTGCTCTTCTTGGGGGCTTGGGGATGGTCACAATGAGTGCCTGCACATTTACCACTACACCATTGGGTTCCTGAAGTCTTGCCTTGGCTCCCTTGCCCATCCATGTATTGCTGCCTTTCAGAACCTGACTATCTGCCCTGTCTCAATTGGACTGTGATATCTGCCTCTCTGGCCCCTTTGATCTCTGACTGCTGTTTCTGGAACTGGACCTGTGCCTGCTTTGGGCCACATCCCCCTCAGACTGACAACCACTATCCCTTCAGGCCCTAAAACCTGACTATTCAGAGAGGTTGGGTCCTTCTGAGGCTATATAAACAACACAATTCATTAATTAATAGCTGGTTTGGAGAAGATACTAGTGTGTGTGTGTGTGTGTGGGGGGGGGGGTGTTCGTAGTTAACAGGGCCACTGGTGAGATCATTAATATTCTCCCTACATATTGTTAGTTGGTGCAGCTTTCTTCATGTGGGAAAACAACAACAACTAGATTCAAGCAGCCATTTAGCCCGACTTGATCCTGACAGATTTAGCCTTTCTTGTTGCAGCTGATGTCCATGGGCACATCACTGTTGTTTCCAGGTAAATTAAGAACAACATGATGTACTTTTGAAAGTATTTATTTACTGCATGTCTATACAGCCCAATAGCCAAAGTTCTCTGGACAGTTCATGAAACAAAAGTTAAAACTTTTTAATAGAGAAATATAATAAAATAATGTAACAATCTAAAACAGATAGAAACAGCCAGAGAATAAAACCAACTGCAGAGTCCAGGAGCAGTGCAAGGATCTAAGAAGCACAAACATATTTTTTTAAAGCTGAAAGGCTAAAATATAATAGGCAGTATCCAATAGAAGTCCTGTCCAAACTAGGCCCATTCACTTCAGTGGGTCTGCTCTGCGTAGGAGTATCATTGGATACTGCCTGAAATTCTTAAGTACGATCTGTATGTGTGTGCATGTTAGTCTGTCTGTCTGTCTGTCTGTCTCCATTACACACATACACACACAGGGTCAATTAGATTATAGCTGGTGAGAGTATTAATTTTCTTCTCATATGATCTTTCTGGTTCAGCTGGTGGCTGCACTCTTGACACGACTTCCTCTATCCCTGACGTATCTCTGTGGAGTGGATATGCTTTAGGCTTTAGCTCATATTGCTCTCATCAAGCTACCGCTATGCCATTTATCAAGAAAACGTGTTTTGACATGTGACTGCATTGATTGTTTCAGAGTGTGAGCAAGGGAAACCATCTATTGTCCATGGTTGTACCAGTCAGTGTGAGTTCTGTTGAGTGCTTGCAAGTATCTCTCTGGCTCAGTCGCAGAGTGATATGTGAGCTATATGACCTATTGAGCTGTCGCCTGGAATCAATTTGCAAGAAGCACGATACATGACTTTGCTTGTGCAAGGTATCTGCCGGTGCCCTTTCTATATCTCTCACATGGTGTTCCATTTATGGGTTACACCTGATGTGACCTATATATCACAAAATGTCATTCATTTCACTGGTAAGAGTTACATCTACAGAAGAGAATCTCAGCCCTTTTTTTAATACTTAAGTGGGTTTGCAGAAAACAAATAAAGAAATAACCTCCTCTCTCTGTGTGTGTATAATATTTTATATTATTTTATATTTTTTTCACTCTTCAGACAAATATTGTCTCCCAAAGCAGCTCAAATTAGTTTTTAAAAAAATGAAAGATAGGCCCTGCCCTCAAGCTTACAAGCAAAAAAGATGAGACACAGCAAGAAGGGAAGGAGAGAGATCCATTTGATAATACAAGAACAAAGGTGGGTCTCACCATGCTAAAAACAAAAAGACTATTTTTTTCTGAGAAGGACATTTATATGTTTACAGGCATTCTGTTATTATATTTATCATTTACGTTATGTTTTAACCACATAGAAATTGCAGTAGCATCATTGAGAATAAATGTTATTGCTATGTTGTTGCTGTTGTTCAGTCGTTAAGTCGTGTCCGACTCTTCGTGACCCCATGGACCATAGCACGCCAGGCCTTCCTGTCCTCCGCTGTCTCCTGGAGTGTGCTCAAGTTCATATTCGTTGCATCGGTGATGCTATCTAGCCATCTCATCCTCTGCCGTCCCCTTCTCCTTTTGCCTTCGATCTTTCTCAGCATCAGGGTCTTTTCCAGGGAGTTTTTGCATTAGGTGGCCAAAATATTTGAGCTTCAGTATCTGTCCTTCCAATGAGCAGTCAGGGTTGATTTCCTTTAGGATGGACCGACTGATTTGACCTCCTTGCAGTCCAGGGGACTCGTAAAAGTCTTCTCCAGCACCACAGTTCGAAAGCATCGATTCTTCGGTGCTCAGCCTTCCTTAGAGTCCAGCTCTCACAGCCATACATTACTACTGGGAAAACCATAGCTTTGATTATACGAACCTTTGTTGGCAAGGTGATGTCTCTGCTTCTTACTATGCTGTCTAGGTGTGCCATAGCTTTCCTCCCAAGGAGCAAGCGTCTTTTAATTTCATGGCTACAGTCACTGTCTGTGGTGATCTTGGAGCCCAAGAAAGTAAAATCTGTCACTGCTTCCATTTCTTCCCCTTCTATATGCCAGGAAGTGATGGGGCCAGATGCCATGATCTTCGTTTTTTTAATGTTGAGTTTCAAACCAGCTTTTGCACTCTCCACTTTCACCCTCAACAAGAGGCTCTTGAGATCCTCTTCACTTTCTGCCATTAGGGTGATATCGTCTGCATATGTGAGGTTGTTGATAATTCTCCCAGCAATCTTAATTCTGACCTGTGATTCATCCAACCCGGCGTTTCTCATGATGTACTCTGCATATAAGTTAAATAAGCAGGGCGACAATATGCAGCCTTGTCATACTCCTTTCCCAATTTTGAACCAATCGGTTGTTCCATGTCTGGTTCTTACTGTTGCTTCTTGACCCTCGTACAGGTTTCTCAGGAGACAGGTAAGGTGGTCTGGTACTCCCATCTCTTTAAGAATTTGCCACAGTTTGTTGTGATCCACACAATCAAAGGCTTTAGCATAGTCATTGAAGCAGAAATAGACATTTTTCTGGAATTCTCTTGCTTTCTCCATGATCCAGCAAATGTTGGCGATTTGATCTCTAGTTCCTCTGCCTCTCCGAAACCCAGCTTGTACTTCCAGTAGTTCTCGGTTCACATACTGCTGAAGCCCAGCTTGTAGGATTTTGAGCATCACCTTGCTGGCATGTGAAATGATCGCAATTGTACGGTAGTTTGAACACTCTTTGGCATTGCCCTTCTTTGGAATTGGAATGTAAACTGACCTTTTCCAGTCTTGTGGCCACTGTTGAATGTGTTGGCATATTGAGTGCAGCACTTTAACAGCATCATCTTTTAGGATTTTAAATAGCTCAGCTGGAATACTGTCATCTCCGCTAGCTTTGTTGTTAGTAATGCTTCCTATAGTGTGCAGTGTGCAGCTGCTGTAAAAAAGGCAAACTCTGTGTTAGGCATAATTAGAAAAGGAAATGAGAATAAAACTGCCAATATCATACCACCCCTATACAAATCTATGGTGCAACCACACTTGGAATACTGTGTCCAGTTCTGGTCACCACACCTAAAAAAAGATATTGTAGAGCTGGAAAAAGTGCAGGAAAGGGCAACTAAAATGATCAAGGGGCTGGAGCATCTCCCCTATGAGGGAAGGTTACAACAGCTGGGATTGTTTAGCTTGGAAAAAAGGAGGGTAACGGGAGACATGACAGAGGCCTACAAAATTATGCATGGTGTGGAGAATGTGGAGAGGGAGACATTTTTCTCCCTCTCTCAAAATACTAGAAGCCGGGGTCATCCTGTGAAGCTGACAGGAGACAGGACAGATAAAAGGAAGCACTTCTTCACACAGCGCATAGTTAAACTATGGAATTCGCTACCACAGCATGTGATGATTGATGGCCACCAATTTGGATGGCTTTAAAAGGGGGTTGGACAAATTTCTGGAGGAAAAGGCTATCAATGGCTACTAGTCACGATGGCTATGTGCTACCTCCAGTTCCAAAGGCTGTGAGCCTGTGTACACCAGTTGCTGGAGAACATGGGTGGGAGGGTACTATTACACTCATGCCCTGCTTGTGGGTTCCTGATCGACAGCTGGTTGGTTCCTGGTCGACAGCTGGTTGGCCACTGTGTGAACAGAATGTTGGACTACATGGGCCCTTGGTCTGATCCAGCAGGGCTCTTCTTATGTTCTTATAAAGGTTAGTCAACCCTCAAATAAGGCTGATTTGAGGGTTATTTGAGGGCTGTGTAACCCTCAACACCTTCAATGGCTGGGTTCGCATGACACGACAAGCTGAGCACCCATGGGGACCTAGTATGACATGACAGCTCCCACATGCCATGGTGGGCTGTCGTGATGTGCAAACAGACCCATGATCTAAGTGAAATAAAGACCAAGGCATCACAATTTAACCACAAAGAAGAAAATAATGTTATGCTTTAAATTGTGTGTGTATGTTCAATTTGTGGTGAACATATGTGTTCTGTTTGTTGGGTGTCGTTCTACATCCTACACCTACATACCTCAGAGTAAACGCCATCGAACTCATGGGGACTTAACTTTTGAGTAGGCATCTATACGATTGCATTGTTAGGGATTGTGAGCACTAAACCCAAGGAATTAGCCCAAATCAATGTGGTATGGATAAAATCTATTCTTTAAAAAATACACATTCTTCCCAATTAAATTGAATTACGCTATAATATTTTAAGCACTAATCTAAAGGTGGAGTGTTAGGAAGCACATCCACGTTTATACTACGTCACACCATTGATGAAAGGCTTGGGGCCAAGGTATCTGAGAGACCACCTTAGCGTACAAACCCCATCCGCACACTGAGGTCATTGGCTGAGGCCCTTCTTGTTTGCCTGCCTTTGAGAACAATCAAAATAGTGGGTGCAAGGGATAGGATTTTTCGGTGGTGGCACCATATTTATGGATCTTTTTACCAGGTGGGGTACATCAGTCTGCAGTCCTTCAGAAGAACCCTAAAGACACATGTATTCTCAGTGGCTTTCTCTGAATGGTTTTATGGGGCAGCATGATGGAAATTGTTTTACTGCATGATTTATTTTAATGCGTTGTATTCAATATTACCCTAACTTAAGTCTCATTCATTTCAATGAATCTACTCCAAGTAGGACTAACATTAGATACAGCCCAATGTTTGTATCGTATTTGGCTGCTTTTATTTCTATTGTTTGGCTTTTATTAGTTATTAAGTTGTTAGTTGGATTTTAATTGTGCATTACTGATGAATTACGAATGTTGTAAGCCACCTTGAGATGGCTTTTATTTTCCTGTAAGCATCCCTAAATAAATACACAATAAATCAAGAATTTTAGATTTTGAAGTAAATCTATCTCTGGTTGTGATATGTTTGCACACATTTATAGCACATGCTCTTTTGGAGCACAGACCACTCATAGGCCTATGTAATGAAATAATTATGTGGCATTGTCAATTATTAAGCTGGACAGGCCTGACTATTTCTCCTTCCTATGACTTGGTCAATGTCATAAACATTCAGTCATCACCAGAAATTCTTATGCTTAGGAATAGTTTGAAAGATTAGAATCTTGTTCAAACACTAAATGACCTTAGGCTGCAATGGAACACTGTGAGATGATGCAGGTAGAATGTTGTCCAAAACTAGAAACATGAGATAAAATTTCCTCTATAGAGACGAAACACATATATCTCAGTGCATTTTGTTAGTCATCGGTTGTTGTTGTTTGGTTGGTTGTTATCCTAATTTTCTAAACAAAAGTAGATGCCAGAAGAAAAACCAAGCTACAAGCTCATAGTTCAAGAATTGTTAAATGGAATGGTTGTATTGCTTTTTGTAGGTGTCCTCCTGTGTTGCTATATCACACATATTATGATAGTGCATGTCTGTAAGTTCAAGATCTTCCAATCAAAAGACCATTGCTGAAGAGATGGGACAAAGAATTCAAGAGCAGAGGGTCGGAGTCAGCGTCCTTTGTCTGCTGACCTTACTGTGGGGCTCTTGCTGCTAGATATTACTGTCTCATATTGTCAGACCAAAGATCCATTAAATCCAGTATTATCTGCCCTGACAAGTAGCAATTCTCTAGGATTTCAGGCACGGGTTTTTCCCGTACTATTTCCCTTCACTAAATCCTGGCCCTGCCTTGCCCAGAAGCATTATTTGGGGCTATAAAACTGGAACATTCAGATCAGACAATCAACTCCCTCCCTTCAGGGTCAAAGCACTACCTCTCGAATAACTCTCCTATGTTCTAGCATATTATGTTCCATAACTTGAAAGCCTCATTCTGCACCATACATAATATTCAGCACTGCCACTTGACAGAAGTAAGTGTCAAGATCTTATACTTGCAAGACACAACTTTCAAACAAAATATGTTGTTGTTTTTGAAGAGCTTTTCTAGAGCTTTTCTACACAAGGCATTTATTGTGTGCTTGTTATTCCCTATTCACAGTTGTTTACAAGACAACGTTGTGACCCTCCAGTTTCACTTCTGTTTTTAAACAGTACTTTTAGCAAGTTTTTTTTAGAGCAGGGAAAATGCAATATTATTTGTGAAAGCGAAATAAAATGTATTTTCCACTTGTGTAATTGCACTGTTCTGCTATACCACAGTGCCACTAAGAGTTAGATAGTGATAAAGTAGGAAAGGAAGCACTCTTCATGTAGTGTTCAGATCTCAATTCTGTGACGAAACTGAAGGTAGATACAGCGGATTAACAGCCTCACGTAGAAAAGTTCAAAATTTTAATGACTGTATATTAAATTGCCTCACATTTGCCTTTTGCTAATGTAAGGCAATTCAATACATACTAATTAAAAAAAATAAAAAAACTTTTTTGCATGCCCAGATGTTTGAAGACCTCACTTGGCTTTAGGAATAGTAACACTTCGCTTCAATTCCTGGGAAGGCAGAAAGGCATTTTAATGAGCAAGCCAAGATCAAGCTTTCCATACTGTTCTGTGTGTGCACCCGACTTCCAAGCAGTGAGAAGTTGCAGAGTTTCCAGCATATTCTCAGGGTTCCGTTTGCTTAGACGGAGGTCACTGGAGACTTGTGATGTTTCTGTCACATGAGGTTTATTTACACAACTATACCGGCTCAGCTTAAGCTGAGGATCCACAGCTTTAACACTCCAACAGATTCCTGGTCCCCATCAGCTGTCTAGGGGAACCCAGTGTGCCATAGGATCTCTTGCAAAGAGCAAAGTTAGCTCTCTTGGTTGGTTTGCATGATGCGAGGGTGGTTAATAAGCCATGGTGGCTTATTAACCACCCCTGCAAGTGCCAGTTGCATGCTGCCTGATTTACCTAATTACCTTCGTCAGGCACAGCTTGTCATGACATCCAAGCCCAGTGGGGGTGGATGGTTGGGGTGGTTAACAAACCACCCAGCAACCTTAGAACAGGCCATGGGTTTTGGGGGGTTTGTTAACCACCCAAGCCACCCACCCTTGTCGGGTTCGCACATAATGACAAGCCATGCCTGGTGAGGGTAATTCGGTGGCAAACAACCAGCACACACACTGGGGTGGTTAACAAGCCACTGTAGTTTATTAACCACACTTATGTCATGCAAACCCAGTCTTCTCAGATCCAGTCCCAGCATACACAGACCTGGTTCACACGATCACTGCAGCCATGCTGGGTTGTGGCATGACCGTGGTTCACACGATCACTGCATGATGGTGGTTCACACGATCACTGCAGCCACGCTGGGTTGTGGCACCCACAGATGCCACATTGACAATCCAAGCCCCTGCTGCCACAGCTCCTCGTTATGTGTGTGCATGGATTATTGAGGTGGTTGACAAGCCACCTAGAGCCCACAGGCTATTTTAATGTTGAGGTTGGCTTGTCAACCATCCCAACAACCCACCCTTACCAGATTCGCATATAACAAGAAGCTACAGCGCCCCCTCCCCTGCCCTGAATATGGAAAATGGCCACCACAAGGAGAAACCCTGTGGGGAAATTCACCCATGGTGACTTCTCATTACCTGGGAACAGGGACGCAGACTTCCTGCTATACGACTTCTCATTACCTGGGAACCGGGACACAGACTTCCTGCTATACACACAGAACTCATCCTTCCCCTTGGCCTTGGCAAGGGGGGACAAAAGAATGAGTCATCTCCTCTGCCCCCCATCACCAGTTCTTCTTGGCCCATCCCAGCTCCCATTAAAAACACATCAACAGAACATTACTGGCTATCAGCTGTGTATTGTCAGGTCTTTGAGAGGTGTTGCTTCAGGCATCTGTGTTGACAGCTCTACTTACTGAAATTTTAGAATCAACAGAGTTGAGAGGGATCCTGACTCTCTTTGCATTCAGAGGCAATGAGTTGTAAAGGATCCTTGGAAGGTCATTTAGACTGATCCCAAACACATAACACTAGTATTCAGCAATTACTGTTTTCATAAGTAGAGGTATGAGGTTTAATCAGGGCTTTAAAAAAAAATGTGTAACCAAGACACAAAATGTGCAGTTCCGGGGGGTGGCGGGACGACACATGCAGTTCTAAATAAAATCTGTGCAGTTCAAAAATGCATGTAATGCAAATGTTGTATTTTGTTAGCTGATGTAAAGAAGTGGCTGATAACTATGTGAGCAGTAGATTGAGAAGTCCAGGCTCCTCTACAGATGGAAAGCAGCCTCCAAGACCTTTTCCAGATTAGAATTTGGCTCATGGACTGAATAGGGATGTCAGAGAATTCTGCCACCTTTACCGTGATAGGCTACGTAAATACTTACGTAGCCTATCACGGCTGCCTGCAAGGACGCAAATGGCGGCCGCTACGACAGCCACCATTTGCGGCCACAGCAGCCTGGCCACGGCCGGAACTCCGGCTGTGGCCGGCCCTGGCCGGCGGCTCCATGGAGCTGGCCGGGGAGGATTCCGGGGGGAGGGACGGAGCGCCTCCCCCCCACCGCGGATGCTCCGGCGCGGAATAAGGTAAGTGTTTTGTACATCCCTAGGACTGAACTTGTTTAAGAGTTGACTTCAGTTGTTCCAGAATCTGATGTCATCTGTACTAAGACAGTATGAGCTGAGGTCTGCAAACTTGCTGTGTTGTGTTGATGCACAGTTGTGCATCTGTTTTGTTCATCCTTTTATTTTTAATGTTTTAATAGAAAGTTTGTTGGAGTTGGTGATGCTTCTTGCAAATATAACACTCTTCTGCATTAGTGCTGTCAAATTCCCAGGATTTTCTCCCACTCTGTGTAGGCTTTTACATGTAATGGAGTATGGCTCTAAGCATACTCCTTGTGTGCTTACCTTGTTCCTTGTGTATGCACACAAGGAAATGCACAGGTGTGTTTTAGCAGCACACACTATATTCACATAATACAATTGCACACCATTGTGCAGTTCCAAATGTTCCTTTAAAAAGCCCTGGCTTTAACCTCACATTTCTTTAGTGCATAGGACCTTCTCCAGGCCAGGCTCTCAATTATCATCATATTGGAGACAGGGAAAGCATTTTCCTTCAAGTTAGATTGGCTAGCCACTATGTTTTGCTTGCCTTTTGGTCCTTTGAAACTCTGTGGTCCTCTATATGTAAAATTGCACATTTTCATCTGCCCACATACATAGCAATGGCCTATTAATTAATTACCTTTTTGGCAGACTTCATGTCCTTCGCCTTCCTTTGTGGGACTCTGCAACCAGGTTTTTAATAAAAGGGATTGTTTCTTATCAGATTTGGAGGCTACAGCGGAACCTTCCTCATCCTGGAACTACTTTTGTTTTGTTCTCTAGACAAACCACCCTGGGAACTTTGGTTAGCTGCAGCTGGTGGAAATGGAGGGGTAATATATCTGTCCCAAAATCAATACACATGTCCGTTGCAGAAAGCAAATACCCGTAGGCCAATTGTAGTTAGCAGGACCACTGCCATGAGTGTTAAAACATTGATAAGCAAGGGCAGGAAAATGGGCAGAAATGAAAGTGAATGTATTTACCAACCAAATGAAAACAGGACAGAAAACTAAGTATGCCTAAGTGTCAATAAAAACCAGTACATCGAAGAGGAGTGTCAGTTGAAATATCAAAAACAGAGTACAATATAGAAACCCGACAATAAATAGATAGCAATATAGAAATCAGTATTGTGGGGGTCAATAGAACTGTAGCAGAGATCCAGATTCAAATCCCTCCTTAGCCATTAAATTAATGGGATGACTGTGGACCAATCACTCTATCTCAGCCTAACTTATTTTACAGGGTTGGTGTGAGGATAACCTTGGGGAGGGAGAACCATATATGTTCCCTCAAGAAAAGATGTTGTGGAGATATAGATAGATGAAATTAATGAACAAATAAATT